>NC_057929.1:25062458-26427416 GCF_017639315.1 Drosophila ananassae | reverse complement strand
ATTTTCTAGTCGTTTTTTATCAATAAATTAGTGATGATTTTGTAGCCGTTTGTATATATAAATTAGCGATGATTTTCTAGCCCTTTTTATCGCTTAATTGGTGATGATTTTTTAGCGGTTTTTATACCTAACAGTGATGACTTTCTAGCCGTTTTTATAGCTAACAGTGATGATTTTGTAGCCATTTTTATCGATAAATTAGTGATGATTTTCTAGGCGTTTTTATCGATCAATTAGTGATGATTTTCTAGGCGTTTTTATCGCTAAATTGGTGATGATTTTCAAGCGGTTTTTATGGCTAACAGTGATGACTTTCTAGCCGTTTATATGGCTTAATTAGTGATGATTTTGTAGCCGTTTTTATCGATAAATTAGTGATGATTTTCTAGCCATTTTCATCGATAAATTAGTGATGATTTTCTAGGCGTTTTTATCGCTAAATTGGTGATGATTTTCTAGCGGTTTTTATGGCTAACAGTGATGACTTTCTAGCCGTTTTTATAGATAAATTAGCGATGATTTTCTAGCCGTTTTTATCGCTAAATTGGTGATGATTTTCTAGTCATTTTTATCGAACAATTAGTGATGATTTTCTAGGCGTTTTTTGTCGCTAAATTGGTGATTTCTAGCGGTTTTTATGACTAACAGTGATGATTTTCTAGCCGTTTTTATAGATAAATTAGCAATGATTTTCTAGCCCTTTTTATCGCTAAATTGGTGATGATTTTTTAGCGAATTTTATGACTAACAGTGATGACTTTCTAGCCGTTTTTATCGATATATTAGTAATGATTTTCTAGTCGTTTTATACATAAATTAGTGATGATTTTTTAGCCGTTTTTATCGATAAATTAGCAATGATTTCCTAGCTGTTTTAGCACTAACAGCGATGACTTTCTAGCCCTTTTCATCGCTAAATTGGTGATGATTTTCTAGCATTTTTTATTGCTAACAGTGATGACTTTCTAGCCGTTTTTATCGATAAATTATTAATGATTTTCTAGGCATTTTTATCCATAAATTAGTGATGATTTTCTAGCCGTTTTTATCGCTAAATTAGAGATGATTTTCTAGCTGTTTTTAGCACTAACAGTAATGATTTTCTTTCCTTTTTTATTGACCAATTAGTGATGATTTTCTAGCTGTTTATAGCACTAACAGCGATGACTTTCTAGCCCTTTTTCTCGCTAAATTGGTGATGATTTTCTAGCATTTTTTATTGCTAACAGTGATGACTTTCTAGCCGTTTATATGGCTTAATTAGTGATGATTTTGTAGCCGTTTTTATCGATAAATTAGTGATGATTTTCTAGCCATTTTCATCGATAAATTAGTGATGATTTTCTAGGCGTTTTTATCGCTAAATTGGTGATGATTTTCTAGCGGTTTTTATGGCTAACAGTGATGACTTTCTAGCCGTTTTTATAGATAAATTAGCGATGATTTTCTAGCCGTTTTTATCGCTAAATTGGTGATGATTTTCTAGTCATTTTTATCGAACAATTAGTGATGATTTTCTAGGCGTTTTTTGTCGCTAAATTGGTGATTTCTAGCGGTTTTTATGACTAACAGTGATGATTTTCTAGCCGTTTTTATAGATAAATTAGCAATGATTTTCTAGCCCTTTTTATCGCTAAATTGGTGATGATTTTTTAGCGAATTTTATGACTAACAGTGATGACTTTCTAGCCGTTTTTATCGATATATTAGTAATGATTTTCTAGTCGTTTTATACATAAATTAGTGATGATTTTTTAGCCGTTTTTATCGATAAATTAGCAATGATTTCCTAGCTGTTTTAGCACTAACAGCGATGACTTTCTAGCCCTTTTCATCGCTAAATTGGTGATGATTTTCTAGCATTTTTTATTGCTAACAGTGATGACTTTCTAGCCGTTTTTATCGATAAATTATTAATGATTTTCTAGGCATTTTTATCCATAAATTAGTGATGATTTTCTAGCCGTTTTTATCGCTAAATTAGAGATGATTTTCTAGCTGTTTTTAGCACTAACAGTAATGATTTTCTTTCCTTTTTTATTGACCAATTAGTGATGATTTTCTAGCTGTTTATAGCACTAACAGCGATGACTTTCTAGCCCTTTTTCTCGCTAAATTGGTGATGATTTTCTAGCATTTTTTATTGCTAACAGTGATGACTTTCTAGCCGTTTATATGGATATATTAGTAATGATTTTCTAGTCGTTTTTTATCAATAAATTAGTGATGATTTTGTAGCCGTTTGTATATATAAATTAGCGATGATTTTCTAGCCCTTTTTATCGCTTAATTGGTGATGATTTTTTAGCGGTTTTTATACCTAACAGTGATGACTTTCTAGCCGTTTTTATAGCTAACAGTGATGATTTTGTAGCCATTTTTATCGATAAATTAGTGATGATTTTCTAGGCGTTTTTATCGCTAACAGTAATGACTTTCTAGCCGTTTATATGGCTTAATTAGTGATGATTTTCTAGCCGTTTTTATCGCTAAATTTGTGATCATTTTCTAGCCCTTTTTATCGCTACATTGGTGATGATTTTCAAGCGGTTTTTATGGCTAACAGTGATGACTTTCTAGCCGTTTATATGGCTTAATTAGTGATGATTTTGTAGCCGTTTTTATCGATAAATTAGTGATGATTTTCTAGCCATTTTCATCGATAAATTAGTGATGATTTTCTAGGCGTTTTTATCGCTAAATTGGTGATGATTTTCTAGCGGTTTTTATGGCTAACAGTGATGACTTTCTAGCCGTTTTTATAGATAAATTAGCGATGATTTTCTAGCCGTTTTTATCGCTAAATTGGTGATGATTTTCTAGTCATTTTTATCGAACAATTAGTGATGATTTTCTAGGCGTTTTTTGTCGCTAAATTGGTGATTTCTAGCGGTTTTTATGACTAACAGTGATGATTTTCTAGCCGTTTTTATAGATAAATTAGCAATGATTTTCTAGCCCTTTTTATCGCTAAATTGGTGATGATTTTTTAGCGAATTTTATGACTAACAGTGATGACTTTCTAGCCGTTTTTATCGATATATTAGTAATGATTTTCTAGTCGTTTTATACATAAATTAGTGATGATTTTTTAGCCGTTTTTATCGATAAATTAGCAATGATTTCCTAGCTGTTTTAGCACTAACAGCGATGACTTTCTAGCCCTTTTCATCGCTAAATTGGTGATGATTTTCTAGCATTTTTTATTGCTAACAGTGATGACTTTCTAGCCGTTTTTATCGATAAATTATTAATGATTTTCTAGGCATTTTTATCCATAAATTAGTGATGATTTTCTAGCCGTTTTTATCGCTAAATTAGAGATGATTTTCTAGCTGTTTTTAGCACTAACAGTAATGATTTTCTTTCCTTTTTTATTGACCAATTAGTGATGATTTTCTAGCTGTTTATAGCACTAACAGCGATGACTTTCTAGCCCTTTTTCTCGCTAAATTGGTGATGATTTTCTAGTCGTTTTTTATCAATAAATTAGTGATGATTTTGTAGCCGTGTGTATATATAAATTAGCGATGATTTTCTAGCCCTTTTTATCGCTTAATTGGTGATGATTTTTTAGCGGTTTTTATGCCTAACAGTGATGACTTTCTAGCTGTTTTTATGGCTAACAGTGATGACTTTCTAGCCATTTTTATAGATAAATTAGCGATGATATTCTAGCCGTTTTTATCGATCAATTAGTGATGATTTTCTAGCCATTTTTATCGAACAATTAGTGATGATTTTCTAGGCGTTTTTGTCGCTAAATTGGTGATTTCTAGCGGTTTTTATGACTAACAGTGATGATTTTCTAGCCGTTTTTATAGATAAATTAGCAATGATTTTCTAGCCCTTTTTATCGCTAAATTGGTGATGATTTTTTAGCGAATTTTATGACTAACAGTGATGACTTTCTAGCCGTTTTTATCGATATATTAGTAATGATTTTCTAGTCGTTTTATACATAAATTAGTGATGATTTTTTAGCCGTTTTTATCGATAAATTAGCAATGATTTCCAAGCTGTTTTAGCACTAACAGCGATGACTTTCTAGCCCTTTTTATCGCTAAATTGGTGATGATTTTCTAGCATTTTTTATTGCTAACAGTGATGACTTTCTAGCCGTTTATATCGATAAATTAGTAATGATTTTCTAGGCGTTTTTATCCATAATTTAGTGATGATTTTCTAGCCGTTTGTATCGCTAAATTAGAGATGATTTTCTAGCTGTTTTTAGCACTAACAGTAATGATTTTCTTTCCTTTTTTATTGACCAATTAGTGATGATTTTCTAGCTGTTTATAGCACTAACAGCGATGACTTTCTAGCCCTTTTTCTCGCTAAATTGGTGATGATTTTCTAGTCGTTTTTTATCAGTGATGACTTTCTAGCCGTTTATATGGATAAATTAGTGATGATTTTGTAGCCGTTTTTATATATAAATTAGCGATGATTTCCTAGCTGTTTTAGCACTAACAGCGATGACTTTCTAGCCCTTTTTATCGCTTAATTGGTGATGATTTTTTAGCGGTTTTTATACCTAACAGTGATGACTTTCTAGCCGTTTTTATAGCTAACAGTGATGATTTTGTAGCCATTTTTATCGATAAATTAGTGATGATTTTCTAGGCGTTTTTATCGATCAATTAGTGATGATTTTCTAGGCGTTTTTATCGCTAAATTGGTGATGATTTTCAAGCGGTTTTTATGGCTAACAGTGATGACTTTCTAGCCGTTTATATGGCTTAATTAGTGATGATTTTGTAGCCGTTTTTATCGATAAATTAGTGATGATTTTCTTGGCGTTTTTGTCGCTAAATTGGTGATGATTTTCTAGGCATTTTTATCGATCAATTAGTGATGATTTTCTAGCTGTTTTTAGCACTAACAGCGATGATTTTCTAGCCTTTTTATCGCTTAATTAGTGATGATTTTCTAGCGTTTTTATCGCTAAAATTGGTGATGATTTTCTACCCGTTTTTATGGCTAACAGTGATGATTTTCTAGCCGTTTTTATGGATAAATTAGTGATGATTTTCTAGCCGTTTTTATCGCTAAATTAGAGATGATTTTCTAGCTGTTTTTAGCACTAACAGTAATGATTTTCTTTCCTTTTATACCCTTGCAGAGGGTATTATAATTTTGGTCAACAGTGTGCAACGCAGTGAAGGAGACATCTTCGACCATATAAAGTATATATATTCTTGATCAGGATCACCTCCTGAGTCGATATGAGCATGTCCGTCTGTCCGTCTGTCTGTCTGTCTGTCTGTCGGTTTATACGCAAACTAGTCTCTCAGTTTTGGAGCTATCGAGTTGAAACTTTGCACACATCCTTTTTTTCCTTGCAGGTAGTATATAAGTCGGAACGGCCGGGATCGGTCGACTATATCCTATAGCTGCCATATAACTGATTGATCGGAAATGCCATAACTTTGGTGTTTTTTTAAGTTAGAGAGAGTTGGGACTTTATGCACATGTTATATTTGACCAAAATATCTTATGTACAAAATTTCATTAGGATCGGCCGACTATATCCTATAGCTGTCGTAGAACGATCGGAATTGGCATAACTTTGGTGTTTTTTAAGTTAGAAAGATGGGACTTGGTACAGATTACTCTTTGAGCAAAATAATTCAATATGCCAAATTTCATAAGGATCGGCCGACTATATACGATACGCTATATACTTAATAATATAAGATGCGTGGCGCCACCTAGCGGACTCAACTAAGGGTATATCAACTTTTTATCGCTAAATTGGTGATCATTTTCTAGCGGTTTTTATGGCTAACAGTGATGACTTTCTAGCGGTTTATAGCACTAACAGCGATGATTTTCTAGCCGTTTTTATCAATACATTAAGGATGATTTTCTGGCCGTTTTTATTGCTATATTAGTGATGAGTTTCTACCCCTTTTTATCGCTTAATTGGTGATGAATTTTAAGAGGTTTTTATGGCTAACAGTGATGACTTTCTAGCCGTTTTTATCGATAAATTAGTAATGATTTTCTAGGCGTTTTTATCCATAAATTAGTGATGATTTTTTAGCCGTTTTTATCAATAAATTATCGATGATTTTCTAGCCGTTTTTATCGATAAATTAGTGATGATTTTCTAGCTGTTTATAGCACCAACAGCGATGATTTTCTAGCTGTTTTTATCGCTAAATTGGTGATGATTTTCTAGAGGTTTTTATGGCTAACGGTGATGTCTTTATAGCCGTTTTTATGGCTAACAGTGATGATTTTCTAGCTGTTTTTATAGCTAACAGTGATGAATTTGTAGCCGTTTTTATCGATAAATTAGTGATGATTTTCTAGGCGTTTTTATCGCTAAATTGGTGATGATTTTCTAGCGGTTTTTATGGCTAACAGTGATGACTTTCTAGCCGTTTTTATAGATAAATTAGCGATGATTTTCTAGCCGTTTTTATCGCTAAATTGGTGATGATTTTCTAGTCATTTTTATCGAACAATTAGTGATGATTTTCTAGGCGTTTTTTGTCGCTAAATTGGTGATTTCTAGCGGTTTTTATGACTAACAGTAATGATTTTCTAGCCGTTTTTATAGATAAATTAGCGATGATTTTCTAGCCCTTTTTATCGCTAAATTGGTGATGATTTTTTAGCGAATTTTATAACTAACAGTGATGACTTTCTAGCCGTTTTTATCGATATATTAGTAATGATTTTCTAGTCGTTTTATACATAAATTAGTGATGATTTTTTAGCCGTTTTTATCGATAAATTAGCAATGATTTCCTAGCTGTTTTAGCACTAACAGCGATGACTTTCTAGCCCTTTTCATCGCTAAATTGGTGATGATTTTCTAGCATTTTTTATTGCTAACAGTGATGACTTTCTAGCCGTTTTTATCGATAAATTAGTAATGATTTTCTAGGCGTTTTTATCCATAATTTAGTGATGATTTTCTAGCCGTTTTTATCGCTAAATTAGAGATGATTTTCTAGCTGTTTTTAGCACTAACAGTAATGATTTTCTTTCCTTTTTTATTGACCAATTAGTGATGATTTTCTAGCTGTTTATAGCACTAACAGCGATGACTTTCTAGCCCTTTTTCTCGCTAAATTGGTGATGATTTTCTAGCATTTTTTATTGCTAACAGTGATGACTTTCTAGCCGTTTATATCGATAAATTAGTAATGATTTTCTAGGCGTTTTTATCCATAATTTAGTGATGATTTTCTAGCCGTTTTTATACCTAACAGTGATGACTTTCTAGCCGTTTTTATAGCTAACTGTGATGATTTTGTAGTCATTTTCATCGCTAAATTAGAGATGATTTTCTAGCTGTTTTTAGCACTAACAGTAATGATTTTCTTTCCTTTTTTATTGACCAATTAGTGATGATTTTCTAGCTGTTTATAGCACTAACAGCGATGACTTTCTAGCCCTTTTTCTCGCTAAATTGGTGATGATTTTCTAGAGGTTTTTATGGCTAACGGTGATGTCTTTATAGCCGTTTTTATGGCTAACAGTGATGATTTTCTAGCTGTTTTTATAGCTAACAGTGATGAATTTGTAGCCGTTTTTATCAATAAATTAGTGATAGGCGTTTTTATCGTTAAATTATATATGATTTTCTATCGGTTTTTAGCACTAACAGTAATTATTTTCTAGCCTTTTTATACCCTTGCAGAGGGTATTATAATGTTGGTCAAAAGTGTGCAACGCAGTGAAGGAGACATCTCCGACCGGAAATGCCATAACTTTGTTGTTTTTTAAGTTGGAGGGTTGAGAGGGTTACACATATTTGACCAAAATATCTCGTTTACAAAATTTCATAAGGATCGGCGCACTATATCCTATAGCTATCATATAACGATCGAAATTGGCATAACTTTGTAGTTTTTTAAGTTAGAAAGATGGGATCTGAAAAAAAATCTGATTTGTCAAATTTCATAAGGATGGGACAACTATATCCTACAGCTGTCATATAACTGATTGATCGGAAATGCTATAACTTTGTTGTTTTTCAAGTTAGAAGCATGGGAGTTTCAATGGATTCCCCCTTTGGCAAAATAATTCGACATGCCAAATTTCATAAGGATCAGCCGACTATCGGCGGATCGTATGATCCGCTATATATATACTAATATAAGATGCGTGCCGCCACCTAGCGGACTGTGACTTAACTGCAAGGGTATATCAACTTCGGCTCCGCCCCAAGTTAGCTTTCCTTTCTTGTTAATGGATAAATTAGTGATGATTTTCTAGGCGTTTTTATCGCTAAATTGGTGATGATTTTCTAGCGGTTTTTATGGCTAACAGTGATGACTTTCTAGCCGTTTTTATAGATAAATTAGCGATGATTTTCTAGCCGTTTTTATCGCTAAATTGGTGATGATTTTCTAGCATTTTTATCGAACAATTAGTGATGATTTTCTAGGCGTTTTTGTCGCTAAATTGGTGATTTCTAGCGGTTTTTATGACTAACAGTGATGATTTTCTAGCCGTTTTTATAGATAAATTAGCGATGATTTTCTAGCCCTTTTTATCGCTAAATTGGTGATGATTTTTTAGCGAATTTTATGACTAACAGTGATGACTTTCTAGCCGTTTTTATCGATATATTAGTAATGATTTTCTAGTCGTTTTATACATAAATTAGTGATGATTTTTTAGCCGTTTTTATCGATAAATTAGCAATGATTTCCTAGCTGTTTTAGCACTAACAGCGATGACTTTCTAGCCCTTTTCATCGCTAAATTGGTGATGATTTTCTAGCATTTTTTATTGCTAACAGTGATGACTTTCTAGCCGTTTTTATCGATAAATTAGTAATGATTTTCTAGGCGTTTTTATCCATAAATTAGTGATGATTTTTTAGCCGTTTTTATCAATAAATTATCGATGATTTTCTAGCCGTTTTTATCGATAAATTAGTGATGATTTTCTAGCTGTTTATAGCACCAACAGCGATGATTTTCTAGCTGTTTTTATCGCTAAATTGGTGATGATTTTCTAGAGGTTTTTATGACTAACGGTGATGTCTTTATAGCCGTTTTTATGGCTAACAGTGATGATTTTCTAGCTGTTTTTATAGCTAACAGTGATGAATTTGTAGCCGTTTTTATCAATAAATTAGTGATAGGCGTTTTTATCGTTAAATTATATATGATTTTCTATCGGTTTTTAGCACTAACAGTAATTATTTTCTAGCCTTTTTATACCCTTGCAGAGGGTATTATAATGTTGGTCAAAAGTGTGCAACGCAGTGAAGGAGACATCTCCGACCGGAAATGCCATAACTTTGTTGTTTTTTAAGTTGGAGGGTTGAGAGGGTTACACATATTTGACCAAAATATCTCGTTTACAAAATTTCATAAGGATCGGCGCACTATATCCTATAGCTATCATATAACGATCGAAATTGGCATAACTTTGTAGTTTTTTAAGTTAGAAAGATGGGATCTGAAAAAAAATCTGATTTGTCAAATTTCATAAGGATGGGACAACTATATCCTACAGCTGTCATATAACTGATTGATCGGAAATGCTATAACTTTGTTGTTTTTCAAGTTAGAAGCATGGGAGTTTCAATGGATTCCCCCTTTGGCAAAATAATTCGACATGCCAAATTTCATAAGGATCAGCCGACTATCGGCGGATCGTATGATCCGCTATATATATACTAATATAAGATGCGTGCCGCCACCTAGCGGACTGTGACTTAACTGCAAGGGTATATCAACTTCGGCTCCGCCCCAAGTTAGCTTTCCTTTCTTGTTAATGGATAAATTAGTGATGATTTTCTAGGCGTTTTTATCGCTAAATTGGTGATGATTTTCTAGCGGTTTTTATGGCTAACAGTGATGACTTTCTAGCCGTTTTTATAGATAAATTAGCGATGATTTTCTAGCCGTTTTTATCGCTAAATTGGTGATGATTTTCTAGTCATTTTTATCGAACAATTAGTGATGATTTTCTAGGCGTTTTTTGTCGCTAAATTGGTGATTTCTAGCGGTTTTTATGACTAACAGTAATGATTTTCTAGCCGTTTTTATAGATAAATTAGCGATGATTTTCTAGCCCTTTTTATCGCTAAATTGGTGATGATTTTTTAGCGAATTTTATAACTAACAGTGATGACTTTCTAGCCGTTTTTATCGATATATTAGTAATGATTTTCTAGTCGTTTTATACATAAATTAGTGATGATTTTTTAGCCGTTTTTATCGATAAATTAGCAATGATTTCCTAGCTGTTTTAGCACTAACAGCGATGACTTTCTAGCCCTTTTCATCGCTAAATTGGTGATGATTTTCTAGCATTTTTTATTGCTAACAGTGATGACTTTCTAGCCGTTTTTATCGATAAATTAGTAATGATTTTCTAGGCGTTTTTATCCATAATTTAGTGATGATTTTCTAGCCGTTTTTATCGCTAAATTAGAGATGATTTTCTAGCTGTTTTTAGCACTAACAGTAATGATTTTCTTTCCTTTTTTATTGACCAATTAGTGATGATTTTCTAGCTGTTTATAGCACTAACAGCGATGACTTTCTAGCCCTTTTTCTCGCTAAATTGGTGATGATTTTCTAGCATTTTTTATTGCTAACAGTGATGACTTTCTAGCCGTTTATATCGATAAATTAGTAATGATTTTCTAGGCGTTTTTATCCATAATTTAGTGATGATTTTCTAGCCGTTTTTATCGCTAAATTAGAGATGATTTTCTAGCTGTTTTTAGCACTAACAGTAATGATTTTCTTTCCTTTTTTATTGACCAATTAGTGATGATTTTCTAGCTGTTTATAGCACTAACAGCGATGACTTTCTAGCCCTTTTTCTCGCTAAATTGGTGATGATTTTCTAGCATTTTTATCGAACAATTAGTGATGATTTTCTAGGCGTTTTTGTCGCTAAATTGGTGATTTCTAGCGGTTTTTATGACTAACAGTGATGATTTTCTAGCCGTTTTTATAGATAAATTAGCGATGATTTTCTAGCCCTTTTTATCGCTAAATTGGTGATGATTTTTTAGCGAATTTTATGACTAACAGTGATGACTTTCTAGCCGTTTTTATCGATATATTAGTAATGATTTTCTAGTCGTTTTATACATAAATTAGTGATGATTTTTTAGCCGTTTTTATCGATAAATTAGCAATGATTTCCTAGCTGTTTTAGCACTAACAGCGATGACTTTCTAGCCCTTTTCATCGCTAAATTGGTGATGATTTTCTAGCATTTTTTATTGCTAACAGTGATGACTTTCTAGCCGTTTTTATCGATAAATTAGTAATGATTTTCTAGGCGTTTTTATCCATAAATTAGTGATGATTTTTTAGCCGTTTTTATCAATAAATTATCGATGATTTTCTAGCCGTTTTTATCGATAAATTAGTGATGATTTTCTAGCTGTTTATAGCACCAACAGCGATGATTTTCTAGCTGTTTTTATCGCTAAATTGGTGATGATTTTCTAGAGGTTTTTATGACTAACGGTGATGTCTTTATAGCCGTTTTTATGGCTAACAGTGATGATTTTCTAGCTGTTTTTATAGCTAACAGTGATGAATTTGTAGCCGTTTTTATCAATAAATTAGTGATAGGCGTTTTTATCGTTAAATTATATATGATTTTCTATCGGTTTTTAGCACTAACAGTAATTATTTTCTAGCCTTTTTATACCCTTGCAGAGGGTATTATAATGTTGGTCAAAAGTGTGCAACGCAGTGAAGGAGACATCTCCGACCGGAAATGCCATAACTTTGTTGTTTTTTAAGTTGGAGGGTTGAGAGGGTTACACATATTTGACCAAAATATCTCGTTTACAAAATTTCATAAGGATCGGCGCACTATATCCTATAGCTATCATATAACGATCGAAATTGGCATAACTTTGTAGTTTTTTAAGTTAGAAAGATGGGATCTGAAAAAAAATCTGATTTGTCAAATTTCATAAGGATGGGACAACTATATCCTACAGCTGTCATATAACTGATTGATCGGAAATGCTATAACTTTGTTGTTTTTCAAGTTAGAAGCATGGGAGTTTCAATGGATTCCCCCTTTGGCAAAATAATTCGACATGCCAAATTTCATAAGGATCAGCCGACTATCGGCGGATCGTATGATCCGCTATATATATACTAATATAAGATGCGTGCCGCCACCTAGCGGACTGTGACTTAACTGCAAGGGTATATCAACTTCGGCTCCGCCCCAAGTTAGCTTTCCTTTCTTGTTAATGGATAAATTAGTGATGATTTTCTAGGCGTTTTTATCGCTAAATTGGTGATGATTTTCTAGCGGTTTTTATGGCTAACAGTGATGACTTTCTAGCCGTTTTTATAGATAAATTAGCGATGATTTTCTAGCCGTTTTTATCGCTAAATTGGTGATGATTTTCTAGTCATTTTTATCGAACAATTAGTGATGATTTTCTAGGCGTTTTTTGTCGCTAAATTGGTGATTTCTAGCGGTTTTTATGACTAACAGTGATGATTTTCTAGCCGTTTTTATAGATAAATTAGCGATGATTTTCTAGCCCTTTTTATCGCTAAATTGGTGATGATTTTTTAGCGAATTTTATAACTAACATTGATGACTTTCTAGCCGTTTTTATCGATATATTAGTAATGATTTTCTAGTCGTTTTATACATAAATTAGTGATGATTTTTTAGCCGTTTTTATCGATAAATTAGCAATGATTTCCTAGCTGTTTTAGCACTAACAGCGATGACTTTCTAGCCCTTTTCATCGCTAAATTGGTGATGATTTTCTAGCATTTTTTATTGCTAACAGTGATGACTTTCTAGCCGTTTTTATCGATAAATTAGTAATGATT
Source organism: Drosophila ananassae (assembly GCF_017639315.1). Classification (NCBI taxonomy): domain Eukaryota; kingdom Metazoa; phylum Arthropoda; class Insecta; order Diptera; family Drosophilidae; genus Drosophila; species Drosophila ananassae. Next base: position 26,414,598 of record NC_057929.1, on the reverse strand, counting down.
TTCTAGGCGTTTTTATCCATAATTTAGTGATGATTTTCTAGCCGTTTTTATCGCTAAATTAGAGATGATTTTCTAGCTGTTTTTAGCACTAACAGTAATGATTTTCTTTCCTTTTTAATTGACCAATTAGTGATGATTTTCTAGCTGTTTATAGCACTAACAGCGATGACTTTCTAGCCCTTTTTCTCGCTAAATTGGTGATGATTTTCTAGCATTTTTTATTGCTAACAGTGATGACTTTCTAGCCGTTTATATCGATAAATTAGTAATGATTTTCTAGGCGTTTTTATCCATAATTTAGTGATGATTTTCTAGCCGTTTTTATCGCTAAATTAGAGATGATTTTCTAGCTGTTTTTAGCACTAACAGTAATGATTTTCTTTCCTTTTTTATTGACCAATTAGTGATGATTTTCTAGCTGTTTATAGCACTAACAGCGATGACTTTCTAGCCCTTTTTCTCGCTAAATTGGTGATGATTTTCTAGCATTTTTTATTGCTAACAGTGATGACTTTCTAGCCGTTTTTATCGATAAATTAGTAATGATTTTCTAGGCGTTTTTATCCATAATTTAGTGATGATTTTCTAGCCGTTTTTATCGCTAAATTAGAGATGATTTTCTAGCTGTTTTTAGCACTAACAGTAATGATTTTCTTTCCTTTTTAATTGACCAATTAGTGATGATTTTCTAGCTGTTTATAGCACTAACAGCGATGACTTTCTAGCCCTTTTCATCGCTAAATTGGTGATGATTTTCTAGCATTTTTTATTGCTAACAGTGATGACTTTCTAGCCGTTTTTATCGATAAATTATTAATGATTTTCTAGGCATTTTTATCCATAAATTAGTGATGATTTTCTAGCCGTTTTTATCGCTAAATTAGAGATGATTTTCTAGCTGTTTTTAGCACTAACAGTAATGATTTTCTTTCCTTTTTTATTGACCAATTAGTGATGATTTTCTAGCTGTTTATAGCACTAACAGCGATGACTTTCTAGCCCTTTTTCTCGCTAAATTGGTGATGATTTTCTAGTCGTTTTTTATCAATAAATTAGTGATGATTTTGTAGCCGTTTGTATATATAAATTAGCGATGATTTTCTAGCCCTTTTTATCGCTTAATTGGTGATGATTTTCTAGCTGTTTTTATGTCTAACAGTGATGACTTTCTAGCCATTTTTATAGATAAATTAGCGATGATATTCTAGCCGTTTTTATCGATCAATTAGTGATGATTTTCTAGCCATTTTTATCGAACAATTAGTGATGATTTTCTAGGCGTTTTTGTCGCTAAATTGGTGATTTCTAGCGGTTTTTATGACTAACAGTGATGATTTTCTAGCCGTTTTTATAGATAAATTAGCGATGATTTTCTAGCCGTTTTTATGGATAAATTGGTAATGATTTTCTAGCCCTTTTTATCGCTAAATTGGTGATGATTTTTTAGCGAATTTTATGACTAACAGTGATGACTTTCTTGCCGTTTTTATCGATATATTAGTAATGATTTTCTAGTCGTTTTATAAATTAGTGATGATTTTTTAGCCGTTTTTATCGATAAATTAGCAATGATTTCCAAGCTGTTTTAGCACTAACAGCGATGACTTTCTAGCCCTTTTTCTCGCTAAATTGGTGATGATTTTCTAGCATTTTTTATTGCTAACAGTGATGACTTTCTAGCCGTTTATATGGATATATTAGTAATGATTTTCTAGTCGTTTTTTATCAATAAATTAGTGATGATTTTGTAGCCGTTTGTATATATAAATTAGCGATGATTTTCTAGCCCTTTTTATCGCTTAATTGGTGATGATTTTTTAGCGGTTTTTATGGCTAACAGTGATGACTTTCTAGCCGTTTATATGGCTTAATTAGTGATGATTTTGTAGCCGTTTTTATCGATAAATTAGTGATGATTTTCTAGGCATTTTTATCGATCAATTAGTGATGATTTTCTAGGCGTTTTTATCGCTAAAATTGGTGATGATTTTCTACCCGTTTTTATGGCTAACAGTAATGACTTTCTAGCCGTTTATATGGCTTAATTAGTGATGATTCTAGCCGTTTTTATAGATAAATTAACGATGATTTTCTAGCCGTTTTTATGGATAAATTAGTGATGATTTTCTAGCCGTTTTTATCGCTAAATTAGAGATGATTTTCTAGCTGTTTTTAGCACTAACAGTAATGATTTTCTTTCCTTTTATACCCTTGCAGAGGGTATTATAATTTTGGTCAACAGTGTGCAACGCAGTGAAGGAGACATCTTCGACCATATAAAGTATATATATTCTTGATCAGGATCACCTCCTGAGTCGATATGAGCATGTCCGTCTGTCTGTCTGTCTGTCTGTCTGTCGGTTTATACGCAAACTAGTCTCTCAGTTTTGGAGCTATCGAGTTGAAACTTTGCACACATCCTTTTTTTCCTTGCAGGTAGTATATAAGTCGGAACGGCCGGGATCGGTCGACTATATCCTATAGCTGCCATATAACTGATTGATCGGAAATGCCATAACTTTGGTGTTTTTTTAAGTTAGAGAGAGTTGGGACTTTATGCACATGTTATATTTGACCAAAATATCTTATGTACAAAATTTCATTAGGATCGGCCGACTATATCCTATAGCTGTCGTAGAACGATCGGAATTGGCATAACTTTGGTGTTTTTAAGTTAGAAAGATGTGACTTGGTACAGATTACTCTTTGAGCAAAATAATTCAACTTTTTATCGCTAAATTGGTGATCATTTTCTAGCGGTTTTTATGGCTAACAGTGATGACTTTCTAGCGGTTTATAGCACTAAAAGCGATGATTTTCTAGCCGTTTTTATCAATACATTAAGGATGATTTTCTGGCCGTTTTTATTGCTATATTAGTGATGAGTTTCTACCCCTTTTTATCGCTTAATTGGTGATGAATTTTAAGAGGTTTTTATGGCTAACAGTGATGACTTTCTAGCCGTTTTTATCGATAAATTAGTAATGATTTTCTAGGCGTTTTTATCCATAAATTAGTGATGATTTTTTAGCCGTTTTTATCAATAAATTATCGATGATTTTCTAGCCGTTTTTATCGATAAATTAGTGATGATTTTCTAGCTGTTTATAGCACCAACAGCGATGATTTTCTAGCTGTTTTTATCGCTAAATTGGTGATGATTTTCTAGAGGTTTTTATGGCTAACGGTGATGTCTTTATAGCCGTTTTTATGGCTAACAGTGATGATTTTCTAGCTGTTTTTATAGCTAACAGTGATGAATTTGTAGCCGTTTTTATCAATAAATTAGTGATAGGCGTTTTTATCGTTAAATTATATATGATTTTCTATCGGTTTTTAGCACTAACAGTAATTATTTTCTAGCCTTTTTATACCCTTGCAGAGGGTATTATAATGTTGGTCAAAAGTGTGCAACGCAGTGAAGGAGACATCTCCGACCGGAAATGCCATAACTTTGTTGTTTTTTAAGTTGGAGGGTTGAGAGGGTTACACATATTTGACCAAAATATCTCGTTTACAAAATTTCATAAGGATCGGCGCACTATATCCTATAGCTATCATATAACGATCGAAATTGGCATAACTTTGTAGTTTTTTAAGTTAGAAAGATGGGATCTGAAAAAAAATCTGATTTGTCAAATTTCATAAGGATGGGACAACTATATCCTACAGCTGTCATATAACTGATTGATCGGAAATGCTATAACTTTGTTGTTTTTCAAGTTAGAAGCATGGGAGTTTCAATGGATTCCCCCTTTGGCAAAATAATTCGACATGCCAAATTTCATAAGGATCAGCCGACTATCGGCGGATCGTATGATCCGCTATATATATACTAATATAAGATGCGTGCCGCCACCTAGCGGACTGTGACTTAACTGCAAGGGTATATCAACTTCGGCTCCGCCCCAAGTTAGCTTTCCTTTCTTGTTAATGGATAAATTAGTGATGATTTTCTAGGCGTTTTTATCGCTAAATTGGTGATGATTTTCTAGCGGTTTTTATGGCTAACAGTGATGACTTTCTAGCCGTTTTTATAGATAAATTAGCGATGATTTTCTAGCCGTTTTTATCGCTAAATTGGTGATGATTTTCTAGTCATTTTTATCGAACAATTAGTGATGATTTTCTAGGCGTTTTTTGTCGCTAAATTGGTGATTTCTAGCGGTTTTTATGACTAACAGTGATGATTTTCTAGCCGTTTTTATAGATAAATTAGCGATGATTTTCTAGCCCTTTTTATCGCTAAATTGGTGATGATTTTTTAGCGAATTTTATAACTAACAGTGATGACTTTCTAGCCGTTTTTATCGATATATTAGTAATGATTTTCTAGTCGTTTTATACATAAATTAGTGATGATTTTTTAGCCGTTTTTATCGATAAATTAGCAATGATTTCCTAGCTGTTTTAGCACTAACAGCGATGACTTTCTAGCCCTTTTCATCGCTAAATTGGTGATGATTTTCTAGCATTTTTTATTGCTAACAGTGATGACTTTCTAGCCGTTTTTATCGATAAATTAGTAATGATTTTCTAGGCGTTTTTATCCATAATTTAGTGATGATTTTCTAGCCGTTTTTATCGCTAAATTAGAGATGATTTTCTAGCTGTTTTTAGCACTAACAGTAATGATTTTCTTTCCTTTTTTATTGACCAATTAGTGATGATTTTCTAGCTGTTTATAGCACTAACAGCGATGACTTTCTAGCCCTTTTTCTCGCTAAATTGGTGATGATTTTCTAGCATTTTTATCGAACAATTAGTGATGATTTTCTAGGCGTTTTTGTCGCTAAATTGGTGATTTCTAGCGGTTTTTATGACTAACAGTGATGATTTTCTAGCCGTTTTTATAGATAAATTAGCAATGATTTTCTAGCCCTTTTTATCGCTAAATTGGTGATGATTTTTTAGCGAATTTTATGACTAACAGTGATGACTTTCTAGCCGTTTTTATCGATATATTAGTAATGATTTTCTAGTCGTTTTATACATAAATTAGTGATGATTTTTTAGCCGTTTTTATCGATAAATTAGCAATGATTTCCTAGCTGTTTTAGCACTAACAGCGATGACTTTCTAGCCCTTTTCATCGCTAAATTGGTGATGATTTTCTAGCATTTTTTATTGCTAACAGTGATGACTTTCTAGCCGTTTTTATCGATAAATTATTAATGATTTTCTAGGCATTTTTATCCATAAATTAGTGATGATTTTCTAGCCGTTTTTATCGCTAAATTAGAGATGATTTTCTAGCTGTTTTTAGCACTAACAGTAATGATTTTCTTTCCTTTTTTATTGACCAATTAGTGATGATTTTCTAGCTGTTTATAGCACTAACAGCGATGACTTTCTAGCCCTTTTTCTCGCTAAATTGGTGATGATTTTCTAGTCGTTTTTTATCAATAAATTAGTGATGATTTTGTAGCCGTTTGTATATATAAATTAGCGATGATTTTCTAGCCCTTTTTATCGCTTAATTGGTGATGATTTTTTAGCGGTTTTTATGCCTAACAGTGATGACTTTCTAGCTGTTTTTATGTCTAACAGTGATGACTTTCTAGCCATTTTTATAGATAAATTAGCGATGATATTCTAGCCGTTTTTATCGATCAATTAGTGATGATTTTCTAGCCATTTTTATCGAACAATTAGTGATGATTTTCTAGGCGTTTTTGTCGCTAAATTGGTGATGATTTTCTAGCATTTTTTATTGCTAACAGTGATGACTTTCTAGCCGTTTATATGGATATATTAGTAATGATTTTCTAGTCGTTTTTTATCAATAAATTAGTGATGATTTTGTAGCCGTTTGTATATATAAATTAGCGATGATTTTCTAGCCCTTTTTATCGCTTAATTGGTGATGATTTTTTAGCGGTTTTTATACCTAACAGTGATGACTTTCTAGCCGTTTTTATAGCTAACAGTGATGATTTTGTAGCCATTTTTATCGATAAATTAGTGATGATTTTCTAGGCGTTTTTATCGATCAATTAGTGATGATTTTCTAGGCGTTTTTATCGCTAAATTGGTGATGATTTTCAAGCGGTTTTTATGGCTAACAGTGATGACTTTCTAGCCGTTTATATGGCTTAATTAGTGATGATTTTGTAGCCGTTTTTATCGATAAATTAGTGATGATTTTCTAGGCATTTTTATCGATCAATTAGTGATGATTTTCTAGGCGTTTTTATCGCTAAAATTGGTGATGATTTTCTACCCGTTTTTATGGCTAACAGTAATGACTTTCTAGCCGTTTATATGGCTTAATTAGTGATGATTCTAGCCGTTTTTATAGATAAATTAACGATGATTTTCTAGCCGTTTTTATGGATAAATTAGTGATGATTTTCTAGCCGTTTTTATCGCTAAATTAGAGATGATTTTCTAGCTGTTTTTAGCACTAACAGTAATGATTTTCTTTCCTTTTATACCCTTGCAGAGGGTATTATAATTTTGGTCAACAGTGTGCAACGCAGTGAAGGAGACATCTTCGACCATATAAAGTATATATATTCTTGATCAGGATCACCTCCTGAGTCGATATGAGCATGTCCGTCTGTCTGTCTGTCTGTCTGTCTGTCGGTTTATACGCAAACTAGTCTCTCAGTTTTGGAGCTATCGAGTTGAAACTTTGCACACATCCTTTTTTTCCTTGCAGGTAGTATATAAGTCGGAACGGCCGGGATCGGTCGACTATATCCTATAGCTGCCATATAACTGATTGATCGGAAATGCCATAACTTTGGTGTTTTTTTAAGTTAGAGAGAGTTGGGACTTTATGCACATGTTATATTTGACCAAAATATCTTATGTACAAAATTTCATTAGGATCGGCCGACTATATCCTATAGCTGTCGTAGAACGATCGGAATTGGCATAACTTTGGTGTTTTTTAAGTTAGAAAGATGGGACTTGGTACAGATTACTCTTTGAGCAAAATAATTCAATATGCCAAATTTCATAAGGATCGGCCGACTATATACGATACGCTATATACTTAATAATATAAGATGCGTGGCGCCACCTAGCGGACTCAACTGCAAGGGTATATCAACTTTTTATCGCTAAATTGGTGATCATTTTCTAGCGGTTTTTATGGCTAACAGTGATGACTTTCTAGCGGTTTATAGCACTAAAAGCGATGATTTTCTAGCCGTTTTTATCAATACATTAAGGATGATTTTCTGGCCGTTTTTATTGCTATATTAGTGATGAGTTTCTACCCCTTTTTATCGCTTAATTGGTGATGAATTTTAAGAGGTTTTTATGGCTAACAGTGATGACTTTCTAGCCGTTTTTATCGATAAATTAGTAATGATTTTCTAGGCGTTTTTATCCATAAATTAGTGATGATTTTTTAGCCGTTTTTATCAATAAATTATCGATGATTTTCTAGCCGTTTTTATCGATAAATTAGTGATGATTTTCTAGCTGTTTATAGCACCAACAGCGATGATTTTCTAGCTGTTTTTATCGCTAAATTGGTGATGATTTTCTAGAGGTTTTTATGGCTAACGGTGATGTCTTTATAGCCGTTTTTATGGCTAACAGTGATGATTTTCTAGCTGTTTTTATAGCTAACAGTGATGAATTTGTAGCCGTTTTTATCAATAAATTAGTGATAGGCGTTTTTATCGTTAAATTATATATGATTTTCTATCGGTTTTTAGCACTAACAGTAATTATTTTCTAGCCTTTTTATACCCTTGCAGAGGGTATTATAATGTTGGTCAAAAGTGTGCAACGCAGTGAAGGAGACATCTCCGACCGGAAATGCCATAACTTTGTTGTTTTTTAAGTTGGAGGGTTGAGAGGGTTACACATATTTGACCAAAATATCTCGTTTACAAAATTTCATAAGGATCGGCGCACTATATGCTATAGCTATCATATAACGATCGAAATTGGCATAACTTTGTAGTTTTTTAAGTTAGAAAGATGGGATCTGAAAAAAAATCTGATTCGTCAAATTTCATAAGGATGGGACAACTATATCCTACAGCTGTCATATAACTGATTGATCGGAAATGCTATAACTTTGTTGTTTTTCAAGTTAGAAGCATGGGAGTTTCAATGGATTCCCCCTTTGGCAAAATAATTCGACATGCCAAATTTCATAAGGATCAGCCGACTATCGGCGGATCGTATGATCCGCTATATATATACTAATATAAGATGCGTGCCGCCACCTAGCGGACTGTGACTTAACTGCAAGGGTATATCAACTTCGGCTCCGCCCCAAGTTAGCTTTCCTTTCTTGTTAATGGATAAATTAGTGATGATTTTCTAGGCGTTTTTATCGCTAAATTGGTGATGATTTTCTAGCGGTTTTTATGGCTAACAGTGATGACTTTCTAGCCGTTTTTATAGATAAATTAGCGATGATTTTCTAGCCGTTTTTATCGCTAAATTGGTGATGATTTTCTAGTCATTTTTATCGAACAATTAGTAATGATTTTCTAGGCGTTTTTTGTCGCTAAATTGGTGATTTCTAGCGGTTTTTATGACTAACAGTGATGATTTTCTAGCCGTTTTTATAGATAAATTAGCGATGATTTTCTAGCCCTTTTTATCGCTAAATTGGTGATGATTTTTTAGCGAATTTTATAACTAACAGTGATGACTTTCTAGCCGTTTTTATCGATATATTAGTAATGATTTTCTAGTCGTTTTATACATAAATTAGTGATGATTTTTTAGCCGTTTTTATCGATAAATTAGCAATGATTTCCTAGCTGTTTTAGCACTAACAGCGATGACTTTCTAGCCCTTTTCATCGCTAAATTGGTGATGATTTTCTAGCATTTTTTATTGCTAACAGTGATGACTTTCTAGCCGTTTTTATCGATAAATTAGTAATGATTTTCTAGGCGTTTTTATCCATAATTTAGTGATGATTTTCTAGCCGTTTTTATAGCTAACAGTGATGATTTTGTAGCCATTTTTATCGATAAATTAGTGATGATTTTCTAGGCGTTTTTATCGATCAATTAGTGATGATTTTCTAGGCGTTTTTATCGCTAAATTGGTGATGATTTTCAAGCGGTTTTTATGGCTAACAGTGATGACTTTCTAGCCGTTTATATGGCTTAATTAGTGATGATTTTGTAGCCGTTTTTATCGATAAATTAGTGATGATTTTCTAGGCATTTTTATCGATCAATTAGTGATGATTTTCTAGGCGTTTTTATCGCTAAAATTGGTGATGATTTTCTACCCGTTTTTATGGCTAACAGTAATGACTTTCTAGCCGTTTATATGGCTTAATTAGTGATGATTCTAGCCGTTTTTATAGATAAATTAACGATGATTTTCTAGCCGTTTTTATGGATAAATTAGTGATGATTTTCTAGCCGTTTTTATCGCTAAATTAGAGATGATTTTCTAGCTGTTTTTAGCACTAACAGTAATGATTTTCTTTCCTTTTATACCCTTGCAGAGGGTATTATAATTTTGGTCAACAGTGTGCAACGCAGTGAAGGAGACATCTTCGACCATATAAAGTATATATATTCTTGATCAGGATCACCTCCTGAGTCGATATGAGCATGTCCGTCTGTCTGTCTGTCTGTCTGTCTGTCGGTTTATACGCAAACTAGTCTCTCAGTTTTGGAGCTATCGAGTTGAAACTTTGCACACATCCTTTTTTTCCTTGCAGGTAGTATATAAGTCGGAACGGCCGGGATCGGTCGACTATATCCTATAGCTGCCATATAACTGATTGATCGGAAATGCCATAACTTTGGTGTTTTTTTAAGTTAGAGAGAGTTGGGACTTTATGCACATGTTATATTTGACCAAAATATCTTATGTACAAAATTTCATTAGGATCGGCCGACTATATCCTATAGCTGTCGTAGAACGATCGGAATTGGCATAACTTTGGTGTTTTTTAAGTTAGAAAGATGGGACTTGGTACAGATTACTCTTTGAGCAAAATAATTCAATATGCCAAATTTCATAAGGATCGGCCGACTATATACGATACGCTATATACTTAATAATATAAGATGCGTGGCGCCACCTAGCGGACTCAACTGCAAGGGTATATCAACTTTTTATCGCTAAATTGGTGATCATTTTCTAGCGGTTTTTATGGCTAACAGTGATGACTTTCTAGCGGTTTATAGCACTAAAAGCGATGATTTTCTAGCCGTTTTTATCAATACATTAAGGATGATTTTCTGGCCGTTTTTATTGCTATATTAGTGATGAGTTTCTACCCCTTTTTATCGCTTAATTGGTGATGAATTTTAAGAGGTTTTTATGGCTAACAGTGATGACTTTCTAGCCGTTTTTATCGATAAATTAGTAATGATTTTCTAGGCGTTTTTATCCATAAATTAGTGATGATTTTTTAGCCGTTTTTATCAATAAATTATCGATGATTTTCTAGCCGTTTTTATCGATAAATTAGTGATGATTTTCTAGCTGTTTATAGCACCAACAGCGATGATTTTCTAGCTGTTTTTATCGCTAAATTGGTGATGATTTTCTAGAGGTTTTTATGGCTAACGGTGATGTCTTTATAGCCGTTTTTATGGCTAACAGTGATGATTTTCTAGCTGTTTTTATAGCTAACAGTGATGAATTTGTAGCCGTTTTTATCAATAAATTAGTGATAGGCGTTTTTATCGTTAAATTATATATGATTTTCTATCGGTTTTTAGCACTAACAGTAATTATTTTCTAGCCTTTTTATACCCTTGCAGAGGGTATTATAATGTTGGTCAAAAGTGTGCAACGCAGTGAAGGAGACATCTCCGACCGGAAATGCCATAACTTTGTTGTTTTTTAAGTTGGAGGGTTGAGAGGGTTACACATATTTGACCAAAATATCTCGTTTACAAAATTCATAAGGATCGGCGCACTATATGCTATAGCTATCATATAACGATCGAAATTGGCATAACTTTGTAGTTTTTTAAGTTAGAAAGATGGGATCTGAAAAAAAATCTGATTCGTCAAATTTCATAAGGATGGGACAACTATATCCTACAGCTGTCATATAACTGATTGATCGGAAATGCTATAACTTTGTTGTTTTTCAAGTTAGAAGCATGGGAGTTTCAATGGATTCCCCCTTTGGCAAAATAATTCGACATGCCAAATTTCATAAGGATCAGCCGACTATCGGCGGATCGTATGATCCGCTATATATATACTAATATAAGATGCGTGCCGCCACCTAGCGGACTGTGACTTAACTGCAAGGGTATATCAACTTCGGCTCCGCCCCAAGTTAGCTTTCCTTTCTTGTTAATGGATAAATTAGTGATGATTTTCTAGGCGTTTTTATCGCTAAATTGGTGATGATTTTCTAGCGGTTTTTATGGCTAACAGTGATGACTTTCTAGCCGTTTTTATAGATAAATTAGCGATGATTTTCTAGCCGTTTTTATCGCTAAATTGGTGATGATTTTCTAGTCATTTTTATCGAACAATTAGTAATGATTTTCTAGGCGTTTTTTGTCGCTAAATTGGTGATTTCTAGCGGTTTTTATGACTAACAGTGATGATTTTCTAGCCGTTTTTATAGATAAATTAGCGATGATTTTCTAGCCCTTTTTATCGCTAAATTGGTGATGATTTTTTAGCGAATTTTATAACTAACAGTGATGACTTTCTAGCCGTTTTTATCGATATATTAGTAATGATTTTCTAGTCGTTTTATACATAAATTAGTGATGATTTTTTAGCCGTTTTTATCGATAAATTAGCAATGATTTCCTAGCTGTTTTAGCACTAACAGCGATGACTTTCTAGCCCTTTTCATCGCTAAATTGGTGATGATTTTCTAGCATTTTTTATTGCTAACAGTGATGACTTTCTAGCCGTTTTTATCGATAAATTATTAATGATTTTCTAGGCATTTTTATCCATAAATTAGTGATGATTTTCTAGCCGTTTTTATCGCTAAATTAGAGATGATTTTCTAGCTGTTTTTAGCACTAACAGTAATGATTTTCTTTCCTTTTTTATTGACCAATTAGTGATGATTTTCTAGCTGTTTATAGCACTAACAGCGATGACTTTCTAGCCCTTTTTCTCGCTAAATTGGTGATGATTTTCTAGCATTTTTATCGAACAATTAGTGATGATTTTCTAGGCGTTTTTGTCGCTAAATTGGTGATTTCTAGCGGTTTTTATGACTAACAGTGATGATTTTCTAGCCGTTTTTATAGATAAATTAGCAATGATTTTCTAGCCCTTTTTATCGCTAAATTGGTGATGATTTTTTAGCGAATTTTATGACTAACAGTGATGACTTTCTAGCCGTTTTTATCGATATATTAGTAATGATTTTCTAGTCGTTTTATACATAAATTAGTGATGATTTTTTAGCCGTTTTTATCGATAAATTAGCAATGATTTCCTAGCTGTTTTAGCACTAACAGCGATGACTTTCTAGCCCTTTTCATCGCTAAATTGGTGATGATTTTCTAGCATTTTTTATTGCTAACAGTGATGACTTTCTAGCCGTTTTTATCGATAAATTATTAATGATTTTCTAGGCATTTTTATCCATAAATTAGTGATGATTTTCTAGCCGTTTTTATCGCTAAATTAGAGATGATTTTCTAGCTGTTTTTAGCACTAACAGTAATGATTTTCTTTCCTTTTTTATTGACCAATTAGTGATGATTTTCTAGCTGTTTATAGCACTAACAGCGATGACTTTCTAGCCCTTTTTCTCGCTAAATTGGTGATGATTTTCTAGTCGTTTTTTATCAATAAATTAGTGATGATTTTGTAGCCGTTTGTATATATAAATTAGCGATGATTTTCTAGCCCTTTTTATCGCTTAATTGGTGATGATTTTTTAGCGGTTTTTATGCCTAACAGTGATGACTTTCTAGCTGTTTTTATGTCTAACAGTGATGACTTTCTAGCCATTTTTATAGATAAATTAGCGATGATATTCTAGCCGTTTTTATCGATCAATTAGTGATGATTTTCTAGCCATTTTTATCGAACAATTAGTGATGATTTTCTAGGCGTTTTTGTCGCTAAATTGGTGATGATTTTCTAGCATTTTTTATTGCTAACAGTGATGACTTTCTAGCCGTTTATATGGATATATTAGTAATGATTTTCTAGTCGTTTTTTATCAATAAATTAGTGATGATTTTGTAGCCGTTTGTATATATAAATTAGCGATGATTTTCTAGCCCTTTTTATCGCTTAATTGGTGATGATTTTTTAGCGGTTTTTATACCTAACAGTGATGACTTTCTAGCCGTTTTTATAGCTAACAGTGATGATTTTGTAGCCATTTTTATCGATAAATTAGTGATGATTTTCTAGGCGTTTTTATCGATCAATTAGTGATGATTTTCTAGGCGTTTTTATCGCTAAATTGGTGATGATTTTCAAGCGGTTTTTATGGCTAACAGTGATGACTTTCTAGCCGTTTATATGGCTTAATTAGTGATGATTTTGTAGCCGTTTTTATCGATAAATTAGTGATGATTTTCTAGGCATTTTTATCGATCAATTAGTGATGATTTTCTAGGCGTTTTTATCGCTAAAATTGGTGATGATTTTCTACCCGTTTTTATGGCTAACAGTAATGACTTTCTAGCCGTTTATATGGCTTAATTAGTGATGATTCTAGCCGTTTTTATAGATAAATTAACGATGATTTTCTAGCCGTTTTTATGGATAAATTAGTGATGATTTTCTAGCCGTTTTTATCGCTAAATTAGAGATGATTTTCTAGCTGTTTTTAGCACTAACAGTAATGATTTTCTTTCCTTTTATACCCTTGCAGAGGGTATTATAATTTTGGTCAACAGTGTGCAACGCAGTGAAGGAGACATCTTCGACCATATAAAGTATATATATTCTTGATCAGGATCACCTCCTGAGTCGATATGAGCATGTCCGTCTGTCTGTCTGTCTGTCTGTCTGTCGGTTTATACGCAAACTAGTCTCTCAGTTTTGGAGCTATCGAGTTGAAACTTTGCACACATCCTTTTTTTCCTTGCAGGTAGTATATAAGTCGGAACGGCCGGGATCGGTCGACTATATCCTATAGCTGCCATATAACTGATTGATCGGAAATGCCATAACTTTGGTGTTTTTTTAAGTTAGAGAGAGTTGGGACTTTATGCACATGTTATATTTGACCAAAATATCTTATGTACAAAATTTCATTAGGATCGGCCGACTATATCCTATAGCTGTCGTAGAACGATCGGAATTGGCATAACTTTGGTGTTTTTTAAGTTAGAAAGATGGGACTTGGTACAGATTACTCTTTGAGCAAAATAATTCAATATGCCAAATTTCATAAGGATCGGCCGACTATATACGATACGCTATATACTTAATAATATAAGATGCGTGGCGCCACCTAGCGGACTCAACTGCAAGGGTATATCAACTTTTTATCGCTAAATTGGTGATCATTTTCTAGCGGTTTTTATGGCTAACAGTGATGACTTTCTAGCGGTTTATAGCACTAAAAGCGATGATTTTCTAGCCGTTTTTATCAATACATTAAGGATGATTTTCTGGCCGTTTTTATTGCTATATTAGTGATGAGTTTCTACCCCTTTTTATCGCTTAATTGGTGATGAATTTTAAGAGGTTTTTATGGCTAACAGTGATGACTTTCTAGCCGTTTTTATCGATAAATTAGTAATGATTTTCTAGGCGTTTTTATCCATAAATTAGTGATGATTTTTTAGCCGTTTTTATCAATAAATTATCGATGATTTTCTAGCCGTTTTTATCGATAAATTAGTGATGATTTTCTAGCTGTTTATAGCACCAACAGCGATGATTTTCTAGCTGTTTTTATCGCTAAATTGGTGATGATTTTCTAGAGGTTTTTATGGCTAACGGTGATGTCTTTATAGCCGTTTTTATGGCTAACAGTGATGATTTTCTAGCTGTTTTTATAGCTAACAGTGATGAATTTGTAGCCGTTTTTATCAATAAATTAGTGATAGGCGTTTTTATCGTTAAATTATATATGATTTTCTATCGGTTTTTAGCACTAACAGTAATTATTTTCTAGCCTTTTTATACCCTTGCAGAGGGTATTATAATGTTGGTCAAAAGTGTGCAACGCAGTGAAGGAGACATCTCCGACCGGAAATGCCATAACTTTGTTGTTTTTTAAGTTGGAGGGTTGAGAGGGTTACACATATTTGACCAAAATATCTCGTTTACAAAATTTCATAAGGATCGGCGCACTATATGCTATAGCTATCATATAACGATCGAAATTGGCATAACTTTGTAGTTTTTTAAGTTAGAAAGATGGGATCTGAAAAAAAATCTGATTCGTCAAATTTCATAAGGATGGGACAACTATATCCTACAGCTGTCATATAACTGATTGATCGGAAATGCTATAACTTTGTTGTTTTTCAAGTTAGAAGCATGGGAGTTTCAATGGATTCCCCCTTTGGCAAAATAATTCGACATGCCAAATTTCATAAGGATCAGCCGACTATCGGCGGATCGTATGATCCGCTATATATATACTAATATAAGATGCGTGCCGCCACCTAGCGGACTGTGACTTAACTGCAAGGGTATATCAACTTCGGCTCCGCCCCAAGTTAGCTTTCCTTTCTTGTTAATGGATAAATTAGTGATGATTTTCTAGGCGTTTTTATCGCTAAATTGGTGATGATTTTCTAGCGGTTTTTATGGCTAACAGTGATGACTTTCTAGCCGTTTATATGGCTTAATTAGTGATGATTTTGTAGCCGTTTTTATCGATAAATTAGTGATGATTTTCTAGGCATTTTTATCGATCAATTAGTGATGATTTTCTAGGCGTTTTTATCGCTAAAATTGGTGATGATTTTCTACCCGTTTTTATGGCTAACAGTAATGACTTTCTAGCCGTTTATATGGCTTAATTAGTGATGATTCTAGCCGTTTTTATAGATAAATTAACGATGATTTTCTAGCCGTTTTTATGGATAAATTAGTGATGATTTTCTAGCCGTTTTTATCGCTAAATTAGAGATGATTTTCTAGCTGTTTTTAGCACTAACAGTAATGATTTTCTTTCCTTTTATACCCTTGCAGAGGGTATTATAATTTTGGTCAACAGTGTGCAACGCAGTGAAGGAGACATCTTCGACCATATAAAGTATATATATTCTTGATCAGGATCACCTCCTGAGTCGATATGAGCATGTCCGTCTGTCTGTCTGTCTGTCGGTTTATACGCAAACTAGTCTCTCAGTTTTGGAGCTATCGAGTTGAAACTTTGCACACATCCTTTTTTTCCTTGCAGGTAGTATATAAGTCGGAACGGCCGGGATCGGTCGACTATATCCTATAGCTGCCATATAACTGATTGATCGGAAATGCCATAACTTTGGTGTTTTTTTAAGTTAGAGAGAGTTGGGACTTTATGCACATGTTATATTTGACCAAAATATCTTATGTACAAAATTTCATTAGGATCGGCCGACTATATCCTATAGCTGTCGTAGAACGATCGGAATTGGCATAACTTTGGTGTTTTTTAAGTTAGAAAGATGGGACTTGGTACAGATTACTCTTTGAGCAAAATAATTCAATATGCCAAATTTCATAAGGATCGGCCGACTATATACGATACGCTATATACTTAATAATATAAGATGCGTGGCGCCACCTAGCGGACTCAACTGCAAGGGTATATCAACTTTTTATCGCTAAATTGGTGATCATTTTCTAGCGGTTTTTATGGCTAACAGTGATGACTTTCTAGCGGTTTATAGCACTAAAAGCGATGATTTTCTAGCCGTTTTTATCAATACATTAAGGATGATTTTCTGGCCGTTTTTATTGCTATATTAGTGATGAGTTTCTACCCCTTTTTATCGCTTAATTGGTGATGAATTTTAAGAGGTTTTTATGGCTAACAGTGATGACTTTCTAGCCGTTTTTATCGATAAATTAGTAATGATTTTCTAGGCGTTTTTATCCATAAATTAGTGATGATTTTTTAGCCGTTTTTATCAATAAATTATCGATGATTTTCTAGCCGTTTTTATCGATAAATTAGTGATGATTTTCTAGCTGTTTATAGCACCAACAGCGATGATTTTCTAGCTGTTTTTATCGCTAAATTGGTGATGATTTTCTAGAGGTTTTTATGGCTAACGGTGATGTCTTTATAGCCGTTTTTATGGCTAACAGTGATGATTTTCTAGCTGTTTTTATAGCTAACAGTGATGAATTTGTAGCCGTTTTTATCAATAAATTAGTGATAGGCGTTTTTATCGTTAAATTATATATGATTTTCTATCGGTTTTTAGCACTAACAGTAATTATTTTCTAGCCTTTTTATACCCTTGCAGAGGGTATTATAATGTTGGTCAAAAGTGTGCAACGCAGTGAAGGAGACATCTCCGACCGGAAATGCCATAACTTTGTTGTTTTTTAAGTTGGAGGGTTGAGAGGGTTACACATATTTGACCAAAATATCTCGTTTACAAAATTTCATAAGGATCGGCGCACTATATGCTATAGCTATCATATAACGATCGAAATTGGCATAACTTTGTAGTTTTTTAAGTTAGAAAGATGGGATCTGAAAAAAAATCTGATTCGTCAAATTTCATAAGGATGGGACAACTATATCCTACAGCTGTCATATAACTGATTGATCGGAAATGCTATAACTTTGTTGTTTTTCAAGTTAGAAGCATGGGAGTTTCAATGGATTCCCCCTTTGGCAAAATAATTCGACATGCCAAATTTCATAAGGATCAGCCGACTATCGGCGGATCGTATGATCCGCTATATATATACTAATATAAGATGCGTGCCGCCACCTAGCGGACTGTGACTTAACTGCAAGGGTATATCAACTTCGGCTCCGCCCCAAGTTAGCTTTCCTTTCTTGTTAATGGATAAATTAGTGATGA
The DNA here is from genome assembly GCF_017639315.1 of Drosophila ananassae. Lineage (NCBI taxonomy): Eukaryota > Metazoa > Arthropoda > Insecta > Diptera > Drosophilidae > Drosophila > Drosophila ananassae. The sequence continues at coordinate 26,396,701 of NC_057929.1, read as the reverse complement.
TTTTCTAGGCGTTTTTATCGCTAAATTGGTGATGATTTTCTAGCGGTTTTTATGGCTAACAGTGATGACTTTCTAGCCGTTTATATGGCTTAATTAGTGATGATTCTAGCCGTTTTTATAGATAAATTAACGATGATTTTCTAGCCGTTTTTATGGATAAATTAGTGATGATTTTCTAGCCGTTTTTATCGCTAAATTAGAGATGATTTTCTAGTCATTTTTATCGAACAATTAGTAATGATTTTCTAGGCGTTTTTTGTCGCTAAATTGGTGATTTCTAGCGGTTTTTATGACTAACAGTGATGATTTTCTAGCCGTTTTTATAGATAAATTAGCGATGATTTTCTAGCCCTTTTTATCGCTAAATTGGTGATGATTTTTTAGCGAATTTTATAACTAACAGTGATGACTTTCTAGCCGTTTTTATCGATATATTAGTAATGATTTTCTAGTCGTTTTATACATAAATTAGTGATGATTTTTTAGCCGTTTTTATCGATAAATTAGCAATGATTTCCTAGCTGTTTTAGCACTAACAGCGATGACTTTCTAGCCCTTTTCATCGCTAAATTGGTGATGATTTTCTAGCATTTTTTATTGCTAACAGTGATGACTTTCTAGCCGTTTTTATCGATAAATTAGTAATGATTTTCTAGGCGTTTTTATCCATAATTTAGTGATGATTTTCTAGCCGTTTTTATCGCTAAATTAGAGATGATTTTCTAGCTGTTTTTAGCACTAACAGTAATGATTTTCTTTCCTTTTTAATTGACCAATTAGTGATGATTTTCTAGCTGTTTATAGCACTAACAGCGATGACTTTCTAGCCCTTTTTCTCGCTAAATTGGTGATGATTTTCTAGCATTTTTTATTGCTAACAGTGATGACTTTCTAGCCGTTTATATGGATATATTAGTAATGATTTTCTAGTCGTTTTTTATCAATAAATTAGTGATGATTTTGTAGCCGTTTGTATATATAAATTAGCGATGATTTTCTAGCCCTTTTTATCGCTTAATTGGTGATGATTTTTTAGCGGTTTTTATACCTAACAGTGATGACTTTCTAGCCATTTTTATCGATAAATTAGTGATGATTTTCTAGGCGTTTTTATCGATCAATTAGTGATGATTTTCTAGGCGTTTTTATCGCTAAATTGGTGATGATTTTCAAGCGGTTTTTATGGCTAACAGTGATGACTTTCTAGCCGTTTATATGGCTTAATTAGTGATGATTCTAGCCGTTTTTATAGATAAATTAACGATGATTTTCTAGCCGTTTTTATGGATAAATTAGTGATGATTTTCTAGCCGTTTTTATCGCTAAATTAGAGATGATTTTCTAGCTGTTTTTAGCACTAACAGTAATGATTTTCTTTCCTTTTATACCCTTGCAGAGGGTATTATAATTTTGGTCAACAGTGTGCAACGCAGTGAAGGAGACATCTTCGACCATATAAAGTATATATATTCTTGATCAGGATCACCTCCTGAGTCGATATGAGCATGTCCGTCTGTCTGTCTGTCTGTCTGTCTGTCGGTTTATACGCAAACTAGTCTCTCAGTTTTGGAGCTATCGAGTTGAAACTTTGCACACATCCTTGTTTTCCTTGCAGGTAGTATATAAGTCGGAACGGCCGGGATCGGTCGACTATATCCTATAGCTGCCATATAACTGATTGATCGGAAATGCCATAACTTTGGTGTTTTTTTAAGTTAGAGAGAGTTGGGACTTTATGCACATGTTATATTTGACCAAAATATCTTATGTACAAAATTTCATTAGGATCGGCCGACTATATCCTATAGCTGTCGTAGAACGATCGGAATTGGCATAACTTTGGTGTTTTTTAAGTTAGAAAGATGGGACTTGGTACAGATTACTCTTTGAGCAAAATAATTCAATATGCCAAATTTCATAAGGATCGGCCGACTATATACGATACGCTATATACTTAATAATATAAGATGCGTGGCGCCACCTAGCGGACTCAACTGCAAGGGTATATCAACTTTTTATCGCTAAATTGGTGATCATTTTCTAGCGGTTTTTATGGCTAACAGTGATGACTTTCTAGCGGTTTATAGCACTAAAAGCGATGATTTTCTAGCCGTTTTTATCAATACATTAAGGATGATTTTCTGGCCGTTTTTATTGCTATATTAGTGATGAGTTTCTACCCCTTTTTATCGCTTAATTGGTGATGAATTTTAAGAGGTTTTTATGGCTAACAGTGATGACTTTCTAGCCGTTTTTATCGATAAATTAGTAATGATTTTCTAGGCGTTTTTATCCATAAATTAGTGATGATTTTTTAGCCGTTTTTATCAATAAATTATCGATGATTTTCTAGCCGTTTTTATCGATAAATTAGTGATGATTTTCTAGCTGTTTATAGCACCAACAGCGATGATTTTCTAGCTGTTTTTATCGCTAAATTGGTGATGATTTTCTAGAGGTTTTTATGGCTAACGGTGATGTCTTTATAGCCGTTTTTATAGATAAATTAGCGATGATTTTCTAGCCGTTTTTATCGCTAAATTGGTGATGATTTTCTAGTCATTTTTATCGAACAATTAGTGATGATTTTCTAGGCGTTTTTTGTCGCTAAATTGGTGATTTCTAGCGGTTTTTATGACTAACAGTGATGATTTTCTAGCCGTTTTTATAGATAAATTAGCGATGATTTTCTAGCCCTTTTTATCGCTAAATTGGTGATGATTTTTTAGCGAATTTTATAACTAACATTGATGACTTTCTAGCCGTTTTTATCGATATATTAGTAATGATTTTCTAGTCGTTTTATACATAAATTAGTGATGATTTTTTAGCCGTTTTTATCGATAAATTAGTGATGATTTTCTAGGCATTTTTATCGATCAATTAGTGATGATTTTCTAGGCGTTTTTATCGCTAAAATTGGTGATGATTTTCTAGCGGTTTTTATGGCTAACAGTGATGACTTTCTAGCCGTTTATATGGCTTAATTAGTGATGATTCTAGCCGTTTTTATAGATAAATTAACGATGATTTTCTAGCCGTTTTTATGGATAAATTAGTGATGATTTTCTAGCCGTTTTTATCGCTAAATTAGAGATGATTTTCTAGCTGTTTTTAGCACTAACAGTAATGATTTTCTTTCCTTTTATACCCTTGCAGAGGGTATTATAATTTTGGTCAACAGTGTGCAACGCAGTGAAGGAGACATCTTCGACCATATAAAGTATATATATTCTTGATCAGGATCACCTCCTGAGTCGATATGAGCATGTCCGTCTGTCTGTCTGTCTGTCTGTCTGTCGGTTTATACGCAAACTAGTCTCTCAGTTTTGGAGCTATCGAGTTGAAACTTTGCACACATCCTTGTTTTCCTTGCAGGTAGTATATAAGTCGGAACGGCCGGGATCGGTCGACTATATCCTATAGCTGCCATATAACTGATTGATCGGAAATGCCATAACTTTGGTGTTTTTTTAAGTTAGAGAGAGTTGGGACTTTATGCACATGTTATATTTGACCAAAATATCTTATGTACAAAATTTCATTAGGATCGGCCGACTATATCCTATAGCTGTCGTAGAACGATCGGAATTGGCATAACTTTGGTGTTTTTTAAGTTAGAAAGATGGGACTTGGTACAGATTACTCTTTGAGCAAAATAATTCAATATGCCAAATTTCATAAGGATCGGCCGACTATATACGATACGCTATATACTTAATAATATAAGATGCGTGGCGCCACCTAGCGGACTCAACTGCAAGGGTATATCAACTTTTTATCGCTAAATTGGTGATCATTTTCTAGCGGTTTTTATGGCTAACAGTGATGACTTTCTAGCGGTTTATAGCACTAACAGCGATGATTTTCTAGCCGTTTTTATCAATACATTAAGGATGATTTTCTGGCCGTTTTTATTGCTATATTAGTGATGAGTTTCTACCCCTTTTTTGATCGCTTAATTTTAAGAGGTTTTTATGGCTAACAGTGATGACTTTCTAGCCGTTTTTATCGATAAATTAGTAATGATTTTCTAGGCGTTTTTATCCATAAATTAGTGATGATTTTTTAGCCGTTTTTATCAATAAATTATCGATGATTTTCTAGCCGTTTGTATCGATAAATTAGTGATGATTTTCTAGATGTTTATAGCACCAACAGCGATGATTTTCTAGCTGTTTTTATCGCTAAATTGGTGATGATTTTCTAGAGGTTTTTATGGCTAACGGTGATGTCTTTATAGCCGTTTTTATGGCTAACAGTGATGATTTTCTAGCTGTTTTTATAGCTAACAGTGATGAATTTGTAGCCGTTTTTATCAATAAATTAGTGATAGGCGTTTTTATCGTTAAATTATATATGATTTTCTATCAGTTTTTAGCACTAACAGTAATTATTTTCTAGCCTTTTTATACCCTTGCAGAGGGTATTATAATGTTGGTCAAAAGTGTGCAACGCAGTGAAGGAGACATCTCCGACCGGAAATGCCATAACTTTGGTGTTTTTTAAGTTGGAGGGTTGAGAGGGTTACACATATTTGACCAAAATATCTCGTTTACAAAATTTCATAAGGATCGGCGCACTATATCCTATAGCTATCATATAACGATCGAAATTGGCATAACTTTGTAGTTTTTTAAGTTAGAAAGATGGGATCTGAAAAAAAATCTGATTTGTCGAATTTAATAAGGATGGGACAACTATATCCTACAGCCGTGATGATTTTCTGGCGGTTTTAATCGCTGAATTAGTGATGATTTTCTTGCCGTTGTCATCGCTAAATTAGAGTAGATGTTCTAGCCGTGTCGGGGTCAACAAAATGTTTCGAAACTAGGTTTATAATAATTTCGGTGGCGGTGATGGAATAAGTTTCTAACGCAAGTCGATTTTTAATTTCGGTTGACTTCAACAAATTCCTTTCAATTTCAGTTTAACCCAAAAAAATGCAGTGTCGTCTATCACTGGGCGCCAAGGTACGTTACTTCGTTGTGTTCAAAGCGAAGAACTTGTTTGTATATTAAGAGTAAACTCTTCACTGCTATTAGACTACGATTATCCAGTTGGTTTGTACCTTTCGTTGGGGGTATGGAGATACTAATCGTCGGCGAACGTTGACGTTGTTAGTTGTGCGTTTTTGTTAATATCCGCAGTATACAAAACATATAGAATAGACGGAAAATATCCTATTGTATTGAGTTATGATTCCAGTAGCTTGAGGGTGTATGGCAAATATGTTGCATAAATCCATTAAGCTAAACTCGGTTGATAGCCAGTTTACATCGAGAAAAATAGCTCTACAGTATTGATGCTTGAAAGCTTAGGGATTTTTTTATGTTAATCTGTTCACTTGCTCGATGGTTTCGTGGTTTCTTCGGAAGCCAAATTGGTGTGCCTTGATAATTTTGCAAGCTTCCAGATGTGGTAGTTAGATTTGAGTTAACAAGCATTTTTCAAACAGTTTAGACATACAAAATAGAATGCTAATTTGTCTGTTCGATGAAGGGCGGTGTGGTATTTTATAATAAATGATTTATTCCAATTTTTTTCATACCATTATGTATCAAAAAATGATTCCATACCATTTATCTTTAATGATAACATTATTGGTATAAGTTTGCATACGACCTATCATAGCGCATTTCAATCAGCATCTTTGGCGTCAGTAAATGATATTATTTTTTTGTTTTAGACCTCATATGGCTTATTCGATTTCTATGGGCCGGAATAAAGTTGTAGTTGGCTGAGGGACTGATTGGCTGGCAGGCCAAATTTGATGCAGGGTTTGGCTGAAAGACACTTTTGCGATGTGTAGCGAATGTTTCAGCTTGGTCAGCAACAACGAGTTTCTTATCGGAGCTGTCGTTTCAATTGGGGCGATAAAGTTTGGGTGGGTAGGATACTCTGTGCTCTTTTCTCGCACGAGCCGTTCTCGCACGTACTTCCCTTGAGGGCACTTGTAGTGTACTCGATGTCGAATTCTATGTTAAACGTCGGTGCAAGTTCTATGTGGGCACTCACGTACTCTTTGTATTTAAGCCAGTTTGTTTTTGGCTGAGAGGTGTTCAATTATTTATTGGCTATAAATAAGAGTTAAAAGCACAGGCGAGTGTTCTTTTGATAGGTCTGAGATCTGCTTTGGCACTTATTATAGTACAAGGTATGTTTTTTAGGTATGTGGAACTTCTAGGGAACAGTCCCGTTTATTTCTCACATTTATAATTGCATTTTACAATTGCCTTTCTATGGGAGTCACTAGACGTGATCCCCAGTGCTTGTGTTCGGTGTTGTAGACCCCTGCGGGTGCCATATCGACGCGTGTAATATATTGGGTTTCTATATATGCACCAAGCGAATCGAATTTTGGTCGTTAACTTGCTGTTGCGGGTGCAAGGACTTCATTGGTAACCAGACCGAGTCGAAGATGTCACCCTGGTGGTGATGGAAAAAGTGTTCAACGGAAGTATATTTTTAAAACGGCCGAATAGAACAAATGCATTTCAAAATCAGTTTAACACAAAAAAAATGCAGTGCTTGGTTCACTCTATACAAAATAAATAAATAACTAAACTGATATTGTGCCTACGCAATAACAAATGCTCCTACGGTTTAATGCGATATATGCACCATAGCGACTTAAATTTTAGTGGTAAATTTAAAATTGCCGGTGCAATAACTTTCTCGGTAACCCGACCGAGCCGAAGATACCACCCTGCCGGTGGTGTAAAATGTGTTCAACGCAAGTATATTTTTTAAAGCGACCAAATGAACGTATGCATTTTATTTTCAGTTTTACCCAAAACAATGCAGTGGCTGGTTCACTATATACCAAATAAATAAATAACTAAACTGAAGCTTGTGCCTCAGCTATAACAAATGATCCTACGGTTTAATGCGATATATGCACATTAGCAACTTAAATGTTGGTTGCTAATTTAATGCTGCGGGTACAAGAACTTTCTCGGTAACTCGACCGATCCGAAGATACCACCCTGCCGGTGGTGCAACAAGTGTTCAACGCATGTATATATTTTTAAAGCGGCCGAATATAACATATGCATTGCAGTCACCAGCCACTGCATCAGTTTAACCCAAAACAATGCAGTGGCTGGTTCACTCTACACAAAATAAATAAATAACTAAACTGAATATTGTGCCAACGCTATAACAAATGCTCCTATGGTTTAATGCGATATATGCACATTAGCAACTTAAATGTTGGTTGCTAATTTAATGCTGCGGGTGCAAGAACTTTCTCGGAAGCTCGGCCGAGCCGAATATGCCTCCCTGCCGGTGGTGTAATAAGTGGTCAACGAAAGTATATTTTTAAAGCGGCCAAATATAACAAATGCATTTCAATTTCATTTTAACCCAAAACAATTCAGTGGCTGGTTCACTATGTACCAAATAAATAAATAACTAAACTGAAACTTGTGCCTTTGCTATAACAAATGCTCCTACAGTTTAATGCGATATATGCACCATAGCGACTTAAATTTTGCGGTAAATTTAATGTTACGGGTGCAATGTCTTTCTCGGTAACCCTGCCGAGCAGAAGATGTCACTCTCACCAATTTTGATGGTAAATTTAATGTTGAGGGTGCAAGAACTTTCTCGGTAACTCGGCCGAGCCAAAGCCACCCTGCCGGTGGTGTAAAATGTGTTCAACGCAAGTATATTTTTAAAGCGACCAAATGAACGTATGCATTTTATTTTCAGTTTTACCCAAAACAATGCAGTGGCTGGTTCACTATGTACCAAATAAATAAATAACTAAACTGAAGCTTGTGCCTCAGCTATAACAAATGATCCTACGGTTTCATGCGATATATGCACTATAGCGACTTAAATTTTGCGGTAAATTTAATGTTGCGGGTGCAATGTTTTTCTCGGTAACCCGGTCGAGCAGAAGATGTCACCCTCACCAGTTTAACTACTGTTTAATGCGATATATGCAATATAGCGACTTAAATTTTGTGGTAAATTTAATGTTGCGGGTGCAATGCCTTTCTCGGTAACTCGGCCGACCAGAAGATGTCACACTCACCAATTTTGGTGGTAAATTTAATGTTGCAAGAACTGCAAGAACTTTCTCGGTAACTCGACCGAGCCGAAGATGCCACCCTGCCGGTGGTGTAAAATATGTTCAACGCAAGTATATTTTTAAAGCGACCAAATGAACGTATGCATTTTAATTTCAGTTTTACCCAAAACAATGCAGTGGCTGGTTCACTATATACCAAATAAATAAATAACTAAACTGAAGCTTGTGCCTAAGCTATAACAAATGCTCCTACGATTCAATGCGATATATGCACCTTAGCAACTTAAATGTTGGTTGCAAATTTAATACTGCGGGTACAAGGACTTTCTCGGTAACTTGATCGAGCCGAAGATGCCACCCTGCCGGTGGTGTAAAATATGTTCAACGCAAGTATATTTTTAAAGCGACCAAATGAACGTATGCATTTTAATTTCAGTTTTACCCAAAACAATGCAGTGGCTGGTTCACTATATATCAAATAAATAAATAACTAAACTGAAGCTTGTGCCTAAGCTATAACAAATGCTCCTACGATTTAATGCGATATATTTTTTTTTTTTTTTGATAGCAGGGTCACGTTTATTTAAAACTGTCCTTAGGGACAACCATTAAATGTTATGACATAACTTCACTTATTGATAGTTTACATATTAATTGGAGAACTAGATTAGAGTTTAATTAGGGCAGAAATTTAGCTTAATTTATGGTGGTTGATTATTGTTATGATATCCTGGGGAGGTCCAGCGGGTGCGTCCTTTTCAGTCTTCTGGGCCGGTCGCTGTTGTCCAGCAGGGAGTTGGCCAACATGTTCGGGTGGTCATGTAGCTTCTGCGTGTATCGTGCGCTGCTTCTCTGGATCTCGTCCTTGACCCAAGGGAAATTGAGAACCTCATGGATGGTGCGGTTGTCATGATAGACATGGGCCCCAGTGGCGATTCGAATGGCTCTATTTTCAAATGTTTGAATTCTTCGGACATTCGTCTTGCTTGCGGTGCCCCAGAGCTGAATTCCGTACGTCCAGATTGGGCGTATTACGGCCTTATATATGAGGAGTTTCGAGGAGGTTCGCAGCTTAGATCTTCTACCCAGAAGCCAGAGGAAGGATCGAAGTCTCTCTTCTGCCTGTTTTCTTTTCTTTATAATATGGGGCCTCCACGTGAGCCTCCTGTCAAGGGTGAACCCCAGGTACTTGGGATTATCTTTCTGCGGGATTGGGGAGCCGTTGAGGTACACTGGAGGACAGTTGCCTTGGCAGAGAGAAAATGTGGTGGCGGTGGACTTCTCATTATTAACTTCAATATTCCATCTCTTTTGCCAGTCGCAGAGTAGGTCCAGCTGCAATTGCATTACTTCGGCTGCTCCCAAGGCGCTGTCGGCGGTGGTAAGGAAGGCGGTGTCGTCCGCATATGTTGCTGCAAGTATGTTAGGCCTATGTAGAACGGGGAGGTCAGCCGTGTAAAGATTATAGAGCATTGGACCAAGCTATAACAAATGCTCCTACGGTTTAATGCGATATATGCATCATAGCGACTTAAATTTTGTAATAAATTGAATGTTGCGGGTGCAAAGCCTTTCTCGGTAACCCGGTCGAGCAGAAGATGTCACCCTCACCAGTTTAACTACGGTTTAATGCGATATATGCAATATAGCGACTTAAATTTTGTGGTAAATTTAATGTTGCGGGTGCAATGCCTTTCTCGGTAACTCGGCCGACCAGAAGATGTCACACTCACCAATTTTGGTGGTAAATTTAATGTTGCAAGAACTGCAAGAACTTTCTCGGTAACTCGACCGAGCCGAAGATGCCACCCTGCCGGTGGTGTAAAATATGTTCAACGCAAGTATATTTTTAAAGCGACCAAATGAACGTATGCATTTTAATTTCAGTTTTACCCAAAACAATGCAGTGGATGGTTCACTATATACCAAATAAATAAATAACTAAACTGAAGCTTGTGCCTAAGCTATAACAAATGCTCCTACGATTCAATGCGATATATGCACCTTAGCAACTTAAATGTTGGTTGCAAATTTAATACTGCGGGTACAAGGACTTTCTCGGTAACTTGATCGAGCCGGAGATGCCACCCTGCCGGTGGTGTAAAATATGTTCAACGCAAGTATATTTTTAAAGCGACCAAATGAACGTATGCATTTTAATTTCAGTTTTACCCAAAACAATGCAGTGGCTGGTTCACTATATACCAAATAAATAAATAACTAAACTGAAGCTTGTGCCTAAGCTATAACAAATGCTCCTACGATTCAATGCGATATATGCACCTTAGCAACTTAAATGTTGGTTGCAAATTTAATACTGCGGGTACAAGGACTTTCTCGGTAACTTGATCGAGCCGAAGATGCCACCCTGCCGGTGGTGTAAAATATGTTCAACGCAAGTATATTTTTAAAGCGACCAAATGAACGAATGCATTTTAATTTCAGTTTTACCCAAAACAATGCAGTGGCTGGTTCACTATATACCAAATAAATAAATAACTAAACTGAAGCTTGTGCCTAAGCTATAACAAATGCTCCTACGATTTAATGCGATATATATTTTTTTTTTTTTGATAGCAGGGTCACGTTTATTTAAAACTGTCCTTAGGGACAACCATTAAATGTTATGACATTAACTTCACTTATTGATAGTTTACATATTAATTGGAGAACTAGATTAGAGTTTAATTAGGGCAGAAATTTAGCTTAATTTATGGTGGTTGATTATTGTTATGATATCCTGGGGAGGTCCAGCGGGTGCGTCCTTTTCAGTCTTCTGGGCCGGTCGCTGTTGTCCAGCAGGGAGTTGGCCAACATGTTCGGGTGGTCATGTAGCTTCTGCGTGTATCGTGCGCTGCTTCTCTGGATCTCGTCCTTGACCCAAGGGAAATTGAGAACCTCATGGATGGTGCGGTTGTCATGATAGACATGGGCCCCAGTGGCGATTCGAATGGCTCTATTTTCAAATGTTTGAATTCTTCGGACATTCGTCTTGCTTGCGGTGCCCCAGAGCTGAATTCCGTACGTCCAGATTGGGCGTATTACGGCCTTATATATGAGGAGTTTCGAGGAGGTTCGCAGCTTAGATCTTCTACCCAGAAGCCAGAGGAAGGATCGAAGTCTCTCTTCTGCCTGTTTTCTTTTCTTTATAATATGGGGCCTCCACGTGAGCCTCCTGTCAAGGGTGAACCCCAGGTACTTGGGATTATCTTTCTGCGGGATTGGGGAGCCGTTGAGGTACACTGGAGGACAGTTGCCTTGGCAGAGAGAAAATGTGGTGGCGGTGGACTTCTCATTATTAACTTCAATATTCCATCTCTTTTGCCAGTCGCAGAGTAGGTCCAGCTGCAATTGCATTACTTCGGCTGCTCCCAAGGCGCTGTCGGCGGTGGTAAGGAAGGCGGTGTCGTCCGCATATGTTGCTGCAAGTATGTTAGGCCTATGTAGAACGGGGAGGTCAGCCGTGTAAAGATTATAGAGCATTGGACCAAGCTATAACAAATGCTCCTACGGTTTAATGCGATATATGCATCATAGCGACTTAAATTTTGTAATAAATTGAATGTTGCGGGTGCAAAGCCTTTCTCGGTAACCCGGTCGAGCAGAAGATGTCACCCTCACCAGTTTAACTACGGTTTAATGCGATATATGCAATATAGCGACTTAAATTTTGTGGTAAATTTAATGTTGCGGGTGCAATGCCTTTCTCGGTAACTCGGCCGAGCAGAAGATGTCACACTCACCAATTTTGGTGGTAAATTTAATGTTGCGTGTGCAAGAACTTTCTCGGTAACTCGACCGAGCCGAAGATGCCACCCTGCCGGTGGTGTAAAATATGTTCAACGCAAGTATATTTTTAAACCGGAAGAATAAAACATATGTATTTCAATATCAGTTTAACACAAAACAATGTAGTGGCTGGTTCACTCTGTACCAAATAAATAAATAACTAAACGGAAGCTTGTGCCTACGCTATAACAAATGCTGCTACGATTTAATGCGATATATGCACCTTAGTGGCAAATGTTGCAAATGTAATGTTGCGGGTGCAAGAACTTTCTCGTTAACTCGACCGAGCCGAATATGCAACCCTGCCGGTGGTGTAAAATGTGTTCAATGCAAGTTTATTTTCAAAGCGACCAAATATAACATATGCATTTTTATTTCAGTTTAACCCAAAACAGTGCATTGACCGGTTCACTATGTACCAAATAAATAAATAACTGAACTGAAGCTTGTGCCTACGATATTACAAATGTGCCTATGCTATTACAATACAAAGATGTCACCCTGACAATGATGGAAAAAAGTGTTCAACGCAAGTATATTTTTAAAGCATCAGAATAGAACAAATGCATTTAAATATCAGTTCAACTCAAAACAATGCAGTGACTGGTTCACTCTGTAACAAAAAAATTGTGTGCGTGGAGACCCTACGCGCGAAAGAAGTGAAACTTCTTAGCGATATTCCAAAAAATGCATATTATTTCGTATAAAAGAAAAATAGCGGGAGGGAAAGGATAAAAATAAGGTGGAGTGACCAACACTTTCTTCAATTCACATTTTATAAATGTATTAGAAAGCAAAGTCCAAGTTCTGCTTTCTTTCGTGCTCGGTATTCACGATAATATTGTGCTCTGTTCCCTCCTCTTAAAACACCGACTGCACTGTCTTTTTCCGCTGTAAAATCAATTCAAAATCAAACCATTAAAATTTTTGCCAATCCAATTGATATTAATTTCAAGATGATATGATCCACAAGGTGCATCTGTTATGGACAATTGAATATTCGAGAGAAACGTACCACCACATAACCTGGAATCCGCTGTGTTATGCGTATTTTCACTGTCACTCATTTTATTGTTTGTTTGAATCACTATTCACTGTACTAATACTACAAGTAGTGCGTCAATATTATATAGAACACGAATTAATTATGGGAAACACTTTAATAACAAAATACGAGATAAGAATTAGAAAAAATTTGTGTGCGTGGAGTCCCTACGCGCGAAAGAAGTGAAACTTCTTAGCGATATTCCAAAAAATGCATATTATTTCGTATAAAAGAAAAATAGCGGGAGGGAGGAGATAAAAATAAGGTGGAGTGACCAACACTTTCTTCAATTCACATTTTATAAATTTATTATAAAGCAAAGTCCAAATCAATGATCATCTCTGGTTTCTGACGGATTCATATCTATAATATTTACAATTGGATTATGATAACTAAAATACGATATGAAATGTCTCCATCTATTTATCTATATTTCTCGCAAATACCGCATCAATAGTCGTACCTCCTTTTGTCGTCGGATCATTTCTTCCATTGATCATTTCTAATGAAAATTTCTCTCTGAGGAATGCCAGCAATGGTTCAGCTTCTGGCAATGAGAAATTGATATTAAAATCTCCCGCAAGGAGTACCGGTTGTTCGCTATACTCTACTGGCTCTCCGATAATCTCTGCGAGAGCTTCCGAACCTGCAGTTGACAACGGTAATAAAGCTTCACTGTACTAATACTACAAGTAGTGCGTCAATATTATATAGAACACGAATTAATTATGGGAAACACTTTAATAACAAAATACGAGATAAGAATAAGAAAAAGAATTTTCGACACATAGGACGCTTGATGCACTCACGCATAGGCACTAATATTAACTACTAATATCGCCATAGCAGCGCATGCGCCTGGCGATACCTTACTCTCATTCACTCTCTCTCTCTCTCTCGCACTTTATCTTTCTCTTTTCCTCTTCTCCTTCCGAGTTGCTTTAAGCGTTCAACGCTATTCCCCCTCCACTGGAGCGTTAAACGTTTAACGCAACATTTTCCGGCGTCGTATAAGAAGTTTCACTTCAAAAATAATTTTCGACACATAGGACGCTTGATGTACTCACGCATAGGCACTAATATTAGTCTAGGCAGCTGTTACGCGCTACGTGTATCGCCATAGCAGCGCATGCGTCTGGCGATACCTTACTCTCATTCACTCTCTCTCTCTCTCGCACTCTATGTTTCTCTTTTCCTCTTCTCCTTCCGAGTTGCGTTAAGCGTTCAACGCTATTCCCCCTCCACTGGAGCGTTAAACGTTTAACGCAACATTTTCCGGCGCCGTATAAGAAGTTTCACTTTAAAAATAAATTACTTAACTGAAGCTTGTGCCTACGCTATAACAAATGCTCCTACAATCTAATGCGATATATGCACCTTAGCAACTTAAATGTTGGTTTCAAATTTAATGCTGCGGGTGCGAGGACATTCTCGGTAACCCGACCGAGCCGAAGATGCTACCCTGCCGGTGGTGTAAAAAGTGTTCAACGCAAGTATATTTTTTAAACCGGCCGAATAGAACATATGCATTTCAATATCAGTTTAACCCGAAACAATGTAGTGGCTGGTTCACTCTGTACCAAATAAACAAACGACTAAACTGAATATTGTGCCTACACTATAACAAATGGCTTTACGATTTATTGCGATATATGCACCTTTGCAACTTAAATGTTGGTGGTAAATTTAATGTTTCGGGTGCGAGGACTTTCACGGTAACTCCGAAGATGTCACCCTGAGAATGATGGAAAAAGTGTTCAACGCAAGTATATTTTTAAAGCGGTCGAATAGAACAACTGCATTTCAATATCAGTTCAATCCAAAACAATGCAGTGGTTGGTTCACTCTGTACCAAAAAAACAAATAAATTACTTAACTGAAGCTTGTGCCTACGCTATAACAAATGCTCCTACAATCTACTACAAATACTTTCACGGTAACTCCGAAGATGTCACCCTGACAATGATGGAACAAGTGTTCAACGCAAGTATATTTTTAAAGCAGCAGAATAGAACAAATGCATTTAAATATCAGTTCAACCCAAAACAACGCAGTGGCTGGTTCACTCTGTACCAAATAAATAAATAACGTAGGCTTGTGCCTACGCTATAACAAATGTTCCTACGATTTCATGCGATATATGCACCTTAGCAATTTAAATGTTGGTTGCAAATTTAATGCTGCGGGTGCGAGGACTTTCTCGGTAACCCGGCCGAGCAGAAGATGTCACACTCACCAATATCGGTGATAAATTTAATGTTGCGGGTACAAGAACTTTCTCGGTAACTCGACCGAGCCGAAGATGCTACCCTGCCGTTGGTGTAAAATGTGTTCAACGCAAGTATATTTTTAAACCGGCCGAATAAAACATATGTATTTCAATATCAGTTTAACACAAAACAGTGTAGTGGCTGGTTCAATCTATACCAAATAAATAAATAACTAAACGGAAGCTTGTGCCTACGCTATAACAAATGCTGCTACGATTTAATGCGATATATGCACCTTAGTGGCAAATGTTGCAAATGTAATGTTGCGGGTGCAAGAACTTTCTCGTTAACTCGACCGAGCCGTATATGCAACCCTGTCGGTGGTGTAAAATGTGTTCAATGCAAGTTTATTTTCAAAGCTACCAAATATAACATATGCATTTTTATTTCAGTTTAACCCAAAACAGTGCATTGACCGGTTCACTCTGTACCAAATAAATAAATAACTGAACTGAAGCTTGTGCCTACCATATTACAAATGTGCCTATGCTATTTCAATACAAAGATGTCACCCTGACAATGATGGAAAAAGTGTTCAACGCAAGTATATTTTTAAAGCAGCAAAATAGAACAAATGCATTTAAATATTAGTTCAACCCAAAACAATGCAGTGGCTGGTTCACTCTGTACCAAATAAATAAATAACGTAGGCTTGTGCCTACGCTATAACAAATGTTCCTACGATTTCATGCGATATATGCACCTTAGCAATTTAAATGTTGGTTGCAAATTTAATGCTGCGGGTGCGAGGACTTTCTCGGTAACCCGACCGAGCCGAATATGTCACCCTGTCCAATTTTGGTGGTAAATTGAATGCTGCGGGTGTCTCCCGCAAGGAGTACCGGTTGTTCGCTATACTCTACTGGCTCTCCGATAATCTCTGCGAGAGCTTCCGAACCTGCAGTTGACAACGGTAATAAAGCTTCACTGTACTAATACTACAAGTAGTGCGTCAATATTATATAGAACACGAATTAATTATGGGAAACACTTTAATAACAAAATACGAGATAAGAATAAGAAAAAGAATTTTCGACACATAGGACGCTTGATGCACTCACGCATAGGCACTAATATTAACTACTAATATCGCCATAGCAGCGCATGCGCCTGGCGATACCTTACTCTCATTCACTCTCTCTCTCTCTCTCGCACTTTATCTTTCTCTTTTCCTCTTCTCCTTCCGAGTTGCTTTAAGCCAGGGGTGCCCAAGCACTGCTTATGACAGAGCAAATTCCAATACCTATGCACAAAAGCACAAATACATATGAGCGATAGTTTTTTTTTTTTTTTCTATCGTATCACTGAAAAAAATTTTTGTAACATTTTCAACAGAAAAAAAAAAAAAATTTTTTTCGGATAATTGAGAATTAATTTTAGGATTATAATTATTTTCAATATGCTCAATTATTTTTCGAATTTTTTTTACTGCGCTTCCATATCGGCTTGTGACGCAGATACTTTAGCATAGCATTTAATAAAATGCCTTTCCAAATTAATTTTTTTGTTTCCGCTTATTAATATATTACATATAATACATTGCTGCTCGCAAAGAAAATTTTCGACAAAGAAAAAATGCATCGTTCCACAGTCAACCATTCTGTCCAAAACCACAACAAGAAGTGATTTTTTGCAGTGAAAAGTTTTCGGCAATCCAACAACAAAATGCCAGAAAAGTGTTGAAACTGTTTAAGTGTTATTAAACTACGAAAAATTGTTATTGTAATTTGCCTTGCCTATACTGGGAGCAGCACACGTATATGATTTTGCTCTACCCATATGACAGAGCAATCCAACAACAAAGGAGGAACGAGAGCAATGGGACTGGGCATCCCTGCTTTAAGCGTTCAACGCTATTCCCCCTCCACTGGAGCGTTAAACGTTTAACGCAACATTTTCCGGCGTCGTATAAGAAGTTTCACTTCAAAAATAATTTTCGACACATAGGACGCTTGATGTACTCACGCATAGGCACTAATATTAGTCTAGGCAGCTGTTACGCGCTACGTGTATCGCCATAGCAGCGCATGCGTCTGGCGATACCTTACTCTCATTCACTCTCTCTCTCTCTCGCACTCTATGTTTCTCTTTTCCTCTTCTCCTTCCGAGTTGCGTTAAGCGTTCAACGCTATTCCCCCTCCACTGGAGCGTTAAACGTTTAACGCAACATTTTCCGGCGCCGTATAAGAAGTTTCACTTTAAAAATAAATTACTTAACTGAAGCTTGTGCCTACGCTATAACAAATGCTCCTACAATCTAATGCGATATATGCACCTTAGCAACTTAAATGTTGGTTTCAAATTTAATGCTGCGGGTGCGAGGACATTCTCGGTAACCCGACCGAGCCGAAGATGCTACCCTGCCGGTGGTGTAAAAAGTGTTCAACGCAAGTATATTTTTTAAACCGGCCGAATAGAACATATGCATTTCAATATCAGTTTAACCCGAAACAATGTAGTGGCTGGTTCACTCTGTACCAAATAAACAAACGACTAAACTGAATATTGTGCCTACACTATAACAAATGGCTTTACGATTTATTGCGATATATGCACCTTTGCAACTTAAATGTTGGTGGTAAATTTAATGTTTCGGGTGCGAGGACTTTCACGGTAACTCCGAAGATGTCACCCTGAGAATGATGGAAAAAGTGTTCAACGCAAGTATATTTTTAAAGCGGTCGAATAGAACAACTGCATTTCAATATCAGTTCAATCCAAAACAATGCAGTGGTTGGTTCACTCTGTACCAAAAAAACAAATAAATTACTTAACTGAAGCTTGTGCCTACGCTATAACAAATGCTCCTACAATCTACTACAAATACTTTCACGGTAACTCCGAAGATGTCACCCTGACAATGATGGAACAAGTGTTCAACGCAAGTATATTTTTAAAGCAGCAGAATAGAACAAATGCATTTAAATATCAGTTCAACCCAAAACAACGCAGTGGCTGGTTCACTCTGTACCAAATAAATAAATAACGTAGGCTTGTGCCTACGCTATAACAAATGTTCCTACGATTTCATGCGATATATGCACCTTAGCAATTTAAATGTTGGTTGCAAATTTAATGCTGCGGGTGCGAGGACTTTCTCGGTAACCCGGCCGAGCAGAAGATGTCACACTCACCAATATCGGTGATAAATTTAATGTTGCGGGTACAAGAACTTTCTCGGTAACTCGACCGAGCCGAAGATGCTACCCTGCCGTTGGTGTAAAATGTGTTCGACGCAAGTATATTTTTAAACCGGCCGAATAAAACATATGTATTTCAATATCAGTTTAACACAAAACAGTGTAGTGGCTGGTTCAATCTATACCAAATAAATAAATAACTAAACGGAAGCTTGTGCCTACGCTATAACAAATGCTGCTACGATTTAATGCGATATATGCACCTTAGTGGCAAATGTTGCAAATGTAATGTTGCGGGTGCAAGAACTTTCTCGTTAACTCGACCGAGCCGTATATGCAACCCTGTCGGTGGTGTAAAATGTGTTCAATGCAAGTTTATTTTCAAAGCTACCAAATATAACATATGCATTTTTATTTCAGTTTAACCCAAAACAGTGCATTGACCGGTTCACTCTGTACCAAATAAATAAATAACTGAACTGAAGCTTGTGCCTACCATATTACAAATGTGCCTATGCTATTTCAATACAAAGATGTCACCCTGACAATGATGGAAAAAGTGTTCAACGCAAGTATATTTTTAAAGCAGCAAAATAGAACAAATGCATTTAAATATTAGTTCAACCCAAAACAATGCAGTGGCTGGTTCACTCTGTACCAAATAAATAAATAACGTAGGCTTGTGCCTACGCTATAACAAATGTTCCTACGATTTCATGCGATATATGCACCTTAGCAATTTAAATGTTGGTTGCAAATTTAATGCTGCGGGTGCGAGGACTTTCTCGGTAACCCGACCGAGCCGAATATGTCACCCTGTCCAATTTTGGTGGTAAATTGAATGCTGCGGGTGTCTCCCGCAAGGAGTACCGGTTGTTCGCTATACTCTACTGGCTCTCCGATAATCTCTGCGAGAGCTTCCGAACCTGCAGTTGACAACGGTAATAAAGCTTCACTGTACTAATACTACAAGTAGTGCGTCAATATTATATAGAACACGAATTAATTATGGGAAACACTTTAATAACAAAATACGAGATAAGAATAAGAAAAAGAATTTTCGACACATAGGACGCTTGATGCACTCACGCATAGGCACTAATATTAACTACTAATATCGCCATAGCAGCGCATGCGCCTGGCGATACCTTACTCTCATTCACTCTCTCTATCTCTCTCTCGCACTTTATCTTTCTCTTTTCCTCTTCTCCTTCCGAGTTGCTTTAAGCGTTCAACGCTATTCCCCCTCCACTGGAGCGTTAAACGTTTAACGCAACATTTTCCGGCGTCGTATAAGAAGTTTCACTTCAAAAATAATTTTCGACACATAGGACGCTTGATGTACTCACGCATAGGCACTAATATTAGTCTAGGCAGCTGTTACGCGCTACGTGTATCGCCATAGCAGCGCATGCGTCTGGCGATACCTTACTCTCATTCACTCTCTCTCTCTCTCGCACTCTATGTTTCTCTTTTCCTCTTCTCCTTCCGAGTTGCGTTAAGCGTTCAACGCTATTCCCCCTCCACTGGAGCGTTAAACGTTTAACGCAACATTTTCCGGCGCCGTATAAGAAGTTTCACTTTAAAAATAAATTACTTAACTGAAGCTTGTGCCTACGCTATAACAAATGCTCCTACAATCTAATGCGATATATGCACCTTAGCAACTTAAATGTTGGTTTCAAATTTAATGCTGCGGGTGCGAGGACATTCTCGGTAACCCGACCGAGCCGAAGATGCTACCCTGCCGGTGGTGTAAAAAGTGTTCAACGCAAGTATATTTTTTAAACCGGCCGAATAGAACATATGCATTTCAATATCAGTTTAACCCGAAACAATGTAGTGGCTGGTTCACTCTGTACCAAATAAACAAACGACTAAACTGAATATTGTGCCTACACTATAACAAATGGCTTTACGATTTATTGCGATATATGCACCTTTGCAACTTAAATGTTGGTGGTAAATTTAATGTTTCGGGTGCGAGGACTTTCACGGTAACTCCGAAGATGTCACCCTGAGAATGATGGAAAAAGTGTTCAACGCAAGTATATTTTTAAAGCGGTCGAATAGAACAACTGCATTTCAATATCAGTTCAATCCAAAACAATGCAGTGGTTGGTTCACTCTGTACCAAAAAAACAAATAAATTACTTAACTGAAGCTTGTGCCTACGCTATAACAAATGCTCCTACAATCTACTACAAATACTTTCACGGTAACTCCGAAGATGTCACCCTGACAATGATGGAACAAGTGTTCAACGCAAGTATATTTTTAAAGCAGCAGAATAGAACAAATGCATTTAAATATCAGTTCAACCCAAAACAACGCAGTGGCTGGTTCACTCTGTACCAAATAAATAAATAACGTAGGCTTGTGCCTACGCTATAACAAATGTTCCTACGATTTCATGCGATATATGCACCTTAGCAATTTAAATGTTGGTTGCAAATTTAATGCTGCGGGTGCGAGGACTTTCTCGGTAACCCGGCCGAGCAGAAGATGTCACACTCACCAATATCGGTGATAAATTTAATGTTGCGGGTACAAGAACTTTCTCGGTAACTCGACCGAGCCGAAGATGCTACCCTGCCGTTGGTGTAAAATGTGTTCAACGCAAGTATATTTTTAAACCGGCCGAATAAAACATATGTATTTCAATATCAGTTTAACACAAAACAGTGTAGTGGCTGGTTCAATCTATACCAAATAAATAAATAACTAAACGGAAGCTTGTGCCTACGCTATAACAAATGCTGCTACGATTTAATGCGATATATGCACCTTAGTGGCAAATGTTGCAAATGTAATGTTGCGGGTGCAAGAACTTTCTCGTTAACTCGACCGAGCCGTATATGCAACCCTGTCGGTGGTGTAAAATGTGTTCAATGCAAGTTTATTTTCAAAGCTACCAAATATAACATATGCATTTTTATTTCAGTTTAACCCAAAACAGTGCATTGACCGGTTCACTCTGTACCAAATAAATAAATAACTGAACTGAAGCTTGTGCCTACCATATTACAAATGTGCCTATGCTATTTCAATACAAAGATGTCACCCTGACAATGATGGAAAAAGTGTTCAACGCAAGTATATTTTTAAAGCAGCAAAATAGAACAAATGCATTTAAATATTAGTTCAACCCAAAACAATGCAGTGGCTGGTTCACTCTGTACCAAATAAATAAATAACGTAGGCTTGTGCCTACGCTATAACAAATGTTCCTACGATTTCATGCGATATATGCACCTTAGCAATTTAAATGTTGGTTGCAAATTTAATGCTGCGGGTGCGAGGACTTTCTCGGTAACCCGACCGAGCCGAATATGTCACCCTGTCCAATTTTGGTGGTAAATTGAATGCTGCGGGTGTCTCCCGCAAGGAGTACCGGTTGTTCGCTATACTCTACTGGCTCTCCGATAATCTCTGCGAGAGCTTCCGAACCTGCAGTTGACAACGGTAATAAAGCTTCACTGTACTAATACTACAAGTAGTGCGTCAATATTATATAGAACACGAATTAATTATGGGAAACACTTTAATAACAAAATACGAGATAAGAATAAGAAAAAGAATTTTCGACACATAGGACGCTTGATGCACTCACGCATAGGCACTAATATTAACTACTAATATCGCCATAGCAGCGCATGCGCCTGGCGATACCTTACTCTCATTCACTCTCTCTATCTCTCTCTCGCACTTTATCTTTCTCTTTTCCTCTTCTCCTTCCGAGTTGCTTTAAGCGTTCAACGCTATTCCCCCTCCACTGGAGCGTTAAACGTTTAACGCAACATTTTCCGGCGTCGTATAAGAAGTTTCACTTCAAAAATAATTTTCGACACATAGGACGCTTGATGTACTCACGCATAGGCACTAATATTAGTCTAGGCAGCTGTTACGCGCTACGTGTATCGCCATAGCAGCGCATGCGTCTGGCGATACCTTACTCTCATTCACTCTCTCTCTCTCTCGCACTCTATGTTTCTCTTTTCCTCTTCTCCTTCCGAGTTGCGTTAAGCGTTCAACGCTATTCCCCCTCCACTGGAGCGTTAAACGTTTAACGCAACATTTTCCGGCGCCGTATAAGAAGTTTCACTTTAAAAATAAATTACTTAACTGAAGCTTGTGCCTACGCTATAACAAATGCTCCTACAATCTAATGCGATATATGCACCTTAGCAACTTAAATGTTGGTTTCAAATTTAATGCTGCGGGTGCGAGGACATTCTCGGTAACCCGACCGAGCCGAAGATGCTACCCTGCCGGTGGTGTAAAAAGTGTTCAACGCAAGTATATTTTTTAAACCGGCCGAATAGAACATATGCATTTCAATATCAGTTTAACCCGAAACAATGTAGTGGCTGGTTCACTCTGTACCAAATAAACAAACGACTAAACTGAATATTGTGCCTACACTATAACAAATGGCTTTACGATTTATTGCGATATATGCACCTTTGCAACTTAAATGTTGGTGGTAAATTTAATGTTTCGGGTGCGAGGACTTTCACGGTAACTCCGAAGATGTCACCCTGAGAATGATGGAAAAAGTGTTCAACGCAAGTATATTTTTAAAGCGGTCGAATAGAACAACTGCATTTCAATATCAGTTCAATCCAAAACAATGCAGTGGTTGGTTCACTCTGTACCAAAAAAACAAATAAATTACTTAACTGAAGCTTGTGCCTACGCTATAACAAATGCTCCTACAATCTACTACAAATACTTTCACGGTAACTCCGAAGATGTCACCCTGACAATGATGGAACAAGTGTTCAACGCAAGTATATTTTTAAAGCAGCAGAATAGAACAAATGCATTTAAATATCAGTTCAACCCAAAACAACGCAGTGGCTGGTTCACTCTGTACCAAATAAATAAATAACGTAGGCTTGTGCCTACGCTATAACAAATGTTCCTACGATTTCATGCGATATATGCACCTTAGCAATTTAAATGTTGGTTGCAAATTTAATGCTGCGGGTGCGAGGACTTTCTCGGTAACCCGGCCGAGCAGAAGATGTCACACTCACCAATATCGGTGATAAATTTAATGTTGCGGGTACAAGAACTTTCTCGGTAACTCGACCGAGCCGAAGATGCTACCCTGCCGTTGGTGTAAAATGTGTTCAACGCAAGTATATTTTTAAACCGGCCGAATAAAACATATGTATTTCAATATCAGTTTAACACAAAACAGTGTAGTGGCTGGTTCAATCTATACCAAATAAATAAATAACTAAACGGAAGCTTGTGCCTACGCTATAACAAATGCTGCTACGATTTAATGCGATATATGCACCTTAGTGGCAAATGTTGCAAATGTAATGTTGCGGGTGCAAGAACTTTCTCGTTAACTCGACCGAGCCGTATATGCAACCCTGTCGGTGGTGTAAAATGTGTTCAATGCAAGTTTATTTTCAAAGCTACCAAATATAACATATGCATTTTTATTTCAGTTTAACCCAAAACAGTGCATTGACCGGTTCACTCTGTACCAAATAAATAAATAACTGAACTGAAGCTTGTGCCTACCATATTACAAATGTGCCTATGCTATTTCAATACAAAGATGTCACCCTGACAATGATGGAAAAAGTGTTCAACGCAAGTATATTTTTAAAGCAGCAAAATAGAACAAATGCATTTAAATATTAGTTCAACCCAAAACAATGCAGTGGCTGGTTCACTCTGTACCAAATAAATAAATAACGTAGGCTTGTGCCTACGCTATAACAAATGTTCCTACGATTTCATGCGATATATGCACCTTAGCAATTTAAATGTTGGTTGCAAATTTAATGCTGCGGGTGCGAGGACTTTCTCGGTAACCCGACCGAGCCGAATATGTCACCCTGTCCAATTTTGGTGGTAAATTGAATGCTGCGGGTGTCTCCCGCAAGGAGTACCGGTTGTTCGCTATACTCTACTGGCTCTCCGATAATCTCTGCGAGAGCTTCCGAACCTGCAGTTGACAACGGTAATAAAGCTTCACTGTACTAATACTACAAGTAGTGCGTCAATATTATATAGAACACGAATTAATTATGGGAAACACTTTAATAACAAAATACGAGATAAGAATAAGAAAAAGAATTTTCGACACATAGGACGCTTGATGCACTCACGCATAGGCACTAATATTAGTCTAGGCAGCTGTTACGCGCTACGTGTATCGCCATAGCAGCGCATGCGCCTGGCGATACCTTACTCTCATTCACTCTCTCTCTCTCTCGCACTCTATCTTTCTCTTTTCCTCTTCTCCTTCCGAGTTGCTTTAAGCGTTCAACGCTATTCCCCCTCCACTGGAGCGTTAAACGTTTAACGCAACATTTTCCGGCGTCGTATAAGAAGTTTCACTTCAAAAATAATTTTCGACACATAGGACGCTTGATGCACTCACGCATAGGCACTAATATTAGTCTAGGCAGCTGTTACGCGCTACGTGTATCGCCATAGCAGCGCATGCGTCTGGCGATACCTTACTCTCATTCACTCTCTCTCTCTCTCGCACTCTATGTTTCTCTTTTCCTCTTCTCCTTCCGAGTTGCGTTAAGCGTTCAACGCTATTCCCCCTCCACTGGAGCGTTAAACGTGTAACGCAACATTTTCCGGCGTCGTATAAGAAGTTTCACTTTAAAAATAAATTACATTCTCGGTAACCCGACCGAGCCGAATTGCCACCCTGCCGGTGGTGTAAAAAGTGTTCAACGCAAGTATATTTTTTAAACCGGCCGAATAGAACATATGCATTTCAATATCAGTTTAACCTGAAACAATGTAGTGGCTGGTTCACTCTGTACCAAATAAATAAACAACTAAACTGAATATTGTGCCTACACTATAACAAATGGCTTTACGATTTATTGCGATATACGCACCTTAGCAACTTAAATGTTGGTGGTAAATTTATTATTTTTCGGGTGCGAGGACTTTCACGGTAACTCCGAAGATGTCACCCTGACAATGATGGAAAAAGTGTTCAACGCAAGTATATTTTTAAAGCAGCAGAATAGAACAAATGCATTTAAATATCAGTTCAACCCAAAACAATGCAGTGGCTGGATCACTCTGTACCAAATAAATAAATAACGTAGGCTTGTGCCTACGCTGTAACAAATGTTTCTACGATTTCATGCGATATATGCACCTTAGCAACTTAAATGTTGGTGGCAAATTTAATGCTGCGGGTGCGAGGACATTCTCGGTAACCCGACCGAGCCGAAATGCCACCCTGCCGGTGGTGTAAAAAGTGTTCAACGCAAGTATATTTTTAAACCGGCCGAATAGAACATATGCATTTCAATATCAGTTTAACCCGAAACAATGTAGTGGCTGGTTCCCTCTGTACCAAATAAATAAACAAATAAACTGAATATTGTGCCTACACTATAACAAATGGCTTTACGATTTATTGCGATATATGCACCTTAGCAACTTAAATGTTGGTGGTAAATTTAATGTTTCGGGTGCGAGGACTTTCACGGTAACTCCGAAGATGTCACCCTGACAATGATGGAAAAAGTGTTCAACGCAAGTATATTTTTAAAGCAGCAGAATAGAACAAATGCATTTAAATATCAGTTCAACCCAAAACAATGCAGTGGCTGGTTCACTCTGTACCAAATAAATAAATAACGTAGGCTTGTGCCTACGCTGTAACAAATGTTCCTACGATTTCATGCGATATATGCACCTTAGCAACTTAAACGTTGGTTGCAAATTTAATGCTGCGGGTGTGAGGACATTCTCGGCAACCTGACCGAGCCGAAATGCCACCCTGCCGGTGGTGTAAAAAGTGTTCAACGCAAGTATATTTTTAAACCGGCCGAATAGAACAAATGCATTTAAATATCAGTTCAACCCAAAACAATGCAGTGGCTGGTTCACTCTGTACCAAATAAATAAATAACGTAGGCTTGTGCCTACGCTATAACAAATGTTCCTACGATTTCATGCGATATATGCACCTTAGCAATTTAAATGTTGGCTGCAAATTTAATGCTGCGGGTGCGAGGACTTTCTCGGTAACCGAGCCAAAGATGTCGCCCTGGCGGTGATAAAAAAAGGTGTTCAACGCTCCTACGATTTAATGCGATATATGCACCTTAGCAACTTAAATGTTGGTTGCAAATTTAATACTGCGGGTACAAAGACTTTATCGGTAACTTGATCGAGCCGAAGATGCCACCCTGCCGGTGGTGTAAAAAGTATTCAACGCAAGTATATATTTAAACCGACCGAATAGAACATATGCATTTCAATATCAGTTTAACCCGAAACAATGTAGTGGCTGGTTCACTCTGTACCAAATAAATAAAAAACTAAACTGAATATTGTGCCTACACTATAACAAATGGCTTTACGATTTAATGCGATCAATGCACCTCAGCAACTTAAATGTTGGTGGTAAATTTAATGTTGCGGGTGCGAGGACTTTCTCGGCAACTCGACCGATCCGAAGATGCCACCCTGGCGATGATGTAAAAGTGTTCAACGCAACTATGTTTTTAAAGCGGTCGAATAGAACAACTGCATTTCAATATCAGTTTAACCCAAAACAATGTAGTGGCTGGTTCACTCTGTAACAAATAAATAAATAAATAAACTGACTATTGTGCCTACACTATAACAAATGGCTTTACGATTTAATGCGATCAATGCACCTTAGCAACTTAAATGTTGGTGGTAAATTTAATGTTGCGGGTGCGAGGACTTTCACGGTAACTCCGAAGATGTCACCCTGACAATGATGGAAAAAGTGTTCAACGCAAGTATATTTTTAAAGCAGCAGAATAGAACAAATGCATTTAAATATCAGTTCAACCCAAAACAATGCAGTGGCTGGTTCACTCTGTACCAAATAAATAAATAACGTAGGCTTGTGCCTACGCTATAACAAATGTTCCTACGATTTCATGCGATATATGGACCTTAGCAACTTAAATGTTGGTTGCAAATTTAATGCTGCGGGTGCGAGGACTTTCTCGGTAACCCGACCGAGCCAAAGATGTCACCCTGTCTAATTTTGGTGGTAAATTTAATGTTGCGGGTGCGAGGACTTTCTCGGTAACTCGACCGATCCGAAGATGCCACCCTGGCGATGATGTAAAAGTGTTCAACGCAAGTATATTTTTATACTTGTTTAACCCAAAACAATGTAGTGGCTGGTTCACTCTGTACCAAATAAATAAATAAATAAACTGACTATTGTGCCTACACTATAACAAATGGCTTTACGATTTAATGCGATCAATGCACCTTAGCAACTTAAATGTTGGTGGTAAATTTAATGTTGCGGGTGCGAGGACTTTCACGGTAACTCCGAAGATGTCACCCTGACAATGATGGAAAAAGTGTTCAACGCAAGTATATTTTTTAAGCGGCCGAATAGAACATATGCATTTTAATATCAGTTCAACCCTAAACAATGCAGTACCTGGTTCACTCTGTACTAAATAAATAAAAAACTAAACTGAAGTTTGTGCCTACGATATAACAAATGCTCCTACGATTTTATGCGATATATGCACCATAGCAACTTAAATGTTGGTTGCAAATTTAATGCTGCGGGTGCGAGGACTTTCTCGGTAACTCGACCGATTCGAAGATGCCACCCTGCCGGTGGTGTAAAAAGCGTTTAACGCAAGTATATTTTTAAACCGGCCGAATAGAACATATGCATTTCAATATCAGTTTAACCCAAAACAATTCAGTGGCTGGTTCACTCTGTACCAAATAAATATATAACTAAACTGAATATTGTGCCTACGCTATAACAAATGGCTTTACGATTTAATGCGATATATGCACCTTAGCAACTTAAATGTTGGTGGCAAATTTAATGGTACGGGTTCAATGATTTTCTCGGTAACCCGACCGAGCCGAAGATGTCACATTCACCAATTTTGGTGGTAAATTTAATGTTGCGGGTGCAAGCACTTTCAAGGTAACTCGACCGATCCGAAGATGTCACCCTGACACTGATGGAAAAAGTGTTCAACGCAAGTATATTTTTAAAGCGGCCGAATAGAATAAATGCATTTCAATATCAGTTCAACCCTAAACAATGCAGTACCTGGTTCACTCTGTACCAAATAAATTAATAACTTAACTGAATATTGTGCCTACGCTATAACAATGGCTTTACGATTTAATGCGATATATGCACCTTAGCAACTTAAATGTTGGTGGTAAATTTAATGGTACGGGTGCAATGATTTTCTCGGTAACCCGACCGAGCCGAAGATGTCACATTCACCAATTTTGGTGGTAAATTTAATGTTGCGGGTGCAAGCACTTTCAAGGTAACTCGACCGATCCGAAGATGTCACCCTGACACTGATGGAAAAAGTGTTCAACGCAAGTATATTTTTTAAGCGGCCGAATAGAACATATGCATTTTAATATCAGTTCAACCGTAATCAATGTAGTACCTGGTTTACTCTGTACCAAATAAATTAATAACTTAACTGAATATTGTGCCTACGCTATAACAATGGCTTTACGATTTAATGCGATATATGCACCTTATCAACTTAAATGTTGGTGGTAAATTTAATGTTTCGGGTGCGAGGACTTTCATGGTAACTCCGAAGATGTCACCCTGACAATGCTTGCGTTGAACACTTGTTCCATCATTGTCAGGGTGACATCTTCGGAGTTACCGTGAAAGTATTTGTAGTAGATTGTAGGAGCATTTGTTATAGCGTAGGCACAAGCTTCAGTTAAGTAATTTATTTGTTTTTTTGGTACAGAGTGAACCAACCACTGCATTGTTTTGGATTGAACTGATATTGAAATGCAGTTGTTCTATTCGACCGCTTTAAAAATATACTTGCGTTGAACACTTTTTCCATCATTCTCAGGGTGACATCTTCGGAGTTACCGTGAAAGTCCTCGCACCCGAAACATTAAATTTACCACCAACATTTAAGTTGATAAGGTGCATATATCGCATTAAATCGTAAAGCCATTGTTATAGCGTAGGCACAATATTCAGTTAAGTTATTAATTTATTTGGTACAGAGTAAACCAGGTACTACATTGATTACGGTTGAACTGATATTAAAATGCATATGTTCTATTCGGCCGCTTAAAAAATATACTTGCGTTGAACACTTTTTCCATCAGTGTCAGGGTGACATCTTCGGATCGGTCGAGTTACCTTGAAAGTGCTTGCACCCGCAACATTAAATTTACCACCAAAATTGGTGAATGTGACATCTTCGGCTCGGTCGGGTTACCGAGAAAATCATTGCACCCGTACCATTAAATTTACCACCAACATTTAAGTTGCTAAGGTGCATATATCGCATTAAATCGTAAAGCCATTGTTATAGCGTAGGCACAATATTCAGTTAAGTTATTAATTTATTTGGTACAGAGTGAACCAGGTACTGCATTGTTTAGGGTTGAACTGATATTGAAATGCATTTATTCTATTCGGCCGCTTTAAAAATATACTTGCGTTGAACACTTTTTCCATCAGTGTCAGGGTGACATCTTCGGATCGGTCGAGTTACCTTGAAAGTGCTTGCACCCGCAACATTAAATTTACCACCAAAATTGGTGAATGTGACATCTTCGGCTCGGTCGGGTTACCGAGAAAATCATTGAACCCGTACCATTAAATTTGCCACCAACATTTAAGTTGCTAAGGTGCATATATCGCATTAAATCGTAAAGCCATTTGTTATAGCGTAGGCACAATATTCAGTTTAGTTATATATTTATTTGGTACAGAGTGAACCAGCCACTGAATTGTTTTGGGTTAAACTGATATTGAAATGCATATGTTCTATTCGGCCGGTTTAAAAATATACTTGCGTTAAACGCTTTTTACACCACCGGCAGGGTGGCATCTTCGAATCGGTCGAGTTACCGAGAAAGTCCTCGCACCCGCAGCATTAAATTTGCAACCAACATTTAAGTTGCTATGGTGCATATATCGCATAAAATCGTAGGAGCATTTGTTATATCGTAGGCACAAACTTCAGTTTAGTTTTTTATTTATTTAGTACAGAGTGAACCAGGTACTGCATTGTTTAGGGTTGAACTGATATTAAAATGCATATGTTCTATTCGGCCGCTTAAAAAATATACTTGCGTTGAACACTTTTTCCATCATTGTCAGGGTGACATCTTCGGAGTTACCGTGAAAGTCCTCGCACCCGCAACATTAAATTTACCACCAAAATTGGACAGGGTGACATCTTTGGCTCGGTCGGGTAACCGAGAAAGTCCTCGCACCCGCAGCATTAAATTTGCAACCAACATTTAAGTTGCTTAGGTGCATATATCGCATGAAATCGTAGGAACATTTGTTATAGCGTAGGCACAAGCCTACGTTATTTATTTATTTGGTACAGAGTGAACCAGCCACTGCATTGTTTTGGGTTGAACTGATATTTAAATGCATTTGTTCTATTCTGCTGCTTTAAAAATATACTTGCGTTGAACACTTTTTCCATCATTGTCAGGGTGACATCTTCGGAGTTACCGTGAAAGTCCTCGCACCCGAAACATTAAATTTACCACCAACATTTAAGTTGCTAAGGTGCATATATCGCAATAAATCGTAAAGCCATTTGATATAGTGTAGGCACAATATTCAGTTTAGTTTTTTATTTATTTGGGACAGAGTGAACCAGCCACTACATTGTTTCGGGTTAAACTGATATTGAAATGCATATGTTCTATTCGGCCGGTTTAAAAATATACTTGCGTTGAACACTTTTTACACCACCGGCAGGGTGGCATTTCGGCTCGGTCGGGTTACCGAGAATGTCCTCGCACCCGCAGCATTAAATTTGCAACCAACATTTAAGTTGCTATGGTGCATATATCGCATAAAATCGTAGGAACATTTGTTATAGTGTAGGCACAATATTCAGTTTAGTTTTTTATTTATTTGGGACAGAGTGAACCAGCCACTACATTGTTTCGGGTTAAACTGATATTGAAATGCATATGTTCTATTCGGCCGGTTTAAAAATATACTTGCGTTGAACACTTTTTACACCACCGGCAGGGTGGCATTTCGGCTCGGTCGGGTTACCGAGAATGTCCTCGCACCCGCAGCATTAAATTTGCAACCAACATTTAAGTTGCTAAGGTGCATATATCGCAATAAATCGTAAAGCCATTTGATATAGTGTAGGCACAATATTCAGTTTAGTTTTTTATTTATTTGGGACAGAGTGAACCAGCCACTGCATTGTTTTGGGTTGAACTGATATTAAAATGCATATGTTCTATTCGGCCGGTTTAAAAATATACTTGCGTTAAACGCTTTTTACACCACCGGCAGGGTGGCATCTTCGAATCGGTCGAGTTACCGAGAAAGTCCTCGCACCCGCAGCATTAAATTTGCAACCAACATTTAAGTTGCTATGGTGCATATATCGCATAAAATCGTAGGAGCATTTGTTATATCGTAGGCACAAACTTCAGTTTAGTTTTTTATTTATTTAGTACAGAGTGAACCAGGTACTGCATTGTTTAGGGTTAAACTGATATTGAAATGTATATGTTCTATTCGGCCGGTTTAAAAATATACTTGCGTTAAACGCTTTTTACACCACCGGCAGGGTGGCATCTTCGAATCGGTCGAGTTACCGAGAAAGTCCTCGCACCCGCAGCATTAAATTTGCAACCAACATTTAAGTTGCTATGGTGCATATATCGCATAAAATCGTAGGAACATTTGTTATAGTGTAGGCACAATATTCAGTTTAGTTTTTTATTTATTTGGGACAGAGTGAACCAGCCACTACATTGTTTCGGGTTAAACTGATATTGAAATGCATATGTTCTATTCGGCCGGTTTAAAAATATACTTGCGTTAAACGCTTTTTACACCACCGGCAGGGTGGCATCTTCGAATCGGTCGAGTTACCGAGAAAGTCCTCGCACCCGCAGCATTAAATTTGCAACCAACATTTAAGTTGCTATGGTGCATATATCGCATAAAATCGTAGGAACATTTGTTATAGTGTAGGCACAATATTCAGTTTAGTTTTTTATTTATTTGGGACAGAGTGAACCAGCCACTGCATTGTTTTGGGTTGAACTGATATTAAAATGCATATGTTCTATTCGGCCGGTTTAAAAATATACTTGCGTTAAACGCTTTTTACACCACCGGCAGGGTGGCATCTTCGAATCGGTCGAGTTACCGAGAAAGTCCTCGCACCCGCAGCATTAAATTTGCAACCAACATTTAAGTTGCTATGGTGCATATATCGCATAAAATCGTAGGAACATTTGTTATAGTGTAGGCACAATATTCAGTTTAGTTTTTTATTTATTTGGGACAGAGTGAACCAGCCACTACATTGTTTCGGGTTAAACTGATATTGAAATGCATATGTTCTATTTGGCCGGTTTAAAAATATACTTGCGTTAAACGCTTTTTACACCACCGGCAGGGTGGCATCTTCGAATCGGTCGAGTTACCGAGAAAGTCCTCGCACCCGCAGCATTAAATTTGCAACCAACATTTAAGTTGCTATGGTGCATATATCGCATAAAATCGTAGGAACATTTGTTATAGTGTAGGCACAATATTCAGTTTAGTTTTTTATTTATTTGGGACAGAGTGAACCAGCCACTACATTGTTTCGGGTTAAACTGATATTGAAATGCATATGTTCTATTCGGCCGGTTTAAAAATATACTTGCGTTAAACGCTTTTTACACCACCGGCAGGGTGGCATCTTCGAATCGGTCGAGTTACCGAGAAAGTCCTCGCACCCGCAGCATTAAATTTGCAACCAACATTTAAGTTGCTATGGTGCATATATCGCATAAAATCGTAGGAACATTTGTTATAGTGTAGGCACAATATTCAGTTTAGTTTTTTATTTATTTGGAACAGAGTGAACCAGCCACTACATTGTTTCGGGTTAAACTGATATTGAAATGCATATGTTCTATTCGGCCGGTTTAAAAATATACTTGCGTTAAACGCTTTTTACACCACCGGCAGGGTGGCATCTTCGAATCGGTCGAGTTACCGAGAAAGTCCTCGCACCCGCAACATTAAATTTGCAACCAACATTTAAGTTGCTATGGTGCATATATCGCATAAAATCGTAGGAACATTTGTTATAGTGTAGGCACAATATTCAGTTTAGTTTTTTATTTATTTGGGACAGAGTGAACCAGCCACTACATTGTTTCGGGTTAAACTGATATTGAAATGCATATGTTCTATTCGGCCGGTTTAAAAATATACTTGCGTTGAACACTTTTTACACCACCGGCAGGGTGGCATTTCGGCTCGGTCGGGTTACCGAGAATGTCCTCGCACCCGCAGCATTAAATTTGCAACCAACATTTAAGTTGCTATGGTGCATATATCGCATAAAATCGTAGGAACATTTGTTATAGTGTAGGCACAATATTCAGTTTAGTTTTTTATTTATTTGGGACAGAGTGAACCAGCCACTACATTGTTTCGGGTTAAACTGATATTGAAATGCATATGTTCTATTCGGCCGGTTTAAAAATATACTTGCGTTAAACGCTTTTTACACCACCGGCAGGGTGGCATCTTCGAATCGGTCGAGTTACCGAGAAAGTCCTCGCACCCGCAGCATTAAATTTGCAACCAACATTTAAGTTGCTATGGTGCATATATCGCATAAAATCGTAGGAACATTTGTTATAGTGTAGGCACAATATTCAGTTTAGTTTTTTATTTATTTGGAACAGAGTGAACCAGCCACTACATTGTTTCGGGTTAAACTGATATTGAAATGCATATGTTCCATTCGGCCGGTTTAAAAATATACTTGCGTTAAACGCTTTTTACACCACCGGCAGGGTGGCATCTTCGAATCGGTCGAGTTACCGAGAAAGTCCTCGCACCCGCAACATTAAATTTGCAACCAACATTTAAGTTGCTATGGTGCATATATCGCATAAAATCGTAGGAACATTTGTTATAGTGTAGGCACAATATTCAGTTTAGTTTTTTATTTATTTGGGACAGAGTGAACCAGCCACTACATTGTTTCGGGTTAAACTGATATTGAAATGCATATGTTCTATTCGGCCGGTTTAAAAATATACTTGCGTTAAACGCTTTTTACACCACCGGCAGGGTGGCATCTTCGAATCGGTCGAGTTACCGAGAAAGTCCTCGCACCCGCAACATTAAATTTGCAACCAACATTTAAGTTGCTATGGTGCATATATCGCATAAAATCGTAGGAACATTTGTTATAGTGTAGGCACAATATTCAGTTTAGTTTTTTATTTATTTGGGACAGAGTGAACCAGCCACTACATTGTTTCGGGTTAAACTGATATTGAAATGCATATGTTCTATTCGGCCGGTTTAAAAATATACTTGCGTTGAACACTTTTTACACCACCGGCAGGGTGGCATTTCGGCTCGGTCGGGTTACCGAGAATGTCCTCGCACCCGCAGCATTAAATTTGCAACCAACATTTAAGTTGCTAAGGTGCATATATCGCAATAAATCGTAAAGCCATTTGATATAGTGTATTCACTATATCACATGGCACACATTCACTCACACATTCACTCTCTCTCTCTCTCTCTCGCACTTTATCTTTCTCTTTTCCTCTTCTCCTTCCGAGTTGCTTTAAGCGTTCAACGCTATTCCCCCTCCACTGGAGCGTTAAACGTTTAACGCAACATTTTCCGGCGTCGTATAAGAAGTTTCACTTCAAAAATAATTTTCGACACATAGGACGCTTGATGTACTCACGCATAGGCACTAATATTAGTCTAGGCAGCTGTTACGCGCTACGTGTATCGCCATAGCAGCGCATGCGTCTGGCGATACCTTACTCTCATTCACTCTCTCTCTCTCTCGCACTCTATGTTTCTCTTTTCCTCTTCTCCTTCCGAGTTGCGTTAAGCGTTCAACGCTATTCCCCCTCCACTGGAGCGTTAAACGTTTAACGCAACATTTTCCGGCGCCGTATAAGAAGTTTCACTTTAAAAATAAATTACTTAACTGAAGCTTGTGCCTACGCTATAACAAATGCTCCTACAATCTAATGCGATATATGCACCTTAGCAACTTAAATGTTGGTTTCAAATTAAATGCTGCGGGTGCGAGGACATTCTCGGTAACCCGACCGAGCCGAAGATGCTACCCTGCCGGTGGTGTAAAAAGTGTTCAACGCAAGTATATTTTTTAAACCGGCCGAATAGAACATATGCATTTCAATATCAGTTTAACCCGAAACAATGTAGTGGCTGGTTCACTCTGTACCAAATAAACAAACGACTAAACTGAATATTGTGCCTACACTATAACAAATGGCTTTACGATTTATTGCGATATATGCACCTTTGCAACTTAAATGTTGGTGGTAAATTTAATGTTTCGGGTGCGAGGACTTTCACGGTAACTCCGAAGATGTCACCCTGAGAATGATGGAAAAAGTGTTCAACGCAAGTATATTTTTAAAGCGGTCGAATAGAACAACTGCATTTCAATATCAGTTCAATCCAAAACAATGCAGTGGTTGGTTCACTCTGTACCAAAAAAACAAATAAATTACTTAACTGAAGCTTGTGCCTACGCTATAACAAATGCTCCTACAATCTACTACAAATACTTTCACGGTAACTCCGAAGATGTCACCCTGACAATGATGGAACAAGTGTTCAACGCAAGTATATTTTTAAAGCAGCAGAATAGAACAAATGCATTTAAATATCAGTTCAACCCAAAACAACGCAGTGGCTGGTTCACTCTGTACCAAATAAATAAATAACGTAGGCTTGTGCCTACGCTATAACAAATGTTCCTACGATTTCATGCGATATATGCACCTTAGCAATTTAAATGTTGGTTGCAAATTTAATGCTGCGGGTGCGAGGACTTTCTCGGTAACCCGGCCGAGCAGAAGATGTCACACTCACCAATATCGGTGATAAATTTAATGTTGCGGGTACAAGAACTTTCTCGGTAACTCGACCGAGCCGAAGATGCTACCCTGCCGTTGGTGTAAAATGTGTTCAACGCAAGTATATTTTTAAACCGGCCGAATAAAACATATGTATTTCAATATCAGTTTAACACAAAACAGTGTAGTGGCTGGTTCAATCTATACCAAATAAATAAATAACTAAACGGAAGCTTGTGCCTACGCTATAACAAATGCTGCTACGATTTAATGCGATATATGCACCTTAGTGGCAAATGTTGCAAATGTAATGTTGCGGGTGCAAGAACTTTCTCGTTAACTCGACCGAGCCGTATATGCAACCCTGTCGGTGGTGTAAAATGTGTTCAATGCAAGTTTATTTTCAAAGCTACCAAATATAACATATGCATTTTTATTTCAGTTTAACCCAAAACAGTGCATTGACCGGTTCACTCTGTACCAAATAAATAAATAACTGAACTGAAGCTTGTGCCTACCATATTACAAATGTGCCTATGCTATTTCAATACAAAGATGTCACCCTGACAATGATGGAAAAAGTGTTCAACGCAAGTATATTTTTAAAGCAGCAAAATAGAACAAATGCATTTAAATATTAGTTCAACCCAAAACAATGCAGTGGCTGGTTCACTCTGTACCAAATAAATAAATAACGTAGGCTTGTGCCTACGCTATAACAAATGTTCCTACGATTTCATGCGATATATGCACCTTAGCAATTTAAATGTTGGTTGCAAATTTAATGCTGCGGGTGCGAGGACTTTCTCGGTAACCCGACCGAGCCGAATATGTCACCCTGTCCAATTTTGGTGGTAAATTGAATGCTGCGGGTGTCTCCCGCAAGGAGTACCGGTTGTTCGCTATACTCTACTGGCTCTCCGATAATCTCTGCGAGAGCTTCCGAACCTGCAGTTGACAACGGTAATAAAGCTTCACTGTACTAATACTACAAGTAGTGCGTCAATATTATATAGAACACGAATTAATTATGGGAAACACTTTAATAACAAAATACGAGATAAGAATAAGAAAAAGAATTTTCGACACATAGGACGCTTGATGCACTCACGCATAGGCACTAATATTAGTCTAGGCAGCTGTTACGCGCTACGTGTATCGCCATAGCAGCGCATGCGCCTGGCGATACCTTACTCTCATTCACTCTCTCTCTCTCTCTCGCACTCTATCTTTCTCTTTTCCTCTTCTCCTTCCGAGTTGCTTTAAGCGTTCAACGCTATTCCCCCTCCACTGGAGCGTTAAACGTTTAACGCAACATTTTCCGGCGTCGTATAAGAAGTTTCACTTCAAAAATAATTTTCGACACATAGGACGCTTGATGCACTCACGCATAGGCACTAATATTAGTCTAGGCAGCTGTTACGCGCTACGTGTATCGCCATAGCAGCGCATGCGTCTGGCGATACCTTACTCTCATTCACTCTCTCTCTCTCTCGCACTCTATGTTTCTCTTTTCCTCTTCTCCTTCCGAGTTGCGTTAAGCGTTCAACGCTATTCCCCCTCCACTGGAGCGTTAAACGTGTAACGCAACATTTTCCGGCGTCGTATAAGAAGTTTCACTTTAAAAATAAATTACATTCTCGGTAACCCGACCGAGCCGAATTGCCACCCTGCCGGTGGTGTAAAAAGTGTTCAACGCAAGTATATTTTTTAAACCGGCCGAATAGAACATATGCATTTCAATATCAGTTTAACCTGAAACAATGTAGTGGCTGGTTCACTCTGTACCAAATAAATAAACAACTAAACTGAATATTGTGCCTACACTATAACAAATGGCTTTACGATTTATTGCGATATACGCACCTTAGCAACTTAAATGTTGGTGGTAAATTTATTATTTTTCGGGTGCGAGGACTTTCACGGTAACTCCGAAGATGTCACCCTGACAATGATGGAAAAAGTGTTCAACGCAAGTATATTTTTAAAGCAGCAGAATAGAACAAATGCATTTAAATATCAGTTCAACCCAAAACAATGCAGTGGCTGGATCACTCTGTACCAAATAAATAAATAACGTAGGCTTGTGCCTACGCTGTAACAAATGTTTCTACGATTTCATGCGATATATGCACCTTAGCAACTTAAATGTTGGTGGCAAATTTAATGCTGCGGGTGCGAGGACATTCTCGGTAACCCGACCGAGCCGAAATGCCACCCTGCCGGTGGTGTAAAAAGTGTTCAACGCAAGTATATTTTTAAACCGGCCGAATAGAACATATGCATTTCAATATCAGTTTAACCCGAAACAATGTAGTGGCTGGTTCCCTCTGTACCAAATAAATAAACAAATAAACTGAATATTGTGCCTACACTATAACAAATGGCTTTACGATTTATTGCGATATATGCACCTTAGCAACTTAAATGTTGGTGGTAAATTTAATGTTTCGGGTGCGAGGACTTTCACGGTAACTCCGAAGATGTCACCCTGACAATGATGGAAAAAGTGTTCAACGCAAGTATATTTTTAAAGCAGCAGAATAGAACAAATGCATTTAAATATCAGTTCAACCCAAAACAATGCAGTGGCTGGTTCACTCTGTACCAAATAAATAAATAACGTAGGCTTGTGCCTACGCTGTAACAAATGTTCCTACGATTTCATGCGATATATGCACCTTAGCAACTTAAACGTTGGTTGCAAATTTAATGCTGCGGGTGTGAGGACATTCTCGGCAACCTGACCGAGCCGAAATGCCACCCTGCCGGTGGTGTAAAAAGTGTTCAACGCAAGTATATTTTTAAACCGGCCGAATAGAACAAATGCATTTAAATATCAGTTCAACCCAAAACAATGCAGTGGCTGGTTCACTCTGTACCAAATAAATAAATAACGTAGGCTTGTGCCTACGCTATAACAAATGTTCCTACGATT
Organism: Drosophila ananassae; assembly: GCF_017639315.1. Taxonomy (NCBI): domain Eukaryota; kingdom Metazoa; phylum Arthropoda; class Insecta; order Diptera; family Drosophilidae; genus Drosophila; species Drosophila ananassae. The sequence continues at coordinate 26,357,571 of NC_057929.1, read as the reverse complement.
TCATGCGATATATGCACCTTAGCAATTTAAATGTTGGCTGCAAATTTAATGCTGCGGGTGCGAGGACTTTCTCGGTAACCGAGCCAAAGATGTCGCCCTGGCGGTGATAAAAAAAGGTGTTCAACGCTCCTACGATTTAATGCGATATATGCACCTTAGCAACTTAAATGTTGGTTGCAAATTTAATACTGCGGGTACAAAGACTTTATCGGTAACTTGATCGAGCCGAAGATGCCACCCTGCCGGTGGTGTAAAAAGTATTCAACGCAAGTATATATTTAAACCGACCGAATAGAACATATGCATTTCAATATCAGTTTAACCCGAAACAATGTAGTGGCTGGTTCACTCTGTACCAAATAAATAAAAAACTAAACTGAATATTGTGCCTACACTATAACAAATGGCTTTACGATTTAATGCGATCAATGCACCTCAGCAACTTAAATGTTGGTGGTAAATTTAATGTTGCGGGTGCGAGGACTTTCTCGGCAACTCGACCGATCCGAAGATGCCACCCTGGCGATGATGTAAAAGTGTTCAACGCAACTATGTTTTTAAAGCGGTCGAATAGAACAACTGCATTTCAATATCAGTTTAACCCAAAACAATGTAGTGGCTGGTTCACTCTGTAACAAATAAATAAATAAATAAACTGACTATTGTGCCTACACTATAACAAATGGCTTTACGATTTAATGCGATCAATGCACCTTAGCAACTTAAATGTTGGTGGTAAATTTAATGTTGCGGGTGCGAGGACTTTCACGGTAACTCCGAAGATGTCACCCTGACAATGATGGAAAAAGTGTTCAACGCAAGTATATTTTTAAAGCAGCAGAATAGAACAAATGCATTTAAATATCAGTTCAACCCAAAACAATGCAGTGGCTGGTTCACTCTGTACCAAATAAATAAATAACGTAGGCTTGTGCCTACGCTATAACAAATGTTCCTACGATTTCATGCGATATATGGACCTTAGCAACTTAAATGTTGGTTGCAAATTTAATGCTGCGGGTGCGAGGACTTTCTCGGTAACCCGACCGAGCCAAAGATGTCACCCTGTCTAATTTTGGTGGTAAATTTAATGTTGCGGGTGCGAGGACTTTCTCGGTAACTCGACCGATCCGAAGATGCCACCCTGGCGATGATGTAAAAGTGTTCAACGCAAGTATATTTTTATACTTGTTTAACCCAAAACAATGTAGTGGCTGGTTCACTCTGTACCAAATAAATAAATAAATAAACTGACTATTGTGCCTACACTATAACAAATGGCTTTACGATTTAATGCGATCAATGCACCTTAGCAACTTAAATGTTGGTGGTAAATTTAATGTTGCGGGTGCGAGGACTTTCACGGTAACTCCGAAGATGTCACCCTGACAATGATGGAAAAAGTGTTCAACGCAAGTATATTTTTAAAGCAGCAGAATAGAACAAATGCATTTAAATATCAGTTCAACCCAAAACAATGCAGTGGCTGGTTCACTCTGTCCCAAATAAATAAAAAACTAAACTGAATATTGTGCCTACACTATATCAAATGGCTTAACGATTTATTGCGATATATGCACCTTAGCAACTTAAATGTTGGTGGTAAATTTAATGTTTCGGGTGCGAGGACTTTCACGGTAACTCCGAAGATGTCACCCTGACAATGATGGAAAAAGTGTTCAACGCAAGTATAGTTTTAAAGCAGCAGAATAGAACAAATGCATTTAAATATCAGTTCAACCCAAAACAATGCAGTGGCTGGTTCACTCTGGCTATATCAACTATATCAAATCACACTATATCAAATGGCTTTACGATTTATTGCGATATATGCACCTTAGCAACTTAAATGTTGGTTGCAAATTTAATGCTGCGGGTGCGAGGACATTCTCGGTAACCCGACCGAGCCGAAATGCCACCCTGCCGGTGGTGTAAAAAGTGTTCAACGCAAGTATATTTTTAAACCGGCCGAATAGAACATATGCATTTCAATATCAGTTTAACCCGAAACAATGTAGTGGCTGGTTCACTCTGTCCCAAATAAATAAAAAACTAAACTGAATATTGTGCCTACACTATAACAAATGTTCCTACGATTTTATGCGATATATGCACCATAGCAACTTAAATGTTGGTTGCAAATTTAATGTTGCGGGTGCGAGGACTTTCTCGGTAACTCGACCGATTCGAAGATGCCACCCTGCCGGTGGTGTAAAAAGCGTTTAACGCAAGTATATTTTTAAACCGGCCGAATGGAACATATGCATTTCAATATCAGTTTAACCCGAAACAATGTAGTGGCTGGTTCACTCTGTTCCAAATAAATAAAAAACTAAACTGAATATTGTGCCTACACTATAACAAATGTTCCTACGATTTTATGCGATATATGCACCATAGCAACTTAAATGTTGGTTGCAAATTTAATGCTGCGGGTGCGAGGACTTTCTCGGTAACTCGACCGATTCGAAGATGCCACCCTGCCGGTGGTGTAAAAAGCGTTTAACGCAAGTATATTTTTAAACCGGCCGAATAGAACATATGCATTTCAATATCAGTTTAACCCGAAACAATGTAGTGGCTGGTTCACTCTGTCCCAAATAAATAAAAAACTAAACTGAATATTGTGCCTACACTATAACAAATGTTCCTACGATTTTATGCGATATATGCACCATAGCAACTTAAATGTTGGTTGCAAATTTAATGCTGCGGGTGCGAGGACATTCTCGGTAACCCGACCGAGCCGAAATGCCACCCTGCCGGTGGTGTAAAAAGTGTTCAACGCAAGTATATTTTTAAACCGGCCGAATAGAACATATGCATTTCAATATCAGTTTAACCCGAAACAATGTAGTGGCTGGTTCACTCTGTCCCAAATAAATAAAAAACTAAACTGAATATTGTGCCTACACTATAACAAATGTTCCTACGATTTTATGCGATATATGCACCATAGCAACTTAAATGTTGGTTGCAAATTTAATGTTGCGGGTGCGAGGACTTTCTCGGTAACTCGACCGATTCGAAGATGCCACCCTGCCGGTGGTGTAAAAAGCGTTTAACGCAAGTATATTTTTAAACCGGCCGAATAGAACATATGCATTTCAATATCAGTTTAACCCGAAACAATGTAGTGGCTGGTTCACTCTGTTCCAAATAAATAAAAAACTAAACTGAATATTGTGCCTACACTATAACAAATGTTCCTACGATTTTATGCGATATATGCACCATAGCAACTTAAATGTTGGTTGCAAATTTAATGCTGCGGGTGCGAGGACTTTCTCGGTAACTCGACCGATTCGAAGATGCCACCCTGCCGGTGGTGTAAAAAGCGTTTAACGCAAGTATATTTTTAAACCGGCCGAATAGAACATATGCATTTCAATATCAGTTTAACCCGAAACAATGTAGTGGCTGGTTCACTCTGTCCCAAATAAATAAAAAACTAAACTGAATATTGTGCCTACACTATAACAAATGTTCCTACGATTTTATGCGATATATGCACCATAGCAACTTAAATGTTGGTTGCAAATTTAATGCTGCGGGTGCGAGGACTTTCTCGGTAACTCGACCGATTCGAAGATGCCACCCTGCCGGTGGTGTAAAAAGCGTTTAACGCAAGTATATTTTTAAACCGGCCGAATAGAACATATGCATTTTAATATCAGTTCAACCCAAAACAATGCAGTGGCTGGTTCACTCTGTCCCAAATAAATAAAAAACTAAACTGAATATTGTGCCTACACTATAACAAATGTTCCTACGATTTTATGCGATATATGCACCATAGCAACTTAAATGTTGGTTGCAAATTTAATGCTGCGGGTGCGAGGACTTTCTCGGTAACTCGACCGATTCGAAGATGCCACCCTGCCGGTGGTGTAAAAAGCGTTTAACGCAAGTATATTTTTAAACCGGCCGAATAGAACATATGCATTTCAATATCAGTTTAACCCGAAACAATGTAGTGGCTGGTTCACTCTGTCCCAAATATATAAAAAACTAAACTGAATATTGTGCCTACACTATAACAAATGTTCCTACGATTTTATGCGATATATGCACCATAGCAACTTAAATGTTGGTTGCAAATTTAATGCTGCGGGTGCGAGGACTTTCTCGGTAACTCGACCGATTCGAAGATGCCACCCTGCCGGTGGTGTAAAAAGCGTTTAACGCAAGTATATTTTTAAACCGGCCGAATAGAACATATACATTTCAATATCAGTTTAACCCTAAACAATGCAGTACCTGGTTCACTCTGTACTAAATAAATAAAAAACTAAACTGAAGTTTGTGCCTTCGATATAACAAATGCTCCTACGATTTTATGCGATATATGCACCATAGCAACTTAAATGTTGGTTGCAAATTTAATGCTGCGGGTGCGAGGACTTTCTCGGTAACTCGACCGATTCGAAGATGCCACCCTGCCGGTGGTGTAAAAAGCGTTTAACGCAAGTATATTTTTAAACCGGCCGAATAGAACATATGCATTTTAATATCAGTTCAACCCAAAACAATGCAGTGGCTGGTTCACTCTGTCCCAAATAAATAAAAAACTAAACTGAATATTGTGCCTACACTATATCAAATGGCTTTACGATTTATTGCGATATATGCACCTTAGCAACTTAAATGTTGGTTGCAAATTTAATGCTGCGGGTGCGAGGACATTCTCGGTAACCCGACCGAGCCGAAATGCCACCCTGCCGGTGGTGTAAAAAGTGTTCAACGCAAGTATATTTTTAAACCGGCCGAATAGAACATATGCATTTCAATATCAGTTTAACCCGAAACAATGTAGTGGCTGGTTCACTCTGTCCCAAATAAATAAAAAACTAAACTGAATATTGTGCCTACACTATAACAAATGTTCCTACGATTTTATGCGATATATGCACCATAGCAACTTAAATGTTGGTTGCAAATTTAATGCTGCGGGTGCGAGGACTTTCTCGGTAACTCGACCGATTCGAAGATGCCACCCTGCCGGTGGTGTAAAAAGCGTTTAACGCAAGTATATTTTTAAACCGGCCGAATAGAACATATGCATTTAAATATCAGTTCAACCCAAAACAATGCAGTGGCTGGTTCACTCTGTACCAAATAAATAAATAACGTAGGCTTGTGCCTACGCTATAACAAATGTTCCTACGATTTCATGCGATATATGCACCTTAGCAATTTAAATGTTGGCTGCAAATTTAATGCTGCGGGTGCGAGGACTTTCTCGGTAACCGAGCCAAAGATGTCGCCCTGGCGGTGATAAAAAAAGGTGTTCAACGCTCCTACGATTTAATGCGATATATGCACCTTAGCAACTTAAATGTTGGTTGCAAATTTAATACTGCGGGTACAAAGACTTTATCGGTAACTTGATCGAGCCGAAGATGCCACCCTGCCGGTGGTGTAAAAAGTATTCAACGCAAGTATATATTTAAACCGACCGAATAGAACATATGCATTTCAATATCAGTTTAACCCGAAACAATGTAGTGGCTGGTTCACTCTGTACCAAATAAATAAAAAACTAAACTGAATATTGTGCCTACACTATAACAAATGGCTTTACGATTTAATGCGATCAATGCACCTCAGCAACTTAAATGTTGGTGGTAAATTTAATGTTGCGGGTGCGAGGACTTTCTCGGCAACTCGACCGATCCGAAGATGCCACCCTGGCGATGATGTAAAAGTGTTCAACGCAACTATGTTTTTAAAGCGGTCGAATAGAACAACTGCATTTCAATATCAGTTTAACCCAAAACAATGTAGTGGCTGGTTCACTCTGTAACAAATAAATAAATAAATAAACTGACTATTGTGCCTACACTATAACAAATGGCTTTACGATTTAATGCGATCAATGCACCTTAGCAACTTAAATGTTGGTGGTAAATTTAATGTTGCGGGTGCGAGGACTTTCACGGTAACTCCGAAGATGTCACCCTGACAATGATGGAAAAAGTGTTCAACGCAAGTATATTTTTAAAGCAGCAGAATAGAACAAATGCATTTAAATATCAGTTCAACCCAAAACAATGCAGTGGCTGGTTCACTCTGTACCAAATAAATAAATAACGTAGGCTTGTGCCTACGCTATAACAAATGTTCCTACGATTTCATGCGATATATGGACCTTAGCAACTTAAATGTTGGTTGCAAATTTAATGCTGCGGGTGCGAGGACTTTCTCGGTAACCCGACCGAGCCAAAGATGTCACCCTGTCTAATTTTGGTGGTAAATTTAATGTTGCGGGTGCGAGGACTTTCTCGGTAACTCGACCGATCCGAAGATGCCACCCTGGCGATGATGTAAAAGTGTTCAACGCAAGTATATTTTTATACTTGTTTAACCCAAAACAATGTAGTGGCTGGTTCACTCTGTACCAAATAAATAAATAAATAAACTGACTATTGTGCCTACACTATAACAAATGGCTTTACGATTTAATGCGATCAATGCACCTTAGCAACTTAAATGTTGGTGGTAAATTTAATGTTGCGGGTGCGAGGACTTTCACGGTAACTCCGAAGATGTCACCCTGACAATGATGGAAAAAGTGTTCAACGCAAGTATATTTTTAAAGCAGCAGAATAGAACAAATGCATTTAAATATCAGTTCAACCCAAAACAATGCAGTGGCTGGTTCACTCTGTCCCAAATAAATAAAAAACTAAACTGAATATTGTGCCTACACTATATCAAATGGCTTAACGATTTATTGCGATATATGCACCTTAGCAACTTAAATGTTGGTGGTAAATTTAATGTTTCGGGTGCGAGGACTTTCACGGTAACTCCGAAGATGTCACCCTGACAATGATGGAAAAAGTGTTCAACGCAAGTATAGTTTTAAAGCAGCAGAATAGAACAAATGCATTTAAATATCAGTTCAACCCAAAACAATGCAGTGGCTGGTTCACTCTGGCTATATCAACTATATCAAATCACACTATATCAAATGGCTTTACGATTTATTGCGATATATGCACCTTAGCAACTTAAATGTTGGTTGCAAATTTAATGCTGCGGGTGCGAGGACATTCTCGGTAACCCGACCGAGCCGAAATGCCACCCTGCCGGTGGTGTAAAAAGTGTTCAACGCAAGTATATTTTTAAACCGGCCGAATAGAACATATGCATTTCAATATCAGTTTAACCCGAAACAATGTAGTGGCTGGTTCACTCTGTCCCAAATAAATAAAAAACTAAACTGAATATTGTGCCTACACTATAACAAATGTTCCTACGATTTTATGCGATATATGCACCATAGCAACTTAAATGTTGGTTGCAAATTTAATGTTGCGGGTGCGAGGACTTTCTCGGTAACTCGACCGATTCGAAGATGCCACCCTGCCGGTGGTGTAAAAAGCGTTTAACGCAAGTATATTTTTAAACCGGCCGAATAGAACATATGCATTTCAATATCAGTTTAACCCGAAACAATGTAGTGGCTGGTTCACTCTGTCCCAAATAAATAAAAAACTAAACTGAATATTGTGCCTACACTATAACAAATGTTCCTACGATTTTATGCGATATATGCACCATAGCAACTTAAATGTTGGTTGCAAATTTAATGTTGCGGGTGCGAGGACTTTCTCGGTAACTCGACCGATTCGAAGATGCCACCCTGCCGGTGGTGTAAAAAGCGTTTAACGCAAGTATATTTTTAAACCGGCCGAATGGAACATATGCATTTCAATATCAGTTTAACCCGAAACAATGTAGTGGCTGGTTCACTCTGTTCCAAATAAATAAAAAACTAAACTGAATATTGTGCCTACACTATAACAAATGTTCCTACGATTTTATGCGATATATGCACCATAGCAACTTAAATGTTGGTTGCAAATTTAATGCTGCGGGTGCGAGGACTTTCTCGGTAACTCGACCGATTCGAAGATGCCACCCTGCCGGTGGTGTAAAAAGCGTTTAACGCAAGTATATTTTTAAACCGGCCGAATAGAACATATGCATTTCAATATCAGTTTAACCCGAAACAATGTAGTGGCTGGTTCACTCTGTCCCAAATAAATAAAAAACTAAACTGAATATTGTGCCTACACTATAACAAATGTTCCTACGATTTTATGCGATATATGCACCATAGCAACTTAAATGTTGGTTGCAAATTTAATGCTGCGGGTGCGAGGACATTCTCGGTAACCCGACCGAGCCGAAATGCCACCCTGCCGGTGGTGTAAAAAGTGTTCAACGCAAGTATATTTTTAAACCGGCCGAATAGAACATATGCATTTCAATATCAGTTTAACCCGAAACAATGTAGTGGCTGGTTCACTCTGTCCCAAATAAATAAAAAACTAAACTGAATATTGTGCCTACACTATAACAAATGTTCCTACGATTTTATGCGATATATGCACCATAGCAACTTAAATGTTGGTTGCAAATTTAATGTTGCGGGTGCGAGGACTTTCTCGGTAACTCGACCGATTCGAAGATGCCACCCTGCCGGTGGTGTAAAAAGCGTTTAACGCAAGTATATTTTTAAACCGGCCGAATAGAACATATGCATTTCAATATCAGTTTAACCCGAAACAATGTAGTGGCTGGTTCACTCTGTTCCAAATAAATAAAAAACTAAACTGAATATTGTGCCTACACTATAACAAATGTTCCTACGATTTTATGCGATATATGCACCATAGCAACTTAAATGTTGGTTGCAAATTTAATGCTGCGGGTGCGAGGACTTTCTCGGTAACTCGACCGATTCGAAGATGCCACCCTGCCGGTGGTGTAAAAAGCGTTTAACGCAAGTATATTTTTAAACCGGCCGAATAGAACATATGCATTTCAATATCAGTTTAACCCGAAACAATGTAGTGGCTGGTTCACTCTGTCCCAAATAAATAAAAAACTAAACTGAATATTGTGCCTACACTATAACAAATGTTCCTACGATTTTATGCGATATATGCACCATAGCAACTTAAATGTTGGTTGCAAATTTAATGCTGCGGGTGCGAGGACTTTCTCGGTAACTCGACCGATTCGAAGATGCCACCCTGCCGGTGGTGTAAAAAGCGTTTAACGCAAGTATATTTTTAAACCGGCCGAATAGAACATATGCATTTCAATATCAGTTTAACCCGAAACAATGTAGTGGCTGGTTCACTCTGTCCCAAATAAATAAAAAACTAAACTGAATATTGTGCCTACACTATAACAAATGTTCCTACGATTTTATGCGATATATGCACCATAGCAACTTAAATGTTGGTTGCAAATTTAATGCTGCGGGTGCGAGGACTTTCTCGGTAACTCGACCGATTCGAAGATGCCACCCTGCCGGTGGTGTAAAAAGCGTTTAACGCAAGTATATTTTTAAACCGGCCGAATAGAACATATGCATTTTAATATCAGTTCAACCCAAAACAATGCAGTGGCTGGTTCACTCTGTCCCAAATAAATAAAAAACTAAACTGAATATTGTGCCTACACTATAACAAATGTTCCTACGATTTTATGCGATATATGCACCATAGCAACTTAAATGTTGGTTGCAAATTTAATGCTGCGGGTGCGAGGACTTTCTCGGTAACTCGACCGATTCGAAGATGCCACCCTGCCGGTGGTGTAAAAAGCGTTTAACGCAAGTATATTTTTAAACCGGCCGAATAGAACATATGCATTTCAATATCAGTTTAACCCGAAACAATGTAGTGGCTGGTTCACTCTGTCCCAAATATATAAAAAACTAAACTGAATATTGTGCCTACACTATAACAAATGTTCCTACGATTTTATGCGATATATGCACCATAGCAACTTAAATGTTGGTTGCAAATTTAATGCTGCGGGTGCGAGGACTTTCTCGGTAACTCGACCGATTCGAAGATGCCACCCTGCCGGTGGTGTAAAAAGCGTTTAACGCAAGTATATTTTTAAACCGGCCGAATAGAACATATACATTTCAATATCAGTTTAACCCTAAACAATGCAGTACCTGGTTCACTCTGTACTAAATAAATAAAAAACTAAACTGAAGTTTGTGCCTTCGATATAACAAATGCTCCTACGATTTTATGCGATATATGCACCATAGCAACTTAAATGTTGGTTGCAAATTTAATGCTGCGGGTGCGAGGACTTTCTCGGTAACTCGACCGATTCGAAGATGCCACCCTGCCGGTGGTGTAAAAAGCGTTTAACGCAAGTATATTTTTAAACCGGCCGAATAGAACATATGCATTTTAATATCAGTTCAACCCAAAACAATGCAGTGGCTGGTTCACTCTGTCCCAAATAAATAAAAAACTAAACTGAATATTGTGCCTACACTATATCAAATGGCTTTACGATTTATTGCGATATATGCACCTTAGCAACTTAAATGTTGGTTGCAAATTTAATGCTGCGGGTGCGAGGACATTCTCGGTAACCCGACCGAGCCGAAATGCCACCCTGCCGGTGGTGTAAAAAGTGTTCAACGCAAGTATATTTTTAAACCGGCCGAATAGAACATATGCATTTCAATATCAGTTTAACCCGAAACAATGTAGTGGCTGGTTCACTCTGTCCCAAATAAATAAAAAACTAAACTGAATATTGTGCCTACACTATAACAAATGTTCCTACGATTTTATGCGATATATGCACCATAGCAACTTAAATGTTGGTTGCAAATTTAATGCTGCGGGTGCGAGGACATTCTCGGTAACCCGACCGAGCCGAAATGCCACCCTGCCGGTGGTGTAAAAAGTGTTCAACGCAAGTATATTTTTAAACCGGCCGAATAGAACATATGCATTTCAATATCAGTTTAACCCGAAACAATGTAGTGGCTGGTTCACTCTGTCCCAAATAAATAAAAAACTAAACTGAATATTGTGCCTACACTATATCAAATGGCTTTACGATTTATTGCGATATATGCACCTTAGCAACTTAAATGTTGGTGGTAAATTTAATGTTTCGGGTGCGAGGACTTTCACGGTAACTCCGAAGATGTCACCCTGACAATGATGGAAAAAGTGTTCAACGCAAGTATATTTTTAAAGCAGCAGAATAGAACAAATGCATTTAAATATCAGTTCAACCCAAAACAATGCAGTGGCTGGTTCACTCTGTACCAAATAAATAAATAACGTAGGCTTGTGCCTACGCTATAACAAATGTTCCTACGATTTCATGCGATATATGCACCTAAGCAACTTAAATGTTGGTTGCAAATTTAATGCTGCGGGTGCGAGGACTTTCTCGGTTACCCGACCGAGCCAAAGATGTCACCCTGTCCAATTTTGGTGGTAAATTTAATGTTGCGGGTGCGAGGACTTTCACGGTAACTCCGAAGATGTCACCCTGACAATGATGGAAAAAGTGTTCAACGCAAGTATATTTTTTAAGCGGCCGAATAGAACATATGCATTTTAATATCAGTTCAACCCTAAACAATGCAGTACCTGGTTCACTCTGTACTAAATAAATAAAAAACTAAACTGAAGTTTGTGCCTACGATATAACAAATGCTCCTACGATTTTATGCGATATATGCACCATAGCAACTTAAATGTTGGTTGCAAATTTAATGCTGCGGGTGCGAGGACTTTCTCGGTAACTCGACCGATTCGAAGATGCCACCCTGCCGGTGGTGTAAAAAGCGTTTAACGCAAGTATATTTTTAAACCGGCCGAATAGAACATATGCATTTCAATATCAGTTTAACCCAAAACAATTCAGTGGCTGGTTCACTCTGTACCAAATAAATATATAACTAAACTGAATATTGTGCCTACGCTATAACAAATGGCTTTACGATTTAATGCGATATATGCACCTTAGCAACTTAAATGTTGGTGGCAAATTTAATGGTACGGGTTCAATGATTTTCTCGGTAACCCGACCGAGCCGAAGATGTCACATTCACCAATTTTGGTGGTAAATTTAATGTTGCGGGTGCAAGCACTTTCAAGGTAACTCGACCGATCCGAAGATGTCACCCTGACACTGATGGAAAAAGTGTTCAACGCAAGTATATTTTTAAAGCGGCCGAATAGAATAAATGCATTTCAATATCAGTTCAACCCTAAACAATGCAGTACCTGGTTCACTCTGTACCAAATAAATTAATAACTTAACTGAATATTGTGCCTACGCTATAACAATGGCTTTACGATTTAATGCGATATATGCACCTTAGCAACTTAAATGTTGGTGGTAAATTTAATGGTACGGGTGCAATGATTTTCTCGGTAACCCGACCGAGCCGAAGATGTCACATTCACCAATTTTGGTGGTAAATTTAATGTTGCGGGTGCAAGCACTTTCAAGGTAACTCGACCGATCCGAAGATGTCACCCTGACACTGATGGAAAAAGTGTTCAACGCAAGTATATTTTTTAAGCGGCCGAATAGAACATATGCATTTTAATATCAGTTCAACCGTAATCAATGTAGTACCTGGTTTACTCTGTACCAAATAAATTAATAACTTAACTGAATATTGTGCCTACGCTATAACAATGGCTTTACGATTTAATGCGATATATGCACCTTATCAACTTAAATGTTGGTGGTAAATTTAATGTTTCGGGTGCGAGGACTTTCATGGTAACTCCGAAGATGTCACCCTGACAATGATGGAAAAAGTGTTCAACGCAAGTATATTTTTAAAGCAGCAGAATAGAACAAATGCATTTAAATATCAGTTCAACCCAAAACAATGCAGTGGCTGGTTCACTCTGTACCAAATAAATAAATAACGTAGGCTTGTGCCTACGCTATAACAAATGTTCCTACGATTTCATGCGATATATGCACCTAAGCAACTTAAATGTTGGTTGCAAATTTAATGCTGCGGGTGCGAGGACTTTCTCGGTTACCCGACCGAGCCAAAGATGTCACCCTGTCCAATTTTGGTGGTAAATTTAATGTTGCGGGTGCGAGGACTTTCTCGGTAACTCGACCGATCCGAAGATGCCACCCTGGCGATGATGTAAAAGTGTTCAACGCAAGTATATTTTTAAAGCGGTCGAATAGAACAACTGCATTTCAATATCAGTTTAACCCAAAACAATGTAGTGGCTGGTTCACTCTGTACCAAATAAATATATAACTAAACTGAATATTGTGCCTACGCTATAACAAATGGCTTTACGATTTAAAGCGATATATGCACCTTAGCAACTTAAATGTTGCTGGTAAATTTAATGCTACGGGTGCAATGATTTTCTCGGTAACCCGACCGAGCCGAAGATGTCACCTTCACCAATTTTGGTGGTAAATTTAATGTTGCGGGTGCAAGCACTTTCAAGGTAACTCGACCGATCCGAAGATGTCACCCTAACACTGATGGAAAAAGTGTTCAACGCAAGTATATTTTTAAAGCGGCCGAATAGAATAAATGCATTTCAATATCAGTTCAACCCTAAACAATGCAGTACCTGGTTCACTCTGTACCAAATAAATTAATAACTTAACTGAATATTGTGCCTACGCTATAACAATGGCTTTACGATTCAATGCGATATATGCACCTTATCAACTTAAATGTTGGTGGTAAATTTAATGGTACGGGTGCAATGATTTTCTCGGTAACCCGACCGAGCCGAAGATGTCACATTCACCAATTTTGGTGGTAAATTTAATGTTGCGGGTGCAAGCACTTTCAAGGTAACTCGACCGATCCGAAGATGTCACCCTGACACTGATGGAAAAAGTGTTCAACGCAAGTATATTTTTAAACCGGCCGAATAGAACATATGCATTTCAATATCAGTTTAACCCAAAACAATTCAGTGGCTGGTTCACTCTGTACCAAATAAATATATAACTTAAATGAATATTGTGCCTACGCTATAACAATGGCTTTACGATTTAATGCGATATATGCACCTTAGCAACTTAAATGTTGGTGGTAAATTTAATGGTACGGGTGCAATGATTTTCTCGGTAACCCGACCGAGCCGAAGATGTCACATTCACCAATTTTGGTGGTAAATTTAATGTTGCGGGTGCAAGGACTTTCACGGTAACTCGACCGATCCGAAGATGACACCCTGGCGGTGATGGAAAAAGTGTTTAACGCAAGTATATTTTTAAAGCGGCCAAAAAGAACAACTGCATTTCAATTTCAGTTTAACCCAAAACAATTCAGTGGCTGGTTCACTCTGTACCAAATAAATAAATAACTAAACTGAATATTGTACCTACGCTATAACAAATGGCTTTACGATTTAATGCGATATATGCACCTTAGCAACTTAAATGTTGGTGGTAAATTTAATGCTACGGGTGCAATGATTTTCTCGGTAACCCGACCGAGCCGAAGATGCCACCGTGGCCAATTTTGGTGGTAAATTTAATGTTGCGATTTGACTTTCTCGGTAACCCGACCGAGCCGAAGATGTCACCTTCACCAATTTTGGTGGTAAATTTAATGTTGCGGTTGCGAGGACTTTCACGGTAACTCGACCGATCCGAAGATGTCACCATGACAAAGATGGAAAAAGTGTTCAACGCAAGTATATTTTTAAAGCGGCCAAATAGAACAAATGCATTTCAATATCAGTTCAACCCAAAACAATGCAGTGGCTGGTTCACTCTGTACCAAATAAACAAATAACTAAACTGAAGCTTGTGCCTAAGCTATAACAAATGATCATACGGTTTAATGCGATATATGCACCATAGCGACTTACATTTTGGTGGTAAATTAAATGTTGCGAGTGCAATGACATTCTCGATAACCCGACCGAGCCAAAGATGTCACCCTGGTCAATTTTGGTGGTAAACTTAATGTTGCGGGTGCAAGGACTTTCACGGTAACTCGACCGAACCGAAGATGTCACCCTGACAATGATGGGAAAAGTGTTCAACGCAAGTATATTTTTTAAGCGGCTGAATAGAACATATGCATTTTAATATCAGTTCAACCCTAAACAATGCAGTACCTGGTTCACTCTGTACCAAATAAATTAATAACTTAACTGAATATTGTGCCTTTGCTATAACAATGGCTTTACGATTTAATGCGATATATGCACCTTATCAACTTAAATGTTGGTGGTAAATTTAATGTTTTGGGTGCAATGACTTTCTCGGTAACCCGACCGAGCCGAAATGTCACCTTCACCAATTTTGGTGGTTAATTTAATGTTGCTGGTGCAAGGACTTTCACGGTAACTCGACCGATCCGAAGATGTCACCCTGACAATGATGGAAAAGATGTTCAACGCAAGTATATTTTTAAAGCAACCAAATAGAAAAAATGCATTTCAAAACAATTCAGTGGCTGGTTCACTCTGTACCAAATAAATAAATAACTAAACTGAATATTGTGCCTACGCTATAACAAATGTTCTATGCTATGCACCATAGCGACTTAAATTTTTGGTAGTAAATTTAATGTTGCGGGTGCAATGACTTTCACGGTAACTCGACCGATCCGAAGATGTCACCCTGACACTGATGGAAAAAGTTTTTAACTCAAGCATATTTTTTAAGCGGCCGAATAGAACATATGCATTTTAATATCAGTTCAACCCTAAACAATGCAGTACCTGGTTCACTCTGTACCAAATAAATAAATAACTAAACTGAATATTGTGCCTACGCTATAACAAATGTTCCTACGATTTAATGCGATATATGCACCATAGCGACTTAAATTTTTGGTAGTAAATTTAATGTTGCGGGTGCAATGACTTTCTCGGTAACCCGACCGAGCCGAAATGTCACCTTCACCAATTTTGGTGGTTAATTTAATGTTGCTGGTGCAAGGACTTTCACGGTAACTCGACCGATCCGAAGATGTCACCCTGACAATGATGGAAAAAGTGTTCAACGCAAGTATATTTTTAAAGCGGCCGAATAGAACAAATGCATTTCAATTTCAGTTTAACCCAAAACAATTCAGTGGCTGGTTCACTCTGTACCAAATAAATAAATAACTAAACTGAATATTGTGCCTACGCTATAACAAATGTTCCTACGATTTAATGCGATATATGCACCATAGCGACTTAAATTTTTGGTAGTAAATTTAATGCTGCGGGTGCGAGGACTTTCTCGGTAACCCGACCGAGCCGAATATGTCACCCTGTCCAATTTTGGTGGTAAATTGAATGCTGCGGGTGTCTCCCGCAAGGAGTACCGGTTGTTCGCTATACTCTACTGGCTCTCCGATAATCTCTGCGAGAGCTTCCGAACCTGCAGTTGACAACGGTAATAAAGCTTCACTGTACTAATACTACAAGTAGTGCGTCAATATTATATAGAACACGAATTAATTATGGGAAACACTTTAATAACAAAATACGAGATAAGAATAAGAAAAAGAATTTTCGACACATAGGACGCTTGATGCACTCACGCATAGGCACTAATATTAGTCTAGGCAGCTGTTACGCGCTACGTGTATCGCCATAGCAGCGCATGCGTCTGGCGATACCTTACTCTCATTCACTCTCTCTCTCTCTCGCACTCTATGTTTCTCTTTTCCTCTTCTCCTTCCGAGTTGCGTTAAGCGTTCAACGCTATTCCCCCTCCACTGGAGCGTTAAACGTGTAACGCAACATTTTCCGGCGTCGTATAAGAAGTTTCACTTTAAAAATAAATTACATTCTCGGTAACCCGACCGAGCCGAATTGCCACCCTGCCGGTGGTGTAAAAAGTGTTCAACGCAAGTATATTTTTTAAACCGGCCGAATAGAACATATGCATTTCAATATCAGTTTAACCTGAAACAATGTAGTGGCTGGTTCACTCTGTACCAAATAAATAAACAACTAAACTGAATATTGTGCCTACACTATAACAAATGGCTTTACGATTTATTGCGATATACGCACCTTAGCAACTTAAATGTTGGTGGTAAATTTAATGTTTCGGGTGCGAGGACTTTCACGGTAACTCCGAAGATGTCACCCTGACAATGATGGAAAAAGTGTTCAACGCAAGTATATTTTTAAAGCAGCAGAATAGAACAAATGCATTTAAATATCAGTTCAACCCAAAACAATGCAGTGGCTGGATCACTCTGTACCAAATAAATAAATAACGTAGGCTTGTGCCTACGCTGTAACAAATGTTCCTACGATTTCATGCGATATATGCACCTTAGCAACTTAAATGTTGGTGGCAAATTTAATGCTGCGGGTGCGAGGACATTCTCGGTAACCCGACCGAGCCGAAATGCCACCCTGCCGGTGGTGTAAAAAGTGTTCAACGCAAGTATATTTTTAAACCGGCCGAATAGAACATATGCATTTCAATATCAGTTTAACCCGAAACAATGTAGTGGCTGGTTCCCTCTGTACCAAATAAATAAACAAATAAACTGAATATTGTGCCTACACTATAACAAATGGCTTTACGATTTATTGCGATATATGCACCTTAGCAACTTAAATGTTGGTGGTAAATTTAATGTTTCGGGTGCGAGGACTTTCACGGTAACTCCGAAGATGTCACCCTGACAATGATGGAAAAAGTGTTCAACGCAAGTATATTTTTAAAGCAGCAGAATAGAACAAATGCATTTAAATATCAGTTCAACCCAAAACAATGCAGTGGCTGGTTCACTCTGTACCAAATAAATAAATAACGTAGGCTTGTGCCTACGCTGTAACAAATGTTCCTACGATTTCATGCGATATATGCACCTTAGCAACTTAAACGTTGGTTGCAAATTTAATGCTGCGGGTGTGAGGACATTCTCGGCAACCTGACCGAGCCGAAATGCCACCCTGCCGGTGGTGTAAAAAGTGTTCAACGCAAGTATATTTTTAAACCGGCCGAATAGAACAAATGCATTTAAATATCAGTTCAACCCAAAACAATGCAGTGGCTGGTTCACTCTGTACCAAATAAATAAATAACGTAGGCTTGTGCCTACGCTATAACAAATGTTCCTACGATTTCATGCGATATATGCACCTTAGCAATTTAAATGTTGGTTGCAAATTTAATGCTGCGGGTGCGAGGACTTTCTCGGTAACCGAGCCAAAGATGTCGCCCTGGCGGTGATAAAAAAAGGTGTTCAACGCTCCTACGATTTAATGCGATATATGCACCTTAGTAAATTAAATGTTGGTTGCAAATTTAATACTGCGGGTACAAAGACTTTATCGGTAACTTGATCGAGCCGAAGATGCCACCCTGCCGGTGGTGTAAAAAGTATTCAACGCAAGTATATATTTAAACCGACCGAATAGAACATATGCATTTCAATATCAGTTTAACCCGAAACAATGTAGTGGCTGGTTCACTCTGTACCAAATAAATAAAAAACTAAACTGAATATTGTGCCTACACTATAACAAATGGCTTTACGATTTAATGCGATCAATGCACCTCAGCAACTTAAATGTTGGTGGTAAATTTAATGTTGCGGGTGCGAGGACTTTCTCGGCAACTCGACCGATCCGAAGATGCCACCCTGGCGATGATGTAAAAGTGTTCAACGCAACTATGTTTTTAAAGCGGTCGAATAGAACAACTGCATGTCAATATCAGTTTAACCCAAAACAATGTAGTGGCTGGTTCACTCTGTACCAAATAAATAAATAAATAAACTGACTATTGTGCCTACACTATAACAAATGGCTTTACGATTTAATGCGATCAATGCACCTTAGCAACTTAAATGTTGGTGGTAAATTTAATGTTGCGGGTGCGAGGACTTTCACGGTAACTCCGAAGATGTCACCCTGACAATGATGGAAAAAGTGTTCAACGCAAGTATATTTTTAAAGCAGCAGAATAGAACAAATGCATTTAAATATCAGTTCAACCCAAAACAATGCAGTGGCTGGTTCACTCTGTACCAAATAAATAAATAACGTAGGCTTGTGCCTACGCTATAACAAATGTTCCTACGATTTCATGCGATATATGGACCTTAGCAACTTAAATGTTGGTTGCAAATTTAATGCTGCGGGTGCGAGGACTTTCTCGGTAACCCGACCGAGCCAAAGATGTCACCCTGTCTAATTTTGGTGGTAAATTTAATGTTGCGGGTGCGAGGACTTTCTCGGTAACTCGACCGATCCGAAGATGCCACCCTGGCGATGATGTAAAAGTGTTCAACGCAAGTATATTTTTATACTTGTTTAACCCAAAACAATGTAGTGGCTGGTTCACTCTGTACCAAATAAATAAATAAATAAACTGACTATTGTGCCTACACTATAACAAATGGCTTTACGATTTAATGCGATCAATGCACCTTAGCAACTTAAATGTTGGTGGTAAATTTAATGTTGCGGGTGCGAGGACTTTCACGGTAACTCCGAAGATGTCACCCTGACAATGATGGAAAAAGTGTTCAACGCAAGTATATTTTTAAAGCAGCAGAATAGAACAAATGCATTTAAATATCAGTTCAACCCAAAACAATGCAGTGGCTGGTTCACTCTGTACCAAATAAATAAATAACGTAGGCTTGTGCCTACGCTGTAACAAATGTTCCTACGATTTCATGCGATATATGCACCTTAGCAACTTAAACGTTGGTTGCAAATTTAATGCTGCGGGTGCGAGGACATTCTCGGTAACCCGACCGAGCCGAAATGCCACCCTGCCGGTGGTGTAAAAAGTGTTCAACGCAAGTATATTTTTAAACCGGCCGAATAGAACATATGCATTTCAATATCAGTTTAACCCGAAACAATGTAGTGGCTGGTTCCCTCTGTACCAAATAAATAAACAAATAAACTGAATATTGTGCCTACACTATAACAAATGGCTTTACGATTTATTGCGATATATGCACCTTAGCAACTTAAATGTTGGTGGTAAATTTAATGTTTCGGGTGCGAGGACTTTCACGGTAACTCCGAAGATGTCACCCTGACAATGATGGAAAAAGTGTTCAACGCAAGTATATTTTTAAAGCAGCAGAATAGAACAAATGCATTTAAATATCAGTTCAACCCAAAACAATGCAGTGGCTGGTTCACTCTGTACCAAATAAATAAATAACGTAGGCTTGTGCCTACGCTGTAACAAATGTTCCTACGATTTCATGCGATATATGCACCTTAGCAACTTAAACGTTGGTTGCAAATTTAATGCTGCGGGTGCGAGGACTTTCTCGGTAACCGAGCCAAAGATGTCGCCCTGGCGGTGATAAAAAAAGGTGTTCAACGCTCCTACGATTTAATGCGATATATGCACCTTAGCAACTTAAATGTTGGTTGCAAATTTAATACTGCGGGTACAAAGACTTTATCGGTAACTTGATCGAGCCGAAGATGCCACCCTGCCGGTGGTGTAAAAAGTATTCAACGCAAGTATATATTTAAACCGACCGAATAGAACATATGCATTTCAATATCAGTTTAACCCGAAACAATGTAGTGGCTGGTTCACTCTGTACCAAATAAATAAAAAACTAAACTAAATATTGTGCCTACACTATAACAAATGGCTTTACGATTTAATGCGATCAATGCACCTCAGCAACTTAAATGTTGGTGGTAAATTTAATGTTGCGGGTGCGAGGACTTTCTCGGCAACTCGACCGATCCGAAGATGCCACCCTGGCGATGATGTAAAAGTGTTCAACGCAACTATGTTTTTAAAGCGGTCGAATAGAACAACTGCATTTCAATATCAGTTTAACCCAAAACAATGTAGTGGCTGGTTCACTCTGTACCAAATAAATAAATAAATAAACTGACTATTGTGCCTACACTATAACAAATGGCTTTACGATTTAATGCGATCAATGCACCTTAGCAACTTAAATGTTGGTGGTAAATTTAATGTTGCGGGTGCGAGGACTTTCACGGTAACTCCGAAGATGTCACCCTGACAATGATGGAAAAAGTGTTCAACGCAAGTATATTTTTAAAGCAGCAGAATAGAACAAATGCATTTAAATATCAGTTCAACCCAAAACAATGCAGTGGCTGGTTCACTCTGTACCAAATAAATAAATAACGTAGGCTTGTGCCTACGCTATAACAAATGTTCCTACGATTTCATGCGATATATGGACCTTAGCAACTTAAATGTTGGTTGCAAATTTAATGCTGCGGGTGCGAGGACTTTCTCGGTAACCCGACCGAGCCAAAGATGTCACCCTGTCTAATTTTGGTGGTAAATTTAATGTTGCGGGTGCGAGGACTTTCTCGGTAACTCGACCGATCCGAAGATGCCACCCTGGCGATGATGTAAAAGTGTTCAACGCAAGTATATTTTTATACTTGTTTAACCCGAAACAATGTAGTGGCTGGTTCACTCTGTCCCAAATAAATAAAAAACTAAACTGAATATTGTGCCTACACTATATCAAATGGCTTTACGATTTATTGCGATATATGCACCTTAGCAACTTAAATGTTGGTGGTAAATTTAATGTTTCGGGTGCGAGGACTTTCACGGTAACTCCGAAGATGTCACCCTGACAATGATGGAAAAAGTGTTCAACGCAAGTATATTTTTAAAGCAGCAGAATAGAACAAATGCATTTAAATATCAGTTCAACCCAAAACAATGCAGTGGCTGGATCACTCTGTACCAAATAAATAAATAACGTAGGCTTGTGCCTACGCTGTAACAAATGTTCCTACGATTTCATGCGATATATGCACCTTAGCAACTTAAATGTTGGTGGCAAATTTAATGCTGCGGGTGCGAGGACATTCTCGGTAACCCGACCGAGCCGAAATGCCACCCTGCCGGTGGTGTAAAAAGTGTTCAACGCAAGTATATTTTTAAACCGGCCGAATAGAACATATGCATTTCAATATCAGTTTAACCCGAAACAATGTAGTGGCTGGTTCCCTCTGTACCAAATAAATAAACAAATAAACTGAATATTGTGCCTACACTATAACAAATGGCTTTACGATTTATTGCGATATATGCACCTTAGCAACTTAAATGTTGGTGGTAAATTTAATGTTTCGGGTGCGAGGACTTTCACGGTAACTCCGAAGATGTCACCCTGACAATGATGGAAAAAGTGTTCAACGCAAGTATATTTTTAAAGCAGCAGAATAGAACAAATGCATTTAAATATCAGTTCAACCCAAAACAATGCAGTGGCTGGTTCACTCTGTACCAAATAAATAAATAACGTAGGCTTGTGCCTACGCTGTAACAAATGTTCCTACGATTTCATGCGATATATGCACCTTAGCAACTTAAACGTTGGTTGCAAATTTAATGCTGCGGGTGTGAGGACATTCTCGGCAACCTGACCGAGCCGAAATGCCACCCTGCCGGTGGTGTAAAAAGTGTTCAACGCAAGTATATTTTTAAACCGGCCGAATAGAACAAATGCATTTAAATATCAGTTCAACCCAAAACAATGCAGTGGCTGGTTCACTCTGTACCAAATAAATAAATAACGTAGGCTTGTGCCTACGCTATAACAAATGTTCCTACGATTTCATGCGATATATGCACCTTAGCAATTTAAATGTTGGTTGCAAATTTAATGCTGCGGGTGCGAGGACTTTCTCGGTAACCGAGCCAAAGATGTCGCCCTGGCGGTGATAAAAAAAGGTGTTCAACGCTCCTACGATTTAATGCGATATATGCACCTTAGCAACTTAAATGTTGGTTGCAAATTTAATACTGCGGGTACAAAGACTTTATCGGTAACTTGATCGAGCCGAAGATGCCACCCTGCCGGTGGTGTAAAAAGTATTCAACGCAAGTATATATTTAAACCGACCGAATAGAACATATGCATTTCAATATCAGTTTAACCCGAAACAATGTAGTGGCTGGTTCACTCTGTACCAAATAAATAAAAAACTAAACTAAATATTGTGCCTACACTATAACAAATGGCTTTACGATTTAATGCGATCAATGCACCTCAGCAACTTAAATGTTGGTGGTAAATTTAATGTTGCGGGTGCGAGGACTTTCTCGGCAACTCGACCGATCCGAAGATGCCACCCTGGCGATGATGTAAAAGTGTTCAACGCAACTATGTTTTTAAAGCGGTCGAATAGAACAACTGCATTTCAATATCAGTTTAACCCAAAACAATGTAGTGGCTGGTTCACTCTGTACCAAATAAATAAATAAATAAACTGACTATTGTGCCTACACTATAACAAATGGCTTTACGATTTAATGCGATCAATGCACCTTAGCAACTTAAATGTTGGTGGTAAATTTAATGTTGCGGGTGCGAGGACTTTCACGGTAACTCCGAAGATGTCACCCTGACAATGATGGAAAAAGTGTTCAACGCAAGTATATTTTTAAAGCAGCAGAATAGAACAAATGCATTTAAATATCAGTTCAACCCAAAACAATGCAGTGGCTGGTTCACTCTGTACCAAATAAATAAATAACGTAGGCTTGTGCCTACGCTATAACAAATGTTCCTACGATTTCATGCGATATATGGACCTTAGCAACTTAAATGTTGGTTGCAAATTTAATGCTGCGGGTGCGAGGACTTTCTCGGTAACCCGACCGAGCCAAAGATGTCACCCTGTCTAATTTTGGTGGTAAATTTAATGTTGCGGGTGCGAGGACTTTCTCGGTAACTCGACCGATCCGAAGATGCCACCCTGGCGATGATGTAAAAGTGTTCAACGAAAGTATATTTTTATACTTGTTTAACCCAAAACAATGTAGTGGCTGGTTCACTCTGTACCAAATAAATAAATAAATAAACTGACTATTGTGCCTACACTATAACAAATGGCTTTACGATTTAATGCGATCAATGCACCTTAGCAACTTAAATGTTGGTGGTAAATTTAATGTTGCGGGTGCGAGGACTTTCACGGTAACTCCGAAGATGTCACCCTGACAATGATGGAAAAAGTGTTCAACGCAAGTATATTTTTAAAGCAGCAGAATAGAACAAATGCATTTAAATATCAGTTCAACCCAAAACAATGCAGTGGCTGGTTCACTCTGTACCAAATAAATAAATAACGTAGGCTTGTGCCTACGCTGTAACAAATGTTCCTACGATTTCATGCGATATATGCACCTTAGCAACTTAAACGTTGGTTGCAAATTTAATGCTGCGGGTGTGAGGACATTCTCGGCAACCTGACCGAGCCGAAATGCCACCCTGCCGGTGGTGTAAAAAGTGTTCAACGCAAGTATATTTTTAAACCGGCCGAATAGAACAAATGCATTTAAATATCAGTTCAACCCAAAACAATGCAGTGGCTGGTTCACTCTGTACCAAATAAATAAATAAATAAACTGACTATTGTGCCTACACTATAACAAATGGCTTTACGATTTATTGCGATATATGCACCTTAGCAACTTAAATGTTGGTGGTAAATTTAATGTTTCGGGTGCGAGGACTTTCACGGTAACTCCGAAGATGTCACCCTGACAATGATGGAAAAAGTGTTCAACGCAAGTATATTTTTAAAGCAGCAGAATAGAACAAATGCATTTAAATATCAGTTCAACCCAAAACAATGCAGTGGCTGGTTCACTCTGTACCAAATAAATAAATAACGTAGGCTTGTGCCTACGCTATAACAAATGTTCCTACGATTTCATGCGATATATGGACCTTAGCAACTTAAATGTTGGTTGCAAATTTAATGCTGCGGGTGCGAGGACATTCTCGGTAACCCGACCGAGCCGAAATGCCACCCTGCCGGTGGTGTAAAAAGTGTTCAACGCAAGTATATTTTTAAACCGGCCGAATAGAACATATGCATTTCAATATCAGTTTAACCCGAAACAATGTAGTGGCTGGTTCACTCTGTCCCAAATAAATAAAAAACTAAACTGAATATTGTGCCTACACTATATCAAATGGCTTTACGATTTATTGCGATATATGCACCTTAGCAACTTAAATGTTGGTGGTAAATTTAATGTTTCGGGTGCGAGGACTTTCACGGTAACTCCGAAGATGTCACCCTGACAATGATGGAAAAAGTGTTCAACGCAAGTATATTTTTAAAGCAGCAGAATAGAACAAATGCATTTAAATATCAGTTCAACCCAAAACAATGCAGTGGCTGGATCACTCTGTACCAAATAAATAAATAACGTAGGCTTGTGCCTACGCTGTAACAAATGTTCCTACGATTTCATGCGATATATGCACCTTAGCAACTTAAATGTTGGTGGCAAATTTAATGCTGCGGGTGCGAGGACATTCTCGGTAACCCGACCGAGCCGAAATGCCACCCTGCCGGTGGTGTAAAAAGTGTTCAACGCAAGTATATTTTTAAACCGGCCGAATAGAACATATGCATTTCAATATCAGTTTAACCCGAAACAATGTAGTGGCTGGTTCCCTCTGTACCAAATAAATAAACAAATAAACTGAATATTGTGCCTACACTATAACAAATGGCTTTACGATTTATTGCGATATATGCATCTTAGCAACTTAAATGTTGGTGGTAAATTTAATGTTTCGGGTGCGAGGACTTTCACGGTAACTCCGAAGATGTCACCCTGACAATGATGGAAAAAGTGTTCAACGCAAGTATATTTTTAAAGCAGCAGAATAGAACAAATGCATTTAAATATCAGTTCAACCCAAAACAATGCAGTGGCTGGTTCACTCTGTACCAAATAAATAAATAACGTAGGCTTGTGCCTACGCTGTAACAAATGTTCCTACGATTTCATGCGATATATGCACCTTAGCAACTTAAACGTTGGTTGCAAATTTAATGCTGCGGGTGTGAGGACATTCTCGGCAACCTGACCGAGCCGAAATGCCACCCTGCCGGTGGTGTAAAAAGTGTTCAACGCAAGTATATTTTTAAACCGGCCGAATAGAACAAATGCATTTAAATATCAGTTCAACCCAAAACAATGCAGTGGCTGGTTCACTCTGTACCAAATAAATAAATAAATAAACTGACTAACGTGCCTACACTATAACAAATGGCTTTACGATTTATTGCGATATATGCACCTTAGCAACTTAAATGTTGGTGGTAAATTTAATGTTTCGGGTGCGAGGACTTTCACGGTAACTCCGAAGATGTCACCCTGACAATGATGGAAAAAGTGTTC
Source organism: Drosophila ananassae (assembly GCF_017639315.1). Taxonomy (NCBI): domain Eukaryota; kingdom Metazoa; phylum Arthropoda; class Insecta; order Diptera; family Drosophilidae; genus Drosophila; species Drosophila ananassae. The sequence goes on along the minus strand of NC_057929.1, from coordinate 26,331,591 downwards.
AACGCAAGTATATTTTTAAAGCAGCAGAATAGAACAAATGCATTTAAATATCAGTTCAACCCAAAACAATGCAGTGGCTGGTTCACTCTGTACCAAATAAATAAATAACGTAGGCTTGTGCCTACGCTATAACAAATGTTCCTACGATTTCATGCGATATATGCACCTTAGCAATTTAAATGTTGGTTGCAAATTTAATGCTGCGGGTGCGAGGACTTTCTCGGTAACCGAGCCAAAGATGTCGCCCTGGCGGTGATAAAAAAAGGTGTTCAACGCTCCTACGATTTAATGCGATATATGCACCTTAGCAACTTAAATGTTGGTTGCAAATTTAATACTGCGGGTACAAAGACTTTATCGGTAACTTGATCGAGCCGAAGATGCCACCCTGCCGGTGGTGTAAAAAGTATTCAACGCAAGTATATATTTAAACCGACCGAATAGAACATATGCATTTCAATATCAGTTTAACCCGAAACAATGTAGTGGCTGGTTCACTCTGTACCAAATAAATAAAAAACTAAACTAAATATTGTGCCTACACTATAACAAATGGCTTTACGATTTAATGCGATCAATGCACCTCAGCAACTTAAATGTTGGTGGTAAATTTAATGTTGCGGGTGCGAGGACTTTCTCGGCAACTCGACCGATCCGAAGATGCCACCCTGGCGATGATGTAAAAGTGTTCAACGCAACTATGTTTTTAAAGCGGTCGAATAGAACAACTGCATTTCAATATCAGTTTAACCCAAAACAATGTAGTGGCTGGTTCACTCTGTACCAAATAAATAAATAAATAAACTGACTATTGTGCCTACACTATAACAAATGGCTTTACGATTTAATGCGATCAATGCACCTTAGCAACTTAAATGTTGGTGGTAAATTTAATGTTGCGGGTGCGAGGACTTTCACGGTAACTCCGAAGATGTCACCCTGACAATGATGGAAAAAGTGTTCAACGCAAGTATATTTTTAAAGCAGCAGAATAGAACAAATGCATTTAAATATCAGTTCAACCCAAAACAATGCAGTGGCTGGTTCACTCTGTACCAAATAAATAAATAACGTAGGCTTGTGCCTACGCTATAACAAATGTTCCTACGATTTCATGCGATATATGGACCTTAGCAACTTAAATGTTGGTTGCAAATTTAATGCTGCGGGTGCGAGGACTTTCTCGGTAACCCGACCGAGCCAAAGATGTCACCCTGTCTAATTTTGGTGGTAAATTTAATGTTGCGGGTGCGAGGACTTTCTCGGTAACTCGACCGATCCGAAGATGCCACCCTGGCGATGATGTAAAAGTGTTCAACGCAAGTATATTTTTATACTTGTTTAACCCAAAACAATGTAGTGGCTGGTTCACTCTGTACCAAATAAATAAATAAATAAACTGACTATTGTGCCTACACTATAACAAATGGCTTTACGATTTAATGCGATCAATGCACCTTAGCAACTTAAATGTTGGTGGTAAATTTAATGTTGCGGGTGCGAGGACTTTCACGGTAACTCCGAAGATGTCACCCTGACAATGATGGAAAAAGTGTTCAACGCAAGTATATTTTTAAAGCAGCAGAATAGAACAAATGCATTTAAATATCAGTTCAACCCAAAACAATGCAGTGGCTGGTTCACTCTGTACCAAATAAATAAATAACGTAGGCTTGTGCCTACGCTATAACAAATGTTCCTACGATTTCATGCGATATATGCACCTTAGCAATTTAAATGTTGGTTGCAAATTTAATGCTGCGGGTGCGAGGACTTTCTCGGTAACCGAGCCAAAGATGTCGCCCTGGCGGTGATAAAAAAAGGTGTTCAACGCTCCTACGATTTAATGCGATATATGCACCTTAGCAACTTAAATGTTGGTTGCAAATTTAATACTGCGGGTACAAAGACTTTATCGGTAACTTGATCGAGCCGAAGATGCCACCCTGCCGGTGGTGTAAAAAGTATTCAACGCAAGTATATATTTAAACCGACCGAATAGAACATATGCATTTCAATATCAGTTTAACCCGAAACAATGTAGTGGCTGGTTCACTCTGTACCAAATAAATAAAAAACTAAACTAAATATTGTGCCTACACTATAACAAATGGCTTTACGATTTAATGCGATCAATGCACCTCAGCAACTTAAATGTTGGTGGTAAATTTAATGTTGCGGGTGCGAGGACTTTCTCGGCAACTCGACCGATCCGAAGATGCCACCCTGGCGATGATGTAAAAGTGTTCAACGCAACTATGTTTTTAAAGCGGTCGAATAGAACAACTGCATTTCAATATCAGTTTAACCCAAAACAATGTAGTGGCTGGTTCACTCTGTACCAAATAAATAAATAAATAAACTGACTATTGTGCCTACACTATAACAAATGGCTTTACGATTTAATGCGATCAATGCACCTTAGCAACTTAAATGTTGGTGGTAAATTTAATGTTGCGGGTGCGAGGACTTTCACGGTAACTCCGAAGATGTCACCCTGACAATGATGGAAAAAGTGTTCAACGCAAGTATATTTTTAAAGCAGCAGAATAGAACAAATGCATTTAAATATCAGTTCAACCCAAAACAATGCAGTGGCTGGTTCACTCTGTACCAAATAAATAAATAACGTAGGCTTGTGCCTACGCTATAACAAATGTTCCTACGATTTCATGCGATATATGGACCTTAGCAACTTAAATGTTGGTTGCAAATTTAATGCTGCGGGTGCGAGGACTTTCTCGGTAACCCGACCGAGCCAAAGATGTCACCCTGTCTAATTTTGGTGGTAAATTTAATGTTGCGGGTGCGAGGACTTTCTCGGTAACTCGACCGATCCGAAGATGCCACCCTGGCGATGATGTAAAAGTGTTCAACGCAAGTATATTTTTATACTTGTTTAACCCAAAACAATGTAGTGGCTGGTTCACTCTGTACCAAATAAATAAATAAATAAACTGACTATTGTGCCTACACTATAACAAATGGCTTTACGATTTAATGCGATCAATGCACCTTAGCAACTTAAATGTTGGTGGTAAATTTAATGTTGCGGGTGCGAGGACTTTCACGGTAACTCCGAAGATGTCACCCTGACAATGATGGAAAAAGTGTTCAACGCAAGTATATTTTTAAAGCAGCAGAATAGAACAAATGCATTTAAATATCAGTTCAACCCAAAACAATGCAGTGGCTGGTTCACTCTGTACCAAATAAATAAATAACGTAGGCTTGTGCCTACGCTGTAACAAATGTTCCTACGATTTCATGCGATATATGCACCTTAGCAACTTAAACGTTGGTTGCAAATTTAATGCTGCGGGTGCGAGGACATTCTCGGTAACCCGACCGAGCCGAAATGCCACCCTGCCGGTGGTGTAAAAAGTGTTCAACGCAAGTATATTTTTAAACCGGCCGAATAGAACATATGCATTTCAATATCAGTTTAACCCGAAACAATGTAGTGGCTGGTTCACTCTGTCCCAAATAAATAAAAAACTAAACTGAATATTGTGCCTACACTATATCAAATGGCTTTACGATTTATTGCGATATATGCACCTTAGCAACTTAAATGTTGGTGGTAAATTTAATGTTTCGGGTGCGAGGACTTTCACGGTAACTCCGAAGATGTCACCCTGACAATGATGGAAAAAGTGTTCAACGCAAGTATATTTTTAAAGCAGCAGAATAGAACAAATGCATTTAAATATCAGTTCAACCCAAAACAATGCAGTGGCTGGTTCACTCTGTACCAAATAAATAAATAACGTAGGCTTGTGCCTACGCTGTAACAAATGTTCCTACGATTTCATGCGATATATGCACCTTAGCAACTTAAATGTTGGTGGCAAATTTAATGCTGCGGGTGCGAGGACATTCTCGGTAACCCGACCGAGCCGAAATGCCACCCTGCCGGTGGTGTAAAAAGTGTTCAACGCAAGTATATTTTTAAACCGGCCGAATAGAACATATGCATTTCAATATCAGTTTAACCCGAAACAATGTAGTGGCTGGTTCCCTCTGTACCAAATAAATAAACAAATAAACTGAATATTGTGCCTACACTATAACAAATGGCTTTACGATTTATTGCGATATATGCACCTTAGCAACTTAAATGTTGGTGGTAAATTTAATGTTTCGGGTGCGAGGACTTTCACGGTAACTCCGAAGATGTCACCCTGACAATGATGGAAAAAGTGTTCAACGCAAGTATATTTTTAAAGCAGCAGAATAGAACAAATGCATTTAAATATCAGTTCAACCCAAAACAATGCAGTGGCTGGATCACTCTGTACCAAATAAATAAATAACGTAGGCTTGTGCCTACGCTGTAACAAATGTTCCTACGATTTCATGCGATATATGCACCTTAGCAACTTAAATGTTGGTGGCAAATTTAATGCTGCGGGTGCGAGGACATTCTCGGTAACCCGACCGAGCCGAAATGCCACCCTGCCGGTGGTGTAAAAAGTGTTCAACGCAAGTATATTTTTAAACCGGCCGAATAGAACATATGCATTTCAATATCAGTTTAACCCGAAACAATGTAGTGGCTGGTTCCCTCTGTACCAAATAAATAAACAAATAAACTGAATATTGTGCCTACACTATAACAAATGGCTTTACGATTTATTGCGATATATGCACCTTAGCAACTTAAATGTTGGTGGTAAATTTAATGTTTCGGGTGCGAGGACTTTCACGGTAACTCCGAAGATGTCACCCTGACAATGATGGAAAAAGTGTTCAACGCAAGTATATTTTTAAAGCAGCAGAATAGAACAAATGCATTTAAATATCAGTTCAACCCAAAACAATGCAGTGGCTGGATCACTCTGTACCAAATAAATAAATAACGTAGGCTTGTGCCTACGCTGTAACAAATGTTCCTACGATTTCATGCGATATATGCACCTTAGCAACTTAAACGTTGGTTGCAAATTTAATGCTGCGGGTGTGAGGACATTCTCGGCAACCTGACCGAGCCGAAATGCCACCCTGCCGGTGGTGTAAAAAGTGTTCAAAGCAAGTATATTTTTAAACCGGCCGAATAGAACAAATGCATTTAAATATCAGTTCAACCCAAAACAATGCAGTGGCTGGTTCACTCTGTACCAAATAAATAAATAACGTAGGCTTGTGCCTACGCTATAACAAATGTTCCTACGATTTCATGCGATATATGGACCTTAGCAACTTAAATGTTGGTTGCAAATTTAATGCTGCGGGTGCGAGGACTTTCTCGGTAACCCGACCGAGCCAAAGATGTCACCCTGTCTAATTTTGGTGGTAAATTTAATGTTGCGGGTGCGAGGACTTTCTCGGTAACTCGACCGATCCGAAGATGCCACCCTGGCGATGATGTAAAAGTGTTCAACGCAAGTATATTTTTATACTTGTTTAACCCAAAACAATGTAGTGGCTGGTTCACTCTGTACCAAATAAATAAATAAATAAACTGACTATTGTGCCTACACTATAACAAATGGCTTTACGATTTAATGCGATCAATGCACCTTAGCAACTTAAATGTTGGTGGTAAATTTAATGTTGCGGGTGCGAGGACTTTCACGGTAACTCCGAAGATGTCACCCTGACAATGATGGAAAAAGTGTTCAACGCAAGTATATTTTTAAAGCAGCAGAATAGAACAAATGCATTTAAATATAAGATATACTCCATATTTTTTAGGGTATAGACCAAATATATGCAGACTCCAAAAAGCAAAGTTGCCAATCAAATACACACACATGTATAAGTAAATGCAAGCTTCACAGGAGGCTGCACAAAATGGGTAGCTGCACTTACAGGACTATATCTTGAGTTAACGGATTTTGCCAGATATGAGCGATATGTCAAAAGTTGCGTCATCTCAAAAGCTATCTACACGTGCAAAAAAAAAAAAGGGTCAGTCGACTAAATTTTGAAAAATAATTTTTTTTCTTAAAAAAAAAGTTTATTTTCAGTGTATTTTTTTTTGTGTACTATATAGACGTTTGGTCCCAAAGAAAGTGAAATAGATATTTAAAAACCCCTTTCAACGGTGTAAAGCTCTTTTTAATATCTTTCTTAATTATAAAGTTATGCATTTTTTCATTAACAAAGTTTTTTTAATTTTTTGACGTAAGCTTAAGGTATTTCAAAAAGTTGTAGAACAATAGTTGCTCATATGATAGTAACAAACATTTTCCAATTTTTTTCAGGATTTTTAAGATAAAAATAGTGCAAACAGACAAACCGACAAACAGACAACTGGCTTCATTTTGAAGAAGAAGAAAAAATCGAATTTTTCGAATAACTTCTGAAAGAAATGTCGGACCGGGTCGGTTGAAGTACCAATCTTCTGAGTCTTCTCATTAAGACATGAGACACTGAAACACAAAGTAGAATTACATCAAAAGTTGCCATTAAGCAACAAAGTTCGAGGATAGCTGAGTGGAGAGCGTCGTGGTTCCTAACACGGAGGGCCTGGGTTCGAGTCCGACTTGAGTCAATGTTTACGTTTTACTTTTTTAAGCCCTTTTTTATTTGGATTTTATTTTTAAATAAATTATCTAAAATCTGAAAAGATATACTCCATATTTATTAGGGTATAGACCAAATATATGCAGACTCCAAAAAGCAAAGTTGCCAATCAAATACACACACATGTATAAGTAAATGCAAGCTTCACAGGAGGCTGCACAAAATGGGTAGCTGCACTTACAGGACTATATCTTGAGTTAACGGATTTTGCCAGATATGAGCGATATGTCAAAAGTTGCGTCATCTCAAAAGCTATCTACACGTGCAAAAAAAAAAGGGTAAATAACGTAGGCTTGTGCCTACGCTGTAACAAATGTTCCTACGATGTCCTGAATATTGTGCCTACACTATAACAAATGGCTTTACGATTTATTGCGATATATGCACCTTAGCAACTTAAATGTTGGTGGTAAATTTAATGTTTCGGGTGCGAGGACTTTCACGGTAACTCCGAAGATGTCACCCTGACAATGATGGAAAAAGTGTTCAACGCAAGTATATTTTTAAAGCAGCAGAATAGAACAAATGCATTTAAATATCAGTTCAACCCAAAACAATGCAGTGGCTGGTTCACTCTGTACCAAATAAATAAATAACGTAGGCTTGTGCCTACGCTGTAACAAATGTTCCTACGATTTCATGCGATATATGCACCTTAGCAACTTAAACGTTGGTTGCAAATTTAATGCTGCGGGTGTGAGGACATTCTCGGCAACCTGACCGAGCCGAAATGCCACCCTGCCGGTGGTGTAAAAAGTGTTCAACGCAAGTATATTTTTAAACCGGCCGAATAGAACAAATGCATTTAAATATCAGTTCAACCCAAAACAATGCAGTGGCTGGTTCACTCTGTACCAAATAAATAAATAACGTAGGCTTGTGCCTACGCTATAACAAATGTTCCTACGATTTCATGCGATATATGCACCTTAGCAATTTAAATGTTGGTTGCAAATTTAATGCTGCGGGTGCGAGGACTTTCTCGGTAACCGAGCCAAAGATGTCGCCCTGGCGGTGATAAAAAAAGGTGTTCAACGCTCCTACGATTTAATGCGATATATGCACCTTAGCAACTTAAATGTTGGTTGCAAATTTAATACTGCGGGTACAAAGACTTTATCGGTAACTTGATCGAGCCGAAGATGCCACCCTGCCGGTGGTGTAAAAAGTATTCAACGCAAGTATATATTTAAACCGACCGAATAGAACATATGCATTTCAATATCAGTTTAACCCGAAACAATGTAGTGGCTGGTTCACTCTGTACCAAATAAATAAAAAACTAAACTGAATATTGTGCCTACACTATAACAAATGGCTTTACGATTTAATGCGATCAATGCACCTCAGCAACTTAAATGTTGGTGGTAAATTTAATGTTGCGGGTGCGAGGACTTTCTCGGCAACTCGACCGATCCGAAGATGCCACCCTGGCGATGATGTAAAAGTGTTCAACGCAACTATGTTTTTAAAGCGGTCGAATAGAACAACTGCATTTCAATATCAGTTTAACCCAAAACAATGTAGTGGCTGGTTCACTCTGTACCAAATAAATAAATAAATAAACTGACTATTGTGCCTACACTATAACAAATGGCTTTACGATTTAATGCGATCAATGCACCTTAGCAACTTAAATGTTGGTGGTAAATTTAATGTTGCGGGTGCGAGGACTTTCACGGTAACTCCGAAGATGTCACCCTGACAATGATGGAAAAAGTGTTCAACGCAAGTATATTTTTAAAGCAGCAGAATAGAACAAATGCATTTAAATATAAGATATACTCCATATTTTTTAGGGTATAGACCAAATATATGCAGACTCCAAAAAGCAAAGTTGCCAATCAAATACACACACATGTATAAGTAAATGCAAGCTTCACAGGAGGCTGCACAAAATGGGTAGCTGCACTTACAGGACTATATCTTGAGTTAACGGATTTTGCCAGATATGAGCGATATGTCAAAAGTTGCGTCATCTCAAAAGCTATCTACACGTGCAAAAAAAAAAAAGGGTCAGTCGACTAAATTTTGAAAAATAATTTTTTTTCTTAAAAAAAAAGTTTATTTTCAGTGTATTTTTTTTTGTGTACTATATAGACGTTTGGTCCCAAAGAAAGTGAAATAGATATTTAAAAACCCCTTTCAACGGTGTAAAGCTCTTTTTAATATCTTTCTTAATTATAAAGTTATGCATTTTTTCATTAACAAAGTTTTTTTAATTTTTTGACGTAAGCTTAAGGTATTTCAAAAAGTTGTAGAACAATAGTTGCTCATATGATAGTAACAAACATTTTCCAATTTTTTTCAGGATTTTTAAGATAAAAATAGTGCAAACAGACAAACCGACAAACAGACAACTGGCTTCATTTTGAAGAAGAAGAAAAAATCGAATTTTTCGAATAACTTCTGAAAGAAATGTCGGACCGGGTCGGTTGAAGTACCAATCTTCTGAGTCTTCTCATTAAGACATGAGACACTGAAACACAAAGTAGAATTACATCAAAAGTTGCCATTAAGCAACAAAGTTCGAGGATAGCTGAGTGGAGAGCGTCGTGGTTCCTAACACGGAGGGCCTGGGTTCGAGTCCGACTTGAGTCAATGTTTACGTTTTACTTTTTTAAGCCCTTTTTTATTTGGATTTTATTTTTAAATAAATTATCTAAAATCTGAAAAGATATACTCCATATTTATTAGGGTATAGACCAAATATATGCAGACTCCAAAAAGCAAAGTTGCCAATCAAATACACACACATGTATAAGTAAATGCAAGCTTCACAGGAGGCTGCACAAAATGGGTAGCTGCACTTACAGGACTATATCTTGAGTTAACGGATTTTGCCAGATATGAGCGATATGTCAAAAGTTGCGTCATCTCAAAAGCTATCTACACGTGCAAAAAAAAAAGGGTAAATAACGTAGGCTTGTGCCTACGCTGTAACAAATGTTCCTACGATGTCCTGAATATTGTGCCTACACTATAACAAATGGCTTTACGATTTATTGCGATATATGCACCTTAGCAACTTAAATGTTGGTGGTAAATTTAATGTTTCGGGTGCGAGGACTTTCACGGTAACTCCGAAGATGTCACCCTGACAATGATGGAAAAAGTGTTCAACGCAAGTATATTTTTAAAGCAGCAGAATAGAACAAATGCATTTAAATATCAGTTCAACCCAAAACAATGCAGTGGCTGGTTCACTCTGTACCAAATAAATAAATAACGTAGGCTTGTGCCTACGCTGTAACAAATGTTCCTACGATTTCATGCGATATATGCACCTTAGCAACTTAAACGTTGGTTGCAAATTTAATGCTGCGGGTGTGAGGACATTCTCGGCAACCTGACCGAGCCGAAATGCCACCCTGCCGGTGGTGTAAAAAGTGTTCAACGCAAGTATATTTTTAAACCGGCCGAATAGAACAAATGCATTTAAATATCAGTTCAACCCAAAACAATGCAGTGGCTGGTTCACTCTGTACCAAATAAATAAATAACGTAGGCTTGTGCCTACGCTATAACAAATGTTCCTACGATTTCATGCGATATATGCACCTTAGCAATTTAAATGTTGGTTGCAAATTTAATGCTGCGGGTGCGAGGACTTTCTCGGTAACCGAGCCAAAGATGTCGCCCTGGCGGTGATAAAAAAAGGTGTTCAACGCTCCTACGATTTAATGCGATATATGCACCTTAGCAACTTAAATGTTGGTTGCAAATTTAATACTGCGGGTACAAAGACTTTATCGGTAACTTGATCGAGCCGAAGATGCCACCCTGCCGGTGGTGTAAAAAGTATTCAACGCAAGTATATATTTAAACCGACCGAATAGAACATATGCATTTCAATATCAGTTTAACCCGAAACAATGTAGTGGCTGGTTCACTCTGTACCAAATAAATAAAAAACTAAACTGAATATTGTGCCTACACTATAACAAATGGCTTTACGATTTAATGCGATCAATGCACCTCAGCAACTTAAATGTTGGTGGTAAATTTAATGTTGCGGGTGCGAGGACTTTCTCGGCAACTCGACCGATCCGAAGATGCCACCCTGGCGATGATGTAAAAGTGTTCAACGCAACTATGTTTTTAAAGCGGTCGAATAGAACAACTGCATTTCAATATCAGTTTAACCCAAAACAATGTAGTGGCTGGTTCACTCTGTACCAAATAAATAAATAAATAAACTGACTATTGTGCCTACACTATAACAAATGGCTTTACGATTTAATGCGATCAATGCACCTTAGCAACTTAAATGTTGGTGGTAAATTTAATGTTGCGGGTGCGAGGACTTTCACGGTAACTCCGAAGATGTCACCCTGACAATGATGGAAAAAGTGTTCAACGCAAGTATATTTTTAAAGCAGCAGAATAGAACAAATGCATTTAAATATCAGTTCAACCCAAAACAATGCAGTGGCTGGTTCACTCTGTACCAAATAAATAAATAACGTAGGCTTGTGCCTACGCTGTAACAAATGTTCCTACGATTTCATGCGATATATGCACCTTAGCAACTTAAACGTTGGTTGCAAATTTAATGCTGCGGGTGCGAGGACATTCTCGGTAACCCGACCGAGCCGAAATGCCACCCTGCCGGTGGTGTAAAAAGTGTTCAACGCAAGTATATTTTTAAACCGGCCGAATAGAACATATGCATTTCAATATCAGTTTAACCCGAAACAATGTAGTGGCTGGTTCACTCTGTCCCAAATAAATAAAAAACTAAACTGAATATTGTGCCTACACTATATCAAATGGCTTTACGATTTATTGCGATATATGCACCTTAGCAACTTAAATGTTGGTGGTAAATTTAATGTTTCGGGTGCGAGGACTTTCACGGTAACTCCGAAGATGTCACCCTGACAATGATGGAAAAAGTGTTCAACGCAAGTATATTTTTAAAGCAGCAGAATAGAACAAATGCATTTAAATATCAGTTCAACCCAAAACAATGCAGTGGCTGGTTCACTCTGTCCCAAATAAATAAAAAACTAAACTGAATATTGTGCCTACACTATAACAAATGTTCCTACGATTTCATGCGATATATGCACCTTAGCAACTTAAATGTTGGTGGCAAATTTAATGCTGCGGGTGCGAGGACATTCTCGGTAACCCGACCGAGCCGAAATGCCACCCTGCCGGTGGTGTAAAAAGTGTTCAACGCAAGTATATATTTAAACCGACCGAATAGAACATATGCATTTCAATATCAGTTTAACCCGAAACAATGTAGTGGCTGGTTCACTCTGTACCAAATAAATAAAAAACTAAACTGAATATTGTGCCTACACTATATCAAATGGCTTTACGATTTAATGCGATCAATGCACCTTAGCAACTTAAATGTTGGTGGTAAATTTAATGTTTCGGGTGCGAGGACTTTCACGGTAACTCCGAAGATGTCACCCTGACACTGATGGAAAAAGTGTTCAACGCAAGTATATTTTTTAAGCGGCCGAATAGAACATATGCATTTTAATATCAGTTCAACCCTAAACAATGCAGTACCTGGTTCACTCTGTACTAAATAAATAAAAAACTAAACTGAAGTTTGTGCCTACGATATAACAAATGCTCCTACGATTTTATGCGATATATGCACCATAGCAACTTAAATGTTGGTTGCAAATTTAATGCTGCGGGTGCGAGGACTTTCTCGGTAACTCGACCGATTCGAAGATGCCACCCTGCCGGTGGTGTAAAAAGCGTTTAACGCAAGTATATTTTTAAACCGGCCGAATAGAACATATGCATTTCAATATCAGTTTAACCCAAAACAATGCAGTACCTGGTTCACTCTGTACCAAATAAATTAATAACTTAACTGAATATTGTGCCTACGCTATAACAATGGCTTTACGATTTAATGCGATATATGCACCTTAGCAACTTAAATGTTGGTGGTAAATTTAATGGTACGGGTTCAATGATTTTCTCGGTAACCCGACCGAGCCGAAGATGTCACATTCACCAATTTTGGTGGTAAATTTAATGTTGCGGGTGCAAGCACTTTCAAGGTAACTCGACCGATCCGAAGATGTCACCCTAACACTGATGGAAAAAGTGTTCAACGCAAGTATATTTTTAAAGCGGCCGAATAGAATAAATGCATTTCAATATCAGTTCAACCCTAAACAATGCAGTACCTGGTTCACTCTGTACCAAATAAATTAATAACTTAACTGAATATTGTGCCTACGCTATAACAATGGCTTTACGATTTAATGCGATATATGCACCTTAGCAACTTAAATGTTGGTGGTAAATTTAATGGTACGGGTGCAATGATTTTCTCGGTAACCCGACCGAGCCGAAGATGTCACATTCACCAATTTTGGTGGTAAATTTAATGTTGCGGGTGCAAGCACTTTCAAGGTAACTCGACCGATCCGAAGATGTCACCCTGACACTGATGGAAAAAGTGTTCAACGCAAGTATATTTTTTAAGCGGCCGAATAGAACATATGCATTTTAATATCAGTTCAACCGTAATCAATGTAGTACCTGGTTTACTCTGTACCAAATAAATTAATAACTTAACTGAATATTGTGCCTACGCTATAACAATGGCTTTACGATTTAATGCGATATATGCACCTTATCAACTTAAATGTTGGTGGTAAATTTAATGTTTCGGGTGCGAGGACTTTCATGGTAACTCCGAAGATGTCACCCTGACAATGATGGAAAAAGTGTTCAACGCAAGTATATTTTTAAAGCAGCAGAATAGAACAAATGCATTTAAATATCAGTTCAACCCAAAACAATGCAGTGGCTGGTTCACTCTGTACCAAATAAATAAATAACGTAGGCTTGTGCCTACGCTATAACAAATGTTCCTACGATTTCATGCGATATATGCACCTAAGCAACTTAAATGTTGGTTGCAAATTTAATGCTGCGGGTGCGAGGACTTTCTCGGTTACCCGACCGAGCCAAAGATGTCACCCTGTCCAATTTTGGTGGTAAATTTAATGTTGCGGGTGCGAGGACTTTCTCGGTAACTCGACCGATCCGAAGATGCCACCCTGGCGATGATGTAAAAGTGTTCAACGCAAGTATATTTTTAAAGCGGTCGAATAGAACAACTGCATTTCAATATCAGTTTAACCCAAAACAATGTAGTGGCTGGTTCACTCTGTACCAAATAAATATATAACTAAACTGAATATTGTGCCTACGCTATAACAAATGGCTTTACGATTTAAAGCGATATATGCACCTTAGCAACTTAAATGTTGGTGGTAAATTTAATGCTACGGGTGCAATGATTTTCTCGGTAACCCGACCGAGCCGAAGATGTCACCTTCACCAATTTTGGTGGTAAATTTAATGTTGCGGGTGCAAGCACTTTCAAGGTAACTCGACCGATCCGAAGATGTCACCCTAACACTGATGGAAAAAGTGTTCAACGCAAGTATATTTTTAAAGCGGCCGAATAGAATAAATGCATTTCAATATCAGTTCAACCCTAAACAATGCAGTACCTGGTTCACTCTGTACCAAATAAATTAATAACTTAACTGAATATTGTGCCTACGCTATAACAATGGCTTTACGATTCAATGCGATATATGCACCTTAGCAACTTAAATGTTGGTGGTAAATTTAATGGTACGGGTGCAATGATTTTCTCGGTAACCCGACCGAGCCGAAGATGTCACATTCACCAATTTTGGTGGTAAATTTAATGTTGCGGGTGCAAGCACTTTCAAGGTAACTCGACCGATCCGAAGATGTCACCCTGACACTGATGGAAAAAGTGTTCAACGCAAGTATATTTTTAAACCGGCCGAATAGAACATATGCATTTCAATATCAGTTTAACCCAAAACAATTCAGTGGCTGGTTCACTCTGTACCAAATAAATATATAACTTAACTGAATATTGTGCCTACGCTATAACAATGGCTTTACGATTTAATGCGATATATGCACCTTAGCAACTTAAATGTTGGTGGTAAATTTAATGGTACGGGTGCAATGATTTTCTCGGTAACCCGACCGAGCCGAAGATGTCACATTCACCAATTTTGGTGGTAAATTTAATGTTGCGGGTGCAAGCACTTTCAAGGTAACTCGACCGATCCGAAGATGTCACCCTGACACTGATGGAAAAAGTGTTCAACGCAAGTATATTTTTAAACCGGCCGAATAGAACATATGCATTTCAATATCAGTTTAACCCAAAACAATTCAGTGGCTGGTTCACTCTGTACCAAATAAATATATAACTAAACTGAATATTGTGCCTACGCTATAACAAATGGCTTTACGATTTAATGCGATATATGCACCTTAGCAACTTAAATGTTGGTGGTAAATTTAATGTTTCGGGTGCGAGGACTTTCACGGTAACTCCGAAGATGTCACCCTGACAATGATGGAAAAAGTGTTCAACGCAAGTATATTTTTAAAGCAGCAGAATAGAACAAATGCATTTAAATATCAGTTCAACCCAAAACAATGCAGTGGCTGGATCACTCTGTACCAAATAAATAAATAACGTAGGCTTGTGCCTACGCTGTAACAAATGTTCCTACGATTTCATGCGATATATGCACCTTAGCAACTTAAATGTTGGTGGCAAATTTAATGCTGCGGGTGCGAGGACATTCTCGGTAACCCGACCGAGCCGAAATGCCACCCTGCCGGTGGTGTAAAAAGTGTTCAACGCAAGTATATTTTTAAACCGGCCGAATAGAACATATGCATTTCAATATCAGTTTAACCCGAAACAATGTAGTGGCTGGTTCCCTCTGTACCAAATAAATAAACAAATAAACTGAATATTGTGCCTACACTATAACAAATGGCTTTACGATTTATTGCGATATATGCACCTTAGCAACTTAAATGTTGGTGGTAAATTTAATGTTTCGGGTGCGAGGACTTTCACGGTAACTCCGAAGATGTCACCCTGACAATGATGGAAAAAGTGTTCAACGCAAGTATATTTTTAAAGCAGCAGAATAGAACAAATGCATTTAAATATCAGTTCAACCCAAAACAATGCAGTGGCTGGTTCACTCTGTACCAAATAAATAAATAACGTAGGCTTGTGCCTACGCTGTAACAAATGTTCCTACGATTTCATGCGATATATGAACCTTAGCAACTTAAACGTTGGTTGCAAATTTAATGCTGCGGGTGTGAGGACATTCTCGGCAACCTGACCGAGCCGAAATGCCACCCTGCCGGTGGTGTAAAAAGTGTTCAACGCAAGTATATTTTTAAACCGGCCGAATAGAACAAATGCATTTAAATATCAGTTCAACCCAAAACAATGCAGTGGCTGGTTCACTCTGTACCAAATAAATAAATAACGTAGGCTTGTGCCTACGCTATAACAAATGTTCCTACGATTTCATGCGATATATGCACCTTAGCAATTTAAATGTTGGTTGCAAATTTAATGCTGCGGGTGCGAGGACTTTCTCGGTAACCGAGCCAAAGATGTCGCCCTGGCGGTGATAAAAAAAGGTGTTCAACGCTCCTACGATTTAATGCGATATATGCACCTTAGCAACTTAAATGTTGGTTGCAAATTTAATACTGCGGGTACAAAGACTTTATCGGTAACTTGATCGAGCCGAAGATGCCACCCTGCCGGTGGTGTAAAAAGTATTCAACGCAAGTATATATTTAAACCGACCGAATAGAACATATGCATTTCAATATCAGTTTAACCCGAAACAATGTAGTGGCTGGTTCACTCTGTACCAAATAAATAAAAAACTAAACTGAATATTGTGCCTACACTATAACAAATGGCTTTACGATTTAATGCGATCAATGCACCTCAGCAACTTAAATGTTGGTGGTAAATTTAATGTTGCGGGTGCGAGGACTTTCTCGGCAACTCGACCGATCCGAAGATGCCACCCTGGCGATGATGTAAAAGTGTTCAACGCAACTATGTTTTTAAAGCGGTCGAATAGAACAACTGCATTTCAATATCAGTTTAACCCAAAACAATGTAGTGGCTGGTTCACTCTGTACCAAATAAATAAATAAATAAACTGACTATTAGCAACTTAAATGTTGGTGGTAAATTTAATGTTTCGGGTGCGAGGACTTTCACGGTAACTCCGAAGATGTCACCCTGACAATGATGGAAAAAGTGTTCAACGCAAGTATATTTTTAAAGCAGCAGAATAGAACAAATGCATTTAAATATCAGTTCAACCCAAAACAATGCAGTGGCTGGATCACTCTGTACCAAATAAATAAATAACGTAGGCTTGTGCCTACGCTGTAACAAATGTTCCTACGATTTCATGCGATATATGAACCTTAGCAACTTAAACGTTGGTTGCAAATTTAATGCTGCGGGTGTGAGGACATTCTCGGCAACCTGACCGAGCCGAAATGCCACCCTGCCGGTGGTGTAAAAAGTGTTCAACGCAAGTATATTTTTAAACCGGCCGAATAGAACAAATGCATTTAAATATCAGTTCAACCCAAAACAATGCAGTGGCTGGTTCACTCTGTACCAAATAAATAAATAACGTAGGCTTGTGCCTACGCTATAACAAATGTTCCTACGATTTCATGCGATATATGCACCTTAGCAATTTAAATGTTGGTTGCAAATTTAATGCTGCGGGTGCGAGGACTTTCTCGGTAACCGAGCCAAAGATGTCGCCCTGGCGGTGATAAAAAAAGGTGTTCAACGCTCCTACGATTTAATGCGATATATGCACCTTAGCAACTTAAATGTTGGTTGCAAATTTAATACTGCGGGTACAAAGACTTTATCGGTAACTTGATCGAGCCGAAGATGCCACCCTGCCGGTGGTGTAAAAAGTATTCAACGCAAGTATATATTTAAACCGACCGAATAGAACATATGCATTTCAATATCAGTTTAACCCGAAACAATGTAGTGGCTGGTTCACTCTGTACCAAATAAATAAAAAACTAAACTGAATATTGTGCCTACACTATAACAAATGGCTTTACGATTTAATGCGATCAATGCACCTCAGCAACTTAAATGTTGGTGGTAAATTTAATGTTGCGGGTGCGAGGACTTTCTCGGCAACTCGACCGATCCGAAGATGCCACCCTGGCGATGATGTAAAAGTGTTCAACGCAACTATGTTTTTAAAGCGGTCGAATAGAACAACTGCATTTCAATATCAGTTTAACCCAAAACAATGTAGTGGCTGGTTCACTCTGTACCAAATAAATAAATAAATAAACTGACTATTGTGCCTACACTATAACAAATGGCTTTACGATTTAATGCGATCAATGCACCTTAGCAACTTAAATGTTGGTGGTAAATTTAATGTTGCGGGTGCGAGGACTTTCACGGTAACTCCGAAGATGTCACCCTGACAATGATGGAAAAAGTGTTCAACGCAAGTATATTTTTAAAGCAGCAGAATAGAACAAATGCATTTAAATATCAGTTCAACCCAAAACAATGCAGTGGCTGGTTCACTCTGTACCAAATAAATAAATAACGTAGGCTTGTGCCTACGCTGTAACAAATGTTCCTACGATTTCATGCGATATATGCACCTTAGCAACTTAAACGTTGGTTGCAAATTTAATGCTGCGGGTGCGAGGACATTCTCGGTAACCCGACCGAGCCGAAATGCCACCCTGCCGGTGGTGTAAAAAGTGTTCAACGCAAGTATATTTTTAAACCGGCCGAATAGAACATATGCATTTCAATATCAGTTTAACCCGAAACAATGTAGTGGCTGGTTCACTCTGTCCCAAATAAATAAAAAACTAAACTGAATATTGTGCCTACACTATATCAAATGGCTTTACGATTTATTGCGATATATGCACCTTAGCAACTTAAATGTTGGTGGTAAATTTAATGTTTCGGGTGCGAGGACTTTCACGGTAACTCCGAAGATGTCACCCTGACAATGATGGAAAAAGTGTTCAACGCAAGTATATTTTTAAAGCAGCAGAATAGAACAAATGCATTTAAATATCAGTTCAACCCAAAACAATGCAGTGGCTGGTTCACTCTGTCCCAAATAAATAAAAAACTAAACTGAATATTGTGCCTACACTATAACAAATGTTCCTACGATTTCATGCGATATATGCACCTTAGCAACTTAAATGTTGGTGGCAAATTTAATGCTGCGGGTGCGAGGACATTCTCGGTAACCCGACCGAGCCGAAATGCCACCCTGCCGGTGGTGTAAAAAGTGTTCAACGCAAGTATATATTTAAACCGACCGAATAGAACATATGCATTTCAATATCAGTTTAACCCGAAACAATGTAGTGGCTGGTTCACTCTGTACCAAATAAATAAAAAACTAAACTGAATATTGTGCCTACACTATATCAAATGGCTTTACGATTTAATGCGATCAATGCACCTTAGCAACTTAAATGTTGGTGGTAAATTTAATGTTTCGGGTGCGAGGACTTTCACGATAACTCCGAAGATGTCACCCTGACACTGATGGAAAAAGTGTTCAACGCAAGTATATTTTTTAAGCGGCCGAATAGAACATATGCATTTTAATATCAGTTCAACCCTAAACAATGCAGTACCTGGTTCACTCTGTACTAAATAAATAAAAAACTAAACTGAAGTTTGTGCCTACGATATAACAAATGCTCCTACGATTTTATGCGATATATGCACCATAGCAACTTAAATGTTGGTTGCAAATTTAATGCTGCGGGTGCGAGGACTTTCTCGGTAACTCGACCGATTCGAAGATGCCACCCTGCCGGTGGTGTAAAAAGCGTTTAACGCAAGTATATTTTTAAACCGGCCGAATAGAACATATGCATTTCAATATCAGTTTAACCCAAAACAATTCAGTGGCTGGTTCACTCTGTACCAAATAAATATATAACTAAACTGAATATTGTGCCTACGCTATAACAAATGGCTTTACGATTTAATGCGATATATGCACCTTAGCAACTTAAATGTTGGTGGCAAATTTAATGGTACGGGTTCAATGATTTTCTCGGTAACCCGACCGAGCCGAAGATGTCACATTCACCAATTTTGGTGGTAAATTTAATGTTGCGGGTGCAAGCACTTTCAAGGTAACTCGACCGATCCGAAGATGTCACCCTAACACTGATGGAAAAAGTGTTCAACGCAAGTATATTTTTAAAGCGGCCGAATAGAATAAATGCATTTCAATATCAGTTCAACCCTAAACAATGCAGTACCTGGTTCACTCTGTACCAAATAAATTAATAACTTAACTGAATATTGTGCCTACGCTATAACAATGGCTTTACGATTTAATGCGATATATGCACCTTAGCAACTTAAATGTTGGTGGTAAATTTAATGGTACGGGTGCAATGATTTTCTCGGTAACCCGACCGAGCCGAAGATGTCACATTCACCAATTTTGGTGGTAAATTTAATGTTGCGGGTGCAAGCACTTTCAAGGTAACTCGACCGATCCGAAGATGTCACCCTGACACTGATGGAAAAAGTGTTCAACGCAAGTATATTTTTTAAGCGGCCGAATAGAACATATGCATTTTAATATCAGTTCAACCGTAATCAATGTAGTACCTGGTTTACTCTGTACCAAATAAATTAATAACTTAACTGAATATTGTGCCTACGCTATAACAATGGCTTTACGATTTAATGCGATATATGCACCTTATCAACTTAAATGTTGGTGGTAAATTTAATGTTTCGGGTGCGAGGACTTTCATGGTAACTCCGAAGATGTCACCCTGACAATGATGGAAAAAGTGTTCAACGCAAGTATATTTTTAAAGCAGCAGAATAGAACAAATGCATTTAAATATCAGTTCAACCCAAAACAATGCAGTGGCTGGTTCACTCTGTCCCAAATAAATAAAAAACTAAACTGAATATTGTGCCTACACTATAACAAATGTTCCTACGATTTCATGCGATATATGCACCTTAGCAACTTAAATGTTGGTGGCAAATTTAATGCTGCGGGTGCGAGGACATTCTCGGTAACCCGACCGAGCCGAAATGCCACCCTGCCGGTGGTGTAAAAAGTGTTCAACGCAAGTATATATTTAAACCGACCGAATAGAACATATGCATTTCAATATCAGTTTAACCCGAAACAATGTAGTGGCTGGTTCACTCTGTACCAAATAAATAAAAAACTAAACTGAATATTGTGCCTACACTATATCAAATGGCTTTACGATTTAATGCGATCAATGCACCTTAGCAACTTAAATGTTGGTGGTAAATTTAATGTTTCGGGTGCGAGGACTTTCACGGTAACTCCGAAGATGTCACCCTGACACTGATGGAAAAAGTGTTCAACGCAAGTATATTTTTTAAGCGGCCGAATAGAACATATGCATTTTAATATCAGTTCAACCCTAAACAATGCAGTACCTGGTTCACTCTGTACTAAATAAATAAAAAACTAAACTGAAGTTTGTGCCTACGATATAACAAATGCTCCTACGATTTTATGCGATATATGCACCATAGCAACTTAAATGTTGGTTGCAAATTTAATGCTGCGGGTGCGAGGACTTTCTCGGTAACTCGACCGATTCGAAGATGCCACCCTGCCGGTGGTGTAAAAAGCGTTTAACGCAAGTATATTTTTAAACCGGCCGAATAGAACATATGCATTTCAATATCAGTTTAACCCAAAACAATTCAGTGGCTGGTTCACTCTGTACCAAATAAATATATAACTAAACTGAATATTGTGCCTACGCTATAACAAATGGCTTTACGATTTAATGCGATATATGCACCTTAGCAACTTAAATGTTGGTGGCAAATTTAATGGTACGGGTTCAATGATTTTCTCGGTAACCCGACCGAGCCGAAGATGTCACATTCACCAATTTTGGTGGTAAATTTAATGTTGCGGGTGCAAGCACTTTCAAGGTAACTCGACCGATCCGAAGATGTCACCCTAACACTGATGGAAAAAGTGTTCAACGCAAGTATATTTTTAAAGCGGCCGAATAGAATAAATGCATTTCAATATCAGTTCAACCCTAAACAATGCAGTACCTGGTTCACTCTGTACCAAATAAATTAATAACTTAACTGAATATTGTGCCTACGCTATAACAATGGCTTTACGATTTAATGCGATATATGCACCTTAGCAACTTAAATGTTGGTGGTAAATTTAATGGTACGGGTGCAATGATTTTCTCGGTAACCCGACCGAGCCGAAGATGTCACATTCACCAATTTTGGTGGTAAATTTAATGTTGCGGGTGCAAGCACTTTCAAGGTAACTCGACCGATCCGAAGATGTCACCCTAACACTGATGGAAAAAGTGTTCAACGCAAGTATATTTTTTAAGCGGCCGAATAGAACATATGCATTTTAATATCAGTTCAACCGTAATCAATGTAGTACCTGGTTTACTCTGTACCAAATAAATTAATAACTTAACTGAATATTGTGCCTACGCTATAACAATGGCTTTACGATTTAATGCGATATATGCACCTTATCAACTTAAATGTTGGTGGTAAATTTAATGTTTCGGGTGCGAGGACTTTCATGGTAACTCCGAAGATGTCACCCTGACAATGATGGAAAAAGTGTTCAACGCAAGTATATTTTTAAAGCAGCAGAATAGAACAAATGCATTTTAATATCAGTTCAACCCTAAACAATGCAGTACCTGGTTCACTCTGTACTAAATAAATAAAAAACTAAACTGAAGTTTGTGCCTACGATATAACAAATGTTCCTACGATTTCATGCGATATATGCACCTTAGCAACTTAAATGTTGGTTGCAAATTTAATGCTGCGGGTGCGAGGACTTTCTCGGTAACTCGACCGATTCGAAGATGCCACCCTGCCGGTGGTGTAAAAAGCGTTTAACGCAAGTATATTTTTAAACCGGCCGAATAGAACATATGCATTTCAATATCAGTTTAACCCAAAACAATTCAGTGGCTGGTTCACTCTGTACCAAATAAATATATAACTAAACTGAATATTGTGCCTACGCTATAACAAATGGCTTTACGATTTAATGCGATATATGCACCTTAGCAACTTAAATGTTGGTGGCAAATTTAATGGTACGGGTTCAATGATTTTCTCGGTAACCCGACCGAGCCGAAGATGTCACATTCACCAATTTTGGTGGTAAATTTAATGTTGCGGGTGCAAGCACTTTCAAGGTAACTCGACCGATCCGAAGATGTCACCCTAACACTGATGGAAAAAGTGTTCAACGCAAGTATATTTTTTAAGCGGCCGAATAGAACATATGCATTTTAATATCAGTTCAACCGTAATCAATGTAGTACCTGGTTTACTCTGTACCAAATAAATTAATAACTTAACTGAATATTGTGCCTACGCTATAACAATGGCTTTACGATTTAATGCGATATATGCACCTTATCAACTTAAATGTTGGTGGTAAATTTAATGTTTCGGGTGCGAGGACTTTCATGGTAACTCCGAAGATGTCACCCTGACAATGATGGAAAAAGTGTTCAACGCAAGTATATTTTTAAAGCAGCAGAATAGAACAAATGCATTTAAATATCAGTTCAACCCAAAACAATGCAGTGGCTGGTTCACTCTGTACCAAATAAATAAATAACGTAGGCTTGTGCCTACGCTATAACAAATGTTCCTACGATTTCATGCGATATATGCACCTAAGCAACTTAAATGTTGGTTGCAAATTTAATGCTGCGGGTGCGAGGACTTTCTCGGTTACCCGACCGAGCCAAAGATGTCACCCTGTCCAATTTTGGTGGTAAATTTAATGTTGCGGGTGCGAGGACTTTCTCGGTAACTCGACCGATCCGAAGATGCCACCCTGGCGATGATGTAAAAGTGTTCAACGCAAGTATATTTTTAAAGCGGTCGAATAGAACAACTGCATTTCAATATCAGTTTAACCCAAAACAATGTAGTGGCTGGTTCACTCTGTACCAAATAAATATATAACTAAACTGAATATTGTGCCTACGCTATAACAAATGGCTTTACGATTTAAAGCGATATATGCACCTTAGCAACTTAAATGTTGGTGGTAAATTTAATGCTACGGGTGCAATGATTTTCTCGGTAACCCGACCGAGCCGAAGATGTCACCTTCACCAATTTTGGTGGTAAATTTAATGTTGCGGGTGCAAGCACTTTCAAGGTAACTCGACCGATCCGAAGATGTCACCCTAACACTGATGGAAAAAGTGTTCAACGCAAGTATATTTTTAAAGCGGCCGAATAGAATAAATGCATTTCAATATCAGTTCAACCCTAAACAATGCAGTACCTGGTTCACTCTGTACCAAATAAATTAATAACTTAACTGAATATTGTGCCTACGCTATAACAATGGCTTTACGATTCAATGCGATATATGCACCTTAGCAACTTAAATGTTGGTGGTAAATTTAATGGTACGGGTGCAATGATTTTCTCGGTAACCCGACCGAGCCGAAGATGTCACATTCACCAATTTTGGTGGTAAATTTAATGTTGCGGGTGCAAGCACTTTCAAGGTAACTCGACCGATCCGAAGATGTCACCCTGACACTGATGGAAAAAGTGTTCAACGCAAGTATATTTTTAAACCGGCCGAATAGAACATATGCATTTCAATATCAGTTTAACCCAAAACAATTCAGTGGCTGGTTCACTCTGTACCAAATAAATATATAACTTAACTGAATATTGTGCCTACGCTATAACAATGGCTTTACGATTTAATGCGATATATGCACCTTAGCAACTTAAATGTTGGTGGTAAATTTAATGGTACGGGTGCAATGATTTTCTCGGTAACCCGACCGAGCCGAAGATGTCACATTCACCAATTTTGGTGGTAAATTTAATGTTGCGGGTGCAAGCACTTTCAAGGTAACTCGACCGATCCGAAGATGTCACCCTGACACTGATGGAAAAAGTGTTCAACGCAAGTATATTTTTAAACCGGCCGAATAGAACATATGCATTTCAATATCAGTTTAACCCAAAACAATTCAGTGGCTGGTTCACTCTGTACCAAATAAATATATAACTAAACTGAATATTGTGCCTACGCTATAACAAATGGCTTTACGATTTAATGCGATATATGCACCTTAGCAACTTAAATGTTGGTGGTAAATTTAATGTTGCGGGTGCAATGACTTTCTCGGTAACCCGACCGAGCCGAAGATGTCACCTTCGCCAATTTTGGTGGTTAATTTAATGTTGCGATTTGACTTTCTCGGTAACCCGACCGAGCCGAAGATGTCACCTTCACCAATTTTGGTGGTAAATTTAATGTTGCGGTTGCGAGGACTTTCACGGTAACTCGACCGATCCGAAGATGTCACCATGACAAAGATGGAAAAAGTGTTCAACGCAAGTATATTTTTAAAGCGGCCAAATAGAACAAATGCATTTCAATATCAGTTCAACCCAAAACAATGCAGTGGCTGGTTCACTCTGTACCAAATAAACAAATAACTAAACTGAAGCTTGTGCCTAAGCTATAACAAATGATCATACGGTTTAATGCGATATATGCACCATAGCGACTTAAATTTTGGTGGTAAATTAAATGTTGCGAGTGCAATGACATTCTCGATAACCCGACCGAGCCAAAGATGTCACCCTGGTCAATTTTGGTGGTAAACTTAATGTTGCGGGTGCAAGGACTTTCACGGTAACTCGACCGAACCGAAGATGTCACCCTGACAATGATGGAAAAAGTGTTCAACGCAAGTATATTTTAAAAGCGGCCGAATAGAACAACTGCATTTCAATTTCAGTTTAACCCAAAACAATTCAGTGGCTGGTTCACTCTGTACCAAATAAATAAATAACTAAACTGAATATTGTGCCTAGGCTATGACAAATGGCTTTACGATTTAATGCGATATATGCACCTTAGCAACTTAAATGTTGGTGGTAAGAAGATGTCACATTCACCAATTTTGGTGGTAAATTTAATGTTGCGGGTGCAAGGACTTTCACGGTAACTCGACCGATCCGAAGATGTCACCCTGACACCGATGGAAAAAGTGTTTAACGTAAGTATATTTTTTAAGCGGCCGAATAGAACATATGCATTCCAATATCAGTTCAACCCAAAACAATGCAGTGGCTGGTTCACTCTGTACCAAATAAATAAATAACTTAACTGAATATTGTGCCTACGCTATAACAATGGCTTTACGATTTAATGCGATATATGCACCTTATCAACTTAAATGTTGGTGGTAAATTTAATGTTGTGGGTGCAATGACTTTCTCGGTAACCCGACCGAGCCGAAATGTCACCTTCACCAATTTTGGTGGTTAATTTAATGTTGCGGGTGCAAGGACTTTCACGGTAACTCGACCGATCCGAAGATGTCACCCTGACAATGATGGAAAAGATGTACAACGCAAGTATATTTTTTAAGCGGCCGAATAGAACATATGCATTCCAATATCAGTGCAACCCAAAACAATGCAGTGGCTGGTTCATTCTGTACCAAATAAATAAATAACTTAACTGAATATTGTGCCTACGCTATAAAAATGGCTTTACGATTTAATGCGATATATGCACCTTATCAACTTAAATGTTGGTGGTAAATTTAATGTTGTGGGTGCAATGACTTTCTCGGTAACCCGACCGAGCCGAAATATCACCTTCACCAATTTTGGTGGTTAATTTAATGTTGCGGGTGCAAGGACTTTCACGGTAACTCGACCGATCCGAAGATGTCACCCTGACACTGATGGAAAAAAGTGTTTAACGCAAGTGTATTTTTTAAGCGGCCGAATAGAACATATGCATTCCAATATTAGTTCAACCCAAAACAATGCAGTGGCTGGTTCACTCTGTACCAAATAAATAAATAACTTAACTGAATATTGTGCCTACGCTATAACAATGGCTTTACGATTTAATGCGATATAAGCACCTTATCAACTTAAATGTTGGTGGTAAATTTAATGTTGCGGGTGCAATGACTTTATCGGTAACCCGACCGAGCCGAAGATGTCACCTTCATCAATTTTGGTGGTTAATTTAATGTTGCGGGTGCAAGGACTTTCACGGTAACTCGACCGATCCGAAGATGTCACCCTGACAATGATGGAAAAGATGTTTAACGCAAGTATATTTTTTAAGCGGCCGAATAGAACATATGCATTTTAATATCAGTTCAACCCTAAACAATGCAGTACCTGGTTCACTCTGTACCAAATAAATTAATAACTTAACTGAATATTGTGCCTTTGCTATAACAATGGCTTTACGATTCAATGCGATATATGCACCTTAGCAACTTAAATGTTGGTGGTAAATTTAATGTTTTGGGTGCAATGACTTTCTCGGTAACCCGACCGAGCCGAAATGTCACCTTCACCAATTTTGGTGGTTAATTTAATGTTGCTGGTGCAAGGACTTTCACGGTAACTCGACCGATCCGAAGATGTCACCCTGACAATGATGGAAAAGATGTTCAACGCAAGTATATTTTTAAAGCAACCAAATAGAAAAAATGCATTTCAAAACAATTCAGTGGCTGGTTCACTCTGTACCAAATAAATAAATAACTAAACTGAATATTGTGCCTACGCTATAACAAATGTTCTATGCTATGCACCATAGCGACTTAAATTTTTGGTAGTAAATTTAATGTTGCGGGTGCAATGACTTTCACGGTAACTCGACCGATCCGAAGATGTCACCCTGACACTGATGGAAAAAGTTTTTAACTCAAGCATATTTTTTAAGCGGCCGAATAGAACATATGCATTTTAATATCAGTTCAACCCTAAACAATGCAGTACCTGGTTCACTCTGTACCAAATAAATAAATAACTAAACTGAATATTGTGCCTACGCTATAACAAATGTTCCTACGATTTAATGCGATATATGCACCATAGCGACTTAAATTTTTGGTAGTAAATTTAATGTTGCGGGTGCAATGACTTTCTCGGTAACCCGACCGAGCCGAAATGTCACCTTCACCAATTTTGGTGGTTAATTTAATGTTGCTGGTGCAAGGACTTTCACGGTAACTCGACCGATCCGAAGATGTCACCCTGACAATGATGGAAAAAGTGTTCAACGCAAGTATATTTTTAAAGCGGCCGAATAGAACAAATGCATTTCAATTTCAGTTTAACCCAAAACAATTCAGTGGCTGGTTCACTCTGTCCCAAATAAATAAATAACTAAACTGAATATTGTGCCTACGCTATAACAAATGTTCCTACGATTTAATGAGATATATGCACCATAGCGACTTAAATTTTTGGTAGTAAATTTAATGTTGCGGGTGCAATGACTTTCACGGTAACTCGACCGATCCGAAGATGTCACCTTGACACTGATGGAAAAAGTTTTTAACTCAAGCATATTTTTTAAGCGGCCGAATAGAACATATGCATTTTAATATCAGTTCAACCCTAAACAATGCAGTACCTGGTTCACTCTGTACCAAATAAATTAATAACTTAACTGAATATTGTGCCTACGCTATAACAATGGCTTTACGATTTAATGCGATATATGCACCTTATCAACTTAAATGTTTGTGGTAAATTTAATGTTGTGGGTGCAATGACTTGCTCGGTAACCCGACCTAGCCGAAATGTCACCTTCACCAATTTTGGTGGTAAATTTAATGTTGCGGGTGCGAGGACTTTCACGGTAACTCGACCGATCCGAAGATGTCACCCTGACAATGATGGAAAATATGTTCAACGCAAGTATATTTTTTAAGCGGCCGCATAGAAAAAATGCATTTCAATTTCAGTTTAACCCAAAACAATTCAGTGGCTGGTTCACTCTGTACTAAATAAATAAATAACTAAACTGAAGTTTGTGCCTACGATATAACAAATGCTTCTACGATTTAATGCGATATATGCAGCTTAGCAATTTAATTGTTGGTGGCAAATTTAATGCTGCGTGTGCAATGACTTTTTCGGTAACCCGACCGAGCCGAAGATGCCACCCTGGCCAATTTTGGTGGCAAATTTAATGCTGCGTGTGCAATGACTTTTTCGGTAACCCGGCCGAGCCGAAGATGTCACCATCACCAATTTTGGTGGTAAATTTAATGTTGCGGGTGCAAGGACTTTCACGGTAACTCGACCGATCCGAAGATGTCACCCTGACAATGATGGAAAAAGTGTTCAACGCAAGTATATTTTTAAAGCGGCCGAATAGAACAAATGCATTTCAATTTCAGTTTAACCCAAAACAATTCAGTGGCTGGTTCACTCTGTACCAAATAAATAAATAACTAAACTGAATATTGTGCCTACGCTATAACAAATGGCTTTACGATTTAATGCGATATATGCACCTTATCAACTTAAATGTTGATGGCAAATTTAATGCTAAAATAGAGCCATTCGAATCGCCACTGGGGCCTATGTCTATCATGACAACCGCACCATCCATGAGGTTCTCAATTTTCCTTGGGTCAAGGACGAGATCCAGAGAAGCAGCGCACGATACACGCAGAAGCTACATGACCACCCGAATCTGTTGGCCAACTCCCTGCTGGACAACAGCGACCGGCCCAGAAGACTGAAAAGGACGCACCCGCTGGACCTCTCCAGGATATCATAACAATAATCAACCACCATAAATTAAGCTAAATTTCTGCCCTAATTAAACTCTAATCTAGTTCTCCAATTAATATGTAAATTATCAATAAGTGAAGTTAATGTCATAACATTTAATGGTTGTCCCTAAGGACAGTTTTAAATAAACGTTACCCTTCTATAAAAAAAAAAAAAAGTATATTTTAAAAGCGGCCGAATAGAACAAATGCATTTCAATTTCAGTTTAACCCAAAACAATTCAGTGGCTGGTTCAATCTGTACTAAATAAATAAATAACTATACTGAAGTTTGTGCCTACGATATAACAAATGCTCCTACGATTTAATGCGATATATGCAGCTTGGCAATTTAATTGTTGGTGGCAAATTTAATGCTGCGTGTGCAATAACTTTCTCGGTAACCCGACCAAGACGAAGATGCCACCGTGGCCAATTTTGGTGGTAATATAATGTTGCGGGTGCGAGGACTTTCTCGGTAACCCGACCAAGCCGAAGATGCTACCCTGGCCAATTTTGGTGTTAAATTGAATGTTGCGGGTGCGAGGACTTTCTTGGTAACTCGACCGATCCAAAGATGACACCCTGGAGGTGATGGAAAACGTGTTCAACGCAAGTATATTATTAAAGCAGCCGAATTGAACAAATGCATTTCAATATCAGTTCAACCCGAAACAATGCAGTTCCTTAATCACTCTGTACCAAATAAATTAATAAATAAACTGATGTTTTAGCCAATGCTATAACAAATGCTTTCACGATTTAATGCGATATATGCACCTTAGCAACTTTAATGGTTGCGAAATTTAAGGTTGCGGGTGCGAGGACTTTCTCTATATTTTTAAAGCGGTCGAATAGAGCAAATGCATTTCAATATCAGTTCAACCCAAAACAATGCAGTGGCTGGTTCACACCAATGCTATATTAAATGCTTTCACGATTTAATGCGATATATGCACCTTAGCAACTTAAATGTTGATGGCAAATTGAATGCTGCGGGTGCAATGACTTTCTCGGTAACCCGACCGAGACGAATACGCCACCCTGGCCAATTTTGGTGGTAATTTAATGTTGCGGGTGCGAGGACTTTCTCGGTAACTCGACCGATCCGAAAATGACACCTTGGCGGTGATGGAAAAAGTGTTCAACGCAAGTATATTATTAAAGCAGCCGAATGAACAAATGAATTTCAATATCAGTTCAACCCAAAACAATGCAGTGCCTGGTCACTCTGTACCAAATAAATTAATAAATAAACGGAAGCTTTGGCCAATGCTATATCAAATGCTTTCACGATTTAATGCGATATATGCACCTTAGCAACTTTAATGGATGCAAAATTTAAGGTTGCGGGTGCGAGGACTTTCTCTATATTTTTAAAGCGGTCGAATAGAGCAAATGCATTTCAATATCAGTTCATCCCAAAACAATGCAGTGGCTGGTTCACACCAATGCTATATTAAATGCTTTCACGATTTAATGCGATATATGCACCTTAGCAACTTAATGTTGATGGCAAATTTAATGCTGCGTGTGCAATGACTTTTTCGGTGACCCGACCGAGCCGAATATGCCACCCTGGCCAATTTTGGTGGTAAATTTAATGTTGCGGGTGCGAGGACGTTCACGGTAACTCGACCGATCCGAAGATGTCACACTGACAATGATGGAAAAAGTGTTCAACGCAAGTATATTTTTAAAGCGGCCGCATAGAAAAAATGCATTTCAATTTCAGTTTAACCCAAAACAATTCAGTGGCTGGTTCAATCTGTACTAAATAAATAAATAACTATACTGAAGTTTGTGCCTACGATATAACAAATGCTCCTACGATTTAATGCGATATATGCAGCTTGGCAATTTAATTGTTGGTGGCAAATTTAATGCTGCGTGTGCAATGACTTTCTCGGTAACCCGAACAAGACGAAGATGCTACCCTGGCCAATTTTGGTGTTAAATTGAATGTTGCGGGTGCGAGGACTTTCTTGGTAACTCGACCGATCCAAAGATGACACCCTGGAGGTGATGGAAAACGTGTTCAACACAAGTATATTATTAAAGCAGCCAAATTGAACAAATGAATTTCAATATCAGTTCAACCCGAAACAATGCAGTTCCTTAATCACTCTGTACCAAATAAATTAATAAATAAACTGATGTTTTGGCCAATGCTATAACAAATGCTTTCACGATTTAATGCGATATATGCACCTTAGCAACTTTAATGGTTGCGAAATTTAAGGTTGCGGGTGCGAGGACTTTCTCTATATTTTTAAAGCGGTCGAATAGAGCAAATGCATTTCAATATCAGTTCAACCCAAAACAATGCAGTGGCTGGTTCACACCAATGCTATATTAAATGCTTTCACGATTTAATGCGATATATGCACCTTAGCAACTTAAATGTTGATGGCAAATTGAATGCTGCGGGTGCAATGACTTTCTCGGTAACCCGACCGAGACGAATACGCCACCCTGGCCAATTTTGGTGGTAATTTAATGTTGCGGGTGCGAGGACTTTCTCGGTAACTCGACCGATCCGAAAATGACACCTTGGCGGTGATGGAAAAAGTGTTCAACGCAAGTATATTATTAAAGCAGCCGAATGAACAAATGAATTTCAATATCAGTTCAACCCAAAACAATGCAGTGCCTGGTTCACTCTGTACCAAATAAATTAATAAATAAACGGAAGCTTTGGCCAATGCTATATCAAATGCTTTCACGATTTAATGCGATATATGCACCTTAGCAACTTTAATGGATGCAAAATTTAAGGTTGCGGGTGCGAGGACTTTCTCTATATTTTTAAAGCGGTCGAATAGAGCAAATGCATTTCAATATCAGTTCATCCCAAAACAATGCAGTGGCTGGTTCACACCAATGCTATATTAAATGCTTTCACGATTTAATGCGATATATGCACCTTAGCAACTTAATGTTGATGGCAAATTTAATGCTGCGTGTGCAATGACTTTTTCGGTGACCCGACCGAGCCGAATATGCCACCCTGGCCAATTTTGGTGGTAAATTTAATGTTGCGGGTGCGAGGACGTTCACGGTAACTCGACCGATCCGAAGATGTCACACTGACAATGATGGAAAAAGTGTTCAACGCAAGTATATTTTTAAAGCGGCCGCATAGAAAAAATGCATTTCAATTTCAGTTTAACCCAAAACAATTCAGTGGCTGGTTCAATCTGTACTAAATAAATAAATAACTATACTGAAGTTTGTGCCTACGATATAACAAATGCTCCTACGATTTAATGCGATATATGCAGCTTGGCAATTTAATTGTTGGTGGCAAATTTAATGCTGCGTGTGCAATGACTTTCTCGGTAACCCGAACAAGACGAAGATGCTACCCTGGCCAATTTTGGTGTTAAATTGAATGTTGCGGGTGCGAGGACTTTCTTGGTAACTCGACCGATCCAAAGATGACACCCTGGAGGTGATGGAAAACGTGTTCAACACAAGTATATTATTAAAGCAGCCAAATTGAACAAATGAATTTCAATATCAGTTCAACCCGAAACAATGCAGTTCCTTAATCACTCTGTACCAAATAAATTAATAAATAAACTGATGTTTTGGCCAATGCTATAACAAATGCTTTCACGATTTAATGCGATATATGCACCTTAGCAACTTTAATGGTTGCGAAATTTAAGGTTGCGGGTGCGAGGACTTTCTCTATATTTTTAAAGCGGTCGAATAGAGCAAATGCATTTCAATATCAGTTCAACCCAAAACAATGCAGTGGCTGGTTCACACCAATGCTATATTAAATGCTTTCACGATTTAATGCGATATATGCACCTTAGCAACTTAAATGTTGATGGCAAATTGAATGCTGCGGGTGCAATGACTTTCTCGGTAACCCGACCGAGACGAATACGCCACCCTGGCCAATTTTGGTGGTAATTTAATGTTGCGGGTGCGAGGACTTTCTCGGTAACTCGACCGATCCGAAAATGACACCTTGGCGGTGATGGAAAAAGTGTTCAACGCAAGTATATTATTAAAGCAGCCGAATGAACAAATGAATTTCAATATCAGTTCAACCCAAAACAATGCAGTGCCTGGTTCACTCTGTACCAAATAAATTAATAAATAAACGGAAGCTTTGGCCAATGCTATATCAAATGCTTTCACGATTTAATGCGATATATGCACCTTAGCAACTTAAATGTTGATGGCAAATTGAATGCTGCGGGTGCAATGACTTTCTCGGTAACTCGACCGATTCGAAAATGACACCTTGGCGGTGAAAGCATTTGAAGCAAATAAATAAATAACTAAACTGAAGCTTGTGCCTAAGCTATAACAAATGATCATACGGTTTAATGCGATATATGCGCCATAGCGACTTAAATTTTGGTGGTAAATTAAATGTTGCGAGTGCAATGACATTATCGATAACCCGACCGAGCCAAAGATGCCACCCTGGTCAATTTTGGTGGTAAACTTAATGCTGCGGGTGCAAGGACTTTCACGGTAACTCGACCGATCCGAAGATGTCACCCTGACAATGATGGAAAAAGTGTTCAATGCAAGTATATTTTAAAAGCGGCCGAATAGAACAAATGCATTTCAATTTCAGTTTAACCCAAAACAATTCAGTGGCTGGTTCAATCTGTACTAAATAAATAAATAACTATACTGAAGTTTGTGCCTACGATATAACAAATGCTCCTACGATTTAATGCGATATATGCAGCTTGGCAATTTAATTGTTGGTGGCAAATTTAATGCTGCGTGTGCAATAACTTTCTCGGTAACCCGACCAAGACGAAGATGCCACCGTGGCCAATTTTGGTGGTAATATAATGTTGCGGGTGCGAGGACTTTCTCGGTAACCCGACCAAGCCGAAGATGCTACCCTGGCCAATTTTGGTGTTAAATTGAATGTTGCGGGTGCGAGGACTTTCTTGGTAACTCGACCGATCCAAAGATGACACCCTGGAGGTGATGGAAAACGTGTTCAACGCAAGTATATTATTAAAGCAGCCGAATTGAACAAATGCATTTCAATATCAGTTCAACCCGAAACAATGCAGTTCCTTAATCACTCTGTACCAAATAAATTAATAAATAAACTGATGTTTTGGCCAATGCTATAACAAATGCTTTCACGATTTAATGCGATATATGCACCTTAGCAACTTTAATGGTTGCGAAATTTAAGGTTGCGGGTGCGAGGACTTTCTCTATATTTTTAAAGCGGTCGAATAGAGCAAATGCATTTCAATATCAGTTCAACCCAAAACAATGCAGTGGCTGGTTCACACCAATGCTATATTAAATGCTTTCACGATTTAATGCGATATATGCACCTTAGCAACTTAAATGTTGATGGCAAATTGAATGCTGCGGGTGCAATGACTTTCTCGGTAACCCGACCGAGACGAATACGCCACCCTGGCCAATTTTGGTGGTAATTTAATGTTGCGGGTGCGAGGACTTTCTCGGTAACTCGACCGATCCGAAAATGACACCTTGGCGGTGATGGAAAAAGTGTTCAACGCAAGTATATTATTAAAGCAGCCGAATGAACAAATGAATTTCAATATCAGTTCAACCCAAAACAATGCAGTGCCTGGTTCACTCTGTACCAAATAAATTAATAAATAAACGGAAGCTTTGGCCAATGCTATATCAAATGCTTTCACGATTTAATGCGATATATGCACCTTAGCAACTTTAATGGATGCAAAATTTAAGGTTGCGGGTGCGAGGACTTTCTCTATATTTTTAAAGCGGTCGAATAGAGCAAATGCATTTCAATATCAGTTCATCCCAAAACAATGCAGTGGCTGGTTCACACCAATGCTATATTAAATGCTTTCACGATTTAATGCGATATATGCACCTTAGCAACTTAATGTTGATGGCAAATTTAATGCTGCGTGTGCAATGACTTTTTCGGTGACCCGACCGAGCCGAATATGCCACCCTGGCCAATTTTGGTGGTAAATTTAATGTTGCGGGTGCGAGGACGTTCACGGTAACTCGACCGATCCGAAGATGTCACACTGACAATGATGGAAAAAGTGTTCAACGCAAGTATATTTTTAAAGCGGCCGCATAGAAAAAATGCATTTCAATTTCAGTTTAACCCAAAACAATTCAGTGCCTGGTTCAATCTGTACTAAATAAATAAATAACTATACTGAAGTTTGTGCCTACGATATAACAAATGCTCCTACGATTTAATGCGATATATGCAGCTTGGCAATTTAATTGTTGGTGGCAAATTTAATGCTGCGTGTGCAATGACTTTCTCGGTAACCCGAACAAGACGAAGATGCTACCCTGGCCAATTTTGGTGTTAAATTGAATGTTGCGGGTGCGAGGACTTTCTTGGTAACTCGACCGATCCAAAGATGACACCCTGGAGGTGATGGAAAACGTGTTCAACACAAGTATATTATTAAAGCAGCCAAATTGAACAAATGAATTTCAATATCAGTTCAACCCGAAACAATGCAGTTCCTTAATCACTCTGTACCAAATAAATTAATAAATAAACTGATGTTTTGGCCAATGCTATAACAAATGCTTTCACGATTTAATGCGATATATGCACCTTAGCAACTTTAATGGTTGCGAAATTTAAGGTTGCGGGTGCGAGGACTTTCTCTATATTTTTAAAGCGGTCGAATAGAGCAAATGCATTTCAATATCAGTTCAACCCAAAACAATGCAGTGGCTGGTTCACACCAATGCTATATTAAATGCTTTCACGATTTAATGCGATATATGCACCTTAGCAACTTAAATGTTGATGGCAAATTGAATGCTGCGGGTGCAATGACTTTCTCGGTAACCCGACCGAGACGAATACGCCACCCTGGCCAATTTTGGTGGTAATTTAATGTTGCGGGTGCGAGGACTTTCTCGGTAACTCGACCGATCCGAAAATGACACCTTGGCGGTGATGGAAAAAGTGTTCAACGCAAGTATATTATTAAAGCAGCCGAATGAACAAATGAATTTCAATATCAGTTCAACCCAAAACAATGCAGTGCCTGGTTCACTCTGTACCAAATAAATTAATAAATAAACGGAAGCTTTGGCCAATGCTATATCAAATGCTTTCACGATTTAATGCGATATATGCACCTTAGCAACTTAAATGTTGATGGCAAATTGAATGCTGCGGGTGCAATGACTTTCTCGGTAACTCGACCGATTCGAAAATGACACCTTGGCGGTGAAAGCATTTGAAGCAAATAAATAAATAACTAAACTGAAGCTTGTGCCTAAGCTATAACAAATGATCATACGGTTTAATGCGATATATGCGCCATAGCGACTTAAATTTTGGTGGTAAATTAAATGTTGCGAGTGCAATGACATTATCGATAACCCGACCGAGCCAAAGATGCCACCCTGGTCAATTTTGGTGGTAAACTTAATGCTGCGGGTGCAAGGACTTTCACGGTAACTCGACCGATCCGAAGATGTCACCCTGACAATGATGGAAAAAGTGTTCAATGCAAGTATATTTTAAAAGCGGCCGAATAGAACAACTGCATTTCAATTTCAGTTTAACCCAAAACAATTCAGTGGCTGGTTCACTCTGTACCAAATAAATAAATAACTAAACTGAATATTGTACCTACGCTATAACAAATGGCTTTACGATTTAATGCGATATATGCACCTTATCAACTTAAATGTTGATGGCAAATTTAATGCTAAAATAGAGCCATTCGAATCGCCACTGGGGCCCATGGGTATCATGACAACCGCACCATCCATGAGGTTCTCAATTTTCCTTGGGTCAAGGACGAGATCCAGAGAAGCAGCGCACGATACACGCAGAAGCTACATTTTTTTTTTTTTTTGATAGCAGGGTCACGTTTATTTAAAACTGTCCTTAGGGACAACCATTAAATGTTATGACATTAACTTCACTTATTGATAGTTTACATATTAATTGGAGAACTAGATTAGAGTTTAATTAGGGCAGAAATTTAGCTTAATTTATGGTGGTTGATTATTGTTATGATATCCTGGGGAGGTCCAGCGGGTGCGTCCTTTTCAGTCTTCTGGGCCGGTCGCTGTTGTCCAGCAGGGAGTTGGCCAACAGGTTCGGGTGGTCATGTAGCTTCTGCGTGTATCGTGCGCTGCTTCTCTGGATCTCGTCCTTGACCCAAGGAAAATTGAGAACCTCATGGATGGTGCGGTTGTCATGATAGACATGGGCCCCAGTGGCGATTCGAATGGCTCTATTTTCAAATGTTTGAATTCTTCGGACATTCGTCTTGCTTGCGGTGCCCCAGAGCTGAATTCCGTACGTCCAGATTGGGCGTATTACGGCCTTATATATGAGGAGTTTCGAGGAGGTTCGCAGCTTAGATCTTCTACCCAGAAGCCAGAGGAAGGATCGAAGTCTGCCTGTTTTCTTTTCTTTATAATATGGGGCCTCCACGTGAGCCTCCTGTCAAGGGTGAACCCCAGGTACTTGGGATTATCTTCCTGCGGGATTGGGGAGCCGTTGAGGTACACTGGAGGACAGTTGCTTTGGCAGAGAGAAAATGTGGTGGCGGTGGACTTCTCATTATTAACTTCAATATTCC
Organism: Drosophila ananassae; assembly: GCF_017639315.1. Taxonomy (NCBI): domain Eukaryota; kingdom Metazoa; phylum Arthropoda; class Insecta; order Diptera; family Drosophilidae; genus Drosophila; species Drosophila ananassae. The sequence goes on along the minus strand of NC_057929.1, from coordinate 26,293,903 downwards.
ATCTCTTTTGCCAGTCGCAGAGTAGGTCCAGCTGCAATTGCATTACTTCGGCTGCTCCCAAGGCGCTGTCGGCGGTGGTAAGGAAGGCGGTGTCGTCCGCATATGTTGCTGCAAGTATGTTAGGCCTATGTAGAACGGGGAGGTCAGCCGTGTAAAGATTATAGAGCATTGGACCAAGAACACTTCCTTGGGGCACTCCTGCGTGAACCACTCTGTACTCTGAGATGGCCTCGCCGCATCTAACCGCAAATTTCCGATCTTGTAGAAATGACTTCAAGAATATGAAGTATGGGCGGGGCAGGGCTGTCTTAAGTTTGCAGAGGAGTCCGGGATGCCAGACCCGGTCGAAGGCTTGCTTGACGTCCAGCATGACGGCCATGCAGTACTTTCTGGTTTCAAAGGCGTCCAGAATGTACTGCACGACCCTATGGCACTGCTCAGGAGTTCCATGTCGCCTTCTGAAGCCAAACTGGTGATCAGGGATCAGTCCAGCCTCGTCCAGTACAGGCAATGCTCTGCTCAAAAATACTCTTTCGAGTATTTTGGAGAGCATTGGAAGTAGGCTTATTGGACGGTATGAGGCAAGATTGGCTTCAGGTTTACCAGGCTTAGGTATCATGGCTACTTGGGCACGTTTCCATGAAGACGGAAAGTACCCTATTTCCATGCATCTATTGTAGATCCTGGTGATGAGTAGGATGCTTGGAGGTGGAAGTAGCTTTAATGCAATCGCATTGATACCATCGTCGCCCGGGGCCTTGGTGTTGCTCATGATGGAGATGAGCTCGGCTGTTTCTTCAGTTGTGACAGGACGAATCGGGTCGGCATCCCGGAGAGGCTCAGCTAGTAGCCGGGCAGTTTCCGCTGCGTCCTCAGTTGAGCAACGACTGTGGGGCGTAAAGACCTCTTCCAGGTGTTCGGCGAAAGCGTTGGCCCTGTCAGTCTCGGATCTGCACCAGATGCCGTCAGCTCTTTTCACGGGTGGGATCCTTTTCAGAGGCCGTCTGATGCTTTTCGTGACCCGCCATAGGTTGTGCTGGGGGTCACCTGGCTCGAGTTGCTCAACAAATCCATCAAAAGCCTCCTTCCTTAGCCTCGCTAGCGTATCCGACAGGATATTGGACGCTCTGTTAAGGGCGGTTTTGTCTCTGGGATTCCTTGAAAGCATCCATACTCTCCGGAGTCGCCGTTTTTCGAGCTTGAGCTCTTCGACTTCCGGGCTCCAGAAGTGAATATCTCTGTCGGTAGCTCTTGGTCGATTGGAGGGTCTTGGAGCAGCTACTGAGGCTGCTTGTTGGATGTGAGCGGTCATCGTTTCCACGGCAGTTTCAATGTCAAAAGGAGAGTCAAGAGGCAGGCTGGGGTCGGTGACGGTGTTTAGGTGAAGTTGGTACTTGCCAAAATCTGTAGCTTTATAAATAAGCCTTTTACGGGCTGACCGGAGTATGGCAGGGCTGTAGAGTGATATGGCAAAGGCGCTGTGGTCCGAAATAAGATCGACCACTTCTCTGGTTTGGATTCCAGCAGAATCCAATCCTCCTGAGATGACGAAGTCCAGCACATCTGGGATCTTATGTGGATCCGTAGGCCAGTAAGTGGGTGCACCTGTTCCGTGACAGCTCAGACTTCTGGATTGGACTTGCCTGTACAATGCATTGCCTTTCGGGTTCCTGATCCTAGAGCCCCACCAGGGGTGTTTTGCGTTAAAGTCCCCGCCAATAATGAATTTGGGACCAAGACAATCGAGAAGCAAGCCAAAATCCTCGACACTAACTCTGTGTCTTGGTGGGCAGTAGGCAGCAGCAATGGTGATATCTCCGTTGGTGGTGGTGACTTGAATTTGGGCGCATTGAATCCACTCTTCTCTGATGGCAGGAAGGGCCTCATATTTGATGCTGCTTCGGATCAGAATGGCCGCGCCTCCACGACCTCTGCCGTTGGGGTGGTTGGCGGCAATGATGTCATATCCTCGGATTTTCAAATATGAACGGGTGGTGAAGTGGGTTTCCGAAATTAGGAGAACGTCGGCTTGATTTGTCTTACAGTAAAGTTCGACTTCTGGCCTGGAATTAACCAGACCGTTGGCGTTCCAAACTGTGATGTCTAGTCCCGCTTGCATAGGGAGCTGCAGATGGTGGCCATCATTTTGGTTATTTGGCTCATGACTTTCTCCATCATTCGCTCGAACATTGACTCCATCCTGGCCATTAAGGCGTCCATCGGGTTGTCTGTAGGACAAGGATCGGGATTGTCAAACTGTGGTACTCCACTTTTGGCAGCGCTGGCGTAGCTCAAGTTGGGGTTGACCTTGCTGAAGTGAGGCAGTTGGCCTCGTGATACTGTCGGCTTTGGGGCGAACGCGCCTTTGGCCTTTTTATAAAATGGACAGCCTTTGTAAGAGGCTGTATGAGGCCCATTGCAGTGGAGGCAGAGGGCTGGTTCGCTAGAGGCCTTGGTGCACTCAGCGGTGGGGTGGCGGTCTCCGCACTTAACGCATCGGTGTTCCAGTTGGCAGTAACGCTGTGTGTGGCCAAACGCCTGGCAACGATAGCATTGAGGCACGTCGTTAAACTTAATTGGCGGCTCGACTGTGACAACGGTGCTGCATAGCCGTTTAATTTGGAAGGCTTCTTTATTATTTTTGGCAGGCTCGAGGTTGACAAAGAAGAGATTCAGCGGCTTCTTCGTTCCTCTTTGTGTGGGATTGTGTACGTCCCTGACGTTGTGCCCATTGGAGCTGAAGCCCTCCTTAATGTCGTCCGGGTCTGTGGAGAAGTGAAGGCCTTTTACGACAACTCGGTAGGCGCGTTCATCTCTAGGCTGAAAAGTGTGGAATCGCTTGTTGTTTTCAGTTAAGAACTGCTTTAATTTGGTGTATGACTCCTTGTTTGGAGTCATAACCCAGAAGCTACATGACCACCCGAACCTGTTGGCCAACTCCCTGCTGGACAACAGCGACCGGCCCAGAAGACTGAAAAGGACGCACCCGCTGGACCTCTCCAGGATATCATAACAATAATCAACCACCATAAATTAAGCTAAATTTCTGCCCTAATTAAACTCTAATCTAGTTCTCCAATTAATATGTAAATTATCAATAAGTGAAGTTAATGTCATAACATTTAATGGTTGTCCCTAAGGACAGTTTTAAATAAACGTTACCCTTCTATATAAAAAAAAAAAAAAGTATATTTTAAAAGCGGCCGAATAGAACAACTGCATTTCAATTTCAGTTTAACCCAAAACAATTCAGTGGCTGGTTCACTCTGTACCAAATAAATAAATAACTAAACTGAATATTGTACCTACGCTATAACAAATGGCTTCACGATTTAATGCCATATATGCACCTTAGCAACTTAAATGTTAGTAAATTTAATGTTGCGGGTGCAATGACTTTCTCGGTAACTCGACCGAGCCGAAGATGTCACATTCACCAATTTTGGTGGTAAATTTAATGTTGCGGGTGCAAGGACTTTCGCGGTAACTCGACCGATTCGAAGATGACACCCTGGAGGTGATGGAAAACGTGTTCAACGCAAGTATATTATTAAAGCAGCCGAATTGAACAAATGCATTGCAATATCAGTTCAACCCATAACAATGCAGTGCCTGGTTCACTCAGTACCAAATAAATTAATAAATAAACGGAAGCTTTGGCCAATGCTATATCAAATGCTTTCACGATTTAATGCGATATATGCACCTTAGCAACTTAAATGTTGATGGCAAATTTAATTCTGCGGGTGCAATGACTTTCTCGGTAACCAGACGGAGCCGAAGATGTCACATTCACCAATTTTGGTGGTAAACTTAATGTTGCGGGTGCAAGGACTTTCACGGTAACTCGACCGATCCGAAGATGTCACCCTGACAATGATGGAAAAAGTGTTCAATGCAAGTGTTGGGCCAAGCAGCCACCAAAGATTGCATATAAAATGATAATAATATGCTAAGCTGCAGCTGTTGTTATCAGCATGTTTCGTCTCTGTTTTGTCCCCAGTTTCGCATGCGCTTTATTGTTTTTTGTAGCGTATGCGCTTTGGGGAGCTTTGGCTGAGCTTCTGCGCAAGCTCTTGGTTTGGTTTTTGTTGTGATTTGGAGTTGATTGGAGCCGCATAGATTTGGGTTAAATTGAACCAAAAATAAATATATTGAACCCTGATTTGAAACGCGTGTATTTATTCGGCTGCTATTAAAACTACTAATAGCATAACAGCAAGTATATTTTAAAAGCGGCCGAATAGAACAACTGCATTTCAATTTCAGTTTAACCCAAAACAATTCAGTGGCTGGTTCACTCTGTACCAAATAAATAAATAACTAAACTGAATATTGTACCTACGCTATAACAAATGGCTTTACGGTTTAATGCGATATATGCACCTTATCAACTTAAATGTTGATGGCAAATTTAATGCTAAAATAGAGCCATTCGAATCGCCACTGGGGCCCATGTCTATCATGACAACCGCACCATCCATGAGGTTCTCAATTTTCCTTGGGTCAAGGACGAGATCCAGAGAAGCAGCGCACGATACACGCAGAAGCTACATGACCACCCGAACCTGTTGGCCAACTCCCTGCTGGACAACAGCGACCGGCCCAGAAGACTGAAAAGGACGCACCCGCTGGACCTCTCCAGGATATCATAACAATAATCAACCACCATAAATTAAGCTAAATTTCTGCCCTAATTAAACTCTAATCTAGTTCTCCAATTCATATGTAAATTATCAATAAGTGAAGTTAATGTCATAACATTTAATGGTTGTCCCTAAGGACAGTTTTAAATAAACATTACCCTTCTATATAAAAAAAAAGTATATTTTAAAAGCGGCCGAATAGAACAACTGCATTTCAATTTCAGTTTAACCCAAAACAATTCAGTGGCTGGTTCACTCTGTACCAAATAAATAAATAACTAAACTGAATATTGTACCTACGCTATAACAAATGGCTTTACGATTTAATGCCATATATGCACCTTAGCAACTTAAATGTTAGTAAATTTAATGTTGCGGGTGCAATGACTTTCTCGGTAACCCGACCGAGCCGAAGATGTCACATTCACCAATTTTGGTGGTAAATTTAATGTTGCGGGTGCAAGGACTTTCGCGGTAACTCGACCGATTCGAAGATGACACCCTGGAGGTGATGGAAAACGTGTTCAACGCAAGTATATTATTAAAGCAGCCGAATTGAACAAATGCATTGCAATATCAGTTCAACCCATAACAATGCAGTGCCTGGTTCACTCAGTACCAAATAAATTAATAAATAAACGGAAGCTTTGGCCAATGCTATATCAAATGCTTTCACGATTTAATGCGATATTATGCACCTTAGCAACTTAAATGTTGATGGCAAATTTAATTCTGCGGGTGCAATGACTTTCTCGGTAACCAGACGGAGCCGAAGATGTCACATTCACCAATTTTGGTGGTAAATTTAATGTTGCGGGTGCAAGGACTTTCGCGGTAACTCGACCGATTCGAAGATGACACCCTGGAGGTGATGGAAAACGTGTTCAACGCAAGTATATTATTAAAGCAGCCGAATTGAACAAATGCATTGCAATATCAGTTCAACCCATAACAATGCAGTGCCTGGTTCACTCAGTACCAAATAAATTAATAAATAAACGGAAGCTTTGGCCAATGCTATATCAAATGCTTTCACGATTTAATGCGATATTATGCACCTTAGCAACTTAAATGTTGATGGCAAATTTAATTCTGCGGGTGCAATGACTTTCTCGGTAACCAGACGGAGCCGAAGATGTCACATTCACCAATTTTGGTGGTAAATTTAATGTTGCGGGTGCAAGGACTTTCGCGGTAACTCGACCGATTCGAAGATGACACCCTGGAGGTGATGGAAAACGTGTTCAACGCAAGTATATTATTAAAGCAGCCGAATTGAACAAATGCATTGCAATATCAGTTCAACCCATAACAATGCAGTGCCTGGTTCACTCAGTACCAAATAAATTAATAAATAAACGGAAGCTTTGGCCAATGCTATATCAAATGCTTTCACGATTTAATGCGATATTATGCACCTTAGCAACTTAAATGTTGATGGCAAATTTAATTCTGCGGGTGCAATGACTTTCTCGGTAACCAGACGGAGCCGAAGATGTCACATTCACCAATTTTGGTGGTAAATTTAATGTTGCGGGTGCAAGGACTTTCGCGGTAACTCGACCGATTCGAAGATGACACCCTGGAGGTGATGGAAAACGTGTTCAACGCAAGTATATTATTAAAGCAGCCGAATTGAACAAATGCATTGCAATATCAGTTCAACCCATAACAATGCAGTGCCTGGTTCACTCAGTACCAAATAAATTAATAAATAAACGGAAGCTTTGGCCAATGCTATATCAAATGCTTTCACGATTTAATGCGATATTATGCACCTTAGCAACTTAAATGTTGATGGCAAATTTAATTCTGCGGGTGCAATGACTTTCTCGGTAACCAGACGGAGCCGAAGATGTCACATTCACCAATTTTGGTGGTAAATTTAATGTTGCGGGTGCAAGGACTTTCGCGGTAACTCGACCGATTCGAAGATGACACCCTGGAGGTGATGGAAAACGTGTTCAACGCAAGTATATTATTAAAGCAGCCGAATTGAACAAATGCATTGCAATATCAGTTCAACCCATAACAATGCAGTGCCTGGTTCACTCAGTACCAAATAAATTAATAAATAAACGGAAGCTTTGGCCAATGCTATATCAAATGCTTTCACGATTTAATGCGATATTATGCACCTTAGCAACTTAAATGTTGATGGCAAATTTAATTCTGCGGGTGCAATGACTTTCTCGGTAACCAGACGGAGCCGAAGATGTCACATTCACCAATTTTGGTGGTAAATTTAATGTTGCGGGTGCAAGGACTTTCGCGGTAACTCGACCGATTCGAAGATGACACCCTGGAGGTGATGGAAAACGTGTTCAACGCAAGTATATTATTAAAGCAGCCGAATTGAACAAATGCATTGCAATATCAGTTCAACCCATAACAATGCAGTGCCTGGTTCACTCAGTACCAAATAAATTAATAAATAAACGGAAGCTTTGGCCAATGCTATATCAAATGCTTTCACGATTTAATGCCATATATGCACCTTAGAAACTTAAATGTTAGTAAATTTAATGTTGCGGGTGCAATGACTTTCTCGGTAACTCGACCGAGCCGAAGATGTCACATTCACCAATTTTGGTGGTAAATTTAATGTTGCGGGTGCAAGGACTTTCGCGGTAACTCGACCGATTCGAAGATGACACCCTGGAGGTGATGGAAAACGTGTTCAACGCAAGTATATTATTAAAGCAGCCGAATTGAACAAATGCATTGCAATATCAGTTCAACCCATAACAATGCAGTGCCTGGTTCACTCAGTACCAAATAAATTAATAAATAAACGGAAGCTTTGGCCAATGCTATATCAAATGCTTTCACGATTTAATGCGATATATGCACCTTAGCAACTTAAATGTTGATGGCAAATTTAATTCTGCGGGTGCAATGACTTTCTCGGTAACCAGACGGAGCCGAAGATGTCACATTCACCAATTTTGGTGCTAAATTTAATGTTGCGGGTGCAAGGACTTTCGCGGTAACTCGACCGATTCGAAGATGACACCCTGGAGGTGATGGAAAACGTGTTCAACGCAAGTATATTATTAAAGCAGCCGAATTGAACAAATGCATTGCAATATCAGTTCAACCCAAAAAAAAGCAGTGCCTGGTTCACTCTGTACCAAATAAATTAATAAATAAACGGAAGCTTTGGCCAATGTTATATCAAATGCTTTCACGATTTAATGCGATATATGCACCTTAACAACTTAAATGTTGATGGCAAATTGAATGCTGCGGGTGCAATGACTTTCTCGGTAACCCGACCGAGACGTATATGCCACCCTGGCCAATTTTGGTGGTAATTTAATGTTGCGGGTGCGAGGACTTTCTCGGTAACTCGACCGATCCGAAAATGACACCTTGGCGGTGATGGAAAAAGTGTTCAACGCAAGTATATTTAAAGCAGCCGAATGAACAAATGAATTTCAATATCAGTTCAACCCAAAACAATGCAGTGCCTGGTTAACTCTGTACCAAATAAATTAATAAATAAACGGAAGCTTTGGCCAATGCTATATCAAATGCTTTCACGATTTAATGCGATATATGCACCTTAGCAACTTAAATGTTGATGGCAAATTTAATTCTGCGGGTGCAATGACTTTCTCGGTAACCAGACGGAGCCGAAGATGTCACATTCACCAATTTTGGTGCTAAATTTAATGTTGCGGGTGCAAGGACTTTCGCGGTAACTCGACCGATTCGAAGATGACACCCTGGAGGTGATGGAAAACGTGTTCAACGCAAGTATATTATTAAAGCAGCCGAATGAACAAATGAATTTCAATATCAGTTCAACCCAAAACAAACAGTGCCTGGTTCACTCTGTACCAAATAAATTAATAAATAAACGGAAGCTTTGGCCAATGCTATATCAAATGCTTTCACGATTTAATGCGATATATGCACCTTAGCAACTTAAATGTTGATGGCAAATTGAATGCTGCGGGTGCAATGACTTTCTCGGTAACCCGACCGAGACGAATATGCCACCCTGGCCAATTTTGGTGGTAATTTAATGTTGCGGGTGCGAGGACTTTCTCGGTAACTCGACCGATCCGAAAATGACACCTTGGCGGTGAAAGCATTTAAAGCAAATAAATAAATAACTAAACTGAAGCTTGTGCCTAAGCTATAACAAATGATCATACGGTTTAATGCGATATATGCGCCATAGCGACTTAAATTTTGGTGGTAAATTAAATGTTGCGAGTGCAATGACATTCTCGATAACCCGACCGAGCCAAAGATGCCACCCTGGTCAATTTTGGTGGTAAACTTAATGTTGCGGGTGCAAGGACTTTCACGGTAACTCGACCGATCCGAAGATGTCACCCTGACAATGATGGAAAAAGTGTTCAATGCAAGTGTTGGGCCAAGCAGCCACCAAAGATTGCATATAAAATGATAATAATATGCTAAGCTGCAGCTGTTGTTATCAGCATGTTTCGTCTCTGTTTTGTCCCCAGTTTCGCATGCGCTTTATTGTTTTTTGTAGCGTATGCGCTTTGGGGAGCTTTGGCTGAGCTTCTGCGCAAGCTCTTGGTTTGGTTTTTGTTGTGATTTGGAGTTGATTGGAGCCGCATAGATTTGGGTTAAATTGAACCAAAAATAAATATATTGAACCCTGATTTGAAACGCGTGTATTTATTCGGCTGCTATTAAAACTACTAATAGCATAACAGCAAGTATATTTTAAAAGCGGCCGAATAGAACAACTGCATTTCAATTTCAGTTTAACCCAAAACAATTCAGTGGCTGGTTCACTCTGTACCAAATAAATAAATAACTAAACTGAATATTGTACCTACGCTATAACAAATGGCTTTACGGTTTAATGCGATATATGCACCTTAGCAACTAAAATGTTGGTGGCAAATTTAATGCTAAAATAGAGCCATTCGAATCGCCACTGGGGCCCATGTCTATCATGACAACCACACCATCCATGAGGTTCTCAATTTTCCTTGGGTCAAGGACGAGATCCAGAGAAGCAGCGCACGATACACGCAGAAGCTACATGACCACCCGAACCTGTTGGCCAACTCCCTGCTGGACAACAGCGACCGGCCCAGAAGACTGAAAAGGACGCACCCGCTGGACCTCTCCAGGATATCATAACAATAATCAACCACCATAAATTAAGCTAAATTTCTGCCCTAATTAAACTCTAATCTAGTTCTCCAATTCATATGTAAATTATCAATAAGTGAAGTTAATGTCATAACATTTAATGGTTGTCCCTAAGGACAGTTTTAAATAAACATTACCCTTCTATATAAAAACAAGAAAGGAAAGCTAACTTCGGGCGGAGCCGAAGTTTATATACCCTTGCAGTTGAGTTGCAGTCCGCTAGGTGGCGCCACGCATCTTATATTATTAGATATATAGCGGATCGTATATAGTCGGCCGATCCTTATGAAATTTGGCATATCGAATTATTTTGCCATTGAAACTCCCATCCTTTTAACTTGAAAAACAACGAAGTTATAGCATTTCCGATCAATCAGTTATATGACAGCTATAGGATATAGTCGGCCGATCCTTATGAAATTCGACAAATCAGATTGTTTTTCCCAAAATAGAATCTGTACCAAATCCCATCTTTCTAACTTAAAAAACAACAAAGTTATGCCAATTTCGATCGTTCTATGACAGCTATAGGATATAGTCGGCCGATCCTTATGAAATTTTGTACACAAAATATTTCGGTCAAATATAACATGTGTGGAAAGTCTCAACCCTCCAACTTAAAAAACACCAAAGTTATGGCATTTCCGATCAATCAGTTATATGGCAGCTATAGGATATAGTCGACCGATCCCGGCCGTTCCGACTTATATACTGCCTGCAAAGGAAAGAAGGGTGTGTGCAAAGTTTCAACTCGATAGCTTTAAAACTGAGAGACTAGTTTGCGTAGAAACAGACAGACGGACAGACGGACCGACGGACAGACGGACAGACGGACAGACGGACATGCTCATATCGACTCAGGAGGTGATCCTGATCAAGAATATATATACTTTATAGGGTCGGAGATGTCTCCTTCACTGCGTTGCACACTTTTGACCAAAATTATAATACCCTCTGCAAGGGTATAAAAAAGTATATTTTAAAAGCGGCCGAATAGAACAACTGCATTTCAATTTCAGTTTAACCCAAAACAATTCAGTGGCTGGTTCACTCTGTACCAAATAAATAAATAACTAAACTGAATATTGTACCTACGCTATAACAAATGGCTTTACGATTTAATGCCATATATGCACCTTAGCAACTTAAATGTTAGTAAATTTAATGTTGCGGGTGCAATGACTTTCTCGGTAACCCGACCGAGCCGAAGATGTCACATTCACCAATTTTGGTGGTAAATTTAATGTTGCGGGTGCAAGGACTTTCGCGGTAACTCGACCGATTCGAAGATGACACCCTGGAGGTGATGGAAAACGTGTTCAACGCAAGTATATTATTAAAGCAGCCGAATTGAACAAATGCATTGCAATATCAGTTCAACCCATAACAATGCAGTGCCTGGTTCACTCAGTACCAAATAAATTAATAAATAAACGGAAGCTTTGGCCAATGCTATATCAAATGCTTTCACGATTTAATGCGATATTATGCACCTTAGCAACTTAAATGTTGATGGCAAATTTAATTCTGCGGGTGCAATGACTTTCTCGGTAACCAGACGGAGCCGAAGATGTCACATTCACCAATTTTGGTGGTAAATTTAATGGTGCGGGTGCGAGGACTTTCACGGTAACTCGACCGATCCGAAGATGTCACCCTGACAATGATGGAAAAAGTGTTCAACGTAAGTATATTTTTAAAGCAGCCGAATAGAACAAATGCATTTCAATATCAGTTCAACCCAAAACAATGCAGTGCCTGGTTCACTCTGTACCAAATAAATTAATAAATAAACTGAAGCTTTGGCCAATGCTATATCAAATGCTTTCACGATTTAATGCGATATATGCACCTTATCAACTTAAATGTTGGTGGTATATTTAATGTTGCGGGTGCGAGGACTTTCACGGTAACTAGACCGATCCGAAGATGTCACTTTGACAATGATGGAAAAAGTGTTCAACGCAAGTATATTTTTAAAGTGCAATGTACAAATGCATTTCAGTTTCAGTTTAACCCAAAACAATTCAGTGGTTGGTTCACTCTACAACAAATGCTCCTACGATTTAATGCGATATATGCACCTTAGCAACTTAAATTTTGGTTGCAAATTTAATGCTCACCCCGACCGATCCAAAGATGACACCCTGGAGGTGATGGAAAACGTGTTCAACGCAAGTATATTATTAAGGCAGCCGAATTGAACAAATGCATTTCAATATCAGTTCAACCCGAAACAATGCAGTGCCTTAATCACTCTGTACCAAATAAATTAATAAATAAACTAATGTTTTGGCCAATGCTATAACAAATGCTTTCACGATTTAATGCGATATATGCACCTTAGCAACTTAAATGTTGATGGCCAATTTAATGCTGCGGGTGCAATGACTTTCTCGGTAACCCGACCGAGACGAATACGCCACCCTGGCCAATTTTGGTGGTAATTTAATGGTGCGGGTGCGAGGACTTTCTCGGTAACTCGACCGATCCGAAAATGACACCTTGGCGGTGATGGAAAAAGTGTTCAACGCAAGTATATTATTAAAGCAGCCGAATGAACAAATGAATTTCAATATCAGTTCAACCCAAAACAATGCAGTGCCTGGTTCACTCTGTACCAAATAAATTAATAAATAAACGGAAGCTTTGGCCAATGCTATATCAAATGCTTTCACGATTTAATGCGATATATCCTTTCACGATTTAATGCGATATATGCACCTTAGCAACTTAAATGTTGATGGCAAATTGAATGCTGCGGGTGCAATGACTTTCTCGGTAACCCGACCGAGACGAATATGCCACCCTGGCCAATTTTGGTGGTAATTTAATGTTGCGGGTGCGAGGACTTTCTCGGTAACTCGACCGATCCGAAAATGACACCTTGGCGGTGATGGAAAAAGTGTTCAACGCAAGTATATTATTAAAGCAGCCGAATGGACAAATGAATTTCAATATCAGTTCAACCCAAAACAATGCAGTGGCTGGTTCACACTGTACCAAAAAAAAAATAAATTACTTAACTGAAGCTTGTGCCTACGCTAAAACAAATGCTCCTACGATTTAATGCGATATATGTACCTTAGCAACTTAAATGTTAGTTGCAAAATTTAAGGCTGCGGGTGCGGGGACTTTCTCTATATTTTTAAAGCGGTCGAATAGAAAAAATGCATTTCATTATCAGTTCAACCCAAAACAATGCAGTGGCTGGTTCACACCGTACCAAAAAAAATTGTGTGCGTGGAGTCCCTACGCGCGAAAGAAGTGAAACTTCTTAGTTTTTTAATTCTCTTAAAAATGCATATTATTTCGTATAAAAGAAAAATAGCGGGAGGGAAAGGATAAAAATAAGGTGGAGTGACCAACACTTTCTTCAATTCACATTTTATAAATTTATTATAAAGCAAAGTCCAAGTTCTGCTTTCTTTCGTGCTCGGTATTCACGATAATATTGTGCTCTGTTCCCTCCTCTTAAAACACCGGCTGCACTGTCTTTTTCCGCTGTAAAATCAATTCAAAATCAAACCATTAAAATTTTTGCCAATCCAATTGATATTAATTTCAAGATGATATGATCCACAAGGTGCATCTGTTATGGACAATTGAAATATTCAAGAGAAACGTACCACCACATAACCTGGAATCCGCTGTGTTATGCGTATTTTCACTGTCACTCATTTTATTGTTTGTTTGAATCACTATTCACTGTACTAATACTACAAGTAGTGCGTCAATATTATATAGAACACGAATTAATTATGGGAAACACTTTAATAACAAAATACGAGATAAGAATAAGAAAAAGAATTTTCGGCACATAGGACGCTTGATGCACTCACGCATAGGCACTAATATTAGTCTAGGCAGCTGTTACGCGCTACGTGTATCCGCATAGCAGCGCATGCGCCTGGCGATACCTTACTCTCATTCACTCTCTCTCTCTCTTTCTCGCACTCTATCTTTCTCTTTTCCTCTTCTCCTTCCGAGTTGCGTTAAGCATTCAACGCTATTCCCCCTCCACTGGAGCGTTAAACGTTTAACGCAACATTTTCCGGCGTCGTATAAGAAGTTTCACTTCAAAAAATAAATTACTTAACTGAAGCTTGTGCCTACGCTATAACAAATGCTCCTACAATTTAATGCGATATATGCACCTTAGCAACTAAATGTTGGTGGCAAGTATATTATTAAAGCAGCCGAATTGAACAAATGCATTGCAATATCAGTTCAACCCAAAACAATGCAGTGCCTGGTTCACTCTGTACCAAATAAATTAATAAATAAACGGAAGCTTTGGCCAATGCTATATCAAATGCTTTCACGATTTAATGCGATATATGCACCTTAACAACTTAAATGTTGATGGCAAATTTAATTCTGCGGGTGCAATGACTTTCTCGGTAACCAGACGGAGCCGAAGATGTCACATTCACCAATTTTGGTGCTAAATTTAATGTTGCGGGTGCAAGGACTTTCGCGGTAACTCGACCGATTCGAAGATGACACCCTGGAGGTGATGGAAAACGTGTTCAATGCAAGTGTTGGGCCAAGCAGCCACCAAAGATTGCATATAAAATGATAATAATATGCTAAGCTGCAGCTGTTGTTATCAGCATGTTTCGTCTCTGTTTTGTCCCCAGTTTCGCATGCGCTTTATTGTTTTTTGTAGCGTATGCGCTTTGGGGAGCTTTGGCTGAGCTTCTGCGCAAGCTCTTGGTTTGGTTTTTGTTGTGATTTGGAGTTGATTGGAGCCGCATAGATTTGGGTTAAATTGAACCAAAAATAAATATATTGAACCCTGATTTGAAACGCGTGTATTTATTCGGCTGCTATTAAAACTACTAATAGCATAACAGCAAGTATATTTTAAAAGCGGCCGAATAGAACAACTGCATTTCAATTTCAGTTTAACCCAAAACAATTCAGTGGCTGGTTCACTCTGTACCAAATAAATAAATAACTAAACTGAATATTGTACCTACGCTATAACAAATGGCTTCACGATTTAATGCCATATATGCACCTTAGCAACTTAAATGTTAGTAAATTTAATGTTGCGGGTGCAATGACTTTCTCGGTAACTCGACCGAGCCGAAGATGTCACATTCACCAATTTTGGTGGTAAATTTAATGTTGCGGGTGCAAGGACTTTCGCGGTAACTCGACCGATTCGAAGATGACACCCTGGAGGTGATGGAAAACGTGTTCAACGCAAGTATATTATTAAAGCAGCCGAATTGAACAAATGCATTGCAATATCAGTTCAACCCATAACAATGCAGTGCCTGGTTCACTCAGTACCAAATAAATTAATAAATAAACGGAAGCTTTGGCCAATGCTATATCAAATGCTTTCACGATTTAATGCGATATATGCACCTTAGCAACTTAAATGTTGATGGCAAATTTAATTCTGCGGGTGCAATGACTTTCTCGGTAACCAGACGGAGCCGAAGATGTCACATTCACCAATTTTGGTGGTAAACTTAATGTTGCGGGTGCAAGGACTTTCACGGTAACTCGACCGATCCGAAGATGTCACCCTGACAATGATGGAAAAAGTGTTCAATGCAAGTGTTGGGCCAAGCAGCCACCAAAGATTGCATATAAAATGATAATAATATGCTAAGCTGCAGCTGTTGTTATCAGCATGTTTCGTCTCTGTTTTGTCCCCAGTTTCGCATGCGCTTTATTGTTTTTTGTAGCGTATGCGCTTTGGGGAGCTTTGGCTGAGCTTCTGCGCAAGCTCTTGGTTTGGTTTTTGTTGTGATTTGGAGTTGATTGGAGCCGCATAGATTTGGGTTAAATTGAACCAAAAATAAATATATTGAACCCTGATTTGAAACGCGTGTATTTATTCGGCTGCTATTAAAACTACTAATAGCATAACAGCAAGTATATTTTAAAAGCGGCCGAATAGAACAACTGCATTTCAATTTCAGTTTAACCCAAAACAATTCAGTGGCTGGTTCACTCTGTACCAAATAAATAAATAACTAAACTGAATATTGTACCTACGCTATAACAAATGGCTTTACGGTTTAATGCGATATATGCACCTTATCAACTTAAATGTTGATGGCAAATTTAATGCTAAAATAGAGCCATTCGAATCGCCAATGGGGCCCATGTCTATCATGACAACCGCACCATCCATGAGGTTCTCAATTTTCCTTGGGTCAAGGACGAGATCCAGAGAAGCAGCGCACGATACACGCAGAAGCTACATGACCACCCGAACCTGTTGGCCAACTCCCTGCTGGACAACAGCGACCGGCCCAGAAGACTGAAAAGGACGCACCCGCTGGACCTCTCCAGGATATCATAACAATAATCAACCACCATAAATTAAGCTAAATTTCTGCCCTAATTAAACTCTAATCTAGTTCTCCAATTCATATGTAAATTATCAATAAGTGAAGTTAATGTCATAACATTTAATGGTTGTCCCTAAGGACAGTTTTAAATAAACATTACCCTTCTATATAAAAAAAAAGTATATTTTAAAAGCGGCCGAATAGAACAACTGCATTTCAATTTCAGTTTAACCCAAAACAATTCAGTGGCTGGTTCACTCTGTACCAAATAAATAAATAACTAAACTGAATATTGTACCTACGCTATAACAAATGGCTTTACGATTTAATGCCATATATGCACCTTAGCAACTTAAATGTTAGTAAATTTAATGTTGCGGGTGCAATGACTTTCTCGGTAACCCGACCGAGCCGAAGATGTCACATTCACCAATTTTGGTGGTAAATTTAATGTTGCGGGTGCAAGGACTTTCGCGGTAACTCGACCGATTCGAAGATGACACCCTGGAGGTGATGGAAAACGTGTTCAACGCAAGTATATTATTAAAGCAGCCGAATTGAACAAATGCATTGCAATATCAGTTCAACCCATAACAATGCAGTGCCTGGTTCACTCAGTACCAAATAAATTAATAAATAAACGGAAGCTTTGGCCAATGCTATATCAAATGCTTTCACGATTTAATGCGATATTATGCACCTTAGCAACTTAAATGTTGATGGCAAATTTAATTCTGCGGGTGCAATGACTTTCTCGGTAACCAGACGGAGCCGAAGATGTCACATTCACCAATTTTGGTGGTAAATTTAATGGTGCGGGTGCGAGGACTTTCACGGTAACTCGACCGATCCGAAGATGTCACCCTGACAATGATGGAAAAAGTGTTCAACGTAAGTATATTTTTAAAGCAGCCGAATAGAACAAATGCATTTCAATATCAGTTCAACCCAAAACAATGCAGTGCCTGGTTCACTCTGTACCAAATAAATTAATAAATAAACTGAAGCTTTGGCCAATGCTATATCAAATGCTTTCACGATTTAATGCGATATATGCACCTTATCAACTTAAATGTTGGTGGTATATTTAATGTTGCGGGTGCGAGGACTTTCACGGTAACTAGACCGATCCGAAGATGTCACTTTGACAATGATGGAAAAAGTGTTCAACGCAAGTATATTTTTAAAGTGCAATGTACAAATGCATTTCAGTTTCAGTTTAACCCAAAACAATTCAGTGGTTGGTTCACTCTACAACAAATGCTCCTACGATTTAATGCGATATATGCACCTTAGCAACTTAAATTTTGGTTGCAAATTTAATGCTCACCCCGACCGAGCCAAAGATGTCGCCCTGGCGGTGATGGAAAAAGTGTTCAACGCAAGTATATTTTTAAAGCGGCCGCATAGAAAAAATGCATTTCAATTTCAGTTCAACCCAAAACAATTCAGTGGCTGGTTCAGTCTGTACTAAATAAATAAATAACTAAACGGAAGTTTGTGCCTACGATATTACAAATGCTCCTACGATTTAATGCAATATATGCAGCTTAGCAATTTAATTGTTGGTGGCAAATTTAATGCTGCGTGTGCAATGACTTTTTCGGTAACCCGACCGAGCTGAATATGCCACCCTGGCCCCTTTTGGTGGTAAATTTAATGTTGCGGGTGCGAGGACGTTCACGGTAACTCGACCGATCCAAAGATGACACCCTGGAGGTGATGGAAAACGTGTTCAACGCAAGTATATTATTAAGGCAGCCGAATTGAACAAATGCATTTCAATATCAGTTCAACCCGAAACAATGCAGTGCCTTAATCACTCTGTACCAAATAAATTAATAAATAAACTAATGTTTTGGCCAATGCTATAACAAATGCTTTCACGATTTAATGCGATATATGCACCTTAGCAACTTAAATGTTGATGGCCAATTTAATGCTGCGGGTGCAATGACTTTCTCGGTAACCCGACCGAGACGAATACGCCACCCTGGCCAATTTTGGTGGTAATTTAATGGTGCGGGTGCGAGGACTTTCTCGGTAACTCGACCGATCCGAAAATGACACCTTGGCGGTGATGGAAAAAGTGTTCAACGCAAGTATATTATTAAAGCAGCCGAATGAACAAATGAATTTCAATATCAGTTCAACCCAAAACAATGCAGTGCCTGGTTCACTCTGTACCAAATAAATTAATAAATAAACGGAAGCTTTGGCCAATGCTATATCAAATGCTTTCACGATTTAATGCGATATATCCTTTCACGATTTAATGCGATATATGCACCTTAGCAACTTAAATGTTGATGGCAAATTGAATGCTGCGGGTGCAATGACTTTCTCGGTAACCCGACCGAGACGAATATGCCACCCTGGCCAATTTTGGTGGTAATTTAATGTTGCGGGTGCGAGGACTTTCTCGGTAACTCGACCGATCCGAAAATGACACCTTGGCGGTGATGGAAAAAGTGTTCAACGCAAGTATATTATTAAAGCAGCCGAATGGACAAATGAATTTCAATATCAGTTCAACCCAAAACAATGCAGTGGCTGGTTCACACTGTACCAAAAAAAAAATAAATTACTTAACTGAAGCTTGTGCCTACGCTAAAACAAATGCTCCTACGATTTAATGCGATATATGTACCTTAGCAACTTAAATGTTAGTTGCAAAATTTAAGGCTGCGGGTGCGGGGACTTTCTCTATATTTTTAAAGCGGTCGAATAGAAAAAATGCATTTCATTATCAGTTCAACCCAAAACAATGCAGTGGCTGGTTCACACCGTACCAAAAAAAATTGTGTGCGTGGAGTCCCTACGCGCGAAAGAAGTGAAACTTCTTAGTTTTTTAATTCTCTTAAAAATGCATATTATTTCGTATAAAAGAAAAATAGCGGGAGGGAAAGGATAAAAATAAGGTGGAGTGACCAACACTTTCTTCAATTCACATTTTATAAATTTATTATAAAGCAAAGTCCAAGTTCTGCTTTCTTTCGTGCTCGGTATTCACGATAATATTGTGCTCTGTTCCCTCCTCTTAAAACACCGGCTGCACTGTCTTTTTCCGCTGTAAAATCAATTCAAAATCAAACCATTAAAATTTTTGCCAATCCAATTGATATTAATTTCAAGATGATATGATCCACAAGGTGCATCTGTTATGGACAATTGAAATATTCAAGAGAAACGTACCACCACATAACCTGGAATCCGCTGTGTTATGCGTATTTTCACTGTCACTCATTTTATTGTTTGTTTGAATCACTATTCACTGTACTAATACTACAAGTAGTGCGTCAATATTATATAGAACACGAATTAATTATGGGAAACACTTTAATAACAAAATACGAGATAAGAATAAGAAAAAGAATTTTCGGCACATAGGACGCTTGATGCACTCACGCATAGGCACTAATATTAGTCTAGGCAGCTGTTACGCGCTACGTGTATCCGCATAGCAGCGCATGCGCCTGGCGATACCTTACTCTCATTCACTCTCTCTCTCTCTTTCTCGCACTCTATCTTTCTCTTTTCCTCTTCTCCTTCCGAGTTGCGTTAAGCATTCAACGCTATTCCCCCTCCACTGGAGCGTTAAACGTTTAACGCAACATTTTCCGGCGTCGTATAAGAAGTTTCACTTCAATAAGGTGGAGTGACCAACACTTTCTTCAATTCACATTTTATAAATTTATTATAAAGCAAAGTCCAAATCAATGATCATCTCTGGGTTCTGACGGATTCATATCTATAATATTTACAATTGGATTATGATAACTAAAATACGATATGAAATGTCTTACATCTATTTTATCTATATTTCTCGCAAATACCGCATCAATAGTCGTACCTCCTTTTGTCGTCGGATCATTTCTTCCATTGATCATTTCTAATGAAAATTTCTCTCTGAGGAATGCCAGCAATGGTTCAGCTTCAGCTGAGAAATTGATATTAAAATCTCCCGCAAGGAGTACCGGTTGCACTAATATTAGTCTAGGCAGCTGTTACGCGCTACGTGTATCGCCATAGCAACGCATGCGCCTTACCTTACTCTCATTCACTCTCTCTCTCTCTCGCACTCTATCTTTCTCTTTTCCTCTTCTCCTTCCGAGTTGCGTTAAGCGTTCAACGCTATTCCCCCTCCACTGGAGCGTTAAACGTTTAACGCAACATTTTCCGGCGTCGTATAAGAAGTTTCACTTCAAAAAATAAATTACTTAACTGAAGCTTGTGCCTACGCTATAACAAATGCTCCTACAATTTAATGCGATATATGCACCTTAGCAACTAAATGTTGGTGGCAAGTATATTATTAAAGCAGCCGAATTGAACAAATGCATTGCAATATCAGTTCAACCCAAAACAATGCAGTGCCTGGTTCACTCTGTACCAAATAAATTAATAAATAAACGGAAGCTTTGGCCAATGCTATATCAAATGCTTTCACGATTTAATGCGATATATGCACCTTAACAACTTAAATGTTGATGGCAAATTTAATTCTGCGGGTGCAATGACTTTCTCGGTAACCAGACGGAGCCGAAGATGTCACATTCACCAATTTTGGTGCTAAATTTAATGTTGCGGGTGCAAGGACTTTCGCGGTAACTCGACCGATTCGAAGATGACACCCTGGAGGTGATGGAAAACGTGTTCAACGCAAGTATATTATTAAAGCAGCCGAATTGAACAAATGCATTGCAATATCAGTTCAACCCAAAACAATGCAGTGCCTGGTTCACTCTGTACCAAATAAATTAATAAATAAACGGAAGCTTTGGCCAATGATATATCAAATGCTTTCACGATTTAATGCGATATATGCACCTTAGCAACTTAAATGTTGATGGCAAATTGAATGCTGCGGGTGCAATGACTTTCTCGGTAACCCGACCGAGACGAATACGCCACCCTGGCCAATTTTGGTGGTAATTTAATGCTGTGGGTGCAATAACTTTCTTGGTAACTCGACCGAGCCGAAGATGACACCCTGGAGGTGATGGAAAACGTGTTCAACGCAAGTATATTATTAAAGCAGCCGAATGATCAAATGAATTTCAATATCAGTTCAACCCAAAACAAACAGTGCCTGGTTCACTCTGTACCAAATAAATTAATAAATAAACGGAAGCTTTGGCCAATGCTATATCAAATGCTTTCACGATTTAATGCGATATATGCACCTTAGCAACTTAAATGTTGATGGCAAATTGAATGCTGCGGGTGCAATGACTTTCTCGGTAACCCGACCGAGACGAATATGCCACCCTGGCCAATTTTGGTGGTAATTTAATGTTGCGGGTGCGAGGACTTTCTCGGTAACTCGACCGATCCGAAAATGACACCTTGGCGGTGAAAGCATTTAAAGCAAATAAATAAATAACTAAACTGAAGCTTGTGCCTAAGCTATAACAAATGATCATACGGTTTAATGCGATATATGCGCCATAGCGACTTAAATTTTGGTGGTAAATTAAATGTTGCGAGTGCAATGACATTCTCGATAACCCGACCGAGCCAAAGATGCCACCCTGGTCAATTTTGGTGGTAAACTTAATGTTGCGGGTGCAAGGACTTTCACGGTAACTCGACCGATCCGAAGATGTCACCCTGACAATGATGGAAAAAGTGTTCAATGCAAGTGTTGGGCCAAGCAGCCACCAAAGATTGCATATAAAATGATAATAATATGCTAAGCTGCAGCTGTTGTTATCAGCATGTTTCGTCTTTGTTTTGTCCCCAGTTTCGCATGCGCTTTATTGTTTTTTGTAGCGTATGCGCTTTGGGGAGCTTTGGCTGAGCTTCTGCGCAAGCTCTTGGTTTGGTTTTTGTTGTGATTTGGAGTTGATTGGAGCCGCATAGATTTGGGTTAAATTGAACCAAAAATAAATATATTGAACCCTGATTTGAAACGCGTGTATTTATTCGGCTGCTATTAAAACTACTAATAGCATAACAGCAAGTATATTTTAAAAGCGGCCGAATAGAACAACTGCATTTCAATTTCAGTTTAACCCAAAACAATTCAGTGGCTGGTTCACTCTGTACCAAATAAATAAATAACTAAACTGAATATTGTACCTACGCTATAACATATGGCTTTACGGTTTAATGCGATATATGCACCTTAGCAACTAAAATGTTGGTGGTAAATTAAATGTTGCGAGTGCAATGAGATTCCCGATAACCGAGCCAAAGATGTCACCCTGGTCAATTTTGGTGGTAAACTTAATGTTGCGGGTGCAAGGACTTTCACGGTAACTCAACCGATCCGAAGATGTCACCCTGACAATGATGGAAAAAGTGTTCAACGCAAGTATATTTTTAAAGCGGCCGAATAGAACAAATGCATTTCAATTTCAGTTTAACCCAAAACAATTCAGTGGCTGGTTCACTCTGTACCAAATAAATAAATAACTAAACTGAATATTGTGCCTACGCTATAACAAATGGCTTTACGATCTAATGCGATATATGCACCTTATCAACTTAAATGTTGATGGCAAATTTAATGCTAAAATAGAGCCATTCGAATCGCCACTGGGGCCCATGTCTATCATGACAACCACACCATCCATGAGGTTCTCAATTTTCCTTGGGTCAAGGACGAGATCCAGAGAAGCAGCGCACGATACACGCAGAAGCTACATGACCACCCGAACCTGTTGGCCAACTCCCTGCTGGACAACAGCGACCGGCCCAGAAGACTGAAAAGGACGCACCCGCTGGACCTCTCCAGGATATCATAACAATAATCAACCACCATAAATTAAGCTAAATTTCTGCCCTAATTAAACTCTAATCTAGTTCTCCAATTCATATGTAAATTATCAATAAGTGAAGTTAATGTCATAACATTTAATGGTTGTCCCTAAGGACAGTTTTAAATAAACATTACCCTTCTATATAAAAAAAAAGTATATTTTAAAAGCGGCCGAATAGAACAACTGCATTTCAATTTCAGTTTAACCCAAAACAATTCAGTGGCTGGTTCACTCTGTACCAAATAAATAAATAACTAAACTGAATATTGTACCTACGCTATAACAAATGGCTTTACGATTTAATGCCATATATGCACCTTAGCAACTTAAATGTTAGTAAATTTAATGTTGCGGGTGCAATGACTTTCTCGGTAACCCGACCGAGCCGAAGATGTCACATTCACCAATTTTGGTGGTAAATTTAATGTTGCGGGTGCAAGGACTTTCGCGGTAACTCGACCGATTCGAAGATGACACCCTGGAGGTGATGGAAAACGTGTTCAACGCAAGTATATTATTAAAGCAGCCGAATTGAACAAATGCATTGCAATATCAGTTCAACCCATAACAATGCAGTGCCTGGTTCACTCAGTACCAAATAAATTAATAAATAAACGGAAGCTTTGGCCAATGCTATATCAAATGCTTTCACGATTTAATGCGATATTATGCACCTTAGCAACTTAAATGTTGATGGCAAATTTAATTCTGCGGGTGCAATGACTTTCTCGGTAACCAGACGGAGCCGAAGATGTCACATTCACCAATTTTGGTGGTAAATTTAATGGTGCGGGTGCGAGGACTTTCACGGTAACTCGACCGATCCGAAGATGTCACCCTGACAATGATGGAAAAAGTGTTCAACGTAAGTATATTTTTAAAGCAGCCGAATAGAACAAATGCATTTCAATATCAGTTCAACCCAAAACAATGCAGTGCCTGGTTCACTCTGTACCAAATAAATTAATAAATAAACTGAAGCTTTGGCCAATGCTATATCAAATGCTTTCACGATTTAATGCGATATATGCACCTTATCAACTTAAATGTTGGTGGTATATTTAATGTTGCGGGTGCGAGGACTTTCACGGTAACTAGACCGATCCGAAGATGTCACTTTGACAATGATGGAAAAAGTGTTCAACGCAAGTATATTTTTAAAGTGCAATGTACAAATGCATTTCAGTTTCAGTTTAACCCAAAACAATTCAGTGGTTGGTTCACTCTACAACAAATGCTCCTACGATTTAATGCGATATATGCACCTTAGCAACTTAAATTTTGGTTGCAAATTTAATGCTCACCCCGACCGAGCCAAAGATGTCGCCCTGGCGGTGATGGAAAAAGTGTTCAACGCAAGTATATTTTTAAAGCGGCCGCATAGAAAAAATGCATTTCAATTTCAGTTCAACCCAAAACAATTCAGTGGCTGGTTCAGTCTGTACTAAATAAATAAATAACTAAACGGAAGTTTGTGCCTACGATATTACAAATGCTCCTACGATTTAATGCAATATATGCAGCTTAGAAATTTAATTGTTGGTGGCAAATTTAATGCTGCGTGTGCAATGACTTTTTCGGTAACCCGACCGAGCCGAATATGCCACCCTGGCCCCTTTTGGTGGTAAATTTAATGTTGCGGGTGCGAGGACGTTCACGGTAACTCGACCGATCCAAAGATGACACCCTGGAGGTGATGGAAAACGTGTTCAACGCAAGTATATTATTAAGGCAGCCGAATTGAACAAATGCATTTCAATATCAGTTCAACCCGAAACAATGCAGTGCCTTAATCACTCTGTACCAAATAAATTAATAAATAAACTAATGTTTTGGCCAATGCTATAACAAATGCTTTCACGATTTAATGCGATATATGCACCTTAGCAACTTAAATGTTGATGGCCAATTTAATGCTGCGGGTGCAATGACTTTCTCGGTAACCCGACCGAGACGAATACGCCACCCTGGCCAATTTTGGTGGTAATTTAATGGTGCGGGTGCGAGGACTTTCTCGGTAACTCGACCGATCCGAAAATGACACCTTGGCGGTGATGGAAAAAGTGTTCAACGCAAGTATATTATTAAAGCAGCCGAATGAACAAATGAATTTCAATATCAGTTCAACCCAAAACAATGCAGTGCCTGGTTCACTCTGTACCAAATAAATTAATAAATAAACGGAAGCTTTGGCCAATGCTATATCAAATGCTTTCACGATTTAATGCGATATATCCTTTCACGATTTAATGCGATATATGCACCTTAGCAACTTAAATGTTGATGGCAAATTGAATGCTGCGGGTGCAATGACTTTCTCGGTAACCCGACCGAGACGAATATGCCACCCTGGCCAATTTTGGTGGTAATTTAATGTTGCGGGTGCGAGGACTTTCTCGGTAACTCGACCGATCCGAAAATGACACCTTGGCGGTGATGGAAAAAGTGTTCAACGCAAGTATATTATTAAAGCAGCCGAATGGACAAATGAATTTCAATATCAGTTCAACCCAAAACAATGCAGTGGCTGGTTCACACTGTACCAAAAAAAAATAAATTACTTAACTGAAGCTTGTGCCTACGCTAAAACAAATGCTCCTACGATTTAATGCGATATATGCACCTTAGCAACTTAAATGTTAGTTGCAAAATTTAAGGCTGCGGGTGCGAGGACTTTCTCTATATTTTTAAAGCGGTCGAATAGAACAAATGCATTTCAATATCAGTTCAACCCAAAACAATGCAGTGGCTGGTTCACACTGTACCAAAAAATTGTGTGCGTGGAGTCCCTACGCGCGAAAGAAGTGAAACTTCTTAGTGATATTCCAAAAAATGCATATTATTTCGTATAAAAGAAAAATAGCGGGAGGGAAAGGATAAAAATAAGGTGGAGTGACCAACACTTTCTTCAATTCACATTTTATAAATTTATTATAAAGCAAAGTCCAAATCAATGATCATCTCTGGGTTCTGACGGATTCATATCTATAATATTTACAATTGGATTATGATAACTAAAATACGATATGAAATGTCTTACATCTTTTTTCGCTGTAAAATCAATTCAAAATCAAACCATTAAAATTTTTGCCAATCCAATTTATATTAATTTTAAGATGATATGATCCACAAGGTGCATCTGTTATGGACAATTGAAATATTCAAGAGAAACGTACCACCACATAACCTGGAATCCGCTGTGTTATGCGTATTTTCACTGTCACTCATTTTATTGTTTGTTTGAATCACTATTCACTGTACTAATACTACAAGTAGTGCGTCAATATTATATAGAACACGAATTAATTATGGGAAACACTTTAATAACAAAATACGAGATAAGAATAAGAAAAAGAATTTTCGACACATAGGACGCTTGATGCGCTCACGCATAGGCACTAATATTAGTCTAGGCAGCTGTTACGCGCTACGTGTATCGCCATAGCAGCGCATGCGCCTGGCGATACCTTACTCTCATTCACTCTCTCTCTCTCGCACTCTATCTTTCTCTTTTCCTCTTCTCCTTCCGAGTTGCGTTAAGCGTTCAACGCTATTCCCCCTCCACTGGAGCGTTAAACGTTTAACGCAACATTTTCCGGCGTCGTATAAGAAGTTTCACTTCAAAAAATAAATTACTTAACTGAAGCTTGTGCCTACGCTATAACAAATGCTCCTACAATTTAATGCGATATATGCACCTTAGCAACTAAATGTTGGTGGCAAATTTAATGTTGCGGGTGCAATGACTTTCTCGGTAACCCGACCGAGCCGAAGATGCCACCCTGCCGGTGCACTATGGTCCCAAATCCCGATTTGGTGGCATAAAATCGAATATTGCATCTATCGAGCTGAAACTTGGCACACTTCATTAATAGACCACTCTAAATATTTAAGCAAACTTTCAAGTAAGTTTGACCACGCCTACTCCAACAGCCCATATACACATCATGATGTATACGTGATGTTTTCTTAAAATTTGTTTTCTTAAACATATTTTTATTTTCTTTTATTTTATACATTTTTTTTAATTTTTAAAATAAAGTTTTATTGCTTTTTGTTTATTTTATTCTATAGTAATCTGTTGTTAGAAGTCAAAACTAAAAATATAAGTGTAAGCATATAGATATGTATTCAGTAGTTTTCTACGGCTAATTCAAACGAAAATGGATTTATTTCATTTGATTCAGAATCATCTGAGTCATCTAATAGATCATTAAAACTTTCGTTATTAACAAATGACTTTGGATTGCTTTGAACAATATGATGGGGTGCTTCTAAGAGTTCGATTACATCTTGGGGAAGCGGTTTCTGTTGTTCTTATGACGTGCTGTCCTTTTCTTAATACCCATACTTGAAATAAGTGGATCTGATGAGTCCATAGATCTGTGGAAAACATCCATCAAATTATTAATTCGGTAATTTCTTCGAGCATGCATTTGCCTATCACGTTTGTACAATTTATTTCGTGCTTCTGAAGCATTTTCCCCAAGACAGCCAACCGGGACTACTGATGCAGCTATTATTTGCGATCCATGTATTAAAATCTTGTGTAGAGTTGGAGACATCGGATACCACGGGTAATATAATGTGTATAGTCGAATAGTTTTATCGGGGAATTTTTGAAATTTTTGAGGATCGATTGCAAATTCACAGTTAATAGCTACTAGATTAGTATGCAGACTATTAATTAGCTCCAAGTCAAGTTCTAAATCGGATGCAAATAATTTTGTATTAGAAAAAGCCTTTCTAGCTGTATTGCCATCGTTCGTGTTTCCGCTGCCATTCTGTTTCGGCTTATCTACATGCAATCCCATTTCTTGCCGCATTCGCTTTTGTATATGTTCTTTTTTAGAAATCATATCGCGTTTGTCACTTTCGAGTCGTGCTTGCCACTTTTTAAACTTCAATCTATAAGATATTTTTAGGAGTAATTCAAAAACACGTATCCACGCGTGTAGTGGACTTATTCCATACTGAAGGTGTCCAGGTTTCGGCTTAAAAGAATTCTGGTCAATAGTATCCATAAATTTTTTTGGGCCTGCTCCACAAATTGAACATAATTGGCAGGAATTCGTGCCCGTTAAAACGTTTAAAACTTTTCCGTCTATAAGTGTCATATGCATTTCAAATGCGATAGTGATTTTCCTTTCCTCTAAAATGGTTAATACGAAGGGAATCAAATGTTCTATTTGCCTGTCCAAATCGTTTTTCTCTGCAAGAATGTGATCTTTTGTTTCTTTTGCGAATTCCATTTTTAGAGGGCGACAAAATCTTACAGATTGCGGAGTTCTGTTATTCCAAAATATGGATCCTGCATCATCTATAAGCTTCAGAGGTATAATGGTAGTAACAAATAACGACTGATCTGAGGTGTCTTTTTCGTTACATTCAAATCTTTGTTTGTACATACTCTGTCCAGATGATCCATCAAATCCGTAACTTACAATTAATTTAAGGCTTGACACAGTTTCCAAATTTGCAAATAGTTCCTCCTGCATCAATACAATTCGGCTCGCAGTATGATTTAATAAATCCTGTAAAGCAACCTTTGCAAATGTTTCTGTCGCTGTTATCCCCACAGGTCTCAACTGTAATTTAGCTTCCAGAACTTTTTTGTAGTTGGGGTATATGTCGCAATTATGCAGTTTGCTTATTTGACGAATTTCTTTGTACAATTGTTTGCTTAATGAATTGTCTATGAAAAATTCCAAAGCCTCATTTATTGTAAGAGGTATTGGTTCTGCTGTATGAAGCTTTCTTTTAGCTTCAGTTGCCTGTGCTTCAGACCTATTACAATTTGCAAGTAAAAATGCAACACTATGTTCACTTGATTTCCTTGCTGATATTGAAGCTGCGTGTATCAAAAGTTGCGTATCATTTTCATTCTTAAGCGCTACTTCACCAGCAAGTTTTTTTTTAAGGCGCGATCCTCCTTCATCATAAGTCAGTTTTGGTCTTCCCTTCTTTAAATTTCCATCTCCGAGTGATTTTCCAAATGTATTTTAAGAGACTTTAATAGCCACTGTGAATGCTTTTCTCTGAATGTTCGCATATTCCGACTGCACTTTTGCAGGTTTGACGTAACAAAAATTTCAAAACTTCTTATTTTTTTATTTATTTCACTCCTTTTGTCGTCGCTTAGTGTACATTGATCTATTTGACCAAATACAAATTCAGTCAGCGCGGAAGAGTGGCACCCGCTGTCCATCCACACGTCCAGCAACGTGGCGTGACAGAATTCAAGCACATCTAAATAATTATAGCATCGGAAAAGCCGCAAACGAAACTATTATTAAAATTTAATATAAAGTGTCTACTATTGTTTAACATACATTAAACAACGCACAAATACGCACAACACCTTTTTTCCTCTACAGAAGACGAACACTTTTGTCAGCTTTTTGATTTCCTTGGACAACACAAAACAGTACAATTATATAACGTTAAACAAATTACCACACAAATTGTGTTTATTATTCGTAATTTACATACCTCCAACTTCAATATCCATTTTAAATAATAGAAAAATATTGTTTGGTTTAGATTTGCCAAGCTCTCAAAGTTATTAAATATTTCCCGCCAATTTTGTCACAAAAATCAGCTGCTCAATCACCTGACTTCACAGGCTGGTTCACACCGTACCAAAAAAATAAAATACTTAACTGAAGCTTGTGCCTACGCTATAACAAATGCTCCTACAATTAAATGCGATATATGCACCTTAAGTTACTAAGGTTAGTGGCAAATTGAATGCTGCGGGTGCAAGGTAACTCGACCATAGCGACTTAAGTTTTGGTGGTAATTTAATGTTGCGGGTGCGAGGACTTTCTCGGCAACTTCAACGCAAGTATATTTTTAAAGCAGCCGAATAGAACAAATGCATTTCAATATTAGTTCAACCCAAAACAATGCAGTGTCTGGTTCACTCTGTACCAAATAAATTAATAAATAAACTGAAGCTTTGGCCAATGCTTTAACAAATGCTTTCACGATTTAATGCGATATATGCACCTTAGCAACTTAAATGTTGATGGCAGATTGAATGCTGCGGGTGCAATGACTTTCTCGGTAACCCGACCGAGACGAAGATGCCACCCTGGCAAATTTTGGTGTTAAATTGAATGTTGCGGGTGCGAGGACTTTCACGGTAACTCGATCGATCCGAGGATGACACCCTGGCGGTGATGGAAAACGTGCTCAGACAGCCAACCGGGACTACTGATGCAGCTATTATTTGCGATCCATGTATTAAAATCTTGTGTAGAGTTGGAGACATCGGATACCACGGGTAATATAATGTGTATAGTCGAATAGTTTTATCGGGGAATTTTTGAAATTTTTGAGGATCGATTGCAAATTCACAGTTAATAGCTACTAGATTAGTATGCAGACTATTAATTAGCTCCAAGTCAAGTTCTAAAATGGATGCAAATAATTTTGTATTAGAAAAAGCCTTTCTAGCTGTATTGCCATCGTTCGTGTTTCCGCTGCCATTCTGTTTCGGCTTATCTACATGCAATCCCATTTCTTGCCGCATTCGCTTTTGTATATGTTCTTTTTTAGAAATCATATCGCGTTTGTCACTTTCGAGTCGTGCTTGCCACTTTTTAAACTTCAATCTATAAGATATTTTTAGGAGTAATTCAAAAACACGTATCCACGCGTGTAGTGGACTTATTCCATACTGAAGGTGTCCAGGTTTCGGCTTAAAAGAATTCTGGTCAATAGTATCCATAAATTTTTTTGGGCCTGCTCCACAAATTGAACATAATTGGCAGGAATTCGTGCCCGTTAAAACGTTTAAAACTTTTCCGTCTATAAGTGTCATATGCATTTCAAATGCGATAGTGATTTTCCTTTCCTCTAAAATGGTTAATACGAAGGGAATCAAATGTTCTATTTGCCTGTCCAAATCGTTTTTCTCTGCAAGAATGTGATCTTTTGTTTCTTTTGCGAATTCCATTTTTAGAGGGCGACAAAATCTTACAGATTGCGGAGTTCTGTTATTCCAAAATATGGATCCTGCATCATCTATAAGCTTCAGAGGTATAATGGTAGTAACAAATAACGACTGATCTGAGGTGTCTTTTTCGTTACATTCAAATCTTTGTTTGTACATACTCTGTCCAGATGATCCATCAAATCCGTAACTTACAATTAATTTAAGGCTTGACACAGTTTCCAAATTTGCAAATAGTTCCTCCTGCATCAATACAATTCGGCTCGCAGTATGATTTAATAAATCCTGTAAAGCAACCTTTGCAAATGTTTCTGTCGCTGTTATCCCCACAGGTCTCAACTGTAATTTAGCTTCCAGAACTTTTTTGTAGTTGGGGTATATGTCGCAATTATGCAGTTTGCTTATTTGACGAATTTCTTTGTACAATTGTTTGCTTAATGAATTGTCTATGAAAAATTCCAAAGCCTCATTTATTGTAAGAGGTATTGGTTCTGCTGTATGAAGCTTTCTTTTAGCTTCAGTTTCCTGTGCTTCAGACCTATTACAATTTGCAAGTAAAAATGCAACACTATGTTCACTTGATTTCCTTGCTGATATTGAAGCTGCGTGTATCAAAAGTTGCGTATCATTTTCATTCTTAAGCGCTACTTCACCAGCAAGTTTTCTTTTAAGGCGCGATCCTCCTTCATCATAAGTCAGTTTTGGTCTTCCCTTCTTTAAATTTCCATCTCCGAGTGATTTTCCAAATGTATTTTAAGAGACTTTAATAGCCACTGTGAATGCTTTTCTCTGAATGTTCGCATATTCCGACTGCACTTTTGCAGGTTTGACGTAACAAAAATTTCAAAACTTCTTATTTTTTTATTTATTTCACTCCTTTTGTCGTCGCTTAGTGTACATTGATCTATTTGACCAAATACAAATTCAGTCAGCGCGGAAGAGTGGCACCCGCTGTCCATCCACACGTCCAGCAACGTGGCGTGACAGAATTCAAGCACATCTAAATAATTATAGCATCGGAAAAGCCGCAAACGAAACTATTATTAAAATTTAATATAAAGTGTCTACTATTGTTTAACATACATTAAACAACGCACAAATACGCACAACACCTTTTTTCCTCTACAGAAGACGAACACTTTTGTCAGCTTTTTGATTTCCTTGGACAACACAAAACAGTACAATTATATAACGTTAAACAAATTACCACACAAATTGTGTTTATTATTCGTAATTTACATACCTCCAACTTCAATATCCATTTTAAATAATAGAAAAATATTGTTTGGTTTAGATTTGCCAAGCTCTCAAAGTTATTAAATATTTCCCGCCAATTTTGTCACATTGCTCAATCACCTGACTTTAAACATCTGTAAAAATTGCAAGGTTGCATTTTTGACAAAAATATTTATTGATACTTTCTATCTAGGGTATCTAGTTTAAATATATACAAAAAAAATTCAGATTTTCTTCCATGAAATTTGGGACTTTATGCCACCAAATCGGGATTTGGGACCACAGTGCGGTGGTGTAAAAAGTGTTCAACGTAAGTATATTTTTAAAACGGCAGAATAGAACATATGCATGTCAATATCAGTTCAACCCAAAACAATGCAGTGGCTGGTTCACACTGTACCAAAAAAAAAAAATTACTTAACTGAAGCTTGTGCCTACGCTAAAACAAATGCTCCTACGATTTAATGCAATATATATACACCTTAGCAACTTAAATGTTAGTTGCAAAATGTAAGGCTGCGGGTGCGAGGACTTTCTCTATATTTTTAAAGCGGTCGAATAGAACAAATGCATTTCATTATCAGATCACCCAAAAACAATGCAGTGGCTGGTTCACACCGTACCAAAAAAATAAAATACTTAACTGAAGCTTGTGCCTACGCTATAACAAATGCTCCTACAATTAAATGCGATATATGCACCTTAAGTTACTAAGGTTAGTGGCAAATTGAATGCTGCGGGTGCAAGGTAACTCGACCATAGCGACTTAAGTTTTGGTGGTAATTTAATGTTGCGGGTGCGAGGACTTTCTCGGCAACTTCAACGCAAGTATATTTTTAAAGCAGCCGAATAGAACAAATGCATTTCAATATTAGTTCAACCCAAAACAATGCAGTGTCTGGTTCACTCTGTACCAAATAAATTAATAAATAAACTGAAGCTTTGGCCAATGCTTTAACAAATGCTTTCACGATTTAATGCGATATATGCACCTTAGCAACTTAAATGTTGATGGCAGATTGAATGCTGCGGGTGCAATGACTTTCTCGGTAACCCGACCGAGACGAAGATGCCACCCTGGCAAATTTTGGTGTTAAATTGAATGTTGCGGGTGCGAGGACTTTCACGGTAACTCGATCGATCCGAGGATGACACCCTGGCGGTGATGGAAAACGTGCTCAACGCAAGTATATTTTTAAAGCAGCCGAATGAACAAATGCATTTCAATATCAGTTCAACCCAAAACAATGCAGTGGCTGGTTCACTCTGTACCAAAAAAAATAAATTACTTAACTGACGCTTGTGCCTACGCTAAAACAAATGCTCCTACGATTTAATGCGATATATGCACCTTAGCAACTAAATGTTGGTGGCAAATTTAATGTTGCGGGTGCAATTACATTCTCGGTAACCCGACCGAGCCGAAGATGCCACCCTGCCGGTGGTGTAAAAAGTGTTCAACGTAAGTATATTTTTAAAACGGCAGAATAGAACATATGCATGTCAATATCAGTTTAACACAAAACAATGCAGTGGCTGGTTCACACTGTACCAAAAATAAAAAATAAATTACTTAACTGAAGCTTGTGCCTACGCTAAAACAAATGCTCCTACGATTTAATGCGATATATGCACCTTAGCAACTTAAATGCTAGTTGCAAAATTTAAGGCTGCGGGTGCGAGGACTTTCTCTATATTTTTAAAGCGGTCGAATAGAACAAATGCATTTCATTATCAGTTCAACCCAAAAAAATGCAGTGGCTGGCTCACACTGTACCAAAAAAATAAATTACTTAACTGAAGCTTGTGCCTACGCTATAACAAATGCTCCTACAATTAAATGCGATATATGCACCTTAAGTTACTAAGGTTGGTGGCAAATTGAATGCTGCGGGTGCAAGGAATTTTTCGGTAACCCGACCGAGCCGAAGATGTCACCCTGGCCAATTTTGGTGGTAATGTAATGTTGCGGGTGCGAGGACTTTCTCGGTAACTCGACCGATCCGAAGATGACACCCTGGCGGTGATGGAAAAATTGTTCAACGCAAGTATATTGTTAAAGCAGCCGAATAGAACAAATGAATTTCAATATCAATTCAACCCAAAACAATGCAGTGGCTGATTCACTGTGTAACAAATAAATTAATAAATAAAGATGTCACCCTGGCCAATTTTGGTGGTAATGTAATGTTGCGGGTGCGAGGACTTTCTCGGTAACTCGACCGATCCGAAGATGACACCCTGGCGGTGATGGAAAAAGTGTTCAACGCAAGTATATTTTTAAAGCAGCCGAATAGAACAAATGCATTTCAATATCAGTTCAACCCAAAACAATGCAGTGCCTGGTTCACTCTGTACCAAATAAATTAATAAATAAACTGAAGCTTTGGCCAATGTTATAACAAATGCTTTCACGATTTAATGCGATATATGCACATTAGCAACTTAAATCTTTGCAAAATTTAAGGTTGCGGGTGCGAGGACTTTCTCTATATTTTTAAAGCGGTCGAATAGAACAAATGCATTTCAATATCAGTTCAACCCAAAACAATGCAGTGGCTGATTCACTCTGTACCAAATAAATTAATAAATAAACGGAAGCTTTGGCCAATGGTATATCAAATGCTTTCACGATTTAATGCGATATATGCACCTTAGCAACTTAAATGTTGGTTGCAAAATTTAAGGCTGCGGGTGCGAGGACTTTCTCTATATTTTTAAAGCGGTCGAATAGAACAAATGCATTTCAATATCAGTTCAACCCAAAACAATGCAGTGGCAGGTTCACTCTGTACCAAATAAATTAATAAATAAACTGAAGCTTTGGCCAATGCTATAACAAATGCTTTCACGATTTAATGCGATATATGCACCTTAGCAACTTAAATGTTGATGGCAGATTGAATGCTGCGGGTGCAATGACTTTTTCGGTAACCCGACCGAGCCGAAGATGTCACCCTGGCCAATTTTGGTGGTAATTTAATGTTGCGGGTGCGAGGACTTTGGCGGTGATGGAAAAAGTGTTCAACGCAAGTATATTTTTAAAGCAGCCGAATAAAACAAATGCATTTCAATATCAGTTCAACCCAAAACAATGCAGTGCCTGGTTAACTCTGTACCAAATAAATTAATAAATAAACGGAAGCTTTGGCCAATGCTATATCAAATGCTTTCACGATTTAATGCGATATATGCACCTTAGCAACTTAAATGTTGGTTGCAAATTTAATGCTGTGGGTGCAATAACTTTCTTGGTAACTCGACCGAGCCGAAGATGACACCCTGGAGGTGATGGAAAACGTGTTCAACGCAAGTATATTATTAAAGCAGCCGAATGAACAAATGAATTTCAATATCAGTTCAACCCAAAACAAACAGTGCCTGGTTCACTCTGTACCAAATAAATTAATAAATAAACGGAAGCTTTGGCCAATGCTATATCAAATGCTATCACGATTTAATGCGATATATGCACCTTAGCAACTTAAATGTTGATGGCAAATTGAATGCTGCGGGTGCAATGACTTTCTCGGTAACCCGACCGAGACGAATATGCCACCCTGGCCAATTTTGGTGGTAATTTAATGTTGCGGGTGCGAGGACTTTCTCGGTAACTCGACCGATCCGAAAATGACACCTTGGCGGTGAAAGCATTTAAAGCAAATAAATAAATAACTAAACTGAAGCTTGTGCCTAAGCTATAACAAATGATCATACGGTTTAATGCGATATATGCGCCATAGCGACTTAAATTTTGGTGGTAAATTAAATGTTGCGAGTGCAATGACATTCTCGATAACCCGACCGAGCCAAAGATGTCACCCTGGCCAATTTTGGTGGTAATGTAATGTTGCGGGTGCGAGGACTTTCTCGGTAACTCGACCGATCCGAAGATGACACCCTGGCGGTGATGGAAAAATTGTTCAACGCAAGTATATTGTTAAAGCAGCCGAATGGAACAAATGAATTTCAATATCAATTCAACCCAAAACAATGCAGTGGCTGATTCACTGTGTAACAAATAAATTAATAAATAAAGATGTCACCCTGGCCAATTTTGGTGGTAATTTAATGTTGGGGGTGCGAGGACTTTCTTGGTAACTCGACCGATCCAAAGATGACACCCTGGCGGTGATGGAAAAAGTGTTCAACGCAATTATATTTTTAAAGCAGCCGAATAGAACAAATGCATTTCAATATCAGTTCAACCCAAAACAATGCAGTGCCTGGTTCACTCTGTACCAAATAAATTAATAAATAAACTGAAGCTTTGGCCAATGCTATAACAAATGCTTTCACGATTTAATGCGATATATGCACCTTAGCAACTTAAATGTTGGTTGCAAAATTTAAGGCTGCGGGTGCGAGGACTTTCTCTATATTTTTAAAGCGGTCGAATAGAACAAATGCATTTCAATATCAGTTCAACCCAAAACAATGCAGTGGCTGGTTCACACTGTACCAAAAAAATAAATTACTTAACTGAAGCTTGTGCCTACGCTATAACAAAAGCTCCTACAATTTAATGCGATATATGCACCTTAGCAACTAAATGTTGGTGGCAAATTTAATGTTGCGGGTGCAATGACATTCTCGGTAACCCGACCGAGCCGAAGATGCCACCCTGCCGGTGGTGTAAAAAGTGTTCAACGTAAGTATATTTTTAAAACGGCACAATAGAACAAATGCATTTTAATATCAGTTCAACCCAAAACAATGCAGTGGCTGGTTCACACTGTACCAAAAAAATAAATTACTTAACTGAAGCTTGTGCCTACGCTATAACAAATGGTCCTACAATTTAATGCGATATATGTACCTTAGTAACTTAAATGTTGGTGGCAAATTGAATGCTGCGGGTGCAAGGACTTTTTCGGTAACCCGACCGAGCCGAAGATGTCACCCTGGCCAATTTTGGTGGTAATTTAATGTTGCGGGTGCGAGGACTTTGGCGGTGATGGAAAAAGTGTTCAACGCAAGTATATTTTTAAAGCAGCCGAATAAAACAAATGCATTTCAATATCAGTTCAACCCAAAACAATGCAGTGGCTGATTCACTCTGTACCAAATAAATAAATAAACTGAAGCTTTTTCCAATGCTATATCAAATGCTTTCACGATTTAATGCGCTATACGCACCTTAGCAACTTAAATGTTGATGGCAGATTGAATGCTGCGGGTGCAATGACTTTCTCGGTAACCCGACCGAGACGAAGATGCCACCCTGGCCAATTTTGGTGTTAAATTGAATGTTGCGGGTGCGAGGACTTTCACGGTAACTCGACCATAGCGACTTAAGTTTTGGTGGTAATTTAATGTTGCGGGTGCGAGGACTTTCTCGGCAACTTCAACGCAAGTATATTTTTAAAGCAGCCGAATAGAACAAATGCATTTCAATATTAGTTCAACCCAAAACAATGCAGAGTCTGGTTCACTCTGTACCAAATAAATTAATAAATAAACTGAAGCTTTGGCCAATGCTATAACAAATGCTTTCACGATTTAATGCGATATATGCACCTTAGCAACTTAAATGTTGATGGCAGATTGAATGCTGCGGGTGCAATGACTTTCTCGGTAACCCGACCGAGACGAAGATGCCACCCTGGCCAATTTTGGTGTTAAATTGAATGTTGCGGGTGCGAGGACTTTCACGGTAACTCGATCGATCCGAAGATGACACCCTGGCGGTGATGGAAAACGTGCTCAACGCAAGTATATTTTTAAAGCAGCCGAATGAACAAATGCATTTCAATATCAGTTCAACCCAAAACAATGCAGTGGCTGGTTCACTCTGTACCAAAAAAAATAAATTACTTAACTGACGCTTGTGCCTACGCTAAAACAAATGCTCCTACGATTTAATGCGATATATGCACCTTAGCAACTAAATGTTGGTGGCAAATTTAATGTTGCGGGTGCAATGACTTTCTCGGTAACCCGACCGAGCCGAAAATGGTACCCTGGCCAATTTTGGTGGTAATTTAATGTTGGGGGTGCGAGGACTTTCTTGGTAACTCGACCGATCCAAAGATGACACCCTGGCGGTGATGGAAAAAGTGTTCAACGCAATTATATTTTTAAAGCAGCCGAATAGAACAAATGCATTTCAATATCAGTTCAACCCAAAACAATGCAGTGGCTGGTTCACTCTGTACCAAATAAATAAATAACTTAACTGAAGCGTTTGCCTACGATATAACAAATGCTCCTACGATTTATTGCGATATATGCACCATAGCGACTTAAGTTTTGGTGGTAATTTAATGTTGCGGGTGCGAGGACTTTCTCGGTAACTCGACCGATCCGAAGATGACACCCTGGCGGTGATGGAAAAATTGTTCAACGCAAGTATATTTTTAAAGCAGCCGAATAGAACAAATGAATTTCAATATCAATTCAACCCAAAACAATGCAGTGGCTGATTCACTGTGTAACAAATAAATTAATAAATAAACGGAAGCTTTGGCCAATGCTATATCAAATGCTTTCACGATTTAATGCGATATATGCACCTTAGTAACTTAAATGTTGGTGGCAAATTGAATGCTGCGGGTGCAAGGAATTTTTCGGTAACCCGACCGAGCCGAAGATGTCACCCTGGCCAATTTTGGTGGTAATGTAATGTTGCGGGTGCGAGGACTTTCTCGGTAACTCGACCGATCCGAAGATGACACCCTGACGGTGATGGAAAAAGTGTTCAACGCAAGTATATTTTTAAAGCAGCCGAATAGAACAAATGCATTTCAATATCAGTTCAACCCAAAACAATGCAGTGCCTGGTTCACTCTGTACCAAATAAATTAATAAATAAACTGAAGCTTTGGCCAATGCTATAACAAATGCTTTCACGATTTAATGCGATATATGCACATTAGCAACTTAAATCTTTGCAAAATTTAAGGTTGCGGGTGCGAGGACTTTCTCTATATTTTTAAAGCGTTCGAATAGAACAGAACAAATGCATTTCAATATCAGTTCAACCCAAAACAATGCAGTGGCTGGTTCACACTTTACCAACACATAAATTACTTAACTGAAGCTTGTGCCTACGCTATAACAAATACTCCTACAATTTAATGCGATATATGCACCTTAGCAACTTAAATGTTGGTGACAAATTGAATCCTGCGGGTGCAATGACATTCTCGGTAACCCGACCGAGCCGAAGACGCCACCCTGCCGGTGGTGTAAAAAGTGTTCAACGCAAGTATATTTTTAAAGCGGTGGAATAGAACAAATGCATTTCAATATCAGTTCAACCCAAAACAATGCACTGGCTGGTTCCACTCTGTACCAAATAAATAAATAACTAAACTGAAGCTTTTGCCTACGATATAACAACTGCTCCTACGATTTATTGCGATATATGCACCATAGAGACTTAAATTTTGGTGATAAATTTAATGTTGCGGGTGCAATGAGTTTCTCGGTAACCCGACCGAGCCGAAGACGCCACCCTGCCGGTGGTGTAAAAAGTGTTCAACGCAAGTATATTTTTAAAGCGTCCGAATAAAACATATGCATTGCAGTATCAGTTTAACTTAAAACAATGCAGTGGCTGGTTCACTCTGTACCAAATAAATAAATAACTAAACTAAAGCTTGTGCCTACGCTATAACAAATGCTCCTACGATTTAATGAGATTTATGCACCTTAGCAACTTAAATGTTGGTTGCAAATTTAATGCTGTGGGTGCAATAACTTTCTTGGTACCTCGACCGAGCCGAAGATGCCACCCTGCCGGTGGTGTAAAGTTTTCAACGCAAGTATATTTTTAAAGCGGTGGAATAGAACAAATGCATTTCAAAATCAGTTTAACCCAAAACAATGCAGTGGCTGGTTCACTCTGTACCAAATAAATTAATAAATAAACGGAAGCTTTGGCCAATGCTATATCAAATGCTTTCACGATTTGATGCGATATATGCACCTTAGTAACTTAAATGTTGGTGGCAAATTGAAGGCTGCGGGTGCAAAGACTTTCTCGGTAACCCGACTGAGCAGAAGACGCCGCGCCGACTGAAGGAGGCGACTTGACCTGCGACCTGGCCGGCGACGTGACCTGCGACCTGACCGGCGACCTGACCTGTGACCTGACCGGCGACCTGGCCGGACTGGAGGGAGGAGGCGACCTGACTGGCCGGCGACCTGACCAGCGACTGCTGGACGCGACCTGACCGGCGACCTGACTGGCCGGCGACCTGACCAGCGACTGCTGGACGCGACCTGACCGGCGACCTGACCTGCGACCTGACCGGCGACCTGGCCGGACTGGAGGAGGCGACCTGACTGGTGACTGACTGGCGACTGGAGGAGACGACCTGACCGGCGACTGCAGGACGCGACCTGCCTTCGATCTGACCGGCGACTGGAGGAGGCGTCTGCAATGGGCGACCTGACCGGTAACGTGGCCGGCGACTGCAAGGGGAGACCTGACCGGCGACCTGTCCGGCGAGCTGGCCGGCGACCGGTGGAGGCCGGTAACGTGGCCGGCGACTGCAAGGGGAGACCTGACCGGCGACCTGTCCGGCGAGCTGGCCGGCGACCGGTGGAGGCGACCTGGTCGACGACTGGAGTATGCGATCTGGAGGAGGCGACCTGACTTACAACCTCAACTGCAAGGGGCAACCTGACTTACGACATAGCGACTGCAAGGGGCAATGGGCGACCTGGCCGGCGACTGAAGGAGGCGACCTCACCTGCCACCTGGCCGGCGAAGTGACCTGCGACCTGGCCGGCGACCTGACCAGCGACTGCTGGACGCGACCTGACCGGTGACCTGACCTGCGACCTGGCCGGACTGGAGGAGGCGACCTGACTGGCGACTGGAGGAGACGACCTGACCGGCGACTGGAGGAGGCGATGACTGACTGGTGACTGACTGGCGACTGGAGGAGACGACCTGACCGGCGACTGCAGGACGCGACCTGCCTTCGACCTGACCGGCGACTGGAGGAGGCGTCTGCAATGGGCGACCTGACCGGTGACGTGGCCGGCGACTGCAAGGGGAGACCTGACCGGCGACCTGTCCGGCGAGCTGGCCGGCGACCGGTGGAGGCGACCAAAACAATGCTGTGGCTGGTTCACTCTATACCAAATAAATAAATAACTAAACTAAATATTGTGCCTACGCTATAAGAAATGCTCCTACGGTTTAATGCGATATATGCACCATAGCGACATAATTTTGGTGGTAAATTTAATGTTGCGGGTGCAATGACTTTCTCGGTAACCCGACTGAGCGGAAGACGCCGCGGCGACTGAAGGAAGCGACTTGACCTGCGACCTGGCCGGCGACATGACCTGCGACCTGGCCGGCGACCTGACCTGTGACCTGACCGGCGACCTGGCCGGACTGGAGGGAGGAGGCGACCTGACTGGCCGGCGACCTGACCAGCGACTGCTGGACGCGACCTGACCTGCGACCTGACCGGCGACCTGGCCGGACTGGAGGAGGCGACCTGACTGGTGACTGACTGGCGACTGGAGGAGACGACCTGACCGGTGACTGCAGGACGCGACCTGCCTTCGACCTGACCGGCGACTGGAGGAGGCGTCTGCAATGGGCGACCTGACCGGTGACGTGGACGGCGACTGCAAGGGGAGACCTGACCGGCGACCTGTCCGGCGAGCTGGCCGGCGACCGGTGAAGGCGACCAAAACAATGCAGTGGCTGGTTCACTCTATACCAAATAAATAAATAACTAAACTAAATATTGTGCCTACGCTATAAGAAATGCTCCTACGGTTTAATGCGATATATGCACCATAGCGACATAATTTTGGTGGTAAATTTAATGTTGCGGGTGCAATGACTTTCTCGGTAACCCGACTGAGCGGAAGACGCCGCGGCGACTGAAGGAAGCGACTTGACCTGCGACCTGGCCGGCGACATGACCTGCGACCTGGCCGGCGACCTGACCTGTGACCTGACCGGCGACCTGGCCGGACTGGAGGGAGGAGGCGACCTGACTGGCCGGCGACCTGACCAGCGACTGCTGGACGCGACCTGACCTGCGACCTGACCGGCGACCTGGCCGGACTGGAGGAGGCGACCTGACTGGTGACTGACTGGCGACTGGAGGAGACGACCTGACCGGCGACTGCAGGACGCGACCTGCCTTCGACCTGACCGGCGACTGGAGGAGGCGTCTGCAATGGGCGACCTGACCGGTGACGTGGCCGGCGACTGCAAGGGGAGACCTGACCGGCGACCTGTCCGGCGAGCTGGCCGGACTGGAGGAGGCGACCTGACTGGCGACTGGAGGAGACGACCTGACCGGCGACTGCAGGACGCGACCTGCCTTCGACCTGACCGGCGACTGAAGGAGGCGTCTGCAATGGGCGACCTGACCGGTGACGTGGCCGGCGACTGCAAGGGGAGACCTGGCCGGCGACCTGTCCGGCGAGCTGACCTGCGACCTGACCGGCGACCTGACCGGCGACCTGGCCGGACTGGAGGAGGCGACCTGACTGGCGACTGGAGGAGACGACCTGACCGGCGACTGCAGGACGCGACCTGCCTTCGACCTGACCGGCGACTGAAGGAGGCGTCTGCAATGGGCGACCTGACCGGTGACGTGGCCGGCGACTGCAAGGGGAGACCTGGCCGGCGACCTGTCCGGCGAGCTGACCTGCGACCTGACCGGCGACCTGACCGGCGACCTGGCCGGACTGGAGGAGGCGACCTGACTGGCGACTGGAGGAGACGACCTGACCGGCGACTGCAGGACGCGACCTGCCTTCGACCTGACCGGCGACTGAAGGAGGCGTCTGCAATGGGCGACCTGACCGGTGACGTGGCCGGCGACTGCAAGGGGAGACCTGACCGGCGACCTGTCCGGCGAGCTGGCCGGCAACCGGTGAAGGCGACCTGGTCGACGACTGGAGTATGCGATCTGGAGGAGGCGACCTGACTTACAACCTCAACTGCAAGGGGCAACCTGACTTACGACATAGCCGGCGACTGCAAGGGGCAACCTGACTTACGACATAGCCGGCGACTGCAAGGGGCGACCTGACTTACGACCTGGCCGGAGACTGGAGGAGGCGACCTGAATAGCGACTGCAAGGGGCAATGGGCGACCTGGCCGGCGACTGGAGGAGGCGACCTGACCTGCCACCTGGCCGGCGACGTGACCTGCGACCTGGCCGGCGACCTGACCAGCGACTGCTGGACGCGACCTGACCGGCGACCTGGCCGGACTGGAGGAGGCGACCTGACTGGCGACTGGAGGAGACGACCTGACCGGCGACTGGAGGAGGCGACCTGACTGACTGGTGACTGACTGGCGACTGGAGGAGACGACCTGACCGGCGACTGCAGGACGCGACCTGCCTTCGACCTGACCGGCGACTGGAGGAGGCGGTAAATTTAATGTTGCGGGTTCAATGACTTTCTCGGTAACCCGACTGAGCAGAAGACGCCGCGGCGACTGAAGGAGGCGACTTGACCTGCGACCTGGCCGGCGACGTGACCTGCGACCTGGCCGGCGACCTGACCTGTGACCTGACCGGCGACCTGGCCGGACTGGAGGGAGGAGGCGACCTGACGTGCCGGCGACCTGACCAGCGACTGCTGGACGCGACCTGACCTGCGACCTGACCTGCCACCTGGCCGGCGACGTGACCTGCGACCTGGCCGGCGACCTGACCAGCGACTGCTGGACGCGACCTGACCGGCGACCTGGCCGGACTGGAGGAGGCGACCTGACTGGCGACTGGAGGAGACGACCTGACCGGCGACTGCAGGACGCGACCTGCCTTCGACCTGACCGGCGACTGAAGGAGGCGTCTGCAATGGGCGACCTGACCGGTGACGTGGCCGGCGACTGCAAGGGGAGACCTGACCGGCGACCTGTCCGGCGAGCTGACCTGCGACCTGACCGGCGACCTGGCCGGACTGGAGGAGGCGACCTGACTGGCGACTGGAGGAGACGACCTGACCGGCGACTGCAGGACGCGACCTGCCTTCGACCTGACCGGCGACTGAAGGAGGCGTCTGTAATGGGCGACCTGACCGGTGACGTGGCCGGCGACTGCAAGGGGAGACCTGACCGGCGACCTGTCCGGCGAGCTGGCCGGCAACCGGTGAAGGCGACCTGGTCGACGACTGGAGTATGCGATCTGGAGGAGGCGACCTGACTTACAACCTCAACTGCAAGGGGCAACCTGACTTACGACATAGCCGGCGACTGCAAGGGGCAACCTGACTTACGACATAGCCGGCGACTGCAAGGGGCGACCTGACTTACGACCTGGCCGGAGACTGGAGGAGGCGACCTGAATAGCGACTGCAAGGGGCAATGGGCGACCTGGCCGGCGACTGAAGGAGGCGACCTCACCTGCCACCTGGCCGGCGAAGTGACCTGCGACCTGGCCGGCGACCTGACCAGCGACTGCTGGACGCGACCTGACCGGTGACCTGACCTGCGACCTGGCCGGACTGGAGGAGGCGACCTGACTGGCGACTGGAGGAGACGACCTGACCGGCGACTGGAGGAGGCGATGACTGACTGGTGACTGACTGGCGACTGGAGGAGACGACCTGACCGGCGACTGCAGGACGCGACCTGCCTTCGACCTGACCGGCGACTGGAGGAGGCGTCTGCAATGGGCGACCTGACCGGTGACGTGGCCGGCGACTGCAAGGGGAGACCTGACCGG
Organism: Drosophila ananassae; assembly: GCF_017639315.1. Lineage (NCBI taxonomy): Eukaryota > Metazoa > Arthropoda > Insecta > Diptera > Drosophilidae > Drosophila > Drosophila ananassae. Next base: position 26,249,157 of record NC_057929.1, on the reverse strand, counting down.
CGACCTGTCCGGCGAGCTGGCCGGCGACCGGTGGAAGCGACCAAAACAATGCTGTGGCTGGTTCACTCTATACCAAATAAATAAATAAATAACTAAACTAAATATTGTGCCTACGCTATAAGAAATGCTCCTACGGTTTAATGCGATATATGAAAAAAATTTTTACCACCAAAATTGGCCGGACTGGAGGAGGCGACCTGACTGGTGACTGACTGGCGACTGGAGGAGACGACCTGACCGGCGACTGCAGGACGCGACCTGCCTTCGACCTGACCGGCGACTGGAGGAGGCGTCTGCAATGGGCGACCTGACCGGTGACGTGGACGGCGACTGCAAGGGGAGACCTGACCGGCGACCTGTCCGGCGAGCTGGCCGGCGACCGGTGAAGGCGACCAAAACAATGCAGTGGCTGGTTCACTCTATACCAAATAAATAAATAACTAAACTAAATATTGTGCCTACGCTATAAGAAATGCTCCTACGGTTTAATGCGATATATGCACCATAGCGACATAATTTTGGTGGTAAATTTAATGTTGCGGGTGCAATGACTTTCTCGGTAACCCGACTGAGCGGAAGACGCCGCGGCGACTGAAGGAAGCGACTTGACCTGCGACCTGGCCGGCGACATGACCTGCGACCTGGCCGGCGACCTGACCGGCGACCTGACCTGTGATCTGACCGGCGACCTGGCCGGACTGGAGGGAGGAGGCGACCTGACTGGCCGGCGACCTGACCAGCGACTGCTGGACGCGACCTGACCTGCGACCTGACCGGCGACCTGGCCGGACTGGAGGAGGCGACCTGACTGGTGACTGACTGGCGACTGGAGGAGACGACCTGACCGGTGACTGCAGGACGCGACCTGCCTTCGACCTGACCGGCGACTGGAGGAGGCGTCTGCAATGGGCGACCTGACCGGTGACGTGGCCGGCGACTGTAAGGGGAGACCTGACCGGCGACCTGTCCGGCGAGCTGGCCGGCGACCGGTGGAGGCGACCTGGTCGACGACCAGAGTATGCGATCTCTGAGTATGCGATCGCATACGACGGAGTATGCGATCTGGAGGAGGCGACCTGACTTACAACCTCAACTGCAAGGGGCAACCTGACTTACGACATAGCCGGCGACTGCAAGGGGCAACCTGACTTACGACATAGCCGGCGACTGCAAGGGGCGACCTGACTTACGGGAGGAGGCGACCTGAATAGCGACTGCAAGGGGCAATGGGCGACCTGGCCGGCGACTGGAGGAGGCGACCTGACCTGCCACCTGGCCGGCGACGTGACCTGCGACCTGGCCGGCGACCTGACCAGCGACCTGACCAGCGACTGCTGGACGCGACCTGACCGGCGACCTGGCCGGACTGGAGGAGGCGACCTGACTGGCGACTGGAGGAGACGACCTGACCGGCGACTGGAGGAGGCGACCTGACTGACTGGTGACTGACTGGCGACTGGAGGAGACGACCTGACCGGCGACTGCAGGACGCGACCTGCCTTCGACCTGACCGGCGACTGGAGGAGGCGGTAAATTTAATGTTGCGGGTTCAATGACTTTCTCGGTAACCCGACTGAGCAGAAGACGCCGCGGCGACTGAAGGAGGCGACTTGACCTGCGACCTGGCCGGCGACGTGACCTGCGACCTGGCCGGCGACCTGACCGGCGACCTGACCGGCGACCTGACCTGTGACCTGACCGGCGACCTGGCCGGACTGGAGGAGGCGACCTGACTGGTGACTGACTGGCGACTGGAGGAGACGACCTGACCGGCGACTGCAGGACATTTAATGCGATATATGCACCTTAGCAACTTAAATGTTGGTGACAAATTGAATGCTGCGGGTGCAATGACATTCTCGGTAACCCGACCGAGCCGAAGACGCCACCCTGCCGGTGGTGTAAAAAGTGTTCAACGCAAGTATATTTTTAAAGCGGTGGAATAGAACAAATGCATTTCAATATCAGTTCAACCCAAAACAATGCACTGGCTGGTTCCACTCTGTACCAAATAAATAAATAACTAAACTGAAGCTTTTGCCTACGATATAACAACTGCTCCTACGATTTATTGCGATATATGCACCATAGAGACTTAAATTTTGGTGATAAATTTAATGTTGCGGGTGCAATGACTTTCTCGGTAACCCGACCGAGCCGAAGACGCCACCCTGCCGGTGGTGTAAAAAGTGTTCAACGCAAGTATATTTTTAAAGCGGCCGAATAAAACATATGCATTGCAGTATCAGTTTAACTTAAAACAATGCCGTGGCTGGTTCACTCTGTACCAAATAAATAAATAACTAAACTAAAGCTTGTGCCTACGCTATAACAAATGCTCCTACGGAGACTGGAGGAGGCGACCTGAATAGCGACTGCAAGGGGCAATGGGCGAACTGGCCGGCGACTGGAGGAGGCGACCTGACCTGCCACCTGGCCGGCGACCTGACCTGACCTGGCCGGACTGGAGGAGGCGACCTGACTGGCGACTGGAGGAGACGACCTGACCGGCGACTGGAGGAGGCGACCTGACTGACTGGTGACTGACTGGCGACTGGAGGAGACGACCTGACCGGCGACTGCAGGACGCGACCTGCCTTCGACCTGACCGGCGACTGGAGGAGGCGGTAAATTTAATGTTGCGGGTGCAATGACTTTCTCGGTAACCCGACTGAGCAGAAGACGCCGCGGCGACTGAAGGAGGCGACTTGACCTGCGACCTGGCCGGCGACGTGACCTGCGACCTGGCCGGCGACGTGACCTGCGACCTGGCCGGCGACCTGACCTGTGACCTGACCGGCGACCTGGCCGGACTGGAGGGAGGAGGCGACCTGACTGGCCGGCGACCTGACTGGCCGGCGACCTGACCAGCGACTGCTGGACGCGACCTGACCCGCGACCTGACCGGCGACCTGGCCGGACTGGAGGAGGCGACCTGACTGGTGACTGACTGGCGACTGGAGGAGACGACCTTACCGGCGACTGCAGGAGGCGTCTGCAATGGGCGACCTGACCGGCGATCTGTCCGGTGACCTGGCCGGCGACCTGGCTGGCGATTGGAGAAGGCAACCTGTCCGGCGTCTGGAGGAGGCGACCTGACCGGCAACTAGAGGAGGCGACCTGACTTACAACCTGGCCGGCGACTGGAGGAGGCGACTGCAATGGGCGACCTGGTCGGCGACTGTAGGAGGCGACCTGAATGGCGACCTGTCCGGCGATTGGAGGATGCGACCTGACTTACGACCTGACCAGCGACTGGAGGAAGCGACCTGACCGGCGACTGGAGGAGGCGACCTGACCAGCAATTGGAGGAGGCGACCTGACCGGCGACTGGAGGGGGCGACTGCAAAGGCGACCTGTCCGGAGAGCTAGCCGGCGACTGAAGGAGGCGACCTGACCGGCGACATGGCCGACGACTGGAGTATGCGACCTGACCGACGACTGGAGGATGCGACCTGACCGACGACTGGAGGAGGCGACCTGGCCGGCGACTGGAGGGGGCGACTTGAATGGCCTGGCCGGCGACTGGAGGAGGCGTCTGCAATGGGCGACCTGACCGGCGATCTGTCCGGTGACCTGGCCGGCGACCTGGCTGGCGATTGGAGAAGGCGACCTGACCGGCGACCTGTCCGGCGTCTGGAGGAGGCGACCTGACCGGCAACTAGAGGAGGCGACCTGACTTACAACCTGGCCGGCGACTGGAGGAGGCGACCTGACCGGTGACCTGACCGGCGACATGGCCGACGACTGGAGGATGCCACCTGACCGGTGACTGGAAAAGGGGAACTGACTTACGACCTGGCCTGCGACTGGAGGAGGCGACCTGACCGGCGACTGCAGGACGCGAGCTGACCGGCGATTGGAGGAGCTGACCTGACCTGCGACCTGGCCGGCGACTGCAGGACGCGACCTGACCTGCGACCTGGCCGACGACTGTAGGATGCGACCTGACCGACTGGAGGGGGCGACCTGACGTACGACCTGGCCGGAGACTAGAGGAGACGACCTTACCGGCGACCTTGCCGGCGACTGGAGAAGGCGACCTGGCCGGCGACTGAAGGAGGCGACCTGACCGGCGACTGAAGGAGGCGACCTGTCCGGAGATCTGTCCGGCGACTGGAGGAGGCGAACTGGCCGGCGATCTGGCCGGCGACTGGAGGAGGTGCACTCACCTGTCTGGCGACAGGAGGCGGAGGCACCCCTGCCCATGCTGGAAGAGCACCACCCCAGCCTCTGCTGGAGGAGGACCACATACCCACCTGCCCCTGCTGGAGGATGAGCATCGCCCTGGCTCTGCCTGCTGAGGGCCACCCACTCACCTGACCCTGTCTGCTGGAGGAGCCAACCTGGCACTGCCGGAGGACGAGCACCAACCTGGCACTGCTGGAGGATGAGCAATCACCTGGCCCTGCTGGAGGATGAGCACCAACCTGGCACTGCTGGAGGATGAGCAATCACCAGGCCCTGCTGGAGGAGGTGCACACAGCTGGCCCTGCCCCTGGTGGAGGAAGGACCACCCACCAACCTGGACCTGTATGCTGGAGGAGGAGCACCCACCTGGCCCTGTCTGCTGGAGGAGGAGCACCCACCTGGCCCTGCTGGAAGAAGAGCACCCACCTGGCTCTGCTGGAGGATGAGCTTCGCTCAATATAAATAAATAAATAACTAAACTAAATATTGTGCCTACGCTATAAGAAATGCTCCTACGGTTTAATGCGATATATGAAAAAAATTTTTACCACCAAAATTGGCCGGACTGGAGGAGGCGACCTGACTGGTGACTGACTGGCGACTGGAGGAGACGACCTGACCGGCGACTGCAGGACGCGACCTGCCTTCGACCTGACCGGCGACTGGAGGAGGCGTCTGCAATGGGCGACCTGACCGGTGACGTGGCCGGCGACTGCAAGGGGAGACCTGACCGGCGACCTGTCCGGCGAGCTGGCCGGCGACCGGTGGAGGCGACCTGGTCGACGACCAGAGTATGCGATCTCTGAGTATGCGATCGCATACGACGGAGTATGCGATCTGGAGGAGGCGACCTGACTTACAACCTCAACTGCAAGGGGCAACCTGACTTACGACATAGCCGGCGACTGCAAGGGGCAACCTGACTTACGACATAGCCGGCGACTGCAAGGGGCGACCTGACTTACGACCTGGCCGGAGACTGGAGGAGGCGACCTGAATAGCGACTGCAAGGGGCAATGGGCGACCTGGCCGGCGACTGGAGGAGGCGACCTGACCTGCCACCTGGCCGGCGACGTGACCTGCGACCTGGCCGGCGACCTGACCAGCGACTGCTGGACGCGACCTGACCGGCGACCTGGCCGGACTGGAGGAGGCGACCTGACTGGCGACTGGAGGAGACGACCTGACCGGCGACTGAAGGAGGCGACCTGACTGACTGGTGACTGACTGGCGACTGGAGGAGACGACCTGACCGGCGACTGCAGGACGCGACCTGCCTTCGACCTGACCGGCGACTGGAGGAGGCGGTAAATTTAATGTTGCGGGTTCAATGACTTTCTCGGTAACCCGACTGAGCAGAAGACGCCGCGGCGACTGAAGGAGGCGACTTGACCTGCGACCTGGCCGGCGACGTGACCTGCGACCTGGCCGGCGACCTGACCGGCGACCTGACCTGTGACCTGACCGGCGACCTGGCCGGACTGGAGGAGGCGACCTGACTGACTGGCGACTGGAGGAGACGACCTGACCGGCGACTGCAGGACGCGACCTGCCTTCGACCTGACCTGCGACTGGAGGAGGCGTCTGCAATGGGCGACCTGACCGGTGACGTGGCCGGCGACTGCAAGGGGAGACCTGACCGGCGACCTGTCCGGCGAGCTGGCCGGCAACCGGTGAAGGCGACCTGGTCGACGACTGGAGTATGCGATTTGGAGGAGGCGACCTGACTTACAACCTCAACTGCAAGGGGCAACCTGACTTACGACATAGCCGGCGACTGCAAGGGGCAACCTGACTTACGACATAGCCGGCGACTGCAAGGGGCGACCTGACTTACGACCTGGCCGGAGACTGGAGGAGGCGACCTGAATAGCGACTGCAAGGGGCAATGGGCGACCTGGCCAGCGACTGAAGGAGGCGACCTGACCTGCCACCTGGCCGGCGACGTGACCTGCGACCTGGCCGGCGACCTGACCTGTGACCTGACCGGCGACCTGGCCGGACTGGAGGGAGGAGGCGACCTGACTGGCCGGCGACCTGACCAGCGACTGCTGGACGCGACCTGACCTGCGACCTGACCTGCCACCTGGCCGGCGACGTGACCTGCGACCTGGCCGGCGACCTGACCAGCGACTGCTGGACGCGACCTGACCGGCGACCTGGCCGGACTGGAGGAGGCGACCTGACTGGCGACTGGAGGAGACGACCTGACCGGCGACTGCAGGACGCGACCTGCCTTCGACCTGACCGGCGACTGAAGGAGGCGTCTGCAATGGGCGACCTGACCGGTGACGTGGCCGGCGACTGCAAGGGGAGACCTGACCGGCGACCTGTCCGGCGAGCTGACCTGCGACCTGACCGGCGACCTGGCCGGACTGGAGGAGGCGACCTGACTGACTGGCGACTGGAGGAGACGACCTGACCGGCGACTGCAGGACGCGACCTGCCTTCGACCTGACCTGCGACTGGAGGAGGCGACTGCAATGGGCGACCTGGTCGGCGACTGTAGGAGGCGACCTGAATGGCGACCTGTCCGGCGATTGGAGGATGCGACCTGACTTACGACCTGACCAGCGACTGGAGGAAGCGACCTGACCGGCGACTGGAGGAGGCGACCTGACCAGCAATTGGAGGAGGCGACCTGACCGGCGACTGGAGGGGGCGACTGCAAAGGCGACCTGTCCGGAGAGCTAGCCGGCGACTGAAGGAGGCGACCTGACCGGCGACATGGCCGACGACTGGAGTATGCGACCTGACCGACGACTGGAGGATGCGACCTGACCGACGACTGGAGGAGGCGACCTGGCCGGCGACTGGAGGGGGCGACTTGAATGGCCTGGCCGGCGACTGGAGGAGGCGTCTGCAATGGGCGACCTGACCGGCGATCTGTCCGGTGACCTGGCCGGCGACCTGGCTGGCGATTGGAGAAGGCGACCTGACCGGCGACCTGTCCGGCGTCTGGAGGAGGCGACCTGACCGGCAACTAGAGGAGGCGACCTGACTTACAACCTGGCCGGCGACTGGAGGAGGCGACCTGACCGGTGACCTGACCGGCGACATGGCCGACGACTGGAGGATGCCACCTGACCGGTGACTGGAAAAGGGGAACTGACTTACGACCTGGCCTGCGACTGGAGGAGGCGACCTGACCGGCGACTGCAGGACGCGAGCTGACCGGCGATTGGAGGAGCTGACCTGACCTGCGACCTGGCCGGCGACTGCAGGACGCGACCTGACCTGCGACCTGGCCGACGACTGTAGGATGCGACCTGACCGACTGGAGGGGGCGACCTGACGTACGACCTGGCCGGAGACTAGAGGAGACGACCTTACCGGCGACCTTGCCGGCGACTGGAGAAGGCGACCTGGCCGGCGACTGAAGGAGGCGACCTGACCGGCGACTGAAGGAGGCGACCTGTCCGGAGATCTGTCCGGCGACTGGAGGAGGCGAACTGGCCGGCGATCTGGCCGGCGACTGGAGGAGGTGCACTCACCTGTCTGGCGACAGGAGGCGGAGGCACCCCTGCCCATGCTGGAAGAGCACCACCCCAGCCTCTGCTGGAGGAGGACCACATACCCACCTGCCCCTGCTGGAGGATGAGCATCGCCCTGGCTCTGCCTGCTGAGGGCCACCCACTCACCTGACCCTGTCTGCTGGAGGAGCCAACCTGGCACTGCCGGAGGACGAGCACCAACCTGGCACTGCTGGAGGATGAGCAATCACCTGGCCCTGCTGGAGGATGAGCACCAACCTGGCACTGCTGGAGGATGAGCAATCACCAGGCCCTGCTGGAGGAGGTGCACACAGCTGGCCCTGCCCCTGGTGGAGGAAGGACCACCCACCAACCTGGACCTGTATGCTGGAGGAGGAGCACCCACCTGGCCCTGTCTGCTGGAGGAGGAGCACCCACCTGGCCCTGCTGGAAGAAGAGCACCCACCTGGCTCTGCTGGAGGATGAGCTTCGCTCAATATAAATAAATAAATAACTAAACTAAATATTGTGCCTACGCTATAAGAAATGCTCCTACGGTTTAATGCGATATATGAAAAAAATTTTTACCACCAAAATTGGCCGGACTGGAGGAGGCGACCTGACTGGTGACTGACTGGCGACTGGAGGAGACGACCTGACCGGCGACTGCAGGACGCGACCTGCCTTCGACCTGACCGGCGACTGGAGGAGGCGTCTGCAATGGGCGACCTGACCGGTGACGTGGCCGGCGACTGCAAGGGGAGACCTGACCGGCGACCTGTCCGGCGAGCTGGCCGGCGACCGGTGGAGGCGACCTGGTCGACGACCAGAGTATGCGATCTCTGAGTATGCGATCGCATACGACGGAGTATGCGATCTGGAGGAGGCGACCTGACTTACAACCTCAACTGCAAGGGGCAACCTGACTTACGACATAGCCGGCGACTGCAAGGGGCAACCTGACTTACGACATAGCCGGCGACTGCAAGGGGCGACCTGACTTACGACCTGGCCGGAGACTGGAGGAGGCGACCTGAATAGCGACTGCAAGGGGCAATGGGCGACCTGGCCGGCGACTGGAGGAGGCGACCTGACCTGCCACCTGGCCGGCGACGTGACCTGCGACCTGGCCGGCGACCTGACCAGCGACTGCTGGACGCGACCTGACCGGCGACCTGGCCGGACTGGAGGAGGCGACCTGACTGGCGACTGGAGGAGACGACCTGACCGGCGACTGAAGGAGGCGACCTGACTGACTGGTGACTGACTGGCGACTGGAGGAGACGACCTGACCGGCGACTGCAGGACGCGACCTGCCTTCGACCTGACCGGCGACTGGAGGAGGCGGTAAATTTAATGTTGCGGGTTCAATGACTTTCTCGGTAACCCGACTGAGCAGAAGACGCCGCGGCGACTGAAGGAGGCGACTTGACCTGCGACCTGGCCGGCGACGTGACCTGCGACCTGGCCGGCGACCTGACCGGCGACCTGACCTGTGACCTGACCGGCGACCTGGCCGGACTGGAGGAGGCGACCTGACTGACTGGCGACTGGAGGAGACGACCTGACCGGCGACTGCAGGACGCGACCTGCCTTCGACCTGACCTGCGACTGGAGGAGGCGTCTGCAATGGGCGACCTGACCGGTGACGTGGCCGGCGACTGCAAGGGGAGACCTGACCGGCGACCTGTCCGGCGAGCTGGCCGGCAACCGGTGAAGGCGACCTGGTCGACGACTGGAGTATGCGATTTGGAGGAGGCGACCTGACTTACAACCTCAACTGCAAGGGGCAACCTGACTTACGACATAGCCGGCGACTGCAAGGGGCAACCTGACTTACGACATAGCCGGCGACTGCAAGGGGCGACCTGACTTACGACCTGGCCGGAGACTGGAGGAGGCGACCTGAATAGCGACTGCAAGGGGCAATGGGCGACCTGGCCAGCGACTGAAGGAGGCGACCTGACCTGCCACCTGGCCGGCGACGTGACCTGCGACCTGGCCGGCGACCTGACCTGTGACCTGACCGGCGACCTGGCCGGACTGGAGGGAGGAGGCGACCTGACTGGCCGGCGACCTGACCAGCGACTGCTGGACGCGACCTGACCTGCGACCTGACCTGCCACCTGGCCGGCGACGTGACCTGCGACCTGGCCGGCGACCTGACCAGCGACTGCTGGACGCGACCTGACCGGCGACCTGGCCGGACTGGAGGAGGCGACCTGACTGGCGACTGGAGGAGACGACCTGACCGGCGACTGCAGGACGCGACCTGCCTTCGACCTGACCGGCGACTGAAGGAGGCGTCTGCAATGGGCGACCTGACCGGTGACGTGGCCGGCGACTGCAAGGGGAGACCTGACCGGCGACCTGTCCGGCGAGCTGACCTGCGACCTAACCGGCGACCTGGCCGGACTGGAGGAGGCGACCTGACTGGCGACTGGAGGAGACGACCTGACCGGCGACTGCAGGACATTTAATGCGATATATGCACCTTAGCAACTTAAATGTTGGTGACAAATTGAATGCTGCGGGTGCAATGACATTCTCGGTAACCCGACCGAGCCGAAGACGCCACCCTGCCGGTGGTGTAAAAAGTGTTCAACGCAAGTATATTTTTAAAGCGGTGGAATAGAACAAATGCATTTCAATATCAGTTCAACCCAAAACAATGCACTGGCTGGTTCCACTCTGTACCAAATAAATAAATAACTAAACTGAAGCTTTTGCCTACGATATAACAACTGCTCCTACGATTTATTGCGATATATGCACCATAGAGACTTAAATTTTGGTGATAAATTTAATGTTGCGGGTGCAATGACTTTCTCGGTAACCCGACCGAGCCGAAGACGCCACCCTGCCGGTGGTGTAAAAAGTGTTCAACGCAAGTATATTTTTAAAGCGGCCGAATAAAACATATGCATTGCAGTATCAGTTTAACTTAAAACAATGCAGTGGCTGGTTCCCTCTGTACCAAATAAATAAATAACTAAACTAAAGCTTGTGCCTACGCTATAACAAATGCTCCTACGGAGACTGGAGGAGGCGACCTGAATAGCGACTGCAAGGGGCAATGGGCGACCTGGCCGGCGACTGGAGGAGGCGACCTGACCTGCCACCTGGCCGGCGACCTGACCTGACCTGGCCGGACTGGAGGAGGTGACCTGACTGGCGACTGGAGGAGACGACCTGACCGGCGACTGGAGGAGGCGACCTGACTGACTGGTGACTGACTGGCGACTGGAGGAGACGACCTGACCGGCGACTGCAGGACGCGACCTGCCTTCGACCTGACCGGCGACTGGAGGAGGCGGTAAATTTAATGTTGCGGGTGCAATGACTTTCTCGGTAACCCGACTGAGCAGAAGACGCCGCGGCGACTGAAGGAGGCGACTTGACCTGCGACCTGGCCGGCGACGTGACCTGCGACCTGGCCGGCGACCTGACCGGCGACCTGACCTGTGACCTGACCGGCGACCTGGCCGGACTGGAGGGAGGAGGCGACCTGACTGGCCGGCGACCTGACCAGGGACTGCTGGACGCGACCTGACCCGCGACCTGACCTGCGACCTGACCGGCGACCTGGCCGGACTGGAGGAGGCGACCTAACTGGTGACTGACTGGCGACTGGAGGAGACGACCTTACCGGCGACTGCAGGACGCGACCTGCCTTCGACCTGACCGGCGACTGGAGGAGGCGTCTGCAATGGGCGACCTGACCGGCGATCTGTCCGGTGACCTGGCCGGCGACCTGGCTGGCGATTGGAGAAGGCAACCTGTCCGGCGTCTGGAGGAGGCGACCTGACCGGCAACTAGAGGAGGCGACCTGACTTACAACCTGGCCGGCGACTGGAGGAGGCGACTGCAATGGGCGACCTGGTCGGCGACTGTAGGAGGCGACCTGAATGGCGACCTGTCCGGCGATTGGAGGATGCGACCTGACTTACGACCTGACCAGCGACTGGAGGAAGCGACCTGACCGGCGACTGGAGGAGGCGACCTGACCAGCAATTGGAGGAGGCGACTGGAGGGGGCGACTGCAAAGGCGACCTGTCCGGAGAGCTAGCCGGCGACTGAAGGAGGCGACCTGACCGGCGACATGGCCGACGACTGGAGTATGCGACCTGACCGACGACTGGAGGATGCGACCTGACCGACGACTGGAGGAGGCGACCTGGCCGGCGACTGGAGGGGGCGACTTGAATGGCCTGGCCGGCGACTGGAGGAGGCGTCTGCAATGGGCGACCTGACCGGCGATCTGTCCGGTGACCTGGCCGGCGACCTGGCTGGCGATTGGAGAAGGCGACCTGACCGGCGACCTGTCCGGCGTCTGGAGGAGGCGACCTGACCGGCAACTAGAGGAGGCGACCTGACTTACAACCTGGCCGGCGACTGGAGGAGGCGACCTGACCGGTGACCTGACCGGCGACATGGCCGACGACTGGAGGATGCCACCTGACCGGTGACTGGAAAAGGGGACCTGACTTACGACCTGGCCTGCGACTGGAGGAGGCGACCTGACCGGCGACTGCAGGACGCGAGCTGACCGGCGATTGGAGGAGCTGACCTGACCTGCGACCTGGCCGGCGACTGCAGGACGCGACCTGACGTACGACCTGGCCGGAGACTAGAGAAGACGACCTTACCGGCGACCTTGCCGGCGACTGGAGAAGGCGACCTGGCCGGCGACTGAAGGAGGCGACCTGACCGGCGACTGAAGGAGGCGACCTGTCCGGAGATCTGTCCGGCGACTGGAGGAGGCGAACTGGCCGGCGATCTGGCCGGCGACTGGAGGAGGTGCACTCACCTGTCTGGCGACAGGAGGCGGAGGCACCCCTGCCCATGCTGGAGGTAGAGCACTGCCCCTGGTGAAGGAAGAGCACCACCCCAGCCTCTGCTGGAGGAGGACCACATACCCACCTGCCCCTGCTGGAGGATGAGCATCGCCCTGGCTCTGCCTGCTGAGGGCCACCCACTCACCTGGCCCTGTCTGCTGGAGGAGCCAACCTGGCACTGCCGGAGGACGAGCACCAACCTGGCACTGCTGGAGGATGAGCAATCACCTGGCCCTGCTGGAGGATGAGCACCAACCTGCTGGAGGATGAGCTTCGCCCTGCCCCTGGTGGAGGAAGAACCACCCACCAACCTGGCCCTGTATGCTGGAGGAGGAGCACCCACCTGGCCCTGTCTGCTGGAGGAGGAGCACCCACCTGGCCTTGCTGGAAGAAGAGCACCCACCTGGCTCTGCTGGAGGATGAGCTTCGCCCTGCCCCTGGTAGAGGAAGGACCACCCACCAACCTGGCCCTGTATGCTGGAGGAGGAGCACCCACCTGGCCCTGTTGGAGGATGAGCATCGACCTGGCCTTGCTGGAGGAACAGCAACCACCTGTCCCTGCATGCTGGAGGAAGAACACTATCCCTGCCGAAGGAGGCGCACCCCCTGCCCCTGATATGGCCAGCTGCTGGAGGTGGCGCACCCTTCCCTGCACCTGACTTGGCCGCTGACTGGAGGAGGCGGCCTGGCCGGTGACTGGAGAAGGCGCACCCCCCTGCACCTGACTTGGCCGGCGACTGGATGAGGTGCACTTACCTGGACTGTAGAAGGTGAACTCACCTGGCCGGCGACTGGGGTGCCCCCTGCCCCTGCTGGAGAAAGAGCACCACCCCTGCCCTTGCTGCCGGAGGACCAGACACCCACCTGGCCCTGTCTGCTGGAGGAGGAGCACCCACCTGGCCCTGCTGGAAGAAGAGCACCCACCTGGCTCTGCTGGAGGATGAGCTTCGCCCTGCCCCTGGTGGAGGAAGGACCACCCACCCACCTGGCCCTGTATGCTGGAGGAGGAGCACCCACCTGGCCCTGTTGGAGGATGAGCATCGGCCTGGCCTTGCTGGAGGAACAGCAACAACATGCCTGCTGGAGGAAGAACACTATCCCTGCCGAAGGAGGCGCACCCCCTGCCCCTGATATGGCCAGCTGCTGGAGGTGGCGCACCCTTCCCTGCACCTGACTTGGCTGCTGACTGGAGGAGGCGTACTCAGCTGGCTTGCGACTGGAGGAGGAGGCACCCCTGCCCCTAAGTACCACCCCTGCCCCTGCTGGAGGAAGAGCACTCACCTGGGCCTGCTGGGAGACCAACCTGGCACTGGCCCTGCTGGAGGAAGAGCACTCACCTGGGCCTGCTGGCAGCACCACCCTTGCCCCTGCTGGAGGAAGAGCACCCACATGGCACTGCTGGAGGATGACCATCGCCCTGGCCTTACTGGAGGAAGAGCAACTATCTGTCTCTGCCTTCTGGAGGAAGAGCAACCACCTGCCCCTGCTGGAGAAGGCGCACCCACCTGGGCCTGCTGGAAAACGACTACCAACCTTACACTGCTGGAGGAAGAGCACGACCTCTGCCCCTGCTGTAGGAAGAGCACCTCCTCTGCCCCTGCTGGAGGAAGAGCACCACCCCTCCCATGCTGGAGAAGGACCACCCACCCACCTGGCCCTGCCTGCTGTAGGAGAAGCACCCACCAGGCCCTGCTGGAGGTCGAGAACCAACCTGGTACTGCAGAAGAACGAGCACAAACCTGGCACTGCTGGAGGATGAGCAGCCACCTGGCCCTGCTGGAGGAAGAGTACCAACCTGGCACTGCAGGAGGACGACCACCCACCTGGCCCTGCCCCTGCTGGAGGTAAAGCAGTTACATTTTTTTTATTTAATGATTTGATTTTTATTTCAGATCGGGGAATTTAAACACCACCTGTTCTGACTAGAGGTCGGGAATTACCAATAGTCGGCACCATCAATAGGAAGCGATACTTTGTCTCAAACCATCAAAAATTCTCCACCTTTAGTTCTGGCTGAGCCTATATACGGCGGAAATTCACAGCCCCTAAGTCACTTTCCAATCGACGGGGAGACCGGCCGGACTGGCCGGCGACCTGGCCGGTTGCTAGAAGAGGTGCACCCTCCATGCACCTGACTTGGCCGGCGACTGGAGAAGGAGGCACCCCAGCCCCTTCTGAAGGAAGAGCACTACCCCTGGCCCTGCTGGAGGAGGACCACCAACCTGTTCCTGCTGGAGGACGAGTACCAACCTGGCACTGCAGAAGGACGATTACCAACCTGGCACTTCTGGAAGATGAGCAACCACCTGGCCCCACCTGGAAGAGCACTTCCCTTGGTAAAGGAGGCGCACCCCCCTGCCCCTGATCTGGCCGGATGCTGGAGGTGGCGCACCCTCCTGTTCCTGCAGGAGGACGTGTACCAACCTGGCACTGCTGGAGGACGAGCACCACCCTGGCACTGCTGGTGGATGAGCAACCACATGGCCCTGCTGGAGGACGAGTGCCAACCTGGCACTGCTGGAGGACGACCACCACCCTGGCACTGCTGGTGGATGAGCAACCACATGGCCCTGCTGCAAGACGAGTACCAACCTGGCACTGCTGGAGGAAGAGCATCACCCCTGCCCCTGCTGGAGGAAGACCACCACCCCAGCCCCTGCTGGAGGAGGATCACCCACCCATCTGGCCTTATGGAGGATGAGCATCGCCCTGGCCCTGCCTGCTGAGGATCACCCACTTACCTGGCCCTGTCTGCTGGAGGAGGCGCACTCATCTGGCCGGCGACTGGAAGAGGCGCATTCACCTGGCCGGCGACTGGAGAAGGCCCCCACTTTGGCCGGCGACTGGAGGAGGAGGCACCCTTGCTCCTGATGGAGGAAGAGCACCACCCCTGCCCTTGCTAAAGGAGGACCAGACACCCACCTGGCCCTGTCTGCTGGAGGAGGAGCACCCACTTGGCCCTGCTGGAGGATGGGCATCGGCCTGGCCATGCCCCTACTGGAGGTAATGCAGTTAAATTTTTTTTGTAAATTGTTTGTTTTGTATTTCAGATCGGGGAATTTAATTGCCTTCTGTTCTGACTAGAGGTGGGGATCTATCGATAGTCGGCACCATCAATAGGGAGCGATAGTTTTTTTCAAACCATCGAAAGATTTCAACCTCTAGTTCTGACTGAGCCTATATACGGCGGAAATTCACAACCCCTCAGTCACTTTCTCCTCGGCGGGGAGACCAGCTGGACTGGCCGACGACCTGGCCGGCTGCTGGAGGAGGCGCACCCTGGAACCCAGCGCCTCTTCCAGACCGGCGACTGGAAGAGGCGCTGTAATATGCACATATATGCACAATTAATATCTTATATATTAGGGCGGTTCGATTTGTAGGGGGTGAAAAAAATCGCTTAGACACATATGATTTTTGGATTCTTGGGATCAAAATAAGAAACTTTGATCAAGAGACCATACCTCTAAAATGAATTCTGATGTCCCTCGTTTTAACGTGAAGGAAAAATCCTGTTTTGACCCATTTAGAGTGCCCCAATCGAGTCCAAATGTATAAACGACCCCCACTAACTTTGGAGGGTCGACCCACCCATGCTTGTGGTACTCCCCTAGGATCCCACAGGAGGGATTCTCCCTTACAAAAATATCACAAAATCACTGCACCTAAAAGTATGCTATGAAAATGTAACTCAAAACCTGTTGCTCCGCCCACCGCCTCTCCTCCTTTTCGTCCCTTGGTGGCCCCAGGGGGGTACCACAGGGGGGTATGGGTGGGTCGACCCTCCAAAGTTAGTGGGGGTCGTTCATACATTTGGACTCGATTGGGGCACTCTAAATGGGTCAAAACAGGATTTTTCCTTCACGTTAAAACGAGGGACATCAGAATTCATTTTAGAGGTATGGTCTCTTGATCAAAGTTTCTTATTTTGATCCCTAGAATCCAAAAATCATATGTGCCTAAGCGATTTTTCAATCGACCCACCCTATTATATATATATGTATCGACCACTAACTGTACCAAGAGTACTTAAAGGGTACTCACTGTAACACTTTGTCGCAGTGTTTATGTTATTCAAGGTCACGGTCATAAACCTAAGTGCACCGAAAGATGAATCGCCCGCTGTGCCTTTGCTGTACGCCGAAAAGTGCATATGTCCGCATATACGTAACACGAGTGGACCTTATGCATGTTCACATACCTCCGCCTAAGCGAACATATGTACATAACAAAGCTATATACTTCAGAAAACATAACCGTCTCTCCAGTGCCGCTTTGAAAAAAAAAAAAACAACATGGGACGATGAAGAATGCAGCAAACTTCAGGACACATGAAGATCGACATTTTAAATGCATATCGCAGCCAACGCTGGCCAAAGAAACGGAGACTAAAGTAAAAAAAAAACTGAGTGAGTAGAGTGATGTGATGGGAAAGCACGGTGGAGTACAACAAAAAAAAAAGAAGAAGGAATAGCGCATCAGAGAGAGAGACTACTCTTTATGAAAACTTCAGCACCCGCATGGTCAACAGCTCAATAGCTACAAAACGAGCTTGATTGCTTATTAAAAACAAACACTGAAAAAAAAAAATCCCTATCCCATCTACTCATAAAAAAAATCCCATCCCATCTACTTTATAAAAACACTTGAAAATCAAACTATTAATCCACCAACACAAAAAGAAGAAACCACAACGAAAGTAGAATTGACGACGACTGCAGAGGACCCCTGGAATCACACCTGTGCCAGAATCGGAGCCCCAACAACCTAATGAAGATAAGCCTGTGCAGCCAGCACCGGCCCCGTTTAGCGCTTCAAGATAAACCCGGAACAGTGAACCGACAGCGCTACCTAGAGCGCAAAAAAAAAATGTTTTTTCCCCATGCACTGCGTTGCATATTTTTTTGTATTGCACTGCGATGCAAATTTTTTTTATAGTATAACAAATTTTTTGTAAAACTGAGCGACATTAAAGTTTCCCGATTAGAGTGTGGCCTGAAAACCAATCAAAAAATAGGACGGTTTTTTTTATGTAAAAAAAATAGAAAAAAAAAACAATATATATATAGCCAAATAGGGCAAGTTTTTAAATGAGCCAAACTGAATGGCAAATAAATGATAAATTAAATCATACGATTTACGCAAAAAATTATATACCAATTTTTGGGAAAATACCCAAAATGGGTTTAGTTGATGTAAAACAAGTGGAACCCACAGCAAATGTAATAAATAAAATTGAGTCCAAAACAATGAACACAAAATGGACAAACATTCTATTATCAATTATTGTATTCATTTTGATCGCATTCATTTTGTACAAAGCATACATTTTTCATAATAAATGTATAGCAAAAAGAGCGATTAATAAAAGCCAGGCTATCGATCTGGACAAAATATAAAAAAAACAACAAAAAAACATATATATATATATATCAAAAAAAAAAAAACAACGCTCAATGCCAAATTATGATATATTTAATACGATTTCCTATATTCTTGAATAATCTTATCGTTCTATACAATGAAAATAAACTGAAATAAAAATAAAGAAAATTGAAAAGAAATAATCCCAGCATGAATACACAAAGACCCATAAACAAAACATATGAAAAGGACCCATATTTCAATGAAAGAATTCAGCATTTAATATCAACAACCCCAGATAGTGTGTATGAGTTAGAAATTCTTTATATAGAAACATTTCATTTCCATTGTTCACCAATGTTTCACTGCACCGCAACCCAAAAAGGAATAGTATTAACAACGATTCCGGGTGTGCTAGTGAAATCAAGAATAGACGAGCATCCACTTTTAGGTAGAACGATTGTTATGATGTTTTCTAAAAGATAATCCATACCCATAATATAATGGGATGGAATGAATTATCGAAAGAACTAACATTAAAGCAGCATTAAAGCAGAATTCGACAAATCGCATAAGTCGGTAACACAGAATAGACCGATACAAAAAACAACGGTAATTAAACACGTGGAAATATTAGTTAAATGCTTTAATGAATCTCGAATATTAATATATGAACACAGAGAAAAGTTAAATCCAGATCACTGGTCTCGAGTATCAAAGTTTTTGATCAGACTAAAATCTAATTTAACATCTGTTAAAGAAAGGTTCAAGCTTGATATTTCAATACCTACTACAACTTAAGAAAACTCCTAGAAGCTTCGTACATTGAATTCATCGGCCGAACACGCTGACAAATTCAGTACCAAGGACTGTGAGCATGGCCGTCTCAAAACAATATTGGAAGCAGGCAATTTCGTAACTATGAATGAAGCCGTCACAAAGTACATACAATGCAGTACTGAAATGACAGGTAATGCCAATTCAATATTATACACGGTATTATATCGCGTTAATAAGTTCAGAAACAATTATCGCGATAGAGGTAATAATCGAGGTAATTATAATAATACCAGATATTACCAAAATAACGGTTACAATCAAAAGTCTGGTTACTACAGAAATAACAATAACCAGAATAACAGTTATGACACAAACAACAACCGCGGTGGAAACAACCGCGGCGGAAATAGCCGTGGGGAAAATAACAATAATAACGGTAATAATACTAATAACCAAAATAACAATATTAAGATAGCCCAAACGAATTCGGAAAACTCCAAAACACCTTTAGATACACGTCAGTAAAAAACAACAAAATTCACACTATAAATCTCAGTCAAAGTACATTCGTTAGTTTCATAAACGCAGCAACAGGAAAAGAATTAGTTTTTCTACTAGGTACAGGTGCAGAAATATCCACATTAAAGGAAAATTCTGATAATTTTCAAAACATTCAAGATAATCATATCATAAACATACAGGGTATAAGCCAAGAGGTTACCAAATCAAAAGGCATAACTTCTATCGAAATTCAAACTTCTAAGTACATCATCCCACATGATTTCCATATAGTAAATGTGCAATTCGCTATTCCTTGTGATGGGATACTGGGAATAGATTTTATCAAAAGGTACAATTGTCAATTAGACTTCAAGCCTTCTGAAGACTGGCTTGTAATTAGACCAAATAATCTCAAATATCAAATTTATGTTCTGATAACATACAGTTCTGGTAACAACTCCCTAATTCTGCCAGCAAGATCCCAAGCCATCCGAAAAATTAAGATAAATTCCGAAGAAAACAGTGTATTAATTCCGAATCAAGAGATTCATAAAGGTATCTATATAGCAAATACCATAGCAACAGTTCAGAATGCATATGTAAGACTACTAAATACCACAAATATAGATCAGGTAGTTAATATTAAAAATATTCATCATGAACCACTTTCAAACTACGATGTAGTAAAAACAGACCCAGAAAACCGTAAAAAATCTGTATTATCCCAACTTACAAAAACTTCCCACCTCAATTCAATGATCAACTTACAAAATTGGGCACCCAGTATAGGGATGTATTCGGACAACACCGAAGCGATCACTACAAATAACTTCTATAAACAAAAACTGAGATTAAGTCATCACTTCATCATCATGAACCCGTATATACAACAAGACGAAATTCAAAGACAAGTCCAAAAACTCATAACTATTAATGATAAAATAGTAGACCTCTGTATCACCTTATAATAGCCCACCTTTGCTAGTACCCAAAAAGTCACTCCCAAATCAGAAAATAAAAAATGACGATTAGTAATTGATTATCGTCAAATTAATAAAAAACTCTTATCTAATAAATTTCCACTCCCTAGAATCGATGACATTTTAGATCAACTAGGTAGAGCAAAGTATTTATCATGTCTCGACCTAATGTCCGGTTTTCACTAAATTGAACTCGAAAAAAATTCACGAGATATAACATCCTTTTCAATAAACAATGGTTCATATCGTTTCACGCGATTATCATTCGGTTTAAAAATAGCTCCAAACTCCTTTCAGAGAATGATGGCTACAGCTTTCTCTGGATTGGAACCTTCGCAAGCACTTCTTTACATGGATGACTTAATAGTCATAGGTTGCTCCGAAAACCACATGCTCAAGAACCTAACTGATGTTTTCGAGAAATGTAGGAAGCACAACCTAAAGTTACATGCATGAAGTCACCTTCCCAGGACATAAATGCACAAATAAAGGAATCTTGCCTGACGACAAAAAATACGACGTCATTCAAAATTATCCATTCCCACATGATGTGGCCAGCGCTAGAAGATTCGTTGCATTTTGCAATTATTACAGACGTTTCATAAAGAATTTTGGAGAATACTCCAGTCACATAACAAGATTATGTAGAAAAAATGTAAAATTCGAATGGACAAAAGGAATGTCAAAACGCTTTCGAACATCTAAAATCAGCATTAATAAAACCGACTCTGTTGCAATACCCAGATTTTAGCAAAGAATTTTGCATAATTTCAGATGCTATCAAATACAATTGTGGAGCAGTACTAACTCAAAATTAAAATGGAATACAGCGTATACAACTGGAAGTTGCATACGCATCAAGATCCTTTACGAAAGGTGAAAGCAACAAGAGCACTACACAACAAGAATTAGCAGATATTCATTAGGCAATAACATAAATCAGACCATATATTTATGGTAGGCACTTCACTGTCAAAACAGACCACAGAGCACTTACCTATTTATTTTCATTGATATATCCCAGTTCCAAACTAACACGAATGAGACTTGAATTAGAGGAATATAATTTTACAGTAGAGTATCTAAAGGGTAAAGATAATTATGTAGCCGATGCGCTGTCTAGAATAACAATCACCGACTTGAAAAACATACATTTAAACATTAAAATTCTGAAAGGCACTAACAGAAACCAAAGTTGACAAAAATCCTGCGCAGAAAAAGAAAAAACAGAATTGCATAAGCAATCCATAGAAAAAGCTTCAAAGCCCAACGTATATGAAGTCATTAATAATGATGAAGTACGTAAAGTAGTGACCTTGCATGTAAATAACAATATGTGTTTATTTAAGCATGGAAGGAAAATTACAGCAAGATATAATGTTAGAACACTAATGGAACACTTGACTTAGGTCAATTCTTTCAAAGGCTTGAAAAGCAAGCCGGTATGCACAAAACCAGCCAACTTAAAGTGGCACTGTGGGAAAATATCTTTGAACTGTTTCAATTGATAATTTTAAAAATATGGGCAATTATATATTGAAATCATTAAGAGTAGCGCTACTCAACCCGGTGACCGTAATAAAAAATAATAAAGAAAAAGAAGCTTATTGTCTACATTTCACGATGACCCAATACTAGGTGGTCACACAGGCATTACTAAAACATTGGCCAAGGTCCAGAGACACTATTACTGGAAAAATATGTCCAAAGATATAAAAGAGTACATAAAGAAATGTCCTAAATGCCAAAAGTCTAAAACAACTAAACACACTAAGACCCCATTAGCTATAACTGAAACTCCACAAAGAGCTTTCGATAGAGTAATTGTGGATACGGTTGGTCCACTACCAAAATCAAACAATGGAAACGAGTACGCAGTAACACTCATATGCGATTTAACTAAATACCTGGTAGCGATACCAATAGCAAGTGCAAATATAGTGGCAAAAGCTATATTTTGAAGATTTTATTCTAAAGTACGGTCCAATGAAGACGTACATTACGGACATGGGAACGGAATATAAAAATTCAATTATTGAAGGTCTATGTAAAAATGTAAATATTGAAAACATAACTTCGACTGCACATCATCACCAAACTGTAGGTACCGTGGAGAGAAGCCACAGAACACTCAATGAGTACATTCCTTCATAAATCTCAGTTGACAAAACGGAATGGGATGTATGGCTACAATACTTCGTCTATTGTTTTAATACGACCCCCTCTATGGCGCATGACTATTTTCCATACGAGCTAGTTTTTGGTAAAACTACAAATTTACCAAAGCATTTTAATAGCATAGAAAACATAAAACCTCTTTATAATATAGAAGATTATGCTAAGGAATCAACATTCAGATTAGAACAGGCATTTAAGAGAGCCAGACTAATGCTTGAATCTCATAAAATAAAACAAAAATTATTTATGACAAAACTAGTTTAGATTTTGAGATGAAAATAGGAGTTAATGTCTTATTAAAAAATGAAACTGGACATAAGCTAGATTTTAAATATACAGGCCCTTATAAGGGAGAACAAAAAGGATAAAGGGATAATATAACTATTTATATCAGATAATAAAAATAAAA
Organism: Drosophila ananassae; assembly: GCF_017639315.1. Lineage (NCBI taxonomy): Eukaryota > Metazoa > Arthropoda > Insecta > Diptera > Drosophilidae > Drosophila > Drosophila ananassae. The sequence continues at coordinate 26,226,443 of NC_057929.1, read as the reverse complement.
GATAGAGATAAAGATAGATTAAAACTTTTTATTTCATAATTAATCAAAGTTTTATAAATATATCACGTATGGCCATACATAAATAAATAAATACATAAATACATAAATACATAAATACATAAATACATAAATACATAAATACATAAATACATAAATACATAAATACATAAATACATAAATACATAAATACATAAATACATAAATACATAAATACATAAATACATAAATACATAAATATGACGAGGATTCATTATCCGAGTCTTTGACCGGACTTTCGGCGAAACGTTTTCTGGCGCGTGGCATGTTGATTGAATTTCACAACTCGACTGCCTCTTTAATTCATGTCGATCCCTTTTCTATTCCTTCTCACCCTCCAATACACACGCACAGTGTGATGAGTTATGACGAACACTATCTGTCTCACTCATGCCCACGGCCAGTCTACGTTGACAGAATTATGTATCTGCCTCGCACGAAAGAAAGGGGAACCACAAAGAAATAAAACAAATGTGTACCAACAAATAATCGTTATAATTTGAATGTTTAAATTATTCTGCGACACGGCCTTCCTGACCTATCTCACGTCCTCGTGAGTTTACAATATAAAGGTTTTACAAAATATTCTCTTATTATTATTATTATTATTTTCCTTTTAATACAAATTCAAATTCAAGCAGGTTTCGCAAAAATACATTTTTCTTCTTAAATAAAAATTGAACAAATTATTTCTTACTCTTATACAACGTTTGCCATGAGATTCAGATTACCACCAACTTAAATTCAAACAATTAAAATTATTCAGCCTTTTCTTTCATAAGGCGACCATATTCTTCATTTCATTTACAAAAATCATGCCAACAACTAGCACACAGTCATTAACAAAATAAACTGGCCAGCCAATAAACAAGTTAATTTAGCCCACAGCTTATATCCAGACAAACCGGCCATCACAAATAGCTCACAGTTTAGTTTATAAGCCGGCCAAATAACTGACGTCCGATCATTACCAAAATTTCAATATTAATGCAGCAAATGGAGAACCACATAACTCGGGCGCTCACCTCTACAGAAAGTCATGAAATATGGAACCGATCCGGAAAGGTCTTTATTCTATTTCAAGATCACAGCCCTCGCCGGCTTGATCTGTGGCATCTTCATCACTGACTTCATCATTTAGTTCTGTGATTTCTTCATCATCACACTCATCATCCAACTCTGTGGTAATCCCCTTCTCAGGCATACGCCTCAAAAATTCGTGAGAATATTTATATGTTCTATTATTAGTTAGTGCCTTAAGTTTATACCGATCTCCTTCCAATATTTCGGTTACTAAAAACGGTCCTCTAAACTTAGGGTCTAGTTTTGTCTGATGTCGCTCTTCGTTCTTAAGCAAAACGTGATCACCAACTTTATGTCTTACAATAGTAGCCTTATCTTTATCAAATCTAGCCTTATCATAATTGGCATTCTTTTTCATTTTTTGATTAGCCATTTCTCTAACTTTATCAATATCAACATCGTTCTTATTTTCAACAACAGGTACGAGACCAAACGGCCTTGCTTCTTTGCCAATAAGTAGTTCTAAAGGGCTAACCTTAGTCACTCTATTGGGCGTACAATTAAGAGCCAGTTGAATTTCGCATAAAGCATCTTGCCATGACCCCTGACCTGTCTCAACCGCTGTTAGCATGGACTTTAGAGTACTCATAACTCGCTCTACTTGGCCATTGGCCCGACTAGCACCCGTGGCGATCAGATGCAAATCTATCTTTTGAACCGAACAGAAATCACGGAATGCTGTGCTTGAAAAACTACGTCCCTGATCTGCGATCAGACGAGAGGGTACGCCGAACAATGATATTTGTGATCTTAATGCCTTAATACAGCTCTCGGTGTCTAGCCTCGATGTATGAGATAAAAAGACAAACTTCGTGAAGGCGTCTATTGACACGATTATGTATTCCTTCTGTTCATTTTTACCACTAAGCTTCCCTGTGATGTCGATGTGGACTGTATGCCACGGGATGTTAACCTTTGGTATGGGATGCAATTCCGCTTGTACCCTACCAGATGGGGGCTTTGACAATCTGCATGTAATACAGTTGTCGACAAATTTGCGAACGTATTTGGACATCTTGTCAAACCAATAGTATTCGTACATTTTCTCAAGGGTTTTTTCCCAACCAAGGTGCATAATTGACTCGTGCACATTGTTTACAGCTGACCACCTAAATGGCTTTGGGATGATAGGGAGACAACGAGTCTTTCCGTTTCTTTGAATTTTCCTATACAGCGTTCCTGCCCTTAACTCGAACGTTTTGGCCAAATCCTCAGAAAGATCATCGTTACGCAATTTAGAAACAATAGACGACGTTTCTGCGTCTCGTTGCTGCTCAGCTAACAACCATTTGTCAGTAATCTCTGCTAAATTTATATGTTTTTCCACTGTACCTTTTGAATGGATGCGATCTTTTGATATGGGATTTCGAGACAGAAAATCTACATGAGCCATTCGTTCGCCTGGCCTATACTGAATGTCAAACTCAAAAGATTGCATGTACGACCACCACCTATGGACTCTTGGAGTCAGTTCCGCTTTTGTGCGAGATGCCTTGAGAGAATTGCAATCGGTAAAAACGATAAAATGTCGACCATGCAAGTAATGGCGAAAATGCTTAATAGAATTGAAAACTGCAAGTGTTTCCAACTCATACGAGTGATAACGCGATTCCGCTGACGAAGTCCGTTTACTAAAGTATTCGATAACTCGTGGCTTGTTTTCGATTTTGTGCAACAAAATTGCGCCATAGCCATCGGCACTCGCATCTGTATGAAGCTCAATAGGAAATTGTGGATCGAAAATAGTAAGAACAGGTTCACTAGTCAGGATTGAAATTACCTTCTGTCGTATTTGCTCGTGCTCTAATTCCCATGAAAATGACATGCTTTTTGAAGTTAGAGCATAGAGTGGTTTCAGTAACTGTGAAAACTTGGGTACAAACTGACGAAAATACGAGACCAGTCCAATAAATTGTCTCAGTTGAGTCACAGATTGCGGAGGCGGTAAATCTGTAAGAGCTTGTATTTTTCTAGGATTCGGTCGAATTTCACCTGCTCTAACTTCGAAGCCCAAATATTCTACACAAGATTTAAGAAAGGAGCATTTTTTAATGTTGAAAGAAAATCCTGCTTCGACGAGTGCTTGTAGAGTTATTTTTAGCCTGTCGAAAGCTTCCTCCTTTGTGCGTGCAACTATCATTACATCGTCCATATAAACGATGGCATATGTATGAGTCAGATCGCCTAGGGCACGATTAATGGCCCTCTGGAATACAGAAGGCGCATTTTTAAGCCCAAAAGGCATAGCCAAGTATTCATACTGCCCTTCTGGGGTTACAAACGCTGTCCGTTCAATAGAGCTTGGATGTATTGGGATCTGATGGAAGCCACTCGCCATGTCAATGCACGTGAAAAACCTAGCACCACTCAACCTAGCTATCTGGTCAGATATAAGTGGCAATGGGTACTTGTCGGAAACGGTATTGGCATTAAGCTCACGATAATCAACACACAGACGGTCTGTACCATTTTTCTTGCGGACAAGTAACATCGGACTCGCGAAAGGAGAGGAACTGTGTCTTATTATGTTTGCTTCCAACAGCTCTTGAATGGAATGTCTAACCTTTTCTTTTTCTTCCACACTCAATCGATAAGGGCGTCTCTGAACCGTCTTATTCTGATCAATCAAGCGAATCTCTAACTGTCCCGTAGTCACGCGACTCTCTGGTATACCGTTTATAAAAGAATTTGAATACCCCTGTAATATTGAGAGCAGTTTGTCTTTATCCTGTCCATGTAAATCGGTATCGACACCAGCCAGGTCAGGAGTGCATTCGGAGACTACGACAGGTAATACAGACTTTTCGTTAAACATAGTAAGCGCGCTTGATGTAATTGTCACGCCGATGCCCTGGCTCAAAATTTCCCGGCCAATCAGAGCGTCGTATTTGATATGATTGTCTAAAACTACGTGAAACAAGATTTCGAAAGAATGCTCACAAATTAAAACATTCGCCAATATCTGTAAAGTGCTGCAATAGGTTGCTCCGAAAACCACATGCTCAAGAACCTAACTGATGTTTTCGAGAAATGTAGGAAGCACAACCTAAAGTTACATGCATGAAGTCACCTTCCCAGGACATAAATGCACAAATAAAGGAATCTTGCCTAACGACAAAAAATACGACGTCATTCAAAATTATCCATTCCGACATGATGTGGCCAGCGCTAGAAGATTCGTTGCATTTTGCAATTATTACAGACGTTTCATAAAGAATTTTGGAGAATACTCCAGTCACATAACAAGATTATGTAGAAAAAATGTAAAATTCGAATGGACAAAAGGAATGTCAAAACGCTTTCGAACATCTAAAATCAGCATTAATAAAACCGACTCTGTTGCAATACCCAGATTTTAGCAAAGAATTTTGCATAATTTCAGATGCTATCAAATACGATTGTGGAGCAGTACTAACTCAAAATTAAAATGGAATACAGCGTATACAACTGGAAGTTGCATACGCATCAAGATCCTTTACGAAAGGTGAAAGCAACAAGAGCACTACACAACAAGAATTAGCAGATATTCATTAGGCAATAACATAAATCAGACCATATATTTATGGTAGGCACTTCACTGTCAAAACAGACCACAGAGCACTTACCTATTTATTTTCATTGATATATCCCAGTTCCAAACTAACACGAATGAGACTTGAATTAGAGGAATATAATTTTACAGTAGAGTATCTAAAGGGTAAAGATAATTATGTAGCCGATGCGCTGTCTAGAATAACAATCACCGACTTGAAAAACATACATTTAAACATTAAAATTCTGAAAGGCACTAACAGAAACCAAAGTTGACAAAAATCCTGCGCAGAAAAAGAAAAAACAGAATTGCATAAGCAATCCATAGAAAAAGCTTCAAAGCCCAACGTATATGAAGTCATTAATAATGATGAAGTACGTAAAGTAGTGACCTTGCATGTAAATAACAATATGTGTTTATTTAAGCATGGAAGGAAAATTACAGCAAGATATAATGTTAGAACACTAATGGAACACTTGACTTAGGTCAATTCTTTCAAAGGCTTGAAAAGCAAGCCGGTATGCACAAAACCAGCCAACTTAAAGTGGCACCGTGGGAAAATATCTTTGAACTGTTTCAATTGATAATTTTAAAAATATGGGCAATTATATATTGAAATCATTAAGAGTAGCGCTACTCAACCCGGTGACCGTAATAAAAAATAATAAAGAAAAAGAAGCTTATTGTCTACATTTCACGATGACCCAATACTAGGTGGTCACACAGGCATTACTAAAACATTGGCCAAGGTCCAGAGACACTATTACTGGAAAAATATGTCCAATGATATAAAAGAGTACATAAAGAAATGTTCTAAATGCCAAAAGTCTAAAACAACTAAACACACTAAGACCCCATTAGCTATAACTGAAACTCCACAAAGAGCTTTCGATAGAGTAATTGTGGATACGGTTGGTCCACTACCAAAATCAAACAATGGAAACGAGTACGCAGTAACACTCATATGCGATTTAACTAAATACCTGGTAGCGATACCAATAGCAAGTGCAAATATAGTGGCAAAAGCTATATTTTGAAGATTTTATTCTAAAGTACGGTCCAATGAAGACGTACATTACGGACATGGGAACGGAATATAAAAATTCAATTATTGAAGGTCTATGTAAAAATGTAAATATTGAAAACATAACTTCGACTGCACATCATCACCAAACTGTAGGTACCGTGGAGAGAAGCCACAGAACACTCAATGAGTACATTCCTTCATAAATCTCAGTTGACAAAACGGAATGGGATGTATGGCTACAATACTTCGTCTATTGTTTTAATACGACCCCCTCTATGGCGCATGACTATTTTCCATACGAGCTAGTTTTTGGTAAAACTACAAATTTACCAAAGCATTTTAATAGCATAGAAAACATGAAACCTCTTTATAATATAGAAGATTATGCTAAGGAATCAACATTCAGATTAGAACAGGCATTTAAGAGAGCCAGACTAATGCTTGAATCTCATAAAATAAAACAAAAATTATTTATGACAAAACTAGTTTAGATTTTGAGATGAAAATAGGAGTTAATGTCTTATTAAAAAATGAAACTGGACATAAGCTAGATTTTAAATATACAGGCCCTTATAAGGGAGAACAAAAAGGAGAAAGGGATAATATAACTATTTATATCAGATAATAAAAATAAAAGATAGAGATGAAGATAGATTAAAACTTTTTATTTCATAATTAATCAAAGTTTTATAAATATATCACGTATGGCCATACATAAATACATAAATACATAAATACATAAATACATAAATACATAAATACATAAATACATAAACACATAAATACATAAATACATAAATACATAAATACATAAATACATAAATACATAAATACATAAATACATAAATACATAAATACATAAATACATAAATACATAAATACATAAATACATAAATACATAAATACATAAATACATAAATACATAAATATGACGAGGATTCATTATCCGAGTCTTTGACCGGACTTTCGGCGAAACGTTTTCTGGCGCGTGGCATGTTGATTGAATTTCACAACTCGACTGCCTCTTTAATTCATGTCGATCCCTTTTCTATTCCTTCTCACCCTCCAATACACACGCACAGTGTGATCAGTTATGACGAACACTATCTGTCTCACTCATGCCCACGGCCAGACTACGTTGACAGAATTATGTATCTGCCTCGCACGAAAGAAAGGGGAACCACAAAGAAATAAAACAAATGTGTACCAACAAATAATCGTTATAATTTGAATGTTTAAATTATTCTGCGACACGGCCTTCCTGACCTATCTCACGTCCTCGTGAGTTTACAATATAAAGGTTTTACAAAATATTCTCTTATTATTATTATTATTATTTTCCTTTTAATACAAATTCAAATTCAAGCAGGTTTCGCAAAAATACATTTTTCTTCTTAAATAAAAATTGAACAAATTATTTCTTACTCTTATACAACGTTTGCCATGAGATTCAGATTACCACCAACTTAAATTCAAACAATTAAAATTATTCAGCCTTTTCTTTCATAAGGCGACCATATTCTTCATTTCATTTACAAAAATCATGCCAACAACTAGCACACAGTCATTAACAAAATAAACTGGCCAGCCAATAAACAAGTTAATTTAGCCCACAGCTTATATCCAGACAAACCGGCCATCACAAATAGCTCACAGTTTAGTTTATAAGCCGGCCAAATAACTGACGTCCGATCATTACCAAAATTTCAATATTAATGCAGCAAATGGAGAACCACATAACTCGGGCGCTCACCTCTACAGAAAGTCATGAAATATGGAACCGATCCGGAAAGGTCTTTATTCTATTTCAAGATCACAGCCCTCGCCGGCTTGATCTGTGGCATCTTCATCACTGACTTCATCATTTAGTTCTGTGATTTCTTCATCATCACACTCATCATCCAACTCTGTGGTAATCCCCTTCTCAGGCATACGCCTCAAAAATTCGTGAGAATATTTATATGTTCTATTATTAGTTAGTGCCTTAAGTTTATACCGATCTCCTTCCAATATTTCGGTTACTAAAAACGGTCCTCTAAACTTAGGGTCTAATTTTGTCTGATGTCGCTCTTCGTTCTTAAGCAAAACGTGATCACCAACTTTATGTCTTACAATAGTAGCCTTATCTTTATCAAATCTAGCCTTATCATAATTGGCATTCTTTTTCATGTTTTGCTTAGCCATTTCTCTAACTTTATCAATATCAACATCGTTCTTATTTTCAACAACAGGTACGAGACCAAACGGCCTTGCTTCTTTGCCAATAAGTAGTTCTAAAGGGCTAACCTTAGTCACTCTATTGGGCGTACAATTAAGAGCCAGTTGAATTTCGCATAAAGCATCTTGCCATGACCCCTAACCTGTCTCAACCGCTGTTAGCATGGACTTTAGAGTACTCATAACTCGCTCTACTTGGCCATTGGCCCGACTAGCACCCGTGGCGATCAGATGCAAATCTATCTTTTGAACCGAACAGAAATCACGGAATGCTGTGCTTGAAAAACTACGTCCCTGATCTGCGATCAGACGAGAGGGTACGCCGAACAATGATATTTGTGATCTTAATGCCTTAATACAGCTCTCGGTGTCTAGCCTCGATGTATGAGATAAAAAGACAAACTTCGTGAAGGCGTCTATTGACACGATTATGTATTCCTTCTGTTCATTTTTACCACTAAGCTTCCCTGTGATGTCGATGTGGACTGTATGCCACGGGATGTTAACCTTTGGTATGGGATGCAATTCCGCTTGTACCCTACCAGATGGGGGCTTTGACAATCTGCATGTAATACAGTTGTCGACAAATTTGCGAACGTATTTGGACATCTTGTCAAACCAATAGTATTCGTACATTTTCTCAAGGGTTTTTTCCCAACCAAGGTGCATAATTGACTCGTGCACATTGTTTACAGCTGACCAAATAAATGGCTTTGGGATGATAGGGAGACAACGAGTCTTTCCGTTTCTTTGAATTTTCCTATACAGCGTTCCTGCCCTTAACTCGAACGTTTTGGCCAAATCCTCAGAAAGATCATCGTTACGCAATTTAGAAACAATAGACGACGTTTCTGCGTCTCGTTGCTGCTCAGCTAACAACCATTTGTCAGTAATCTCTGCTAAATTTATATGTTTTTCCACTGTACCTTTTGAATGGATGCGATCTTTTGATGTGGGATTTCGAGACAGAAAATCTACATGAGCCATTCGTTCGCCTGGCCTATACTGAATGTCAAACTCAAAAGATTGCATGTACGACCACCACCTATGGACTCTTGGAGTCAGTTCCGCTTTTGTGCGAGATGCCTTGAGAGAATTGCAATCGGTAAAAACGATAAAATGTCGACCATGCAAGTAATGGCGAAAATGCTTAATAGAATTGAAAACTGCAAGTGTTTCCAACTCATACGAGTGATAACGCGATTCCGCTGACGAAGTCCGTTTACTAAAGTATTCGATAACTCGTGGCTTGTTTTCGATTTTGTGCAACAAAATTGCGCCATAGCCATCGGCACTCGCATCTGTATGAAGCTCAATAGGAAATTGTGGATCGAAAATAGTAAGAACAGGTTCACTAGTCAGGATTGAAATTACCTTCTGTCGTATTTGCTCGTGCTCTAATTCCCATGAAAATGACATGCTTTTTGAAGTTAGAGCATAGAGTGGTTTCAGTAACTGTGAAAACTTGGGTACAAACTGACGAAAATACGAGACCAGTCCAATAAATTGTCTCAGTTGAGTCACAGATTGCGGAGGCGGTAAATCTGTAAGAGCTTGTATTTTTCTAGGATTCGGTCGAATTTCACCTGCTCTAACTTCGAAGCCCAAATATTCTACACAAGATTTAAGAAAGGAGCATTTTTTAATGTTGAAAGAAAATCCTGCTTCGACGAGTGCTTGTAGAGTTATTTTTAGCCTGTCGAAAGCTTCCTCCTTTGTGCGTGCAACTATCATTACATCGTCCATATAAACGATGGCATATGTATGAGTCAGATCGCCTAGGGCACGATTAATGGCCCTCTGGAATACAGAAGGCGCATTTTTAAGCCCAAAAGGCATAGCCAAGTATTCATACTGCCCTTCTGGGGTTACAAACGCTGTCCGTTCAATAGAGCTTGGATGTATTGGGATCTGATGGAAGCCACTCGCCATGTCAATGCACGTGAAAAACCTAGCACCACTCAACCTAGCTATCTGGTCAGATATAAGTGGCAATGGGTACTTGTCGGAAACGGTATTGGCATTAAGCTCACGATAATCAACACACAGACGGTCTGTACCATTTTTCTTGCGGACAAGTAACATCGGACTCGCGAAAGGAGAGGAACTGTGTCTTATTATGTTTGCTTCCAACAGCTCTTGAATGGAATGTCTAACCTTTTCTTTTTCTTCCACACTCAATCGATAAGGGCGTCTCTGAACCGTCTTATTCTGATCAATCAAGCGAATCTCTAACTGTCCCGTAGTCACGCGACTCTGTGGTATACCGTTTATAAAAGAATTTGAATACCCCTGTAATATTGAGAGCAGTTTGTCTTTATCCTGTCCATGTAAATCGGTATCGACACCAGCCAGGTCAGGAGTGCATTCGGAGACTACGACAGGTAATACAGACTTTTCGTTAAACATAGTAAGCGCGCTTGATGTAATTGTCACGCCGATGCCCTGGCTCAAAATTTCCCGGCCAATCAGAGCGTCGTATTTGATATGATTGTCTAAAACTACGTGAAACAAGATTTCGAAAGAATGCTCACAAATTAAAACATTCGCCAATATCTGTAAAGTGCTGCAAACAGAGTTGCCACCTATACCCCTCAATGTCACTACGTTGTTTATTCTAGTGCCGGATAATCTCAGTGATGCAGTCTCTTTGATGAGTGAACATTCGGCTCCGGAGTCGAAGTAAAATTGGAACGACTCACCAAACTGCAGCAACGTTCCTAAGGGCTCAAGTACTGTGCATATGTTTACGTCTTTGGTGGTATTGCTCTTCATCGGCGGACGCTCCTGGCGATCTGGGCACACAGTAGATACATGTCCAGCTTTTCCACATTTATAGCAGATCACGGATGATCGATCTTTTGCTCCAAATTGTTGATTACGGGGCTGCTGACGCTGAGTTGCCTCTTTATTAAAGCGACATTCCGCCTTCTTGTGTCCGGGTTTGCCACAATTATGACACGTGATGTGAGACATAGTCCTGACTCTTTTTCCTTGGGGTGCTGATAAGTTGTCACTCGAATGCTGGTTCTGTCTAGTGTCGAACGAAAAGGCTTTGAGTTCCTGATGCAGCTCGTTTCTGGTTTTGATATCCGTCGTAAAAACCAAACGGCGCAATCGTTTGTCTATCCCAGCTGCATGTGCCAACGTAACGGATACTGCAATCTGCTCGACGCTAAGTGACTTCCAGCGGGCCATAAGTGATGTGACCATTCTGCTTCCATACAGCGACAAGCACTCTCCTTCGTTTGGGCGTGCATTTAGCAAATTCATAACGGTTGCGGCCAAAGTCTCCGTTCCAGAAAAATATTGCGTCCACGTAATGCCGGGAAAACATGTCTGCGAGAGCCAGTGAGATGCGGTGCCTTCCAGTGATTTGCTGAGGGACATTACAAGAGCGCTGCCCACTAGCTGGTTTTCGGACAAGATGTAGTCGACCGTTGAACACCAGGAGAGAGCGTCTGATCCTGCACGATCAGGGTTGAACTTTGGCAGAACAATGTTTTTGGCATCTTTTGGTTCATTTTGAGAGCACTGCACTTGTTTTATTAGCTCAGCGAAATTACGATTTTGCATCTCCAAAATTGACAAAAGATTTGCATCATCGGCTGGAGGCGGAGGTAATCCCACTTCTGATGACGAGGATTCATTATCCGAGTCTTTGACCGGACTTTCGGCGAAACGTTTTCTGGCGCGTGGCATGTTGATTGAATTTCACAACTCGACTGCCTCTTTAATTCATGTCGATCCCTTTTCTATTCCTTCTCACCCTCCAATACACACGCACAGTGTGATGAGTTATGACGAACACTATCTGTCTCACTCATGCCCACGGCCAGACTACGTTGACAGAATTATGTATCTGCCTCGCACGAAAGAAAGGGGAACCACAAAGAAATAAAACAAATGTGTACCAACAAATAATCGTTATAATTTGAATGTTTAAATTATTCTGCGACAAATACATAAATACCTAAATACATAAATACATTGTTCAGTTACCGAGCGTTTTCGAGAGCTATATTCAATGTTCTAAATCTTGGTTTTAGTAAAAACAAGCAGAGTTCAATTTCATACAATTTATTTAAAATGTTTGGGTTTATACAAATGATATATGCATAGATGTGACTGCGAGGGGGTGAAGACCGAATTTGAATACAAACGCGGGAGCGCGGCTCAACGCTTGATGCTGCGGAGCGATCGAGAGAGCCCGGGAGAGAGCGAGACAAACGCTAGTGCATGACGGCAGATGCAGGTGGCCGATTGGTTGACTGCGTCTCGTAGCTCCGGACGCCGTCCTCAGCAGCGACACCCGTCACCCTCGCCAGGGGCCACTTCATTGGAGGCAAGTTTTCGTCCTTCACCAGCACGATGTCATTTACTGCTAAGCCTTGACCAGGGATGCGCCATCTGGACCGTTGCTGCAACAGGGTTAAATACTCTTCCTTCCATCTAGACCAGAAACACTGCTGAAAGAAGACGACGCGTTGCCAAGCATCTAGCCGATTTATGCTGAGTTTCGTTAGGTCTGGCTCACTGAAACTAGAAGGAGGCCCTCCGTGCAGAAAATGATTAGGAGTCAGGGCATCCAGATCAGCAGGATTTTCAGAGAGAGGGACTAATGGCCTCGAATTAATCACTGCAGCAATATTGTACACCAGCGTCTCCAAATCGTCGGCCTTTAGTACAGCCGAGCCCACGACTCTAAAAAAAATTATACTTGGCGGTCTTAACAGCAGCTTCCCACAAGCCGCCAAAGTGGGGAGAACGGGGAGGGATAAACTTCCACTTGATGGATTCTGAATGCAAAAATCCAAGACTGCTCTCTGGTGCTCGTCGCTAAGAAATAGTCTCTTTAATTCGCTCAACTGATTTTTGGCTCCAACGAAATTGGTGGCGTTGTCGGACCAGATCTGTCGAGGCTTCTTCCTGATAGAAATAAATCTCCTCAGTGCATGCAGAAAGGCGGCGGTGGACAGATCCCTCACCAGCTCTAAATGGACGGTCTTTGTCGAGAAACAAATGAAGACGCTAATGTAACATTTTATGGGAGCCTTGTTGCGAACCTCCGACTTATAGAAGAAAGGACCGCAAAAATCGATGCCGGTTACACCGAAGACTTGATAACCTTCCACACTCTCCTTCGGAAGATCGCCCATTACTTGCTCCAACAAACGAGGTTTCATCCGAAAGCATCTCACACATTTATTTGTCGCCTTGAGCACAGTTTTTCTCCCCCCAATCGGCCAATACTGAGAACGTATCATCGCCAATAACGATCGAGGTCCAGCGTGCAGGTTGCGCTCATAAAAGCTAAGGATTATGCTTTGCGTTACTGGAGGGCTCCTGGGCCAAATTACTGGGTGACGACCATCGTTATCCAAGGATGAATTCTTGAGACGCCCGTCTACTCGAAGCAATCCAAACTGATCCAAAAAGGGGGATAACGAAGCCAGCGAACTGGAGGAGGCAACAATTCCCATTGTCTGCAACGTCCTTATTTCATCACCAAAATGAGCGCGCTTGAGATCATGAACGTAATTCCTTTATGCCGAACCCGTCTGCCAAACTTATAGATGTAAGCAAACACTCGCTGAGGAGCTGGAAAGGAGTTAACGTACTTGAATGTTGCTTCGATGTCTGTATATGGCGACTTCCCCAATAAAACTGAAGGGCGAAGCTTTAACGCTGGCTTCTCGACAACTACCGTCACAGGCCAGTGCTCCTGTGTCTTTACCAGATAGGGCGGGTCCTGACACCATAGTCTGGATCCGATCAACTCAGTAGGAAGGGCTCCACGAGACAAGATATCTGCTGGATTTTCCAACGTAGGCACATATCGCCACTCCATGGAACTCGTCAGATTTTGGATGGTTGACACGAGGTTAGAGATAAAAACATTAAACCTGGCAGGCTCCTCTCGAATCCACGACAACACGGTTGAAGTGTCGCACCAACAAAAATACTTTCCTCTGTAAGTGCCTAGACCAACTCCAACTTCGGCACAGTTAACGTCTTAAGAGGCGATACTCGAGGTTTCGCACATAGAAGGCGGCTCTCAGCCCCTGGCGACCTGGAAACTATGTAGACACATGCTCCGTAGGCTTCAATGCTGGCGTCACAAAATCCATGAATCTCCACAAGTGCCAGCCGAGGAAATTCTGCACGTTGGGTGTGACTGAAGCTCCGTCAGATCTCTTGCCAATCGGTGTTAAAACCCTGAGGTAAGCTTTCATCCCAAGAAAGATGCTCTCGGCACAGCATCTGCAAGAATATTTTTGCTTTAGTAACCACTGGACCAACAAGGCCCAGCGGATTGTATAACCGCGCTATTGATGACAGGACAGAACGTCGAGAAGAATTCGAAGTGGACTGAAGAGCAGAAAACAAAAGCAGCAGCTGATCTGTGGAAGGATCCCAAGCCAATCCTAACGTTTTCGTGAAGTTGCTGCCATCATAAAAAGTTAGATAAGACTCCCGATCCTCTTTAGGCACGCCGTCCAACACGCTAGGGATATTGGAGCACCATTTCCGCAGCTGAAATTCGCCCTTGGACAAAAGCGCTGATATCTGCCCTAAAATGCCAATAACCTCCTCCTTGGAGCTGCCACCAGAAATGAGATCATCAACGTAAAAATCTCGAAGCAAGATTTCGGATCCCACTGGAAAGTCTTCCACCTCGTCCTTGGCCAATTGGTTCATCGCTCGTACGAATAGATAGGGCGCAGGCTTTGTTCCATATGTAGCAATTTATGTCATTCAAAGAATAACCGGAGGTGGTAACAGCGGAACCGTCGAACACCACTCTAAGTTTTGTCGTGGTGCTGTCCTTCTTTAGCACACAGTGATGTGGCAGAAAATATTTGCAGTCTCGATGCAACTCCGGCGGAACCAGGGACATATGACCTAGGTTAAGATACTCGTTTATGAAGGCCGAATACTGAGTGCGCAGTTCGGGCTGATGAGACAGTTTCCTCTCTAACGACTGGAAGTGACGTAGAGCCTGTGAGTACGAATCACCCAATAAACCGGAGTTGTGTTTAATTGGTAACCTGACTGTATAGGCACCACCTTCTAACCGTACGAAGTTTTTAACAAAGTGACTCTCGCAATCCAGTTCATCCTTTGACGCCTTCACAATCGGATCGGTGCAGGTTTCCACTTCCCAGAACTGTCGAAGAAGTTGATCGAGCCGCTCATCTAAAGGGCCCTTTGGGCAGATCAGTCCCGACCGCTCAGCAGCCATGAGAACCTTGCCGTTGTCAGGACCTCCGCCTCCACAAACAACCCAACCGAGCCGAGTTTTTTGGATTGAGGGCAAACCAGGAGACAAATGAATTTGCCCGACACAAAGCAGCTCGTAAAATAATCCAGCTCCAATTAGCAGTCAACTCGCTGCGGCTGGTGAAAATGAGGATCTGCTAGCTTTACATTGGCAGGAACTTTCCAAGAGCTGACGTCTAATGCAAAATTGGGCTGAAGGTCAGTGATGTTGGAGGCTACGATCGCAGTTACTTGTGCCGAGAAGTCAGCGCATTGGGATTGCAAGCTGACTTGCACAGAAAACCCATCAGTGGAAAACCCTGCGTCACCTATGCCGGATACAGAAACCGGAGACCTTATCTTTCGCAGCTGCAGCTGGTTCGCCAGCCTTGAGGTGACTAGATGGACCTGCGAACCAGAATCGAGCAGCGCTCGGCATGGCAGTAGAACTCCGGAGCGGTTCCTGACCAAAATATTGGCAGTGGCTAGCAGCACCACATCGCCAAAACGATCCTTGGCTACAAGAGAATTGACGGGAGCGGACGCTGACCGAGAAACAGCGTCGCTAGATGCAAAAACTTCGGGAGAGGAGTGTTGGCCTTGAGCTGGCGAATTTCCACCAAAATGCAGCAAACTATGATGCCTGCGTCCACAAGCACGGCAGCTTGAAGAATTGCAATACCGAGATAGGTGCCCAGCTCCAAGGCACTTCCGGCATAAATCCAATCGCCATACTTCGCTTACCGCAAGGTTTTGGTGCATACGATGTCGTCGGCAAATCCATGCTCTCCAAAGTCCGGCATCTCTGCTCTAGAAAACTGGCGATGGACTCCCACGTTGGAATGGAATCCGAGTCAGCTTGCATTTCCTTCCACTTAGACTGCGTGGCAACAGCATTTGGATAATGATGCAGCTAGCAATCTGCTTCGTCGTTCCCATGCTTGCCGCATATGCGAATTAAATTTGTCCGAAAGCTCGCGAAGCCTCGTCGCCGATGCGGACTCTACGGCCCTCAGATTCATTATCTCATTAACATGAGCTTGAAAAATGAACCTGCGATTACTAAACCTTTTGTTTAGCAGCTCCAATGCGACGTCATAATTTTTGTCCGTGAGCTCCAACGATCGAACAGTCTCCAAGGCAGATTCACGAAGGCAGGACCGCAACCTTTGAAGCTTCTCGACCCGACTGATGAATGGGTTTGTGTCCACCATAGTCGAGAGCAGTGACCGAAATTCAAGCCACTTCGCATAACCTCCACTAAACGTGGGAAGTGGCAGTGGCGGCAAAGCCTGAAAGGTTCTGCCAAACGATGGATCGAAATTGGTGGAAGAAGATGCGTTGATCAGCATCGAACTCGCCGGCAACAAACTGGAGCGCCTCATATTCTCCTGATCCAGGATGAAGTGTGCCTCCCTCGCCGCATCGTTGAAGTTGTCGCGCAGCTCGCTTCTGAGTTCTGCAACATCCATCTCGGACAGCTCCTTATGTGTGCTCTTGAAATCCGCAACGATTCCCTCCAATTCGCTGAGTAGCACATTTAACATCGCCTCCGGAAATGTCTCCACTGATTTCAGGTGCACTTTGGCTCAGGAATACTTTCCTTCCCGGAGAGGCAAAATCGAAAAACGGATTCATTTTCGCACCAAAAAATTTATTTTATTTTGTTTATTTATTGTCAGCTCACGACCCACTGTGCCACTTCTATATAACGGGGTAATATATGTAAGTGCGATTGTAGCATTCTGCAAACAGCGTATGTATGTTTGTCAACAGATGCTAATATTTCGAATCACAAACCGAGTAATGTTTTTTAATTTTTTTATGTTTATAT
Organism: Drosophila ananassae; assembly: GCF_017639315.1. Taxonomy (NCBI): domain Eukaryota; kingdom Metazoa; phylum Arthropoda; class Insecta; order Diptera; family Drosophilidae; genus Drosophila; species Drosophila ananassae. Next base: position 26,209,451 of record NC_057929.1, on the reverse strand, counting down.
GTTTTAAGCCGCGCAGCTCAAATTTTCAACGGAAAATAACACAGACCAACAGCAAAAAATCTCCACGAATAATTTTACCTGCTCCATAACCATAACCGTGTAATGGCTATGACCATGATTGTTTTTAGTACATATCATTTTTGAAATGTATGTGTACCAACTAAAATTAAAAAATGCTCTGTAGCAGTTACCATTTTTTTGGAATACTCATCCAAAGTTTAAATCTCAGATTTTCTACATTAATTTTTGGTCTTCTATGATTTTTCCCCAAACATTTTCTTTTGGTAGATTTATATTTTCTTATTGAAATCAGTAGATCATACCATGTTTTAATTTTGGATTTAAGGGAAAATGCGAAATAATTTTATTGAATTTATTATAGGTGGTTAAACAATATTTTCGTCAATTAAATTGGAGTTTTTAATCTCATATTTTCGAAAGGTCTATCTAAGACTGTTTTTATGTTCAAAACGTATCTATTGCAGGTTCAGCTGGTTTAGTAAAGCTCTACAGAAATTTTAGATAGCCATGACTTTTTGAAAATATGAGACTTTAAAGAGAAATTTAATTGACGAAAATATTGTTTAACCACCACTTGTGCCAGCATCAAAAATCATAATTATTTCTATTTCTATTCTCTCAGTGTAACCACCCGCAGCGGTCCACTAATTGCCCGTTATCAGCTGCTCCATATTCTTTGTTTCTCCCAGATTCGCATGCGCTTTGTTGTTCTTTTGTAGCGCATGCAGTTTGGGAGCTTTGGTGGAGCTTCTGCGCAAGCTCTTAGTTTTTAGCACTTGTAATTCGGCATTGTTTTGGACCGGCGGCGGAATTTGTTTTGGGGTTAAATTGACCCAATAAAAATATTAGAATCGAATTGTGGATTGTGTATTAATTCGGTCGCTATCAAAATTCTGATAGCTCAACACCACCTATAATAAATTCAATAAAATCTTTTTTATTTAATGATTTGATTTTTATTTCAGATCGGGGACTTTAAACGCCACCTGTTCTGACTAGAGGTGGGGAATTATCGATAGTCGGCACCATCAATAGGAAGCGATACTTTTTCTCAAACCATCGAAAATTCTCCACCTTTAGTTCTGGCTAAGCCTATATACGGCGGAAATTCACAGCCCCTAAGTCACTTTCGCCTCGGCGGGGAGACCGGCCGGACTGGCCGGCGACCTGGCCGGTTGCTGTAGGAGGTGTACCCCCCGTGCACCTGACTTGGCCGGCGAGTGGAGAAGGAGGGACCCCAGCCCCTGCTGGAGGAAGAGCACCACCCCTGCCCCTGCTTGATGAAGGAAGAGCAATTACCTGCCCCTGCTGGAGGATGAGCATCGCCCTGGCCCTGCGGAAGGAAGAGCAACCAGCTGCCCCTGACTGCTGGAGGAAGAGCACTTCCTGTGCTGAAGGAGGCGCCCCCCCCTGTCCCTGATCTGGCCGGCTGCTGGAGGTGGCGCACCCTCCTGTTCCTGCTGGAGCACGAGTACCAACCTGGTATTGCTGGAGGACGAGCACCACCCTGGCACTGCTGGTGGACGAGCAACCACATGGCCCTGCTGGAAGACGAGTACCAACCTGGCACTGCCGGAGGAAGAGCACCACCTCTGCCCCTGCTGGAGGAAGAGCAACCACCTGCAACTGCCTGCTGGAGGAAGAGCAATCACCTGGCCCTGCCTGCTGGAGGAAGAGCACCACCCCTGCCCCTGCTGGAGGAGGCGCACCCTCCTGTTCCTGCTGGAGGACGAGTATCAACCTGGCACTGCAGGAGGACGAGCACCAACCTGGCACTGCTGGAGTATGAGCAACCACCTGGCCCTGTTGGAGGAGGCGCACCCACCTGGCCATGCCCCTACTGGAGGTAATGCAGTTAAATTTTTTTTGTAAATTGTTTGTTTTGTATTTCAGATCGGGGAATTTAATCGCCTTCTGTTCTGACTAGAGGTGGGGATCTATCGATAGTCGGAACCATCAATATGGAGCGATAGTTTTTCGCAAACCATCGAAAGATCTCAACCTCTAGTTCTGACTGAGCCTATATACGGCGGAAATTCACAGCCCCTCAGTCACTTTCTCCTCGGCGGGGAGACCAGCTGGACTGGCCGACGACCTGGCCGGCTGCTGGAGGAGGCGCACCCTGGAACCCAGCGCCTCTTCCAGACCGGCGACTGGAAGAGGCGCTGTAATATGCACATATATGCACAATTAATATCTTATATATATATATATCGACCACCCACTGTACCAAGAGTACTTAAAGGGTACTCACTGTAACACTTTGTCGCAGTGTTTATGTTATTCAAGGCCTCGGTCATAAACCTAAGTGCACCGAAAGATGAATCGCCCGCTGTGCCTTTGCTGTACGCCGAAAAGTGCATATGTCCGCATATAAGTTAACACGCGCAGGCAGAGTTTAGGAAAAGTGCCAAATTGCACACCGGATCCGGTGGCCCGCACGCGTAACGAGAGAGGTGCTGACCACGCATTCCAAGGGCAACTGTCCGCGGACCGGCTCGGGCACTTGCGCAACAAGTGATCGTAGCTGGCCGAATACGGAATGCTGACACTGCAACTGGGCAACTGCGCCGCAGCCCAACGAAGCCTTCGAAGTACAGCCCGGGTAGTATTCTAATTTAGTCTTAAGCAGAACTCCGCAGCCTTAGCTCGCGTTATATCTTATATTTGTCAGTAGCCCTAACCCTAACGGGCTTGTGCGAAACAAATTAATCAATAAATAAATAATAAATAAATAATATTAAAAACCCCACCACAACCACTTATTACTAAGAGTATAGGAAATCTCGGGGGTCAGGGGCTCCCCAAGAGGACTATTATCAATCGACCAGTAGGGCCAACACCCTTGTTCGAAAGAGTGCCTTTGAAACTGGAACCTCTGAATTTTCCAGTCAAAAAATAGAAATGTCTCAAGAACAGCTTCTAGCCATCGAGAACGCCATGAAAGGCGCACTCGAAAGGCAACAGCGAGAATTTGATGAGAAGGTAGCCGCATTGATGTCAGAAATAAACTCATTAAAAATCAAAACTCCAGATATCAAAACGTATCAGGAGATTAAAATTGTACCGGGGGTAGAATGTACCGAACCGCTGGATATAGTAAAATCCGTCCCGGAATTCGAAGGGAAACAGGAGAATTACGTCTCCTGGAGGCAGGCTGCCACAGCAGCATACAGGGTATTCAAGCCTTACGAAGGCAGCAGTCGATTCTATCAAGCAGTCGCAATCCTCAGAAACAAAATAAGAGGACCAGCGTCCGTTGCACTGTCTTCATATAATACAGTGTTAAATTTCCACGCCATATTGGCACGTTTAGATTTCACGTATGCGGACAAAACTCCGACACACGTAATTCAACAAGAATTAAGTTTGTTAAGGCAAGGTGATTTACCCTTACTTAAATACTATGATGAAGTAGAACGGAAGCTAACACTTTTGACAAATAAAATTATTATGACCCACGACGCTAACGCAGCAGCCGTTTTGAACCAAAAATTCAGGAACGACGCCCTGCATGCGTTTATATCCGACCTAAAAAAATCATTAAAAATGGCCGTATTTCCCGCGCAACCACAAGATTTGCCATCGGCATTGGCTTTGGCCCAAGAAGCCGAATCGAGCAACGAAGTATTTTTGCGGCTAGTTTTGCTCGCCACAGCGAGGAAAAAGTGGGTAAACCAAACAACCAGGAACAAAGTCGAAATTTGGGGGCAATAAAAAAATACCCCTTACTTTGCCAGACCTCAAAAAGGAGGCAATAACCAACCCGGTTCTTTTAAACAAAAACCATACAGTAATACGGGAAACACCCAGAAACAACCAAGGGCGGAGCCCATGGATGTAGATTCCTCATCCCGTTTTAGACAGCCTTCGGCATGGGTAGCAGGGCAATCGACAAGGACCCAGCAGAAAATCAACTTCATGCCCGAGGAGCAGTCCGGCGAAGAAGACTATGATTCCGTTGCGCAGGCATGCGCCACAGAAATAGAGGATGACCTGAACGCGGAAGACTCTATTAATTTTTTAGGGTAAAGTCCCTGCTCCCGTACATTACACGTACGCTGGCAGGAAGGGAAATAAAGCTTTTAATCGATACAGGTACCTCAAAAATTATATTACTCCACTCCCGGGGCTGAAAGGCGTCGTGGCTGTGGACACCCCTTTTAACGTAAAGTCAATCCACGGCTTTACAAAAATCGAGAAGAAATTTTTTGCTTCCATATTTAATGTTAAATCACCATTTTTTATTCTCAAAGTCCTAAAGGATTTTGATGGTATTATCGGTCTCGACTTGCTTAAACAAGTGAATGCGAAACTCGATTTTACTGCAAATACTTTCCACACTAATAATGGATCCGAAAAAATCCAGTTCGCTAAGGCAGAAAATGTCAACTTTATCAAAATAGATGACGAGGACGTTCCCCTCGCAGTAAAAACCGCCTTTGACAGAATGATAAGGGAAAATTACAAAGCCTTCGCTGATCCAGACGAAGCACTTCCTTTCAATATAAATACTGTTGCTACAATCAGAACATATGGGGAACCGGTTTACTCAAAGTCGTACCCGCACCCCATGGGTGTAACCGAGTTCGTCAACGCAGAGGTTAAACAACTTCTAGCGGACGGCGTAATAAGGCCATCCAAGTCTCCTTATAATAATCCAACGTGGGTTGTCGACAAAAAAGAAACTGACCAGAACGGGGCCAAGAAGAAGCGACTCGTTATCGATTTTAGGAAACTAAATGAAAAAACCGTAGACGATAGATACCCTATCCCTGCGATTACGACAATATTGTCGAACCTGGGCGAGTCAAAGTTTTTTACAACACTCGACCTTAAATCCGGCTTCCACCAAATAGAGCTGGCAGAGAAAGACCGACAAAAAACGGCTTTCTCAATAAACAATGGTGTAGCAGAGAAAACACCCGCACAGTTCCAGAGCTAACACAAGACTGACTCTTTTATTTTCGGTTTTTGCTCATTCCTCCTTACTTCACAAACTGCTTATACATACTTAAGAACTAACAGTTAAATACTAGGAACTACTGAATACAATGATATGATATGATATATGTACATGAGTGTGACTTAGCATACTGCTACAATTCGGCCATTCTGACCGTCAAGGATCTCCTGATTCTTTTTAAATACAAATCAACTTTTCTTAGACTTACTTCTAGTATTATAAGTTCGACTTACTCTATTTGTTACATTTTTTGTTGTGATATCAATACTTTTATTATTATTTACATTCATGTTTTTATTTGATTCATTGGTCGTTATAATTTCATTTCTTTTTATCCTTACAGTGGGTTTATTTTTTAAGCTTATTTCTATGTTTTCTTTTGACATTCTGTTTGATTGTTCGTTTACTTTTTCATTTTCTTTTAACATTTCATTTGACTGTTCTTTTCCATTTTCATTTGACGTTTCATTTGTTCGCTCCTCTTCTTTTTCATCTAACTCGAATTCATCATTGTCTTGATCATCCCTTTCATTTTCCAACCAACCGAGCCATGGTTTCATATTGGCCGAAGCCCAAACTCCTGAATATGGGACCCTAGATTGTTGAAATCCGTCTACGTCCTCGACAATATAGCGATCGTTGCCTAATACTTTTATTACTTTAAACGGACCTCTAAACCTTGGGACCAGTTTTTTTGAAATACCTGTGTGAGAGTCAAAGTTTTTTACAACTACGTAATCTCCTAATTTGTATACAATCGATTTTTTCCTCTTTTCATTTTTTGTTCTTTCGTTATAGCTCTGTAATTGTTTTTCCCTTTTTCTCGCTTCTTCTCTTATAATTTCAATTCTTTCGTTTTCGCAGTGTCCTTGTAAGGTTTCTTTAAGACTATCAATTAGAGCGCCTTTTTGTTCTGTTCCAAATAACATAATACTGGGGTGTTGGCCTATGCTTCTATGTACAGTATTATTTAATGTAAACTCTATCATTTCTAAAACTTTGTCAAAACTGTGTTTATTATTTGAACTCAATAGTTTTGCCAACATAGGACCTAGACTCCTATTGATTCTTTCTACTTGCCCATTTGCCTGGGGTGAACCGGTGGCGATCTTAATATGACTTATTTTGCAAGTTTCTAAATAATCGGAAAATTCAGAGGATGTAAAGCACGAGCCACGATCAGACACCATATACTTGGGTCTGCTGTACGATCTACAATAATCTTCCAATGCTGTTATCGCTTCCTTTGACTTAGTCGTTCTTGCTGAATATAACCTAACGAACTTTGTGCAACCATCAACAATTACCAAAACATGTCGAACCTTACCGTCTTTTGTAGTAACTGGACCGAAATGGTCGATATGGATCATCTCAAATGGCTTATCAGCTTTTGGAATATTATGCAAGTATCCTTCCGATTTGCCTTGCTTTGAAGAAAATGCTATACACTCTAAACAATTCTGTATATGCTGCCCTACTTTTTCTCTTAACTTTGGAAACCAATATGATTTCATAATAACATTCACTACTTTGTCTGTACCCATATGTCCAAGCTCATTATGATATTTGTACAACACGTGCGTTTCCATATCTTTGGGTACATAAAATAAAATACTATCATTATTGTTTTTCCTATAGACAATTCCATTTCGCATCTCATAGAACTTGTGTTCGATTTTTTTTAAAATTGCTTTTATCTCTACTATACGATCATCTTTACTTTGACATATTATGAGATTTTCCTCGAATGAGTTTGTATCTATCACCATTACGTTCGTACACCTGCTCAATGCATCTACATGTTGCATTCTCAAGCCTGATCTATGTTCCAGCTTGTAATCATAATTTTCTAATTCCAATGCCCACCTAGCAATTCTCGGGATTATTTCCTTTTTACTTAATGTCAATGTGAGTGAATTGCAATCCGTGACAATCTTAAAACTTATCCCATATAAATATACCCTAAAACGTTTTAACGCATATATTATAGCTAACGTCTCCAATTCGAAGCTATGATATCGCGATTCAGTATCAGACGTTCGTTTTGAAAAGTATAGGACTGGGTGAAACTTCTTATCACTTTTTCTTTGCATAAGTATAGTCCCAAAGCCCATTGAGCTTGCATCACAGTGTAGTTCCGTCATACAAAGGCTTTGCAATTGTGGAGAAGTTTTGTATGAACCTTCTAAAATATGAACAAAGTCCCAGAAAACTCTGTACTTCGCTGACTTTGGTTGGGACTGGAAATTTTCTAACAGCTTCTATACCTTTCTCATCAGCTTTAATTCCACTCCCTGTAATCGTATAACCTAAATATTTCACTTTCATTTGTAAAAATTCACATTTACTGAGTCTGAGCTCAAGTTTATTCCTAACCAGCCTTTTAAAAACTTCTTTTAAAATCTCAAAATGTGTTTCTAAATCTTCGGTCGCGATCATTATGTCGTCTAAGTATACAATCACCTTTCCTTCTTTAATTAAATCATTGAAAATTTTGTTGACAAACCTTTGGAATGTTGAAGGTGCATTTCTAAGCCCAAATGGCATTCTTAAATATTCGAATTGCCCTAAAGGTGTCGTAAAAGATGTGTATCGTATCGAATCTTCATGCATAAAAACATGGTAAAACCCGTTTTTCAAATCTAGTTTGGTAAACCATTTTTTCCCTGACAATTGGTCTAACAAGTCATCAATAAGCGGTATGGGGTAACTATCCTTTGCTGTCATTTTATTCAATTTCCTAAAATCGATGCACATTCTAAGTTCGCCTGACGCTTTTTTACCAGAACTATCGGTGACACGAATTCAGAATCACTGGGTCTGATGTATCCCTTCTCAACAAATTCATCTAAAATCTTCTGTAATTCTTTTTTCTCAGCATAAGACAAACGTCTTGGATGGTTTGAGTTCATTTGTAATTATTTTCATTTCGCATTTTGTTTCTGGCTCATTTGGTCGTACAGGGGTGGTATAATATTTCTCAAACAAGTCATTGAATTGAGTTTTTTCTATATTCGATAAATTTTCTCCAATGTTTATATCAATATCATTTGTTTCGTATTCAATTGTAAAAATTTTCTTTTCAAAATCATCGGTACACATAGCAAATTCTTTTTCCTGCAGTTCATTATCAATATTTTCCACAGGATTATCTATCTCATCGCTTTCGTCACTTTTATTCCATATCAATTTGGCTCCACTTAAGTTTAGAAAATCTCTGCCCAATAAAATAGAATTTCTCATGGATTCATTAGGAACAACCAACATTTCAAGTCGTGTTACTTTATTGAAAATTTTAATTAACGCAAAAATTCTTCCATTTGTAATTAATTTACTGTTATTTAAACCAAAATACACGGCTTCTGACGCAGATTTCATTTTGACATCAGCCGGAACAAATGACTTTTTAATAAGACTGACAGGACTTCCAGAATCTATGAGACACTCTATGAAAAAAGGGGAATTAGAGCTACCCTCGATTTCAACATTAAAGTAACTTACATAATCAGAACTTCCATAACGATTCGTTGGATCCTTCTTTTTCTTGTTTTCGGTACAATCTGCAACCTTATGATCCATCCACCTTATGATCCAAGCACCCTCTTCTCGTTTCGGCTTTCGGGAGTTTGCTGCCATATGACCCACACAGTTGCAGTTGTAACAACGAAGTTTCTGCTTCTCGTTCAGATTTCCCTTGGCCTCCTCATTTGGCTTTGAGTTAACATTCAATGATCCCGCTGGACGAACTGGTGGTAACTCGGCAAGCAATAATGATGATAGCAAATCCTCCTTTGTTTTAAAACGCATCATATTGGCTGTTGTGCGAATTTGACGATCTGGTATCCCATAGATTACATATTGAATAAATTCTCTTTCTGTTAACAGGATACTCTTAGCCAATTCCACCTTGCTGTTGAAGTACATTGAAAACGATTCACCACTTTTCCATTTACGGGTCTCAAACTTCTGACGTAGGATGATTGTGCTCTCCTCAAATACAAATGCATTATCCATGGCGGAAAGTAAACCATCAATTGATTCACTGACCATTTCTGGCTTCGAATGTAACCAATTTTGTGCTTTTCCTTTTAGCTTGCTGAAGATCAAAACACGCAACTTATTTTCTGAGAGGCGATATGATTCTCTCAAGAAATTTATTTACTCTTTTGTGTCTCATTCTGATCCATTGCTTCTTCATTTGTATTGCGTGTTAGTTGCCGATCTTTTGTCTCATCATTTGTGTCGCCTAACTGTTTTAGGTTTTGCATTTCGTCTGTGCCCTGTAACATTTCTGTTGCTTCTTTTGAACTTTGTTTTTGCTTTTCGGGTTTGTCTTCACTTAAATTGTCTTGTTGCTTTTCGATTTCGTGTTCATTAGAATTTTGTGGAATGTCACATAAAATTTTTGGATTTTCAATCAAATCAATATGTTTTGTCTTCGGACACTCTCCACGATGATCAGCACTTAATTTGTTTAAACGGGCTGCAAGTTCATTTTTATTGCCGTGAGACGGCAAAAGCAAACATTTACACCATTCGCGTAGTTCAATTGCTGTGTAATCGTTTATGTTTATTGTGTCCATAATGAATCAATTTGACTATTTCACAAACTTATTGTTATTATTTTATTTTATTTCTTCTTTTTTTTCCAAATGGCACGAAGGTCTCACAACCACTTCTGACGCTGTAGCAGAGAAAACACCCGCACAGTTCCAGAGCTAACACAAGACTGACTCTTTTATTTTCGGTTTTTGCTCATTCCTCCTTACTTCACAAACTGCTTATACATACTTAAGAACTAACAGTTAAATACTAGGAACTACTGAATACAATGATATGATATGATATATGTACATGAGTGTGACTTAGCATACTGCTACAATGGTAAATTCGAATTCTGTAGATTGCCATTCGGACTAAAGAATGCTCCGAGTATCTTCCAAAGAGCTATCGATGATGTCCTACGAGATGGAATTTCAAAGATATGCTATGTTTATGTAGACGATGTCATAATATACTCAAAGACGAAAGAGGACCATCTTAATGACATAAGATGGGTTCTAGGAAAACTTTCCGAAGCAGGTATGAGAGTATCTCAAGAAAAATCAAAGTTCTTCAAAAAGAGCGTTGAATACTTGGGATTCATAGTGACACAAGGGGGCTTGCGGACATCACCCGAAAAGGTCAAGGCCATCAAACAATTTCCCCAACCAAAGACCCTTTTCGAGCTGAGATCTTTTATTGGGTTAGCAAGCTACTATAGATGTTTTATTAAGAATTTCGCAGCAATTGCAAGGCCTCTTACTAACATTCTTAAGGGCGAAAACGGTAAGACAAGTAAATACCAATCAAGAAAAATAAGCATTGAAATGAACAAGGAACAGATGGAAACATTCTGCAGCCTAAGAGAAATCCTAGCATCAGAAGATGTTTTACTTTCCTACCCAGACTATTAGATCGAACGATCTAACAACAGACGCATCAGGTTTTGGTCTAGGGGCGGTTCTATCGCAGGCTGGTCGCCCAATTACAATGATATCACGCACTCTGCGTGATAACGAAAAGAACTATGCAACCAACGAACGAGAACTCCTCGCCATAGTCTGGGCACTACAAAAACTCCGCAATTATTTGTATGGAGTAAAAAACTTACAGATCTTTACCGACCACCAGCCACTCACTTATGCCGTCTCTCATAAAAATCCTAACGCTAAACTAAAGCGCTGGAAAGAAATTATTGACGACCACGAGACAAAGGTGATTATACACCCGGCAAAGAAAACTTTGTCGCTGACGCGTTGTCCCGTTGCCAAAACATTAACGCTTTAGAGGAAGAACAGGACTCCGATATGGCTACCATACATAGCGAGGAATCGCTAACGTACACCATAGCCACAACGGACACCCCGGTTAACTGTTTCAGGAATCAAATAATAATTGAAGAGAGTAACAGCTCATCCGTAGACACGTTCATTCTGTTTAAAAGCAAAGTTAGACACATAGTTAAAATAACTGACCGCGGTAACCTACTAAATACCTTGCAAGAGGTGGTTAACGCCGAAGTGGTAAACGCAATATATTGCTCCCTACCAATCCTGGCATTTATTCAACACGAACTCGTGGAGCTATTCCCGAACACTACGTTCAGACATTCAAAATGCTTTGTACAGGACATAACGGACGGAACCGAACAGAAAGAGATCATGGTAACCGAGCACAATAGAGCGCATCGAGCAGCCCAGGAAAATGTGAAACAAGTCCTAAGGGACTATTTTTTTCCAAAAATGTTCCGGCTGGCAACAGATGTGGCATCAAACTGCAAAATCTGTTCCATGGCAAAGTACAAACGTCACCCATCCAAACAGGCAATAGCACAAACACCTATACCTACTTCTATAGGGGAAATCCTCCACATTGACATTTTTTCCACAGACGGAATTCTTTTCCTTACGTGTGTGGTCTTTTCCACAGTACAGGTGATCGCGTCAAGAGCTATTGTGGACGTAAAAACCCCAATAATGCAAATAGCGATTTTTTTTCCAAAAGCGAAAACGATCTACTGCGATAACGAGAAATCCTTAAATTCCGAGACCATAAAATCCATTCTCCTGAACAACTATAACATTACCATTTCTAACGCCCCACCTCTACACAGCACCTCAAACGGCCAGGTAGAGAGATTCCATAGCACCCTAGCTGAAATACCACGTTGTTTGAAGCTAGAAAAAAATCTAATTGACACCACTGAGATAATTCTTCTTGCAACCAATAAATATAATAAATCCATTCACTCGGTGACTAACGAAAAACCCATAGACGTTTTACACCCAAAACCCGCAGAATTCGAGGCAGAAATTAGCAAAAAAAATTCAACAAGCTCAGGAGAAAACCCTCGAACACGTAAACAAAGATAGGACTCATAAAACTTATCAAGTGGGCGATAAGGTTTTCCTAAGAGCAAACAAACGCCTGGGGAATAAGCTTACACCACCGTCCTCAGAAGAGGTTATTGATGCAGACCTGGGGACCACGGTCCTTATTAAAGGGAGGGTGGTCCACAAGGACAATCTACGTTAATCGTCCTCACAAAATTTTGACCTACCCCCTTGTTCTTTCTTTATTCTTTCTAGGTTACAGAAATATTTCTTAATTTTCATACAAACGGCTGTTAAGACGAACGCTACATTAAAACTAAACGATTACACGAACGCGGACTATATCCCGATAGAAGACAATGACATTGTAATCTGGGAAAATTACGGATACCTACAGCACGCAACGAACATGACGACCTACAAGGACTACGCAAACCAGACAGAAGCAATGACGAAGACATTCACAGACGACCACAGAACACCAGTTATAGCAACGGACCTTAGACACATTCGCAAGTTGGTGACCACCCTTAAGTTCCACCATAGGGCTTCTAGAAGTATCAATCTAATTGGTACAGCTCTCAAGGTTATTGCAGGTACTCCTGACTTTAATGATTGGGAGCAGGTAAGATTTAATCAGGACAGGTTAATGAGGGCAGATGAAGGTCAGACAGAATTAAATATAAAATTTCAAGAACGTCTAAATGAGCTCGCTAACGCAATGAATCAGATTCAGAAATACGAAAGAAATAAAGAAACACACTTGTTGGAAATCATTTTAGCCAAGAATAGAATCATCATTACAGACCTAGAAAACATCCTTATGGGCCTAACCCTAGCAAAATTAAATATTGTAAGCCCAGCTATTCTAGATGGTGCCGATGTAAGCGAATTCAGAGACAAACAGCCTATTAATATTAATATTAGTTTGGTAGAAATATTAGAAGTATCTAGCATAAGTGTTTTTCAAAATTTTGACATTCTGCACTTTCTCATTAAATTTCCTAATCCTAAGCTCGTATGTAAGAGAATAACAATCTACCCGGTTCAACGCCATAATAGAATCCTGAACTTCGAGAGCGGGAATTTAGTTGCCGAATGCCCAACACGAAACCTCAATATCGGCGACTGCAAGACAACGTTAGGTGCCGCCTTCTGCAAGGAACTAAAGAACGGCACATGTGCCCAACAGATAGTCTCTGGGGCCACCGCTCCACGCTCCCAGGTCATATAGATCCAATCACCATTGTGGACCACGGAACCCTCATCATTAACACTGCGAACGTAACGGTGACCGATGACCAAGGCCGGGAACAAAAGGTGTCCGGAACCTACCTGTTAGCGTACTCCAACAAGGTGGTGCTCAACGGAACCTGGTTCATAAACCAGCTGGGCAGCTCAATGAAAAAAAACGAGAGAGGTGCTGACCACGCATTCCAAGGGCAACTGTCCGCGGACCGGCTCGGGCACTTGCGCAACAAGTGATCGTTGCTGGCCGAATACGGAATGCTGACACTGCAACTGGGCAACTGCGCCGCAGCCCAACGAAGGCTTCGAAGTACAGCCCGGGTAGTATTCTAATTAAGTCTTAAGCAGAACTCCGCAGCCTTAGCTCGCGTTATATCTTATATTTGTCAGTAGCCGTAACCCTAACGGGCTTGTGCGAAACAAATTAATCAATAAATAAATAATAAATAAATAATATTAAAAACCACACCACAACCACTTATTACTAACTTATACGTAACACGAGTGGACCTTATGCATGTTCACATATCTCCGCCTAAGCGAACATATGTACATAACATAGCTATATACTTAAGAATACATAACCGTCTCTCCGCTGCCGCTTTGGACAGCGCAGCTAAGAGACTTAGACCTCCTTTAACTCCATTTTAAAATCATTGGGACCTTCGACATCGAAGGATCACCAACAGCTAGGACGTCGAGGGATCCATAAATAAAACTTGTAAAAAAAAACAACATGGGACGATGAAGAATGCATGGGACGAATGGGACGAAGAAGATCGACATTTTAAATGCATATCGCAGCCAACGCTGGCCAAAGAAACGGAGACTAAAGTAAAAAAAAAATAAGTGAGTAGAGTGATGTGATGGGAAAGCACGATGGAGTACAACAAAAAAAAAGAAGAAGGAATAGCGCATCAGAGAGAGAGACTACTCTTTATGAAAACTTCAGCACCCGCATGGTCAACAGCTCAATAGCTACAAAACGAGCTTGATTGCTTATTTAAAACAAACACTGAAAAAAAAAAAATCCCTATCCCATCTACTCACTCAAGTATTATAAAAACACTTGAAAATCAAACTATTAATCCACCAACACAAAAAGAAGAAACCACAACGAAAGTAGAATTGACGACGACTGCAGAGGACCCCTGGAATCACACCTGTGCCAGCATCGGAGCCCCAACAACCTAATGAAGATAAGCCTGTGCAGCCAGCACCGGCCCCGTTTAGCGCTTCAAGATAAACCCGGAACAGTGAACCGACAGCGCTACCTAGAGCGCAAAAAAAATGTTTTTTTTCCCCATGCACTGCGTTGCATATTTTTTTGTATTGCACTGCGATGCAAATTTTTTTTATAGTATAACAAATTTTTTGTAAAATTGAGCGACATTAAAGTTTCCCGATTAGAGTGTGGCCTGAAAACCAATCAAAAAATAGGACGGTTTTTTTTATGTAAAAAAAATATTAGAACAATAAAAAACAATATATATATATATATATAGCCAAATAGGGCAAGTTTTTAAATGAGCCAAACTGAATGGCAAATAAATGATAAATTAAATCATACGATTTACGCAAAAAATTATATACCAATTTTTGAGAAAATACCCAAAATGGGTTTAGTTGATGTAAAACAAGTGGAACCCACAGCAAATGTAATAAATAAATTGAGTCCAAAACAATGAACACAAAATGGACAAACATTCTATTATCAATTATTGTATTCATTTTGATCGCATTCATTTTGTACAAAGCATACATTTTTCATAATAAATGCATAGCAAAAAGAGCGATTAATAAAAGCCAGGCTATCGATCTGGACAAAATATAAAAAAAAAACATATATATATATATATCAAAAAAAAAAAACAACGCTCAATGCCAAATTATGATATATTTAATACGATTTCATATATTCTTGAATAATCTTATCTTTGTATACAATGAAAATAAACTGAAATAAAAATAAAGAAAATTGAAAAGAAATAATCCCAGCATGAATACACAAAGACCCATAAACAAAACATATGAAAAGGACCCATATTTCAATGAAAGAATCCAGCATTTAATATCAACAACCCCAGATAGTGTGTATGAGTTAGAAATTCTTTATATAGAAACATTTAATTTCCATTGTTCACCATTGTTTCACTGCACCGCAACCCAAAAAGGAATAGTATTAACAACGATTCCGGGTGTGCTAGTGAAATCAAGAATAGACGAGCATCCACTTTTATGTAGAACGATTGGTATGATGTTTTCTAAAAGATAATCCATACCCATAATATAATGGGATGGAATGAATTATCGAAAGAACTAACATTAAACATTATGAACACAGAGAAAAGTTAAATCCAGATCACTGGTCTCGAGTATCAAAGTTTTTGATCAGACTAAGATCTAATTTAACATCTGTTAAAGAAAGGTTCAAGCTTGATATTTCAATACCTACTACAACTTAAGAAAACTCCTAGAAGCTTCGTACATTGACGAAGGCCTATCGGCCGAACACGCTGACAAATTCAGTACCAAGGAGGCCATCACCACAATGGTTAAAAACTGTGAGCATGGCCGTCTCAAAACAATATTGGAAGCAGGCAATTTCGTAACTATGAATGAAGCCGTCACAAAGTACATACAATGCAGTACTGAAATGACAGGTAATGCCAATTCAATATTATACACGGTATTATATCGCGGTAATAATTTCAGAAACAATTATCGCGATAGAGGTAATAATCGAGGTAATTATAATAATACCAGATATTACCAAAATAACGGTTACAATCAAAAGTCTGGTTACTACAGAAATAACAATAACCAGAATAACAGTTATTACACAAACAACAACCGCGGCGGAAATAGCCGTAAGGAAAATAACAATAATAACGGTAATAATACTAATAACCAAAATAACAATATTAAGATAGCCCAAACGAATTCGGAAAACTCCCAAACACCTTTAGATACACGTCAGTAAAAAACAACAAAATTCACACTATAAATCTCAGTCAAAGTACATTCGTTAGTTTCATAAACGCAGCAACAGGAAAAGAATTAGTTTTTCTACTAGGTACAGGTGCAGAAATATCCACATTAAAGGAAAATTCTTATAATTTTCAAAACATTCAAGATAATCATATCATAAACATACAGGGTATAAGCCAAGAGGTTACCAAATCAAAAGGCATAACTTCTATCGAAATTCAAACTTCTAAGTACATCATCCCACATGATTTCCATATAGTAAATGTGCAATTCGCTATTCCTTGTGATGGGATACTGGGAATAGATTTTATCAAAAGGTACAATTGTCAATTAGACTTCAAGCCTTCTGAAGACTGGCTTGTAATTAGACCAAATAATCTCAAATATCAAATTTATGTTCTGATAACATACAGTTCTGGTAACAACTCCCTAATTCTGCCAGCAAGATCCCAAGCCATCCGAAAAATTAAGATAAATTCCGAAGAAAACAGTGTATTAATTCCGAATCAAGAGATTCATAAAGGTATCTATATAGCAAATACCATAGCAACAGTTCAGAATGCATATGTAAGACTACTAAATACCACAAATATAGATCAGGTAGTTAATATTAAAAATATTCATCATGAACCACTTTCAAACTACGATGTAGTAAAAACAGACCCAGAAAACCGTAAAAAATCTGTATTATCCCAACTTACAAAAACTTCCCACCTCAATTCAATGATCAACTTACAAAATTGGGCACCCAGTATAGGGATGTATTCGGACAACACCGAAGCGATCACTACAAATAACTTCTATAAACAAAAACTGAGATTAAGTCATCACTTCATCATCATGAACCCGTATATACAACAAGACGAAATTCAAAGACAAGTCCAAAAACTCATAACTATTAATGATAAAATAGTAGACCTCTGTATCACCTTATAATAGCCCACCTTTGCTAGTACCCAAAAAGTCACTCCCAAATCAGAAAATAAAAAATGACGATTAGTAATTGATTATCGTCAAATTAATAAAAAACTCTTATCTAATAAATTTCCACTCCCTAGAATCGATGACATTTTAGATCAACTAGGTAGAGCAAAGTATTTATCATGTCTCGACCTAATGTCCGGTTTTCACTAAATTGAACTCGAAAAAAATTCACGAGATATAACATCCTTTTCAATAAACAATGGTTCATATCGTTTCACGCGATTATCATTCGGTTTAAAAATAGCTCCAAACTCCTTTCAGAGAATGATGGCTACAGCTTTCTCTGGATTGGAACCTTCGCAAGCACTTCTTTACATGGATGACTTAATAGTCATAGGTTGCTCCGAAAACCACATGCTCAAGAACCTAACTGATGTTTTCGAGAAATGTAGGAAGCACAACCTAAAGTTACATGCATGAAGTCACCTTCCCAGGACATAAATGCACAAATAAAGGAATCTTGCCTGACGACAAAAAATACGACGTCATTCAAAATTATCCATTCCCACATGATGTGGCCAGCGCTAGAAGATTCGTTGCATTTTGCAATTATTACAGACGTTTCATAAAGAATTATGGAGAATACTCCAGTCACATAACAAGATTATGTAGAAAAAATGTAAAATTCGAATGGACAAAAGGAATGTCAAAACGCTTTCGAACATCTAAAATCAGCATTAATAAAACCGACTCTGTTGCAATACCCAGATTTTAGCAAAGAATTTTGCATAATTACAGATGCTATCAAATACGATTGTGGAGCAGTACTAACTCAAAATAAAAATGGAATACAGCTTCCAGATGCATACGCATCAAGATCCTTTACGAAAGGTGAAAGCAACAAGAGCACTACACAACAAGAATTAGCAGCTATTCATTAGGCAATAACATAAATCAGACCATATATTTATGGTAGGCACTTCACTGTCAAAACAGACCACAGAGCACTTACCTATTTATTTTCAATGATATATCCCAGTTCCAAACTAACACGAATGAGACTTGAATTAGAGGAATATAATTTTACAGTAGAGTATCTAAAGGATAAAGATAATTATGTAGCCGATGCGCTGTCTAGAATAACAATCACCGACTTGAAAAACATACATTTAAACATTAAAATTCTGAAAGGCACTAACAGAAACCAAAGTTGACAAAAATCCGGCGCAGGAAAAGAAAAAACAGAATTGCATAAGCAATCCATAGAAAAAGCTTCAAAGCCCAACGTATATGAAGTCATTAATAATGATGAAGTACGTAAAGTAGTGACCTTGCATGTAAAAAACAATATTTGTTTATTTAAGCATGGAAGGAAAATTACAGGAAGATATAATGTTAGTGTATACTAATGGAACCCTTGACTTAGGTCAATTCTTTCGAAGGCTTCAGCCATCAGCCAAATCAGCCATCAGCCACATTTCACGATGATCCAATACAAGGTGGTCATACAGGCATTACTAAAACCTTGGCCAAGGTCCAGAAACACTATTACTGAAAAAATATGTCCAAAGATATAAAAGAGTACATAAAGAAATGTCCTAAATGCCAAAAGTCTAAAACAACTAAACACACTAAGACCCCATTAGCTATAACTGAAACTCCACAAAGAGCTTTCGATAGAGTAATTGTGGATACGGTTGGTCCACTACCAAAATCAAACAATGGAAACGAGTACGCAGTAACACTCATATGCGATTTAACTAAATACCTGGTAGCGATACCATTAGCAAGTGCAAATATAGTGGCAAAAGCTATATTTTGAAGATTTTATTCTAAAGTACGGTCCAATGAAGACGTTCATTACGGACATGGGAACGGAATATAAAAATTCAATTATTGAAGGTCTATGTAAAAATTTAAATATTGAAAACATAACTTTGAGTGCACATCATCACCAAACAGTAGGTACCATGGAGCGAAGCCACAGAACACTCAATGAGTACATTCCTTCATAAATCTCAGTTGACAAAACGGATTGGGATGTATGGCTACAATAATCCAAGAGTACTTGGATAAGATATTAATTGTGCATACCACTGTACCAAGAGTACTTAAAGGGTACTCACTGTAACACTTTGTCGCAGTGTTTATGATATTGAAGGTCTCGGTCATAAACCTAAGGCACCGAAATATGATACGCCCGCTGTGCCTTTGCTGTACGCCGAAAAGTGCATATGTCCGCATATACGTAACACGAGAGTACCTTATGCATGTTCACATTCCTCCGCCTAAGCGAACATATATACATAACATAGCTATATACTTAAGAATACATAACCGTCTCTCCGCTGCCGCTTTGGGCAGCGCAGCTATGAGACTGACGTCTAAGTCTCATAGCATAGCTTTAACTCCTAAGTAAATTTGTAAAATCAGAAACTCCTATGAGCTCGGAGCAGCAAGAACAGCTGCTCCTGACCCAAATATAATAAAGAGGAATAAACTAAACTCCGGCTATTTACTACTTTAAAATCATTGGGGCCTTCGCTGGAACTTTGATACAGTGCACCCACCTGGCCGGCGACTGGAGGAGGTGCACTCACCGGGCCGGCGACTAGAGGAGGAGGCACCCCTGCCCCTAAGTACCCCACCTGCCCTTGCTGGATGAAGAGCACCCACCTGGCCCTATATGCTGGGGGAGGAGCAACCACCTGGCCCTGCTGAAGGATAAGCATCGGCCTGGCCTTGCTGGAGGAAGAGCAATCACCTGCCCCTGCCTGCTGGAGAAACAGCACTACACCTGCCAAAGGAGGCGCACCCCCGTATCCCTGATATGGCCGGCTGCTGGAGGTGGTGCACCCTCCCCTGCACCTGACTTGGCCGCTGAGGTGGCGCACCCTCCCCTGCACCTGACTTGGCCGCTGACTGGAGGAGGCGTACTCACCTGGCCGGCGATTGGAGGAGGTGTACTCACCTGGCTTGCGACTGGAGGAGGAGGCACCCCTGCCCCTAACTACCACCCCTGCCCCTGCTGGAAGAAGAGCACCACCCCTGCCCCTGCTGGATGAAGAGCACCCACCTGGCCCTGTCTTCTGGAGGAGGAGCAGGTGCTAAGGGGCACCCGACTTGGCCGCCGATTGGAGAAGGCGCACTCACCTGACCGACGACTGGAGGAGGTGCACTCACCGAGTGGAGGAAGTGACCTGGCCGGCGACTGGAGAAAGCGACCTGGCCGGTGACTGGAGGTGGCGTACTCACCTGGCCGGAGACTGGAGGAAGAGGCACCCCAGCCCCTGCTGGATGAAGAGCACCCACCAGGCTCTGCTCGATGAAGAGCACCCACCAGGCCCTGCTGGAGGAGATGCACCAACCTGGGCCTTCTAAAAGACGACTACCAACCTGGCACTGCTGGAGGAAGAGCACCACCCCTGCCCCTGCTGGAGGAGGATCACCCATCTGCCCCTGCCTCCTTGAGGAAAAGCACCACCCCTGCTGCACCACCGGCGACCTGGCCGGCGACTGGAGGAGGGGCACACACCTGGCCGGCGTCTGGAGGAGGCGACCTGGCCGGCACCAACCTGGGCCTGCTGAAAGACGACTACCAACCTGGCACTGCTGGAGGATGGGCAACCACCTGTCCCAGCTGAAGGAAGAGTACCAACCTGGCAGGAGAACGAGCACCCACCTGGCCCTGCCCCTGCTGGAGGTAAAGCAGTTAAATTTTTTTTATTTAATTTAATTTAAAATCATTAAATTTAAAATCATTAAATTTTTAATTTAATGATTTGATTTTTATTTCGGATCGGGGAATTTAAACGCCACCTGTTCTGAAAATAGGTGGGGAATTATCGATAGTCGGCACCATCAATAGGAAGCGATACTTTTTCTCAAACCATCGAAAATTCTCCACCTCTTGTTCTGGCTGAGCCTATATAAGGCGGAAATTCACAGCCCCTCAGTCACTCTTCCCTCGGCGGGGAGACCGGCCGGTGACCTGGCCGGCTGTTGGAGGAGGCGCACCCCCCCAGCAACTGACTTGGCCGCCGACTGGAGGAGGCGACCTGGCCGGCGATTGGAGGAGGCGACCTGGCCGGCGCCCCTGCTTTAGGTGTACTAGACACCCACCTGGTCCTGTCTGCTGCAGGAGGAGCACCCACCTGGCCCTGCTGGAGCAAAAGCTCCCACCTGGCCCTGCTGGAGGAAGAGCAACCACCTGCCTCTGCCTGCTGGAGGAAGAGCACCACCCCTGCCCCTGCTGGGGGAGGACCACCCACCTGGATAAAGAGCACCCACCTGGCCCTGCTGCATGATGAGCACCCACCTGGCCATGTCTGCTGGAGGAGACGCACCCTCCTGTTCCTGCTGAAGGACGAGTAGCAACCTGGCACTGCAGGAAGGCGAGCACCAACCTTGCACTGCTGGAGGGTGAGAAACCACATGGCCCTGCCTCAGCTAGAGGTAAAGCAATTAACGTTTTTTTATTTATTTGTTTAATTTTTATTTCAGATCGGGAAATTTAATCGCCACCTGTTCTGACTACAGGTGGGAAACTATTGTAGTATGCACATATGTGCACAATTAATATCTTGTATATATATATATATAAGTTATCACCCGGCACTGTCGGTCCCCCCCTTGCTCAGCACTATTCGCCACCTACTACGACTACGCCTCGAACTCGACCTCAGACTCTTAAACCCCAATTCACAGCATAAGCAATTCCCAATATTCAAGTGCTGTGGGTTCAAGTACATCCGGGTATGTCGCAAGAGTGCAACTATGTCACAAGTGTGCCACTATGTACGCTGACTAGAATGTACACGCCGACACCGCACACGCTGACACCACACATAGAGTTGGAGTGGAAGATCGGCCGATATCGAACTGTCGATCGGAGGGTCACAACTCCGGGAAGTCAGTCTATTCTTGACCGCCTAACCACGAAGCTCAACCAACTCCAAACATTCTCCATCGACATATAAAAATGTACCCCTTCCGTTAAATAAGAACTTACTAAACCGATTGTTAATATTAAGTGACACGAATAAATTGTATTCCCAACGTTATCCAAGAATGAACCTACTACTTTTCATCAGGTGAACCATGGAAGGACACCTTAACTGGCGCCCGAGCAGATAAGTAGAGTGAATGTGAATTACGGGTTTTAAAAAAAAAAATAATTAAAAAAAATGTTTTTTTCTTTCCCCAAAACAAAAACAGAAAATGAAAAAATGAATAGAAAAAGGTCTAAAAGTGTAAAAATCATTCCCAAAATAAAAGAAAAGAAAAAGGAAAAGTGGATAAGAAAAAGCATAATAGTGAAGCAATAACGATTTTTCCCAAAAAAAAAAAAATAATAAAAGAAATGGGAAAATAGATAAAGAAAAGTATAAAAGTGCAATAAGTAAAGTAACGTAAAGTTTTCTCAAAGTAAAACAAAAAAGAGAGGAAAATGGTTAGGAAAAAGTATAAAAACAAACAGTAGTGAAAATGTAGTTTCCTCAAAATAAAAAAAAATGAAAATAAATAAAAAATTAAAATAGATAGAGAAAGGTGAAAATATTTTTTTTGCGCGGTTCCCACCTCCCGTCCAACCGACCGAGGGACGCTGCCGCGTGACGTAAGGAAGTTTTTTTGTACAGATTCAATGTGATCTTGGTGTACTCCATATTGAGGACTCCAGACACACGATCCATACTCAAGATTCGGACGGACCAGTGATGTATATAACGTTTTAGTTAGGTACGGGTCATTAAATTCTTTTGACCATCTTTTAATAAAACCAAGCACACCCATAGCTTTATTAACCATGGTAGATACATGGTCGGTAAATTTAAGTTTCAAATATAGTTAATTCAAATATATGAGTTAATCGTTCTAAGGCGTTCCCATAGAGAAAGTACATAGCCTGGTGAGGACTAGATCGGTAAAAAGACATAAGTTTACATTTCGATCCATTAAGCTTTAGGTTATTTGCTAAACACCAATTTTGAAGTTTATCCAAATCGGATTGAAGTCTAGACTGGGCGCTAGTGAATTTATACTGAAGGCATAGCTTAACGTCATCAGCGTACATAAGTACAAGTGAATTAGTTAAGGCAAGGGGAAAGTCGTTAATAAACAGAGTAAAAAGTAGGGGTCCAAGATGGCTTCCTTGGGGCACCCCCGATGTGGCGCGGACTAAACGCGAGGTAACATCTTTAAAGAAAACACGTTGGGTTCTCCCTGATAAGTAGCTCGAAATCCACATAAGAAGATCAGTTGGGAATCCCAAAAGACTGAGTTTACTTATAAGAAGCGAATGGTTAACAGAGTCAAATGCTTTACTGAAGTCAGTGTATATGACGTCTGTTTGTAAGCCATTCCGGAAGCCATCCGTGATAAAAGATGTTAGCTCCAATAAGTTGGTAGTGGTGGAGCGGCGCTTCATGAAGCCATGCTGGCACGGAGTTATTATTGAACTACATAGGTGTTGCAAATGTGGAGTGATAAGTTTTTCAAAAAGCTTTGGAATTGCTGACAATTTAGAGATGCCTCTATAATTAGCAGCGTCGGATTTTTTCCCTTTTTTATGCAGCGGAATAATGAAGGATTCCTTGCACATAAGGGGAAAGATCGAAGTTTCCAGCGATAGATTAAAGAGTTTAACAAGCGGTTTGCACAGTGCCTCGGCGCAGTACTTCAGAACACAGCCTGGTACTACATCAGGGCCTGGCGAATACACGGGATCCGATAACACACCACTTTGATCGAAAGATGGGCGAAATATAAGATTGGCTGATTGGATATCATAAGTGTAAGGCTGAGCTGAGCTGCTGCTAGGTGAATACGTAGTTTGAAAAACTGTGCAAAGAGATCGGCCGTTGGCTGATCAGTGTTCGCATAAGAGTTCTCAAACGTAAGCAGTAGGGGAAAAGATACATGTTTACGCTTAGTGTTTACAAAGTTATAAAACTGCTTCGGATCCTGAGTAAACGGAATCCTGCAGCGGCGAATATAACTCCTATAACATTCTGCGTTATGCACGGTAAAATTTGACCGAGCTACTTAGTAACTGTACAGCCAGATAATCTATGTTTATTCAAAAGTCTACTCATGCTATTCTTTAAGTTGTTAAGATGCCTTGTATACCAAGGCGGATTCGTTAAAGCGGACGGATATTTCCACGGCCCACAAACGTAAAAAAATTAGTTTACAGTGAAATAAAATTTGTTTAATACTAAGTTTATATCATCGCATGCCAGTAAATCAGACCAATCAAATTCCGAAATTAGCTTATTTAATTTCATAAAGTCAGCCTTACGAAAGAAACGAACTTTATGAGATTTAAGTGTAGACTTAAGGTCAATTAAGGAGTTGTTTTCAATTGAAAACTCAAGAGTGGGATGATATGGATCCTCAGAGTCAGAAAGGGGCAAAGTTCTGGAAAGAGTAATTCCATCAGGATCAGAAACGAAACATAAGTCCAGCAGCCGACCTAAAGAATTTCTAACGTGGTTAGAGTGATATGTCAAACATGCCCACAGGGAAGTCGTGGTGGCAGTTAAGCTGTAAAAACGGTGAATTTTCAACATTTGACCATATAAGTTCTGGGATATTAATGAAGACATTAGTTTTTTAAAACAGAGGAAGATGAAGTGGAAGGTTGGTCAGTGGTCGTAACATGTGGGAGTTTTACACCCACAGGTTTGGTTATATTTTTTCACCGTACTTGGCTGACGTTCTTGGACGAAAATATTCTCTGGCCAAAAGCTGGCGGAACAAATCGTCTTGAAAATCTGCAAGGGCACACGTATTTTGAAAGATAACGTGTGCCTGGTGTATGAATATTTAAATTTTGTAATGTCCACCACCTTTATGTGGACTTTTGTTTTGGCTTCGATGTAAGCCGAGATATCAATCTCAGAAGTATCAGGGGCAAGCCGGGAAACAAAAATATGTTTCAAAAATACTGTTTGGTGACTGTTACAGGGGTTTGAATTATTGGGTCTGGGATCACTCGAAGCGATGCCACAGAGGACATATCGGACAATTGCTCATTAATCCTGAGATATTCGGAAGACGAATTTTTCTCAGGTCCGGCCCTTGGGGTGGCCAGAGATATAAGCGGCTGCATAGTTGTCGGCTGAGCAGGCTGAAGATTATTCGCCACAAGCACCTCACTAAAAGAGGATTTTTTACGCTTTGGAGACTCGTTTAGTAGTTAAAGACTACTAAACTGTGTATCGAGCGCACAGAGTTGGTCATTGATTTTTCGAAAACCACTAATCAACTCCTTGAATCCGCTTTTAGTCTGCCTCATGAACGATTTCATTTCGTCCTGAACAGCACGACAACCGTCACAGCAAAATTGGAGGCCGTGAACCCGGCACACTTAGCGTGTAAAACGTTTTCACAGAGCCAGCAATGGATGGTAGACTGGAAAGACGAGATTGTCTTATTACAAGACTTCAATGCACAGACCAATTTAAATTCCATAATTATTAAGATTTTAAATAATTAATTTATTAAAAATTATTAAAATTTCAATAATTAATTTATTAATAAATATTGATGAACCTTGTACCACTGTACCGAAAGGGAAACGAAAGGGGGAGATTGAAGAGAGCAGTTAGTGCGCGTTAGTAAAATGCAAAGAATAGAATAATAATCTCTATTGAGAGAGAAATAGGAGCAATAGAATAGGAGCAACACCATAAGAGATGAAGAAGAAGAGCAGGGCTATGTTTGGAAGAAAAATTTATAAAATTATTATTTTACCTCCAAATATATCACTGCACACGCGAAGCGATACGGATCTATGAATTGCAATATTTTATTATTTTTATTTTTTTTAAGTGAATTGAAATAAACACCGATTGTTTATGCAAATCTAATAAGAAAATTTTATGACAACGCAGTGCGCACAAAAAAAACACGTCCGTCCGCTTTGATATAAAGAGAAGAAATTGAAAATATAAAAACAAAGTAGCGAGGTTTTCTCAAAATAAAAAAAAAATAAAAAAAATTAAAATAGATGGAGAAAGGTAAAAATATAAAAACAAAGTAATAAAGATTTTTATCAGAATATAAAAAAAAAAAAAATAGGAAAAATAAAGAGCTAAAGTAAAATAAAAGTAAAAGTGGAAAAATATAAGAATGAAGTAGCAAAGATCTTTCTCGAAAAAAAAAGAAAACAAAAGGTAAGTAGGAAAAATAAAGAGTTCAAAAGTAAAACTATAAAAGAACCACAAGGAAAGTAATAAAATAAAATAATAAGGAAAAATAAAAAAAGGGGAAAGAAAAATAGGAAAGAGTAGAGAATGTAAGAATGAAAATGAAAATGAAATTGAAAAATTACAAAAAAGTTTCATAAAGAAACAAAGAGTAAAAGCAAATCTGTGTTGTGATAAAAATAATGAAGAAATTACCCACTGCGGCGGTTTGCTACCATGGCATATCCGCGAGTGCTAAAATATTGCTTCATATAAAAAAATAAAGAGAACCACCGCGAAGACATTCGCGAGTGGCAAGAATTATAAACAAAAAATAATATATAAAGGGTTTTTGTTGTGTTATAAAAAAGAAACGCAATTACGCACTGCGTCGGTTTGTCACTGACATATTCGCGAGAGTTAAAATAGTGCCGTTTATAAAAAAATAAAGCCAACCACCGTGAGCAAATTCGCGAGTGGCAAGAAGTATAAATCAAAAATAAAAATAAACAAATGGTGTGTGGCAACCTACTGGAAACGCTAAGAGGTGTGGAATGCACCCAAAAAAAGCTGCCCAGTGGGTACGAACTAAATCGGAACAATACGGACCACCGCGCCAAAGAAATAAAAAGAACACAAAAAACCCCAAAACTAAAAATATACAACACACAAAAAAAAAACTTAAAATATACAACACACAAAAGAAAAAGAAAATTAAGAGTATGCAACACAAAAGAAAAATTAAAAAGTATGCAACAGAAAGAATAAAAAGAATTTAACAAAATATGCGAAATATGCAAGAAAGCAGCACCCGTAATACACGTTCACTTTACACCCTGTTATAATTAATTTTTATTGAATTCTGTTATTCCACATATTTAAAAAATTTTCTTTTTTCTCATCATCAGAATTTAAAGAAGACCAACTAACACTGCAATATTGAAACACTTATGCTTGTAAAGGGTGAGTAAAGCGCTTCCTCCCTTCCTTCTCAAGTCAAATAAAGATTGAAAATTCTCTTTTATTATAACCATAATCATTAAAAATACAAATACTAAACTATATTGCAAGAATTTAAAGAATTGAATTACTTACACTCACCTATTATTTTTATAAGACTTTGCACGTCATTCTCTTGTGGCTCCTTAACACAATTTCTATAATATTTTTTCCGAACAAAATATTTTTCCCTCCCTCTTAAAATGGAAGAAATCAAATCTACCCTTCAAAAATTCGACGAGAGCCTTAAGACCGTATTAGACCAGGTTATAGTAGTAAAGGAAGATATTAAGAAAGTCGGGACAAGGGTAGCCACGCTGGAACAAGAACACGAAAAATGTAACTCTACGGTAACCCAACCCGTTCCTTTGATCCGTCCGCGCTCCGAATACGAATTAAAAGAAACGTCCACTCTGCCAGATTGTGTGAAGGAACTTCAGACTTTTGAGGGGGAGCCCGGGAAATTTGTGCCCTGGGTTAACAGGGCTCAAGCCATTGTTAATGACTACGAGATCATTATAGGCAAACCCTTGTATAGGACCATCATTCTCTACATTAGGCAGAAAATAAGAGGCGACGCCGATTTGGCGCTTTCTTCTTACAATGTAGAATGTAGATGATAATTGGTCGGAAATTAAGCGGATTCTCTCGCTTCACTACGCCGACAAGCGAGACTTCCGAACCCTTGAATATCAACTGAGCCAATTGACCCAAGCAGGTAGAACTCTGGAACAATTCTATAATGAGGTCAATAATCACTTTTCCATGATTTTAAATAAATTAAAACAATCACAGCATGCGCCTAACGTGGCCAGCGCCCTAATTGAGATGTATAGAGACAAGGCGCTGGATGTTTTCGTACGGGGACTCAACGGCGATGCCTCTAAGTTACTCATTATTCGAGGCCCAAAAAATTTGCCTGAGGCATATTCCTTTTGCCTAGAGCTTCAGAATGTATCGGTCAGGGGAAATGCACGTCCCATTTCTTCAACCCCGTTACCCGACAAGCGCATCGCGCTATGCGCCTCCAGTAGCACCCCCGCGGTATTCGTCTTCATCCTTCACCAGCCATTAAGATGGAGTCAAATCGGTCTGGTCAGTCTTATTAGTCCGGCTTTGGCGTACGCCATGGAAACGACGATAGGTCTTAAAATACTTCGCCTGGTTTGAATCCCTTCAGGAAGGCACAACGATTGTACCACATGACGGCGTCTAGCGTGGTGACAATGCCTGAAAACGACGCGAAAAATTCCGCTTGTCAGACTACTTTCGAAGACGAAGCGGTGAGCGCCCACGACACGAGCCTCGAGTATGATGTCCCATACCATAAGGGTGACGACGAGAACGTTAGCGATGAGGTAAATTTTATGACGGACGCCTTCCAGCGTGCCATACATAGAATGCGTCGCGAGGAATGGCAACAAGTTAAAGTTTCTTATCGACACCGGCGCGAATAAGAACTTTGTTAGCTAAAAACACTCCGCCGGCTCTATCCCATTATCTACTTTCTTTTTCTTTGAATCTGCTGCTGGCAATGTTAGAATCACGCACTGCCTAGAAGGACGATTCTTTGAGCCCATCGGCAATGACTCGATTACCACCTTCTACGTCCTCCCTGGCCGGAATTCCTTCGACGGCATCATCGGTGACGATACTCTCAAGGAAGCGAAAGCCCTAATTGATCGCAAAAACGATCTCCTGTTAATATCCCCTGGTATCAAGCTACCCCTCTTGGCAAGATATTCCTCCATAGCGCCCAACCACTCCAATGCCCATGCCCTGATTGACGGCGATCATGATGATGACACCAAACAGGCGCTGGACAATCTACTTAAAGAATTTGTATCCATTTTTGAACCACTTTCGTCAGGGGAAGCGGTGAATACGTTAAGGCCGAAATACGTACTAGTACTCAAGACCCCATTTTTACTCGGAGTTACCCATACCCCACGAACATGAGAGGGGAGGTTGAAAGTCAAGTGCAGGAACTCTTACCGATATGAAGCCCCCTGCTAACATGAAGGAACTGAAAAGTTTTCTTGGAATGACCTCGTATTATAGGAAATTCGTTCAGGACTATGCGAAAGTTGCAAAGTCATTGACGAACTTGACAAGAGGAGAGTTCGCTAAAATTAAGGCATCGACGACGTAGATCCAACGTCGTCGCAGACGCTCTTTTGCGTATTACGACGCAAGTTAACTATCTCGGATCAACTACGTGCACTGCCTCTGAAACTGACTCTTTGGCCACCGTTCACAGTGCGCTTGAGGATGCTTCCCAATTGATACCACATGTGGAAACACCAATCAATGCGTTTAGGAATCAACTGGTTTTTGATGAAAACCAGCTTGAGTACTCATGTGAGCACCCACATGTTGGTTACGCCCGTCATTTAATTCCGCTTAACGACGAGACTATGTCCGATTTAGTAAATATACTCGGTAAATATTTAAAACCCTCCATAATTAATGGAGTAAAGATTGCCGAGACTTACCTCCCATCCTTCCAATCTACATGCTTTAAGAATTTTAAGCCAGATAAAATTTGAACAACGCAGAGATTGATAAAGGATTTGTCCGATTCAGAGCAAATTTCTGAAACAATAGAAAGGGAACATCGCAGGGCCCACAGAGGTCCAAAAGAAGTCACCATCCAAATTCTTGAGAAATTCTATTTTCCCAGAATGACAAGTACGATTCGTGCTCAGTTGTCATCGTGCGACTGCTGCAAGCGATTCAAATACGACCGTCATCCCAATAAACCAGAGTTGCAACCGACACCCATCCCAAACTACCCATGCGAAATATTGCATATCGACGTGTGTACCTTAGAAAAACGGGTTTATCTAAGTTGTAACTCGTTCCTCTACAATCCAAGGCATCAATTCACCTCCGCGAAACACTGTTAGAGGCCCTTCATTACTTTACGGTGCCTAGAATGATAGTGTTGGACAATGAAAGGGGTCTCCTTTGCCCGACGGTACTAAATTACCTCCGGACGTTGGAGATCGAATTATATTATACCCCCACTCAAAAAAGCGAAGTTAACGGCCAGGTGGAAAGATTTCATTCGACCTTCTTGGAAATTTACCGGTGTTTGAAATTCGAACATCCCAAATTCACAAGTGCACTGTTAGCACTGATCGCTGTAGACAGATACAACAACTCTGTCCATTCAGTGACAAACAAAAAGCCCGTTGACCTATTTTTGAACCGAGTATCGCGCATCAATTATCAGGGTTTATCGAACTTCAAAAAAAAAAACGCTTGAAGACGTTAGAGGCCTGATCGAGCGAAACCAGACTATGGCCAATATAGGACATAATAAAAATAGGACTGAACCTAGACAATATGAGTCGGGGGATAAGGTTTTCGTCGCTAATAAGCAAATTAAAACTAAAGAAAAACAACGTTTCAGACCGGAGGAGGTACAAGAGAATCGCGGAGTCACGATTACAATTAGATCAGGAAAAATTTAGATAAATCAGACATGAGGAATTGAAGAGCGCTTTATGAAGCCGCATGCAAAAATAATTTAAGCATGAATACACAAATATTATACACACAAATATTATAAGCGCGAATAGTATATACACAAGCTTTTCTTTCCTTCTCGATCACGATGCTCCACGGGCCTTACAACCATCGGCGTCACATCAGCCGCGCGCATATTCAAGTACGACGCACACGTCGTTCCCCTGCAACAAGGAGCAGTGTAGCGGATCAATGGAGTGTTTAAGCTGGTACATGTCATCGACCTATCAAGGATAAAGCAACTAGTAGACGACACCAGCCGGGACGCGGCAACCGTGATGGACCAACGTGTTAGCACAATAACGAGACACTATCAGGAGCAAGCAGCGGAGGGAATAAACAGACTGATGAGGCCATCATCACGCAGAGCTCGAGCAATACACTCCAGGAGGATTGGAATGCGATACTCAACTCGGGAAAGATGATCGTCGAAAACGGCCCAAAATATACAGCTAATGTCTGGAGTTTCACGAGGCGTAACCTTTTCTTTGTCTTGGGGGTTTCGCTAACAGTAGCGGTGTTCTCGATCCTGTTCATCATCTGGAGGAAGTTGACCTCCACCAAAGGAATACCAACCACGAGGGTTATAATCGAGGACCTGGAAAACCCAAAGAGGATGTCGACAACAGCTCACCATTCTGCCAATTGATCTGCGGGACGCAGACTTTTAGAGGGGGAGGAGTTAACACCCGGCACTTTCGGCCCCCCCTTGCTCAGATTCGCCCCCTACTACGTCTACGCCTCGCACTCGACCCCAGACTCTTAAACCCCAATCCACAGCATAAGCAATTCCCAATATTCAAGTGTTGTGGGTTCAAGTACATCCGGGTATGTCGCAAGAGTGCAACTTTGTCACAAGTGTGCAACTATGTAGGCTGACTAGAATGTTGCGGGAAAGTTGACACACACCCTGAGTGTTACGCTGACTCTTGACACCGGATAGCTGACACTTCACCCGCTGACACCACACACGCCGACACCGCACACACTGACACCACACATAGATTTGGAGTGGGAGATCGGCCGATATCGAACTGTCGATCGGAGGGTCACAACTCCGGGAAGTCAGTCTATTCTTGACCGCCGAACTACGAAGCTGAACCAACTCCAACATTCTCCATCGACATATAAAAATATACCCTTCCGTTAAATAAGAACTTACAAAACCGTGTGAGGAGATTAGATCTCCCACACACCAAGACAGGTGGAAAGAGGGGCAACAGCGGGGGGGGGGGGGGGGGGGGGGGGGGGGGGGGGGGGGGGGGGGGGGGGGGGGGGGGGGGGGGGGGGTGGGGGGGGGGGGGGGGGGGGAACATGCAAGTCAGCACTGCAGCGTCGGATGGGCCAACGCTGCTGTGTTAGAAATACGGAGGAAGAGAAAGGTATCAAGGAAGAAATGCGTCGAGCACAGACGGCATGCGGGGGCAGCAGCGGGGGCAAGAGGAACCAGCACGGCGTCGCGCACGGAAGAGGGCGAAAGAGGAGTCACCGTGGAAAGTAACCGTGGAAGGTCGTAGGAAACAGCGGGGACGGCGGGGAACGAAGCGGCCGGCGACCGCGCAGCTGTGTTTACAAAATGCACTAAAACACAGAAATACATTTGAGTGTCCAGGGGGGGATCGCGGGGTATCGGGACGAAGTCCGATGACCGGCACAAAATAATGCGGATCGGAGGCTCGGTGGATTCGCAAGGATTAACGGACGCCTCTGGCACTATATAAGGAGGGCCCCTGGAGCGAATCGAGGCCGAGTCTTTTAGGGAAGCTGGGAGAGTGAGTGAAAGACCCCCCGTGGGTAAGTCTGCCATTCAAGTTGGAAAGCTTCCTTGAAGAGTTAGGAGTACAGGCTGAAGGACCCCCCGTGGGTAAGTCCGACAGTCTTCAGTGCGGGCTATTAAAGCGAGTGAGCAAGGATATACGAAAATAGCTTAAGGACCCCCTGTGGGTAAGTCCGGCGGCAGTACGCGCATCGAATCGAGCAAGGAGTCAGGGGAAAAGGATCAAGGATCCGCGGCAAAGCTGAGGCCCAAGGGTAAAAGAGTCGGGTGGAGTTATTCCCGGACACGACAGGTATCCTGGTGTAGTGGCGGCAACGACGGATCAGCCTGGCGTACGCCTTGTCTGCTCCTGACCGTTCGATCCAGGTGTGATCCTGTAACGCGAGGGATAGCCAACCCGGGAACTCAAGCCCACTAGTGAAACCAGACAGGGACATCCCGGGAAGTCAAGAGAATCCTGATCCAGGCGCTGGAGCGTATGCACAGCGATCTACCTGGAGTCAAAGGAGACGCGACGCCCAAACCTCTGGCCTACCATAGATCCTGCGGGGCGTAGGCACGCAGGTGTTTGAAGGCGAGTGGCGAACGCGACCGGGGGCGTGTCCTGTAGGGTAGGAAGGCCCTTCGTGCCCTGATCCGGCCGCTAAGCAGCGAGGAGCATATCCTGCCCGGCGTATGCCTGGGAGGTGAGCCACTCGGTCTGTTAACACGGATTAGGTGCCGGCCACGGCGAAAGGGCAAATCCAGGCAAGCCAAAGGTTTCTGAGTCCACGGCACCCCAAGCGGAGAACAGCAACGGCAGAGGCGACGACGAGGGAGCAGTAGCGACGGACAGGCAGCGGCAGCGGAAGACGACAAGCAGCAACACATGAACTCCTTCCATGTGAGCCACTCCTCGTCGTTCATTAGGAACCATTTTTGCGCTCTGCCCTGGAGTAGTTCGGGCATCGCTCGCGGGATTGTGTTTATATCCATCCCGTATGTTTTGGCAGACCAGCTACTCGGTCCACGAACTCGAGAGGATCCCCTGTTCCGTCGAATCGGAACGACCACTCTCGGACTTGTCTCGCCACCTTCGCATAGTCCACCTGTACCGGGACTGGCTTCCGCGCTTGTGGCTCCATGCTCCTCATGCTCTTCATTTCCGGCACTGCCAGACTTTGGATGAGCTTTTCCGATTCGCTCACCGCTCTCTGCCTCGGCGTGGTCCTCTGCGCGAACTTCTCCTCGAATCCCCGCGCGACCACCATCACTTCATCCTCCTTTCTTTCTTCGGCCCACCTTGCCACCAGTGCCCTCATGCTCTCCACGGTTCCATCCGCTGCGAGACCGAGCTCTCTGCACACTTCGCACAACTCTTCTTTGCGAAGCGCGTAGATCCAGTTTTTCCTCCCCATCTTGAAGCAGTGTTACTCCTAGACTCTAAAGCAATCACGTAGTTTGGGCGCCAGGTGTAACGAACTGTTTTTGCTATGTTTTGCTCGCAACAAACGGTGCGGCTAGCTCACAGAGGTTGAGGGTACGTTCCACCGAATTTATTGATTTGACGTGATTGCCCGAGCCCAGAAATAACACGGTATTGCTTCTTTTCAAATAAATCCCCTTTATTGTAACTAATTTATAAAGCAATAAAGAGAATCTCACCGGCTGTCTGGCTCAGCCGACCGACCGCTCGTCCTCCCGTCGATCCCCGATCCCCGCTCCGGGCTGGTGCCAATACGCACGCCCTCCCAAAGCTTGCGCCCGGCAGGTCGTGCGGTCTTGGTGCCTGGCGCCGAAACGGCTCTCGGTTCCCTCCGTTCGGACTCACGGACTCTGGTTGCGGGGCCTGTGTTGCTGCTTGTCGTCTTCCGCTGCCGCTGCCTGTCCGTCGCTACTGCTCCCTCGTCGTCGCCTCTGCCGTTGCTGTTCTCCGCTTGGGGTGCCGTGGACTCAGAAACCTTTGGCTTGCCTGGATTTGCCCTTTCGCCGTGGCCGGCACCTAATCCGTGTTAACAGACCGAGTGGCTCACCTCCCAGGCATACGCCGGGCAGGATATGCTCCTCGCTGCTTAGCGGCCGGATCAGGGCACGAAGGGCCTTCCTACCCTACAGGACACGCCCCCGGTCGCGTTCGCCACTCGCCTTCAAACACCTGCGTGCCTACGCCCCGCAGGATCTATGGTAGGCCAGAGGTTTGGGCGTCGCGTCTCCTTTGACTCCAGGTAGATCGCTGTGCATACGCTCCAGCGCCTGGATCAGGATTCTCTTGACTTCCCGGGATGTCCCTGTCTGGTTTCACTAGTGGGCTTGAGTTCCCGGGTTGGCTATCCCTCGCGTTACAGGATCACACCTGGATCGAACGGTCAGGAGCAGACAAGGCGTACGCCAGGCTGATCCGTCGTTGCCGCCACTACACCAGGATACCTGTCGTGTCCGGGAATAACTCCACCCGACTCTTTTACCCTTGGGCCTCAGCTTTGCCGCGGATCCTTGATCCTTTTCCCCTGACTCCTTGCTCGATTCGATGCGCGTACCGCCGCCGGACTTACCCACAGGGGGTCCTTAAGCTATTTTCGTATATCCTTGCTCACTCGCTTTAATAGCCCGCACTGAAGACTGTCGGACTTACCCACGGGGGGTCCTTCAGCCTGTACTCCTAACTCTTCAAGGAAGCTTTCCAACTTGAATGGCAGACTTACCCACGGGGGGTCTTTCACTCACTCTCCCAGCTTCCCTAAAAGACTCGGCCTCGATTCGCTCCAGGGGCCCTCCTTATATAGTGCCAGAGGCGTCCGTTAATCCTTGCGAATCCACCGAGCCTCCGATCCGCATTATTTTGTGCCGGTCATCGGACTTCGTCCCGATACCCCGCGATCCCCCCCTGGACACTCAAATGTATTTCTGTGTTTTAGTGCATTTTGTAAACACAGCTGCGCGGTCGCCGGCCGCTTCGTTCCCCGCCGTCCCCGCTGTTTCCTACGACCTTCCACGGTTACTTTCCACGGTGACTCCTCTTTCGCCCTCTTCCGTGCGCGACGCCGTGCTGGTTCCTCTTGCCCCCGCTGCTGCCCCCGCATGCCGTCTGTGCTCGACGCATTTCTTCCTTGATACCTTTCTCTTCCTCCGTATTTCTAACACAGCAGCGTTGGCCCATCCGACGCTGCAGTGCTGACTTGCATGTTCCCCCCCCCCCCCCCCCCCCCCCCCCCCCCCCCCCCCCGCTGTTGCCCCTCTTTCCACCTGTCTTGGTGTGTGGGAGATCTAATCTCCTCACACGGTTTTGTAAGTTCTTATTTAACGGAAGGGTATATTTTTATACGTCGATGGAGAATGTTGGAGTTGGTTCAGCTTCGTAGTTCGGCGGTCAAGAATAGACTGACTTCCCGGAGTTGTGACCCTCCGATCGACAGTTCGATATCGGCCGATCTCCCACTCCAAATCTATGTGTGGTGTCAGTGTGTGCGGTGTCGGCGTGTGTGGTGTCAGCGGGTGAAGTGTCAGCTATCCGGTGTCAAGAGTCAGCGTAACACTCAGGGTGTGTGTCAACTTTCCCGCAACATTCTAGTCAGCCTACATAGTTGCACACTTGTGACAAAGTTGCACTCTTGCGACATACCCGGATGTACTTGAACCCACAACACTTGAATATTGGGAATTGCTTATGCTGTGGATTGGGGTTTAAGAGTCTGGGGTCGAGTGCGAGGCGTAGACGTAGTAGGGGGCGAATCTGAGCAAGGGGGGGGCCGAAAGTGCCGGGTGTTAACTCCTCCCCCTCTAAAAGTCTGCGTCCCGCAGATCAATTGGCAGAATGGTGAGCTGTTGTCGACATCCTCTTTGGGTTTTCCAGGTCCTCGATTATAACCCTCGTGGTTGGTATTCCTTTGGTGGAGGTCAACTTCCTCCAGATGATGAACAGGATCGAGAACACCGCTACTGTTAGCGAAACCCCCAAGACAAAGAAAAGGTTACGCCTCGTGAAACTCCAGACATTAGCTGTATATTTTGGGCCGTTTTCGACGATCATCTTTCCCGAGTTGAGTATCGCATTCCAATCCTCCTGGAGTGTATTGCTCGAGCTCTGCGTGATGATGGCCTCATCAGTCTGTTTATTCCCTCCGCTGCTTGCTCCTGATAGTGTCTCGTTATTGTGCTAACACGTTGGTCCATCACGGTTGCCGCGTCCCGGCTGGTGTCGTCTACTAGTTGCTTTATCCTTGATAGGTCGATGACATGTACCAGCTTAAACACTCCATTGATCCGCTACACTGCTCCTTGTTGCAGGGGAACGACGTGTGCGTCGTACTTGAATATGCGCGCGGCTGATGTGACGCCGATGGTTGTAAGGCCCGTGGAGCATCGTGATCGAGAAGGAAAGAAAAGCTTGTGTATATACTATTCGCGCTTATAATATTTGTGTGTATAATATTTGTGTATTCATGCTTAAATTATTTTTGCATGCGGCTTCATAAAGCGCTCTTCAATTCCTCATGTCTGATTTATCTAAATTTTTCCTGATCTAATTGTAATCGTGACTCCGCGATTCTCTTGTACCTCCTCCGGTCTGAAACGTTGTTTTTCTTTAGTTTTAATTTGCTTATTAGCGACGAAAACCTTATCCCCCGACTCATATTGTCTAGGTTCAGTCCTATTTTTATTATGTCCTATATTGGCCATAGTCTGGTTTCGCTCGATCAGGCCTCTAACGTCTTCAAGCGTTTTTTTTTTTTGAAGTTCGATAAACCCTGATAATTGATGCGCGATACTCGGTTCAAAAATAGGTCAACGGGCTTTTTGTTTGTCACTGAATGGACAGAGTTGTTGTATCTGTCTACAGCGATCAGTGCTAACAGTGCACTTGTGAATTTGGGATGTTCGAATTTCAAACACCGGTAAATTTCCAAGAAGGTCGAATGAAATCTTTCCACCTGGCCGTTAACTTCGCTTTTTTGAGTGGGGGTATAATATAATTCGATCTCCAACGTCCGGAGGTAATTTAGTACCGTCGGGCAAAGGAGACCCCTTTCATTGTCCAACACTATCATTCTAGGCAGTGTTTCGCGGAGGTGAATTGATGCCTTGGATTGTAGAGGAACGAGTTACAACTTAGATAAACCCGTTTTTCTAAGGTACACACGTCGATATGCAATATTTCGCATGGGTAGTTTGGGATGGGTGTCGGTTGCAACTCTGGTTTATTGGGATGACGGTCGTATTTGAATCGCTTGCAGCAGTCGCACGATGACAACTGAGCACGAATCGTACTTGTCATTCTGGGAAAATAGAATTTCTCAAGAATTTGGATGGTGACTTCTTTTGGACCTCTGTGGGCCCTGCGATGTTCCCTTTCTATTGTTTCAGAAATTTGCTCTGAATCGGACAAATCCTTTATCAATCTCTGCGTTGTTCAAATTTTATCTGGCTTAAAATTCTTAAAGCATGTAGATTGGAAGGATGGGAGGTAAGTCTCGGCAATCTTTACTCCATTAATTATGGAGGGTTTTAAATATTTACCGAGTATATTTACTAAATCGGACATAGTCTCGTCGTTAAGCGGAATTAAATGACGGGCGTAACCAACATGTGGGTGCTCACATGAGTACTCAAGCTGGTTTTCATCAAAAACCAGTTGATTCCTAAACGCATTGATTGGTGTTTCCACATGTGGTATCAATTGGGAAGCATCCTCAAGCGCACTGTGAACGGTGGCCAAAGAGTCAGTTTCAGAGGCAGTGCACGTAGTTGATCCGAGATAGTTAACTTGCGTCGTAATACGCAAAAGAGCGTCTGCGACGACGTTGGATCTACGTCGTCGATGCCTTAATTTTAGCGAACTCTCCTCTTGTCAAGTTCGTCAATGACTTTGCAACTTTCGCATAGTCCTGAACGAATTTCCTATAATACGAGGTCATTCCAAGAAAACTTTTCAGTTCCTTCATGTTAGCAGGGGGCTTCATATCGGTAAGAGTTCCTGCACTTGACTTTCAACCTCCCCTCTCATGTTCGTGGGGTATGGGTAACTCCGAGTAAAAATGGGGTCTTGAGTACTAGTACGTATTTCGGCCTTAACGTATTCACCGCTTCCCCTGACGAAAGTGGTTCAAAAATGGATACAAATTCTTTAAGTAGATTGTCCAGCGCCTGTTTGGTGTCATCATCATGATCGCCGTCAATCAGGGCATGGGCATTGGAGTGGTTGGGCGCTATGGAGGAATATCTTGCCAAGAGGGGTAGCTTGATACCAGGGGATATTAACAGGAGATCGTTTTTGCGATCAATTAGGGCTTTCGCTTCCTTGAGAGTATCGTCACCGATGATGCCGTCGAAGGAATTCCGGCCAGGGAGGACGTAGAAGGTGGTAATCGAGTCATTGCCGATGGGCTCAAAGAATCGTCCTTCTAGGCAGTGCGTGATTCTAACATTGCCAGCAGCAGATTCAAAGAAAAAGAAAGTAGATAATGGGATAGAGCCGGCGGAGTGTTTTTAGCTAACAAAGTTCTTATTCGCGCCGGTGTCGATAAGAAACTTTAACTTGTTGCCATTCCTCGCGACGCATTCTATGTATGGCACGCTGGAAGGCGTCCGTCATAAAATTTACCTCATCGCTAACGTTCTCGTCGTCACCCTTATGGTATGGGACATCATACTCGAGGCTCGTGTCGTGGGCGCTCACCGCTTCGTCTTCGAAAGTAGTCTGACAAGCGGAATTTTTCGCGTCGTTTTCAGGCATTGTCACCACGCTAGACGCCGTCATGTGGTACAATCGTTGTGCCTTCCTGAAGGGATTCAAACCAGGCGAAGTATTTTAAGACCTATCGTCGTTTCCATGGCGTACGCCAAAGCCGGACTAATAAGACTGACCAGACCGATTTGACTCCATCTTAATGGCTGGTGAAGGATGAAGACGAATACCGCGGGGGTGCTACTGGAGGCGCATAGCGCGATGCGCTTGTCGGGTAACGGGGTTGAAGAAATGGGACGTGCATTTCCCCTGACCGATACATTCTGAAGCTCTAGGCAAAAGGAATATGCCTCAGGCAAATTTTTTGGGCCTCGAATAATGAGTAACTTAGAGGCATCGCCGTTGAGTCCCCGTACGAAAACATCCAGCGCCTTGTCCCTATACATCTCAATTAGGGCGCTGGCCACGTTAGGCGCATGCTGTGATTGTTTTAATTTATTTAAAATCATGAAAAAGTGATTATTGACCTCATTATAGAATTGTTCCAGAGTTCTACCTGCTTGGGTCAATTGGCTCAGTTGATATTCAAGGGTTCGGAAGTCTCGCTTGTCGGCGTAGTGAAGCGAGAGAATCCGCTTAATTTCCGACCAATTATCATCTACATTCTACATTGTAAGAAGAAAGCGCCAAATCGGCGTCGCCTCTTATTTTCTGCCTAATGTAGAGAATGATGGTCCTATACAAGGGTTTGCCTATAATGATCTCGTAGTCATTAACAATGGCTTGAGCCCTGTTAACCCAGGGCACAAATTTCCCGGGCTCCCCCTCAAAAGTCTGAAGTTCCTTCACACAATCTGGCAGAGTGGACGTTTCTTTTAATTCGTATTCGGAGCGCGGACGGATCAAAGGAACGGGTTGGGTTACCGTAGAGTTACATTTTTCGTGTTCTTGTTCCAGCGTGGCTACCCTTGTCCCGACTTTCTTAATATCTTCCTTTACTACTATAACCTGGTCTAATACGGTCTTAAGGCTCTCGTCGAATTTTTGAAGGGTAGATTTGATTTCTTCCATTTTAAGAGGGAGGGAAAAATATTTTGTTCGGAAAAAATATTATAGAAATTGTGTTAAGGAGCCACAAGAGAATGACGTGCAAAGTCTTATAAAAATAATAGGTGAGTGTAAGTAATTCAATTCTTTAAATTCTTGCAATATAGTTTAGTATTTGTATTTTTAATGATTATGGTTATAATAAAAGAGAATTTTCAATCTTTATTTGACTTGAGAAGGAAGGGAGGAAGCGCTTTACTCACCCTTTACAAGCATAAGTGTTTCAATATTGCAGTGTTAGTTGGTCTTCTTTAAATTCTGATGATGAGAAAAAAGAAAATTTTTTAAATATGTGGAATAACAGAATTCAATAAAAATTAATTATAACAGGGTGTAAAGTGAACGTGTATTACGGGTGCTGCTTTCTTGCATATTTCGCATATTTTGTTAAATTCTTTTTATTCTTTCTGTTGCATACTTTTTAATTTTTCTTTTGTGTTGCATACTTTTAATTTTCTTTTTCTTTTGTGTGTTGTATATTTTAAGTTTTTTTTTTGTGTGTTGTATATTTTTAGTTTTGGGGTTTTTTGTGTTCTTTTTATTTCTTTGGCGCGGTGGTCCGTATTGTTCCGATTTAGTTCGTACCCACTGGGCAGCTTTTTTTGGGTGCATTCCACACCTCTTAGCGTTTCCAGTAGGTTGCCACACACCATTTGTTTATTTTTATTTTTGATTTATACTTCTTGCCACTCGCGAATTTGCTCACGGTGGTTGGCTTTATTTTTTTATAAACGGCACTATTTTAACTCTCGCGAATATGTCAGTGACAAACCGACGCAGTGCGTAATTGCGTTTCTTTTTTATAACACAACAAAAACCCTTTATATATTATTTTTTGTTTATAATTCTTGCCACTCGCGAATGTCTTCGCGGTGGTTCTCTTTATTTTTTTATATGAAGCAATATTTTAGCACTCGCGGATATGCCATGGTAGCAAACCGCCGCAGTGGGTAATTTCTTCATTATTTTTATCACAACACAGATTTGCTTTTACTCTTTGTTTCTTTATGAAACTTTTTTGTAATTTTTCAATTTCATTTTCATTTTCATTCTTACATTCTCTACTCTTTCCTATTTTTCTTTCCCCTTTTTTTATTTTTCCTTATTATTTTATTTTATTACTTTCCTTGTGGTTCTTTTATAGTTTTACTTTTGAACTCTTTATTTTTCCTACTTACCTTTTGTTTTCTTTTTTTTTCGAGAAAGATCTTTGCTACTTCATTCTTATATTTTTCCACTTTTACTTTTATTTTACTTTAGCTCTTTATTTTTCCTATTTTTTTTTTTTTTATATTCTGATAAAAATCTTTATTACTTTGTTTTTATATTTTTACCTTTCTCCATCTATTTTAATTTTTTTTATTTTTTTTTTATTTTGAGAAAACCTCGCTACTTTGTTTTTATATTTTCAATTTCTTCTCTTTATATCAAAGCGGACGGACGTGTTTTTTTTGTGCGCACTGCGTTGTCATAAAATTTTCTTATTAGATTTGCATAAACAATCGGTGTTTATTTCAATTCACTTAAAAAAAATAAAAATAATAAAATATTGCAATTCATAGATCCGTATCGCTTCGCGTGTGCAGTGATATATTTGGAGGTAAAATAATAATTTTATAAATTTTTCTTCCAAACATAGCCCTGCTCTTCTTCTTCATCTCTTATGGTGTTGCTCGTATTCTATTGCTCCTATTTCTCTCTCAATAGAGATTATTATTCTATTCTTTGCATTTTACTAACGCGCACTAACTGCTCTCTTCAATCTCCCCCTTTCGTTTCCCTTTCGGTACAGTGGTACAAGGTTCATCAATATTTATTAATAAATTAATTATTGAAATTTTAATAATTTTTAATAAATTAATTATTTAAAATCTTAATAATTATGGAATTTAAATTGGTCTGTGCATTGAAGTCTTGTAATAAGACAATCTCGTCTTTCCAGTCTACCATCCATTGCTGGCTCTGTGAAAACGTTTTACACGCTAAGTGTGCCGGGTTCACGGCCTCCAATTTTGCTGTGACGGTTGTCGTGCTGTTCAGGACGAAATGAAATCGTTCATGAGGCAGACTAAAAGCGGATTCAAGGAGTT
This sequence comes from Drosophila ananassae, assembly GCF_017639315.1. Taxonomy (NCBI): domain Eukaryota; kingdom Metazoa; phylum Arthropoda; class Insecta; order Diptera; family Drosophilidae; genus Drosophila; species Drosophila ananassae. The sequence continues at coordinate 26,167,067 of NC_057929.1, read as the reverse complement.
GATTAGTGGTTTTCGAAAAATCAATGACCAACTCTGTGCGCTCGATACACAGTTTAGTAGTCTTTAACTACTAAACGAGTCTCCAAAGCGTAAAAAATCCTCTTTTAGTGAGGTGCTTGTGGCGAATAATCTTCAGCCTGCTCAGCCGACAACTATGCAGCCGCTTATATCTCTGGCCACCCCAAGGGCCGGACCTGAGAAAAATTCGTCTTCCGAATATCTCAGGATTAATGAGCAATTGTCCGATATGTCCTCTGTGGCATCGCTTCAAGTGATCCCAGACCCAATAATTCAAACCCCTGTAACAGTCACCAAACAGTATTTTTGAAACATATTTTTGTTTCCCGGCTTGCCCCTGATACTTCTGAGATTGATATCTCGGCTTACATCGAAGCCAAAACAAAAGTCCACATAAAGGTGGTGGACATTACAAAATTTAAATATTCATACACCAGGCACACGTCATCTTTCAAAATACGTGTGCCCTTGCAGATTTTCAAGACGATTTGTTCCGCCAGCTTTTGGCCAGAGAATATTTTCGTCCAAGAACGTCAGCCAAGTACGGTGAAAAAATATAACCAAACCTGTGGGTGTAAAACTCCCACATGTTACGACCACTGACCAACCTTCCACTTCATCTTCCTCTGTTTTAAAAAACTAATGTCTTCATTAATATCCCAGAACTTATATGGTCAAATGTTGAAAATTCACCGTTTTTACAGCTTAACTGCCACCACGACTTCCCTGTGGGCATGTTTGACATATCACTCTAACCACGTTAGAAATTCTTTAGGTCGGCTGCTGGACTTATGTTTCGTTTCTGATCCTGATGGAATTACTCTTTCCAGAACTTTGCCCCTTTCTGACTCTGAGGATCCATATCATCCCACTCTTGAGTTTTCAATTGAAAACAACTCCTTAATTGACCTTAAGTCTACACTTAAATCTCATAAAGTTCGTTTCTTTCGTAAGGCTGACTTTATGAAATTAAATAAGCTAATTTCGGAATTTGATTGGTCTGATTTACTGGCATGCGATGATATAAACTTAGTATTAAACAAATTTTATTTCACTGTAAACTAATTTTTTTACGTTTGTGGGCCGTGGAAATATCCGTCCGCTTTAACGAATCCGCCTTGGTATACAAGGCATCTTAACAACTTAAAGAATAGCATGAGTAGACTTTTGAATAAACATAGATTATCTGGCTGTACAGTTACTAAGTAGCTCGGTCAAATTTTACCGTGCATAACGCAGAATGTTATAGGAGTTATATTCGCCGCTGCAGGATTCCGTTTACTCAGGATCCGAAGCAGTTTTATAACTTTGTAAACACTAAGCGTAAACATGTATCTTTTCCCCTACTGCTTACGTTTGAGAACTCTTATGCGAACACTGATCAGCCAACGGCCGATCTCTTTGCACAGTTTTTCAAACTACGTATTCACCTAGCAGCAGCTCAGCTCAGCCTTACACTTATGATATCCAATCAGCCAATCTTATATTTCGCCCATCTTTCGATCAAAGTGGTGTGTTATCGGATCCCGTGTATTCGCCAGGCCCTGATGTAGTACCAGGCTGTGTTCTGAAGTACTGCGCCGAGGCACTGTGCAAACCGCTTGTTAAACTCTTTAATCTATCGCTGGAAACTTCGATCTTTCCCCTTATGTGCAAGGAATCCTTCATTATTCCGCTGCATAAAAAAGGGAAAAAATCCGACGCTGCTAATTATAGAGGCATCTCTAAATTGTCAGCAATTCCAAAGCTTTTTGAAAAACTTATCACTCCACATTTGCAACACCTATGTAGTTCAATAATAACTCCGTGCCAGCATGGCTTCATGAAGCGCCGCTCCACCACTACCAACTTATTGGAGCTAACATCTTTTATCACGGATGGCTTCCGGAATGGCTTACAAACAGACGTCATATACACTGACTTCAGTAAAGCATTTGACTCTGTTAACCATTCGCTTCTTATAAGTAAACTCAGTCTTTTGGGATTCCCAACTGATCTTCTTATGTGGATTTCGAGCTACTTATCAGGGAGAACCCAACGTGTTTTCTTTAAAGATGTTACCTCGCGTTTAGTCCGCGCCACATCGGGGGTGCCCCAAGGAAGCCATCTTGGACCCCTACTTTTTACTCTGTTTATTAACGACTTTCCCCTTGCCTTAACTAATTCACTTGTACTTATGTACGCTGATGACGTTAAGCTATGCCTTCAGTATAAATTCACTAGCGCCCAGTCTAGACTTCAATCCGATTTGGATAAACTTCAAAATTGGTGTTTAGCAAATAACCTAAAGCTTAATGGATCGAAATGTAAACTTATGTCTTTTTACCGATCTAGTCCTCACCAGGCTATGTACTTTCTCTATGGGAACGCCTTAGAACGATTAACTCATATATTTGAATTAACTATATTTGAAACTTAAATTTACCGACCATGTATCTACCATGGTTAATAAAGCTATGGGTGTGCTTGGTTTTATTAAAAGATGGTCAAAAGAATTTAATGACCCGTACCTAACTAAAACGTTATATACATCACTGGTCCGTCCGAATCTTGAGTATGGATCGTGTGTCTGGAGTCCTCAATATGGAGTACACCAAGATCACATTGAATCTGTACAAAAAAACTTCCTTACGTCACGCGGCAGCGTCCCTCGGTCGGTTGGACGGGAGGTGGGAACCGCGCAAAAAAAATATTTTCACCTTTCTCTATCTATTTTAATTTTTTATTTATTTTCATTTTTTTTATTTTGAGGAAACTACATTTTCACTACTGTTTGTTTTTATACTTTTTCCTAACCATTTTCCTCTCTTTTTTGTTTTACTTTGAGAAAACTTTACGTTACTTTACTTATTGCACTTTTATACTTTTCTTTATCTATTTTCCCATTTCTTTTATTATTTTTTTTTTTTTTGGGAAAAATCGTTATTGCTTCACTATTATGCTTTTTCTTATCCACTTTTCCTTTTTCTTTTCTTTTATTTTGGGAATGATTTTTACACTTTTAGACCTTTTTCTATTCATTTTTTCATTTTCTGTTTTTGTTTTGGGGAAAGAAAAAAACATTTTTTTTAATTATTTTTTTTTTTAAAACCCGTAATTCACATTCACTCTACTTATCTGCTCGGGCGCCAGTTAAGGTGTCCTTCCATGGTTCACCTGATGAAAAGTAGTAGGTTCATTCTTGGATAACGTTGGGAATACAATTTATTCGTGTCACTTAATATTAACAATCGGTTTAGTAAGTTCTTATTTAACGGAAGGGGTACATTTTTATATGTCGATGGAGAATGTTTGGAGTTGGTTGAGCTTCGTGGTTAGGCGGTCAAGAATAGACTGACTTCCCGGAGTTGTGACCCTCCGATCGACAGTTCGATATCGGCCGATCTTCCACTCCAACTCTATGTGTGGTGTCAGCGTGTGCGGTGTCGGCGTGTACATTCTAGTCAGCGTACATAGTGGCACACTTGTGACATCTCCTCCTCGGAGATGGCCAAAGGAGGAGTTGCACCATAAACCACCGGAGCAACAGAGCCATCCAGGACAGGGATGGGGGCAGAGATGGCAGCCGGAGGAGCATCGCCAAATGCCACAGCAACAGCAGCCGAGCCAGCAATGGGCAGGCCCAAGGCAACAACAGCCGAACCAACAATGGGCAGCAAACCAAATCCAAAGGCAGCCGAATATGCAGCGGGCAGCGACGCCTGGACAGGGACACGTAGAAAACCCAGCACAGGCGTGCAACAGATGCGGAGGCATGGGCCATTGGGCCAGCGGGTGCAGGAACCCCAGAATTTTGTTCTGCAGGATGTGCGGCGCAGTAGGGGTGAGAAGCACGGAATGCTGCCAAAGAGCGGGAAACGTGCAGCGATCCCAGCCATAGAGAGGAAGGCGGAGATCGCGAGGTGCTGCCTCTCAGAGATAGTTGGAGGATTAACCGGAGACGATCAGCAATTGGCGGCGGTCATCAAGGTCGGAGGAGCAGAAGTGAGGGCCATGGTGGACACCGGGGCAACGGCTAGCTTCATTTCAGAAAAGCTAGCAGAGGACCCGGGAATCGCCGGAGAACGAAAAGCGACAAGAAGACTAGTAAAGTTGGCCAACGGGAGCCACATAGAAACTCAAATGGTACTCCTAACAACTGTAAGCTTTGGCAACAAGAAAAAGGATTTAAATATGATAGTGTTGCCAGGCATGGGAGACAGCGCGGTGCTTGGATGGGATTTCCTCGCAGAATTCGGCACAACAATCAACTGCGCAGGCCACCAAGTCACGATCCCGGAAAGAGAGAGGTGGAGCGGATGCCTGGAGGATAGGCTGTCCATAGCGATAGCGGGACCCTCGGAGGAATGGGATCACGAGCGGGACAAAAGGTTCATCGAAGAAGAGCTGGCGGCGTTCAGGAATCAGAAGGGTTGTTTAAACATAACCCAGCATAAAATCACGATGAAGGACGACATCCCAATTAAACAAAGATACTACCCAAAGAACCCCAAAATACAGGGGGAAATCAATGAAAAGGTGGAAGAACTGCTGGAGAAGGGATGCATCGAACCGTCAAAAAGCGCCTACAGCTCACCCATTGTCATGGTGAAGAAGAAGACGGGCCAGTGGAGGATGTGCGTAGACTTTCGGCAGATAAACGCAAAGTCAGTGAAGGATGCGTACCCCATGCCCAGAATAAACTTCATTTTGGAGCAATTGAGGGAGGCAAAATTTTTCAGCAGCCTCGACCTGAAGGACGGCTATTGACAAATCCCACTTGAGGAAGAGAGCCGGAAATACACGGTCTTTACTGTACCAGGAAAAGGTCTGTACCAATGGAAAGTGATGCCGTTCGGACTACACTCGGCCTCGGCAACATTTCAAAGGGCTTTAGACTAGGTCATAGGCCCGGACATGGCTCCCCACGCATTCACGTACCAGGACGATATAATAGTGATCGGACGCACGAGGGAGGAGCACATGGCAAATTTGAAGGAAGTGTTCCGAAGACTGAAGGCGGCGAACCTAAGGATAAACACAGAGAAGTGCCATTTCTTCAGGGAAGAGCTTTTGTACCTAGGCCACCGGATAACGAGTCACGGAATTGGTACCACCAAAGAACGTGAAAGGGGTACGGCAGTTCATAGGAATGGCGTCGTGGTATCGACGGTTCGTTCCCGATTTCGCGGGGGTCGCAAAACCTTTGAACGATCTCCTGCGAAAGGGAACAAAGTGGGAGTGGACGTCGAGACAGCAAGAAGCGTTCGAAAAGTTAAAGTCACGTTTAGCAGAGGACCCGGTGCTGGCATGCCCAGACTTCACAAAGAAGTTTGTACTGCAAACGGACGCCAGCGATTACGGCGTAGGCGCAGTGCTGACGCAGGATACGGATGAGGGCGAGCGAGTGGTCGCTTACGCCAGCCGAACGCTAATAGGCGCGGAGAAGAACTACTCGGCAACAGAGAAAGAGTGTCTTGCAATAATCTGGGCAATTCGGCAAATGAGGCCATACCTGGAGGGATACCAATTCGACGTGATAACGGATCACATGGCGCTGAAGTGGTTAAACAACATAGAGAGCCCACTTGGAAGGATCGCGAGATGGGTCTTCGAGCTGCAGCAATACGATTACGTAATCAGCTACAGAAAAGGCAAGCTGAACGTAGTCGCGGATGCACTTTCCCGCCAGCCGATGGTGGAGAAGCTGAGGAGTGCCACAGCAACCGAAGACGCGGAATGCGTTTGGATAGGCTCGCTGAAGAAGAAACTAAAGGAAAACCCACAGAAGTATTGATTTGATTTGATGGAGGCAGGTTTGATTTACCGACACGTTCCACACAGAGCCGGGAGCGAAGAAGTGGCATCATGGAAATTATGTGTGCCGATGAACATGAGGCAACAGGTGCTGAAGGAGAACCACGACGCACCAACAGCGGGTCATTTAGGCGGAAGGAAGACGATTGCGAAGGTAGCAGCAAGGTACTTCTGGCCAGGGATGCAGAGGGACGTGAGGAAATACGTCAGGAAATGCGAGACATGCTTGCGCTATAAACCGAGCCAGATGCAGGCCGCGGGGAAAATGTTAACACAGGTCCCAGAGGAGCCGTGGGCGACGGTATGTGCAGACTTCGTGGGACCGTTGCCGAGGTCCAAGCATGGGAACACCATGCTACTAGTAATGATCGATCGGTTCTCAAAATGGACAGAAATGGTCCCAATGCGAAAAGCCACAACAGAGACGCTGCAGAAGGCAATTCGTGAAAGGATCATCGCTAGGTACGGGGTGCCAAAGGTAATGGTGACGGACAATGGTGTTCAATTCACCAGCCGGAGCTTCAAAAAATTCCTCGAGGAGCTCGGAGTTCGCCACCAGTTCACTGCACCATACACGCCTCAGGAAAACCCGACGGAAAGGGCAACCCGGACGGTGAAGACGATGATCGCCCAGTTTGCAGGAAAAGACCAAAGGACGTGGGACGAGCACTGGCCAGAATTGATGCTGGCGGTGAACTCGAGCGTGTCGGACTCCACGGGATACTCTCCGTGCTTCATCACCCAAGGCAGAGAGCCAAGAATGCCGAAAGCAATTTTCGACCAGGGGGCATTGGGGACAGGAGAAGCCCAAGCCACTCCCTCAGAAAATGCGGAAAAATTAAAAGAAGTGTTCGAGCTGGTGCGGAGAAACATGGAGCGCGCGGCGCAGGAGCAAGCTCGGCACTACAATCTGAGGAGGCGGGAGTGGAGCCCGAAGATCGGCGACATAGTGTGGGCCGTGCTACGTCACGGGATCACAAAGAAAGAGAGGAGAGCCCACATAAGCTAGCTAAAAGCCCAGGCGGAGGAATCGGCACCGAAGGCGTAGGATAGAAAGGAGAGGAAAGGACGATCACCAATAAGAAAAAAAGACAATGGAAACAAGGAGGGAAAAAAAAACCGCAAAACACATATACAACCACGGATCTTTGGCGGTCCATAAATGCACCGGTAACTCATAGTTGATGAGTGTCACCAACCTAGTTAGCAACGGGATTGTTGATAACTGTCAGACGAATGCGTCCCGAAAGAGCAGTCCATAAATGATGCACCAAAAGAACCGCAAGAACGGATCTGTACCAGGCGGCCGGCCTTTTTCTACAAGTATAACATGGAAGCTACACAGTCATCCCAGCCGTCATCCCACGCCTCGCCAGTCGTCTCGTCGGATGAGAGCGACCTGGAGATCCTGGACTTGCCAGGTTGGGACGTCCGGCGGCTCCAATCAACGAGGAGGGTCCTCCGGGTGATGGCCCGGGGGGCCAATGGAGTCACGGCGATCCCGGTGGGAAAGGCCAGGACGGAGGAGGAGGACCACCGGCCGAGCCAGAACCTACAGGCGATGAGAAGGAGACGGAGGAGGAGCCAGGACCGGCGGAAGGCGGGCGCTACCCTGGCGCTGGCAAGGGCCAGGACTAGGCTGGCGGAGGAGATGGCCCGGGAGGCGACCCACCGGTGGAGAGCGGAAGCAGCGGCAGGGCGTGCCGCAATGCTCCAAGGAGCGGCGCGTCGGAGGTGCCGGCAGAACAGGGCCACCCGGCGGGGCCGTTGGGCCAGGAAGGAGGCGCAGGACGCGCGGATAAGGAGGATGACGGGGCCACGGGAGTGGCCAAGCCGGAAGTGGCAGCCGGCGAGGCCACCCACCCCGCCCCCGCAGGAGCGGAAGGAGGAGGAGGCAGAGGAGGAGCCGTGGACGAGAGGTCCATGGGTTTGGCCAGCCCCGAAGGTGAGGCCGGGGCTGGAGAGGCAAGTCTCCTGCCCGGAGAAGAGGCCGTCGAGGCCGGTGCTCCAAAGGGCCGAGTCGGCAGGAGATGGAGGAGCAGTGCCCGAGCAGAACTGGCCGCCGGAGCTAAAGAGGAAGGTGGAGGAAGAAGCCCGGAGGAGGAAGGAAAAGCCGGGCAGGTGGAGCACAGTCTGGCAGATCGGGCCAGAAAGTTTCCGGGTGCGCGGCGGCCAGAACGGGATACGCGTCACCCGGAAGCTATAGAATAATAGAAAAAAAAACAGAAAAATAAGGAATAATAAAATATAGATCGCAAAACGAAACACTCAAAAAAAAAGGGGGGGAAGGGGAAGTCTAAAAGACACAAAAAAACAAAAACATAAAAAAAAAAAACAAAAAAAAAAAAATATAAAATAAAAAAAAAATATTTAATAAAAAAAAATGAAAATGAAATGAAGGGAAAAAATATTAAAAAAAAAAACTGAGGAAAAAAAATACAAAAAAAAAAAGAAACAAGAAAAAGTATATACATATTAAAAATATATAAAATAAGTAAAAATATTACAAAAAAAAAAAAAAAGAAAATGAAATGGAAAAAAAGTTAGACAAAATATGAAATACAAAAAAATATATATATTAAAGATATATAAAAGATGAAAAAATATATAATGAAAAAATATAAAAATGGAAAATATATAAGAGTACATATATATAGCTATATATACAAAACAAAAAAAGAAAAGGCGGTACTCACAACAAAATACGGAAATGGAAGGGGAACGACCCTAGAGTCACCCAAAGAAGGGGGGAAGTGGATAAGGGTATCCACACATAAAATATCCACACGAAAAAAAAGGAAAAAAAATCAAAAACAAAAAAAAAACACTATGTTGCAAAAACAAACATGAAGCTGGAACCACAAAGCTTCTGTCGTTCCCGAAGAAGGGGGGAAGTGTGAGGAGATTAGATCTCCCACACACCAAGACAGGCGGCAAGAGGGGCAACAGCGGGGGGGGGGGAACATGCAAGTCAGCACTGCAGCGTCGGATGGGCCAGCGCTGCTGTGTTAGAAATACGGAGGAAGAGAAAGGTATCAAGGAAGAAATGCGTCGAGCACAGACGGCATGCGGGGGCAGCAGCGGGGGCAAGAGGAACCAGCACGGCGTCGCGCACGGAAGAGGGCGAAAGAGGAGTCACCGTGGAAAGTAACGGTCCCGGCCGGGCCTCCGCGGCCGCGCTCGAAGGTCGTAGGAAACAGCGGGGACGGCGGGGAACGAAGCGGCCGGCGACCGCGCAGCTGTGTTTACAAAATGCACAAAAACACAGAAATACATTTGAATGTCCAGGGGGGGATCGCGGGGTATCGGGACGAAGTCCGATGACCGGCACAAAATAATGCGGATCGGAGGCCCGAACGGGGCAATCGGGGGGGAACAATAAAGAAAGCCCGCCGATAGAAAGACGGCGGGCTTGGAGAAAGCTAACGGAGAAAGTGAAGGAGCGGAGGATTAACGGCAGGAAGTGGATTCGCAAGGATTAACGGGCGCCTCTGGCACTATATAAGGAGGGCCCCTGGAGCGAATCGAGGCCGAGTCTTCTAGGGAAGCTGGGAGAGTGAGACCCCCCGTGGGTAAGTCTGCCATTCAAGTTGGAAAGCTTCCTTGAAGAGTTAGGAGTACAGGCTGAAGGACCCCCCGTGGGTAAGTCCGACAGTCTTCAGTGCGGGCTATTAAAGCGAGTGAGCAAGGATATACGAAAATAGCTTAAGGACCCCCTGTGGGTAAGTCCGGCGGCGGTACGCGCATCGAATCGAGCAAGGAGTCAGGGGAAAAGGATCAAGGATCCGCGGCAAAGCTGAGGCCCAAGGGTAAAAGAGTCGGGTGGAGTTATTCCCGGACACGACAGGTATCCTGGTGTAGTGGCGGCAACGACGGATCAGCCTGGCGTACGCCTTGTCTGCTCCTGACCGTTCGATCCAGGTGTGATCCTGTAACGCGAGGGATAGCCAACCCGGGAACTCAAGCCCACTAGTGAAACCAGACAGGGACATCCCGGGAAGTCAAGAGAATCCTGATCCAGGCGCTGGAGCGTATGCACAGCGATCCACCTGGAGTCAAAGGAGACGCGACGCCCAAACCTCTGGCCTACCATAGATCCTGCGGGGCGTAGGCACGCAGGTGTTTGGAGGCGAGTGGCGAACGCGACCGGGGGCGTGTCCTGTAGGGACACGTAGGTCATGGTTTCATGAACCAACGTAGGAAGGCCCTTCGTGCCCTGATCCGGCCGCTAAGCAGCGAGGAGCATATCCTGCCCGGCGTATGCCTGGGAGGTGAGCCACTCGGTCTGTTAACACGGATTAGGTGCCGGCCACGGCGAAAGGGCAAATCCAGGCAAGCCAAAGGTTTCTGAGTCCACGGCACCCCAAGCGGAGATACAGCAACGGCAGAGGCGACGACGAGGGAGCAGCGGCAACAGGAGAGCAGCGACGACGAGGGAGCAGCGGCAGCAGCATAGCCGCGACGACGAGGGAGCAGCGGCAACCGTAGAGCAGCGACGACGAGGGAGCAGTAGCGACGGACAGGCAGCGGCAGCGGAAGACGACAAGCAGCAACACAGGCCCCGCAACCAGAGTCCGTGAGTCCGAACGGAGGGAACCGAGAGCCGTTTCGGCGCCAGGCACCAAGACCGCATGACCTGCCGGGCGCAAGCTTTGGGAGGGCGTGCGTATTGGCACCAGCCCGGAGCGGGGATCGGGGATCGACCGCTCGTCCTGTCGGTCGGCTGAGCCAGACAGCCGGTGAGATTCTCTTTATTGCTTTGTAAATTAGTTACAATAAAGGGGATTTATTTGAAAAGAAGCAATACCGTGTTATTTCTGGGCTCGGGCAATCACGTCGAATCAATAAATTCGGTGGAACGTACCCTCAACCTCTGTGAGCTAGCCGCGGCGTTTGTTGCGAGCAAAACATAGCAAAAACAGTTCGTTACAACCGATTGTTAATATAAAGCGACACGAATAAATTGTACTCCCAACGTTATCCAAAAATGAACCAACGACTTTTCATCAGGTGAACCATGGAAGGACACCAAAACTTATACAAGGTGTGTGTCAAAAGTTTCCGAACTTTTCAAAAAGAAAAAAAACTACAAAATAGTTTGGAATGAAACTTTGCATTTATTCAAAATAGTCTCCCTCCGACTCAACACAACGATTTGCACGATTTAAAAGTGATTCGAATGAGTGTTTTAGCTCGTCAACCGGGATGGCCTAGAGTATGTCGGTCGTCGCCTTTTCAGTGGACTTTATGTCATCAAAATATCTTCCTTTCATTGCCAATTTTAATTTTCCGAATAGGAAAAAGTCACACGGAAAAAGTCACAAAATTAGGATCTTTTCGTGCTTCAATAACGACGTCTTTCGAATGCTGAATGCGAAGCGCCTTTTCGTGCTCTTTGAGTGTGTGTGGAACAAACCGTGCACAAACCTTCCGCATACCCAAATGATCAATCAAAATGCGATGAATAGACTTATAGGATATCTCCAACTCCATTTCCATGTATCTCAACGAAGATTTTGGTTCTTTTTTGACAAAATCACGAACAATTTGAATGTTTTCATCAATAACAGCACTTTTCGGATGGCCCGAACGTTCGTCGTCTTCCAGGCTTTCACGACCATTTTTAAAACGATTAAACCACTCGTAAGTTGAGGTACGGGATAGACAATCATCACCATAAACTTGTTTCATCAAATTATGAGTCTCGGTGAAAGTTTTACCGAGTTTAAAACAAAACTTTATAACCGCTCTTTGCTCCATGATTTTTCGTCGACCAATTAACACAAGGTACTGTCACTTAAAACGCAATAATTCCAATTCCAATGTTCCAAATGTCTTGAAATTTGGAGGGAAAATCAGTATCTTTCAAACGCATATACTCACACAAAGATGGCGGCACCAGAAAATGCCCTGGCAGAAAAGTTCGGAAACTTTTAACACACCTTGTATGTGTTGCAGCACCGTTATTTTCCGACATTGTAAAAGCACAGTGAGTTTCGGCTTTGCACACGCGACGATCTAATTGCAAGTGGCACTCCCTGCGTCGTCCCTTGTTCTTTCTATCCTTATCACTGAACCACACTCGGCGACAGCGACACTACGCTGTCGCCCTGCTAAAAGACAACACACTGTAACGAACTGTTTTTGTTAACTTTTGCTCGCAACAAAGGCCGCGGCTAGCTCACAGAGTTTGGGGGAACGTTCCAACGAATTTATAGATTCGACGTGATTGCTCGAGCCCAGAAATAATACAGGGTGCTTCGTTTAATAAATATTCCCTTTATTGCGATTAATTTACAAAAGTGTGAATCTCACCGGCTGCTTGGCTCAGCCGACAGACCGCTCGTCCTCCCGTCGATCCCCGATCCCCGCTCCGGGTTGGTGCCAATACACACGCCCTCCCAAAGCTTGCGCCCGGCACGTCGTGTGGTCTTGGTGCCTGGCACCGAAACGGCTCACGGTTCCCTTCGTTTGGACTCACGGACTCTGGTTGCGGGGCCTGTGTTGTCGCTGCCGTCGTCTGCGCTGGTCTTCTGCTGCCGCCGCTCCCTCGTCGTCGCTGCTTCTCTGACGCTGATGCTCTCTCATCGATGCTGCTGCTTCCTCGTTGTCGCCGTCGCTCCCTCGTCGTCGCCTCTGCTGTTGCTGCTCCTCCTTTATGGTTGCCGTGGACCTTCGGAATCTTTGGCTCGCTGCACTTGCCCTTTCGCCGTGGCCGGCACCTAATCCGTGTTAACAGGCCGAGAGGCTCACCTCCCATGCATACCCCGGGCAGGATACGCTCCTCGCTGCTTAGCGGCCAGATCAGGGCACGAAGGGCCTTCCTACCGCACAGGACACCTCAAACGCCTCTAAACACCTGCGTGCCTACGCCCCGCAGGATCTATGGTCGGCCAGAGGTTTGAGCGTCGCGTCTCCTTTGACTCCAGGTGATACGCTGTGCATACGCTCCAGCGCCTGGATCAGGATTCTCTTGACTTTCCCGGGGCGTCCCTGCGTGGTTTTACTGTTGGGCTTGAGTTCCCGAGCTGGCTATCCCTCGCGTTACAGGATCACACCTGGATCGAACGGTCAGGAGCAGGCAAGGCGTACGCCAGGCTGATCCGTCGTTGCCGCTACTCCACCCGACTCGTTTACCCTTGGGCCTCAGTTTGCCGCGGATCCTTGATCCTTTCCCCTTACTCCTTGCTTGTCTCGCGTACCGCCGCCGGACTTACCCACAGGGGGTTACCCACAGCTATTAATCGAAGATCCTTGCTCACTCGTTAAAAGCCCGCACTTAAGACTGTCGGACTTACCCACGGGGGGTCCTTCAGCCTGTACTCCTAATTCCTCTAAGGAAACTCTCCTACTTGAATATCAAACTTACCCACGGGGGTCTTTCACTCAACTCTTCCAGCTTCCATAGAAGACTCGGTCCCGATTTGCTCCAGGGGCCCTCCTTATATAGTGCCAAGGGCGCCCGTTAATCCTTGCAAATCTACTTCCTGCCGTTAATCCTCCGCTCATTTACTTTCTCCGTTAGCTTTCTCCAATCCCGTCGTCTTTCTATCGGGCTTTCTTTATTTCCCCTCCCCCGATTGCCCTGCTTGGGCCTCCGATCCGCATTGTTTTTGTGCCGGTCATCGGACTCCGTCCAGATACCCCGCGATCCCCCCCTGGTCATTCCAAATGCATTTCTGTGTTTTGTGCATTTTCTAAACACAGCTGCGCAGTCGCCGGCCGCTTCGTTCCCCGCCGTCTCCGCTGGTTCCTATGACCTTCGAGCGCGGCCGCGGAGGCCCGGCCGGGACCGTTACGTTCCCCGGTGATTCCTCTTTCGCCTTCTTCCGTGCGCGCCGCCTCGCCGCCGTGCCGGCTCCCCCGCCCCCGCTGCTGCCCTCGCATGCCGGCTGCCCTTGATGCCTTTCTGTTCGTCGGATGGCCCATCCGACGCTGCAGTGCTGACTTGCTTGTTCCCCCCCCCCCGCTGCTGACCCTCTTGCTACCTGTCTTGGCGTGTGGGAGATCTAATCTCCTCACAGGATGCGCTTCTCGGTGCCTGGCGGCCGGATCAGGGCACAAAGGGCCTACCTACCCCGCAGGACACGCCCCCGGTTGCGTTCGCCACTCGCCTCCAAACGATCTATGGCAGACCAGAGGTTTCGGGGTCGCATCTCCTTTAATTCCAGGTGATACGCTGTGTATACGCCTCAGCGCCTGGATCAGGATTTTCTTGATTTTCTCGGGGTGACCAACAGGGATCGGCCAGGCCGATCCGTCGCTATCGCTATGACACCAGGATACCTGTTGTGTCCGGGAATAACCCAACCTGACTCCTTTTACCCTTGGTCTTTAGCTCCGCCGCGGATCCTCGATCCTTTACCCACTTGCTCCTTGATTTCTACTCCTTTCTTTTCTCCAAGTCCCGCCGCCTTTCTATCGGCGGGCTTTCTTGATTTGCCCCCGCCTGTTTGTCCCGCTTTGACCTCCGATCCGTATTGTTATTGTGCTGGTCATCGGACTTCGTCCAGTTACCCCCGCGCCCCCTTTGGTCACTCCAAATGCATTTCTGTGTTTTCTGCATTTTTTTAAACACAGCTGCGCCGTCGCCATCGTTGACATCGGAGGCCCCATAGTATAGATGTTTACAAACATAAACTAATTATGTATTAGATTAAGATTCTAAAAATTCTTGTTAGTCTCTTAATAAGAGAAGATGCAACAAATAAAAGATAAGAGTATGAAAAAAAAAAAACCTGCGCAGTCGCGGGCCGGTTCGTGTGGGAGATCTAATCTCCTCACAACACACACACAGAACCAATCACAGTGCAATTGGGAGTGAAGTGAAAGGTGAAACGAGCCGGACGGGCGCCGCGAAGCGCTGCGGTATGGGCGCGGCTACATGGCCCCGGGATGGATCAAAGCCCGGGAGACCCCGGCAGAACTCGCAGCAAGGCTCACTTGAGATGTAGGAGTGAAGGCATCCCCGAGGTTCAGCTTGGAGGACAGGCCGGCCCCGCATTCACAGCGGACGTCGGTAAGACGGGGTAAGCGCAGCTTCCTCTGGATTCCCTCTCTTTCGGTGGCAATGTTTTCCTGCGTTGCGCTGGTTAGCGACGCCGAATGTTGGACCAAATGACTCAGCTGATCGGTAGTGCTGTCTAACCCCCACGAAAGCGGTACCGGTAGAGGGCGCTCACCGGAAAACACCGACAGATGGCGCCACTCGGCGCTCCTCTTCGAGCTGTTTGAGGCCGTCACCCACAGAGGGCGGCACTAAGGAGAAGAATTCATAGCTCTCTTTTGGAGGGCGGGCCGGAGATAAGGAACAGTGAACAAGGTCATGGATCGGACCGATTTCCAACCCCCCCGCCGCGGCGGTGCACGCTGGAAAACGGGGCTCTGGTGACCGAGCAGGGGCGGTATATCCCCCATCGTGGCATTGATGGCTAAAGAAAAACAACGTTTCAGACCGGAGGAGGTACAAGAGAATCGCGGAGTCACGATTAAAATTAGATCAGGAAAAATTTTGCATAAATCAGACTTGAGGAATTGAAGAGCGCTTTATGAAGCCGCATGCAAAAATAATTTAAGCATGAATACACAAATATTATGCACACAAATATTATAAGCGCGAATAGTATATACACAAGCTTTTCTTTCCTTCTCGATCACGATGCTCCACGAGCCTTACAACCATCGGCGTCACATCAGCCGCGCGCATATTCAAGTACGACGCACACGTCGTTCCCCTGCAACAAGGAGCAGTATAGCGGATCAATGGAGTGTTTAAGCTGGTACATGTCATCGACCTATCAAGGATAATGCAACTAGTAGACGACACCAGCCGGGACGCGGCAACCGTGATGGACCAACGTGTTAGCACAATAACGAGACACTATCAGGAGCAAGCAGCGGAGGGAATAAACAGACTGATGAGGCCATCATCACGCAGAGCTCGAGCAATAAACTGGGTTCAGCCTGGAAATGGATTGCAGGATCACCAGACGCGGAGGACTGGAATGCGATACTCAACTCGGAAAAGATGATCGTCGAAAACGGCCCAAAATATACATCTAATGTCTGGAGTTTCACGAGGCGTAACCTTTTCTTTGTCTTGGGGGTTTCGCTAACAGTAGCGGTCTTCTCGATCCTGTTCATCATCTGGAGGAAGTTGACCTCCACCAAAGGAATACCAACCACGAGGGTTATAATCGAGGACCTGGAAAACCCAAAGAGGATGTCGACAACAGCTCACCATTCTGCCAATTGATCTGCGGGACGCAGACTTTTAGAGGGGGAGGAGTTAACACCCGGCACTTTCGGCCCCCCCCTTGCTCAGCACTATTCGCCCCCTACTACGTCTACGCCTCGAACTCGACCCCAGACTCTTAAACCCCAATCCACAGCATAAGCAATTCCCAATATTCAAGTGCTGTGGGTTCAAGTACATCCGGGTATGTCGCAAGAGTGCAACTATGTCACAAGTGTGCAACTATGTAGGCTGACTAGAATGTTGCGGGAAAGCTGACACACACCCTGAGTGTTACGCTGACTCTTGACACCGGATAGCTGACACTTCACCCGCTAACACCACACACGCCGACACCGCACACGCTGACACCACACATAGATTTGGAGTGGGAGATCGGCCGATATCGAACTGTCGATCGGAGGGTCACAACTCCGGGAAGTCAGTCTATTCTTGACCGCCGAACTACGAAGCTGAACCAACTCCAACATTCTCCATCGACATATAAAAATATACCCTTCCGTTAAATAAGAACTTACAAAACCGATTGTTAATATTAAGCGACACGAATAAATTGTACTCCCAAAGTTATCCAAAAATGAACCAACGACTTTTCATCAGGTGAACCATGGAAGGACACCAAAACTTATATGTATTGCAGCACTGTTATTTTCCGACATTGTAAAAGCACAGTGAGTTTCGGCTTTGCACACGCGACGATCTAATTGCAAGTGGCACTGCCTGCGTCGTCCCTTGTTCTTTCTATCCTTATCACTGAACCACACTCGGCGACAGCGACACTACGCTGTCGCCCTGCTAAAAGCGACAACGAACTGTTTTTGTTAACTTTTGCTCGCAACAAAGGCCGTTGCTAGCTCACAGAGTTTGGGGGAACGTTCCAACGAATTTATAGATTCGACGTGATTGCTCGAGCCCAGAAATAACACAGGGTGCTTCGTTAAATAAATATCCCCTTTATTGCGATTAATTTACAAAAGGGTGAATCTCACCGGCTGCTTGGCTCAGCCGACCGACCGCTCGTCCTCCCGTCGATCCCCGATCCCCGATCCCCGCTCCGGGTTGGTGCCAATACACACGCCCTCCCAAAGCTTGCGCCCGGCACGTCGTGTGGTCTTGGTGCCTGGCACCGAAACGGCTCACAGTTGCCTTCGTTTGGACTTACGGACTCTGGTTGCGGGGCCTGTGTTGTCGCTGCCGTCGTCTGCGCTGGTCTTCTGCTGCCGCCGCTCCCTCGTCGTCGCTGCTCCTCTGACGCTGATGCTCCCTCGTCGATGCTGCTGCTTCCTCGTTGTCGCCGTCGCTCCCTCGTCGACGCCTCTGCTGTTGCTGCTCCTCCTTTATGGTTGCCGTGGACCTTCGGAATCTTTGGCTCGCTGCACTTGCCCTTTCGCCGTGGCCGGCACCTAATCCGTGTTAACAGGCCGAGAGGCTCACCTCCCATGCATACCCCGGGCAGGATACGCTCCTCGCTGCTTAGCGGCCAGATCAGGGCACGAAGGGCCTTCCTACCGCACAGGACACCTCAAACGCCTCTAAACACCTGCGTGCCTACGCCCCGCAGGATCTATGGTCGGCCAGAGGTTTGAGCGTCGCGTCTCCTTTGACTCCAGGTGATACGCTGTGCATACGCTCCAGCGCCTGGATCAGGATTCTCTTGACTTTCCCGGGGCGTCCCTGCGTGGTTTTACTGTTGGGCTTGAGTTCCCGAGCTGGCTATCCCTCGCGTTACAGGATCACACCTGGATCGAACGGTCAGGAGCAGGCAAGGCGTACGCCAGGCTGATCCGTCGTTGCCGCTACTCCACCCGACTTGTTTACCCTTGGGCCTCAGTTTGCCGCGGATCCTTGATCATTTCCCCTTACTCCTTGCTTGTCTCGCGTACCGCCGCCGGACTTACCCACAGGGGGTTACCCACAGCTATTAATCGAAGATCCTTGCTCACTCGTTAAAAGCCCGCACTTAAGACTGTCGGACTTACCCACGGGGGGTCCTTCAGCCTGTACTCCTAATTCCTCTAAGGAAACTCTCCTACTTGAATATCAAACTTACCCACGGGGGTCTTTCACTCAACTCTTCCAGCTTCCATAGAAGACTCGGTCCCGATTTGCTCCAGGGGCCCTCCTTATATAGTGCCAAGGGCGCCCGTTAATCCTTGCAAATCTACTTCCTGCCGTTAATCCTCCGCTCATTTACTTTCTCCGTTAGCTTTCTCCAATCCCGTCGTCTTTCTATCGGCGGGCTTTCTTTATTTCCCCTCCCCCGATTGCCCTGCTTGGGCCTCCGATCCGCATTGTTTTTGTGCCGGTCATCGGACTCCGTCCAGATACCCCGCGATCCCCCCCTGGTCATTCCAAATGCATTTCTGTGTTTTGTGCATTTTCTAAACACAGCTGCGCAGTCGCCGGCCGCTTCGTTCCCCGCCGTCTCCGCTGGTTCCTATGACCTTCGAGCGCGGCCGCGGAGGCCCGGCCGGGACCGTTACGTTCCCCGGTGATTCCTCTTTCGCCTTCTTCCGTGCGCGCCGCCTCGCCGCCGTGCCGGCTCCCCCGCCCCCGCTGCTGCCCTCGCATGCCGTCTGCCCTTGATGCCTTTCTGTTCGTCGGATGGCCCATCCGACGCTGCAGTGCTGACTTGCTTGTTCCCCCCCCCCGCTGCTGACCCTCTTGCTACCTGTCTTGGCGTGTGGGAGATCTAATCTCCTCACAGGATGCGCTTCTCGGTGCCTGGCGGCCGGATCAGGGCACAAAGGGCCTACCTACCCCGCAGGACACGCCCCCGGTTGCGTTCGCCACTCGCCTCCAAACGATCTATGGCAGACCAGAGGTTTCGGGGTCGCATCTCCTTTAATTCCAGGTGATACGCTGTGTATACGCCTCAGCGCCTGGATCAGGATTTTCTTGATTTTCTCGGGGTGACCAACAGGGACACCTGTTGGTTTCACTGTTGGGCTTGAGTTCCCGGGCTGGCTACCCCTCGCTTTACAGGATCACACCTGGTCTTAACAGTCAGGAATCGACAAGGCGTACGCCAGGCCAATCCGTCGCTATCGCTATGACACCAGGATACCTGTTGTGTCCGGGAATAACCCAACCTGACTCGTTTTACCCTTGGTCTTTAGCTCCGCCGCGGATCCTCGATCCTTTACCCACTTGCCCGTTGATTTCTACTCCTTTCTTTTCTCCAAGTCCCGCCGCCTTTCTATCGGCGGGCTTTCTTGATTTGCCCCCGCCTGTTTGTCCCGCTTTGGCCTCCGATCCGTATTGTTATTGTGCTGGTCATCGGACTTCGTCCAGTTACCCCCGCGCCCCCTTTGGTCACTCCAAATGCATTTCTGTGTTTTCTGCATTTTTTTAAACACAGCTGCGCCGTCGCCATCGTTGACATCGGAGGCCCCATAGTATAGATGTTTACAAAGATAAACTAATTATGTATTAGATTAAGATTCTAAAAATTCTTGTTAGTCTCTTAATAAGAGAAGATGCAACAAATAAAAGATAAGAGTATGAAAAAAAAAAAACCTGCGCAGTCGCGGGCCGGTTCGTTCCCCGCCGTCCAGGCTTTTTCCCATAACATTTGAGCGCGGCCGCGGAGGCCCGCCCGATTCCTCTTTCTCCTTCTTTCGTGCGCGCCGCCGTGCTGGTTCCTCTGCCCCGCTGCGCACGCCATCTGCACTCGACGCATTTCTTCTCCTCCATACTTTCTAAACACCGACGCGCTGGACCCTCCGACGCCGCCGTGTTAGCTTGCCTGTCTAACCCCCACGAAAGCGGTACCGGCCGCTCACCGGAAAACACCGACAGATGGCGCCACTCGGCGCTCCTCTTCGAGCTGTTTGAGGCCGTCACCCACAGAGGGCGGCACTAAGGAGAAGAATTCATAGCTCTCTTTTGGAGGGCGGGCCGGAGATAAGGAACAGTGAACAAGGTCATGGATCGGACCGATTTCCAACCCCCCCGCCGCGGCGGTGCACGCTGGAAAACGGGGCTCTGGTGACCGAGCAGGGGCGGTATATCCCCCATCGTGGCATTGATGGGTAAAGAAAAACAACGTTTCAGACCGGAGGAGGTACAAGAGAATCGCGGAGTCACGATTAAAATTAGATCAGGAAAAATTTTGCATAAATCAGACTTGAGGAATTGAAGAGCGCTTTATGAAGCCGCATGCAAAAATAATTTAAGCATGAATACACAAATATTATGCACACAAATATTATAAGCGCGAATAGTATATACACAAGCTTTTCTTTCCTTCTCGATCACGATGCTCCACGAGCCTTACAACCATCGGCGTCACATCAGCCGCGCGCATATTCAAGTACGACGCACACGTCGTTCCCCTGCAACAAGGAGCAGTATAGCGGATCAATGGAGTGTTTAAGCTGGTACATGTCATCGACCTATCAAGGATAATGCAACTAGTAGACGACACCAGCCGGGACGCGGCAACCGTGATGGACCAACGTGTTAGCACAATAACGAGACACTATCAGGAGCAAGCAGCGGAGGGAATAAACAGACTGATGAGGCCATCATCACGCAGAGCTCGAGCAATAAACTTGGTTCAGCCTGGAAATGGATTGCAGGATCACCAGACGCGGAGGACTGGAATGCGATACTCAACTCGGAAAAGATGATCGTCGAAAACGGCCCAAAATATACATCTAATGTCTGGAGTTTCACGAGGCGTAACCTTTTCTTTGTCTTGGGGGTTTCGCTAACAGTAGCGGTCTTCTCGATCCTGTTCATCATCTGGAGGAAGTTGACCTCCACCAAAGGAATACCAACCACGAGGGTTATAATCGAGGACCTGGAAAACCCAAAGAGGATGTCGACAACAGCTCACCATGCTGCCAATTGATCTGCGGGACGCAGACTTTTAGAGGGGGAGGAGTTAACACCCGGCACTTTCGGCCCCCCCCTTGCTCAGCACTATTCGCCCCCTACTACGTCTACGCCTCGAACTCGACCCCAGACTCTTAAACCCCAATCCACAGCATAAGCAATTCCCAATATTCAAGTGCTGTGGGTTCAAGTACATCCGGGTATGTCGCAAGAGTGCAACTATGTCACAAGTGTGCAACTATGTAGGCTGACTAGAATGTTGCGGGAAAGCTGACACACACCCTGAGTGTTACGCTGACTCTTGACACCGGATAGCTGACACTTCACCCGCTAACACCACACACGCCGACACCGCACACGCTGACACCACACATAGATTTGGAGTGGGAGATCGGCCGATATCGAACTGTCGATCGGAGGGTCACAACTCCGGGAAGTCAGTCTATTCTTGACCGCCGAACTACGAAGCTGAACCAACTCCAACATTCTCCATCGACATATAAAAATATACCCTTCCGTTAAATAAGAACTTACAAAACCGATTGTTAATATTAAGCGACACGAATAAATTGTACTCCCAAAGTTATCCAAAAATGAACCAACGACTTTTCATCAGGTGAACCATGGAAGGACACCAAAACTTATATGTATTGCAGCACTGTTATTTTCCGACATTGTAAAAGCACAGTGAGTTTCGGCTTTGCACACGCGACGATCTAATTGCAAGTGGCACTGCCTGCGTCGTCCCTTGTTCTTTCTATCCTTATCACTGAACCACACTCGGCGACAGCGACACTACGCTGTCGCCCTGCTAAAAGCGACAACGAACTGTTTTTGTTAACTTTTGCTCGCAACAAAGGCCGTTGCTAGCTCACAGAGTTTGGGGGAACGTTCCAACGAATTTATAGATTCGACGTGATTGCTCGAGCCCAGAAATAACACAGGGTGCTTCGTTTAATAAATATCCCCTTTATTGCGATTAATTTACAAAAGGGTGAATCTCACCGGCTGCTTGGCTCAGCCGACCGACCGCTCGTCCTCCCGTCGATCCCCGATCCCCGATCCCCGCTCCGGGTTGGTGCCAATACACACGCCCTCCCAAAGCTTGCGCCCGGCACGTCGTGTGGTCTTGGTGCCTGGCACCGAAACGGCTCACGGTTGCCTTCGTTTGGACTTACGGACTCTGGTTGCGGGGCCTGTGTTGTCGCTGCCGTCGTCTGCGCTGGTCTTCTGCTGCCGCCGCTCCCTCGTCGTCGCTGCTCCTCTGACGCTGATGCTCCCTCGTCGACGCCTCTGCTGTTGCTGCTCCTCCTTTATGGTTGCCGTGGACCTTCGGAATCTTTGGCTCGCTGCACTTGCCCTTTCGCCGTGGCCGGCACCTAATCCGTGTTAACAGGCCGAGAGGCTCACCTCCCATGCATACCCCGGGCAGGATACGCTCCTCGCTGCTTAGCGGCCAGATCAGGGCACGAAGGGCCTTCCTACCGCACAGGACACCTCAAACGCCTCTAAACACCTGCGTGCCTACGCCCCGCAGGATCTATGGTCGGCCAGATCGTTTATTATTATATTATTGAGCGTCGCGTCTCCTTTGACTCCAGGTGATACGCTGTGCATACGCTCCAGCGCCTGGATCAGGATTCTCTTGACTTTCCCGGGGCGTCCCTGCGTGGTTTTACTGTTGGGCTTGAGTTCCCGAGCTGGCTATCCCTCGCGTTACAGGATCACACCTGGATCGAACGGTCAGGAGCAGGCAAGGCGTACGCCAGGCTGATCCGTCGTTGCCGCTACTCCACCCGACTTGTTTACCCTTGGGCCTCAGTTTGCCGCGGATCCTTGATCATTTCCCCTTACTCCTTGCTTGTCTCGCGTACCGCCGCCGGACTTACCCACAGCTATTAATCGAAGATCCTTGCTCACTCGTTAAAAGCCCGCACTTAAGACTGTCGGACTTACCCACGGGGGGTCCTTCAGCCTGTACTCCTAATTCCTCTAAGGAAACTCTCCTACTTGAATATCAAACTTACCCACGGGGGTCTTTCACTCAACTCTTCCAGCTTCCATAGAAGACTCGGTCCCGATTTGCTCCAGGGGCCCTCCTTATATAGTGCCAAGGGCGCCCGTTAATCCTTGCAAATCTACTTCCTGCCGTTAATCCTCCGCTCATTTACTTTCTCCGTTAGCTTTCTCCAATCCCGTCGTCTTTCTATCGGCGGGCTTTCTTTATTTCCCCTCCCCCGATTGCCCTGCTTGGGCCTCCGATCCGCATTGTTTTTGTGCCGGTCATCGGACTCCGTCCAGATACCCCGCGATCCCCCCCTGGTCATTCCAAATGCATTTCTGTGTTTTGTGCATTTTCTAAACACAGCTGCGCAGTCGCCGGCCGCTTCGTTCCCCGCCGTCTCCGCTGGTTCCTATGACCTTCGAGCGCGGCCGCGGAGGCCCGGCCGGGACCGTTACGTTCCCCGGTGATTCCTCTTTCGCCTTCTTCCGTGCGCGCCGCCTCGCCGCCGTGCCGGCTCCCCCGCCCCCGCTGCTGCCCTCGCATGCCGTCTGCCCTTGATGCCTTTCTGTTCGTCGGATGGCCCATCCGACGCTGCAGTGCTGACTTGCTTGTTTCCCTCGCTTTACAGGATCACACCTGGTCTTAACAGTCAGGAATCGACAAGGCGTACGCCAGGCCGATCCGTCGCTATCGCTATGACACCAGGATACCTGTTGTGTCCGGGAATAACCCAACCTGACTCGTTTTACCCTTGGTCTTTAGCTCCGCAGCGGATCCTCGATCCTTTACCCACTTGCCCCTTGATTTCTACTCCTTTCTTTTCTCCAAGTCCCGCCGCCTTTCTATCGGCGGGCTTTCTTGATTTGCCCCCGCCTGTTTGTCCCGCTTTGGCCTCCGATCCGTATTGTTATTGTGCTGGTCATCGGACTTCGTCCAGTTACCCCCGCGCCCCCTTTGGTCACTCCAAATGCATTTCTGTGTTTTCTGCATTTTTTTAAACACAGCTGCGCCGTCGCCATCGTTGACATCGGAGGCCCCATAGTATAGATGTTTACAAAGATAAACTAATTATGTATTAGATTAAGATTCTAAAAATTCTTGTTAGTCTCTTAATAAGAGAAGATGCAACAAATAAAAGATAAGAGTAGGAAAAAAAAAACCTGCGCAGTCGCGGGCCGGTTCGTTCCCCGCCGTCCCCGCTTTTTCCCATAACATTTGAGCGCGGCCGCGGAGGCCCGCCCGATTCCTCTTTCTCCTTCTTTCGTGCGCGCCGCCGTGCTGGTTCCTCTGCCCCCGCTGCTGCCCCCGCACGCCATCTGCACTCGACGCATTTCTTCTCCTCCATACTTTCTAAACACCGACGCGCTGGACCCTCCGACGCCGCCGTGTTAGCTTGCCTGAGCGGTACCGGTAGAGGGCGCTCACCGGAAAACACCGACAGATGGCGCCACTCGGCGCTCCTCTTCGAGCTGTTTGAGGCCGTCGCCCACAGAGGGCGGCACTAAGGAGAAGAATTCATAGCTCTCTTTTGGAGGGCGGGCCGGAGATAAGGAACAGTGCACAAGGTCATGGATCGGACCGATTTCCAACCCCCCCGCCGCGGCGGTGCACGCTGGAAAACGGGGCTCTGGTGACCGAGCAGGGGCGGTATATCCCCCATCGTGGCATTGATGGTTATCGCCCTCCACTTCTTCATCTTCTTCTTCCTCTACTCCACCCCAAACATTGGGCGGCTACGCGGTCTGCGTCGGAGCCATAGTGGCCGGCAGTACCCACCCACCTGGCAGTAGGTATAAAATGCAAACCTGGCAGTAGCTATAAAAAGCAAACCCGAAGGATGATGTTCACTAACGACGTTACTCCAGGTGGCAACCACTCAAGTGGAAATCCACCCGTGGAGAAACCCACGGCCGGGGCACGGATTTTGGAGGCTTCTAAACACATCCCAAAGCCAACTGACGAGGCGGTGGCTAGCCGCCCCGGCAGATCCTGCGACAAGCCAAAACGTGGAGCAATCTTCAGCATTCATGAGCAGCTCGAAGATACTGCGTTCACCCATTCTGCAGGCGGCACGGACCGCCGCGAGAAAAGAGCCGAATGCAGAGAAAGAAACCCCCAAGAGGGCGAGGGATCCCTCAAGCCCCTCGGAACCTCAAAGAGCGACACCGGCGAAGAAAACCAGAGCGTCAAGTGAGCGGTCCTGCGCCGGCATGCTGACTGAACTGGAGGGGATTCTGGAGGACATCATCCTCCAAACTCACGAGAAGCAGGTGAGGAGCATAAACCTGAAAATGAAGAGGATGTTCTGCAGGATGAAGGAGCTGCAGGAAGGACTCAGTGGTGCTCTCATTTGCCAAATCGACGAGAACCAACCGATATCGGAGGCTATCTGCTCGAGATGTGGCCAGCAAGACGTCCCGATGGCCGACAAACAGGCGCAGACCTTGCGTATACGGCGAAAAGAAGTATCTGTACAGACTGAGCCACGGCGACGGCTAAGTCAGGACAGCACGAAGACCCATCTGCAGGATGAGCAACGAGCACCCGCTCAGGCTCTGAGGAAATCCGCTAGACTAGGTCCCTTCCAAAGGACAGTCAACCGCCCCAGCAACGGAAGCGCCGAAGGCGATGGGAAACGGCGAAGCGGAAGAAGCCCAGAACGTCCACTCGCCCCGACGCGCAGGTAGTGAAAGCCAAGGGGCTTAAATATAGTGACGACAGGACGGGCAACTGATCGAATTTAGCCAAGATGTGCGCAAGGTGCGCCGAACTGCAAGCGGGAAACTTCTGCTGGAGCTTAACAAGAATCGCACGGCCAACACGGACGTCATGAGGGAGAATCTTGAGAAGGTGCTCCAGGGAGCTGCAGAGGTGCGAGCGCTGTCCGAGGACAGCAAACTCCGGTTCATGGAGCTAACAGACCTCGATCCCTTGGTTAGAAAGGGGACATACGCGAGGCAATGGTCGAGCAGTTCAACTTGGCTAGAGACTCAGTCCTGATCAGGAGCCTGCGAGGGAGCTCAAGGGACACCCAAAATGCCATCATTGGACTCCCAAGTAAGAAAGCGGCGGAGGTTGCGAGTAAAGGAAGAGTAAGGATTGGTTGGACAGTGTGTCGCATCCGCGAAAGGGACAACCAACCGAGGTGCTACAGATGCCTAGAAGTCGGCCATATTGCTGGTAAGTGCAGAAGCACCACTGATAGGAGCGGGTGTTGCATCCGCTGCGGAGAGAAAGGGCATAAGATAGCCAGATGCCCCAATGAAAGCTTATGCTTTGTGTGCGCAGAGAGGGGTGAGCGGGACACCAAACACCAAACCGGTAGCCGGCGGTGTCCGCACTCCAAGGTGGCGGTACAAATCAAAGCAGGATGGAAGTGATTCAGCTCAATCTGAATTCTCAATCAGCGGCGCAAGACCTCCTGCGGCATTCGGTGGTCGAAGCGAGGGCAGACTTGGCCATCCTAAGCGAGCCGTACAGCGTCGGACTGGGAGAGGAGTGGGCGACGGATACCTCTGGAAAGGCGGCAATCTGGTTCTGCAACGGGACAACGGAAGCGCCAAGTCGAGTCAAGAGGGGCGAAGGATTCGTAAGAGCACAATGGAAAGGCACCTGGGTATATAGCTGTTACCTAGCACCCAGCCTGACCCACGATGCTTTCTGCAAGGTCTTGGAAGAACTAGTGATCGATGCCAGAGGCAAGCACCCAGTGCTCATAGCAGGGGACTTCAACGCATGGGCCCAGGAGTGGGGGTGTAGCACCACAAACGCCAGAGGTAGAGCCCTGCTGGAGATACTGGCTCCCCTGGACCTGGCGCTACTCAACGAGGGTAACCAGGAGACCTTTAACAGAGCAGGCGCAGGATCTATAATCGACCTGACCTTTGCGAGCGGAAGCTTGGGCCGCGGCTCCAAGTGGAGAATTTCCAACACCTTCACGGCTAGCGACCATGAAGCCATATTGTGCACACTGGTAGCGGGCCGGGCTGACCCGAACCCACCCTACAGTGGAAAGGCGTACCGCCAGGACATCCTCGACGTCCAAACCGTAATAAACCGAGCGCAGAGCGCGACTGTTGTCCCCCTTGCCTCGGCCAACGAAAGGGCGGCAGCACTTGCTGAGGTATTGGACGAGGCTATGTACTAATATGGACGAGGCTATGTACTTAATATTTCTATAAGGAATATTATACTTATGTATATAGGAATGCACTTAAATACATTGCTATGCGCTCTCAAGTGGAGGCGCGAGGGGTATGCATATGCTGTCCGTTCGTTACAATTATGCCGACACTTGCCTAGCACTTCTTGTGTGCGGGCTAAGCCATAGCGATCGGTTCATATTTCGGCCACTTAGGGTTTATGATCTTGAAATATGTAAACGCTGGAACAAAGTGCCCCCTTTAAGTACTTTCGGTACGGTGTTAGCGCCAACACGACAACATATGGTAAAATAACGAACGAGCTAGTAGCAGAACAAGCGAATTGGAAAATGTCATCTCAAATAGTTAGTCACAGAAGAAGCCGAAAGACGAACAAGATTTTTTAAAGCTCGTGTAATTTGATTAAATAAATATTATAATAATTAAAAGCGTGCTATTAGAACTTGTTTTTTGGACATTGTCACATCCTGGGCTGCAACATTCTTTAAAAAATCTTGCTCAAACTCCCCGTTTGTGATCTTTGGTATATATCTATATCTATTCATACATGAAAGAAGAAGTTCTGCTGCATCATCGGACCACATACACTCAGGCGTCGAAGTCGAATATAAGCGAGTAGTCACGAGAAAACGAAGTATACCTACGAAAACATATTAAACTTTGCTGCGCAATTAACGTGAAAAAAAATACAGCTCAGTTCATTCTTGTGTAATAAGGCTAAAAACAGGCATAGATACAACAAAAACAAGAAGCAAGAATAACAGAAGTAATAACCATGATATCACGTGAATACAACCAAATAGAATGCAGTGCATGCAAAAAGAGTGGTACCGGCAAAGACATTATATGGGTGCATTGCGATATTTGCACGACGTGGTACCACTTTGGCTGCGTTCGAGACGAGAACACCCAGAAGTGTCTCCAGCAATAAACAGCCACCTGACCCAACTGTGCTGACTGACGCCGATACAGCCGCTGTCCAAAGTGTCGCTTCGCAAAGAACCGTTACGCTAGACCGTACCAACATCGCTCCGACATCAGGACACTCGACCGGAGCTGTGAAAAAACAGCACAAGCATCTGCCGACTTCTTTACAAGCTGAACGGGCCAATGAACATATTTTGATACAAAACAATACTCTAATGCTACAAATGCTAGAGGAAAAGCGGCAGGCCGATCAAAGCTACATCGAAAAAAAGTACAATATACTAGGTCAGCAAAGTGGAGCCGCTCTGACCACATCATTCGGGCCTACAAGTACCCAGCTGACAGCACGTCAAATACTGTCACCCGATCTACCGACATTCAACTGCAATCCGGATGACTGGCCTGCGTTCCTCAGTGCATTTGAAAATAGCACCACTGTAGCTGGGTTTTCAAATGTGGAAAATATGCTATGACTCCAAAAATGCCTCAAGAGAAAGGCACTCGAACTAGTAAGAGATAAGCTTCTGCTTCCAGTTATGGTATGACGTCATAAACACGCTCAAGACGTTCTTCGGACGTCCCGATCAGATACTAGATAGATTAATTGAAAAATCGAGAAAAATCTCTATCAATAAGGAACGACTTGACTCATAGATTATAATCTATGAGAGTCTATGAGTCAAGGAACGAATTGACTCATAGACTCTCATAGATTATGCCTTAGCAGTACGAAATATTTGTGCTACAATGGAGGCTTGCCAACTTAATGACCACCTAAACAACCCCATGCTGTTGAGAGAGTTAGTTGACAAACTTCCCAGCCATTACAAACTGACCTGGGCTATGCTCCCAAAAGACTCAAGCGTTGCATTGATTAAGTCGTTCAACGACTGGCTCTACACAATCGCCGAAGCAGCATCCACAGTGACGCCATCAATTTACTCCAGGGTCCGGATCTTTTAAATCCACTGTCCGACGTTTTGATGGCGTTCAGAGTCGGCAAGATAGCGGTCTGCGGTGATATAGCAGAAATGTTTCATCAGATAAAAATAAAGGAAAGCGACATTCATGTACAGCGATTCCTGTGGATCGACGAGCGAACGCAAAGTCCAAAGGAATACGTAATGAGAGCAATGTCGTTCGGAATATCTTACGCCCCTTATATAGCTCATTACGTGAGGGACAAAAATGCGGAGGACTACAAGATGCAGTATCCAAGAGCCTATGAAGCCATCACCCGAGCTCATTACCTCGACGATTGTATAGACAGCCTAAACGACAAAGAGGAAGCTACTAAAGTGTCGAAGGCGGTCAAACTAATACATTCAGCTGGGGGTTTCCACATCAGAAACTGGACTTCCAATTCACCCGAAGTCTTAAACGCATTAAATGAAGAGTCAGCCCCAACACAGCCTAGAAAGGACTTAGGAGACACTGAGAAAGTCTTGGGTATGTTTTGGGATCCGGAGAGTGATACATTTAAATATATTTTCAGATTCGCAAAACTAAGAAGGAACCCCCTAGGATTTTTGTCATGCTATACTATTGAACTTAAAATTCTTCTACAAGAAACATGGCGATCAGGGATCGGATGGGACGACGAATTACCGGAACCTTCACAGAGTTGCTGGACAAAATGGCTAAAAATACAATCACAAGCTAAGTCTGTACATATTCCACGACATTACCCGAATTCACCATTGCTGCATACCGCCGATAGCGTCGAACTACATACCTTCGTCGATGCGAGCGAATACGGATATGCAGCTATGTGCTACCTTCGCGTGATCAAAGGATTTGACATCACGACAAATCTAGTCATTGCTAAAAGTAAAGTTGCTCCCTTGAAACCGCTTTCGATACCACGAATGGAACTGCTCGCCGCCGTAGCCGGCGTCCGCCTGGCTCATAAAACACAACTCACACGGAACTTGAACATTGGCGAATGCACCTTTTGGACAGACTGCAAGATCGTCCTGTCATGGTTGACTATGGATCCACGGAAATTCCATGCTTTCGTGATGCATAGAATTGGTGAGATTATGGAAACAACGAGCGCTGCACAGTGGCGCTGGATTTCAACACATGAAAACGTTGCGGATATGGCTTTGAAATTTATCGCCAAACCAAACCTGGAGCAGTGGACCAGCGGACCGGCATTCCTAAAAAGGCCCAAAGACCAGTGGCCATCGCGGTCAACGTAGGCCGACACAAGGAGAAAAGGTGGGGCGTGATATTTACGTGCCTTACTATACGCGCCGTACATATAGAGGCAGCGTGTAGCCTCGATACAAGCTCATGTGTAATGTGCCTCGCAAACTTTATGGCCCGACGAGGAACTCCAAGAGAAACATACTCGGATAATGGAACCAATTTCAAGGCAACTGAGAAAGTTGTTAAGGAAGACCTGAAGAATGTAGACTTTAATAACCTAACCATTAAATACGACGAAATTAAATGGAATTTCCATCCTCCAGGGGCTCCACACATGGGGGGAGCTTGGGAGCGCTTAATACGATCAATCAAAACTGTATTGAAAAGCATCACTCCTAATTACAGTTTTAACGACGAAAGCCTAAGAAACGCCTTGATGAACGCTGAGTACGTTATCAATTCCCGTCCTCTAACATTCATATCCTTAGACGCAAAAGATTATGATTCACTCCAAATCATTTATTGTTAGGATCCGGAGACGGGTACAAGCCAATCGTCCCCAAGGACTCGGATGCAAGGCAACGATGGCACCAGGTCAATGAGGTGACAGATCTTCTCTGGAAACGATGGGTCAAGGAGTATATTCCCATAATTACTCAAATAGTTAGTCACAGAAGAAGCCGAAAGACGAACAAGATCTTTTAAAGCTCGTGTAATTTGATTAAATAAATATTATAATAATTAAAAGCGTGCTATTAGAACTTGATTTTTGGGCTGCAACAGTGGGCATTCAATATATGTGCATACTACATCTCCCTCCTTTTGAAAAATAATACATCACTTTCTTTTATTTTTTTTTTTTTTTGTATTATGTTATTAGAATCAAAGAAAATGAAATTATTAAAAGAATATGTTTATTTATTTAGCTATGTATGGGTGTCTTTGTATGGCCATACTAAGTGCAATTCATAAAATAAAGATTTTTAATCTATCCTCATGAACTGTTTGTTTCGTATGTTGATTATTTGTTATTACTATGTTATTACTATTATTTGTTATTACTATTATCTCCTATTTCCGTTACTATATACGGACCTGTATATTTAGGATCTAACTTATGACCTGTCTCGTTTTTTAATAAAACTTGGTCACTTACCTCGCTCATATGGACAATAAGTATGTGCCATAGAGGGGGTCGTGTTGAAACAAAAGACTAAATATTGAAGCCATACGTCCCAATCAGTTTTATCAACCGATATGTAAGATCGTATGTACTCATTGAAAGTTCTATGACTTCTTTCTATTGTTCCAACTGTCTGGTGGTGGTGTGCTGTGAATGTAATATTTTCAATATTAAATATTTGCACAAATCGTCTATAATTGAATTCTTATATTCTGTTGCCATGTCCGTAATGAACGTCTTCATTGGACCATACTTCAGGATAAAAGATTCAAATATTGCTTTAGCGACAGTATTAGCATTTTTATTCGGAACAGGTATGGCAACTAAATACTTGGTTAAATCACATATTAAAGTGACTGCATACTCATTGCCATTTTCTGATTTTGGCAGTGGACCAACAGTGTCCACTATAACTCTGTCGAAAGCATTTATTGGTGTGTCTGTAATTGTTAAATGGGTCTTTGTGTGTTTAGTTATTTTGGCTTTCTGGCATTTTTGACATTTTCTTATGTACTCAGTTATATCTTTAAACATGCTTTTCCAGTAATAGTGTCTTTTTACTTTGGCCAACGTTTTTGATATGCCAGTATGACCTCCTTGAATTGGATCATCATGAAATGTAGACAAAATTGCTTCTTTTTCTTTTAAATTTGTTATTTGGGTCACCGGGTTAAGTAGCGCTACTCTTAATGTTTTCAATATTTTATTGCCCATAAATATTTAATAAGTATATATATAATAAGTATATTCAAAGATATTTTTCCACGGTGCCACTTTAAGTTGGTTGATTTTATGTATACCGGCTTGCAGTTCAAGCCTTTGGAAAAATTGATCTAAGTCAATAACTCCATTAAAATATAAATCGCTAACATCATATCTTGCAGTATTTTTTCTGCCTTGTTTTAATAAACATAACATATTTTTTATCTGCAAGGTCACTACTTTACGTACTTCATCATTGTTTATGACTTCGTATACGTTAAGCTTAGAAGCTTTATTTAAAGATTGCATAGGCAATTCTTGTTCTTGATTTTCCGCGCGGAATTTTTGTCTACTTTGATATCTAGTAGTGACTTTTACTATATTTCTAGTTATATTTTGTAGATCTTTGATGGTTATCCTTGATAACGCATCAGCTACATGATTATCTTTTCCCTTTAAATATTCGACTGTAAAAGTCTGTTCAGAACTGGGATTGATCATTGAGAAAAGGTATATTAAAGGTCTATGGTCTGTTTTTATTAAGAAATGTATACGGTCTGAAATGTAATATCGCCCAATGAATTGCAGCTAATTCCTGCTCAGTAGTACATTTGTTACTTTCACCTTTTCTAAATGCTCTTGATGCGTATGCAATGGGAAGTGGGAGACCATTATGGTTTTGAGCTAAAACCGCTTCACATGCTTGCATCCGTTATTATACAGAATTCTTTAGTGAAATCTGGATATTGTAGCAGGGTAGGTTCTATAAGTTTTGTTTTTAAGTATTAAATTGCATTTTCACACTCATCCGTCCATTTAAAAGGAACATTCTTTTTACATAATCTTGTTATTTGCCGTGAATAGTCGGCGAATTTTCCATAAAACGTCTATAATAGTTACTGAATGCTACGAAACGTCTAGCACTGGGAACTGAGTAGTTCATAATGACATCCTATTTCTTGTCATCTGGAAGTATTCCTTTATCAGTGCATTTATGGCCTAGAAAAGTCACTTCATGCATAAAAAATGAATATTTTTCTGGATGTAACTTTAGGTGGTATTTCCTACATTTCTCAAAAACATCTGTTAAGTTCTTAAGCATATGTTTTTCGGAACAACCAATCATTAAGTCATCCATATAAAGGAATGCTTGAGAAGGTTCTAGACCAGAGAACGCAATAGTCATCATTCTCTGAAACGAATTAGGAGCTATTTTTAATCTGAAGGGTAATCGCGTGAAGCGATATAAGCCGTTGAACCTTTTCTTGAACCTTTTTCTAGTTCAATTTGATGGAATCCTGACATTTGAAGTCAAGACATGAAAAGTATTTTGCTCGTTGCTAGTTGATCTAAAATATCATCAATTCCAGGTAATGGGAATTTATCAGATAGTAATTTTTTATTAATCTGGCGGTAGTCAATTTCTAATCGCCATTTCTTTACATTTGACCCGGGGGATGATTTCTTAGGAACAGGTAACAATGGGCTATTATATTCAGATACTGATGGTTCGACAATCCCGTCAGAGATTAATTTTCCTACTTGCTTTTGTATTTCGTTAATCTGACTATGTGGGCTCCGATAGTTCTTTATATAGACTGGTTCATCATCTTTTAATCTCAGTTTCTGTTTATAAAAATTATATGTGGTTATTGATTCGGTTTCTAATCCGAATATATCGCTGTACTGGGTGCATAAGCTAGAAAGCTGTGACTTGAACTGTGGAGGAAAGTTTTTTGAAAGTAGTGATAGTATGGATTTTTTTCTATTGTCTGAATTTGTGTTGACTACATCGTAGTTCGAAAGTGATTCATATGCTAGGTTATCTGTACTGACTACTTGGTCGGTATTTGTTTTGTTAAATAGTCTTATGAAGACATTATTGGATGTTGCTATGGTATTTGAAACGTAAATACCATGCTGAATTTGCTGATTTGCAGTTAATACACTGTCTTCTTTTGAATTAAGTTCAATTTTCCGAATAACTTGGGAGCTTGCTGGCAGAAGTGTTGAATTATTGCCAGCACTATGAGCTATTGGTACCCTAATTGGAAATTTCAAATTATTGGGTAATTGACAGCTGTATTTGTAAATAAAGTCGATGCCTTTTATTCCACCGCATGGAACTGGGAAATGTGAATTTAGGATATGAAAATCGCGTGGAATTATGTATTTAGTTGTCGGTATCTTCATAGAAACTAAGCCTTGGGATTTGGTTACTTCTTGACTTATGCCTTTTATGTCTATGATGTAATCATCTTGGATGTTTTGGAAGTTATCCGAAGTTTCTTTTAAAATGAAAATGTCTGCCCCTGTGTCTATTAAAAAGATAATAGACACAGGGGCAGCTACATTATCTTTTTCTTTTTCATTAGCTACATTGAAAAATAAAACGAATATATTTTGGCTGAAATTAATGGTGTGAACTCTGACTTCTTTTATTGTTGAGTATTTAAAGGGCTTTGAAAGTTTTCCGATGTGTTTTGGTTGGTATTTTGGGTAATCCTGACATTGCTTTGGTTATTGCCATTGTGGCCTCAGTTCGAGTTACCACCACCTCTATAGTTTCCTCTATATTGGCCTCGTCCTCCATTGTTATTTTGGTAATTGTTGATATAGTTATTGTTTTTGTAGTTGTAGTTATTGTGATTACCACGAAAATTACCTCTATAATTTCCACGTTCGCGATTTGAGCCGCGCTGTGGATAATTCTTGAAATATAGGACGGTGTTTGACTGTCCAGTTGCTACAGTGCAACTATTGACAAATTTGGAAACGGCATCGTTCATAGTACTAAAAGTGCCAGCTTGCATGATAAGTTTAACCTTATCGATTGTGTAATTTTTAGTCAATGCTTTGACTGCATGCTGCGTGTAATAGCTTCTGGCTAGCTCTAAAGGTAAACCATCTGTTATATATGCACTTTCTAAGGCTTTCGTCATCTGCTCAACTTCTTGTGTATATTGGCTAGCAGTTTTATTTCGCTGCTGTAGGTTCATCAGCTTCGCTGATAATACTTCTACAGTTTTGCCTTTGACGTTGCCTCTTAGACTAGAAATAACTTCAGTAATTGTTGTTTCATTACCGATTAGATTTCTGGCGACACCTTTTAGCTTTGTTTTAATTATGGAGACAGCTAATTCTTCGTGCTCGCCTTTTATTGATTCTATTGTTTGTAAAGCATCAATGAAACTTGTTAAATTTTCAGCCTTACCATCAAAAACTGGTATAAGCTTGGATGCTTAATAAAATCAATATTTGATTGTGGCATTGTGATAGAGTTCCTTTTTTGTTTTCTATTACACTCGAAGTATCTGAATCTGTTGAATTGTCCAGATCAGTGTATACCGCCGGAATGGTAAGATTATTAAATCTTCATTTTCTATTTTGAGGTTCACTTCGGGAAGCTCTTCTGACTCCGATTCGTTCGTTTCTGTTGATTCCGGGTCACGGGCAGTGTCAACTGCTATTGGAGTGTTTAGAACGGTTGACACCAATATTTCTAAACTGAACTTTTGTTTAACAAATATTAAATTAGATCGTAGTCGTATCAAAAATTTCGATTCCTGTGACCAATGATCTTGATTTAATCTTTCCCTGTGATCATGTATTAACATTCGCGCTTCATTAATGCACTCAACAAATATTTCAACATGCTTCCTAACCGTGTTCTTTTGGATAGGTCTATTCTGGGTTAGTGACTTGTATGATCTGTCAAAATTAGTTTTAATGTTTGATAATTGCTCAAAAAATTTGTTCCATTCCATGCCTTTAGTTTAGCCATACTTTGTAAGAACAATGTATTGAAATATTTTTATTATTTTATTTATTTATTTATATTTATTTTTTTTTGTTATTTCATTTTCTTAGAATTTAGGTTTTAACATTTATATGTAATCACTGTTGTTTGTGCTGTTTTTTATTTTTTTATTTTTATTTATTTTACAGTGGTTTATACAGTGGCGCACATGATAACAACAATGATTATCAATAGTATATGTACCCAATATAGATGGATGTTGCTAGATTCTACCTTCTTGATGACATTGGCAGTGGAATCCACTGTTTTTATGTCCAAAGTCATTTTAGTGGGTTTTGCATATACTTTTATTTTATGTGTATAAAGTGTTTTATTAAAATTATTATGATCTTCTATTGAAAATTTACTTATTGCATTTCTGCGTATTTAAATTAACAAACTTCCTACCTACCTTTTTTTTTGCATAGCTTTACGGGCTACACGTCTAATCGGGCAGAAAAAGCTCAATTTTACAAAATATTATATTATATAAAAAAAATATGCATCGTAGAGCAATCAGAAAAAAATAATGCAACGCAGTGCATGGGTAAAAAAAAATTTTTTTTTCCAGCTTGGTTGGTACCTCTTTCTTCCTTCTACGTCAGCTGGTCGTCGCCGGTTTGGCTACGCTGACGCTCCCTCGAAGGCGCAGGTGGCGGTGTTACGCTTGAAATCTACTGCTACTGTCCTGGGCTGGTCTTCGCACTGGTCTTCGGCTTCGTGCATGCGTAATTGCATGCCGCAGAGTTGAGAGGTTCGTGGGCTGTCGGTCGGGCAGACTTGTGATCGTTTCGGCAGTGGCTTGGGAATATATGGTTTCGTTATTAGTTTTTTGATTTATAACTTGTATTTGGTTTGCTGAGTGAGTTGTGCCTTGTGGTACTCTATTTTGGAGGATTTCCCTTAAAAATTCAAGCTCATTATAAAGTTTTTGCGCCGTCGTCCATGCGGGCGGTGTTGATTGAGCAATTAGCAGCCACTTTATGTTTCAAGCACACTCTACTCACTCAGACGTCTTTTATTTTGTATATCCTCCTTTTATTATTGCCACACTCTTCTCGATCCGCTGGTCCTTGTGACTCTAGTCACGGTCGCCATGAAATATAATTATTCTATAGTTCCAATTTGCTCCATGATTTCCAAATTCAATGAAAAGTCTTGTTTGAATTTAGATTATATTTGTCTTGAGTTTTATTTGGGTTTATTTGATTTAGTTAGAGCTGCAATGGTGCCGCTCCAACGATCGAAGTGTTTCTGCCCTTTTACAATATTCTTTAAGTCTAATTAAGGCTAAGTCTCGTATCTGCGCTGCTAGCCGGCGGCGGCAGAGAGACGGCTATATACCTATATACTTATGTATAAAGGAATGTACTTAAATACATTGCTATGCGCTCTCAAGTGGAGGCGCGAGGGGTATGCATATGCTGTCCGTTCGTTACAATTTTGCCGACGCACATCCTGTGTGCGGGCTAAGCCATAGCGATCCGTTCATATTTCGTCCACTTAGGGTTTATGATCGGGACTTTGAAATATGTAAACGCTGCAACAAAGAATTACAGTGCGTACCCTTTAAGTACTTTCGTTCGTTAAGTACTTTCGTTCCTTTAAGTACTTTCGGTGCAGTGGGTATTCAATATATGTGCATACTACACTGTTACAATTTTTTCATTACTTAAATCCTTATTACAACTTTCAAATTCAACTGGTATGTATCCATCTGGCATTTTTCTTATGTCATCATGAGCATATTTATATTTCTATTATTTGTCAAAGACCTGAGCATATATAATATCTAACCCCCTCTAACAATTCAGTTATTTGAAAAGGCCCCCTAAACTTGGGACTGAAATTTGTTAGATGTCTCTCTTCATTTTTATACCCTTGCGAGGGTATTATAATTTTGGTCAAAAGTGTGCAACGCAGTGAAGGAGACATCTCCGACCCTATAAAGTATATATATTCTTGATCAGGATCACCTCCTGAGTCGATATGAGCATGTCCGTCTGTCCGTCTGTCTGTCTGTCTGTCCGTCAGTCTGTCGGTTTCTACGCAAACTAGTCTCTCAGTTTTGGCTATCGAGTTGATACTTTGCACACATCCTTCTTTTCCTTGCAGGTAGTACATAAGTCGGAACGGCCGGGATCGGTCGACTATATCCTATAGATGTCATAGAACAATTGAAATTGGCATAATTTTGGTGTTTTTTAAGTTAGAAAGATGGGACTTGGTACAGATTCTATTTTGGACAAAATAATCTGATTTGCCAAATTTCATAACGATCAGCCGACTATATGCTATCCGCTATATATCATAAGATGCGTGCCGCCGAAGTTAGCTTTCCTTTCTTGTTTAATAATACCAAATCTCCAACCTTGCATCTTACAACTTTAGCCTTGTTTTTATCAAATTGCTCCTTGTCATATGCTGCTGCAGCTAAAATATTTTGACCTGCTCGTGCTCTAAATTCAGCCAAGCCGACGTCTTCTACCATATCGCAGGGTGGAAGCAATCCCAATGGGCGGGCAACTTTACCTATAAACAATTCTTAAGGGGCCTGCCTTTGTCACTCGACTAACCGTACAGTTTAAAGCTAATTGAACATCCCCTAAGGTACCTTGCAAAGATCGATTGCTAGTTTCAACGGCAGTTAATAAGTTCTTTAAGGTGCTCATAATACGTTTAACTTGACCATTTGCTCTACTTGCGCCAGTCGCAATCAAATGCAATTTAATTTTTTGTTGTGAACAAAACTCACTAAATCTTGTGCTGGCAAAACATTTGCCCTGATCCGCTATTTGCGGTTTGGTACTCCAAACAGAGAAATAGCCGACGTGACAGCATTTATGCAATTTTCAGCATCAATTTTAAGCGTGTGGGTTAAATAAACAAATTTAGTAAAGGCATCCACCTGTAAAATGATATACTCCTTTTGATCAGACTTGCCACTCAACTTCGGTTTTGCCCCCCACTATTGTGGTCTCTGCTGCTGAAGTCCGGGCCTATAAGCTCAGGCGGTACCGATGCCGGTCATCGCACAGGAATTTTTTTACTTTTGTTGGTTCGCAGAAGGGAATCTTCAGAAGTCCCGGACATCGTTTGGGCAGGTCTTTTGCTTTTTTGGTAGCATATTGGGAGATGGAGGTTTTATTATTTGATTTATTATTTTTATATCTGAGTGAGATATTTTTTTGTAAACTTATTTTCAAGAAATCCAAGTTGTTTTTTGAA
Source organism: Drosophila ananassae (assembly GCF_017639315.1). Lineage (NCBI taxonomy): Eukaryota > Metazoa > Arthropoda > Insecta > Diptera > Drosophilidae > Drosophila > Drosophila ananassae. Next base: position 26,127,995 of record NC_057929.1, on the reverse strand, counting down.
TAATAGCCACTTTACGTGCGCTATTCATTTATTCATTTTATTTTTTATGCCCCCGCGTTTAGCCATAACTCCATCTCTAGTCACTCAGTTTTTTTTTATCCATTTTTTTTTCTTTAGGTTTTTCAGCCAAGTACTGAGATTTTCTTTTTTTCTTCTCAGACTGAAACGTTTGGGATTAGGTCGTGCAATTTTCTTATTGTGCGTCATGGTCTCCATGTAATATCTCATTTCCACCATGTAATAACTTCTTAATTTTTATTTGAATAATATATTTATTTTATATAAAGGCTGCGCTGCTGCATAGGGCAGCGTCCGAGCGTCGTCAATATATATTACTTATATATACTTTTTAATTATACAAAAGAAGGAATGATATGCATGCATATGTTTATGTCGTTAAAAAATTTATAAGTGGCAGTAGCTGGGCAGCATATGAATGCTGACCATGCATTTAGGCCTTATGCGTCCAAGTGCCTGATCATATAACACTTTAACTTAGTTCAAGTGTATCTGTATTTATTGCAGCAAAGACTCACAATGTTGTTTAATATTTATTGTACAGTGATCATTAACTATAAGCAACTGCAAACACTACAGGAGAACGTTACCGAACACAGCTAATCCGTTTGAAGAGAGCAATAGCCAAAAAACTCCCGGAATATGCCACTGTTTATTTGCAATTATTTTTCATCATGACAGCGCTCGGCCACATGTTGCCATTCCGGTTTAAAACTATTTGGAAAGCCTTATAGACCTTACCCCTACTGACTACCATTTGTTCCGGTCGATGCAGAAAGGTATCAGAAATTGGCTTAATTCGGTCTTTGTCGCCAAGCCGGCACAGTTCTTTTGGGATGAAATCCACAAATTGGCAGAAAGATGGGAAACCGACATAGCTTCAGATGGGAAATACTTTGAATAAAACTTTTTGCCGCCGTAATAGAATTTTTGATTTAAATTTGAATTGTTAGAATAAGCACACATATGTAACTTATCGATAGGTTAGTAACGGCCAAATGAAGGCAAAACGTCGGCCATCGCTAGGCAGAAAGAAAATAGAGAAATACGGTGAAGTTAACGTGTGGAAGAAACACGAAGTTTTTTAGCGCGCTTTTCATAACACGCATATTGATGAATAAAGATGATTATTAAAAAAAATTGTGTAGTCGCTAAAGAAACGTGGGAGCCATACGTCCCGGCAATAACATTTCTAAAAAACTTCGTTCTATAAAACCTCGTTCTAAAAAATTTCGTTACCTACGGATCAAAGCGTTGATCACGTCGATTACGGAAAGAAAAGCTAGGCCCTAGAAAGAAAAGCTAGGTAAGCACGCAGATCGAACGATGAAGCAAACGTATACATACGCACGCCGGCTAGAGTAGAGCATGAACATAGAAGTGTGCCAAATTTGCGAGAACGAGACAGCGTCAGAAAATTGGGTTCAGTGTGACATTTGCAAAAAGTGGTACCATTTTGAGTGTGCCGACGTAGAGGACGACATTGAGAGCAAGGACTGGAGTTGCGATTTCTGCCTCGCGGGTTGCAGCCACATAGCACCGTACGGCAGTATGCAAAGGTACAGCCTCAAACACGCGAAGACGCAATGGCCACCCCCGAACCGCACGACAAAGCGCTGGCTGTCGATACTCTAATCGATACGGCCGGCAGCGGAGAGAATACAATTGCTTTTAAAGATGTTAGAGGAGAAAGGGCAAACGGAGGCAAAGTTTATAGAAGAAAATTAAAATCTTCTCATGCAGATGAATCCCACTGATGTACCGGATGCCGGGATGGTTCGAGCTACAGATTCACCAACGAGCAATCAAATCGCGGCCCGGCAAGCTATACCCAAAGATCTTCCAACATTCAGTGGAGATCCGGAGGAGTGGCCGTTATATATCAGCACGTTCGTACACAGCTCCACAGCAGCCGGATACACTAATGTGGAAAATATGCTTCGTCTGCAAAAGTCGCTTAAAGGAAAGGCTCGCGAACTGATTAGGGATAAACTTCTACTTCTTAACCTAGTTCTTGATGTGATCAGCACTCTGAAGATGTTCTCCGGCAGACCAGAGCATATCCTAGAATGAATGGTGCAACAGGTGCGACGACTGGCACCACCCAAAGACAGATTGGAGGCGTTAATAGAGTACGCGTGACATCAGTCACCGCCTACCACAATGTCAGGTGTTCTTAAACCTCAACACTGAGCACAGGTGGCAGATAATCACATCGAGTAAAGCATGTTTCTGCTGTCTTAAAGTACATCGCAATAGATGCCGAACCGGCAACTGTGGAGTTAACGGATGTACAAGGAGGCACCATAAGCTGCTTCACATGGAACAAGGCAGAACAAAAAGTCTTTGAGTACGTAACAAGACGACAACCACGGAAGTCAATTCGTTCGCGTCATTCCAGTTAATGGCAGCAGGATAATCGAAATCTATGCATTCCTAGACGAAGAATCATCCGTGACCTTAGTAGACGCATCTGTATTCCACTGTTTAGGAATACAAGGCCATGGCGCCAATGTGTTTACAGTTGACCGCAGAAACAACTCGATTTTAGAGTGAATCCGTGAAAGCGTCAGTCGAAATCTCGGAAATCAATTCCGATAGATTTTATTGGCTGAACAATGTCCAGACCGTTCAGAACCTAGCACTGCCAAAACAGACAGCCGAGATGAAAGAACTACGTCAGCTGACATTGCTAATCGGGTCGAATAATTGGAAGGTACCAGTCCCTCGCAGGATCCGAGAAGGGAAATGGAACGAACCGATAGCATCGAAGTGTATGCTAGGATGGACCATCCAAGGATCGACGAACCCACAACGATCCATTGTCATGCATCACTGCGACTGGCGACTGCGATTGGCAGGAGCTTCATGACGACATTAAGGACCATTACAGCCTTGAGACGCTCGTACCACGTAAGCTATATTCCGCCGAAGATAAGCTAGCAGTTAAAATATTAGAGACTGCCTGCCAAGAGAAGTCAGGAAAATACGAAGTCGGTTTTCCGTGGCGTGCCATCGACAAACTGCCAGACAGTCGCGGTAACGCTCTGATGCGCCTTACCTGCATAAAGAAAAATATCTTTCAGGAACCTGATATGTACGCAAAGATTGACGCCCAAGTCAGGAACCTTCTAGACAAAGGATACGCGGTTCAGCTAACCTAGGATGAAACCTGCCGTGAGAACAGCCGTACATGGTATCTGCCGATATTCATAGCGCGAAATCCAAATAAGCCGAGTAAGCTAAGGCTGGTATAGGATGCAGCCGTGAAGTCACATGGATGTGCACTGAATGACCACTTATTCAGGGGACCAGATTGCCTGAACCCACTCATAGAGGTCTTACTAGTCTTTCGTGTCAACAAGATTGCGATTTGCGGAGACATTGCGGAAATGTTTCACAGGATCAACATCCGCGAGGAGGATATGCATGCGCAACGATTCTTATGGTATGACAGAAGCAGCGATAAAATAGAAACCTATGTTATGCGGGCTATGACTTTTGGGATAAGTTGCGCACCATTCATAGCTCACTTTGTTCAAGATAAAAATGCAGAAGCCCATCAAAAAGCCCTTGATGAAGCCCTTTGGCCTAACGCCATCCAAAAGGCGCACTACGTCGACGACTACATCGATAGCATGAGAAACGAACAGGAGGCCATCCAGAATACCAGACAAGTCATAGAGGTTCATCGAAGAGGTGGATTCGAGATCCGCAACTGGTCGTCAAATTCAAAAGAAGTCCTTAAGAGCTTGCAAAGTAATGGCAATATTGGTAGCCAAAAACCTGTGGATTTTTGTTCGACTGGAAAGATACTTGGTATGTCCTGGGACCGACATAAGGATGTGTTTAAGTTTCTGTGCAGCTTTTCAAGGCTGAAACGCGACGTCCTGGCAGAAAACGTAGTTCCGACCAAGCGAGAAGTTCTGCAAGTTCTACTTCCTTGTGTCGATCTTCGATCCATTTTGATTCTTGTCGTGCCAGACGTTTGGGCTGAAAATATTTCTCCAGCGTATATGGCGGCTAAATATTGACTGGGATCAGGAGCTGCCCGAGAAGATTCTGGAAGACTGGCGCCATTGGAAGACTTTTAGAGCAGATCAGTATTTTCGAGGTGCCTAGATGCTTCTCAAACTGAGCTCCACTGAGCTCGTCGACGCCAGCGAGTATGCGTATTCTGCTGTTTGCTACGTGCGTGTAGCAATGGATGACAAGGTCGACGTCTCCTTGATGATAGCGAAGGCGAAGGTGGAGCTGCAGGCAGCAGTTATGGGAGCACGCTTAGCCAAGAAAGTGATGAGCACTCGCAACCTGTGAATCGACAACGCCACATACTGGTCGGATTCAAAGACAGTACTGCAGTGGGTAACTATGGACCCCCGTAACTTTCATCAGTTCGTGCGGCACAGTTCGAGTCGCCGAAATCCTGGAAACAACGCAAGTCGAGCAATGGCGGTGTTTCCCCTCGAAGCTGAACGTAGCAGACAGAGCTACAAAGATCCGAAGCAGCTGACGTGAGTAACGGGCCCTGGGTTCCTAAAAACTGAATCCAGCCATTGGCAAACACCGACAAAGCAGGAGAGCATCATACTTCAGAAATACGGAAGCATGTGATGACAACGCGTTCGAGATCAGCGGTTACGTTCAATGCGCACTATTTCTCGAACAGGCGGCGGTTGTATAAAGCAGTGGCGCTAATACTCCTGTTCGTCGATCGGTTACGAGCGAAATTGGCCCAGCAAGACATAGCAGCCCCGACGGCCCATGTGAGCGAGGCGATGATGTTACTTTATAAGCAATCTCAAGCCATCGCCTTCGCTGAAGAGTCGAAAGCGCTATCCGTGGGAGCGGCGCTGCACAAAGGAAACAGATTGGTCGGATTGAAAGCATATCTAGACAACGATGGAGTACTGAGGACTAGAGGCAGACTGAACTCAATTGACATAGCTGAGGACGCAACTATACTAGCTCCAGGATGCCGCATAACTAACCTTATAGTGAACGAGAAGTACCATCATCTCGCTCACGAGACGGCAATAAACGACATCAAGGTGAACGTTATTGGTGAACGTCGTCAGGCGCAAGGAGAAGAGATGGGTAGCTCTGTTCACCTGCCTCACGTTGCGCGCAGTGCATTTTGAAATCGCCTATAGTCTTGACACAAGTTGACACATCATGTGCCTCTCCAATTTTATGGCGCTTCGAGGGACACCAAAGGAAATATTCTCAGACAATGTACTTCAGAGCCGTGCGAGAAGAGCTGAAAAAGATCGAGCACGATAAGATCACCATTAAGTTTGATGGCATAAAGTGGCGATTCAACCCACCAGGAGAACCACACATGGGTGGAGCAAGGGAAATACTCGTCCGGAGAACAAGGAATTTTGAAGAATATTTGGCCAAATTCAACGACGAGGGCCTGGGAAACGCATTGATGGAGGCACAATTTATCATCAACTCGCTCACGTTCTTAAGTCTGGACACTGAGGATGACGCCGCTCTGACTCCGAACCACCTACTGTTGGGGTCAGCGAATGGATACAAGCCACTGCCAAAAGAAGAAATGAATCTGCAGCATAAATGGATTGAGACCCAGCGCTTCGGGGACCGTTTTTGGCAGCGATGGATTAAGGAGTATGCGCCCGTATTAACCAGGCGCACCAAATGGTTTGAGAAGGTACCTCCAATAACCATTGGGAGCATTGTAGTCATCGTAGATGAGCTCCTCCCCAGGAACCTGTGGTTAAAACGACGAGTGACCGACACAATGATGGCCAATGATGGGCAAGTTCGACGAGGGACTATAAAAACTCAGAACGGCGTATGGAAAGACCAGCAACGAAGATAGCGGTTTTAGACGTCGGCTTGGAGGATGGTAACTGACCACGAACCGGGATCAATTACGGGGGAGGAAATGTTGCTGCCGTAATAGAATTTTTGATTTTAATTTGAATTGTTAGAATAACCACACATTTGTAAACTTATCGATAGGTTAGTAACGGCCAAAAGAAGGCAAAGTGTCGGCCATCGCTAGGCAGAAAGATATATAAAAAAGAGAAAAAAGAGAAATACGGTGAAGTTAACGTGTGGAAGAAACTCGAAGTTTTTTTAGCGCGCTTTTCATAACACGCATATTGATGAATAAAGATTATTATTAAGAAAAATTGTGTATTCGCTAAAAAAACGTAGGAGCCATACGTCCCGGCAATAACAATACTATTGTAAATTTTTTTTTTAAATAAACGTTTAAAGTTTGAAAACAAAATCCCACGAATTAAGTAATAGACCCAATATGTGCATATATTTACAATGAAATTTATGTAAATATTATTTTTCTCTTTAGCTTTACTATTTTTTAAGTACGTATGCGCCAAGAATTGAAAAGAGGGTGCAATATTCCAGCACAAGACTTATTTTAATTTGCTTTTTCTCGACTTCAAATTTTTTGAACAAATACCTGCGGTTCTGCGTTCGGATTCTTTAATCCCGCTGACACTTTCCTTGTAAAATCTATGCAGGTGCAGGGCATGGGGATACTAAGACGAATACTTCCAGTTAATAGTTCGGATAAATGTGATTTAACTTTTTTTTGCACAAAAACACCACCCCCGTCGCGAGCAACTCTTTTATTTTTTTATGTATATGTATATAGTATGAATGTTCCTTGCTTTGTTTTATTAAATAATTGTTTACACCCGGGGGCTCCAAAATGTTTGGGGGCGCCAAAATACAGTGATATGAACAAAACCCCCCCTTTTTTAAATTAAATTATTTTTCAAATATGTAGCTAATATTTGCTAATATACGTAAAGGTATACAATTCTGCCAACTTTACAATGAAATTCCAATTGCCGCGCTGTTTGAAATTCTTTAACAGTACATAAAACGTCCATTTATTGAAAAAAGTTATTTTGTGAAAGGAGGATTATTATCCTCCTATAGGTGATATTTCACGTGACCATGGTCTACGACCCCCTGTCTCCCCCCTGAGTGTCACGTTGAACGGCCTATTGCGCCGAAGAGGGACGAATTCACACAAGAACGAAACTGAGCTTTCCTTGAGATTCCGCTCCGCCCTATGCTAACTTCTACTAGACTTTAACAACAAAAACCAAATTAATTTCAACAAAATCCATTTCTATTTACTATCTTTCTCAAATCTATTTACAAATCTATTTTTTATCTCTACAACTGTGATCTTATGACCTTTTACAAACATACAACTTCTTCATCGCAAAAACGGGAATGACGGGAAGAAGTCTATTTCACCCTTGAGCCTGGATCTATCTAAAGGTGATAAATTTAGTTTGGAAGAATCTTCTTAAAAGTTCAATTCACATATGCTGTTTCCTAAGGATATCATATATTTATTTAACTTATATGTTTTGGTTCAAAAAGTTTGTGAGGTCACTTCTAGGATGCCTAGCTCAGGGCTACCGAATGGGTCGCCGAAAATACACGTATAAAGAAAGCTTAAAAATTGAAGCTCAGAACAATGCAGCTGTCGATTATTATATTTGCAAGAGGCGAGGCAGAGTAACGAACACAAATCCAAGAGTAGTTATCGTGCAGCAGCTCTTCAAACAGCAGCTCTCCGTGCGATCGTCTGAGAAACAAATATGCAAATATTTCCGGTGTTGAAGACTGGACCTTTAAAAGAATCCTTGAGGGGCAGCAGACACAACCTCTACATCGCACGCATAGACGTTCCAACCGGATGTTTTTAGTATGGCTTCAAGGTTACCTTCGACATGCCCAGGAATCAGCTCCAGTATCCTGGTCAGAGGCCTTTTTATGGGGGGTAGATTCTCATCCTTCACCTTGTTCTGTCACTAACAGAAATTACAGGGCCAAGATATTCCTCCTTCCAACGCGACCAGAAAACTTGTTGCAAGAAGGAGACCAGACGGTTGAAGTTTAGGGCAGTAAGGTCTGGTTCGATAAACGTTGAGGGCGGGCCGCCATTTAGAAAATGAGCCGGAGTTGGCACATCTAGGTCCGCAGGATTTTCTGAAATCGACACAAGGGGTCTATAATTAATGATTGAGGCTATGAGGCATAACAAAGGTCCTCAATTTTTCGAAGCCAAGAATTGCGGGACCAACTTCCCGATATAGGTGGTGTTTCGCCGTCTTTATTGCTGCTTCTAACAGACCGCCAAAATGGGGAGAGCGTGGAGGAATAATCCGACAGGCAAAACTCGTGCTGAGATGTTTGGTGATCCTGGCTGAGAAATCTTCTCTTCGACTCAATCAGCTCATTCTTGGCATCCACAAAATTGGTAGCATTATCCGATCACATCTGTCTAGATCTAGTCTTTCTCAGTCAGAAGGTATGACATGCTTTAGTAGACGAGGTGTTGGCACCTAGTGCCAAGACCTACTACCCAATCAAGATGCATCCGTGTTGGCACCTAGTGCCAAGACCTACTACCCAATCAAGATGCATCAGCAGGTCACGATATACAAGCATCAGACCTACTAGCCTATTAATAATGTAACTCTAAGCATAAGCCAATACCCAACCTACTAACTCGGCACTAGTCGATGGCTCCGGAAGAAGAATCAGCGTGATCAGCGGGAAGAATGACCGACTGACCGAGGCAAGCCGAAACCAGCCAGCGAAGCCGAAATGCGTGTGGAAAGCAGTACGTGAACAAACAACCCCTGAGTCAGCAGACTCAGAGGTGGGTGACCCTGGCATTAACCTTAGTTTAGCACGTCCAGAACTTTGACCTTTCTTAGATTTAATGATGTATAATTTAGCATCTTATATAAGAGTTATTCTTCTGAAATAAAGACAGTTCCGAAATCAGAGTCAATCGTCTCGTTACTCAGTGTCTGGACCACGGCACTTAAAATCAACCTACTTCGAGTGATCCTGTGTAAAACGGTTCACAAGTAGAATCCGCGGCATACCAGTCTACTTCTAGTGTTGCTCCCGTGAAACGGACCACAAGTAGACCCCGCGTCACCTTATTACTTCGCGTGTTGCTCCCGTGAAACGGACCACGAGTTGATCCCGCGGCATACCAGTCTACTTCGAGTGTTGCTCCCGTGAAACGGACCGCCAGTAGACCCCGCGTTACCTAACTACTCCAAGTGTTGCTCCCGTGAAACGGACCACGAGGAACCCCCGAGGCATACCAGTCTAGCTCGAGTGTTGCTCCCGTGAAACGGACCACCAGCAGACCCCGCGCTACCCAACCTACTACGAGTGTTGCTCCCGTGAAACGGACCGCCAGTAGGACCGGCCGATAAGGAATCAGCCGAACCACCATACCACCGGTACTTGAGGAAAACCACCCCAGGACTTCAAGCACATCAACTCCAGCCTGATCACCGCAAGCGTCTGGCCAACCCGAGCAGTCCCTTGCAGAATCCAGGTAAATTTAGTCAAGACTATTTACGGTCTTTGACTACGACTCCGGGATCTACCGTTACTCCCGTGAGTTCAAGTTTGACGTAGTTGCCGCATAACGCTCTACGGACGAACATTCGGTGACCCCGACGCGATCCTTTAGTATCACAACTTGAACACAAACCTCAAAGCAATTTAACTCAACGAAAAAACGAAAAACGAGGAGAGATACATTGCAACAATGGGATCAGAATCAGACCCCGTAATCCAAATGCTCATTGATGAGCAAATTGAAAGCAACATAGCGATCCAAAGGCTAATAAGAAACTTCACTAAGGACTCCGCAGAGCGTAAACTCAAGGGAGGATACTTCGAAGAGAAACTCAGACAGCTCACTCACTCATGGACCCAGTTTAAAAAAAATGATGCCAAGCTCCAGGAGCTAGCACTAAGTCCTGAGAATGAGTATTTCACAAAGGTCAAAGCGCTAGAAGAGCTTGTGAAAAAATATGAAGCAATATTTTCGGATGGAATCCCATCAGTGTCAGGCCCGTCACAAAGGCCCCGGAAAACAGGCGAAAATCTCGAGCCAAAGGCACAATCATCACGAGGAAACGAAGGAGAAGACCTTCGATTAACATCATTAAAACGAAGACATGAAGGACGATTAGACGATATGGAAGACCTTCTGTGCAACCGCACCGATGGACGGGAAGTTTCCACACACGTCAGACAACACATGAAGGAGCTATGGAAGGAAATCGTCACGGGATACCATGATCTCATCGACCTGGAACCAGCCATAAAAAATGATGGACACACCGATGACAGATTTCAGGTTGTACGAGCAGAATACTTTTCGTTTTTGAGCGAAGAATCGAAATCAACTTCAGCATCAACACAAAAACTCGCGATTGCACCTCCGTTTGTAATACCACCAGTAGAAATTCCATAGTTTGACGGAGACTACCGGCATTGGCTACGATTCTACGAAATTTTTACGGAATGCATCCACGATCAAGACTACAGTGATGCAGTAAAATTCCGTCATTTGGAGAATCATGTAACAGGTGAAGCACAAAACCTAATCGCAACGTCGATTGGCGGACAGACCAGTTACCAGGATGCATGGCAACGACTAAAGAATCGATACCACAATGAACGGCTGTTGATTAAATCCGCGATTCAAGAGCTTTTCGGACACTCCAGAACAAATGGATCAGCGGACCAGCTGCGCAGCTTACATGATACTGTGCTCCGAACGGTCGCCACTCTCGACGCACTCAAAGTGTCAACAGACAACTGGGACCCAATCTTGATACACATCATTGAGGAAAGATTGGATCCACACACGCTGTCAGCTCTAGAACTAGCCGTCACCGATCCAACCAATCGACAATCTCTGAAGCAGATGTTAGAAAACTTTGAGCGTCAGGCAACCAGTCAAGTAACAATGCAGAAAAATACGTTGGCTGCTCCACTTCGATCCAGTTCATCACGATTGGTGTGTTCAGCCACAGCCCTGCTTACAGATAAGCCCACAGTTCTGTTACCAACCGCCCAAGTGGCAATACATGGCCCAGCCGGAACCCATCAGCAATGCCGCACACTCCTAGATTCTAGATCACAGATTAACATAATCACCAGAAGGATGGCTGACACACTTGGACTACAATTGGAGCCATCAACCCTGAACATCGCTGCACTGGGAGGAACAACAAGATCACGACAAAAGGCTGTGGTGACCCTATCATCATTAACCACTGACTTCGAAGATCAAATCAACGTCGTTGTACTACCAGAAATAATGCCCAATCAACCATCCCACCCTATTCAAGCGCCAAGAAATATCTCACCTCAGTTGCGCTTAGCCGATCCTGAATTTACGCAGCCCCAGAATATTGATCTGTTGTTGGGCGCCGAAATCATTTCCCAGCTTATGAGGCCACAACAGACATATTTGGGAGAAGGACAACCACTACTAAAAAATACCGCGCTTGGATGGATTGTGATGGGGCCAGTGCGATCGGAATCAGCTCCTAATAGCAAGGCAGAACAAATCGTCGGTAATACGACGGCTTGGACACCGGAAGCTAGCGAGCCACGACAAAGTTTGATTGCATGCATCGGCAAGGAGCAAATAGTTAAATCCGGAAGAGTACATAGTTCTCCACTCATTGCTGATCAACAAGAAGCTAACGGGCCACGACAAGATCAAAAAGGAGAGCCGCAGACGGACCCCAATCCACAAGCCCAAGGTTGTCAACTCACAACTGAAGAGCACAGAGTGGAATGGCCAGTAACCAAGGAAATTCAAGGAGTAGAAGTCACTTCCTATCTGGCATGGGTAACATGCATCTCCGAAAGGGAGCAAGAAGCAAGGTCAAGAGAGAATCAAGAGTCCTGTATGCGCACTGACCAACCAGAAAAAATGTGTAGTACTTCATGGGATGCCCAAGGAGAATGGTTACGAGGGCGCGCAACAAGGCGAAGGAGACAACAGCGCAAGGGTACACATCGGTTCACTAAGACGGTCCAACAACAACGCTCAGCCCCTATTATTGAGTACCTCAATGGGGGGGGAGAATGTTGGCACCTAGTGCCAAGACCTACTACCCAATCAAGATGCATCAGCAGGTCACGATATACAAGCATCAGACCTACTAGCCTATTAATAATGTAACTCTAAGCATAAGCCAATACCCAACCTACTAACTCGGCACTAGTCGATGGCTCCGGAAGAAGAATCAGCGTGATCAGCGGGAAGAATGACCGACTGACCGAGGCAAGCCGAAACCAGCCAGCGAAGCCGAAATGCGTGTGGAAAGCAGTACGTGAACAAACAACCCCTGAGTCAGCAGACTCAGAGGTGGGTGACCCTGGCATTAACCTTAGTTTAGCACGTCCAGAACTTTGACCTTTCTTAGATTTAATGATGTATAATTTAGCATCTTATATAAGAGTTATTCTTCTGAAATAAAGACAGTTCCGAAATCAGAGTCAATCGTCTCGTTACTCAGTGTCTGGACCACGGCACTTAAAATCAACCTACTTCGAGTGATCCTGTGTAAAACGGTTCACAAGTAGAATCCGCGGCATACCAGTCTACTTCTAGTGTTGCTCCCGTGAAACGGACCACGAGTTGATCCCGCGGCATACCAGTCTACTTCGAGTGTTGCTCCCGTGAAACGGACCGCCAGTAGACCCCGCGTTACCTAACTACTCCAAGTGTTGCTCCCGTGAAACGGACCACGAGGAACCCCCGAGGCATACCAGTCTAGCTCGAGTGTTGCTCCCGTGAAACGGACCACCAGCAGACCCGCGCTACCCAACCTACTACGAGTGTTGCTCCCGTGAAACGGACCGCCAGTAGGACCGGCCGATAAGGAATCAGCCGAACCACCATACCACCGGTACTTGAGGAAAACCACGCCAGGACTTCAAGTACATCTACTCCAGCCTGATCACCGCAAGCGTCTGGCCAACCCGAGCAGTCCCTTGCAGAATCCAGGTAAATTTAGTCAAGACTATTTACGGTCTTTGACTACGACTCCGGGAGCGAAAACAGCGTATGCATTTTTTTGTTGAAATGGTCTTCCTCCCCCCAATGGGCCAGTATTGAGAACGGATTTTCGCAATTAGCGCGCGAGGGCCAGAGTGCAGGTTCATGAAAGTGAGTCACTATAGCCGAATTGACGGGATGCCCTCTAAGAAGATTGATCGGATGACGTCCATCAAAATCCAGCGCAGAGTTCCGCAATCACTCGTCAACACGAAGCAAACCAGCATCATCCACAAAAGGAGCAAGCGAGCGTGTCGTGACAGTGCGTTAGCAAAATTTTCAATTTTTGGCAAACACTTTGATAAGCGGCGATATTCCTGAGGGGAGCCGCAGCCAATAAGGTCCTTACGCGAGCAGGTTAATATTGAATCCAGGATAGGGCAATCGAGAAGTCACACCAACAATAATTATCTCCCTTATATGTTCTAAGATCAGCATGGCTAAGGTTATCAATCTTGTTAGTAACTCAGCTCCAGATAGTTCCAGCTTCGGTATTTTCTGAGTTTCTGTGGGTGCCGTTCGACTCTTTGAGCATTACAGACGACAATCAGACCCTGACAATACATATACGCAAGCTCCATACGCAAGCTCCATACGCATCCAAGCTAGGGTCGAACAAGTCATGGACCTTCAACCTTTCTGGGCAGGGAATGACTAAACGAGGAAACTTAATTCTCTGGGTTTGGTCAAAACTGGAAAAGAATAGCAACTCCTCGGAGAGAAGGGATTGAGGAAGGCTTTCTCCCATGACAAATTTGCCGGGAATACCGGCACCTTCATCTTAGACAGCTGGTGCATTGAGCGAACAGACAGAAAAGACGCTGGCTTTGTGCCATACGTCATGATGTCGTGCTTAAATACCTTCACGTCATAATGGATAGAATCTCTTCAGAGGATGCACTGCAGCCAACTATCATCCGGAAATGTCTCCAGTCAACGCTATAAGGTGAGACCGAAACCGAAGCAAGGTATGGAAAAGCTTAGATTGAATCAAGGGGCCGGACATCAGGACACCATTGAGGGAATAACCAGTGGATGTAGCAGTCGAACAATCGAACACAACTCTCAGCTTAGTAGTGAAGCTGTCTTCCTTCAGGACGCAGTGATGTACTGGCTCTTACCTCGAAATTCCTGGGGTCCAGACACATGTGACCAGGTCCAAGTATTCCTTGAATGAATGAAGTATATTGGGTCCTTAATTTTGGATGGCGATCCAGCTTGCGCTCAAGTGAATCGAATCGCTGCAAAGCCTGTGTGTAGGATTCTCCTAAAAGCTCCACTCTGTGCTTGATTGGAAGACGAACTGAATAAGCACCTGATTCAAGACGAACGGGATGCATTGCGAAGTGGCCCTCCTTAGTAGCCTGAACAGTTCCCAGAATTGGTGGAGAAGATAATCGAGGCGATCGTCTAAAGGGTTTGCGGAGTCAGCAGGAATCATCTTACATGAGGCTGCCAAACGTGGTCTTCCAGGGGTGCGACCTTCTCCCAGAAACTACCCATCCAAAACGTGTATTCTGCACAAGAGCCAGACCGTCTCCTAGCTGGATTTGCCCGACTGAGAGCAGATAAAAAAACGGGCTTGCTTCAATAAGCAGATCCACACGCTGAGCTCTGTGGAAGTTCGGATCAGCTAGAACCACATTGGCGGGAACCTTTCAGCTGGAGACATCTATGTTCAGGCCAGCTTTATGATGTGAGACGCCACAACTTCCTCAATGCTGGGAAGTCGGAATCAAGTATCGCTCGACAAGGAAGAAAAGCTCCTGATCGGCCACGGACGAGATTGTTGGCAGTGGGCAAGAACACTTCTTCAGCGCAGCGATCCTGGGTAACAAGAGTATTCGAAGGAGGAGCCTGAGAAGTCGCAACCACAGCTTCATTGGCCGGATCCAAACCGGAAGCAGGAATGGAAGTGGCGCTAGATAAATTGTTCGCAAGGATGCAGTAACGCATGATGTCGGTGATTGCAAATTGGGCAGCGAAAGGATGAGCATCCGCGGGCTAAGTACTCAAACTTGAGGCATACAAAGCAGAGTACAAGACGCCGGACCTCATCGTATCTTTCCTCAACTGACAAGACGAGGAACCTCGGGCAAGAAGGCACAGCATGTACCAGGATCTCCAGCGCTCCCACAGTCTCCAGGGCTGAGTCCCGCAGGCATAAAATGAGCTTTTATATTTTGGTCAAGTGCGTATGACTTTTAATGGTTTTCCTAAACAGGGCGCAGAAATCCGACCACTGGATGACAACGTGCACGTCCGTAGCCAGCTGAAAGAACCGCCAATATAAATATAGTGACGTCGGGGTCACTAACTTGTTATGCTATTAATATTTTTTAGTATCGCCCGAATTAATAGACGATTTAACAGTTCAATTTCAATTTAATATCCAATGTTTTATTTTTGGGAACTCAGAGGCACACAAATGCAAGATGAGCTTGTGTGCAGTGTGCAGCAGCTCTGTAAAAAAGCTCCCAAAAGCGCATGCGCTACAAATAGAAATGGAGAAATAAACAAAAAACAGAACTGCTGATAAGCCCTCCGCTGCTCCTCCGTTATAGAATTTATAAATTATTTTTTAAAAGCCCCATAGTACGTAAGCCCCAAAAATGGGGAGGTTGCAATATTCCAGCACAAGACGGATTTTAATTTGTCTTTTCTCAACTTGAAATTTTTTGCACAAATACCTGCAGTTCTGATTTCGGATCCTTTAATCCTTCTGTCACTTTCCTTGTACACTCGATGCAGGTGCAGGGCATGGGGATGATAATGAATCTTTTCAGTTGCAGCTAGTTTCCAAATGAATAAAAATGATGTTTCGCGACGCGGACTTTAAGTTTGTTAAATGAGATTATTTTATCTCGACGAAATATTAAAAGAAATGTGGCTGCGTATTATAACTTTCGAAAACGACGAAAAAAAAAATGAGTGCAATCGGCTATAAGTTATAATTCAATATGTATTCAATAATAAAACTTAAGCCTAGCTTAAGCAGCTTGCGGCAAATCGGGGCGAATTCGCAAGAGAGCGCAACTGAGCTTTTATTTCGCTCCCGCTCCGCCCTATAACTTACACTACCGCTGACTTATATTAGACTTCAGTTTGTTTTCGTTATTCATTAATGTATCTATTTTTATCTAATCAAGCTACAAAGTTAAACTTTTTTCGTTTTTAAAGTTTTACACCAAGTTTTTTTTTTATTTTTTTTTATATATTTTTTTATAGTGTGTCACTGTTACTTTTTGTTGCTTTGTTTTATTTAATAATTATATACAGCAGTCCTCCCGGGGACCTGGGAATTTCATGAGTAATGACGAAAAAGGGTGGCTGCGTAGATTACACGGTGCGACAGTGAAAAAACACTTGTGAAACGAGATAGTGTAGGTTGTTAATCTGGTCGAAGAGAACTCAAAAATATTTTTTTTATATTTTTGGAACCCTCCAATTTTTTTTTATTTAAAAAAACCCGTTTTTCGGGACTTTTTTGCGCTTAAAAATTCCTGAACGCGTTTTTTTCAACCGATTTTTCAATAGTTAAATGTTGTAGCTTTTGAAAAAAAAATATATCTTCGATTTTGTTGAACAAAAAGGACAAAATTTTTACACCTGAAACTAAAGTTTTCGACTTTTATTCGTGTTTTTCGGATTTTGATGCCAGTTTTTCGGTAAAACTTACTAAAATTCTGTCATGTTTGCCACATATCAATGTTGTCTTATTCATTATGAATAAAACGAGACAAATTTCATCAAAAAATAATGAAAATTGGTGTATTGGCGGATTCCTCCGCTTCGGAGGAACAATGTGTATAAAAATAAGAGTATATTGCTTTCTTCTGACAAAAAGTTTGTCATTTATGCCACATATTAATATTGTCTCAATAATACTGAATAGAACGAGACAAATTTCATTAAAAAATAATACAAATTGTTGAAGTTATAACGCTTTTCCCAAAAAAAGTCAATAAAACCATGGGAGCACTATAAGAAGAAGAGCATATTTCCCAAATATACTTATACACACAGGTACTCCGGAGCGCACGCAAGGTTGAATTGACTTTTTTTGGGAAAAGCGTTATAACTTCACCAATTTTCATTATTTTTTGATGAAATTTGTCTCGTTTTATTCAGAATGAATAAGACAACATTGATATGTGGCAAACATGACAGAATTTTAGTAAGTTTTACCGAAAAACTGGCATCAAAATCCGAAAAACACGAATAAAAGTCGAAAACTTTAGTTTCAGGTGTAAAAATTTTGTCCTTTTTGTTCAACAAAATCGAAGATATATTTTTTTTTCAAAAGCTACAACATTTAACTATTGAAAAACACCGAAAATTTTGAAATCGGTTGAAAAAAAACGCGTTCAGGAATTTTTAAGCGCAAAAAAGTCCCGAAAAAACGGTTTTTTTTTAAATAAAAAAAAATTGGAGGGTTCCAAAAATATAAAAAAAATATTTTTGAGTTCTCTTCGACCAGATTAACAACCTACACTATCTCGTTTCCCAAGTGTATTTCGTTTTTTTTTTTTTGTCGCACAGTGTTATTAATTGAAAAAACGCCGAAAAAGAACACATGCGTTATAAAACGATCTATATTCAATAAGAAACTTAATTAAAGCTTATATATTGCGGCAAAGCGGACGAATTCATAAGAAAGTGCAAATGTGCTTTTCTTTTGCTCCCGCTCCGCCCTATGCTAATTTATACTAGACTTCCAAATAACTAGTTTCTATTTTTCATTAATTTATCTATTATTAATCTATATTAACTCTACAGAGTAGTTATTACTTTTAAAAAAAACTTTCAAATCGCTGACAATTTGGCCTCTGTGGGAATGGAAAGGAATTATAAAAGATTCTTTCCATTTAAGGGGAAAATCTAAGATTCCAAAGATAAGTTGAAAAGTTATTGTAGAGGTTTGCAGAGAGGAGGTTTACAGAGGTTTACAGTCTGGAACTCCATCTGACGAATAGTCTGGTTTAACCTTTTGAAGATCCAATAATAAATTATTTTCAAAAAGAAATGTAACGAATATACGATTTTTGGGTTGAATGTTGTATGCGTATGGCTGATCTTAGGTTTTAGGAGGTGTTTGGAAAAATGTTACGAATAAATCGGCAATGGCCTGATCTGAGGTCGCAGATGAATTTTTAAATGTAAGTAGAGAAGGAAAAGATTCATGTTTAACTTAGTATTTATAATGTTATAAAATTGCTTTGGATCCTTAGTGAACTGAATCCAACAGCGGTGAATATAATTTCTATAAAATGCGGCGTTTTGCACGGTGAAATCTAACCGAATATTAAGTATCTTTATCACTTCAGAATTGAAACTGGAGTCAATAGCAATTAAGACTCCTCCTCTCTGCAGATCTCGGTCACGTCTAAAAGTGGTGTCAAAGACCTATTTGGAAAATCTTCGGAGCTAAGGATTTCCGGCTTTAGCCAGGTTTCAATAAAGACTATAATATGGGATGGAAAGGAAAGACTAACAGAATTAATTCGTTAGCTTCGTGCGAATTTTTTTTCTTTACCGTACTCGGCTTATGCTCTTGTACGAATATGTCCTCTGGGTCACTTGGAGTGATGCCATGGAGGTCAAGGCGGATTTATCGGTTTATTGCGCGATTTTAATGAGCAGACAACATTGTATTCCATTTTAAAGTTTTTTTTGTTTAACAGCAAAAACATTTGTAAACAAATTGGCAAAAAAATCAACAACTTATAGTTAATAGAAGGTAGATAGAGGAAAGGAGTTAGTAAGGAGGGAGCTAAGGAAGATCATGAGTATTAACAAATGAGCACAAATAGCTGCAAATATACAAAAGACAGATGAAGAAAAAGAAGCAGTTGGTCAAAAGAAGAGTTATATTTAAACTGCAATTTTTTAAATTGTTAAAATGCTCACCCAAATATGGCACTGCACAAACGCGTAGAGATACGACTATAACTTTAATATACTAACACAATTAGCGTTTATGAATTCTTCACAAGATTAGTGTTCAAAATAAAGTTTCAAACCCCTGTTTGAAAAACACAAAATTTTATATCGCACGCTCAAGAAATGGAAAAACTAAGCGTAAGAATTTATCTATCCCCCTTTTCCCTCATTTCGCGGGAGACTTCGATCTTTCCCCTTAGGTGGAAGGAATCTTACATTATTCCTCTATTTAAAAAAAGGTAAAAATCCGACGCTGCCAATTGTAGAGACATTTCCAAATTGTCAGCGATTCCAAACCTTTTTGAAAAAATAATCACCTCACATTTGCAACAACTAAGAAGTTCAATAATATCACCGTGACAGCTTCATGAAACGCCGCTCTACCACTACTATCTTATTGGAGCTACAGATAGGTTCCGGAATAGCTTAAAATCAGACTTCAATGAAACATTTGACTCTGTTAACCATTCGTTTTTTTGAGTAAACTGAGCCTTTTAGATAACCAACTGATCTTTTTATCTGGATTTGAAGCTACTTATACAGAAGAACCCAAAGTGTCTTTTTGGCCCCTTGTCTTAACTAATTCACTTGTACTTACGAACGCTGATGACGTTAAGTCTTCAGTATAGATTCACTAGTGCCAAATCTAGACTTCAATCCAATTTCAAAATGAAACTTAAATTTCAAAATTGGATCTATATCTGCGATCCAAGCCGTACGTTATGCGAAAGCGCCCCTCGATCGGTTGGGCTCTACGTATGCGGGAACGGGGAAACCCATAATAATAATAAATTAATGGAACATAAACGAAACAACTACAATTAATTGACAATTCCTATAAAAAAAATCTAATAACTGGAGATTTTAAACAACAAAAGGAGGAAACAGTATTGAAATTCATAAATCCTCTTCACTTTCAACCACAAGCAACGGATCAGCTAACATACAAAACGTACTAACATAAAAAAACCAACCGTAAACGATAACGATTCCTCTCTTTATCTTAAAGCGGACGGACGTGTTTTTTTTGTGCGCACTACGTTTTTGTAAAATTTGCAATAAGCTTTCTATAAACAATTGGTGTTTATTTCTTTACAGATATAAAAACAAATTGCAATTTTTTAGATCCGTATCGCTTCGCGTGTGCAGTGATATATTTGGAGGTAAAATAATTATTTATTTAATTTACTTTCCAAACATAGCCCTGCTCTGCTTCTTCATCTCCTACGGTGTTGTTGCTATTCTTTTGTTTCTACTCTCGCTCAATAGAGATTCTTATCTCTATTTCTTTAAATCTTACTAACTTGCACTAACTGCTCTCTTTAATCTCCCCTTCTCGTTTCCTTAGTACAGTGGTTCAAGGTTCCTCATTAATAAAATCAAATAATATTTTTAAATTAATTATTAATTTTTTTAATAATTTTTAATAAATTAATTATTTAATTTTAAATAATTTTTAATAAATTAATTATTTAAATTTTTAATAATTATGGATTTTAAATTGGTCTGTGCATTAAAGTCTTGCAATAAGACAATCTCGTCTTCCCAGCCTACCATCCATTGCTGGCTCTGTGAAAACGCTTTACACGCTAAGTGTGCCGGGTTCACGGCCTCAGTTTCGGATGCAATCTCGGGTAGGTCTGGTCTCCACTTTTTCTGTGATGGTTATCGTGCTGTTCAGGACGAAATGAGGTCGTTCATGAGGCAGACTAAAAGCGGTTTCAAGGAGTTGATTAGTGATTTTCGAAAAATCAATGACCAACTCTGTGCGCTTGATACACAGTTTAGTAGCCTTCAACTACTATATGAGTCTCCTAAGCGTAAGAAATCCGCTTTTAGTGATGTGCTCGGGTCGAATAATCTTCAGCCTGCTCAGCCGACAACTATGCAGCCGCTTATATCTCTGGCCACCCCAAGGGCCGGACCTGAGAAAAATTCGGCTTCCGAATGTCTCGGAATCAATGAGAAATTGTCCGATATGTCCTCTGTGGCATCGCTTCAAGTGATCCCAGACCCAATAATTGAAACTCCTGTAACAGTCACCAAACAGGGTAATAAACCGTCCGGACCCCCGGTACGCACTGATGCCGCAGTATTAGTTACGGCGGCACCAAAACCCTTGCAGGTGATCCCACCATCAAAACACATTTTTGTTTCCCGGCTTGCCCCTGATACTTCGGAGATTGATATCTCGGCTTACATCAAAGCCAAAGCAAAAGCCGACATAAAGGTGGTGGATATTACAAAATTCAAATATTCTTACACCAGGCACACGTCATCTTTCAAAATACGTGTGCCCTTGCAGATGTTCAAGACCATCTGTTCCGCCAGCTTTTGGCCAGAGAACATTTTCGTCCAAGAACATCAACCAAGTACGGTGAAAAAAAGATAACCAAACCTGTGGGTGTAAAACTCCCACATGTTAAGGCCACTGATCAACCTTCCACCTCATCTTCCTCAATCTCAAAAAACTAATGTCTTCATTAACACTTACCTATCAGAATACAAGAGGGTTACGTAGTAAACTTCCCAAACTGTATTCTGATAGTTCTTTTTTTGCATCCCACATTATAGTATTTACAGAAACTTCGTTAAAGCCGGAGATCTTAAGCTCCGAAGTTTTTCCTAGTAGGTACACCACTTTTAGATGTGATAGAACTTTGCGAAGGGGAGGAGGAGTGCTAATTTCTGTAGACTCCAAATTCGCTTCTGAAGAGGTAAAATCACAAGAGTTTGGTGACATCGAATTTCTCTACATCAAAATCACTTTGTCCGATCAATCTTTGTATGTTACCAGTTCGTACATACCACCTTCGTCCGAACCGCCAACATACTGGCAACATTTGTCCGCTATTCGTTTGGTTTTCGATCGTCTGTCTGATGGTGACCAGCTGATAGCTCTGGGTGACTTAAATATCCCAGAACTTATGTGGTCAAATGTTGATAATTCACCGTCTTTACAGCTTAACTCCCACCATGACTTTTTTTGGGAAAAGCGTTATAACTTCACCAATTTTCATTATTTTTTGATGAAATTTGTCTCGTTTTATTCAGAATGAATAAGACAACATTGATATGTGGCAAACATGACAGAATTTTAGTAAGTTTTACCGAAAAACTGGCATCAAAATCCGAAAAACACGAATAAAAGTCGAAAACTTTAGTTTCAGGTGTAAAAATTTTGTCCTTTTTGTTCAACAAAATCGAAGATATATTTTTTTTTCAAAAGCTACAACATTTAACTATTGAAAAACACCGAAAATTTTGAAATCGGTTGAAAAAAAACGCGTTCAGGAATTTTTAAGCGCAAAAAAGTCCCGAAAAACGGTTTTTTTTAAATAAAAAAAAATTGGAGGGTTCCAAAAATATAAAAAAAATATTTTTGAGTTCTCTTCGACCAGATTAACAACCTACACTATCTCGTTTCCCAAGTGTATTTCGTTTTTTTTTTTTTGTCGCACAGTGTTATTAATTGAAAAAACGCCGAAAAAGAACACATGCGTTATAAAACGATCTATATTCAATAAGAAACTTAATTAAAGCTTATATATTGCGGCAAAGCGGACGAATTCATAAGAAAGTGCAAATGTGCTTTTCTTTTGCTCCCGCTCCGCCCTATGCTAATTTATACTAGACTTCCAAATAACTAGTTTCTATTTTTCATTAATTTATCTATTATTAATCTATATTAACTCTACAGAGTAGTTATTACTTTTAAAAAAAACTTTCAAATCGCTGACAATTTGGCCTCTGTGGGAATGGAAAGGAATTATAAAAGATTCTTTCCATTTAAGGGGAAAATCTAAGATTCCAAAGATAAGTTGAAAAGTTATTGTAGAGGTTTGCAGAGAGGAGGTTTACAGAGGTTTACAGTCTGGAACTCCATCTGACGAATAGTCTGGTTTAACCTTTTGAAGATCCAATAATAAATTATTTTCAAAAAGAAATGTAACGAATATACGATTTTTGGGTTGAATGTTGTATGCGTATGGCTGATCTTAGGTTTTAGGAGGTGTTTGGAAAAATGTTACGAATAAATCGGCAATGGCCTGATCTGAGGTCGCAGATGAATTTTTAAATGTAAGTAGAGAAGGAAAAGATTCATGTTTAACTTAGTATTTATAATGTTATAAAATTGCTTTGGATCCTTAGTGAACTGAATCCAACAGCGGTGAATATAATTTCTATAAAATGCGGCGTTTTGCACGGTGAAATCTAACCGAATATTAAGTATCTTTATCACTTCAGAATTGAAACTGGAGTCAATAGCAATTAAGACTCCTCCTCTCTGCAGATCTCGGTCACGTCTAAAAGTGGTGTCAAAGACCTATTTGGAAAATCTTCGGAGCTAAGGATTTCCGGCTTTAGCCAGGTTTCAATAAAGACTATAATATGGGATGGAAAGGAAAGACTAACAGAATTAATTCGTTAGCTTCGTGCGAATTTTTTTTCTTTACCGTACTCGGCTTATGCTCTTGTACGAATATGTCCTCTGGGTCACTTGGAGTGATGCCATGGAGGTCAAGGCGGATTTATCGGTTTATTGCGCGATTTTAATGAGCAGACAACATTGTATTCCATTTTAAAGTTTTTTTTGTTTAACAGCAAAAACATTTGTAAACAAATTGGCAAAAAAATCAACAACTTATAGTTAATAGAAGGTAGATAGAGGAAAGGAGTTAGTAAGGAGGGAGCTAAGGAAGATCATGAGTATTAACAAATGAGCACAAATAGCTGCAAATATACAAAAGACAGATGAAGAAAAAGAAGCAGTTGGTCAAAAGAAGAGTTATATTTAAACTGCAATTTTTTAAATTGTTAAAATGCTCACCCAAATATGGCACTGCACAAACGC
This sequence comes from Drosophila ananassae, assembly GCF_017639315.1. NCBI lineage: Eukaryota > Metazoa > Arthropoda > Insecta > Diptera > Drosophilidae > Drosophila > Drosophila ananassae. The sequence goes on along the minus strand of NC_057929.1, from coordinate 26,104,257 downwards.
GTAGAGATACGACTATAACTTTAATATACTAACACAATTAGCGTTTATGAATTCTTCACAAGATTAGTGTTCAAAATAAAGTTTCAAACCCCTGTTTGAAAAACACAAAATTTTATATCGCACGCTCAAGAAATGGAAAAACTAAGCGTAAGAATTTATCTATCCCCCTTTTCCCTCATTTCGCGGGAGACTTCGATCTTTCCCCTTAGGTGGAAGGAATCTTACATTATTCCTCTATTTAAAAAAAGGTAAAAATCCGACGCTGCCAATTGTAGAGACATTTCCAAATTGTCAGCGATTCCAAACCTTTTTGAAAAAATAATCACCTCACATTTGCAACAACTAAGAAGTTCAATAATATCACCGTGACAGCTTCATGAAACGCCGCTCTACCACTACTATCTTATTGGAGCTACAGATAGGTTCCGGAATAGCTTAAAATCAGACTTCAATGAAACATTTGACTCTGTTAACCATTCGTTTTTTTGAGTAAACTGAGCCTTTTAGATAACCAACTGATCTTTTTATCTGGATTTGAAGCTACTTATACAGAAGAACCCAAAGTGTCTTTTTGGCCCCTTGTCTTAACTAATTCACTTGTACTTACGAACGCTGATGACGTTAAGTCTTCAGTATAGATTCACTAGTGCCAAATCTAGACTTCAATCCAATTTCAAAATGAAACTTAAATTTCAAAATTGGATCTATATCTGCGATCCAAGCCGTACGTTATGCGAAAGCGCCCCTCGATCGGTTGGGCTCTACGTATGCGGGAACGGGGAAACCCATAATAATAATAAATTAATGGAACATAAACGAAACAACTACAATTAATTGACAATTCCTATAAAAAAAATCTAATAACTGGAGATTTTAAACAACAAAAGGAGGAAACAGTATTGAAATTCATAAATCCTCTTCACTTTCAACCACAAGCAACGGATCAGCTAACATACAAAACGTACTAACATAAAAAAACCAACCGTAAACGATAACGATTCCTCTCTTTATCTTAAAGCGGACGGACGTGTTTTTTTTGTGCGCACTACGTTTTTGTAAAATTTGCAATAAGCTTTCTATAAACAATTGGTGTTTATTTCTTTACAGATATAAAAACAAATTGCAATTTTTTAGATCCGTATCGCTTCGCGTGTGCAGTGATATATTTGGAGGTAAAATAATTATTTATTTAATTTACTTTCCAAACATAGCCCTGCTCTGCTTCTTCATCTCCTACGGTGTTGTTGCTATTCTTTTGTTTCTACTCTCGCTCAATAGAGATTCTTATCTCTATTTCTTTAAATCTTACTAACTTGCACTAACTGCTCTCTTTAATCTCCCCTTCTCGTTTCCTTAGTACAGTGGTTCAAGGTTCCTCATTAATAAAATCAAATAATATTTTTAAATTAATTATTAATTTTTTTAATAATTTTTAATAAATTAATTATTTAATTTTAAATAATTTTTAATAAATTAATTATTTAAATTTTTAATAATTATGGATTTTAAATTGGTCTGTGCATTAAAGTCTTGCAATAAGACAATCTCGTCTTCCCAGCCTACCATCCATTGCTGGCTCTGTGAAAACGCTTTACACGCTAAGTGTGCCGGGTTCACGGCCTCAGTTTCGGATGCAATCTCGGGTAGGTCTGGTCTCCACTTTTTCTGTGATGGTTATCGTGCTGTTCAGGACGAAATGAGGTCGTTCATGAGGCAGACTAAAAGCGGTTTCAAGGAGTTGATTAGTGATTTTCGAAAAATCAATGACCAACTCTGTGCGCTTGATACACAGTTTAGTAGCCTTCAACTACTATATGAGTCTCCTAAGCGTAAGAAATCCGCTTTTAGTGATGTGCTCGGGTCGAATAATCTTCAGCCTGCTCAGCCGACAACTATGCAGCCGCTTATATCTCTGGCCACCCCAAGGGCCGGACCTGAGAAAAATTCGGCTTCCGAATGTCTCGGAATCAATGAGAAATTGTCCGATATGTCCTCTGTGGCATCGCTTCAAGTGATCCCAGACCCAATAATTGAAACTCCTGTAACAGTCACCAAACAGGGTAATAAACCGTCCGGACCCCCGGTACGCACTGATGCCGCAGTATTAGTTACGGCGGCACCAAAACCCTTGCAGGTGATCCCACCATCAAAACACATTTTTGTTTCCCGGCTTGCCCCTGATACTTCGGAGATTGATATCTCGGCTTACATCAAAGCCAAAGCAAAAGCCGACATAAAGGTGGTGGATATTACAAAATTCAAATATTCTTACACCAGGCACACGTCATCTTTCAAAATACGTGTGCCCTTGCAGATGTTCAAGACCATCTGTTCCGCCAGCTTTTGGCCAGAGAACATTTTCGTCCAAGAACATCAACCAAGTACGGTGAAAAAAAGATAACCAAACCTGTGGGTGTAAAACTCCCACATGTTAAGGCCACTGATCAACCTTCCACCTCATCTTCCTCAATCTCAAAAAACTAATGTCTTCATTAACACTTACCTATCAGAATACAAGAGGGTTACGTAGTAAACTTCCCAAACTGTATTCTGATAGTTCTTTTTTTGCATCCCACATTATAGTATTTACAGAAACTTCGTTAAAGCCGGAGATCTTAAGCTCCGAAGTTTTTCCTAGTAGGTACACCACTTTTAGATGTGATAGAACTTTGCGAAGGGGAGGAGGAGTGCTAATTTCTGTAGACTCCAAATTCGCTTCTGAAGAGGTAAAATCACAAGAGTTTGGTGACATCGAATTTCTCTACATCAAAATCACTTTGTCCGATCAATCTTTGTATGTTACCAGTTCGTACATACCACCTTCGTCCGAACCGCCAACATACTGGCAACATTTGTCCGCTATTCGTTTGGTTTTCGATCGTCTGTCTGATGGTGACCAGCTGATAGCTCTGGGTGACTTAAATATCCCAGAACTTATGTGGTCAAATGTTGATAATTCACCGTCTTTACAGCTTAACTCCCACCATGACTTCCCTGAGGGCATGTTCGACATGTCACTCGGGCAAATTAACCACGTTAGAAATTCTTAGGGCAAATTAACCACATTAGAATTCACGTTAGAAAGACTTATGTTTCGTTTCTGATCCTGATGGAATTACTCTTTCCAGAACTTTGCCCCTTTTTAACCCTGAGGATCCATATCATCCCACTCTTGAGGTTTCAATCGAAAATAATTACTTTTTTGACCTTAAGTCTACAGTCAAATCTCAGAAAGTTCGTTTCTTTCGTAAGGCTGACTTTACGAAATTAAATAAGTTAATTTTGGAATTTGATTGGTCTGATTTTTATTAAAAAATTTTTAAAAAATTTTATTACACTTTGAACATATTTTTCGACGCTTGCGTGCCGTGGAAATATCCGTCCGCTTCAACGAATCCGCCTTGGTATACAAGGCACCTTATAAATTTAAAGAATAGTATGAGTAGACTTTTAAACAAACATAGATTATCTGGCTGTACAGTTAGTTACTCAAGATACTTAGTAGCTCGGTCCAATTTCACCGTGCATAACGCAGAATGTTATAGGAGTTATATTCGCCGCTGCAGGATTCAGTTTACTCAGGATCCGAAGCAGTTTTATAACTTTGTAAACACTAAGCGTAAACATGTATCTTTTCCCCCACTGCTTACGTTTGAGAACTCTTATGCGAACACCGATCAGGCAATGGCCGATCTCTTTGCACAGTTTTTTCAAACTACCTATTCACCTAGCAGCAGTTTAGCTCAGCCTTACACTTATAATATCCAATCAGCCAACCTTATATTTTGCCCATCTTTCGATCAAAGTGGTGTGTTATCGGATCTTCTTAAGGTTAAGCCCGTGTATTCGCCAGGCCCTGATGGAGTACCAGGCTGTGTTCTGAAGTACTGCGCCGAGGCACTGTGCAAACCGCTTGTTAAACTCTTTAATCTATCGCTGGAAACTTCGATCTTTCCCCTTGTTAAGCGATCAGCTTTTTGATAGCGACCGAATTAAATACGAGATTCAATTGTTTATATTTAATTTATTGAGCTAATTCCGCACAATAAAACAAATAGCGGCCCGTCAATAACAACTCTTCAACTATAACAAGAAGAAGAACAGCTTTGGCGCAGAAGCTCTTCCAAAGCTTCCAAAAGCGTACGCGCTACAAAAATGACAACAAAGTGCATGCGAATCTGGGAGTCAAAAGAGAAGATTAAATGCCGCTGCAGATGAACAAATTATCAATATTCTAATTAGCCTATCTGGTGGCTGCTTAGCCCAACATCCTCCCCCCTATTGAAGGGTGGGCCTTCAATAACAATTTTAGAAGGGCAGCAGACACGTCTTTTTCATTAAGAAGATTTAGAACTCACAGGGCGAACAAGGCACACCAACTTCTTCCAAACTCTTGAACTCGTGACCTAATTGGATTTGGCCAACTGACAATAGGTTGAAGAACAGGCTGGCTCCAATTAGCAGGTCCACACCTTGCGGTCTGTGGAAGTTGGGATCAGCCAGCGCTACGCCGTGAGGAATCTTCCATTTCGAAATATCAATTTTAAGGCTGGGCTGACAGTCCGCAATATGAGACACTATAACCGCCTCTAGGTTCGCACAATATGTGGTTAGTCGAGACTTCACACACACATTAACGGAGGATCCATCCGTAGCAAACTCAGTGCCGCCGAGACCGGCGACCGCTACACAGCTTTTGGTGCGACGAAGCTGAAGTTGACTTGCCAGCCGCGATGAGATAAGGTGAACTTGTGAACCAGAGTCCAATAACACCCTGCAAGGCAGGAAGGCACCTGATCGACCACGGATGAGGATATTGGCGGTTGGCAGAAGCACTTCAGTAGGGCGATCCTGCGTCAAAACCGTGTTGATTGACTGGGACGGTGGGGTAGCAACGGCAACACCAACGGCGGAACCCAAGCTTCGTAGTGGTGGGGAATTGTTTGAGCTGGGCAGCTGCCCGCAATGGTGCAACAAAGCATGATGTCGGCGATTGCACTTTGGGCAACGGGCAGCTGAACATCCGCGTGCAAAATGACCATCCTCCAAACATACAAAGCAGCGGGTCAGCCGTCGCACTTCGTCGTACCGTTGACTAAGTGGCAAGGCAATGAAGCTTGGACATGTATGAAGCGGGTGCGCCAAAACACCACACAGGGCGCATAGAGCTGGACGGGCGTTGATAATCATGCATGACGATCGGTTATTCGAAGATCTCCCTCGGCCCACTTGGTTAGATGGTGGATACGCAGCCAAAGAAAAGTCGACGCATTCAAGAGTCCGGCACCTTTGCTCCAAGAATCGTGCCATGGACTCCCAAGACGGAAGGCTGTCGTTGTTTCCGGCGAGAGTGTCTTCCCACTTGGCTCTTGTGGCCGGATCCAACTTCTGAAGGACAATCTGGATGAGCAAGCATCCTTGGATCTCGGCAGCTGATCCGGAACTCATGAGGGCCCGCATATGCCCATTGAACCGATCCGACAGCTCCCGCAACGTAGCAACAGAACCTGGCTCGACCACACGAAGCTGCAGGATCTCGTTGATGTGAGACTGGAAAATTAATCGCCTATTACTAAACCGATTGCGCAATAGGTCAAGAGCCACATCGTAGTTCGCGTCAGTAATTTCCAGCGCTCTCACCGTCTCCAAGGCTGACTCGCGCAGGCATGAAATGAGCCACCGGAGCTTTTCCATATTTGTTAGATGCGGATGGCTGTCAATCGTGGCCTTGAACAGGGCGAAGAAATCCGGTCAGTCAACATAGCCGCCGCTAAATGTTGGCATCGGCAACGCTGGTAAGGAGGGCAACCTCCACCTGAATGTCCACCTGCACATCAGTCGCCAGCTGCGAGAATCTCCAATAAAGGTCACTCCCGATCTCGCTGAAGTTAAGCTCCTCCAACTCTTCTTGAAGCGCGGTGAACCGCTCACGCAAACGCTTCTCCACTGACTCCAGCGCCACAATGGTGCCATCCTCATTCCGCGCTGCAGCCTTCACCTTATGATGCAGCGCCTCCATCTCCTGGCAGGTCACCTCTGCTCTTCTCCGCAGCATCCTTTCCCGGCTTGCGGCAGCAGATCCAATAGTTCCACATCCAGACTCCATCCCGCAAATTTCCAGCGCGTGTGAATCAAATCGAAAACCAAGAGATGTTTGTTATTTTTTTTTTGTTTATGAGGTTTTTGTACCGCAGTTTTTTCAGTTTCTCGGGCAATTAAACTGATTGAACTTCGGGCGCGATCACGTCGGGGTCACCAATGTTGAGCGATCAGCTTTTTGATAGCGACCGAATTAAAGACGAGATTCAATTGTTTATATTTAATTTATTGAGCTAATTCCGCAAAATAAAACAAATAGCGGCCCGTCAATAACAACTCTTCAACTACAACAAGAAGAAGAACAGCTTTGGCGCAGAAGCTCTTCCAAAGCTCCCAAAAGCGCACGCGCTACAAAAATGACAACAAAGTGCATGCGAATCTGGGAGTCAAAAGAGAAGATTAAATGCCGCTGCAGATGAACAAATTATCAATATTCTAATTAGCCTATCTGGTGGCTGCTTAGCCCAACACCCCTTATGTGGAAGGAATCCTTCATTATTCCGCTGCATAAAAAAAGGGAAAAAATCCGACGCTGCTAATTATAGAGGCATCTCTAAATTGTCAGCAATTCCAAAGCTTTTTGAAAAACTTATCACTCCACATTTGCAACACCTATGTAGTTCAATAATAACTCCGTGCCAGCATGGCTTCATGAAGCGCCGCTCCACCACTACCAACTTATTGGAGCTAACATCTTTTATCACGGATGGCTTCCGGAATGGCTTACAAACAGACGTCATATACACTGACTTCAGTAAAGCATTTGACTCTGTTAACCATTCGCTTCTTATAAGTAAACTCAGTCTTTTGGGATTCCCAACTGATCTTCTTATGTGGATTTCGAGCTACTTATCAGGGAGAACCCAACGTGTTTTCTTTAAAGATGTTACCTCGCGTTTAGTCCGCGCCACATCGGGGGTGCCCCAAGGAAGCCATCTTGGACCCCTACTTTTTACTCTGTTTTTTAACGACTTGCCCCTTGCCTTAACTAATTCACTTGTACTTATGTACGCTGATGACGTTAAGCTATGCCTTCAGTATAAATTCACTAGCGCCCAGTCTAGACTTCAATCCGATTTGGATAAACTTCAAAATTGGTGTTTAGCAAATAACCTAAAGCTTAATGGATCGAAATGTAAACTTATGTCTTTTTACCGATCTAGTCCTCACCAGGCTATGTACTTTCTCTATGGGAACGCCTTAGAACGATTAACTCAGGTTAACGATCTAGGTGTCCTATTAGATTTGAAACTTAAATTTACCGACCATGCATCGATGCATGGTGAGCCTGGTGAGGATGGTTAATAAAGCTATGGGTGTGCTTTGTTTTATTAAAAGATGGTCAATAGAATTTAATGACCCGTACATAACTAAAACGTTATATACATCACTGGTCCGTCCGATTCTTGAGTATGGATCGTGTGTCTGGAGTCCTCAATATGGAGTACACCAAGATCACATTGAATCTGTACAAAAAAACTTCCTTACTTTTGCTCTTAAGGGACTTAATTGGGATGCAAATCTTTACCTCCCCTCTTATCATAGTAGACTTTTACTAATCAACTTACCATCATTAACAAATCGTAGAACGATGCTGGGTGTCATGTTTCTATATAATCTTATTTATGGAAATATAGACAGCCAGCATTTACTAACACGCTTAAATTTTAACATTCCTAGTAGAAGGACCAGAAACTTTCGTCCTCTGCTCCTCAGCCATTGTAGTTCGACATATGCCCAACACGATCCGTTCAGGGTATTATGTTCGGACTACAATGGTCTCTACCACATCTTGTCACTTTGCTCTACTAACAATCTTAAATCGCTTATATTAACCGCCTTATCTGTGCAACACTTTTCCTCGTAATATCTTTCTCCAAATCCTCGCTTATCTATCTCGGATCTATTACCGCGATTCGAGCCGTACGTTACGAGGCAGCGTCCCTCGGTCGGTTGGACGAAAGGTGGTTGGAGGCGCAAAAAAAAAAAAAAAAAAAAATTTTAAACCGGAAATAAAAATTAAAATAAAAACCAGAATGAAAGCTAACTTCGAGCGAGGCAATGTTGATATACCCTTGCATTTAGGTAGCAGCTTTTATTATTATATATGTATATCGGATCGTATATAGTTGGAAGCCCCATAGCATCTTTAACAAGAAAGGAAAGCTAACTTCGGTCAGAGCCGAAGTTGATATACCCTTGCAGTTGAGTCGCAGTCCGCTAAATGGCGACACGCATTTTATATTATTAGATACATAGCGGATCGTATATACAGACAGACGGACAGACAGACGGACATGCTTATATCGACTCAGGAGGTGATCCTGATCAAGAATATAACACTTTGTAGGGTCGGAGATGTCTCCTTCACCGCGTTGCACACTTTTGATCAAAATTATAATACTCTCTGCAAGGGTATAAAAATAGCAAGGTCATTTCCGATCGTTCCTTTACATGGCATAGGATATAGGTATATATAGTCCGCCGATCCTTATTAAATTGTGGATAAGATATTTTGTCAAAAAATAACATCTGTGGACCAACTATGGACCAAGTCCCAAATCTATAACTGAAAAAACAACAAAGTTATGGCATTTTCGAACAACTGATTGGCAGCTAGTTTGCTAGATACTGACAGACAGAAGGTCATGCTTATATTGACTCTGGAGGTGATTCTGATCAAGAATATATATGCTTTATGCGGTCGGAGACGTCTCCTTCACTGCATTGTACATTTTCGACGAAAACCCTCTGTTAGGGTATGAAAATGCCATGGAAAACTTTTCAGCATGAATTGAACCAAATTTTCCCATCGGAGAAATTTGGAACAAAATAAACTGTTTTTTCGGCCTGAATATTAGGCACAACATCCATTGTCTTACCAATGTCAAAGACCCAGAAAAACGAATACTACTGGTCTAATGCTTCACTACACGGCAGTTTCTACGCACCATTCATAGAACTGAGGTCTAATCTAACTCATAACCACACATCTCTAATTTGCAGCGCTTAATATAGAACAAAAAATACACCTGTTCAGTCTCAAAGGCCTCTAACTGGTGTGGCGCCTGATATAACATCATCTGTGCTTACACGTAGAGCTGTTGCATTCCGTAAAGCCATATTTGTATCTCACCTTATGCCGGATGCCACTGTGGATGATGTCAGGAGTCTCCTCTTAAACAGGTTGGTTCATTTCCCGGACACGCAGGTATCCTGAAATCGAAGCCTAGAGACGGACCGGTATAGCGTACGCCTTATCGCTTCCTCACAGCAACGACCAGTTGTAATCCTGCAAAGCAAGGATCAAGTTACTAGCTTGGAATCTTAAGCCCAATAACTAAACCAATCAGGGACACTACGGTCCTGTCAGAAGACTCTTGATCCGGGCTCACTAGGGCGTACGCGCACTGATCACCTTGAGTGATCGAGCGAGGAGGTGCGACGCCCAAGCTGTGGTCGGCCACAGATCCTGCAGGGCGTATGCAAGCCGGTGTTCGTAGACGAGAGGTGATCGCAATCGTGAGTGTATCCTGAGGGGTAGGAAGCCCTTTTTAAGACCACGATCGACAGCCATTCTCACCTAATGAAAACGGAAAGTGGCTCATTTCATTCCTGCGCAAGTCAGCCTTGGATACAGTAAGAGCAATGGAAATTGCTGACGCTAACTACGATGTGGCCCTTGACCTATAGAGCAATCGTTTTAGTAATCGGCGTTTAATTTTCCAGTCTCACATCAACGAGATCCTGCAGCTTCGTGTGGTCGAGCCAGGGTCTGTTGCTACTTTGCGGGAGCTATTGGATCGGTTCAATGGGCATATGTGGGCTCTCATGAGTTCCGGATCAGCTGCCGAGATTCTTGGAGCAAAGAGTCCGGACTCTTGAATACGTCGACTTTTCTTTGGAGGCGTATCCACCAGCTAACCAAGTGGGCCGAAGTAGATCTTCGAATAACCGATCTTCGTGCATGGTTATTAACTCCCGTCCTGCTCTATGCGCCCTCTGTGGTATTCCGGTTGACGAGCTTCCTTTTTCTTCAAAGTTTAGTGCTTTGCTAATTGAGGAGCGGTACGACGAAGTGCGGCGTCTGGCTCGCTGTTTTGTTTGTCTACAGGATGGCCATCTCGCTCACTGATGCTTAAATTCCAGCTGTTCGACGTGCAATCACCGACATCATATTCTGTTGCACCCTCGCGGGCAGGTTTCACCCACACGAGTCTCCCGTCCCATCGGTGCAGTTTCTGTCACGAACTCATCCCGCTCAATCAACCCTGTTGTGAACCAGGGTCGCAATGCTGAGCTAGTGCTCCTGCCAACAGCCAATGTACTCGTTCGTGGTCGATCTGGAGCCTTCCTGACTTGCCGAGTTTTATTGGATTCTGGTTCACAAGTGCTCCTCATCTCGTCGCGGCTGGCGAGTGAACTTCAGCTTGGCCGTTCCAAATGCTCTACAACGGTGGCCGGTTTCGGCGGCGCTGGGTTTGAAACGGATGGAGCATCTGTTAATGTGTGCTTGAAGTCCCGCCTTAGCACGTATTCAGTGGAAATTGAGGCTGTTGTACATTCACATATATTGTACATTCCCATTGTTCAGAATACTCGATTTGGCTGGGTGTTTTCTGGACGCGGTGAACTATCACGGGATGTATCAGCGCGCTATGCTAGGGAGGTCAACCCACGGAATAACCACTGCAAGGATGTGACTGCTGCCCCTTCTAACATTGTTGTTGAAGGCCCACCCTTCAATGGGTGGAGGATGTTAGGCCAAGCATCCACAAAAAAATGCATTTAAAATAATCTTAAAATGCTTAGCTGCAGCTGTTGTTATCAGCATGTATTCTTCTCTGTTTTGTCTCTGTCTTTTGTTCTTTGTTATTGTTATTTGTAGCGTATGCGCTTTGGGAAGCTTTGGTAGAGCTTCTGCGCAAGCTCTGCGTTTCGTTTGTTGTGATTTGAAATTGATTGAAGCCGCATAGATTACGGTTAAATTTTACCCAAATAAAAGTATTGAAAATCTGATTTGAAACGCGTCTATTTATTCGGCTGCTGTTAAAAACTATTAAAAGCATAACAAGGGTAATTCGAAAAGTTGGAGGACCAGGTTTGGCATGGGAAATAGCAATGAGGGGAACCTTTCGAGGAGTACACGGTGAAGCTTCTGTTACTGACGAAACCTTTGAGGAAGTCCTCGAAGGAAGTAATAGAAAGAGGTGACGAGTCAAGCCGAGGAATTCGTGGACTTATCCCCAGAAGCCTTCACGGAATCACTCTGGTATCACAGACAGCCGGCGGTAGGCTGAAGATGACAGGAAGAGACACCGCATTAAGATCCGCTGGAACAACTGGTAAAGTTGGTCAAATGACCAACGCAAGCTGGGGAGCGTAAGCTTTGAAACAAGGAAAAGAGACCTACTGGTGATGTCAGGCATGGGAGACAGCGTGATGCTAGGATGGAATTTTCTCGCAGAATTCGGCACAACAGTAACATGCACGGAGCACCAAATCAGGATACCAAGAAGAGAAATAGCGCTCACCGTCAAATAGCGCGTATAGCTCTCCTCCCGTTATAATGAAAAAGAACACGGGTCTGTAGAGATGTGTGTGAAGTTCCGACAGATAAACCCAAAATCAACTCCATTTTGGAGCAGTTTGTCCCTAGGCTGCAGATTTTTTATTAGTCTCGACATAAAAGACGGATATTGGCACATCCCATTAGAGGAGGGGTACCCATTACCCCTTTATACCCATTATAAAAAGGGCGTCGTTATAGGGCCTATAAAAGGGAAATTCAATAGAGATCTTGTCGGAAGAGCACGACGACGACAAGCATAGTTGTCCTTTGAGGAAGTCATTACTATGGAAGGACTAACAATGGAAAATTCAGTAAGCTGCTCGTCAAAGAGAGCAGCGCTTTTTTAGCGAGGGTAATAGTGAGCATAAAATTTTGGATTTCGGAAATTATTATCCTATTCTTGGTGTGGAGTGTTTCGAACAAATGTCCTGAATCAACGAGCCCGTCCCTTTTCTCCTTGAGGATCCTATTGACTGTGTTTATGAGTAAGTAAATGCGTTTTTGAGTTTCTGTGTTAATAACAACTTGTCTATTGTTAGGCTCAATAAGCAATGCCTGATTGGTATTAGTTCTACTAAGATCATCCGCGTCGGGCGTACCCGCCACGACCTTAAAAACTGAGCTTAAAATATCAAGGCTCCTGGCCATCCTGTGGAGTAACTTCACACCTGGTGTTAACGGTCAGGAATCGACCAGGAGTACGCCAGGCCGATCCGTCGCTATCGCTATGACACCAGGATACCTGTCGTGTAACCGGGAATAACCCAACCCGCCTCGTTTTAACCTTGGGCTTCAGTTCCGCCGCGGGTCCTTGCAAATCTCGCTTCATGCCGTTAATCCTTCGTTCCTCTGTTCTCGCCGTTAACTTTCTCCAATTAGCGCCGCATTTCTATTGGCGGGCTTTCTTTGTTCCACCCCCCGTTTGCCCCGCTTGGGCCTCCGATTCGTGTTGTTATTGTGCAGGACTTTGGACTTTGTTCGGATATCCCCGCGTTTCCCCCCCTTTGGCCATTATTTATTATTTATTTATTTCTCTTTCGCCATTGATTATTTTAATCTTACATGGCTACTATACAATCTATCTTACATACTACTTAAGAAATGCCTAACCAATAAGACCGTATACGCTTGTTTATCTGAGCCCCACTTAGTTCGGAGTCTAGGCGGCAAAGTATTAAAAAATGATAATGCTCTATCAATAGGCTCGTTCAAAAGGTAATTGGCCCTACGACAAGCAAAGGGAGCAAACGAGCGAAGATCCCGCACATTGAAGTTTATAAGCTCCAATAACATGGGGCAATCAATGCTGCTAATTACTATGTTATTAATGAAAGTTAAAGCTGCTACAGTGCGCCGATCCTCAAGTGTACATATGTGGAGGAGAAGGCACCGGATGTGGTATGAGGGTAGAGGATCCACAAACCTTAAAGGGAGAAGTGTAAATTTTAAAATTTTTTTCTGCAACCGCTCAACTCTATTTGAACTTATTTTATTTGCGGGGCTCCAAATAATAGAGGCATATTCCAGCCTCGACCGGACGAATGCGGCGTAAACACTAAGCTTCGCGTACGGGCTCTTGAATTGGTCTGTGTGCCGCTTCACAAAACCCAACATGGCATACGCCTTAAGCATTATAAAGTCTAAATGGCTGGAAAATTTTAAATTTGAGTCAAAAAGGACGCCAAGATCAACCACCTCCTCCTTGAGCTGTAGGTCATGGTTGCCAATTGCATAGGAAGTACATAAGTCTAGCGCCCTCTTACTGTAACGAATGAAATGACATTTAGCTAAATTTAGAGGAAGGCGATTGAGGGCGCACCAAGAAGAGACTCGGCGCAAATCATCCTGCAGTAGATAGCTATCCCTAATGCAGCTAATGGCCTAAAACACTTTAAGGTCATCCGCGTATAAGAAAAAGTCCGAATAAAGAAAGCAAGAGGAGATGTCGTTGATGAAAATGATGAATAGGAGCGGCCCCAAAGAACTACCTTGCGGGAGGCCAGATGAGGCAATAAAGGGACTCGAGGTGGCATCACCAATGGGAACGTGGCATGGTCGGTCTGCCAAATAAGACTCCAACCAACTTAACATGGAGGAATGAACACCTAATCTGAACAATTTAGCAAATAGGGCTGCATGGTAAACTTTATCAAAGGCTTTAGAGAAGTCCGTATAAATGGCATCGACCTGACATCGGCGTTCAAAGGCTTCCAGGCAGTGCTTAGAGAAAACCACTAAGTTGGTTGTGGTGGATCGCCCAGGCAGGAATCCATGTTGATTGTGAGAAATAAAGTTACGAATCAAAAATGTTAGCTTTTTGGTGACAATACGCTCAAGTAACTTGGCAATATTACATATCTTGGCGATAGGCCTATAGTTAGTGACGTCAGCCCTGCTGCCACCTTTATGAATGGGCGAGATCGAGGTAATTTTCCATCGAAAAGCAAACTTACCCGATGATAATGATAAAGAGAACAGAAGTTGCAGAGGTGCGGTTAAGGATGCAATACACTTCTTAATGAAGAATGGGGAGATACCATCTAAGTCAGGAGTATGCGACTCATTAAAATGACTAGAGGCCTCGACAATGTCACAATCTAGAATGCCCAAGCATCCAACCTCAAGAAGAGGCAAAATTTTTTGAAGTATCTCCCGCTCATCCCAAGAGACCTTCGGCTCAAGGTTTGAGGCAAAATATTTCGCAAAAAGTTCAGAAATGCCCTTATCGGAGTTAGCTGCCAAACCACCATAAGACATGGAAGAAGATATATCAGAGGATGATTTTTTCCCATTCACAAACCGCCAAAACGCTTTAGGGTTGGATATGAGGCTCGCTTCAACATCAGTAATATATTGGTTGTATAGAAATTTATTGAGGAATTCAAACTCCCGCTTATATTGCCGGTAAAACTCACCAGCCATTAGTTCCCCTGTCTTTAGAAATCGCTTATAAAATTTATCCCTTCTATTCTTTAAGTTTTTTAGACCCTCAGTATACCAAGGCAGCTTGATTACAAATGCATTTCGGCACTTTCTAAACATAGCTGCGCTGTCGTGGGCCGCTTCTTTTCCCGCCATCCCCGCTCTCTTCTAACAGAGAGAACATTCGAGCGCAGACGCGGTGGCCCGCCCGGGACCGTTACGTTCCACGGTGATTCCTCTTTCTCGTTCTTCCGTGCGCGCAGCCGTGCTAGCTTGCCTTTCGCCCCGCTGTTGCCCCCTTGCCACCTGTCTTGGCGAGTAGAAGATCTAATCTCCTCACACTTCCCCCTTCTTTGGGAACGACAGAAGCTTCGTGGTTCCAGCTTCTTGTTTGTTTTGGTTTTGTTTGTTTTTTTTCTCTTCCTTTTTTTTCTATTTTTTCTTTGTTGATATCCCTATCTACCTCCCCCCTTCTTCGGGTGACATTAGGTTTGTTTCCCTTATATTCTTTTTTGTATTAATTTTTTTTTAAATTGTATCTGTTGTATATGTACATCTATTCCTTTTCTTTTTTTAAGTTTATTTGTGAGCTCCAGTTGTACCTATTGTTTATGGTTAGTCCAAGTATTTTGAGTTATGTTACGTTTTTTATGATAGAGTTTTGTGTTGTGATTGTGCAGTTGCATCTTTGTTTTTTTTACAAATGTGTAGGTGTTGGTATTTTGTTTGAGATAGAGATGCGCCTGAGTAGCTTCCCCAATCATATATTTTTCTAAAAATATGGGTAAGATTTATGGTAGTGTTTTTTTGATTTTTTAGATTGACTAGTAAAAGAAAGTCGTCGACATATGCGCTGAATTTAATTTCTTTGTATATTGTTAGGATATTGGCAAGTTTATTAAATGCTATTAAGAATAGGACTACCGAGATTGGCGATCCTTGTGGAATTCCATTTTCCAAGGGGTAGAAGTTTGAGATACTTGACCCTATTCGGACAGCTATCTTTCTATTTTTGGTGAAATTTATGATGTAGTTTATTATTTTGTGGCTACATTTCCATTCGATTATTTGGTCGACTATTGAGTGGATACCTACTCGGTCAAAAGCTCTTGCAAAATCAAGAGAGAAGAGTAAGGTATGCGACTTCGTAATGATGTGATCTGCATAGAGCAGATTATACAGGCCGACAATTTCCAACTTTTTTTTTCCTCCACAAATAATTTTACCTTTAACCTTTAGGATCCCCTGAACCAAAGTCCAGAACAAACATAGGTTCTATCACCCACAATTTCCGCGCTACACCTAAGAGAAGAAATCGATCAAATTTTACCATATATTGAATTATGTAGGCCGTGTAATGCCGATGACCATCATTATTTCTAGTACATATCATTTTTGAAATGTATCTGTACCAACTAAAATTAAAAATTGGTATCTAGCAGTTACCATATCTCTGGAATACTCATCCAAAGTCGAAATCTCAGATTTTCTACATTAATTTTTGGTCTTCTGTGATTTTTTCCCAAACATTTTTCTATGGAAGATTTTTCTTATTGAAATCAGTAGATGATACTATGTTTTAATTTTGGGATTAAGGAAAAACTCGAAATAATTTTATTGAATTTATTATAGGTGGTTAAACAATATTTTCGTCAATTAAATTGGAGTTTTTAGTCTCATATTTTCAAAAAGTCATGGCTATTGCAGGTTCAGCTGGTTTAGTAAATGCCTCTTCTACGTACTCTGGACATTTCTGTGGGATTTCCCGTATTTTCCTTTTCAGTGCGCCTATCCATACACACTCCATGTCTTCGCTTGTTGTGGCACTCATCAACTTTTCTATTTTCGTCTGGCGGGAAAGTGCATCTGCAACTACGTTCAGCTTACCTTTTCTGTAGCACAACAAATTTATATTGTTGCAACTCAAACACCCATCTCGGGATCCTTCCAAGTGGGCTCTTCATATTATTCAGCCATTTCAGCGCCATATGATCCGTGATCACGTCGAACTGGTACCCCTCCAGGTACGAATTGTCCCCCTCCCCATCTGAAGAATTGCCCATATTATTGCTAGGCACTCTTTCTCAGTTGCTGAGTAATTTTTCTCCGCGCCTATCAGCGTTCGACTGGCGTAAGCCAACACTCGCTCGCCCTCATCAGTGTCCTGTGTTAGGCCTGCACCCACGCCGTAGTCGCTGGCGTCTGTTTGCAGTACAAATTTGTTCGAGAAATCCGGGCATGCCAGCACTGGATCCTCTGCTAACCGCGACTTTAGATTCTCAAACGCCTCTTGGTGTCTCGCCGTCCATTCCCACTTTGTTCCCTTTCGAAGGAGATCGTTTAAATGTTTGGCGACCCCTGCAAAGTCAGCGACGAATCGCCAATACCACGACGCCATCCCAATGAACTGCCGTACCCCCTTCACGTTTGTTGGGGGTTCCAATTCCGTAATCGCTGCAACCTTTCAGGGATCCATGGCAATTCCCTGCCTCGTTATCCGGTGGCCCATGTACAATACCTCTTCCCTGAAGAAATGGCACTTGTCCGTGTTTATCCTCAAGTTTGCCGCTTTCAGTCTACGGAATACTTCCTTCAAATTCGCCATATGCTCCTCCCTTGTGCGTCCGATCACGATGATGTCATCCTGATACGCACATGCATGCGGAGCCATATCCGGGCCATGACCTGGTCTAAGGCCCTTTGAAACGTGGCCGAATCTGAGTGTAATTCGAACGGCATTACCTTCCACTGGTACAGACTTTCCCTTGGAACCGTAAAAGCCGTGTACTTTCTGCTCCCTTCCTCCAGTGGGATTTGCCAATAGCTATCTTTAAGGTCGAGGCTGCTGAAAAATTTTGCCTCCCCCAATTGTTCCAGTATGAAGTTTATCCTTGGCATCGGGTACGCATCCTTTACTGATCGGAAATCCACGCACATTCTCCATTGGCCCGTCTTTTTTTTACCATGACGATGGGTGAGCTGTTGGCGATATTTGAAGGCTCGATGCATCCCTTTTCCAGCAGCTCTTCTACTTTTTCATTGATCTCCCCCTGTATTTTGGGGTTCTTTGGAAAATACCTTTGCTTAATTGGGATGTTGTCCATTATCGTGATCCTATGCTGCGTTATCTTGGAACAACCCTGCTGGTTTTTGAACGCCGCTAGCTTCTCCTCGATGAACTTTTTTTTCCCGCTCGCTCTCCCATTCCTCCAAGGGTTCAGTTATGGCTATGGACAGCATATCCTCCAGGCATCCGCTTCATCTTTCTCTTTTCGGGATCGTGCCTTGGTGTCCTGCGCAGTTTATTGTTGTGCCGAATTCTGCGAGGAAATCCCATCCAAGCACCGCGCTGTCTCCCATGCCTGGCAACACCAACATATTCAAATTTGTTTTTTTGTTGCCAAAGCTTACTGTTGTCTGTAGTACCATTTGAGTCTCCGTGTGACTCCCGTTGGCCAACTTTATTAATCACCTTGTTGTTCTCCGCTCTCCGTCGATTCCCGGGTTCCACGCTAGTTTTTCTGAGATGAAACTAGCCGTTGCCCCGGTGTCAATCATGGCCTTCACTTCTGCACCTCCGACCTTGACGACTGCCGCCATCCTCAGGCTGCCATCTCTGCCTCCATCCCTGTCCTGGGGGGCTCTGCTGCTCCGGTGGTTTGTGGTGCGGTTCCTCTTTTGGCCACCTTTTGTCTACCGCTTGCCTATAAAAAACCCTTTTTTCTAAGACCTCTAAGCTCCTCGAATTCCTCGGCTAGACCCATAACCTCCTCGAGCGATGCGCATGCGTATGGCCACATGAACATTTTCATGCGCGGCATGCAGTTCCCCACCAGCCTTTCAATCACCTCCTTCGTGGATTTTCCTAAAAGCTTCATTAGCGTCTGAAGGTCCACCATATACTCCTTGAACGGTTCTCCTCGCTAATGTTTCCGCTGCCGGACCTGGTCAGACAGTTTCTCAAAATATCCTTTCGGCAGGAAAAAGGCCTCGAAGCTTCTTCTAAACTCCTTCCATGTGAGCCACTCCTCATCGTTCATTATGAACCATCTTTGCGCTCTGCCCGGGAGTAGTTCTGTCATCGCCCGCGGGATTGTGTTTTTTTCTAACCCGTAAGTTTTACCGGACCATGCTACTCGGTCCACGAACTCGAGAGGATCTCCTGTTCCCTCGAATCGGAACGACCATTCCCGGACTTGTTTGACCACTTTCGTGGACCTCTGTGCGTATTTCTCCTCGAATCCACGCGTGACCGCCATCACTTCGTCGTCCTTCGTGTCGTCGACCCACTTCTCTACTCTCTACTGTTCCATCCGCTGGGAGACCGTGCTCTCTGCACACTTCGCACAACTCCTCGTTGCGAAGCGCGTAAATCCAATTTTATCTCCCCATTTTGATGTTGTGTTACTCCTAAACTCTAAAGCAATCACGTTGTTTGGGCACCAGGTGTAACGAACTGTTTTTGGTATCTTTTGCTGGCAACAAATGCCGCGGCTAGCTCACAGAGTTTGGGGGATCGTTCCACCGAATTTATATATTCGACGTGATTGCCCGAGCCCAGAAGTAACACAGGGTGCTTCGTTACTAAAGGGTGAATCTCACCGGCTGCTCGGCTCAGCCAACCGACCGCTCGTCCTCCCGTCGATCCTCGATCACCGCTCAGGGATCATGATCCTGATCCTCTCGCTGCTCCCGTTGTCGCCGCTGCTCCTGATCCTGATCCTGATCCTCTCGCTGCTTCTCCTTTTTGCCTCCTTGTGCCTCCTACCGCGCCGGTATCCTCGGCTACAGTCCTCGGCTACTGTATCCTCAGCTCACTGGGATCGCCCTTTCGCCGTTGCCGGCACCTAATCCAGGTTAGCAGACCGAGTGGCTGAGCTCCCAGGCGTACGCCGGGCAGGATATGCTGCTCGCTGCTTAGCGACCGGATCAGGCCACGAAGGGCCTACCTACCGCACAGGACACGCCCCCTGGTCGCGTTCGCCACTCGCCTCCAAACACCTGTGTGCATACGCTCCGCAGTATCTATGGTAGAGGGGGGGGGGTCTTTCACTCAACTCCTCCAGCTTCACTAGAAGACTCGGTCTCGATTTGCTCCAGGGGCCCTCCTTATATAGTGCCTGAGGCGCCCGCTAATCCTTGCAAATCTCGCTTCATGCCGTTAATCCTTCGTTCCTCTGTTCTCGCCGTTAACTTTCTCCAATTCCCGCCGCATTTCTATTGGCGGGTTTTCTTTGTTGCACCCCCCGTTTGCCCTGCTTGGGCCTCCGATCCGAGGTCACCGGACTTTGTTCGGATATCCCCGCGTTCCCCCCCTTTGGGAATTACACATGCATTTCTGCGTCTTCTAAACATAGCTGCGCTGTCGTGGGCCACTTCTTTCCCCCCCGTTCCCTCTCTCTTCTATAACATTGAAGCGCGGACGCGGTGGCCCGCCCGGGACCGTTACGTTCCACGGTGATTCCTCTTTCTCCTTCTTCCGTGCGCGCAGCCGTGCTAGCTTGCCTGTCGCCCCGCTGTTGCCCCCCTTGCCACCTGTCTTGGCGTGTGGGAGATCTAATCTCCTCACTCTTCCCCCTTCTTCGGGAACGACAGAAGCTTCGTGGTTCAAGCTTCTTGTTTGTGTTGGGTTTGTTTGTTTTTTTTCTCTTTCTCTTTTTTTCTATTTTTTCTGTGTTGATATCCCTATCAACCTCCCCCCTTCTTCGGGTGACATTAGGTTTGTTTCCCTTATATTCTTTTTTGTATTAATTTTTTTTTGAAATTGTATCTATTTTTTTTTGTAACAATTTTCATACTCGTTGTATATGTAGATCTATTCCTTTTCTTTTTTTTTTTTGTGTTTTAAATTTATTAGATTTTTTTCTTTGTATATATTTTTTCCTTCCTTATAATTATATTTCCCAAGTATACATCTATCTTTTCTTCTAGTTTCATTTTTTGGAACGAAGTTTCGTATGGCGCGGTATGAGCTTGGCGGAGGAGGGCTAGCCGAAAAAACCGTAACGTAACGTTAAACGGCTTCTTCTTCGTAGAGTGGGAGAATATAACCATTTCTCCACTCTCTCGCTCTCCACAGTCGAGCGTTTTTCCACTGCTCATGCTGCCCACTACGCGAGATTCACGAGTATGCTTATAGCTAAATTAGTGAAATTTTTGTACATGTGACGGCTGTCGCGTCGCCACAATGAAATTAAAATCTGACCCTTGTAATAATTACATTTACAGCGTTGATGGAATACCTCAACCAAATGTACCAGTAAATTTGGGGGTCAAAGAAAATATTTAAAAAAAAAATTGCACGAAAAACCGCCGCAAAGTATCAAAAAGAGTATTGGGATAATCAGGAATCCATTCGAAAAAGAAATGCGCAGCGCCAGAAAAATTTTCGACAGCGACAGAAGGACAGTCAAAAAATTGGAGCAGAGCCATCGAATTTTAATAATCAGAAGTCAATGCAAAAAGGACCGAAGCCGGGGGGAACCGAAAACAAATTCACAGCGTCAAAAAGAGTTTAGGAAACGCAGAAAAAAACCAAAAAACTCTCGACGCTCTAAAAATTCCTTTACTATCGACGTTCAATGGGTTTTCATACCCGATCATTCCCTCTTATTTGCCAAAATTAAATATGATCGAGCAGCGACTCATTTCACCAAGAATTGCATTCATGCAAATCAGAAGACTTAGGCATATCAATTGTCAATATGGTATTTACGGACAAATTGTTGTAAATTGTTGTTGTAAATCATTTTTCGCCTTCATTCCCTCATGTGTCTCCTTCATTGCCAAACATGCCAAAGGAACATTGATTTTTCTCTCTTTTTTTTCAGTGTGTATTTGTGTTTTTTTTTAACTTTTTTTTTTATTTCAAAATTGTAAACTGATGACGAACTCCGAGCTCCTCGAGAAATTTTTTGAAGCTCCTACTGGCGCGAATTATCTTCTGCAGCGTCTCAGTTGTGGTTTTCCGCATTGGGACCATTTCTGTCCATTTAGAAAACGTCCATTGAAACTGTCCATTGTTTCCATGCTTGGACCTCGGCAAAGGTCCCACGAAGTCCGCACATACCGTCGCCCGTGGCTCCTCTGGGATCTGTGTCAGCATTTTTCCTGCGGCCTGCATCTGACTTGGTTTATACCGCAGGCATGTCTCGCACTTTCTGACATACTTCCTTATGTCCTTTTGCATCCCTGGCCAGAAGTACCTTGCTACTATTTTTGCAATTGTTTTTCTTCCGCCTAGATGTCCCGCTGTCGGTTCGTCGTGGTTCTCCTTTAGCACCTGCTCATATCCATCGGCACACACTGCTTCTATGATGCTACTTCTTCGCTTCCGGCTCTATGTGGAACATTTCGGTAAACCAGGCCTGCCTCTTCTACGTACTCTGGACATTTCTGTGGGTTTTCCCGTATTTTCCTTTTCAGTGGGCCTATCCATACGCACTCCATGTCTTCGGTTGTTGTGGCACTCATCAACTTTTCTATTATCGGCTGGCGGCAAAGTGCATCTGCAACCTTTTCTGTAGCTGATAACAAATTCATATTGTTGCAATTCAAACACCCATCTCGGGATCCTTCCAAGTGGGCTCTCTATATTATTCAGGCATTTCAGCGCCATATGGCCTCTCCATTGGCCCGTCTTTTTTTTACCATGACGATGGGTGAGCTGTTGGCGATATTTGAAGGCTCGATGCATCCCTTTTTCAGCAGCTCTTCTACTTTTTCATTGATCTCCCCCTGTATTTTGGGGTTCTTTGGATAATACCTTTGCTTTATTGGGATGTCGTCCATTATCGTGATCCTATGATGCGTTTGTTTGAACAACCCTTCTGGTTTTTGAACGCCGCTAGCTCCTCCTCGATGAACCTTTTGTCCCGCTCGCTGTCCCATTCCTCCGAGGGATCAGTTATGGCTATGGACAGCCTATCCTCCAGGCATCCGCTCCATCTTTCTCTTCTCGGGATCATGACTTGGTGGCCTGCGCAGTTGTTGTGCCGAATTCTACGAGGAAATCTCATCCAAGCACCGCGCTGTCTCCCATGCCTGGCAACACTACCATATTCAAATTTGTTTTCTTGTTGCCAAAGCTTACTGTTGCCTGTAGTACCATTAAAGACTCCCGTTGGCCAACTTTATTATTATCCTTGTTGTTCTCCGCTCTCCGTCGATTCCCGGGTTCTCCGCTAGTTTTTCTGAGATAAAACTAGCCGTTGCCCCGGTGTCAATCATGGCCTTCACTTCTGCACCCTCGACCTTGACCACCGCCGCCAACTGCTGATCGTCTCCTGATAAACCTCCAACTAGTTCTGATTCGGCTGTCTTTCACTTTGGCTTGCTGCCCATTGTTGACTCGGCAGCTGCCGCCTTGGGACTGTGCATTGTTGCCTCGGCTGCTGTTGCTGTTGCATTTCGCGTCGATCCTCAGGCTGCCATCTCTGCCTCCATCCCTGTCCTGGGAGGCTCTGCTGCTCCGGTGGTTTCTGGTGCAGTTCCTCTTTTGGCCACCTTTTGTCTACCGCTTGCCTATAAAAAACACTTTTTTCTAAGACCTCTAAGCTCCTCGAATTCCTCGGCTAGACCCATAACCTCCTCGAGCGATGCGCATGCATATGGCCTCATGAACATTTTCATGCGCGGCATGCAGTTCTCCACCAGCCTTTCAATCACCTCCTTCGTGGATTTTCCTAAAAGCTTCATTAGCGTCTGAAGGTCCACCATATACTCCTTGAACGTATCTCCTCGCTAATGTTTCCGCTGACGGACCTGGTCTGACAGTTTCTCAAAATATCCTTTCGGCAGGAAAAAGGCCTCGAAGCTTCTTCTAAACTCCTTCCATGTGAGCCACTCCTCATCGTTCATTATGAACCATCTTTGCGCTCTGCCCGGGAGTAGTTCTGTCATCGCCCGCGGGATTGTGTTTTATTCTAACCCGTAAGTTTTACCGGACCATGCTACTCGGTCCACGAACTCGAGAGGATCTCCTGTTCCCTCGAATCGGAACGACCATTCCCGGACTTGTTTGACCACTTTCGTGGACCTCTGTGCGTATTTCTCCTCGAATCCACGCGTGACCGCCATCACTTCGTCGTCCTTCGTGTCGTCGACCCACTTCTCTACTCTCTACTGTTCCATCCGCTGGGAGACCGTGCTCTCTGCACACTTCGCACAACTCCTCGTTGCGAAGCGCGTAAATCCAATTTTATCTCCCCATTTTGATGTTGTGTTACTCCTAAACTCTAAAGCAATCACGTTGTTTGGGCACCAGGTGTAACGAACTGTTTTTGGTATCTTTTGCTCGCAACAAATGCCGCGGCTAGCTCACAGAGTTTGGGGGATCGTTCCACCGAATTTATATATTCGACGTGATTGCCCGAGCCCAGAAGTAACACAGGGTGCTTCGTTACTAAAGGGTGAATCTCACCGGCTGCTCGGCTCAGCCAACCGACCGCTCGTCCTCCCGTCGATCCTCGATCACCGCTCCGGGATCATGATCCTGATCCTCTCGATGCTCCCGTTGTCGCCGCTGCTCCTGATCCTGATCCTGATCCTGATCCTCTCGCTGCTTCTCCTTTTTGCCTCCTTGTCCCTCCTACCGCGCCGGTATCCTCGGCTACGGTATCCTCGGCTACTGTATCCTCAGCTCACTGGGAATGCCCTTTCGCTGTTGCCGGCACCTAATCCAGGTTAGCAGACCGAGTGGCTGAGCTCCCAGGCGTACGCCGGGCAGGATATGCTGCTCGCTGCTTAGCGGCCGGATCAGGCCACGAAGGGCCTACCTACCGCACAGGACACGCCCCCTGGTCGCGTTCGCCACTCGCCTCCAAACACCTGTGTGCATACGCTCCGCAGTATCTATGGTAGAGGGGGGGGGGGGGGGGGGGGGGGTCTTTCACTCAACTCTTCCAGCTTCACTAGAAGACTCGGTCTCGATTTGCTCCAGGGGCCCTCCTTATATAGTGTCTGAGGCGCCCGCTAATCCTTGCAAATCCCGCTTCATGCCGTTAATCCTTCGTTCCTCTGTTCTCTCCGTTAACTTTCTACGATTCCCGCCGCATTTCTATTGGCGGGCTTTCTTTGTTGCACCCCCCGTTTGCCCTGCTTGGGCCTTCCGTATTGTTATTGTGCAGGTCACCGGACTTTGTTCGGATATCCCCGCGTTCCCCCCCTTTGGGCATTACAAATGCATTTCGGCTTCTTTCCCCGCCGTCCCCGCTCTCTTCTATAACATTCGAGCGCGGACGCGGTGGCCCGCCCGGGACCGTTACGTTCCACGGTGATTCCTCTTTCTCCTTCTTCCGTGCGCGCAGCCGTGCTAGCTTGCCTGTCGCCCCGCTGTTGCCCCCCTTGCCACCTGTCTTGGCGTGTGGGAGATCTAATCTCCTCACTCTTCCCCCTTCTTCGGGAACGACAGAAGCTTCGTGTATCCATCTTCTTGCTTGTTTTTTTTACTCTTCCTCTTTTTTTCTTTTTTTTCTGTGTTGATATCCCTATTCACCTCCACCCTTCTAGTTTCATTTTTTTTTGTTTTTTTTTTTTTAATTTGGTTGTTTTTTCCTTGTATATATTTTTCATTCTTCTTCCTACTAATACCTATATTTCCCTACTATACAAGTTATTTGTAAGCGTGATCTTTATATTTATTTAATTATTTTCCTTTAGCCTGTTTAGGCAAGAGTTAAATAATAAACCAATTTCACTCTTTATTCACTTCCCTAAACCTGTTAAGGTATAGGTTAATGTTAGATTACAATTATTACATTTTTAATAATTCATTAGCACAACTATGGTTGTAGAGTACAGTTCTTAGACTAAACTAAGGGTCTGACCCGGCTGGAGCTTAAGGCCTGGTCGCAGCGCTGTAGCTTTAAGTGCCGTTTGACAGTTTCTTTTTGTGGGAACTGAGTGTGTTAACTTCTCCTCCCTTTAAGTGGTCGCCGTCCCGGTGACTCGCTAGTTCCACGTCCTCAATAGTTCCTGATTCGGGGTGACCTCTGGTCTTTAGATAATGGTAGCCGAGCCAAATATAGAGCATAGTAGGAAGAAGGCGAGTAGGGTGATGGAGTAGCTGTGGATGGAACCCACAGGGAGACTTAGCCGGTTTTGGTGTGTCGTAATGTTGGCCACGGTCATGGCCGACACAGCAGGCTTTTTCATTGAGCTTCCCAGCTGGTTTACGAACCAAGTTCCTTTGAGACCTACCTTGTCAGAATTGGTTACCACGTAGGATCCAGATATTTTTGGTCTCGTCCCTGGTCGTCGGTTCAGGTCATAATGGAGTCGTTTACTATGAGGGTGCCGGGATCTACAACCGTAATTGGATCCAGATGACCTGGGAGCGTAGAGCATTGACAAATAGCCCCAGAAACTATTTGCTGAGCACAAGTGCCATTATGGAGCTCCCTGCAAAAGGGGGCGCCGACCGTCGTCTTGCAATTTCCGATGTTGATGTTTCGTCTTTGGCATTCAGAGACCAGGTTTGCACTTTCGAAGTCTAGGATCTTGTTGTGGTGCTGAACCGGATACACCGTTATCTTCTTACATAATTTCTTACAGAGTTTAGGGTTAGGAAATTTAAGGAATTAGGAATACTTTAATAAAAATTTAAGTTTAATAGAAATATTAGAAGTATCTAATCTAATATTTCTATTAAACTAATGTTAATAGGCAGCTTGTCTTTAAATTCGCCAAATGTCAATGCTATCTAGAATTGCCGGTCTTACGATATTTAATTTTGCTAAGGTTAGGCCCATTAGAATATTTTCCAAATCCGTGATTATGATTCTGTTTTTAGCCAAAATGGTTTCCAAAAGGTGTGTCTCAATATTTGTTTCGAATTTTTGAATTTGGTTCATTGCCTTTACGAGTTCGTTCAAACGTTCTTGAAATTTGATATTTAATTCAGTTTGTCCTTCATCTGCTCTCATTAGTTGATTTAATTGAATTTTATTTGCTCCCAATCATTAAAGTCGAGTGTGTCTGCAATAACTTTTAAAGCTGTCCCTATTAAGTTTATACTCCTAGCGGCTCTACGATGAATTTTTAGGGTTGTTACTAACTTGCGAATGTGTGTGAGGTCTGTTATAATAACCGGTATCCTGTAATCGTCAGTAAATGTTCTTGTCAACGTTTCGGTCTGGTCAGCGTAGTCCTCGTAAGTTGTCGTGTTCGTCGTGTGTTGTAAGTTTCTGTAAGATTCCCAAACTACAATGTCACCGTCCTCTATGGGAATATAGTCTTCGTTCGTATAGTCATTCAGTTTCACCGTTGCGTCCGTTCTAGCAGCCATTAGTGACCACACTAAAATGTGTTTTCCTATCCTAGAAAGATATTAATGAATAAAAAATATAAAATGTATAAAAAAGGTGAAGAGTTAGCGAGGGTTATTAGCGTATATTGTCCTTGTGGACTACCCTCCCTTTAATTAGGACCGTGGTTCCCAGGTCTGCCTCAATAACTTCCTCCGAACATAGTGATTTCCAAGTCGCTTATTTGCTTTTAGAAAGACTTTTTCGCCTACTTGATAGTCCTTATACTTTGTCCAGTGTCTTTTTCTGGGCTTCTTGAATTTTCCTACTTATTCTTTTCTCGAATTTTGCGGACTTTAAGTGAACAGTTTCCATTGGTTTTTTATCGGTTACTGAGTGAATTGAATTATTATATTTGTTAGTCGCCAAAAGAATCAATTCTACATTGTCATTTAGATTGCATCCCAGTTTCAGATATCTGGCTATTTCAGCTAGAGTGCTATGAAACCTTTCTACTTAACCATTTGAGGTGCTATGTAGAGGAGGGGCATTGGAAATGGTGATATTGAAGTGATTTAGCAAAATTGATTTAATGGTCTCGGAATTTAGTGATTTTTCATTATCGCAGTAGATTTTTTTCGTTTTTGGGAAGAAATTTATAATGTCTAACAGAGGGGCTTTTATGTCCACAATAGCCCTCGATGCGATGGTTTGCACTGCGGCGAATTTAGAAAATTTATCGACGCATGTAAGGAAAAGGGTTCCGTCTGTTGAGAAAATATCAATGTGTAGGATTTCCCCCACAGAAGAAGGTATAGGTGTTTCGGCTACCACCTGCTTAGATGGATGGCGTTTGTATTTTGCCATGGAACAGGTTCCGAAGTTCGACGTAATTTCCGTTGTTAACCTAAGCATTTTTGGGAAAAAATAATCCCTAAAAATTTGCTTTTCATTTTCCTGTGCTGCTCGATGAGCATTGTTGAGTTCTGCTATAACGATTTCTTTCTGTTCGGTCGTATCCGTTATGTCTATTACGAAGCTTTTTTTGTACTTGAAGGAAGTGCTAGGGAAAGACTCTATTAGTCGGTGCTGGATAAATGCCAAGGTTGGTAGGGTGCAATATATTGCGTTTACTACTTCAGCGTTTACCACTTCCTGTAATACATTTAGCTGGTTCTCCCGATTGGGGGTTCTAATTATGTGCCTCACCTTGCTTTTAAACAAGATGGCCGTTTCCACTGAAAAACTGTTTCCATCCTCAATTATTATTTTATTTCGAAAACAGTCTACTGGGGTGTCGGTGGTATCGATAGTGTATGTCACGGATTGTTCGCTATGAATGGTGGCTACATCTGATTCTCTCGTTCTCTTCTCGAACGTCTTCGAACGTCCGCCACAAGATTTTCCTTGCCTGGTTTATAAATAACCCTTTCGCGTTAGGGTTTTTTTCTGAGACGGCAAAGGTGAGTGGTTGGTGGTCTGTAAAGATCCGCAAATCTTTTACTCCGTAAAGGTAATTTCGGAGGTTATTTAGTGCCCAAACAATGGCGAGGAGCTCTCGCTCGTTTGTTGCGTAATTTTTTTCGTTGTCACGAAGGCTACGTGATATCATTGTGATTGGGTCAAACGTTTCTCTCTGTTCTTGGCTCATATTGATGTCAATCTTTCTTGATTGATATTTGCTGACTTTGCCATTTTCTACCTTTAGAAAAATTTGTTAGGGGCCTTGCGATTGTCGCGAAGTTTTTAATGAAACACCTGTAATAGCTTGCTAACCCCAGAAATGATCGACCTCAGATCAGTGTTCTTGGTGGGGGAAATTTCTTAATGGCTTCTACCTTTACGGGTGAAGTTCGGAGT
This sequence comes from Drosophila ananassae, assembly GCF_017639315.1. Classification (NCBI taxonomy): domain Eukaryota; kingdom Metazoa; phylum Arthropoda; class Insecta; order Diptera; family Drosophilidae; genus Drosophila; species Drosophila ananassae. The sequence continues at coordinate 26,075,559 of NC_057929.1, read as the reverse complement.
CCCCCTTGTGACACTATGAAGCCCAAGTATTCAACGCTCTTTTTAAAGAACTTTGACTTTTCCTGGGATACTCTAATGCCTGCTTCTAAGAGTTTTGTTAAGACCCAATCCACGTTCTTTACGTGGTCTTCTTTTGTTTTTGAGAAAATTATTACGTCATCTACATAAACGTAGCATAATTTAGAGATTCCCTCTCTTAGGACGTCATCGATAGCCCTCTGAAAGATGCTCGGAGATGCTGTTTATAGAAAAGGTAGTTTCTTCCTTGTCTTTTTCCGCCAGCTCTATCTGATGAAAGCCTGATTTGAGGTCGAGCGTTGTGAAAAATTGTGACTTGCCCATGTTCGACAGTATTGTCGAAATTGTAGGGATAGGATATCTATCATCCACGGTTCTTTGGTTTAGCTTCCTAAAGTCTATAACCAAACGCTTCTTCTTAGCCCCGTTTGGGTCTGTTCCCTTTTTATCTACAACCCAGGTGGGGTTGTTATATGGGGCTTGGATGGCCTTATTACGCCGTCCGCAAGAAGTTGTTTAACTTCTGCATTGACGAATTCGGTTACACTCATGGGGTGTAGGTAGGACCTGGAGTACACCGGTTTCCCATCAGTTTTAATTGTAGCTATAGTGTTTATATTAAATGGCAGCGCTTCTTCCGGATCGGCGAAGGCTTTATGATCTATTACAATCATTTTATCAAAGGAGGCTTTTATTGGCAGGGGAACGTCCTCATCATTAATTTTAATAAAATTTACGTTTTCTGCCCTAGTGAATCTGATATTTTCATTTCCATTGTTTGTGTGCAGAATATTACCGGTAAAATTGAGTTTTGCATTCATTTGTTTAAGCAAGTCGAGCCCGATAATTCCGTCAAAGTCTTTGAGGTTATTTAGTATGAAAAAGCGTGTTTTTACGTTAAACACAGAAACTAGACATTTTTTGTCTATTTTGGTGAAGCCATGGATTGACTTCACCATGAAGGGTTTCTCCGCTGCCACGATGCCTTTCAGCCCCGGGATTGGAGTAATGTAAATTTTAGAAGTACCTGTGTCTAAAAGTAGTTTTATTTCCTTTCCTGCTACCGTACGTGTGATGTAAGGGAGCAGGGATTTTACCCTAAAAAATTACAGGAGTCTTCTCCATCCAGCTCTTCTTCTATTTCAGTAGCACAGGCTTGTGCTACAGAGTCATAGTCTTCATCGTCGGTTTTTTCTTCCGGCATGAAGTTTATTTTTTGTTGGAATCGTTCTGACTTCCCCTTTTTCCATGTTGTGGGCTGCCTAAACCTGGAAGAAGTGTCAACCTCCATTGGCTCCGGAGCTGGCTGACCCTACGTGTTGTAGGGTCTTTGTTTAAAAGAACCATTTGAGGTGCTATGTAGAGGAGGGGCATTGGAAATGGTGATATTGAAGTGATTTAGCAAAATTGATTTAATGGTCTCGGAATTTAGTGATTTTTCATTATCGCAGTAGATTTTTTTCGTTTTTGGGAAGAAATTTATAATGTCTAACAGAGGGGCTTTTATGTCCACAATAGCCCTCGATGCGATGGTTTGCACTGCGGCGAATTTAGAAAATTTATCGACGCATGTAAGGAAAAGGGTTCCGTCTGTTGAGAAAATATCAATGTGTAGGATTTCCCCCACAGAAGAAGGTATAGGTGTTTCGGCTACCACCTGCTTAGATGGATGGCGTTTGTATTTTGCCATGGAACAGGTTCCGAAGTTCGACGTAATTTCCGTTGTTAACCTAAGCATTTTTGGGAAAAAATAATCCCTAAAAATTTGCTTTTCATTTTCCTGTGCTGCTCGATGAGCCCTGTTGAGTTCTGCTATAACGATTTCTTTCTGTTCGGTCGTATCCGTTATGTCTATTACGAAGCTTTTTTTGTACTTGAAGGAAGTGCTAGGGAAAGACTCTATTAGTCGGTGCTGGATAAATGCCAAGGTTGGTAGGGTGCAATATATTGCGTTTACTACTTCAGCGTTTACCACTTCCTGTAATACATTTAGCTGGTTCTCCCGATTGGGGGTTCTAATTATGTGCCTCACCTTGCTTTTAAACAAGATGGCCGTTTCCACTGAAAAACTGTTTCCATCCTCAATTATTATTTTATTTCGAAAACAGTCTACTGGGGTGTCGGTGGTATCGATAGTGTATGTCACGGATTGTTCGCTATGAATGGTGGCTACATCTGATTCTCTCGTTCTCTTCTCGAACGTCTTCGAACGTCCGCCACAAGATTTTCCTTGCCTGGTTTATAAATAACCCTTTCGCGTTAGGGTTTTTTTCTGAGACGGCAAAGGTGAGTGGTTGGTGGTCTGTAAAGATCCGCAAATCTTTTACTCCGTAAAGGTAATTTCGGAGGTTATTTAGTGCCCAAACAATGGCGAGGAGCTCTCGCTCGTTTGTTGCGTAATTTTTTTCGTTGTCACGAAGGCTACGTGATATCATTGTGATTGGGTCAAACGTTTCTCTCTGTTCTTGGCTCATATTGATGTCAATCTTTCTTGATTGATATTTGCTGACTTTGCCATTTTCTACCTTTAGAATATTTGTTAGGGCCCTTGCGATTGTCGCGAAGTTTTTAATGAAACACCTGTAATAGCTTGCTAACCCCAGAAATGATCGACCTCAGATCAGTGTTCTTGGTGGGGGAAATTTCTTAATGGCTTCTACCTTTACGGGTGAAGTTCGGAGTCCCCCTTGTGACACTATGAAGCCCAAGTATTCAACGCTCTTTTTAAAGAACTTTGACTTTTCCTGGGATACTCTAATGCCTGCTTCTAAGAGTTTTGTTAAGACCCAATCCACGTTCTTTACGTGGTCTTCTTTTGTTTTTGAGAAAATTATTACGTCATCTACATAAACGTAGCATAATTTAGAGATTCCCTCTCTTAGGACGTCATCGATAGCCCTCTGAAAGATGCTCGGAGATGCTGTTTATAGAAAAGGTAGTTTCTTCCTTGTCTTTTTCCGCCAGCTCTATCTGATGAAAGCCTGATTTGAGGTCGAGCGTTGTGAAAAATTGTGACTTGCCCATGTTCGACAGTATTGTCGAAATTGTAGGGATAGGATATCTATCATCCACGGTTCTTTGGTTTAGCCTTCTAAAGTCTATAACCAAACGCTTCTTCTTAGCCCCGTTTGGGTCTGTTCCCTTTTTATCTACAACCCAGGTGGGGTTGTTATATGGGGCTTGGATGGCCTTATTACGCCGTCCGCAAGAAGTTGTTTAACTTCTGCATTGACGAATTCGGTTACACTCATGGGGTGTAGGTAGGACCTGGAGTACACCGGTTTCCCATCAGTTTTAATTGTAGCTATAGTGTTTATATTAAATGGCAGCGCTTCTTCCGGATCGGCGAAGGCTTTATGATCTATTACAATCATTTTATCAAAGGAGGCTTTTATTGGCAGGGGAACGTCCTCATCATTAATTTTAATAAAATTTACGTTTTCTGCCCTAGTGAATCTGATATTTTCATTTCCATTGTTTGTGTGCAGAATATTACCGGTAAAATTGAGTTTTGCATTCATTTGTTTAAGCAAGTCGAGCCCGATAATTCCGTCAAAGTCTTTGAGGTTATTTAGTATGAAAAAGGGTGTTTTTACGTTAAACACAGAAACTAGACATTTTTTGTCTATTTTGGTGAAGCCATGGATTGACTTCACCATGAAGGGTTTCTCCGCTGCCACGATGCCTTTCAGCCCCGGGATTGGAGTAATGTAAATTTTAGAAGTACCTGTGTCTAAAAGTAGTTTTATTTCCTTTCCTGCTACCGTACGTGTGATGTAAGGGAGCAGGGATTTTACCCTAAAAAATTACAGGAGTCTTCTCCATCCAGCTCTTCTTCTATTTCAGTAGCACAGGCTTGTGCTACAGAGTCATAGTCTTCATCGTCGGTTTTTTCTTCCGGCATGAAGTTTATTTTTTGTTGGAATCGTTCTGACTTCCCCTTTTTCCATGTTGTGGGCTGCCTAAACCTGGAAGAAGTGTCAACCTCCATTGGCTCCGGAGCTGGCTGACCCTACGTGTTGTAGGGTCTTTGTTTAAAAGAACCATTTTGGTTGTTGGTTCCCTTTTGGTTCCTAATAAAGTGAGGGGTTTTATTTATCGCCCCTGGGTTTTGGGTCTGTTAATAGGCAGCTTGTCTTTAAATTCGCCAATGTCAATGCTATCTAGAATTGCCGGTCTTCCGATATTTAATCTTGCTAAGGTTAGGCCCATTAGAATATTTTCCAAATCCGTGATTATGATTCTGTTTTTAGCCAAAATGGTTTCCAAAAGGTGTGTCTCAATATTTGTTTCGAATTTTTGAATTTGGTTCATTGCCTTTACGAGTTCGTTCAAACGTTCTTGAAATTTGATATTTAATTCAGTTTGTCCTTCATCTGCTCTCATTAGTTGATTTAATTGAATTTTATTTGCTCCCAATCATTAAAGTCGAGTGTGTCTGCAATAACTTTTAAAGCTGTCCCTATTAAGTTTATACTCCTAGCGGCTCTACGATGAATTTTTAGGGTTGTTACTAACTTGCGAATGTGTGTGAGGTCTGTTATAATAACCGGTATCCTGTAATCGTCAGTAAATGTTCTTGTCAACGTTTCGGTCTGGTCAGCGTAGTCCTCGTAAGTTGTCGTGTTCGTCGTGTGTTGTAAGTTTCTGTAAGATTCCCAAACTACAATGTCACCGTCCTCTATGGGAATATAGTCTTCGTTCGTATAGTCATTCAGTTTCACCGTTGCGTCCGTTCTAGCAGCCATTAGTGACCACACTAAAATGTGTTTTCCTATCCTAGAAAGATATTAATGAATAAAAAATATAAAATGTATAAAAAAGGTGAAGAGTTAGCGAGGGTTATTAGCGTATATTGTCCTTGTGGACTACCCTCCCTTTAATTAGGACCGTGGTTCCCAGGTCTGCCTCAATAACTTCCTCCGAACATAGTGATTTCCAAGTCGCTTATTTGCTTTTAGAAAGACTTTTTCGCCTACTTGATAGTCCTTATACTTTGTCCAGTGTCTTTTTCTGGGCTTCTTGAATTTTCCTACTTATTCTTTTCTCGAATTTTGCGGACTTTAAGTGAACAGTTTCCATTGGTTTTTTATCGGTTACTGAGTGAATTGAATTATTATATTTGTTAGTCGCCAAAAGAATCAATTCTACATTGTCATTTAGATTGCATCCCAGTTTCAGATATCTGGCTATTTCAGCTAGAGTGCTATGAAACCTTTCTACTTAACCATTTGAGGTGCTATGTAGAGGAGGGGCATTGGAAATGGTGATATTGAAGTGATTTAGCAAAATTGATTTAATGGTCTCGGAATTTAGTGATTTTTCATTATCGCAGTAGATTTTTTTCGTTTTTGGGAAGAAATTTATAATGTCTAACAGAGGGGCTTTTATGTCCACAATAGCCCTCGATGCGATGGTTTGCACTGCGGCGAATTTAGAAAATTTATCGACGCATGTAAGGAAAAGGGTTCCGTCTGTTGAGAAAATATCAATGTGTAGGATTTCCCCCACAGAAGAAGGTATAGGTGTTTCGGCTACCACCTGCTTAGATGGATGGCGTTTGTATTTTGCCATGGAACAGGTTCCGAAGTTCGACGTAATTTCCGTTGTTAACCTAAGCATTTTTGGGAAAAAATAATCCCTAAAAATTTGCTTTTCATTTTCCTGTGCTGCTCGATGAGCCCTGTTGAGTTCTGCTATAACGATTTCTTTCTGTTCGGTCGTATCCGTTATGTCTATTACGAAGCTTTTTTTGTACTTGAAGGAAGTGCTAGGGAAAGACTCTATTAGTCGGTGCTGGATAAATGCCAAGGTTGGTAGGGTGCAATATATTGCGTTTACTACTTCAGCGTTTACCACTTCCTGTAATACATTTAGCTGGTTCTCCCGATTGGGGGTTCTAATTATGTGCCTCACCTTGCTTTTAAACAAGATGGCCGTTTCCACTGAAAAACTGTTTCCATCCTCAATTATTATTTTATTTCGAAAACAGTCTACTGGGGTGTCGGTGGTATCGATAGTGTATGTCACGGATTGTTCGCTATGAATGGTGGCTACATCTGATTCTCTCGTTCTCTTCTCGAACGTCTTCGAACGTCCGCCACAAGATTTTCCTTGCCTGGTTTATACATAACCCTTTCGCGTTAGGGTTTTTTTCTGAGACGGCAAAGGTGAGTGGTTGGTGGTCTGTAAAGATCCGCAAATCTTTTACTCCGTAAAGGTAATTTCGGAGGTTATTTAGTGCCCAAACAATGGCGAGGAGCTCTCGCTCGTTTGTTGCGTAATTTTTTTCGTTGTCACGAAGGCTACGTGATATCATTGTGATTGGGTCAAACGTTTCTCTCTGTTCTTGGCTCATATTGATGTCAATCTTTCTTGATTGATATTTGCTGACTTTGCCATTTTCTACCTTTAGAATATTTGTTAGGGCCCTTGCGATTGTCGCGAAGTTTTTAATGAAACACCTGTAATAGCTTGCTAACCCCAGAAATGATCGACCTCAGATCAGTGTTCTTGGTGGGGGAAATTTCTTAATGGCTTCTACCTTTACGGGTGAAGTTCGGAGTCCCCCTTGTGACACTATGAAGCCCAAGTATTCAACGCTCTTTTTAAAGAACTTTGACTTTTCCTGGGATACTCTAATGCCTGCTTCTAAGAGTTTTGTTAAGACCCAATCCACGTTCTTTACGTGGTCTTCTTTTGTTTTTGAGAAAATTATTACGTCATCTACATAAACGTAGCATAATTTAGAGATTCCCTCTCTTAGGACGTCATCGATAGCCCTCTGAAAGATGCTCGGAGATGCTGTTTATAGAAAAGGTAGTTTCTTCCTTGTCTTTTTCCGCCAGCTCTATCTGATGAAAGCCTGATTTGAGGTCGAGCGTTGTGAAAAATTGTGACTTGCCCATGTTCGACAGTATTGTCGAAATTGTAGGGATAGGATATCTATCATCCACGGTTCTTTGGTTTAGCTTCCTAAAGTCTATAACCAAACGCTTCTTCTTAGCCCCGTTTGGGTCTGTTCCCTTTTTATCTACAACCCAGGTGGGGTTGTTATATGGGGCTTGGATGGCCTTATTACGCCGTCCGCAAGAAGTTGTTTAACTTCTGCATTGACGAATTCGGTTACACTCATGGGGTGTAGGTAGGACCTGGAGTACACCGGTTTCCCATCAGTTTTAATTGTAGCTATAGTGTTTATATTAAATGGCAGCGCTTCTTCCGGATCGGCGAAGGCATTATGATCTTTTACAATCATATTATCAAAGGAGGCTTTTATTGCCAGGGGAACGTCCTCATCATTAATTTTAATAAAATTTACGTTTTCTGCCCTAGTGAATCTGATATTTTCATTTCCATTGTTTGTGTGCAGAATATTACCGGTAAAATTGAGTTTTGCATTCATTTGTTTAAGCAAGTCGAGCCCGATAATTCCGTCAAAGTCTTTGAGGTTATTTAGTATGAAAAAGCGTGTTTTTACGTTAAACACAGAAACTAGACATTTTTTGTCTATTTTGGTGAAGCCATGGATTGACTTCACCATGAAGGGTTTCTCCGCTGCCACGATGCCTTTCAGCCCCGGGATTGGAGTAATGTAAATTTTAGAAGTACCTGTGTCTAAAAGTAGTTTTATTTCCTTTCCTGCTACCGTACGTGTGATGTAAGGGAGCAGGGATTTTACCCTAAAAAATTACAGGAGTCTTCTCCATCCAGCTCTTCTTCTATTTCAGTAGCACAGGCTTGTGCTACAGAGTCATAGTCTTCATCGTCGGTTTTTTCTTCCGGCATGAAGTTTATTTTTTGTTGGAATCGTTCTGACTTCCCCTTTTTCCATGTTGTGGGCTGCCTAAACCTGGAAGAAGTGTCAACCTCCATTGGCTCCGGAGCTGGCTGACCCTACGTGTTGTAGGGTCTTTGTTTAAAAGAACCATTTTGGTTGTTGGTTCCCTTTTGGTTCCTAATAAAGTGAGGGTTTTTATTTATCGCCCCTGGGTTTTGGGTCTGTCCGTAGTGGGTTTGGGGATTTTTCCAACCTGTTTGCCGGTGGATGTTCGGCTTATGTGTTTTCTCTTCATTGTGTCGGGCGAAAGTGGCCCCAAAGGCGCTTCTTTCATTACTCGATTCGGCCTCTTGTGCCAGTGCTAATGCTGTTGGCAAGTCTCGTGGCTGTGCCGAAAAAACAGCTATTTTTACAGATTTTTTTAAGCCAGATACGAACGCATGCAAAGCGTCATTTCTGTGTTGTTCATTTAATACGGCCGCTGCGGCTGCGTCATGCGTCATAATTGTCTTGTTAGTTAAAAGCGTTAACTTTCGTTCTACCTCGTCATAGTAATTAAGCAGGGGGAGTTCCCCTTGTCTGCACAATCTTAATTCTTGTTTAATAACGTGCGTCGGAGTTTTGTCCGCTTATGTAAAATCTAGGCGTGCCAGTATGGCATGAAAGTTAAATACTGTGTTAAAAGATGCTAATTCAGCAGCCGCTGGTCCTCTGACTTTATTTTTTAGTATTCCTACGGCCTGATAGTGTCGGCTACTGCCATCATAAGGTTCAAAAACCTTATAGGCTGCGGTGGCGGCTTGCCTCCAGGAAACATAATTCTCCTGCTTGCTGTCAAATTCGGGGACTGACTAAATGTATATTCTAAAAAAAAATATTCTTTAATTGATAACAATTTTGTATAAAGGAATTAATAATGTTCTTTCTGCTAGATACTGGCCAAGATTTATTCTCTGAATATCTTATTTATTGGCGAAGAGTTTTAGACAAGAAGCCCACTCACATTTCTTAAGATTATTATGTTGTCGCTGATACTGCTGCTGGCTCGTGGCGTTGCTGCTACTGCTGCTGCTGTCTCGTAGCGAGGGGTAACTTTACAGCTCCCTCTGTTTTTGTTTTTTGGTAAAACAAATTGCAAGCGTGATGGCACTGTACTTGAGTGCTTGGCGAGTACTTGGAACTCCGAATTTGCAGTTACTTCGTAAATTGGTTAAACTGTATATCACGCAGGTTTGGTTCGCTGGTTTTTTGTTTTTTACTTTGTATGTTCATATTTCATTCTTGTCACCTTCGTGCCGTTTCTATTTACGGGATTTTTTTGATTTGGGTGCGGGTTTTCAATCACGTTGGGGCGCCAATTATTTGTAAGCGTGATCTTTATATTTATTTAATTATTTTCTTTTAGCCTGTTTAGACAAGAGTTAAATAATAAACCAATCGAGTTATTTTACTATTTATTCACTTCCCTAAACCTGTTAAGGTATAGGTTAATGTTAGATTACAATTATTAAATTGTTAATAATTCATTAGCACAACTATGGTTGTAGAGTACAGTTCTTAGACTAAACTAAGGGTCTGACCCGGCTGGAACTTAAGGCCTGGTCGCAGCGCTGTAGCTTTAAGTGCCGTTACACAGTTTCTCTTTGTGGAAACTGGGTGTTAGAACTTACATTTAATTATTTTTTAATTTTTTGTTTTGTTAATTTTTTTTTCCATTGTTTTCTCTTTTTTTTCAGTGTGTGTTTTTGTTTACATTTTATTTTTTTAACCTTTGATTTCAAAATTGTAAACTGATGACGAACTTTGAGCTCCTCAAGAAATTTTTTGAAGCTCCTACTGTTGAACTGGACACCATTGTCTGTCACCATTACCTTTGGCACCCCGTATCTCGCGATATCCTTTCGCGAATTGCCTTCTGCAGCGTCCCAGTTTTGGCTTTCCGCATTGGGACCATTTCTGTCCATTTTGAAAACGTCCATTGAAACTGTCTATTGTTTCCATGCTTGGACCTCGGCAAAGGTCCCACGAAGTCCGCACATACCGTCGCCAGTGGCTCCTCTGGGATCTGTGTCATGCTACTTCTTCGCTTCCGGCTCTATGTGGAACATTTCGGTAAACTAGGCCTGCCTCTTCTACGTACTCTGGACATTTTTGTGGGTTTTCTCGTATTTTCCTTTTCAGTGCGGCTATCCATACGCACTCCATGTCTTCGCTTGTTGTGGCACTCATCAACTTTTCTATTTTCGTCTGGCGGGAAAGTGCATCTGCAACTACGTTCAGCTTACCTTTTCTGTAGCTGATAACAAATTCATATTGTTGCAACTCAAACACCCATCTCGGGATCCTTCCAAGTGGGCTCTTTATATTATTCAGCCATTTCAGCGCCATATGATCCGTGACCACGTCGAACTGGTACCCCTCCAGTTACGAATTGTCCCTCTCCTCATCTGCCGAATTGCCCATATTATTGCTTGGCACTCTTTCTCAATTGCGAATCGCCGATACCACGACGCCATCCCAATGAACTGCCGTACCCCCTTCACGTTTGTTAGGGGTTCCAATTCCGTAATCGCTGCCACCTTTCAAGGATCCATGGCAATTCCCTGCCTCGTTATCCGGTGGCCCATGTACAATACCTCTTCCCTGAAGAAATGGCACTTGTCCGTGTTTATCCTCAAGTTTGCCGCCTTCAGAATACTTCTTTCAAATTCGCCATATGCTCCTCCCTTGTGCGTCCGATCACGATGATGTCATCCTGATACGCACATGCATGCGGAGCCATATCCGGGCCATGACCTGGTCTAAGGCCCTTTGAAACGTTGCCGAGGCTGAGTGTAATTCGAACGGCATTACCTTCTAATGGTACAGACCTTTCCCTGGTACCGTAAAAGCCGTGTACTTTCTGCTCCCTTCCTCCAGTGGGATTTGCCAATAGCTATCTTTAAGGTCGACGCTGCTGAAAAATTTTGCCTCCCTTAATTGTTCCAGTATGAAGTTTATCCGTGGCATCGGGTACGCATCCTTTACTGATCGGAAATCCACGCATATTCTCCATTGGCCCGTCTTTTTCTTTACCATGACGATGGGTGAGCTGTGGGCGATATTTGAAGCCTCGATGCATCCCTTTTCCATCAGCTCGTCTACTTTTTCATTGATCTCCCCCTGTATTTTGGGGTTCTTTGGATAATACCTTTGCTTAATTGGGATGTCGTCCATTATCGTGATCCTATGCTGCGTTATCTTGGAACAACCCTGCTGGTTTTTGAACGCCGCTAGCTCCTCCTCGATGAACCTTTTGTCCCGCTCGCTGTCCCATTCCTCCGAGGGATCAGTTATGGCTATGGACAGCCTATCCTCCAGGCATCCGCTCCATCTTTCTCTTCTCGGGATCATGACTTGGTGGCCTGCGCAGTTGTTGTGCCGAATTCTACGAGGAAATCTCATCCAAGCACCGCGCTGTCTCCCATGCCTGGCAACACCAACATATTCAAAATTTTTTTTTCCAACTAGTTCTGATTCGGCTGTCTTTCACTTTGGCTTACTGCCCATTGTTGACTCGGCTGCTGTCGCCTTGGGACTGTGCATTGTTGCCTCGGCTGCTGTTGCTGTTGCATTTCGCGTCGATCCTCAGGCTGCCATCTCTGCCTCCATCCCTGTCCTGGGAGGCTCTGCTGCTCCGGTGGTTTCTGATGCAGTTCCTCTTTTGGCCACCTTTTGTCTACCGCTTGCCTATTAAAAACCTCTTTTTCCAAGGCCTGCTCCTCGAATTCCTCGGCTAGACCCATAACCTCCTCGAGCGATGCGCATGCGTAAGGCCTCATGAACATTTTTATGCGCGGCATGCAGTTCTCCACCAGCCTTTCAATCACCTCCTTCGTGGATTTTCCTAAAAGCTTCATTAGCGTCTGAAGGTCCACCATATACTCCTTGAACGGTTCTCCTCGCTAATGTTTCCGCTGCCGGACCTGGTCTGCCAGTTTCTTAAAATATCCTTTCGGCAGGAAAAAGGCCTCGAAGCTTCTTCTAAACTCCTTCCATGTAATCTAGCATCGCCCGCGGGATTGTGTTTATTTCTAACCCATAAGTTTTAGCGGACCATGCTACTCGGTCCACGAACTCGAGAGGAACTCCTGTTCCCTCGAATCGGAACGACCATTCCCGGACTTGTTTGACCACTTTCGTGGACCTCTGCGCGTATTTCTCCTCGAATCCACGCGTGACCGCCATCACTTCGTCGTCCTTCGTGTCGTCGACCCACTTCTCTACTCTCTACTGTTCCATCCGCTGGAAGACCGTGCTCTCTGCACACTTCGCACAACTCCTCGTTGCGAAGCGCGTAAATCCAATTTTATCTCCCCATTTTGATGTTGTGTTACTCCTAAACTCTAAAGCAATCACGTTGTTTGGGCACCAGGTGTAACGAACTGTTTTTGGTATCTTTTGCTCGCAACAAATGCCGCGGCTAGCTTACAGAGTTTGGGGGATCGTTCCACCGAATTTATATATTCGACGTGATTGCCCGAGCCCAGAAGTAACACAGGGTGCTTCGTTACTAAAGGGTGAATCTCACCGGCTGCTCGGCTCAGCCGACCGACCGCTCGTCCTCCCGTCGATCCTCGATCACCGCTCCGGGATCATGATCCTGATCCTCTCGCTGCTCCCGTTGTCGCCGCTGCTCCTGATCCTGATCCTTATCCTCTCGCTGCTTCTCGGCTACTGTATCCTCAGCTCACTGGGAACGCCCTTTCGCCGTTGCCGGCACCTAATCCAGGTTAGCAGACCGAGTGGCTGAGCTCCCAGGCGTACGCCGGGCAGGATATGCTGCTCGCTGCTTAGCGGCCGGATCAGGCCACGAAGGGCCTACCTACCGCACAGGACACGCCCCCTGGTCGCGTTCGCCACTCGCCTCCAAACACCTGTGTGCATACGCTCCGCAGTATCTATGGTAGAGGGGAGGGGGGTCTTTCACTCAACTCTTCCAGCTTCACTAGAAGACTCGGTCTCGATTTGCTCCAGGGGCCCTCCTTATATAGTGCCTGAGGCGCCCGCTAATCCTTGCAAATCTCGCTTCATGCCGTTAATCCTTCGTTCCTCTGTTCTCGCCGTTAACTTTCTCCAATTCCCGCCGCATTTCTATTGGCGGGTTTTCTTTGTTGCACCCCCCGTTTGCCCTGCTTGGGCCTCCGATCCGAGGTCACCGGACTTTGTTCGGATTTCCCCGCGTTCCCCCCCCCCCCCTTTGGGAATTACACATGCATTTCTGCGTCTTCTAAACTTAGCTGCACTGTCGTGGGCCACTTCTTTCCCCCCCGTTCCCTCTCTCTTCTATAACATTCAAGCGCGGACGCGGTGGCCCGCCCGGGACCGTTACGTTCCACGGTGATTCCTCTTTCTCCTTCTTCCGTGCGCGCAGCCGTGCTAGCTTGCCTGTCGCCCCGCTGTTGCCCCCCTTGCCACCTGTCTTGGCGTGTGGGAGATCTAATCTCCTCACTCTTCCCCCTTCTTCGGGAACGACAGAAGCTTCGTGGTTTCAGCTTCTTGTTTGTGTTGGTTTTGTTTGTTTTTTTTCTCTTTCTCTTTTTTTCTATTTTTTCTGTGTTGATATCCCTATCAACCTCCCCCCTTCTTCGGGTGACATTAGGTTTGTTTCCCTTATATTCTTTTTTGTATTAATTTTTTTTTGAAATTGTATCTATTTTTTTTTATAACAATTTTCATACTCGTTGTATATGTAGATCTATTCCTTTTCTTTTTTTTTTTTGTGTTTTAAATTTATTACATTTTTTTCTTTGTATATATTTTTTCCTTCCTTATAATTATATTTCCCAAGTATACATCTATCTTTTCTTCTGGTTTCATTTTTTGGAACGAAGTTTCGTATGGCGCGGTATGAGCTTGGCGGAGGAGGGCTAGCCGAAAAAACCGTAACGTAACGTTAAACGGCTTCTTCTTCGTAGAGTGGGAGAATATAACCATTTCCCCACTCTCTCGCTCTCCACAGTCGAGCGTTTTTCCACTGCTCATGCTGCCCACTACGCGAGATTCACGAGTATGCTTATAGCTAAATTAGTGAAATTTTTGTACATGTGACGGCTGTCGCGTCGCCGCAATGAAATTAAAATCTGACCCTTGTAATAATTACATTTACAGCGTTGATGGAATACCTCAACCAAATGTATCAGTAAATTTGGGGGTCAAAGAAAATATTTAAAAAAAAAATTGCACGAAAAACCGCCGCAAAGTATCAAAAAGAGTATTGGGATAATCAGGAATCCATTCGAAAAAGAAATGCGCAGCGCCAGAAAAATTTTCGACAGCGACAGAAGGACAGTCAAAAAATTGGAGCAGAGCCATCGAATTTTAATAATCAGAAGTCAATGCAAAAAGGACCGAAGCCGGGGGGAACCGAAAACAAATTCACAGCGTCAAAAAGAGTTTAGGAAACGCAGAAAAAAACCAAAAACCTCTCGACGCTCTAAAAATTCCTTTACTATCGACGTTCAATGGGTTTTCATACCCGATCATTCCCTCTTATTTGCCAAAATTAAATATGATCGAGCAGCGACTCATTTCACCAAGAATTGCATTCATGCAAATCAGAAGACTTAGGCATATCAATTGTCAATATGGTATTTACGGACAAACTGTTGTAAATTGTTGTTGTAAATCATTTTTCGCCTTCATTCACTCATGTGTCTCCTTCATTGCCAAACATGCCAAAGGAACATTGATTTTTCTCTCTTTTTGAAGTGAAACTTCTTATACGACGCCGGAAAATGTTGCGTTAAACGTTTAACGCTCCAGTGGAGGGGGAATAGCGTTGAACGCTTAACGCAACTCGGAAGGAGAAGAGGAAAAGAGAAAGATAGAGTGCGAGAGAGAGAGAGAGTGAATGAGAGTAAGGTATCGCCAGGCGCATGCGCTGCTATGGCGATACACGTAGCGCGTAACAGCTGCCTAGACTAATATTAGTGCCTATGCGTGAGTGCATCAAGCGTCCTATGTGTCGAAAATTCTTTTTCTTATTCTTATCTCGTATTTTGTTATTAAAATGTTTCCCATAATTAATTCGTGTTCTATATAATATTGACGCGCTACTTGTAGTATTAGTACAGTGAATAGTGATTCAAACAAACAATAAAATGAGTGACAGTGAAAATACGCATATCACAGCGGATTCCAGGTTATGTGGTGTGGTACGTTTCTCTTGAATATTTCAATTGTCCATAACAGATGCACCTTGTGGATCATATCATCTTGAAATTAATATCAATTGAATTGGCAAAAATTTTAATGGTTTGATTTTGAATTGATTTTACAGCGGAAAAAGACAGTGCAGCCGGTGTTTTAAGAAGAGGGAACAGAGCACAATATTATCGTGAAAACCGAGCACGAAAGAAAGCAGAACTTGGACTTTGCTTTATAATAAATTTATAAAATGTGAATTGAAGAAAGTGTTGGTCACTCCACCTTATTTTTATCCTTTCCCTCCCGCTATTTTTCTTTTATACGAAATAATATGCATTTTTTGGAATATCGCTAAGAAGTTTCACTTCTTTCGCGCGTAGGGACTCCACGCACACAATTTTTTTTTCAGTGTGTATTTGTGTTTTTTTTTAACTTTTTTTTTTATTTCAAAATTGTAAACTGATGACGAACTCCGAGCTCCTCGAGAAATTTTTTGAAGCTCCTACTGGCGCGAATTATCTTCTGCAGCGTCTCAGTTGTGGTTTTCCGCATTGGGACCATTTCTGTCCATTTAGAAAACGTCCATTGAAACTGTCCATTGTTTCCATGCTTGGACCTCGGCAAAGGTCCCACGAAGTCCGCACATACCGTCGCCCGTGGCTCCTCTGGGATCTGTGTCAGCATTTTTCCTGCGGTCTGCATCTGACTTGGTTTATACCGCAGGCATGTCTCGCACTTTCTGACATACTTCCTTATGTCCTTTTGCATCCCTGGCCAGAAGTACCTTGCTACTATTTTTGCAATTGTTTTTCTTCCGCCTAGATGTCCCGCTGTCGGTTCGTCGTGGTTCTCCTTTAGCACCTGCTCATATCCATCGGCACACACTGCTTCTATGATGCTACTTCTTCGCTTCCGGCTCTATGTGGAACATTTCGGTAAACCAGGCCTGCCTCTTCTACGTACTCTGGACATTTCTGTGGGTTTTCCCGTATTTTCCTTTTCAGTGGGCCTATCCATACGCACTCCATGTCTTCGGTTGTTGTGGCACTCATCAACTTTTCTATTATCGGCTGGCGGCAAAGTGCATCTGCAACCTTTTCTGTAGCTGATAACAAATTCATATTGTTGCAACTCAAACACCCATCTCGGGATCCTTCCAAGTGGGCTCTCTATATTATTCAGGCATTTCAGCGCCATATGATCCGTGAACACGTCGAACTGGTACCCCTCCAGGTACGAATTGTCCCCCTCCTCATCTGCCGAATTGCCCATATTATTGCTTGGCACTTCTTCTCAGTTGCTGAGTAATTTTTCTCCGCGCCCATCAGCGTTCGACTGGCGTAAGCCACCACTCGCTCGCCCTGGCGTCTGTTTGCAGTACAAATTTGTTCGAGAAATCCGGGCATGTCAACACTGGATCCTCTGCTAACCACGACTTTAGATTCTCAAACGCCTCTTGGTGTCTCGACGTCCATTCCCACTTTGTTCCCTTTCGAAGGAGATCGTTTAATTGTTGGGCGACCCCTGCGAAGTCAGCGACGAATCGCCGATACCACGACGCCATCCCAATGAACTGCCGTACCCCCTTCACGTTTGTTGGGGGTTCCAATTCCGTAATCGCTGCAACCTTTCAGGAATCCATAACAATTCCCTGCCTCGTTATCCGGTGGCCCATGTACAATACCTCTTCCCTGAAGAAATGGCACTTGTCCGTGTTTATCCTCAAGTTTGCCGCCTTCAGTCTGCGGAATACTTCCTTCAAATTCGCCATATGCTCCTCCCTTGTGCGTCCGATCACGATGATGTCATCCTGATACGCACATGCATGCGGAGCCATATCCGGGCCATGACCTGGTATAAGGCCCTTTGAAACGTTGCCGAGGCTGAGTGTAATCCGAACGGCATTACCTTCTAATGGTATAGACCTTCCCCTGGAACCGTAAAAGCCGTGTACTTTCTGCTCCCTTCCTCCAGTGGGATTTGCCAATAGCTATCTTTAAGGTCGAGGCTGCTGAAAAATTTTGCCTCCCCCAATTGTTCCAGTATGAAGTTTATCCTTGGCATCGGGTACGCATCCTTTACTGATCGGAAATCCACGCACATTCTCCATTGGCCCGTCTTTTTCTTTACCATGACGATGGGTGAGCTGTGGGCGATATTTGAAGGCTCGATGCATCCCTTTTCCAGCAGCTCGTCTACTTTTTCATTGATCTCCCCCTGTATTTTGGGGTTCTTTGGAAAATACCTTTGCTTAATTGGGATGTTGTCCATTATCGTGATCCTATGCTGCGTTATCTTGGAACAACCCTGCTGGTTTTTGAACGCCGCTAGCTTCTCCTCGATGAACTTTTTTTTCCCGCTCGCTCTCCCATTCCTCCAAGGGTTCAGTTATGGCTATGGACAGTATATCCTCCAGGCATCCGCTTCATCTTTCTCTTTTCGGGGTCGTGCCTTGGTGTCCTGCGCAGTTTATTGTTGTGCCGAATTCTGCGAGGAAATCCCATCCAAGCACCGCGCTGTCTCCCATGCCTGGCAACACTAACATATTCAAATTTGTTTTTTTGTTGCCAAAGCTTACTGTTGTCTGTAGTACCATTTGAGTCTCCGTGTGACTCCCGTTGGCCAACTTTATTAATCACCTTGTTGTTCTCCGCTCTCCGTCGATTCCCGGGTTCCACGCTAGTTTTTCTGAGATGAAACTAGCCGTTGCCCCGGTGTCAATCATGGCCTTCACTTCTGCACCTCCGACCTTGACGACTGCCGCCATCCTCAGGCTGCCATCTCTGCCTCCATCCCTGTCCTGGGGGGCTCTGCTGCTCCGGTGGTTTGTGGTGCGGTTCCTCTTTTGGCCACCTTTTGTCTACCGCTTGCCTATAAAAAACCCTTTTTTCTAAGACCTCTAAGCTCCTCGAATTCCTCGGCTAGACCCATAACCTCCTCGAGCGATGCGCATGCGTATGGCCACATGAACATTTTCATGCGCGGCATGCAGTTCCCCACCAGCCTTTCAATCACCTCCTTCGTGGATTTTCCTAAAAGCTTCATTAGCGTCTGAAGGTCCACCATATACTCCTTGAACGGTTCTCCTCGCTAATGTTTCCGCTGCCGGACCTGGTCAGACAGTTTCTCAAAATATCCTTTCGGCAGGAAAAAGGCCTCGAAGCTTCTTCTAAACTCCTTCCATGTGAGCCACTCCTCATCGTTCATTATGAACCATCTTTGCGCTCTACCCGGGAGTAGTTCTGTCATCGCCCGCGGGATTGTGTTTTTTTCTAACCCGTAAGTTTTACCGGACCATGCTACTCGGTCCACGAACTCGAGAGGATCTCCTGTTCCCTCGAATCGGAACGACCATTCCCGGACTTGTTTGACCACTTTCGTGGACCTCTGTGCGTATTTCTCCTCGAATCCACGCGTGACCGCCATCACTTCGTCGTCCTTCGTGTCGTCGACCCACTTCTCTACTCTCTACTGTTCCATCCGCTGGGAGACCGTGCTCTCTGCACACTCTCTGCACACTTCGCACAAATCCTCGTTGCGAAGCGCGTAAATCCAATTTTATCTCCCCATTTTGATGTTGTGTTACTCCTAAACTCTAAAGCAATCACGTTGTTTGGGCACCAGGTGTAACGAACTGTTTTTGGTATCTTTTGCTCGCAACAAATGCCGCGGCTAGCTCACAGAGTTTGGGGGATCGTTCCACCGAATTTATATATTCGACGTGATTGCCCGAGCCCAGAAGTAACACAGGGTGCTTCGTTACTAAAGGGTGAATCTCACCGGCTGCTCGGCTCAGCCAACCGACCGCTCGTCCTCCCGTCGATCCTCGATCACCGCTCCGGGATCATGATCCTGATCCTCTCGCTGCTCCCGTTGTCGCCGCTGCTCCTGATCCTGATCCTGATCCTCTCGCTGCTTCTCCTTTTTGCCTCCTTGTGCCTCCTACCGCGCCGGTATCCTCGGCTACAGTCCTCGGCTACTGTATCCTCAGCTCACTGGGATCGCCCTTTCGCCGTTGCCGGCACCTAATCCAGGTTAGCAGACCGAGTGGCTGAGCTCCCAGGCGTACGCCGGGCAGGATATGCTGCTCGCTGCTTAGCGGCCGGATCAGGCCACGAAGGGCCTACCTACCGCACAGGACACGCCCCCTGGTCGCGTTCGCCACTCGCCTCCAAACACCTGTGTGCATACGCTCCGCAGTATCTATGGTAGAGGGGAGGGGGGTCTTTCACTCAACTCCTCCAGCTTCACTAGAAGACTCGGTCTCGATTTGCTCCAGGGGCCCTCCTTATATAGTGCCTGAGGCGCCCGCTAATCCTTGCAAATCTCGCTTCATGCCGTTAATCCTTCGTTCCTCTGTTCTCGCCGTTAACTTTCTCCAATTCCCGCCGCATTTCTATTGGCGGGTTTTCTTTGTTGCACCCCCCGTTTGCCCTGCTTGGGCCTCCGATCCGAGGTCACCGGACTTTGTTCGGATATCCCCGCGTTCCCTCCCTTTGGGAATTACACATGCATTTCTGCGTCTTCTAAACATAGCTGCGCTGTCGTGGGCCACTTCTTTCCCCCCCGTTCCCTCTCTCTTCTATAACATTCAAGCGCGGACGCGGTGGCCCGCCCGGGACCGTTACGTTCCACGGTGATTCCTCTTTCTCCTTCTTCCGTGCGCGCAGCCGTGCTAGCTTGCCTGTCGCCCCGCTGTTGCCCCCCTTGCCACCTGTCTTGGCGTGTGGGAGATCTAATCTCCTCACTCTTCCCCCTTCTTCGGGAACGACAGAAGCTTCGTGGTTTCAGCTTCTTGTTTGTGTTGGTTTTGTTTGTTTTTTTTCTCTTTCTCTTTTTTTCTATTTTTTCTGTGTTGATATCCCTATCAACCTCCCCCCTTCTTCGGGTGACATTAGGTTTGTTTCCCTTATATTCTTTTTTGTATTAATTTTTTTTTGAAATTGTATCTATTTTTTTTTTTTCATACTCGATGTATATGTAGATCTATTCCTTTTCTTTTTTTTTTTTTGTGTTTTAAATTTATTACATTTTTTTCTTTGTATGTATTTTTTCCTTCCTTATAATTATATTTCCCAAGTATACATCTATCTTTTCTTCTGGTTTCATTTTTTGGAACGAAGTTTCGTATGGCGCGGTATGAGCTTGGCGGAGGAGGGCTAGCCGAAAAAAACCGTAACGTAACGTTAAACGGCTTCTTCTTCGTAGAGTGGGAGAATATAACCATTTTTCCACTCTCTCGCTCTCCACAGTCGAGCGTTTTTCCACTGCCCATGCTGCCCACTACGCGAGATTCACGAGTATGCTTATAGCTAAATTAGTGAAATTTTTGTACATGTGACGGCTGTCGCGTCGCCGCAATGAAATTAAAATCTGACCCTTGTAATAATTAAATTTACAGCGTTGATGGAATACCTCAACCAAATGTATCAGTAAATTTGGGGGTCAAAGAAAATATTTAAAAAAAAAATTGCACGAAAAACCGCCGCAATGTATCAAAAAGAGTATTGGGATAATCAGGAATCCATTCGAAAATGAAATGCGCAGCGCCAGAAAAATTTTCGACAGCGACAGAAGGACAGTCAAAAAATTGGAGCAGAGCCATCGAATTTTAATAATCAGAAGTCAATGCAAAAAGGACCGAAGCCGGGGGGAATCGAAAACAAATTCACAGCGTCAAAAAGAGTTTAGGAAACGCAGAAAAAAACCAAAAAACTCTCGACGCTCTAAAAATTCCTTTACTATCGACGTTCAATGGGTTTTCATACCCGATCATTCCCTCTTATTTGCCAAAATTAAATATGATCGAGCAGCGACTCATTTCACCAAGAATGGCATTCATGCAAATCAGAAGACTTAGGCATATCAATTGTCAATATGGTATTTACGGACAAATTGTTGTAAATTGTTGTTGTAAATCATTTTTCGCCTTCATTCACTCATGTGTCTCCTTCATTGCCAAACATGCCAAAGGAACTTCGTTCCTCACGTGTGTCCCTAGACACACATTGATTTTTCTCTCTTTTTTTTCAGTGTGTGTTTGTGTTTAGATTTTTTTTTTTAACTTTTTTTTTATTTCAAAATTGTAAACTGATGACAAACTCCGAGCTCCTCGAGAAATTTTTTGAAGCTCCTACTGGCGCGAATTATCTTCTGCAGCGTCTCAGTTGTGGTTTTCCGCATTGGGACCATTTCTGTCCATTTAGAAAACGTCCATTGAAACTGTCCATTGTTTCCATGCTTGGACCTCGGCAAAGGTCCCACGAAGTCCGCACATACCGTCGCCCGTGGCTCCTCTGGGATCTGTGTCAGCATTTTTCCTGCGGCCTGCATCTGACTTGGTTTATACCGCAGGCATGTCTCGCACTTTCTGACATACTTCCTTATGTCCTTTTGCATCCCTGGCCAGAAGTACCTTGCTACTATTTTTGCAATTGTTTTTCTTCCGCCTAGATGTCCCGCTGTCGGTTCGTCGTGGTTCTCCTTTAGCACCTGCTCATATCCATCGGCACACACTGCTTCCATGATGCTACTTCTTCGCTTCCGGCTCTATGTGGAACATTTCGGTAAACCAGGCCTGACATTTCTACGAACTCTGGACATTTCTGTGGGTTTTCCCGTATTTTCCTTTTCAGTGGGCCTATCCATACGCACTCCATGTCTTCGCTTGTTGTGGCACTCATCAACTTTTCTATTATCGGCTGGCGGCAAAGTGCATCTGCAACCTTTTCTGTAGCTGATAACAAATTCATATTGTTGCAACTCAAACACCCATCTCGGGATCCTTCCAAGTGGGCTCTCTATATTATTCAGGCATTTCAGCGCCATATGATCCGTGATCACGTCGGACTGGTACCCCTCCAGGTACGAATTGTCCCCCTCCCCATCTGAAGAATTGCCCATATTATTGCTAGGCACTCTTTCTCAGTTGCTGAGTAATTTTTCTCCGCGCCTATCAGCGTTCGACTGGCGTAAGCCAACACTCGCTCGCCCTCATCAGTGTCCTGTGTTAGGCCTGCACCCACGCCGTAGTCGCTGGCGTCTGTTTGCAGTACAAATTTGTTCGAGAAATCCGGGCATGCCAGCACTGGATCCTCTGCTAACCGCGACTTTAGATTCTCAAACGCCTCTTGGTGTCTCGCCGTCCATTCCCACTTTGTTCCCTTTCGAAGGAGATCGTTTAAATGTTTGGCGACCCCTGCAAAGTCAGCGACGAATCGCCAATACCACGACGCCATCCCAATGAACTGCCGTACCCCCTTCACGTTTGTTGGGGGTTCCAATTCCGTAATCGCTGCAACCTTTCAGGGATCCATGGCAATTCCCTGCCTCGTTATCCGGTGGCCCATGTACAATACCTCTTCCCTGAAGTAATGGCACTTGACCGTGTTTATCCTCAAGTTTGCCGCCTTCAGTCTGCGGAATACTTCCTTCAAATTCGCCATATGCTCCTCCCTTGTGCGTCCGATCACGATGATGTCATCCTGATACGCACATGCATGCGGAGCCATATCCGGGCCATGACCTGGTATAAGGCCCTTTGAAACGTTGCCGAGGCTGAGTGTAATCCGAACGGCATTACCTTCTAATGGTACAGACCTTCCCCTGGAACCGTAAAAGCCGTGTACTTTCTGCTCCCTTCCTCCAGTGGGATTTGCCAATAGCTATCTTTAAGGTCGAGGCTGCTGAAAAATTTTGCCTCCCTCAATTGATCCAGTATGAAGTTTATCCGTGGCATCGGGTACGCATCCTTTACTGATCGGAAATCCACGCATATTCTCCATTGGCCCGTCTTTTTCTTTACCATGACGATGGGTGAGCTGTGGGCGATATTTGAAGGCTCGATGCATCCCTTTTCCAGCAGCTCGTCTACTTTTTCATTGATCTCCCCCTGTATTTTGGGGTTCTTTGGAAAATACCTTTGCTTAATTGGGATGTTGTCCATTATCGTGATCCTATGCTGCGTTATCTTGGAACAACCCTGCTGGTTTTTGAACGCCGCTAGCTTCTCCTCGATGAACTTTTTTTTCCCGCTCGCTCTCCCATTCCTCCAAGGGTTCAGTTATGGCTATGGACAGTATATCCTCCAGGCATCCGCTTCATCTTTCTCTTTTCGGGATCGTGCCTTGGTGTCCTGCGCAGTTTATTGTTGTGCCGAATTCTGCGAGGAAATCCCATCCAAGCACCGCGCTGTCTCCCATGCCTGGCAACACCAACATATTCAAATTTGTTTTTTTGTTGCCAAAGCTTACTGTTGTCTGTAGTACCATTTGAGTCTCCGTGTGACTCCCGTTGGCCAACTTTATTAATCACCTTGTTGTTCTCCGCTCTCCGTCGATTCCCGGGTTCCACGCTAGTTTTTCTGAGATGAAACTAGCAGTTGCCCCGGTGTCAATCATGGCCTTCACTTCTGCACCTCCGACCTTGACGACTGCCGCCATCCTCAGGCTGCCATCTCTGCCTCCATCCCTGTCCTGGGGGGCTCTGCTGCTCCGGTGGTTTGTGGTGCGGTTCCTCTTTTGGCCACCTTTTGTCTACCGCTTGCCTATAAAAAACCCTTTTTTCTAAGACCTCTAAGCTCCTCGAATTCCTCGGCTAGACCCATAACCTCCTCGAGCGATGCGCATGCGTATGGCCACATGAACATTTTCATGCGCGGCATGCAGTTCCCCACCAGCCTTTCAATCACCTCCTTCGTGGATTTTCCTAAAAGCTTCATTAGCGTCTGAAGGTCCACCATATACTCCTTGAACGGTTCTCCTCGCTAATGTTTCCGCTGCCGGACCTGGTCAGACAGTTTCTCAAAATATCCTTTCGGCAGGAAAAAGGCCTCGAAGCTTCTTCTAAACTCCTTCCATGTGAGCCACTCCTCATCGTTCATTATGAACCATCTTTGCGCTCTGCCCGGGAGTAGTTCTGTCATCGCCCGCGGGATTGTGTTTCTAACCCGTAAGTTTTACCGGACCATGCTACTCGGTCCACGAACTCGAGAGGATCTCCTGTTCCCTCGAATCGGAACGACCATTCCCGGACTTGTTTGACCACTTTCGTGGACCTCTGTGCGTATTTCTCCTCGAATCCACGCGTGACCGCCATCACTTCGTCGTCCTTCGTGTCGTCGACCCACTTCTCTACTCTCTACTGTTCCATCCGCTGGGAGACCGTGCTCTCTGCACACTTCGCACAAATCCTCGTTGCGAAGCGAGTAAATCCAATTTTATCTCCCCATTTTGATGTTGTGTTACTCCTAAACTCTAAAGCAATCACGTTGTTTGGGCACCAGGTGTAACGAACTGTTTTTGGTATCTTTTGCTCGCAACAAATGCCGCGGCTAGCTCACAGAGTTTGGGGGATCGTTCCACCGAATTTATATATTCGACGTGATTGCCCGAGCCCAGAAGTAACACAGGGTGCTTCGTTACTAAAGGGTGAATCTCACCGGCTGCTCGGCTCAGCCAACCGACCGCTCGTCCTCCCGTCGATCCTCGATCACCGCTCCGGGATCATGATCCTGATCCTCTCGCTGCTCCCGTTGTCGCCGCTGCTCCTGATCCTGATCCTGATCCTCTCGCTGCTTCTCCTTTTTGCCTCCTTGTGCCTCCTACCGCGCCGGTATCCTCGGCTACAGTCCTCGGCTACTGTATCCTCAGCTCACTGGGATCGCCCTTTCGCCGTTGCCGGCACCTAATCCAGGTTAGCAGACCGAGTGGCTGAGCTCCCAGGCGTACGCCGGGTCGCGTTCGCCACTCGCCTCCAAACACCTGTGTGCATACGCTCCGCAGTATCTATGGTAGAGGGGAGGGGGGTCTTTCACTCAACCCAGTCGGACTTTTCGGTGCTAGCAGCGTTTCGGTGCATTCCGGCAGGCATCTTTCGTACCTTGTTCTCACCCACCCCGAGTTGAGAGAGGGAATTTGTTCTCTCAACATAGATTTCGCTCTCAAAAAACTGGACTTAGAAAATTTTCGTCTCGCTTGGGACTTAGAAAAATTTATGCGTGGGACTTTTAACCTAGAAAAAATTATTTCATGAACAATTCAACGTATATTATTTAAGTTTACCAATTTATGTTCTATAATAATTTTATTGAAGTGCAAAATTTAAACATAGCTCAATATTTAATGAAAAATATTATTCATATAAGGAATTTATTTTTTACTTTAACTGAGGGCAGCAAAAAAATAATCCCGCGTAATTAGTGTGCGTTTTGTGCAGCGTTTTTATGCTAAATCAACCCAAATCGAAACGGTCACATAGGGTTGTTCATAGTGAGTCGCATTGGTTTATTATTGTGAAATGGTAAGTTTACTGCTCCGTTCATTCAATTATTTATATTTTATTGTGTTGATAATAATGAATAAACGTTATTTCATTAAACAAATATTTTCAGTTCTGGCTGTACTAGAAATTTGGACGTCTCAATATCTTTATTTGTAAGAATCTTATTTGTTTTTATTATTTATTTATTTTTAGCTTTTTTTTATTTCTTTTTTTTATCTTTTCAGTTTTATGTATTAAGATTAATAAATAATAAATATAATTAATAATAAATAAATATGACAAACAACGCATTTCGAATTTAGTAAAAATCAATGGGCAGGTTGGGAAAAACAAAAACAAAAACCAAAAGCAAAGCAAAAAGCAAGGGAAATTTTTTTTCAACCAGAATTTCCCTGGGTGAGATTTCACGCCGATCTCCCCTAGCCGGTAAGCTTGCGGGTAGGGGAGAACCGCCTTCTTTTTCCGATCGCCAAGCATATTGATGCTCGCTCCGCTGGGTGAGAAAAGCGGCCACGCCAATGTAAATCGGAATGATGGTTTTCCGCAGATGGGAGTGCGCCGCGCACTCCCATTTCCTACCGCGGGATGCGCGTTTGGCGAGCGCCAGGCACGACTGGGAACTCCTCCAGCTTCACTAGAAGACTCGGTTTCGATTTGCTCCAGGGGCCCTCCTTATATAGTGCCTGAGGCGCCCGCTAATCCTTGCAAATCTCGCTTCATGCCGTTAATCCTTCGTTCCTCTGTTCTCGCCGTTAACTTTCTCCAATTCCCGCCGCATTTCTATTGGCGGGTTTTCTTTGTTGCACCCCCCGTTTGCCCTGCTTGGGCCTCCGATCCGAGGTCACCGGACTTTGTTCGGATATCCCCGCGTTCCCCCCCTTTGGGAATTACACATGCATTTCTGCGTCTTCTAAACATAGCTGCGCTGTCGTGGGCCACTTCTTTCCCCCCCGTTCCCTCTCTCTTCTATAATATTCAAGCGCGGACGCGGTGGCCCGCCCGGGACCGTTACGTTCCACGGTGATTCCTCTTTCTCCTTCTTCCGTGCGCGCAGCCGTGCTAGCTTGCCTGTCGCCCCGCTGTTGCCCCCCTTGCCACCTGTCTTGGCGTGTGGGAGATCTAATCTCCTCACTCTTCCCCCTTCTTCGGGAACGACAGAAGCTTCGTGGTTCCAGCTTCTTGTTTGTGTTGGTTTTGTTTGTTTTTTTTCTCTTTCTCTTTTTTTCTATTTTTTCTGTGTTGATATCCCTATCAACCTCCCCCCTTCTTCGGGTGACATTAGGTTTGTTTCCCTTATATTCTTTTTTGTATTAATTTTTTTTTGAAATTGTATCTATTTTTTTTTTATAACAATTTTCATACTCGTTGTATATGTAGATCTATTCCTTTTCTTTTTATACCCTTGCAGAGGGTATTATAATTTTGGTCAAAAGTATGCAACGCAGTGAAGGAGACATCTCCGACCTTATAAAGTATATATATTCTTGATCAGGATCACCTCCTGAGTCGATATAAGCATGTCCGTCTGTCCGTTTGTCCGTCTGTCTGTTTCTACGCAAGCTAGTCTTTCAGTTTTAGAGCTATCGAGTTGAAACTTTGCACACATCCTTCTTTTGTTTGCAGGTAGTATATAAGTCGGAACTGCCGGGATCGGTCGACTATATCCTATAGCTGCCATATAACTGATTGATCGGAAATGAAATAACTTTGTTGTTTTTTAAATTACAGAGTTGGGACGTTCCACACATGTTATATTTGGCCAAAAGATTTTATCTACAAAATTTAATAAGGATCGGCCGACTATATCCTAAAGCTGTCATAGAAGGATTGACATTGGCATAACTTTGGTGTTTTTTAAGTTAGAGGGTTGGGAGTTTCTACACATGTTATATTTGACCAAAATATCTTATGTACAAAATTTCGTAAGAATCGGCCGACTATATCCTATAGCTGTCATAGAACGATCGAAATTGGCATAACTTTGGTGTTTTTTAAGTTAGAAAGATGGGATTTGGTAGAGATTCTATTTTGGGAAAAACAATCTGATTTATCGAATTTCATAAGGATCGGCCATCTATATCCTATAGCTGCCATATAACTGATTGATCGGAAATGCTATAACTTCGTTGTTTTTCAAGTTAGAAGGATGGGACTTTCTGTGCATTCTAATTTGGGCCAACTTATATGATCTGCTAAATGTCATCCTGAGATCGTCCGACTATATCCTATAGCTGTCATATAACTTAACGATCGGAATTGGCATAACTTTGTTGTTTTTAAGGCTCGAATGATGGGACTTGCTACGGGAATTTGAGAAATCTAATTCGATCTGCCAAGTTTCATAAAGATCGCCTGACTATATACTATAGCTGCCATATAACTGAACGGTCGGAAATGCTATAATTATACCCTTGCAGAGGGTATTATAATTTTGGTCAAAAGTGTGCAACCCAGTGAAGGAGACACCTCCGACCCTATAAAGTATATATATTCTTGATCAGGATCACCTCCTGAGTCGATATGAGCATGTCCGTCAGTCCGTCTGTCTGTTTGTCTGTCTGTCGGTTTCTACGCAAACTAGTCTCTCAGTTTGGAGCTATCGAGTTGAAACTTTGCACACATCCTTTTTTTTCTTACAGGTAGTATATAAGTCGGAACGGCCGGGATCGGTCGACTATATCCTATAGCTGCCATATAACTGATTGATCGGAAATGGGTTGGGACTTTATGCACATGTTATATTTGGCCAAAAGATTTTATCTACAAAATTTCATAAGGATCGGCCGACTATATCCTATAGCTTTCATAGAACGATCAGAATTGGCATAACTTTGGTGTTTTTATACCCTTGCAGAGGGTATTATAATTTTGGTCAAAAGTGTGCAACGCAGTGAAGGAGACATCTCCGACCCTATAAAGTATATATATTCTTGATCAGGATCACCTCCTGAGTTGATATGAGCATGTCCGTCTGTCCGACTGTCTGTTTCTACGCAAACTAGTCTCTCAGTTTTGGAGCTATCGAGTTGAAACTTTGCACACACCCTTCTTTCCTTTGCAGGTAGTATATAAGTCGGAACGGCCGGGATCGGTAGACTATATCCTATAGCTGCCATATAACTGATTGATCGGAAATGCCATAACTTTGCTGTTTTTTAAGTTAGAAGGTTGGGACTTTATGCACATGTTATATTTGACCAAAATATGTTATGTACAAAATTTCATAAGGATCGGCAAACTATATCCTATAGCTGTCATAGAACGATCGGAAATGGCATAACTTTGGTGTTTTTTAAGTTAGAAAGATTGGACTTGGTACAGATTCTATTTTGGGAAAAACAATCTGATTTGAACAATCTGAAACAATCTCTTCCAAATTTAATAAGGATCGGCCGACTATATACGATCCGCTATATATTTAATAATATAAGATGCGTGGCGCCACCTAGCGGACTGCGACTGAACTGCAAGGGTATATCAACTTCGGCTCCGCCCGAGGTTAGCTTTCCTTTCTTGTTTTTTTTTTGTGTTTTAAATTTATTACATTTTTTTCTTTGTATATATTTTTTCCTTCCTTATAATTATATTTCCCAAGTATACATCTATCTTTTCTTCTGGTTTCATTTTTTGGAACGAAGTTTCGTATGGCGCGGTATGAGCTTGGCGGAGGAGGGCTAGCCGAAAAAACCGTAACGTAACGTTAAACGGCTATCCTTCTGCTTCTTCTTCGTAGAGTGGGAGAATATAACCATTTCTCCACTCTCTCGCTCTCCACAGTCGAGCGTTTTTCCACTGCTCATGCTGCTCACTACGCGAGATTCACGAGTATGCTTATAGCTAAATTAGTGAAATTTTTGTACATGTGACGGCTGTCGCGTCGCCGCAATGAAATTAAAATCTGACCCTTGTAATAATTACATTTACAGCGTTGATGGAATACCTCAACCAAATGTATCAGTAAATTTGGGGGTCAAAGAAAATATTTAAAAAAAAAATTGCACGAAAAACCGCCGCAAAGTATCAAAAAGAGTATTGGGATAATCAGGAATCCATTCGAAAAAGAAATGCGCAGCGCCAGAAAAATTTTCGACAGCGACAGAAGGACAGTCAAAAAATTGGAGCAGAGCCATCGAATTTTAATAATCAGAAGTCAATGCAAAAAGGACCGAAGCCGGGGGGAACCGAAAACAAATTCACAGCGTCAAAAAGAGTTTAGGAAACGCAGAAAAAAACCAAAAAACTCTCGACGCTCTAAAAATTCCTTTACTATCGACGTTCAATGGGT
Organism: Drosophila ananassae; assembly: GCF_017639315.1. NCBI lineage: Eukaryota > Metazoa > Arthropoda > Insecta > Diptera > Drosophilidae > Drosophila > Drosophila ananassae. The sequence continues at coordinate 26,046,007 of NC_057929.1, read as the reverse complement.
TTTCATACCCGATCATTCCCTCTTATTTGCCAAAATTAAATATGATCGAGCAGCGACTCATTTCACCAAGAATTGCATTCATGCAAATCAGAAGACTTAGGCATATCAATTGTCAATATGGTATTTACGGACAAATTGTTGTAAATTGTTGTTGTAAATCATTTTTCGCCTTCATTCACTCATGTGTCTCCTTCATTGCCAAACATGCCAAAGGAACATTGATTTTTCTCTCTTTTTTTTCAGTGTGTATTTGTGTTTTTTTTTAACTTTTTTTTTTTATTTCAAAATTGTAAACTGATGACGAACTCCGAGCTCCTCGAGAAATTTTTTGAAGCTCCTACTGGCGCGAATTATCTTCTGCAGCGTCTCAGTTGTGGTTTTCCGCATTGGGACCATTTCTGTCCATTTAGAAAACGTCCATTGAAACTGTCCATTGTTTCCATGCTTGGACCTCGGCAAAGGTCCCACGAAGTCCGCACATACCGTCGCCCGTGGCTCCTCTGGGATCTGTGTCAGCATTTTTCCTGCGGCCTGCATCTGACTTGGTTTATACCGCAGGCATGTCTCGCACTTTCTGACATACTTCCTTATGTCCTTTTGCATCCCTGGCCAGAAGTACCTTGCTACTATTTTTGCAATTGTTTTTCTTCCGCCTAGATGTCCCGCTGTCGGTTCGTCGTGGTTCTCCTTTAGCACCTGCTCATATCCATCGGCACACACTGCTTCTATGATGCTACTTCTTCGCTTCCGGCTCTATGTGGAACATTTCGGTAAACCAGGCCTGCCTCTTCTACGTACTCTGGACATTTCTGTGGGTTTTCCCGTATTTTCCTTTTCAGTGGGCCTATCCATACGCACTCCATGTCTTCGGTTGTTGTGGCACTCATCAACTTTTCTATTATCGGCTGGCGGCAAAGTGCATCTGCAACCTTTTCTGTAGCTGATAACAAATTCATATTGTTGCAACTCAAACACCCATCTCGGGATCCTTCCAAGTGGGCTCTCTATATTATTCAGGCATTTCAGCGCCATATGATCCGTGAACACGTCGAACTGGTACCCCTCCAGGTACGAATTGTCCCCCTCCTCATCTGCCGAATTGCCCATATTATTGCTTGGCACTTCTTCTCAGTTGCTGAGTAATTTTTCTCCGCGCCCATCAGCGTTCGACTGGCGTAAGCCACCACTCGCTCGCCCTGGCGTCTGTTTGCAGTACAAATTTGTTCGAGAAATCCGGGCATGTCAACACTGGATCCTCTGCTAACCACGACTTTAGATTCTCAAACGCCTCTTGGTGTCTCGACGTCCATTCCCACTTTGTTCCCTTTCGAAGGAGATCGTTTAATTGTTGGGCGACCCCTGCGAAGTCAGCGACGAATCGCCGATACCACGACGCCATCCCAATGAACTGCCGTACCCCCTTCACGTTTGTTGGGGGTTCCAATTCCGTAATCGCTGCAACCTTTCAGGAATCCATAACAATTCCCTGCCTCGTTATCCGGTGGCCCATGTACAATACCTCTTCCCTGAAGAAATGGCACTTGTCCGTGTTTATCCTCAAGTTTGCCGCTTTCAGTCTACGGAATACTTCCTTCAAATTCGCCATATGCTCCTCCCTTGTGCGTCCGATCACGATGATGTCATCCTGATACGCACATGCATGCGGAGCCATATCCGGGCCATGACCTGGTCTAAGGCCCTTTGAAACGTGGCCGAATCTGAGTGTAATTCGAACGGCATTACCTTCCACTGGTACAGACTTTCCCTTGGAACCGTAAAAGCCGTGTACTTTCTGCTCCCTTCCTCCAGTGGGATTTGCCAATAGCTATCTTTAAGGTCGAGGCTGCTGAAAAATTTTGCCTCCCCCAATTGTTCCAGTATGAAGTTTATCCTTGGCATCGGGTACGCATCCTTTACTGATCGGAAATCCACGCACATTCTCCATTGGCCCGTCTTTTTTTTACCATGACGATGGGTGAGCTGTTGGCGATATTTGAAGGCTCGATGCATCCCTTTTCCAGCAGCTCTTCTACTTTTTCATTGATCTCCCCTTGTATTTTGGGGTTCTTTGGATAATACCTTTGCTTTATTGGGATGTCGTCCATTATCGTGATCCTATGATGCGTTTGTTTGAACAACCCTTCTGGTTTTTGAACGCCGCTAGCTCCTCCTCGATGAACCTTTTGTCCCGCTCGCTGTCCCATTCCTCCGAGGGATCAGTTATGGCTATGGACAGCCTATCCTCCAGGCATCCGCTCCATCTTTCTCTTCTCGGGATCATGACTTGGTGGCCTGCGCAGTTGTTGTGCCGAATTCTACGAGGAAATCTCATCCAAGCACCGCGCTGTCTCCCATGCCTGGCAACACTAACATATTCAAATTTGTTTTCTTGTTGCCAAAGCTTACTGTTGCCTGTAGTACCATTAAAGACTCCCGTTGGCCAACTTTATTATTATCCTTGTTGTTCTCCGCTCTCCGTCGATTCCCGGGTTCTCCGCTAGTTTTTTTGAGATAAAACTAGCCGTTGCCCCGGTGTCAATCATGGCCTTCACTTCTGCACCCCCGACCTTGACCACCGCCGCCAACTGCTGATCGTCTCCTGATAAACCTCCAACTAGTTCTGATTCGGCTGTCTTTCACTTTGGCTTGCTGCCCATTGTTGACTCGGCAGCTGTCACCTTGGGACTGTGCATTGTTTCCTCGGCTGCTGTTGCTGTTGCATTTCGCGTCGATCCTCAGGCTGCCATCTCTGCCTCCATCCCTGTCCTGGGAGGCTCTGCTGCTCCGGTGGTTTCTGGTGCAGTTCCTCTTTTGGCCACCTTTTGTCTACCGCTTGCCTATAAAAAACCCTTTTTTCTAAGACCTCTAAGCTCCTCGAATTCCTCGGCTAGACCCATAACCTCCTCGAGCGATGCGCATGCATATGGCCTCATGAACATTTTCATGCGCGGCATGCAGTTCGCCACCAGCCTTTCAATCACCTCCTTCGTGGATTTTCCTAAAAGCTTCATTAGCGTCTGAAGGTCCACCATATACTCCTTGAACGTATCTCCTCGCTAATGTTTCCGCTGACAGGCCTGGTCTGACAGTTTCTCAAAATATCCTTTCGGCAGGAAAAAGGCCTCGAAGTTTCTTCTAAACTCCTTCCATGTGAGCCACTCCTCATCGTTCATTATGAACCATCTTTGCGCTCTGCCCGGGAGTAGTTCTGTCATCGCCCGCGGGATTGTGTTTTATTCTAACCCGTAAGTTTTACCGGACCATGCTACTCGGTCCACGAACTCGAGAGGATCTCCTGTTCCCTCGAATCGGAACGACCATTCCCGGACTTGTTTGACCACTTTCGTGGACCTCTGTGCGTATTTCTCCTCGAATCCACGCGTGACCGCCATCACTTCGTCGTCCTTCGTGTCGTCGACCCACTTCTCTACTCTCTACTGTTCCATCCGCTGGGAGACCGTGCTCTCTGCACACTTCGCACAACTCCTCGTTGCGAAGCGCGTAAATCCAATTTTATCTCCCCATTTTGATGTTGTGTTACTCCTAAACTCTAAAGCAATCACGTTGTTTGGGCACCAGGTGTAACGAACTGTTTTTGGTATCTTTTGCTCGCAACAAATGCCGCGGCTAGCTCACAGAGTTTGGGGGATCGTTCCACCGAATTTATATATTCGACGTGATTGCCCGAGCCCAGAAGTAACACAGGGTGCTTCGTTACTAAAGGGTGAATCTCACCGGCTGCTCGGCTCAGCCAACCGACCGCTCGTCCTCCCGTCGATCCTCGATCACCGCTCCGGGATCATGATCCTGATCCTCTCGATGCTCCCGTTGTCGCCGCTGCTCCTGATCCTGATCCTCTCGCTGCTTCTCCTTTTTGCCTCCTTGTCCCTCCTACCGCGCCGGTATCCTCGGCTACGGTATCCTCGGCTACTGTATCCTCAGCTCACTGGGAATGCCCTTTCGCTGTTGCCGGCACCTAATCCAGGTTAGCAGACCGAGTGGCTGAGCTCCCAGGCGTACGCCGGGCAGGATATGCTGCTCGCTGCTTAGCGGCCGGATCAGGCCACGAAGGGCCTACCTACCGCACAGGACACGCCCCCTGGTCGCGTTCGCCACTCGCCTCCGAACACCTGCGTTCATACGCTCCGCAGTATCTATGGTAGAGGGGGGGGGGGGGGTCTTTCACTCAACTCTTCCAGCTTCCCGAGAAGACTCGGTCTCGATTTGCTCCAGGGGCCCTCCTTATATAGTGTCTGAGGCGCCCGCTAATCCTTGCAAATCCCGCTTCATGCCGTTAATCCTTCGTTCCTCTGTTCTCTGTTCTCTCCGTTAACTTTCTACGATTCCCGCCGCATTTCTATTGGCGGGCTTTCTTTGTTGCACCCCCCGTTTGCCCTGCTTGGGCCTTCCGTATTGTTATTGTGCAGGTCACCGGACTTTGTTCGGATATCCCCGCGTTCCCCCCCTTTGGGCATTACAAATGCATTTCGGCTTCTTTCCCCGCCGTCCCCGCTCTCTTCTATAACATTCGAGCGCGGACGCGGTGGCCCGCCCGGGACCGTTACGTTCCACGGTGATTCCTCTTTCTCCTTCTTCCGTGCGCGCAGCCGTGCTAGCTTGCCTGTCGCCCCGCTGTTGCCCCCCTTGCCACCTGTCTTGGCGTGTGGGAGATCTAATCTCCTCACTCTTCCCCCTTCTTCGGGAACGACAGAAGCTTCGTGTATCCATCTTCTTGCTTGTTTTTTTTACTCTTCCTCTTTTTTTCTTTTTTTTCTGTGTTGATATCCCTATTCACCTCCACCCTTCTAGTTTCATTTTTTTTTGTTTTTTTTTTTTTAATTTGGTTGTTTTTTCCTTGTATATATTTTTCATTCTTCTTCCTACTAATACCTATATTTCCCTACTATACAAGTTATTTGTAAGCGTGATCTTTATATTTATTTAATTATTTTCCTTTAGCCTGTTTAGGCAAGAGTTAAATAATAAACCAATTTCACTCTTTATTCACTTCCCTAAACCTGTTAAGGTATAGGTTAATGTTAGATTACAATTATTACATTTTTAATAATTCATTAGCACAACTATGGTTGTAGAGTACAGTTCTTAGACTAAACTAAGGGTCTGACCCGGCTGGAGCTTAAGGCCTGGTCGCCTGCTGTAGCTTTAAGTGCCGTTTGACAGTTTCTTTTTGTGGGAACTGGGTGTGTTAACTTCTCCTCCCTTTAAGTGGTCGCCGTCCCGGTGACTCGCTAGTTCCACGTCCTCAATAGTTCCTGATTCGGGGTGACCTCTGGTCTTTAGATAATGGTAGCCGAGCCAAATATAGAGCATAGTAGGAAGAAGGCGAGTAGGGTGATGGAGTAGCTGTGGATGGAACCCACAGGGAGACTTAGCCGGTTTTGGTGTGTCGTAATGTTGGCCACGGTCATGGCCGACACAGCAGGCTTTTTCATTGAGCTTCCCAGCTGGTTTACGAACCAAGTTCCTTTGAGACCTATCTTGTCAGAATTGGTTACCACGTAGGTTCCAGATATTTTTGGTCTCGTCCCTGGTCGTCGGTTCAGGTCATGTTGGCGTCGTTTACTATGAGGGTGCCGGGATCTACAACCGTAATTGGATCCAGATGACCTGGGAGCGTAGAGCATTGACAAATAGCCCCAGAAACTATTTGCTGAGCACAAGTGCCATTATGGAGCTCCCTGCAGAAGGGGGCGCCGACCGTCGTCTTGCAATTTCCGATGTTGATGTTTCGTCTTTGGCATTCAGAGACCAGGTTTGCACTTTCGAAGTCTAGGATCTTGTTGTGGTGCTGAACCGGATACACCGTTATCTTCTTACATAATTTCTTACAGAGTTTAGGGTTAGGAAATTTAAGGAATTAGGAATACTTTAATAAAAATTTAAGTTTAATAGAAATATTAGAAGTATCTAATCTAATATTTCTATTAAACTAATGTTAATAGGCAGCTTGTCTTTAAATTCGCCAATGTCAATGCTATCTAGAATTGCCGGTCTTACGATATTTAATTTTGCTAAGGTTAGGCCCATTAGAATATTTTCCAAATCCGTGATTATGATTCTGTTTTTAGCCAAAATGGTTTCCAAAAGGTGTGTCTCAATATTTGTTTCAAATTTTTGAATTTGGTTCATTGCCTTTACGAGTTCGTTCAAACGTTCTTGAAATTTGATATTTAATTCAGTTTGTCCTTCATCTGCTCTCATTAGTTGATTTAATTGAATTTTATTTGCTCCCAATCATTAAAGTCGAGTGTGTCTGCAATAACTTTTAAAGCTGTCCCTATTAAGTTTATACTCCTAGCGGCTCTACGATGAATTTTTAGGGTTGTTACTAACTTGCGAATGTGTGTGAGGTCTGTTATAATAACCGGTATCCTGTAATCGTCAGTAAATGTTCTTGTCAACGTTTCGGTCTGGTCAGGGTAGTCCTCGTAAGTTGTCGTGTTCGTCGTGTGTTGTAAGTTTCTGTAAGATTCCCAAACTACAATGTCACCGTCCTCTATGGGAATATAGTCTTCGTTCGTATAGTCATTCAGTTTCACCGTTGCGCCCGTTCTAGCAGCCATTAGTGACCACACTAGAAAGATATTAATGAATAAAAAATATAAAATGTATAAAAAAGGTGAAGAGTTAGCGAGGGTTATTAGCGTAGATTGTCCTTGTGGACTACCCTCCCTTTAATTAGGACCGTGGTTCCCAGGTCTGCCTCAATAACTTCCTCCGAACATTTCCAAGTCGCTTATTTGCTTTTAGAAAGACTTTTTCGCCTACTTGATAGTCCTTATATTTTGTCCAGTGTCTTTTTCTGGGCTTCTTGAATTTTCCTACTTATTCTTTTCTCGAATTTTGCGGACTTTAAGTGAACAGTTTCCATTGGTTTTTTATCGGTTACTGAGTGAATTGAATTATTATATTTGTTAGTCGCCAAAAGAATCAATTCTACATTGTCATTTAGATTGCGTCCCAGTTTCAGATATCTGGCTATTTCAGCTAGAGTGCTATGAAACCTTTCTACTTAACCATTTGAGGTGCTATGTAGAGGAGGGGCATTGGAAATGGTGATATTGAAGTGATTTAGCAAAATTGATTTAATGGTCTCGGAATTTAGTGATTTTTCATTATCGCAGTAGATTTTTTTCGTTTTTGGGAAGAAATTTATAATGTCTAACAGAGGGGCTTTTATGTCCACAATAGCCCTCGATGCGATGGTTTGCACTGCGGCGAATTTAGAAAATTTATCGACGCATGTAAGGAAAAGGGTTCCGTCTGTTGAGAAAATATCAATGTGTAGGATTTCCCCCACAGAAGAAGGTATAGGTGTTTCGGCTACCACCTGCTTAGATGGATGGCGTTTGTATTTTGCCATGGAACAGGTTCCGAAGTTCGACGTAATTTCCGTTGTTAACCTAAGCATTTTTGGGAAAAAATAATCCCTAAAAATTTGCTTTTCATTTTCCTGTGCTGCTCGATGAGCATTGTTGAGTTCTGCTATAACGATTTCTTTCTGTTCGGTCGTATCCGTTATGTCTATTACGAAGCTTTTTTTGTACTTGAAGGAAGTGCTAGGGAAAGACTCTATTAGTCGGTGCTGGATAAATGCCAAGGTTGGTAGGGTGCAATATATTGCGTTTACTACTTCAGCGTTTACCACTTCCTGTAATACATTTAGCTGGTTCTCCCGATTGGGGGTTCTAATTATGTGCCTCACCTTGCTTTTAAACAAGATGGCCGTTTCCACTGAAGAACTGTTTCCATCCTCAATTATTATTTTATTTCGAAAACAGTCTACTGGGGTGTCGGTGGTATCGATAGTGTATGTCACGGATTGTTCGCTATGAATGGTGGCTACATCTGATTCTCTCGTTCTCTTCTCGAACGTCTTCGAACGTCCGCCACAAGATTTTCCTTGCCTGGTTTATACATAACCCTTTCGCGTTAGGGTTTTTTTCTGAGACGGCAAAGGTGAGTGGTTGGTGGTCTGTAAAGATCCGCAAATCTTTTACTCCGTAAAGGTAATTTCGGAGGTTATTTAGTGCCCAAACAATGGCGAGGAGCTCTCGCTCGTTTGTTGCGTAATTTTTTTCGTTGTCACGAAGGCTACGTGATATCATTGTGATTGGGTTAAACGTTTCTCTCTGTTCTTGGCTCATATTGATGTCAATCTTTCTTGATTGATATTTGCTGACTTTGCCATTTTCTACCTTTAGAATATTTGTTAGGGGCCTTGCGATTGTCGCGAAGTTTTTAATGAAACACCTGTAATAGCTTGCTAACCCCAGAAATGATCGACCTCAGATCAGTGTTCTTGGTGGGGGAAATTTCTTAATGGCTTCTACCTTTACGGGTGAAGTTCGGAGTCCCCCTTGTGACACTATGAAGCCCAAGTATTCAACGCTCTTTTTAAAGAACTTTGACTTTTCCTGGGATACTCTAATGCCTGCTTCTAAGAGTTTTGTTAAGACCCAATCCACGTTCTTTACGTGGTCTTCTTTTGTTTTTGAGAAAATTATTACGTCATCTACATAAACGTAGCATAACTTAGAGATTCCCTCTCTTAGGACGTCATCGATAGCCCTCTGAAAGATGCTCGGAGATGCTGTTTATAGAAAAGGTAGTTTCTTCCTTGTCTTTTTCCGCCAGCTCTATCTGATGAAAGCCTGATTTGAGGTCGAGCGTTGTGAAAAATTGTGACTTGCCCATGTTCGACAGTATTGTCGAAATTGTAGGGATAGGATATCTATCATCCACGGTTCTTTGGTTTAGCTTCCTAAAGTCTATAACCAAACGCTTCTTCTTAGCCCCGTTTGGGTCTGTTCCCTTTTTATCTACAACCCAGGTGGGGTTGTTATATGGGGCTTGGATGGCCTTATTACGCCGTCCGCAAGAAGTTGTTTAACTTCTGCATTGACGAATTCGGTTACACTCATGGGGTGTAGGTAGGACCTGGAGTACACCGGTTTCCCATCAGTTTTAATTGTAGCTATAGTGTTTATATTAAATGGCAGCGCTTCTTCCGGATCGGCGGAGGCTTTATGATCTTTTACAATCATTTTATCAAAGGAGGCTTTTATTGCCAGGGGAACGTCCTCATCATTAATTTTAATAAAATTTACGTTTTCTGCCCTAGTGAATCTGATATTTTCATTTCCATTGTTTGTGTGCAGAATATTACCGGTAAAATTGAGTTTTGCATTCACTTGTTTAAGCAAGTCGAGCCCGATAATTCCGTCAAAGTCTTTGAGGTTATTTAGTATGAAAAAGGGTGTTTTTACGTTAAACACAGAAACTAGACATTTTTTGTCTATTTTGGTGAAGCCATGGATTGACTTCACCATGAAGGGTTTCTCCGCTGCAACGATGCCTTTCAGCCCCGGGATTGGAGTAATGTAAATTTTAGAAGTACCTGTGTCTAAAAGTAGTTTTATTTCCTTTCCTGCTACCGTACGTGTGATGTAAGGGAGCAGGGATTTTACCCTAAAAAATTACAGGAGTCTTCTCCATCCAGCTCTTCTTCTATTTCAGTAGCACAGGCTTGTGCTACAGAGTCATAGTCTTCATCGTCGGTTTTTTCTTCCGGCATGAAGTTTATTTTTTGTTGGAATCGTTCTGACTTCCCCTTTTTCCATGTTGTGGGCTGCCTAAACCTGGAAGAAGTGTCAACCTCCATTGGCTCCGGAGCTGGCTGACCCTACGTGTTGTAGGGTCTTTGTTTAAAAGAACCATTTTGGTTGTTGGTTCCCTTTTGGTTCCTAATAAAGTGAGGGTTTTTATTTATCGCCCCTGGGTTTTGGGTCTGTCCGTAGTGGGTTTGGGGATTTTTCCAACCTGTTTGCCGGTGGATGTTCGGCTTATGTGTTTTCTCTTCATTGTGTCGGGCGAAAGTGGCCCCAAAGGCGCTTCTTTCATTACTCGATTCCGCCTCTTGTGCCAGTGCTAATGCTGTTGGCAAGTCTCGTGGCTGTGCCGAAAAAACAGCTATTTTTACAGATTTTTTTAAGCCAGATACGAACGCATGCAAAGCGTCATTTCTGTGTTGTTCATTTAATACGGCCGCTGCGGCTGCGTCATGCGTCATAATTGTCTTGTTAGTTAAAAGCGTTAACTTTCGTTCTACCTCGTCATAGTAATTAAGCAGGGGGAGTTCCCCTTGTCTGCACAATCTTAATTCTTGTTTAATAACGTGCGTCGGAGTTTTGTCCGCTTATGTAAAATCTAGGCGTGCCAGTATGGCATGAAAGTTAAATACTGTGTTAAAAGATGCTAATTCAGCAGCCGCTGGTCCTCTGACTTTATTTTTTAGTATTCCTACGGCCTGATAGTGTCGGCTACTGCCATCATAAGGTTCAAAAACCTTATAGGCTGCGGTGGCGGCTTGCCTCCAGGAAACATAATTCTCCTGCTTGCCGTCAAATTCGGGGACTGACTAAATGTATATTCTAAAAAAAAATATTCTTTAATTGATAAAAATTTTGTATAAAGGAATTAATAATGTTCTTTCTGCTAGATACTGGCCATTTATTCTCTGAATATCTTATTTATTGGCGAAGAGTTTTAGACAAGAAGCCCACTCACATTTCTTAAGATTATTATGTTGTCGCTGATACTGCTGCTGGCTCGTGGCGTTGCTGCTACTGCTGCTGCTATCTCGTAGCGAGGGGTAACTTTACAGCTCCCTCTGTTTTTGTTTTTTGGTAAAACAAATTGCAAGCGTGATGGCAGTGTACTTGAGTGCTTGGCGAGTACTTGGAACTCCGAATTTGCAGTTACTTCGTAAATTGGTTAAACTGTATATCACGCAGGTTTGGTTCGCTGGTTTTTTGTTTTTTACTTTGTATGTTCATATTTCATTCTTGTCACCTTCGTGCCGTTTCTATTTACGGGATTTTTTTGATTTGGGTGCGGGTTTTCAATCACGTTGGGGCGCCAATTATTTGTAAGCGTGATCTTTATATTTATTTAATTATTTTCTTTTAGCCTGTTTAGACAAGAGTTAAATAATAAACCAATCGAGTTATTTTACTATTTATTCACTTCCCTAAACCTGTTAAGGTATAGGTTAATGTTAGATTACAATTATTAAATTGTTAATAATTCATTAGCACAACTATGGTTGTAGAGTACAGTTCTTAGACTAAACTAAGCGCTGTAGCTTTAAGTGCCGTTACACAGTTTTTCTTTGTGGAAACTGGGTGTTAGAACTTACATTTAATTATTTTTTAATTTTTTGTTTTGTTAATTTTTTTTCCATTGTTTTCTCTTTTTTTTCAGTGTGTGTTTTTGTTTACATTTTATTTTTTTAACCTTTGATTTCAAAATTGTAAACTGATGACGAACTTTGAGCTCCTCAAGAAATTTTTTGAAGCTCCTACTGTTGAACTGGACACCATTGTCTGTCACCATTACCTTTGGCACCCCGTATCTCGCGATATCCTTTCGCGAATTGCCTTCTGCAGCGTCCCAGTTTTGGCTTTCCGCATTGGGACCATTTCTGTCCATTTTGAAAACGTCCATTGAAACTGTCTATTGTTTCCATGCTTGGACCTCGGCAAAGGTCCCACGAAGACCGCACATACCGTCGCCAGTGGCTCCTCTGGGATCTGTGTCATGCTACTTCTTCGCTTCCGGCTCTATGTGGAACATTTCGGTAAACTAGGCCTGCCTCTTCTACGTACTCTGGACATTTTTGTGGGTTTTCTCGTATTTTCCTTTTCAGTGCGGCTATCCATACGCACTCCATGTCTTCGCTTGTTGTGGCACTCATCAACTTTTCTATTTTCGTCTGGCGGGAAAGTGCATCTGCAACTACGTTCAGCTTACCTTTTCTGTAGCTGATAACAAATTCATATTGTTGCAACTCAAACACCCATCTCGGGATCCTTCCAAGTGGGCTCTTTATATTATTCAGCCATTTCAGCGCCATATGATCCGTGACCACGTCGAACTGGTACCCCTCCAGTTACGAATTGTCCCTCTCCTCATCTGCCGAATTGCCCATATTATTGCTTGGCACTCTTTCTCAATTGCGAATCGCCGATACCACGACGCCATCCCAATGAACTGCCGTACCCCCTTCACGTTTGTTAGGGGTTCCAATTCCGTAATCGCTGCCACCTTTCAGGGATCCATGGCAATTCCCTGCCTCGTTATCCGGTGGCCCATGTACAATACCTCTTCCCTGAAGAAATGGCACTTGTCCGTGTTTATCCTCAAGTTTGCCGCCTTCAGAATACTTCTTTCAAATTCGCCATATGCTCCTCCCTTGTGCGTCCGATCACGATGATGTCATCCTGATACGCACATGCATGCGGAGCCATATCCGGGCCATGACCTGGTCTAAGGCCCTTTGAAACGTTGCCGAGGCTGAGTGTAATTCGAACGGCATTACCTTCTAATGGTACAGACCTTTCCCTGGTACCGTAAAAGCCGTGTACTTTCTGCTCCCTTCCTCCAGTGGGATTTGCCAATAGCTATCTTTAAGGTCGACGCTGCTGAAAAATTTTGCCTCCCTTAATTGTTCCAGTATGAAGTTTATCCGTGGCATCGGGTACGCATCCTTTACTGATCGGAAATCCACGCATATTCTCCATTGGCCCGTCTTTTTCTTTACCATGACGATGGCTGAGCTGTGGGCGATATTTGAAGGCTCGATGCATCCCTTTTCCAGCAGCTCTTCTACTTTTTCATTGATCTCCCCCTGTATTTTGGGGTTCTTTGGATAATACCTTTGCTTAATTGGGATGTCGTCCATTATCGTGATCCTATGCTGCGTTATCTTGGAACAACCCTGCTGGTTTTTGAACGCCGCTAGCTTCTCCTCGATGAACCTCCTTTTGTCCCGCTCGCTCTCCCATTCCTCCGAGGGTTCAGTTCAAGCTATGGAAAGCATATCCTCCAGGCATCCGCACCATCTTTCTTTTTTCGGGATCGTGCCTTGGTGGCTTGCGCCATTTTATTGCTGTGCTGAATTCTGCGAGGAAATCCCATCCAAGCACCGCGCTGTCTCCCATGCCTGGAAACACCAACATATTCAAAATTTTTTTTCCAACTAGTTCTGATTCGGCTGTCTTTCACTTTGGCTTACTGCCCATTGTTGACTCGGCTGCTGTCGCCTTGGGACTGTGCATTGTTGCCTCGGCTGCTGTTGCTGTGGCATTTCGCGTCGATCCTCAGGCTTCCATCTCTGCCTCCATCCCTGTCCTGGGAGGCTCTGCTGCTCCGGTGGTTTCTGATGCAGTTCCTCTTTTGGCCACCTTTTGTCTACCGCTTGCCTATTAAAAACCTCTTTTTCCAAGGCCTGCTCCTCGAATTCCTCGGCTTGACCCATAACCTCCTCGAGCGATGCGCATGCGTAAGGCCTCATGAACATTTTTATGCGCGGCATGCAGTTCTCCACCAGCCTTTCAATCACCTCCTTCGTGGATTTTCCTAAAAGCTTCATTAGCGTCTGAAGGTCCACCATATACTGTAGTATGCACATATATTGAATACCCACTGTACCGAAGATACTTAAAGGGTACACACTGTAACACTTTGTTGCAGTGTTTACATATTTCAAAATCCCGGTCATAACTCCTAAGTGGCCGAAATATGATCCGATCGTTATGGATTAGCCCACACACGGTAAATGCTAGCGTCGGCATAATTGCAACGAACGGACAGCATATACATACCTCTCGCGCTTACACTTGAGAGCGCATAGCAATATACATAAGTATATAGATACGTAGCCGTCTCTCTGCCGCTGCCTGCGAGCAGCGCAGCTATGAGACTTAGCCTTAGTTAGACTTAAAGAATATTGTAAAAGAGCAGAGACCTTTCGGTCGTTGGAGCGGCACCATTGCTGCTCCAATAAATAAACTCCAATAAATAAACTCCAAACACATTTCAATACAAAATAAAACCAAACATATTTCAATACAAAACAAAATGAAACTTATTTCATGGCGACCGTGACATGAGTCCTGGAGGACTTAGGAAGATATTCGGAACCAAGGCTAAAAGGAATCAAAGGATTGAAAATGCAAAAGGAAAAATACATCATACGAGAAAAACGTCTGAGTGAGTAGAGTGTGCACAATGGTACGTGGAGGTCTAAAGAAAAAAATCAACAAAAGAATAGCCCGCATAAAGTGGCTACTATTTGCTCAATCCACTCCGCCCCCATGGACGACGGCGCAAAAGCTATACAACGAGCTTGAATTCTTAAGAGAAACCCTCCAAAACAAAGTACCACAGAGCACAACTCGCTCGGAAAATCAAATTAAAGTTATAAACCAAAAACTAATATCGACACAAAATATTTCCAAGCCTCTGCCAAAACGACCACAGGTCTGCCCGACCGACTGCCCCGGACCTCTCAACTCTGCAGCATGCAATTGCACATGCGTGAAGCCGAAGAATAAAGCGAAGACCAACCCAAAACAATAGCAAGCGTGGGAGGCACGACCGCCACCTGCGCCCTCGAGGGAGCGTCAGCGCAGCCAAACCGGCGACGACCAGCTGACGTGGAAGGAAGGACCACCAAACCTGGGGAAAAATTTTTTTTTTTCATGCACTGCGCTGCATATTTTTTTTGATTGCACTGCGATGCATATTTTTTTTATATTCATAATATAATATTTTGTAAAATTGAGCGGAACCTTTTCTGCTCGATTAGACGTGTAGCCTGTAAAGCTACGCAAAAAACTAGGTAGGAAGCTGTTAACTTAAATGCGCAGTAATGCAATAAGTAAATTTCCAACAGAAGATCTTTATAATTTTAATGAAACACAAATAAAAGTATATGCAAAACCCACCAAAATGACGTTGGACATAAAAACAGTGGATTCCACTGCCAATGTCATCAACAAGGTAGAATCTACCAACGTTGATCTATATTGGGTACATGTACTTTTAGTAATCATTGTCGTTATTATGTGCGCCGCTGTTTTTTATAAGATTTACAAGCTGCATAATAATTGTCTGAAAAAAAGGTATATGAGCCGGGGAAATGACCTGGATAAAATATAAGCAGCAAATAAATAAAAATAAGGAAAAAAATATATATAGCACAAACAACAGATTACACATAAATGTTAACACCTAAAAATCTAAGAAAATGAAATAAAAAATAAATAAAATAAAATAATAAATATAAAATATGTCAATATATTCCTCTCACAAAGTACGGCCAAACTAAAGGCATGGAATGGAACAAATTATACACAGAATTATCAAACATTAAAACTAATTTTGACAGATCATATAAGTCACTAACCCAGAATAGACCTATCCAAACGAACACTGTTAGGAAGCATGTTGAAATATTAGTAGAATGCTTTAATGAAGCACGAATGCTAATACATAAACACAGGGAAAGGTTAAATCAAGATCATTGGTCGCAGGTATCGAAACTTTTGATCCGACTACGATCTAATTTAATATTTGTTAAACAAAAGTACAGTTTAGAAATATCGATACCAACCGTTCTAAACACCCCAATAGCAGTTGACACTGCACCTGACTCAGAATCAACAGAAGCGAATGAATCAGAGTCAGAAGAGATTCCCAAAGTAAACCTCAAAATAGAGGATGAAGATTTGAATAATCTTACTATTCCAGCGGTATACACTGATCTGGACAATTCAGCAGATTCAGATACCTCTAGTGTAATAGAAAACAAAATAATTAACTTTGTAACAATGGCACAATCAAATATTGATTTTATTAATACAGCATCCAAGCTTATACCAGTTTTTGATGGTAAGGCTGAAAATTTAACGAGTTTCATTGATGCTTTACAAATAATAGAATCGATAAAAGGCGAGCACGAAGAATTAGCTGTCTCCATAATAAAAACAAAGCTAAAAGGTGTCGCCAGAAATCTAATCGGTAATGAGACAACAATTACTGAAGTGATTTCTAAACTAAGAGGCAACGTCAAGGGCGAAACTGTAGAAGTATTATCAGCGAAGCTGATGAACCTACAGCAGCGCAATAAAACTGCTAACCAATATACCCAAGAAATTGAGCAGATGACGAAAGCATTAGAAGGTGCATTTATAACGGATGGTTTACCTTTAGAGCTAGCCAGAAGTTATTCCACGCAGCATGCGGTCAAAGCAATGACTAAAAATTGCACAATCGATAGGGTGAAACTTATCATGCAAGCTGGCACCTTTAGTACTATGAACGATGCTGTTTCCAAATTTGTCAATAGTTGCACCGAAGCAACTGGACAGTCAAATACTGTCCTATATTTCAAGAATTATCCACAGCGCGGCTCATATCGCGGACGTGGAAATTATAGAGGTAATTCTCGTGGTAATTACAATAACTACAACAACAATTACCAAAATAACAACAATAACTACAACAACCAAAACAACAGGGGAGGACGAGGCCAATATAGAGGAAACTATAGAGGCGGTGGAAACTCGTACCAAGGCCCCAATGGCAATAATCAAAGCAATGTCAGAATTGCACAAAATACTGACCAAAACACTTCGGGAAACTCCCAAAGCCCTTTAAATACTCAATAGTAAAAGAAGTCAGAGTTCACACCATTAATCTCAGTCAAAATATATTCGTTTCATTTTTCAATGTAGCTACTGGAAAAGAGCTTATCTTTTTAATAGATACAGGTGCAGACATTTCCATTTTAAAAGAAACTTCGGATACCTTCCAAAACATCCAAGATGATCACATCATAGACATAAAAGGCATAAGTCAAGAAATAACCAAATCCAAAGGTTTAGTTTCTTTGGAAATACAGACAACTAAATACATAATTCCACACGATTTTCATATTCCCAAATTCACGTTTCCCAATTCCATGCGATGGAATAATAGGCATCGACTTTATAAAAAAATTCAACTGTCAATTAGACTTCAAGCCATCTGAAGATTGGCTTATAATTAGACCCAATAACTTAAAATTTCCAATTAATGTACCAATAACTCATAGTTCTGGCAATAATTCAATACTTCTGCCAGCAAGATCCCAAGTTATTCGGAAAATTGAGCTTAACTTAAAAGAAGACAGTGTATTTATTCCAAATCAGGAAATTCAGCATGGCATTTATATTGCAAATACCATAGCAACATCTAATAATGCCTTCATAAGACTACTAAACACAACAAATACCAACCAAGTAGTCAGTACTGATAACCTAACATATGAACCACTTTCGAACTACGATGTAGTCAATACAAATTCAGACAATAGGAAAAAATCCGTACTATCACAACTTTCAAAAAACTTCCCTCCACAGTTTAAGTCACAGCTTTCTAGCTTATGCACCCAGTATAGCGATATATTCGGATTGGAAACCGAATCAATAACCACCAATAATTTTTATAAACAGAAATTGAGATTAAAAGATGATGAACCCGTATATATAAAAAACTATCGAAGCCCACATAGTCAGGTGAACGAAATTCAAAAGCAAGTAGGTAAATTAATCTCTGACGGGATTGTCGAACCGTCAGTATCTGAATACAATAGCCCATTGTTACTTGTGCCTAAGAAATCATCCCCCGGGTCAAATGTTAAGAAATGGCGATTAGTAATTGACTACCGCCAGATAAATAAAAAATTACTATCTGATAAATTCCCATTACCTAGAATTGATGACATTTTAGATCAACTAGGTCGAGCAAAATACTTTTCATGTCTTGACTTAATGTCAGGATTCCATCAAATTGAACTCGAAAAAGGCTCAAGAGATATAACGTCCTTTTCAACGAGCAACGGCTCATATCGTTTCACGCGATTACCTTTTGGATTAAAAATAGCCCCTAATTCGTTTCAAAGAATGATGACTATTGCGTTCTCCGGTCTAGAACCTTCTCAAGCATTCCTTTATATGGATGACTTAATAGTAATTGGCTGTTCCGAAAAGCATATGCTTAAGAACTTAACAGATGTTTTTGAGAAATGTAGAAGATACAACCTAAAGTTACATCCAGAAAAATGTTCATTTTTTATGCATGAAGTGACTTTTCTAGGTCATAAATGCACTGATAAAGGAATACTTCCAGATGACAAGAAATACGATGTCATTATGAACTACCCAGTTCCGCACGACGCGGACAGTGCTAGACGTTTCCGTAGCATTTTGTAACTATTATAGACGTTTTATAAAAAATTTCGCCGACTATTCACGGCACATAACAAGATTATGTAAAAAGAATGTTCCTTTTAAATGGACGGATGAGTGTGAAAATGCATTTCAATACTTAAAAACAAAACTTATGGAACCTACCTTGCTACAATATCCAGATTTCACTAAAGAATTCTGTATAATAACAGATGCAAGAAAGCAAGCATGTGGAGCGGTTTTAACTCAAAACCATAATGGACTCCAACTTCCCATTGCATACGCATCAAGAGCATTTACAAAAGGTGAAAGTAACAAATGTACTACTGAGCAGGAATTGGCTGCAATTCATTGGGCGATATTACATTTCAGACCATATATATATGGAAAGCATTTCTTAATAAAAACAGACCACAGACCTTTAATATACCTCTTCTCAATGATCAATCCCAGTTCTAAACTGACACGTATGAGGCTCGAACTAGAAGAATACGATTTTACAGTCGAATATTTAAAGGGAAAAGATAATTATGTAGCTGATGCTTTATCAAGGATAACCATCAAAGATCTACAAAATATAACTAGAAATATATTGAAAGTCACTACCAGATATCAAAGTAGACAAAAATTCCGCGCGGAAAATCAAAAACAAGAATTGCCTATGCAATCTTTAAATAAAGCTTCTAAGCCCAACGTATACGACGTCATAAACAATGATGAAGTACGTAAAGTAGTGACCTTGCAGATAAAAAATTCGTTATGTTTATTTAAACAAGGCAGAAAAATTACTGCAAGATATGATGTTAGCGATTTATATACTAATGGAGTTATTGACTTAGATCAATTTTTCCAAAGGCTTGAAATGCAAGCCGGTATACATAAAATCAGCCAACTCAAAGTGGCACCGTGGGAAAATATCTTTGAATATACTTCAGTAGATAATTTTAAATTAATGGGCAATAAAATTTTGAAAACATTAAGAGTAGCGCTACTCAACCCGGTGACCAAAATAACAAATTTAAAAGAAAAAGAAGCAATTTTGTCTACATTTCATGATGATCCAATTCAAGGAGGTCATACTGGCATATCAAAAACTTTGGCCAAAGTAAAAAGACACTATTACTGGAAAGGCATGTCTAAAGATATAACTGAGTACGTAAGAAAATGTCAAAAATGCCAGAAAGCCAAAATAACTAAACACATAAAGACTCCTTTAACAATTACAGACACACCAATAAACGCTTTCGACAGAGTGATAGTGGACACCATTGGTCCATTGCCAAAATCAGAAAATGGCAATGAGTATGCAGTCACTTTAATATGTGATTTAACTAAGTATTTAGTTGCAATACCTGTTCCAAATAAAAATGCTAATACTGTCGCTAAAGCAATATTTGAATCTTTTATTCTGAAGTACGGTCCAATGAAGACGTTCATTACGGACATGGGAACAGAATATAAGAATTCAATTATAGACGATTTATGCAAATATTTAAAGATTGAAAATATTACATCCACAGCACACCACCACCAGACAGTTGGAACAATAGAAAGAAGTCATAGAACTTTCAATGAGTACATACGATCTTACATATCGGTTGATAAAACTGATTGGGACGTATGGCTTCAATATTTTGTCTTTTGTTTCAACACGACCCCATCTATGGCACACACTTATTGTCCATATGAGCTAGTATTCGGTAAAACAAGTAATTTACCGAAACATTTTAATAGCATAGATAGTATAGAAGCACTATATAATATAGATGACTATGCTAAGGAGAGTAAGTATAGATTAGAAGTAGCCTATAAAAGAGCTAGAGTTATGTTAGAAACAAATAAGAATAGAAATAAAATTCTATATGATCATAAAGTAAGGGATATAGATATATCAGTAGGTGACCAAGTTTTATTAAAAAACGAGACAGGTCATAAGTTAGATCCTAAATATACAGGTCCGTATATAGTAACGGAAATAGGAGATAGAGACAACATTATAATAACAAATAATAAACATAGGAAACAAACAGTTCATAAGGATAGGTTAAAAATCTTTATTTCATAAATTGTACTTAGTATGGCCATACAAAGACACACCTATATAAATAAATAAATAAACATATATTTTTTTTATAATTTCATTTTCTTCAATTCTAATAAAATAAAAAAAAAAAAGGGAATGTATTAATTAGAAATTTTTATTATAAAAATAACTTCATTATATTACGTTATTTTTCAAAAGGAGGGAGATGTAGTATGCACATATATTGAATACCCACTGTACCGAAGATACTTAAAGGGTACACACTGTAACACTTTGTTGCAGTGTTTACATATTTCAAAATCCCGGTCATAACTCCTAAGTGGCCGAAATATGATCCGATCGTTATGGATTAGCCCACACACGGTAAATGCTAGCGTCGGCATAATTGCAACGAACGGACAGCATATACATACCTCTCGCGCTTACACTTGAGAGCGCATAGCAATATACATAAGTATATAGATACGTAGCCGTCTCTCTGCCGCTGCCTGCGAGCAGCGCAGCTATGAGACTTAGCCTTAGTTAGACTTAAGGATATTGTAAAAGAGCAGAGACCTTTCGGTCGTTGGAGCGGCACCATTGCTGCTCCAATAAATAAACTCCAATAAATAAACTCCAAACACATTTCAATACAAAATAAAACCAAACATATTTCAATACAAAACAAAATGAAACTTATTTCAATACTCCTTGAACGGTTCTCCTCGCTAATGTTTCCGCTGCCGGACCTGGTCTGCCAGTTTCTTAAAATATCCTTTCGGCAGGAAAAAGGCCTCGAAGCTTCTTCTAAACTCCTTCCATGTAATCTAGCATCGCCCGCGGGATTGTGTTTATTTCTAACCCATAAGTTTTAGCGGACCATGCTACTCGGTCCACGAACTCGAGAGGAACTCCTGTTCCCTCGAATCGGAACGACCATTCCCGGACTTGTTTGACCACTTTCGTGGACGTCTGCGCGTATTTCTCCTCGAATCCACGCGTGACCCCCATCACTTCGTCGTCCTTCGTGTCGTCGACCCACTTCTCTACTCTCTACTGTTCCATCCGCTGGAAGACCGTGCTCTCTGCACACTTCGCACTACTCCTCGTTGCGAAGCGCGTAAATCCAATTTTATCTCCCCATTTTGATGTTGTGTTACTCCTAAACTCTAAAGCAATCACGTTGTTTGGGCACCAGGTGTAACGAACTGTTTTTGGTATCTTTTGCTCGCAACAAATGCCGCGGCTAGCTCACAGAGTTTGGGGGATCGTTCCACCGAATTTATATATTCGACGTGATTGCCCGAGCCCAGAAGTAACACAGGGTGCTTCGTTACTAAAGGGTGAATCTCACCGGCTGCTCGGCTCAGCCGACCGACCGCTCGTCCTCCCGTCGATTCTCGATCACCGCTCCGGGATCATGATCCTGATCCTCTCGCTGCTCCCGTTGTCGCCGCTGCTCCTGATCCTGATCCTTATCCTCTCGCTGCTTCTCGGCTACTGTATCCTCAGCTCACTGGGAACGCCCTTTCGCCGTTGCCGGCACCTAATCCAGGTTAGCAGACCGAGTGGCTGAGCTCCCAGGCGTACGCCGGGCAGGATATGCTGCTCGCTGCTTAGCGGCCGGATCAGGCCACGAAGGGCCTACCTACCGCACAGGACACGCCCCCTGGTCGCGTTCGCCTCCAAACACCTGTGTGCATACGCTCCGCAGTATCTATGGTAGAGGGGGGGGGGGGGGGGTCTTTCACTCAACTCTTCCAGCTTCACTAGAAGACTCGGTCTCGATTTGCTCCAGGGGCCCTCCTTATATAGTGCCTGAGGCGCCCGCTAATCCTTGCAAATCTCGCTTCATGCCGTTAATCCTTCGTTCCTCTGTTCTCGCCGTTAACTTTCTCCAATTCCCGCCGCATTTCTATTGGCGGGTTTTCTTTGTTGCACCCCCCGTTTGCCCTGCTTGGGCCTCCGATCCGAGGTCACCGGAGTTTGTTCGGATTTCCCCGCGTTCCCCCCCCCCTTTGGGAATTACACATGCATTTCTGCGTCTTCTAAACTTAGCTGCGCTGTCGTGGGCCACTTCTTTCCCCCCCGTTCCCTCTCTCTTCTATAACATTCAAGCGCGGACGCGGTGGCCCGCCCGGGACCGTTACGTTCCACGGTGATTCCTCTTTCTCCTTCTTCCGTGCGCGCAGCCGTGCTAGCTTGCCTGTCGCCCCGCTGTTGCCCCCCTTGCCACCTGTCTTGGCGTGTGGGAGATCTAATCTCCTCACTCTTCCCCCTTCTTCGGGAACGACAGAAGCTTCGTGGTTCCAGCTTCTTGTTTGTGTTGGTTTTGTTTGTTTTTTTTCTCTTTCTCTTTTTTTCTATTTTTTCTGTGTTGATATCCCTATCAACCTCCCCCCTTCTTCGGGTGACATTAGGTTTGTTTCCCTTATATTCTTTTTTGTATTAATTTTTTTTTGAAATTGTATCTATTTTTTTTTATAACAATTTTCATGCTCGTTGTATATGTAGATCTTTTCCTTTTTTTTTTTTGTTGTGTTTTAAATTTATTACATTTTTTTCTTTGTATATATTTTTTCCTTCCTTATAATTATATTTCCCTAGTATACATCTATCTTTTCTTCTGGTTTCATTTTTTGGAACGAAGTTTCGTATGGCGCGGTATGAGCTTGGCGGAGGAGGGCTAGCCGAAAAAAACCGTAACGTAACGTTAAACGGCTATCTGTCTGCTTCTTCTTCGTAGAGTGGGAGAATATAACCATTTCTCCACTCTCTCGCTCTCCACAGTCGAGCGTTTTTCCACTGCCCATGCTGCTCACTACGCGAGATTCACGAGTATGCTTATAGCTCAATTAGTGAAATTTTTGTACATGTGACGGCTGTCGCGTCGCCGCAATGAAATTAAAATCTGACCCTTGTAATAATTACATTTACAGCGTTGATGGAATACCTCAACCAAATGTATCAGTAAATTTGGGGGTCAAAGAAAATATTTAAAAAAAAAATTGCACGAAAAACCGCCGCAAAGTATCAAAAAGAGTATTGGGATAATCAGGAATCCATTCGAAAAAGAAATGCGCAGCGCCAGAAAAATTTTCGATAGCGACAGAAGGACAGTCAAAAAATTGGAGCAGAGCCATCGAATTTTAATAATCAGAAGTCAATGCAAAAAGGACCGAAGCCGGGGGGAATCGAAAACAAATTCACAGCGTCAAAAAGAGTTTAGGAAACGCAGAAAAAAACCAAAAAACTCTCGACGCTCTAAAAATTCCTTTACTATCGACGTTCAATGGGTTTTCATACCCGATCATTCCCTCTTATTTGCCAAAATTAAATATGATCGAGCAGCGACTCATTTCACCAAGAATGGCATTCATGCAAATCAGAAGACTTAGGCATATCAATTGTCAATATGGTATTTACGGACAAATTGTTGTAAATTGTTGTTGTAAATCATTTTTCGCCTTCATTCACTCATGTGTCTCCTTCATTGCCAAACATGCCAAAGGAACTTCGTTCCTCACGTGTGTCCCTAGACACACATTGATTTTTCTCTCTTTTTTTTCAGTGTGTGTTTGTGTTTAGATTTTTTTTTTTAGTTTTTTTTGTATTTCAAAATTGTAAACTGATGACAAACTCCGAGCTCCTCGAGAAATTTTTTGAAGCTCCTACTGGCGCGAATTATCTTCTGCAGCGTCTCAGTTGTGGTTTTCCGCATTGGGACCATTTCTGTCCATTTAGAAAACGTCCATTGAAACTGTCCATTGTTTCCATGCTTGGACCTCGGCAAAGGTCCCACGAAGTCCGCACATACCGTCGCACTTTCTGACATACTTCCTTATGTCCTTTTGCATCCCTGGCCAGAAGTACCTTGCTACTATTTTTGCAATTGTTTTTCTTCCGCCTAGATGTCCCGCTGTCGGTTCGTCGTGGTTCTCTTTTAGCACCTGCTCATATCCATCGGCACACACTGCTTCCATGATGCTACTTCTTCGCTTCCGGCTCTATGTGGAACATTTCGGTAAACCAGGCCTGACATTTCTACGAACTCTGGACATTTCTGTGGGTTTTCCCGTATTTTCCTTTTCAGTGGGCCTATCCATACGCACTCCATGTCTTCGCTTGTTGTGGCACTCATCAACTTTTCTATTATCGGCTGGCGGCAAAGTGCATCTGCAACCTTTTCTGTAGCTGATAACAAATTCATATTGTTGCAACTCAAACACCCATCTCGGGATCCTTCCAAGTGGGCTCTCTATATTATTCAGGCATTTCAGCGCCATATGATCCGTGATCACGTCGAACTGGTACCCCTCCAGGTACGAATTGTCCCCCTCCTCATCTGCCGAATTGCCCATATTATTGCTTGGCACTTCTTCTCAGTTGCTGAGTAATTTTTCTCCGCGCCTATCAGCGTTCGACTGGCGTAAGCCACCACTCGCTCGCCCTCATCAGTGTCCTGTGTTAGGCCTGCACCCACGCCGTAGTCGCTGGCGTCTGTTTGCAGTACAAATTTGTTCGAGAAATCCGGGCATGTCAGCACTGGATCCTCTGCTAACCACGACTTTAGATTCTCAAACGCCTCTTGGTGTCTCGGCGTCCATTCCCACTTTGTTCCCTTTCGAAGGAGATCGTTTAATTGTTGGGCGACCCCTGCGAAGTCAGCGACGAATCGCCGATACCACGACGCCATCCCAATGAACTGCCGTACCCCCTTCACGTTTGTTGGGGGTTCCAATTCCGTAATCGCTGCAACCTTTCAGGGATCCATGGCAATTCCCTGCCTCGTTATCCGGTGGCCCATGTACAATACCTCTTCCCTGAAGAAATGGCACTTGTCCGTGTTTATCCTCAAGTTTGCCGCTTTCAGTCTACGGAATACTTCCTTCAAATTCGCCATATGCTCCTCCCTTGTGCGTCCGATCACGATGATGTCATCCTGATACGCACATGCATGCTGAGCCATATCCGGGCCATGACCTGGTCTAAGGCCCTTTGAAACGTGGCCGAAGCTGAGTGTAATTCGAACGGCATTACCTTCCACTGGCACAGACCTTCCCCTGGAACCGTAAAAGCCGTGTACTTTCTGCTCCCTTCCTCCAGTGGGATTTGCCAATAGCTATCTTTAAGGTCGAGGCTGCTGAAAAATTTTGCCTCCCTCAATTGTTCCAGTATGAAGTTTATCCGTGGCATCGGGTACGCATCCTTTACTGATCGGAAATCCACGCACATTCTCCATTGGCCCGCCTTTTTTTTACCATGACGATGGGTGAGCTGTTGGCGATATTCGAAGGCTCGATGCATCCCTTTTCCAGCAGCTCTTCTACTTTTTCATTGATCTCCCCCTGTATTTTGGGGTTCTTTGGATAATACCTTTGCTTTATTGGGATGTCGTCCATTATCGTGATCCTATGATGCGTTTGTTTGAACAACCCTTCTGGTTTTTGAACGCCGCTAGATCCTCCTCGATGAACCTTTTGTCCCGCTCGCTGTCCCATTCCTCCGAGGGATCAGTTATGGCTATGGACAGCCTATCCTCCAGGCATCCGCTCCATCTTTCTCTTCTCGGGATCATGACTTGGTGGCCTGCGCAGTTGTTGTGCCGAATTCTACGAGGAAATCTCATCCAAGCACCGCGCTGTCTCCCATGCCTGGCAACACTACCATATTCAAATTTGTTTTCTTGTTGCCAAAGCTTACTGTTGCCTGTAGTACCATTAAAGACTCCCGTTGGCCAACTTTATTATTATCCTTGTTGTTCTCCGCTCTCCGTCGATTCCCGGGTTCTCCGCTAGTTTTTCTGAGATAAAACTAGCCGTTGCCCCGGTGTCAATCATGGCCTTCACTTCTGCACCTCCGACCTTGACGACCGCCGCCAACTGCTGATCGTCTCCTGATAAACCTCCAACTAGTTCTGATTCGGCTGTCTTTCACTTTGGCTTGCTGCCCATTGTTGACTCGGCTGCTGTCGCCTTGGGACTGTGCATTGTTGCCTCGGCTGCTGTTGCTGTTGCATTTCGCGTCGATCCTCAGGCTGCCATCTCTGCCTCCATCCCTGTCCTGGGAGGCTCTGCTGCTCCGGTGGTTTCTGGTGCAGTTCCTCTTTTGGCCACCTTTTGTCTACCGCTTGCCTATTAAAAACCTCTTTTTCTAAGGCCAGCTCCTCGAATTCCTCGGCTAGACCCATAACCTCCTCGAGCGATGCGCATGCATATGGCCTCATGAACATTTTCATGCGCGGCATGCAGTTCTCCACCAGCCTTTTAATCACCTCCTTCGTGGATTTTCCTAAAAGCTTCATTAGCGTCTGAAGGTCCACCATATACTTCTTGAACGGTTCTCCTCGCTAATGTTTCCGCTGCCGGACCTGGTCTGACAGTTTCTCAAAATATCCTTTCGGCAGGAAAAAGGCCTCGAAGCTTCTTCTAAACTCCTTCCATGTGAGCCACTTCTCATCGTTCATTATGAACCATCTTTGCGCTCTGCCCGGGAGTAGTTCTGTCATCGCCCGCGGGATTGTGTTTTTTTCTAACCCGTAAGTTTTAGCGGATCATGCTACTCGGTCCACGAACTCGAGAGGATCTCCTGTTCCCTCGAATCGGAACGACCGTTCCCGGACTTGTTTGACCACTTTCGTGGACCTCTGTGCGTATTTCTCCTCGAATCCACGCGTGACCGCCATCACTTCGTCGTCCTTCGTGTCGTCGACCCACTTCTCTACTCTCTACTGTTCCATCCGCTGGGAGACCGTGCTCTCTGCACACTTCGCACAACTCCTCGTTGCGAAGCGCGTAAATCCAATTTTATCTCCCCATTTTGATGTTGTGTTACTCCTGAACTCTAAAGCAATCACGTTGTTTGGGCACCAGGTGTAACGAACTGTTTTTGGTATCTTTTGCTCGCAACAAATGCCGCGGCTAGCTCACAGAGTTTGGGGGATCGTTCCACCGAATTTATATATTCGACGTGATTGCCCGAGCCCAGAAGTAACACTCAACTCTTCCAGCTTCACTAGAAGACTCGGTCTCGATTTGCTCCAGGGGCCCTCCTTATATAGTGCCTGAGGCGCCCGCTAATCCTTGCAAATCTCGCTTCATTCCGTTAATCCTTCGTTCCTCTGTTCTCGCCGTTAACTTTCTCCAATTCCTGCCGCATTTCTATTGGCGGGTTTTCTTTGTTGCACCCCCCGTTTGCCCTGCTTGGGCCTCCGATCCGAGGTCACCGGACTTTGTTCGGATTTCCCCGCGTTCCCCCCCCCCCCCCTTTGGGAATTACACATGCATTTCTGCGTCTTCTAAACTTAGCTGCGCTGTCGTGGGCCACTTCTTTCCCCCCCGTTCCCTCTCTCTTCTATAACATTCAAGCGCGGACGCGGTGGCCCGCCCGGGACCGTTACGTTCCACGGTGATTCCTCTTTCTCCTTCTTCCGTGCGCGCAGCCGTGCTAGCTTGCCTGTCGCCCCGCTGTTGCCCCCCTTGCCACCTGTCTTGGCGTGTGGGAGATCTAATCTCCTCACTCTTCCCCCTTCTTCGGGAACGACAGAAGCTTCGTGGTTCCAGCTTCTTGTTTGTGTTGGTTTTGTTTGTTTTTTTTCTCTTTCTCTTTTTTTCTATTTTTTCTGTGTTGATATCCCTATCAACCTCCCCCCTTCTTCGGGTGACATTAGGTTTGTTTCCCTTATATTCTTTTTTGTATTAATTTTTTTTTGAAATTGTATCTATTTTTTTTATAACAATTTTCATGCTCGTTGTATATGTAGATCTTTTCCTTTTTTTTTTTGTTGTGTTTTAAATTTATTACATTTTTTTCTTTGTATATATTTTTTCCTTCCTTATAATTATATTTCCCTAGTATACATCTATCTTTTCTTCTGATTTCATTTTTTGGAACGAAGTTTCGTATGGCGCGGTATGAGCTTGGCGGAGGAGGGCCTTTCCTTTTCAGTGGGCCTATCCATACGCACTCCATGTCTTCGCTTGTTGTGGCACTCATCAACTTTTCTATTATCGCCTGGCGGCAAAGTGCATCTGCAACTACGTTCAGCATACCTTTTCTGTAGCTGATAACAAATTCATATTGTTGCAACTCAAACACCCATCTCGGGATCCTTCCAAGTGGGCTCTCTATATTATTCAGGCATTTCAGCGCCATATGATCCGTGATCACGTCGAACTGGTACCCCTCCAGGTACGAATTGTCCCCCTCCTCATCTGCCGAATTGCCCATATTATTGCTTGGCACTTCTTCTCAGTTGCTGAGTAATTTTTCTCCGCGCCTATCAGCGTTCGACTGGCGTAAGCCACCACTCGCTCGCCCTCATCAGTGTCCTGTGTTAGGCCTGCACCCACGCCGTAGTCGCTGGCGTCTGTTTGCAGTACAAATTTGTTCGAGAAATCCGGGCATGTCAGCACTGGATCCTCTGCTAACCACGACTTTAGATTCTCAAACGCCTCTTGGTGTCTCGGCGTCCATTCCCACTTTGTTCCCTTTCGAAGGAGATCGTTTAATTGTTGGGCGACCCCTGCGAAGTCAGCGACGAATCGCCGATACCACGACGCCATCCCAATGAACTGCCGTACCCCCTTCACGTTTGTTGGGGGTTCCAATTCCGTAATCGCTGCAACCTTTCAGGGATCCATGGCAATTCCCTGCCTCGTTATCCGGTGGCCCATGTACAATACCTCTTCCCTGAAGAAATGGCACTTGTCCGTGTTTATCCTCAAGTTTGCCGCTTTCAGTCTACGGAATACTTCCTTCAAATTTGCCATATGCTCCTCCCTTGTGCGTCCGATCACGATGATGTCATCCTGATACGCACATGCATGCTGAGCCATATCCGGGCCATGACCTGGTCTAAGGCCCTTTGAAACGTGGCCGAAGCTGAGTGTAATTCGAACGGCATTACCTTCCACTGGCACAGACCTTCCCCTGGAACCGTAAAAGCCGTGTACTTTCTGCTCCCTTCCTCCAGTGGGATTTGCCAATAGCTATCTTTAAGGTCGAGGCTGCTGAAAAATTTTGCCTCCCTCAATTGTTCCAGTATGAAGTTTATCCGTGGCATCGGGTACGCATCCTTTACTGATCGGAAATCCACGCACATTCTCCATTGGCCCGTCTTTTTTTTACCATGACGATGGGTGAGCTGTTGGCGATATTCGAAGGCTCGATGCATCCCTTTTCCAGCAGCTCTTCTACTTTTTCATTGATCTCCCCCTGTATTTTGGGGTTCTTTGGATAATACCTTTGCTTTATTGGGATGTCGTCCATTATCGTGATCCTATGATGCGTTTGTTTGAACAACCCTTCTGGTTTTTGAACGCCGCTAGCTCCTCCTCGATGAACCTTTTGTCCCGCTCGCTGTCCCATTCCTCCGAGGGTTCAGTTATGGCTATGGACAGCCTATCCTCCAGGCATCCGCTCCATCTTTCTCTTCTCGGGATCGTGACTTGGTGGCCTGCGCAGTTTATTGTTGTGCCGAATTCTGCGAGGAAATCTCATCCAAGCACCGCGCTGTCTCCCATGCCTGGCAACACTAACATATTCAAATTTGTTTTCTTGTTGCCAAAGCTTACTGTTGCCTGTAGTACCATTAAAGACTCCCGTTGGCCAACTTTAATATTATCCTTGTTGTTCTCCGCTCTCCGTCGATTCCCGGGTTCTCCGCTAGTTTTTCTGAGATAAAACTAGCCGTTGCCCCGGTGTCAATCATGGCCTTCACTTCTGCACCTCCGACCTTGACGACCGCCGCCAACTGCTGATCGTCTCCTGATAAACCTCCAACTAGTTCTGATTCGGCTGTCTTTCACTTTGGCTTGCTGCCCATTGTTGACTCGGCTGCTGTCGCCTTGGGACTGTGCATTGTTGCCTCGGCTGCTGTTGCTGTTGCATTTCGCGTCGATCCTCAGGCTGCCATCTCTGCCTCCATCCCTGTCCTGGGAGGCTCTGCTGCTCCGGTGGTTTCTGGTGCAGTTCCTCTTTTGGCCACCTTTTGTCTACCGCTTGCCTATTAAAAACCTCTTTTTCTAAGGCCAGCTCCTCGAATTCCTCGGCTAGACCCATAACCTCCTCGAGCGATGCGCATGCATATGGCCTCATGAACATTTTCATGCGCGGCATGCAGTTCTCCACCAGCCTTTTAATCACCTCCTTCGTGGATTTTCCTAAAAGCTTCATTAGCGTCTGAAGGTCCACCATATACTTCTTGAACGGTTCTCCTCGCTAATGTTTCCGCTGCCGGACCTGGTCTGACAGTTTCTCAAAATATCCTTTCGGCAGGAAAAAGGCCTCGAAGCTTCTTCTAAACTCCTTCCATGTGAGCCACTTCTCATCGTTCATTATGAACCATCTTTGCGCTCTGCCCGGGAGTAGTTCTGTCATCGCCCGCGGGATTGTGTTTTTTTCTAACCCGTAAGTTTTAGCGGATCATGCTACTCGGTCCACGAACTCGAGAGGATCTCCTGTTCCCTCGAATCGGAACGACCGTTCCCGGACTTGTTTGACCACTTTCGTGGACCTCTGTGCGTATTTCTCCTCGAATCCACGCGTGACCGCCATCACTTCGTCGTCCTTCGTGTCGTCGACCCACTTCTCTACTCTCTACTGTTCCATCCGCTGGGAGACCGTGCTCTCTGCACACTTCGCACAGCTCCTCGTTGCGAAGCGCGTAAATCCAATTTTATCTCCCCATTTTGATGTTGTGTTACTCCTAAACTCTAAAGCAATCACGTTGTTTGGCCACCAGGTGTAACGAACTGTTTTTGGTATCTTTTGCTCGCAACAAATGCCGCGGCTAGCTCACAGAGTTTGGGGGATCCTTCCACCGAATTTATATATTCGACGTGATTGCCCGAGCCCAGAAGTAACACAGGGTGCTTCGTTACTAAAGGGTGAATCTCACCGGCTGCTCGGCTCAGCCGACCGACCGCTCGTCCTTCCGTCGATCCTCCGGGATCATGATCCTGATCTGCTGCTCCCGTTGTCGCCGCTGCTCCTGATCCTGATCCTGATCCTCTCGCTGCTTCTTCTTTGTGGGCGCGGTATCCTCGGCTACGGTATCCTCAGCTCACTGGGAATGCCCTTTCGCCGTTGCCGGCACCTAATCCGTGTTAGCAGACCGATAGGCTCACCTTCCAGGCATACTCCGGGCAGGATACGCTTCTCGGTGCCTGGCGGCGGGATCAGGGCACGAAGGGCCTACCTACCCCGCAGGACACGCCCCCGGTTGCGTTCGCCACTCACCTCCAAACACCTGCGTATACGCTCCGCAGGATCTACAAGAGGTTTTTGCGTCGCGTCTCCTTTAACTCCAGGTGATACGCTGTGCATATGCCCCAGCGCCTGGATCAGGATTCTATTGACTTTCCCGGGGTGTCCCTGCTTGGTTTCATTGTTGGGCTTGAGTTCCCGAGCTGGCTATACCTTGATTTACAGGATCACACCTGGTTTTAACGGTCAGGAATCGATCAGGCGTACGTCAGGCCGATCCGTCGCTATCGCTATGACACCAGGATACCTGTCGTGTCCGCGAATAACCCAACCCGACTCGTTTTACCCTTGGGCTTCAGTTCCACCGCGGATCCTTGATCCTTTTCCCACTTGCTTCTTGATTTCTCCTTGATTCCTCGCGTTCCACTGTCTAAATCCCGCACTTGAGACTGTCGGACTTACCCACGGGGGGTCCTTCAGCCTATACTCCTAATTCCTCCAAGGAAACTATCCCGCTTGAATGTCAGACTTATCCACGGGGAGTCTTTCACTCAACTCTTCCAGCTTCCCTAGAAGACTCGGTCCCGATTTGCTCCAGGGGCCCTCCTTATATAGTGCCAGAGGCGCCCGCTAATCCTTGCAAATCTCGCTTCCTGCCGTTAATCCTTCGCTCCTCGCCGTTAACTTTCTCCAATTCCCGCCGCATTTCATTATTTTAGGTTTTTATCTAGAAAACGGTGATGTTTTTCCAGAGAAATTTGTCGCTAATAGTGAATTTTTTCTGGCGGTTTTTACCGCTCAAAAAGGTATGTTTTTCCAGCAGGTGGGTGCGCCTTCTCCAGTAGCCGGCCAGGTGGGTGCGCCTCGCCGGCCCGGTGGGTGCGCCTCCTCCAGTCGCCATCCAGATCAGGGGCAGGGGTGGTGCTCTTCCTCCAGAAGGCAGGGGCAGGTGGCTGCTCTTCCTTCAGCAGGCAGGTCAGATGGGTGATCTTCCTCCAGCAGACAGGCCCGATGCAAATCCTCCAGTAGGGTGGGTGGGTGAGTGGGTGAGTTATCCTCTTCCAGGTGGGTGGGTGGTCCTCCTACAGCAGGGGCAGGGGTGGTGCTTTTCCTCCAGAAGGCAGCGCCAGGTGATTGCTCTTCTTCCAGCAGGCAGTTGCAGGTGGTTGCTCTTCCTCCAGCAGGGCCAGGCCGATGCTCATCCTCCAGCAGGGCCAGGTGGGTGCGCCTCCTCCAGCAGTGCCAGGTTGGTACTCGTCCTCCAGCAGGAACAGGAAGGTGCGCAGACAGGGCCAGGTGGGTGGGTGGTCCTCCTCCAGTAGGGGCAGGGGTGGTGCTCTTCCTCCAGCAGGGGCAGGTGGTGTCTCATCCTCCTGCAAAGCCAGGTATGTATTCGTCGTCCAGCAGGAACAGGAGGGTGCACCTTCTCCACCAGGGCCAGGTGGTTGCTCTTCCTCCAGCAGGGGCAGGGGTGGTGCTCTTTCTCCAGCAGCCTCCTTCTCCAGTCGCCGGCCAGGTGAGTGCGCCTCCTCCAGTCGCCGGCCAAGTCAGGTGCAGGGGGATGCGCCTCCTCCAGCAGCCGGCCAGTTCGGCCGGTTTCCCCGCCGAGGGGAAAGTGACTGAGGGGCTGTGAATTTCCGCCTTATATAGGCTCAGCCAGAACTAGAGGTGGAGATCTTTCGATGGTTTGAGAAAAAATATCGCTCCCTATTGATGGTGCGACTATCGATAGTGTAGCATGTTTCATCGAAGGTCCCAATGATTTCAATATAATAAGCAGCCGAAGTTTAGTTTAATCTTCTTTATTTTATTTAGGTCAGGAGCAGCTGTTGTTGCCGCTCCGAGTTCATAGAAGTTTCTGAATTTACAAATTTTCTTAGGAGTTAAAGGAGGTCTAAGTCTCGTAGCTGCGCTGCCCAGCGGCATCGGAGAGACGGTTATGTATTTTTAAGTATATTGTAACGAACTGTTTTTGCTATGTTTTGCTCGCAACAAACGCCGCGACTAGCTCATAGAGGTTGAGGGTACGTTCCACCGAATTTATAGATTCGACGTGATTGCCCGAGCCCAGAAATAACACGTTGTTGCTTCTTTTCAAATAAATGTAATTAATTTACAAAGGAATAAAGAGAATCTCACCGGCTGTCTGGCTCAGCCGACCGACCGCTCGCCCTCCCGTCGATCCCCGATCCCCGCTCCGGGTTGGTGCCAATACGCACGCCCTACCGAAGCTTGCGCCCGGCAGGTCGTGCGGTCTTGGTGCCTGGCGCCGAAACGGCTCTCGGTTCCCTTTGTTCGGACTCACGGCCTCTGGTTGCGGGGCCTGTGTTGCTGCTTGTCGTCTTCTGCTGCCGCTGCCTGTCCGTCGCTGCTGCTCCCTCGTCGTCGCTGCTCTACGGTTGCCGCTGCTCCCTCGTCGTCGCTGCTATGCTGCTGCCGCTGCTCCCTCGTCGTCGCTGCTATGCTGCTGCCGCTGCTCCCTCGTCGTCGCCTCTGCCGTTGCTGTTTCTCCGTTTGGGGTGCCGTGGACTCGGAACCTTTGGTTTGCCTGGATTTGCCCTTTCGCCGTGGCCGGCACCTAATCCGTGTTAACAGACCGAGTGGCTCACCTTCCAGGCATACGCCGGGCAGGATATGCTCCTCGCTGCTTAGCGGCCGGATCAGGGCACGAAGGGCCTTCCTACCGTACAGGACACGCCCCCGGTCGCGTTCGCCACTCGCCTCCAAGCACCTGCGTGCCTACGCCCCGCAGGATCTATGGTAGGCCAGAGGTTTGGGCGTCGCGTCTCCTTTGACTCCAGGTGATACGCTGTGCATACGCTCCAGCGCCTGGATCAGGATTCTCTTGACTTCCCGGGGTGTCCCTGCCTGGTTTCACTATTGGGCTTGAGTTCCCGGGTTGGCTATCCCTCGCGTTACAGGATCACATCTGGATCCAACGGTCAGGAGCAGACAAGGCGTACGCCAGGCTGATCCGTCGTTGCCGCCACTACACCAGGATACCTGTTGTGTCCGGGAATAACTCCACCTGACTCCTTTACCCTTGGGCCTTAGCTTTGCCGCGGATCCTTGATCCTTTTCCCCTTGCTCCCTGCTCGATTCGCGTACCGCCGCCTTACCCAAGGGGGGTCCTTAAGCTATTTGTCGTAGATCCTCGCTCACTCGCTTTAATAGCCCGACTGTCGGACTTACCCACGGGGGGTCCTTCAGCCTGTACTCCTAACTCTTCCAAGGAAACTTTCCAACTTGAATGGCAGACTTACCCACAGGGGGTCTTTCACTCACTCTCCCAGCTTCCCTAGAAGACTCGGCCTCGATTCGCTCCAAGGGCCCTCCTTATATAGTGCCAGAGGCGCCCGTTAATCCTTGCAAATCTACTTCCTGCCGTTAATCTTCCGCTCATTCACTTTCTCCGTTAGCTTTCTCCAACCCCGCCGTCTTTCTATTGGCGGGCTTTCTTTATTGTCCCTCCCCCGATTGCCCTGCTTGGGCCTCCGATCCGCATTATTTTTGTGCCGGTCATCGGACTTCGTCCCGATACCCCCTGGACATTCCAAATGCATTTCTGTGTTTTTGTGCATTTTGTAAACACAGCTGCACAGTCGCCGGCCGCTTCGTCCCCCCCCCCCCCCCCCCGCTGCTGACCCTCTTGCCACCTGTCTTGGCGTGTGGGAGATCTAATCTCCTCACAATATAGTTATGTTATGTATATATGTTCGCTTTGGCGGAGGTATGTGGACATGCATAAGGTCCACTCGTGTTACGTATATGCGGACATATGCACTTTTCGGCGTACAGCAAAGGCACAGCGGGCGATTCATATTTCGGTGCACTTAGGTTTGTGACCGAGACCTTGAATAACATAAACACTGCGACAAAGTGTTACAGTGTGTACCCTTTAAGTACTCTTGGTACAGTGGGTGGTCGATATATATATATAAGATATTAATTGTGCATATATGTGCATATTATATCTCCCTCCTTTTGAAAAATGACGTAATTTAATGGAGTTATTTTCTAACATAGATTGTACAAAATTTAATAAATGATATTAACTTATTTGAATTCTTATTTTTCCCCCTTTTTTTATTATTTGGTCATTTTTGTTTTTTATTTTTTTGTTTTTATGTTTGGCCATACGTGATATATTTATGAAATTTTGATTTATTATGAAATAAAAAGCTATCTTTATGTACTATTTGTTTTTTATTTTTATTATCTGATATAGTTATATTATCCCTATCTCCTATTTGTTCTACCTTATAAGGGCCTGTATATTTAAAATCTAGCTTATGTCCAGTTTCATTTTTTAATGAACCTTATCTCCTATTTTCATCTCAAAATCTAAACTAGTTTTGTCGTAAATAATTTTTTGTTTTATTTTATGAGATTCTAGCATTAGTCTGGCTCTCTTAAATGACTGTTCTAATCTGAATTTTGATTCCTTAGCATAACTTTCTATATTATAAAGAGGTTTTATGTTTTCTATGCTATTAAAATGCTTTGGTAAATTTGAAGTTTTACCAAAAACTAGCTCGTATGGACAATAGTCATGCGCCATAGAGGCGGTCGTATTAAAACGATAGACGAAGTATTGTAGCCATACATCCCAATCCGTTTTATCAACTGAGATTTATGAAGGAATGTACTCATTGAGTGTTCTGTGGCTTCGCTCCACGGTACCTACAGTTTGGTGATGATGTGCAGTCAAAGTTATGTTTTCAATATTTAAATTTTTACATAGACCTTCAATAATTGAATTTTTATATTCCGTTCCCATGTCCGTAATGAACGTCTTCATTGAACCGTACTTTAGAATAAAATCTTCAAAATATAGCTTTTGCCACTATATTTGCACTTGCTATTGGTATCGCTACCAGGTATTTAGTTAAATCGCATATGAGTGTTACTGCGTACTCGTTTCCATTGATTGATTTTGGTAGTAGACCAACCGTATCCACAATTACTCTATCGAAAGGTCTTTGTGGAGTTTCAGTTATAGCTAATGGGGTCTTAGTGTGTTTAGTTGTTTAAGACTTTTGGCATTTGGGACATTTCTTTATGTACTCTTTTATATCTTTGGACATATTTTTTCAATAATAGTGTTTCTGGACCTTGGCCAAGGTTTTAGTTATGCCTGTATGACCACCTTGTATTGGATCATCGTGAAATGTAGACAATATAGCTTCTTTTTCTTAATTATTTTTTATTACGATCACCGGGTTGAGTAGCGCTACTCTTAATGATTTCAATATATAATTGCCCATATTTTTAAAATTTTCAATTGAAACATGTTCAAAGATATTTTCCCACGGTGCCACTTTAAGTTGGCTGATTTTGTGCATACCGGCTTGCTTTTCAAGCCTTTGAAAGAATTGACCTAAGTCAAGGGTTCCATTGGTATACAAATCGCTAACATTATATTTTGCTGTAATTTGCCTTCCATGCTTAAATAAACACATATTGTTATTTACATGCAAGGTCACTACTTTACGAACTTCATCATTATTAATGACTTCATATACGTTGGGCTTTGAAGCTTTTTCTATGGATTGCTTATGCAATTCTGTTTTTTCTTTTCCTGCGCAGGATTTTTGTCAACTTTGGCTTCTGTTAGTGACTTTCAGAATTTTAATGGTTAAATGTATGTTTTTCACGTCGGTGATTGATATTATAGACAGCGCATCGGCTACATAATTATCTTTACCCTTTAGATACTCTACTGTAAAATTATATTCCTCTAATTCAAGTCTCATTTGTGTTAGTTTGGAACTGGGATTTATCATTGAAAATAAAATTATAGGTAAGTGCTCTGTGGTCTGTTTTGACAGTGAAGTGCCTACCATAAATATATGGTCTGATTTATGTTATTGCCTAATGAATAGCTGCTAATTCTTGTTGTGTAGTGCTCTTGTTCCTTTCACCTTTCGTAAAGGATCTTGATGAGTATGTGTTGGCACCTAGTGCCAAGACCTACTACCCTATATGCACACTTAGTAATTTGATCCAATCAATATGCATCAGCATGTCGCAATAAACAAACCCACTAACCGATTTTCTCACCTATAAACAATTAGTAATAAGCATAAAACTATATCCAACCTATTAACCCAGCACTAGTAGACGGCGCCAAAAGCAGAAGCAGCATATCAGCGGGAAGAATGACCGACTGACCGATGCAAGAAAAACCAGCCAGCTAAGCCGAAATGCGCAAGCAGTACATGAACAAACAATCTGAGTCAGCAGACTCAGAGGTGGGTGACCCTGGCATTAACCTTAGTTTAGCACGTCCAGAACTTTGACCTTTCTTAGATTTAATGATGTATAATTTAGCATCTTATATAAGAGTTATTCTTCTGAAATAAAGACAGTTCCGAAATCAGAGTCAATCGTCTCGTTACTCAGTGTCCACGGCACTTAAAATCAACCTACTTCTAGTGATCCTGTGTAAAACGGTTCACAAGTAGAATCCGCGGCATACCAGTCTACTTCTAGTGTTGCTACCGTAAAACCGGACCACAAGTAGACCCCGCGTCATATCATTACTCCGAGTGTTGCTCCCTTGAAACGGACCACGAGGAGATCTCGCGGCATACCAGTCTAGCTCGAGTGTTGCTACCGTAAAACCGGACCACCAGCCGACCCCGCACTATCTAACCTACTTCGAGTGTTGCTCCCGTGAAACGGACCGCCAGTAGGACCGGCCGATAAGGAATCCGCCGAACCACCATCCCACCGGTACTTGAGGAAAACCACCCCAGGAATTCAAGCACGCCACATCAACTCATGCCTGATCACAGCAAGCGTCTGGCCAACCCGAGCAGTCCCTTGCAGAATCCAGGTAAATTTAGTCAGGACTATTTACGGTTTTGACTACGACTCCGGGACCTACCGTTACTCCCGTGAGTTCAAGTTTGACGTAGTTGCCGCATAACGCTCTACGGACGAACATTTGGTGACCCCGACGTGATCCTTTAGGATCACAACTTGAACACAAACCTCAACGCAATTTAACTCAACGAAAAAAAAAAAAAAAAAAAAAAAAAAAAAAGGAGAGAGGAGAGATACATTGCAACAATGGGATCAGAATCAGACCCCGTAATCCAAATGCTCATTGATGAGCAAATTGAAAGCAACATAGTCATCCAAAGGCTAATAAGAAACTTCACTAAGGACTCTGCAGAGCGTAAACTCAAGGGAGGATACTTCGAAGAGAAACTCAGACAGCTCACTCACTCATGGACCCAGTTTAAAAAAAATGATGCCAAGCTCAAGGAGCTAGCACTAAGTCCTGAGAATGAGTATTTCACAAAGGCAAAAGCGCTAGAAGAGCTTGTGAAAAAATATGAAGCAATATTTTCGGATGGAATCCCATCAGTGTCAGGCCCGTCACAAAGGCCCCGGAAAACAGGCGAAAATCTCGAGCCAAAGGCACAATCATCACGAGGAAACGAAGGAGAAGACCTTCGATTAACATCATTAAAACGAAGACATGAAGGACGATTAGACGATATGGAAGACCTTCTGTGCAACCGCACCGAAGGACGGGAAGTTTCCACACACGTCAGACAACACATGAAGGAGCTATGGAAGGAAATCGTCACGGGATACCATGATCTCATCAACCTGGAACCAGCCATAAAAAATGATGGACACACCGATGACAGATTTCAGGTTGTACGAGCAGAATACTTTTCGTTTTTGAGCGAAGAATCGAAATCAACTTCAGCATCAACACAAAAACTCGCGATTGCACCTCCGTTTGTAATACCACCAGTAGAAATTCCATAGTTTGACGGAGACTACCGGCATTGGCTACGATTCTACGAAATTTTTACGGAATGCATCCACGATCAAGACTACAGTGATGCAGTAAAATTCCGTCATTTGGAGAATCATGTAACAGGTGAAGCACAAAACCTAATCGCAACGTCGATTGGCGGACAGACCAGTTACCAGGATGCATGGCAACGACTAAAGAATCGATACCACAATGAACGGCTGTTGATTAAATCCGCGATTCAAGAGCTTTTCGGACACTCCAGAACAAATGGATCAGCGGACCAGCTGCGCAGCTTACATGATACTGTGCTCCGAAC
The DNA here is from genome assembly GCF_017639315.1 of Drosophila ananassae. Classification (NCBI taxonomy): domain Eukaryota; kingdom Metazoa; phylum Arthropoda; class Insecta; order Diptera; family Drosophilidae; genus Drosophila; species Drosophila ananassae. Next base: position 26,006,579 of record NC_057929.1, on the reverse strand, counting down.
GGTCGCCACTCTCGACGCACTCAAAGTGTCAACAGACAACTGGGACCCAATCTTGATACACATCGTTGAGGAAAGATTGGATCCACACACGCTGTCAGCTCTAGAACTAGCCGTCACCGATCCAACCAATCGACAATCTCTGAAGCAGATGTTAGAAAACCTTGAGCGTCAGGCAACCAGTCAAGTAACAATGCAGAAAAATACGTCGGCGGCTCCACTTCGATCCAGTTCATCACGATGGGTGTGTTCAGCCACAGCCCTGCTTACAGATAAGCCCACCGTTCTTTTACCAACCGCCCAAGTGGCAGTACATGGCCCAGCCGGAACCCATCAGCAATGCCGCACACTCCTAGATTCTGGATCACAGATTAACATAATCACCAGAAGGATGGCTGACACACTTGGACTACAATTGGAGCCATCAACCCTGAACATCGCTGCACTGGGAGGAACAACAAGATCACGACAAAAGGCTGTGGTGACCCTATCATCATTAACCACTGACTTCGAAGATCAAATCAACGTCGTTGTACTACCAGAAATAATGCCCAATCAACCATCCCACCCTATTCAAGCGCCAAGAAATATCTCACCTCAGTTGCGCTTAGCCGATCCTGAATTTACGCAGCCCCAGAATATTGATCTGTTGTTGGGCGCCGAAATCATCTCCCAGCTTATAAGGCCACAACAGACATATTTGGGAGAAGGACAACCACTACTAAAAAATACCGCGCTTGGATGGATTGTGATGGAGCCAGTGCGACCGGCATCAGCTCCTAATAGCAAGGTAGAACAAGTCGTCGGTAATACGACGGCTTGGACACCGGAAGCTAACGAGCCACGACAAAGTTTGAGTGCATACATCGGCAAGGAGCAAATAGTAAAATCCGGAAGAGTACATAGTTCCCCACTCGTTGCGGATCAACAAGAAGCTAACGAGCCACGACAAGATCAACAAGGAGAGCCGCAGACGGACCCCAATCCACAAGCCCAAGGTTGTCAACTCACAACTGAAGAGCACAGAGTGAAAGGGCCAGTAACCAAGGAAATTCAAGGAGTAGAAGCCACCTCCAATCTGGCATGGGTAACATGCATCTCCAAAAGGGAGCAAGAAGCAAGGTCAAGAGAGGACCAAGAGTCCTGTATGCGCACTGACCAACCAGAAAAAAGGTGTAGTACTTCATGGGATGCCCAAGGAGAATGGTTACGAGGGCGCGCAACAAGGCGAAGGAGACAACAGGTCGGATAGAGTTATCGTTGGTAGAGATCTCACCCACATGATTCAAAATTTTTTTTTGTAGTAACTTTAGATTTTAGTAATTAGTTTTAAGATACACAATATTTTCTAGCGCAAGGCTACACATCGGTTCACTAAGACGGTCCAACAACAACGCACAGCCCCTATTATTGAGTACCTCAATGGGGGGGGGAGAATGTTGGCACCTAGTGCCAAGACCTACTACCCTATATGCACACTTAGTAATTTGATCCAATCAATATGCATCAGCATGTCGCAATAAACAAACCCACTAACCGATTTTCTCACCTATAAACAATTAGTAATAAGCATAAAACTATATCCAACCTATTAACCCAGCACTAGTAGACGGCGCCAAAAGCAGAAGCAGCATATCAGCGGGAAGAATGACCGACTGACCGATGCAAGAAAAACCAGCCAGCTAAGCCGAAATGCGCAAGCAGTACATGAACAAACAATCTGAGTCAGCAGACTCAGAGGTGGGTGACCCTGGCATTAACCTTAGTTTAGCACGTCCAGAACTTTGACCTTTCTTAGATTTAATGATGTATAATTTAGCATCTTATATAAGAGTTATTCTTCTGAAATAAAGACAGTTCCGAAATCAGAGTCAATCGTCTCGTTACTCAGTGTCCACGGCACTTAAAATCAACCTACTTCTAGTGATCCTGTGTAAAACGGTTCACAAGTAGAATCCGCGGCATACCAGTCTACTTCTAGTGTTGCTACCGTAAAACCGGACCACAAGTAGACCCCGCGTCATATCATTACTCCGAGTGTTGCTCCCTTGAAACGGACCACGAGGAGATCTCGCGGCATACCAGTCTAGCTCGAGTGTTGCTACCGTAAAACCGGACCACCAGCCGACCCCGCACTATCTAACCTACTTCGAGTGTTGCTCCCGTGAAACGGACCGCCAGTAGGACCGGCCGATAAGGAATCCGCCGAACCACCATCCCACCGGTACTTGAGGAAAACCACCCCAGGACTTCAAGCACGCCACATCAACTCATGCCTGATCACAGCAAGCGTCTGGCCAACCCGAGCAGTCCCTTGCAGAATCCAGGTAAATTTAGTCAGGACTATTTACGGTTTTGACTACGACTCCGGGACCTACCGTTACTCCCGTGAGTTCAAGTTTGACGTAGTTGCCGCATAACGCTCTACGGACGAACAGTATGTATGGAAGCAGTGACCTTGCATGTAAATAACAATATGTGTTTATTTAAGCATGGAAGGAAAATTACAGCAAAATATAATGTTAGCGATTTGTATACTAATGAAACCCTTGACTTAGGTAATCCATTTTTTTATTGAGTTAGTACTGCTCCACAATCGTATTTGCGAGCATCTGTAATTATGCAGAATTCTTTGCTAAAATCTCGGTATTGCAACAGAGTTGGGTTTATTAATGCGAACGAATCTTCTAGCGCTGTCCACATCATGTGGGTCTGGGTAATTTTGAATGACGTCGTATATTTTGTCGTCAGGCAAGATTCTTTTATTTGTGCATTTATGTCCTGGGAAGGTGACTTCTTGCATGTAACTTTAGGTTGTGTTTCCTACATTTCTCGAAAACATCAGATAGGTTCTTGAGCATGTGATTTTCGGAGCAACCTATGACTATTTAGTCATCCATGTAAAGAAATGCTTGCTATACTATACTTGCTATACTATTCACTATATATTTGCTTAAAACTAATGAAAAATAACAAAAGCGTTGCTAGCTGCGGATGAGGCTGTCGATGTCGTGAGGCGCAGAAAAAGTTGTGTTTCTAGAGAGGGCCTCCAGCGATATCGATACTCTCATAAGATATCGAGTTCGATTGTGCTATGGTAAGCACTAAGGGTTACCACAGTACCCCCCTCCTAGAGTTCCTGTTAGGAAAGATACTTTGCTGGGAATCTGACTCGTCGTCCTGATCTTGATAACGACTCGGTTGGCTGGGCAGTTGGCGCTGTCGTTTTCTCTTGAGTCGAGGGAGATTCGTTTTGGAAGATGTATGCCGGTTTAAGTCTGTCGATAGGCACCTTGTTGACTTTTGTATGTGCTTTGAGCGTAAAGTACTTGTCGTGCTTTGCTAGCACTTCGAACGGACCCTCGTAGTTTGCTTCTAGAGGGGTTTTGACTCGATCCACTCTGACGAAGACGTGGGTACAATGGTTTAAATCCGGGTGCACAAATTCCTGCGGTGTATGATGGTGCACTGGCTTAGTGGTTGGTAGCTGAGATATGGTTTTTTGAAGAGCCTCGGCGAACTCAGACTCGGTATGTTTTTGTGTGTTTGGTGTAAAAAATCCGCCAGGGACACGTAAACCATTTCAGCTGGGCTCAACCCGATGTCGACTAAAGGGATTGCTGCGGGCCATCTTGAGAAGCGATCGATACACGTGAGGCAGTATCGGTATCCATTCGATGATGGCAGTGGGTCAACGATGTCGATATTGATGTGTTCGAAACGGGCGTCGCTGGCGGCATACTCTCCCAGTGGCGATTTTTTTTGTCGTTGGATTTTAGCTTTTTGACACGGGATGTAAGAGCGTATGATTTTGGCCACATCCTTCGCCATGTTGGGCCATATATAGTGTTTGCCGACCAATTTATTCGTCGCCTGAACTCCTGGATGGCTCAGCGAATGCAGGGCTTGAACCACGGCTTGGCGTAGACATCTGGGCACGAACGGGCGTATCTGGTTATTGGCGACGTGGCAGTACAATTGCTTGTTTGAGCCTGAAAGGGATAATTTGGTTAGTGACATGGTATTTTCTGGATCAGAATTGAGTAGCGATTGTGCCATCTCGTCGAAGTCGATGTGTTTGATGGCTTCGATGCGTGAGAGAAGATCAGCCACGTTGTTTTCCTCTCCTGTGATGTGCCGGATATCGGTACTGAATTGGCTGATGAAATCCAGTTGGCGCGCGCGTCGCGGTGATGCTTTCTCGCTGTTTTAATTGAAAGCGTACATCAGCGGCTTGTGGTCGGTGAAAATTATTAAGTTTCTGCCCTCCAATGCGAACTTGAAGTGCAAAATGGCCTGATAGATGGCAGTCAGTTCCCTATCGTAGGTGCTGTACTTCTTTTGCGTCGGTGTGAATTTCTTGGAGAAGAAACCCAGTGGTTGCGTCTGCTCGTTGACAATCTGATGTAACACGGCACCCATGGCGTCATCGGAGGCATCGGTGGTTAGTGTTAATTGCGAGTTAGGTGCCATGTAGTTCAGCAACGTAGCGTTTGCAAGCTCGTTCTTGCAGGCGTCGAATGCGTGGTCGGCTTCTGTAGACCAGAGTATGGGGGTTTTGTCGTTCTTTTTATTGCCTTGGATTAGCGTCTGGAGTATGTGTTGGTTATCACGTGTTGGTATTGGTAGCACGTGGGATAAACGGCCGATAGAAGTTGATCATACCCAGAAACTTTTCGATCAGAATGTCGTCGATGTATGCGAAAACAAAGTCGAGATCCTGTATTACGTTGTTTATGTGACGCTGAACAGTTTGCGCTGCGTTGCGAAAGCCGAATGTCATGAACAAGAATTCGAATAGCCCAAAAGGCGTGATAAATGCTGTTTTGGGAATATCTTGCGGTTCGACAGGGATCTGGTGATATGCTTTTTGCAGGCCGATTTTTGAAAATATCTTTTTACCGTGTAGGATGCTTGTTACATCCAGTATGTACGGAATAGGGTATCGATCCGGCACTGTTACGTTGTTTAGTGCTCTGTAGTCGCCGCATGGTCGCCACTCTCCGTTTGCTTTCTTTACCAGGTGTAATGGGCTGGACCAGTGGCTTTTTGAGGGGCGACATATTCCTTTTTCGATGAGGTAGGAGAACTCAGTTTGTGCGGCTTTGAGTTTGTCGGGCGCTAGTCGTCGGGCGCGGACGTGAGTAGGCGTTACTTCGGACTCTGCTGGCAGCCGGTTCGAGTTGATCGTTGCGAGATCGCGGTATTCGTGAAGCAACTTAGCGTATTGGTTGCTCGTGTCGTAGGATAAAATCGCGTTGATTTTACGTTGAGGCGCGTGACATGTTGATTCGTGCAGCGTAGCTCGCTCGATGAGTTTGCGTCGTTTCATATCGACGAGTAAGTCGAAATGTTGAAGGAAATCAGCTCCAATGATAGCGCAGTTGACGTTAGCTGACGTCCAAACGAAGTTTCGTCCCAATCCCAGCGACACTGTTATGCGTTTTTCTCCATAGGTTTGTATCTTCGTTCCATTATCGGCGAAAAGAAGCTTTGGAGTGAGCATAGTTTTTGCGATTCTGCAGGGTGGTATCACTGAAATGTCGGCGCCGGTGTCGATGAGAAATTGAGTTTTGGAGTAATTGTCGTTGATGGCGAGGCGGGCAATTGTGTTGTGGTCTTCTTCGAATTTGTCCGCCGAATCCGAGGACTGTTTTAGTTTTATGGTTCGGAGGAAAACGAGCACGGTTGGCGACATTTCTTGGCGGCGTTGCCAAATTTGCTGTGGTACCAACACAAGCCTGAAGTCGGGACGCTGTTGCAATCCGTTAATGTGGATGAACTGTTCTTGCGGTAACGGTTTTCAAAAACCTGTTCAAACAGCGCGTTGATTTGTTGCTCGATGCGGTCTAGACGTTCGTCGAAAACGGTGCTGCTGGGTGGCGCCGATTTGGCGTCAACGGTGCGTATATGATGAAAATCGCCGACTTCCATGACTTTGTCTGCCAACTTAGCTAAATCTGCTAGGCAGGCGTCCGATGCTTGCAAGATCGCTTGCACTTGTGTTGGTAGGCGCTGCAGCCACAGTGCTTTTAAGAAAGTTTCGTCAACTTTGTTTGCGGCGAGTGCGTTTAACTCGTTGATCGGTTGAGTGGGGCGCTTGTCACCAAGGTCAGTCTCCGAAATCAACTTCTGGCAAGATTCTTTTATTTGTGCATTTATGTCCTGGGAAGGTGACTTCTTGCATGTAACTTTAGGTTGTGTTTCCTACATTTCTCGAAAACATCAGTTAGGTTCTTGAGCATGTGATTTTCGGAGCAACCTATGACTATTTAGTCATCCATGTAAAGAAATGCTTGCGAAGGTTCCAATCCAGATAAAGCTATAGTCATTATTCTCTGAAAGGAGTTTGGAGCTTTAATGTTCGTTTATTCACTATATATTTGCTTAAAACTACTGAAAAATAACAAAAGCGTTGCTAGCTGCGGATGAGGCTGTCGATGTCGTGAGTCGCAGAAAAAGTTGTGTTTCTAGAGAGGGCCTCCAGCGATATCGATACTCTCATAAGATATCGAGTTCGATTGTGCTACGGTAAGCACTTAGGGTTACCACAGTACCCCCTCCTAGAGTTCCTGTTAGGAAAGATACTTTGCTGGGAATCTGACTCGTCGTCCTGATCTTGATAACTGCTCGGTTGGCTGGGCAGTTGGCGCTGTCGTTTTCTCTTGAGTCGAGGAAGATTCGTTTTGGAAGATGTATGCCGGTTTAAGTCTGTCGATAGGCACCATGTTGACTTTTGTATGTGCTTTGAGCGTAAAGTACTTGTCGTGCTTTGCTAGCACTTCGAACGGACCCTCGTAGTTTGCTTCTAGAGGGGTTTTGACTCGATCCACTCTGACGAAGACGTGGGTACAATGGTTTAAATCCGGGTGCACAAATTCCTGCGGTGTATGATGGTGCACTGGCTTAGTGGTTGGTAGCTGAGATATGGTTTTTTGAAGAGCCTCGGCGAACTCAGACTCGGTATGTTTTTGTGTGTTTGGTGTAAAAAATCCGCCAGGGACACGTAAACCATTTCAGCTGGGCTCAACCCGATGTCGACTAAAGGGATTGCTGCGGGCCATCTTGAGAAGCGATCGATACACGTGAGGCAGTATCGGTATCCATTCGATGATGGCAGTGGGTCAACGATGTCGATATTGATGTGTTCGAAACGGGCGTCGCTGGCGGCATACTCTCCCAGTGGCGATTTTGTTTGTCGTTGGATTTTAGCTTTTTGACACGGGATGTAAGAGCGTATGATTTTGGCCACATCCTTTGCCATGTTGGGCCAAATATAGTGCTTGCCGACCAATTTATTCGTCGCCTTAACTCCTGGATGGCTCAGCGAATGCAGGGCTTGAACCACGGCTTGGCGTAGACATCTGGGCACGAACGGGCGTATCTGGTTATTGGCGACGTGGCAGTACAATTGCTTGTTTGAGCCTGAAAGGGATAATTTGGTTAGTGACATGGTATTTTCTGGATCAGAATTGAGTAGCGATTGTAGTTCGTCGTCGTTTTCCTGTTCCAGTGCATCTCGTCGAAGTCGATGTGTTTGATGGCTTCGATGCGTGAGAGAAGATCAACCACGTTGTTTTCCTCTCCTGTGATGTGCCGGATATCGGTACTGAATTGGCTGATGAAATCCAGTTGGCGCGCGCGTCGCGGTGATGCTTTCTCGCTGTTTTAATTGAAAGCGTACATCAGCGGCTTGTGGTCGGTGAAAATTATAAAGTTTCTGCCCTTCAATGCGAACTTGAAGTGCAAAATGGCCTGATAGATGGCAGTCAGTTCCCTATCGTAGGTGCTGTACTTCTTTTGCGTCGGTGTGAATTTCTTGGAGAAGAAACCCAGTGGTTGCGTCTGCTCGTTGACAATCTGATGTAACACGGCACCCATGGCGTCATCGGAGGCATCGGTGGTTAGTGTTAATTGCGAGTAACGTAGCGTTTGCAAGCTCGTTCTTGCAGGCGTCGAATGCGTGGTCGGCTTCTGTAGACCAGAGTATGGGGGTTTTGTCGTTCTTTTTATTGCCTTGGATTAGCGTCTGGAGTATGTGTTGGTTATCACGTGTTGGTATTGGTAGCACGTGGGATAAACGGCCGATAGAAGTTGATCATACCCAGAAACTTTTCGATCAGAATGTCGTCGATGTATGCGAAAACAAAGTCGAGATCCTGTATTACGTTGTTTATGTGACGCTGAAAAGTTTGCGCTGCGTTGCGAAAGCCGAATGTCATGAACAAGAATTCGAATAGCCCAAAAGGCGTGATAAATGCTGTTTTGGGAATATCTTGCGGTTCGACAGGGATCTGGTGATATGCTTTTTGCAGGCCGATTTTTGAAAATATCTTTTTACCGTGTAGGATGCTTGTTACATCCAGTATGTACGGAATAGGGTATCGATCCGGCACTGTTACGTTGTTTAGTGCTCTGTAGTCGCCGCATGGTCGCCACTCTCCGTTTGCTTTCTTTACCAGGTGTAATGGGCTGGACCAGTGGCTTTTTGAGGGGCGACATATTCCTTTTTCGATGAGGTAGGAGAACTCAGTTTGTGCGGCTTTGAGTTTGTCGGGCGCTAGTCGTCGGGCGCGGACGTGAGTAGGCGTTACTTCGGACTCTGCTGGCAGCCGGTTCGAGTTGATCGTTGCGAGATCGCGGTATTCGTGAAGCAACCTAGCGTATTGGTTGCTCGTGTCGTAGGATAAAATCGCGTTGATTTTACGTTGAGGCGCGTGACATGTTGATTCGTGCAGCGTAGCTCGCTCGATGAGTTTGCGTCGTTTCATATCGACGAGTAAGTCGAAATGTTGAAGGAAATCAGCTCCAATGATAGCGCAGTTGACGTTAGCTGACGTCCAAACGAAGTTTCGTCCCAATCCCAGCGACACTGTTATGCGTTTTTCTCCATAGGTTTGTATCTTCGTTCCATTATCGGCGAAAAGAAGCTTTGGAGTGAGCATAGTTTTTGCGATTCTGCAGGGTGGTATCACTGAAATGTCGGCGCCGGTGTCGATGAGAAATTGAGTTTTGGAGTAATTGTCGTTGATGGCGAGGCGGGCAATTGTGTTGTGGTCTTCTTCGAATTTGTCCGCCGAATCCGAGGACTGTTTTAGTTTTATGGTTCGGAGGAAAACGAGCACGGTTGGCGACATTTCTTGGCGGCGTTGCCAAATTTGCTGTGGTACCAACACAAGCCTGAAGTCGGGACGCTGTTGCAATCCGTTAATGTGGATGAACTGTTCTTGCGGTAACGGTTTTCAAAAACCTGTTCAAACAGCGCGTTGATTTGTTGCTCGATGCGGTCTAGACGTTCGTCGAAAACGGTGCTGCTGGGTGGCGCCGATTTGGCGTCAACGGTGCGTATATGATGAAAATCGCCGACTTCCATGACTTTGTCTGCCAACTTAGCTAAATCTGCTAGGCAGGCGTCCGATGCTTGCAAGATCGCTTGCACTTGTGTTGGTAGGCGCTGCAGCCACAGTGCTTTTAAGAAAGTTTCGTCAACTTTGTTTGCGGCGAGTGCGTTTAACTCGTTGATCGGTTGAGTGGGGCGCTTGTCACCAAGGTCAGTCTCCGAAATCAACTTCTGGCAAGATTCTTTTATTTGTGCATTTATGTCCTGGGAAGGTGACTTCTTGCATGTAACTTTAGGTTGTGTTTCCTACATTTCTCGAAAACATCAGTTAGGTTCTTGAGCATGTGATTTTCGGAGCAACCTATGACTATTTAGTCATCCATGTAAAGAAATGCTTGCGAAGGTTCCAATCCAGATAAAGCTATAGTCATTATTCTCTGAAAGGAGTTTGGAGCTTTAATGTTCGTTTATTCACTATATATTTGCTTAAAACTACTGAAAAATAACAAAAGCGTTGCTAGCTGCGGATGAGGCTGTCGATGTCGTGAGTCGCAGAAAAAGTTGTGTTTCTAGAGAGGGCCTCCAGCGATATCGATACTCTCATAAGATATCGAGTTCGATTGTGCTACGGTAAGCACTTAGGGTTACCACAGTACCCCCTCCTAGAGTTCCTGTTAGGAAAGATACTTTGCTGGGAATCTGACTCGTCGTCCTGATCTTGATAACTGCTCGGTTGGCTGGGCAGTTGGCGCTGTCGTTTTCTCTTGAGTCGAGGAAGATTCGTTTTGGAAGATGTATGCCGGTTTAAGTCTGTCGATAGGCACCATGTTGACTTTTGTATGTGCTTTGAGCGTAAAGTACTTGTCGTGCTTTGCTAGCACTTCGAACGGACCCTCGTAGTTTGCTTCTAGAGGGGTTTTGACTCGATCCACTCTGACGAAGACGTGGGTACAATGGTTTAAATCCGGGTGCACAAATTCCTGCGGTGTATGATGGTGCACTGGCTTAGTGGTTGGTAGCTGAGATATGGTTTTTTGAAGAGCCTCGGCGAACTCAGACTCGGTATGTTTTTGTGTGTTTGGTGTAAAAAATCCGCCAGGGACACGTAAACCATTTCAGCTGGGCTCAACCCGATGTCGACTAAAGGGATTGCTGCGGGCCATCTTGAGAAGCGATCGATACACGTGAGGCAGTATCGGTATCCATTCGATGATGGCAGTGGGTCAACGATGTCGATATTGATGTGTTCGAAACGGGCGTCGCTGGCGGCATACTCTCCCAGTGGCGATTTTGTTTGTCGTTGGATTTTAGCTTTTTGACACGGGATGTAAGAGCGTATGATTTTGGCCACATCCTTTGCCATGTTGGGCCAAATATAGTGCTTGCCGACCAATTTATTCGTCGCCTTAACTCCTGGATGGCTCAGCGAATGCAGGGCTTGAACCACGGCTTGGCGTAGACATCTGGGCACGAACGGGCGTATCTGGTTATTGGCGACGTGGCAGTACAATTGCTTGTTTGAGCCTGAAAGGGATAATTTGGTTAGTGACATGGTATTTTCTGGATCAGAATTGAGTAGCGATTGTAGTTCGTCGTCGTTTTCCTGTTCCAGTGCATCTCGTCGAAGTCGATGTGTTTGATGGCTTCGATGCGTGAGAGAAGATCAACCACGTTGTTTTCCTCTCCTGTGATGTGCCGGATATCGGTACTGAATTGGCTGATGAAATCCAGTTGGCGCGCGCGTCGCGGTGATGCTTTCTCGCTGTTTTAATTGAAAGCGTACATCAGCGGCTTGTGGTCGGTGAAAATTATAAAGTTTCTGCCCTTCAATGCGAACTTGAAGTGCAAAATGGCCTGATAGATGGCAGTCAGTTCCCTATCGTAGGTGCTGTACTTCTTTTGCGTCGGTGTGAATTTCTTGGAGAAGAAACCCAGTGGTTGCGTCTGCTCGTTGACAATCTGATGTAACACGGCACCCATGGCGTCATCGGAGGCATCGGTGGTTAGTGTTAATTGCGAGTAACGTAGCGTTTGCAAGCTCGTTCTTGCAGGCGTCGAATGCGTGGTCGGCTTCTGTAGACCAGAGTATGGGGGTTTTGTCGTTCTTTTTATTGCCTTGGATTAGCGTCTGGAGTATGTGTTGGTTATCACGTGTTGGTATTGGTAGCACGTGGGATAAACGGCCGATAGAAGTTGATCATACCCAGAAACTTTTCGATCAGAATGTCGTCGATGTATGCGAAAACAAAGTCGAGATCCTGTATTACGTTGTTTATGTGACGCTGAAAAGTTTGCGCTGCGTTGCGAAAGCCGAATGTCATGAACAAGAATTCGAATAGCCCAAAAGGCGTGATAAATGCTGTTTTGGGAATATCTTGCGGTTCGACAGGGATCTGGTGATATGCTTTTTGCAGGCCGATTTTTGAAAATATCTTTTTACCGTGTAGGATGCTTGTTACATCCAGTATGTACGGAATAGGGTATCGATCCGGCACTGTTACGTTGTTTAGTGCTCTGTAGTCGCCGCATGGTCGCCACTCTCCGTTTGCTTTCTTTACCAGGTGTAATGGGCTGGACCAGTGGCTTTTTGAGGGGCGACATATTCCTTTTTCGATGAGGTAGGAGAACTCAGTTTGTGCGGCTTTGAGTTTGTCGGGCGCTAGTCGTCGGGCGCGGACGTGAGTAGGCGTTACTTCGGACTCTGCTGGCAGCCGGTTCGAGTTGATCGTTGCGAGATCGCGGTATTCGTGAAGCAACCTAGCGTATTGGTTGCTCGTGTCGTAGGATAAAATCGCGTTGATTTTACGTTGAGGCGCGTGACATGTTGATTCGTGCAGCGTAGCTCGCTCGATGAGTTTGCGTCGTTTCATATCGACGAGTAAGTCGAAATGTTGAAGGAAATCAGCTCCAATGATAGCGCAGTTGACGTTAGCTGACGTCCAAACGAAGTTTCGTCCCAATCCCAGCGACACTGTTATGCGTTTTTCTCCATAGGTTTGTATCTTCGTACCATTATCGGCGAAAAGAAGCTTTGGAGTGAGCATAGTTTTTGCGATTCTGCAGGGTGGCATCACTGAAATGTCGAAGCCGGTGTCGATGAGAAATTGAGTTTTGGAGTAATTGTCGTTGATGGCGAGGCGGGCAATTGTGTTGTGGTCTTCTTCGAATTTGTCCGCCGAATCCGAGGACTGTTTTAGTTTTATGGTTCGGAGGAAAACGAGCACGGTTGGCGACATTTCTTGGCGGCGTTGCCAAATTTGCTGTGGTACCAACACAAGCCTGAAGTCGGGACGCTGTTGCAATCCGTTAATGTGGATGAACTGTTCTTGCGGTAACGGTTTTCAAAAACCTGTTCAAACAGCGCGTTGATTTGTTGCTCGATGCGGTCTAGACGTTCGTCGAAAACGGTGCTGCTGGGTGGCGCCGATTTGGCGACAACGGTGCGTATATGATGAAAATCGCCGACTTCCATGACTTTGTCTGCCAACTTAGCTAAATCTGCTAGGCAGGCGTCCGAAGCTTGAAAGATCGCTTGCACTTGTGTTGGTAGGCGCTGCAGCCACAGTGCTTTTAAGAAAGTTTCGTCAACTTTGTTTGCGGCGAGTGCGTTTAACTCGCTGAGCAGTCGGTGGGGTGGGGAGTTAAACGCACTCGCCGCAAACAAAGTTGACGAAACTTTCTGTCACCAAGGTCAGTCTCCGAAATCAACTTCTGGATTTTCTTCTGCTCGCTTTCGCAGAAGCGTTCCAAAATGCACGACTTTAAGTTTTCGTACTTGCCTGTGCCTGGTTGGTTGACGATGGCGTCAGCAATTCGGGCCAGTACTGGTGCTTCGATTGACGCCAGGATCGTGTTGAATTTCGTGTCGTCTGTAGTTATTCCTGCCAGAACGAATTGGGCTTCTATTTGCGACAGCCATAATTCTTGGTGATCGGTCCAAAAGGGCGGAATTTTAAACGCTACGCGGTTAATAATTGCGTCGGAACCGCGAGTAACGTTATCGTGAAAGACGTCGGCGTCGGCTTGTGTGGTGTCGTTGTTTGCCATTGTAAGCACCGGTGCTCGCGTCTATATAGTGATCACGTCGGGGTCACCAATTTTTTTTACGGTTTTCTGGGTCTGTTTTACTACATCTTCGGATTTTTCGGATGACTTGGGATCTTGCTGGCAGAATTAGGGAGTTGTTACCAGAACTGTATGTTATCAGAACATAAATTGGATATTTGAGATTATTTGGTCTAATTACAAGCCAGTCTTCAGAAGGCTTGAAGTCTAATTGACAATTGTACCTTTTGATAAAATCTATTCCCAGTATCCCATCACAAGGAATAGCGAATTGCACATTTACTATATGGAAATCATGTGGGATGATGTACTTAGAAGTTTGAATTTCGATAGAAGTTATGCCTTTTGATTTGGTAACCTCTTGGCTTATACCCTGTATGTTTATGATATGATTATCTTGAATGTTTTGAAAATTATCAGAATTTTCCTTTAATGTGGATATTTCTGCACCTGTACCTAGTAGAAAAACTAATTCTTTTCCTGTTGCTGCGTTTATGAAACTAACGAATGTACTTTGACTGAGATTTATAGTGTGAATTTTGTTGTTTTTTACTGACGTGTATCTAAAGGTGTTTGGGAGTTTTCCGAATTCGTTTGGGCTATCTTAATATTGTTATTTTGGTTATTAGTATTATTACCGTTATTATTGTTATTTTCCCCACGGCTATTTCCGCCGCGGTTGTTTCCACCGCGGGTGTTGTTGTGTACCTCGATTATTACCTCTATCGCGATAATTGTTTCTGAAATTATTACCGCGATATAATACCGTGTATAATATTGAATTGGCATTGCCTGTCATTTCAGTACTGCATTGTATGTACTTTGTGACGGCTTCATTCATAGTTACGAAATTGCCTGCTTCCAATATGGTTTTGAGGCGGCCATGCTCACAGTTTTTAACCATTGTGGTGATGGCCTCCTTGGTACTGAATTTGTCAGCGTGTTCGGCCGATAGGCCTTCGTCAATGTACGAAGCTTCTAGGAGTTTTCTTAAGTTGTCTATTTCCGTCGTAAATTTTTCCGCGGTTTTGCCTTTTTGGGTTTCGCCATTTTGGCTTTAATTATGTCAGATGTTTCTCCGACTATAGTTCTTTCATTTTGGACTCCGCATAAAGTTGATCCAATTATTTTGGATTTAATTACTTCTACAGCCAAATTCTTGAATGTGCCTTTCGTTAGGTTAACTAACTTCAAAGCTGTTATAAATCTTTGAAGGTGTATACTTTGCCAGTTAAATTCAGGGATGGCATTCGATATTTCTTTAATGTATGCCCTTTGGGCAATGCTCTCATCAGCCATTGTGGTTGGTTTTAATTCTACGATGCTGTCGTTAAATTCAGAGTCGGTCAAGTCTTGGTCTGACAATTCAGATTGAATAAGGACTGCCGGGATCGTAAGATTGTTAATATCTCTTTCTTCTATTTCTTGTTGGTCAATAACTTCTTTTGATTCTGGTTCGTCACCAGCTCCAATTGCTATTGAAGTATTGAGAATAGTAGGGATTGAAATATCAAGCTTGAACCTTTCTTTAACAGATGTTAAATTAGATCTTAGTCTGATCAAAAACTTTGATACTCGAGACCAGTGATCTGGATTTAACTTTTCTCCGTGTTCATATATTAATATTCGAGCTTCATTAAAGCATTTAACTAATATTTCCACGTGTTTAATTACCGTTGTTTTTTGTATCGGTCTATTCTGTGTTATCGACTTATGCGATTTGTCGAATTCTGCTTTAATGCTGCTTTAATGTTAGTTCTTTCGATAATTCATTCAATCCCATTATATTATGGGTATGGATTATCTTTTAGAAAACATCATACCAATCGTTCTACCTAAAAGT
Source organism: Drosophila ananassae (assembly GCF_017639315.1). Taxonomy (NCBI): domain Eukaryota; kingdom Metazoa; phylum Arthropoda; class Insecta; order Diptera; family Drosophilidae; genus Drosophila; species Drosophila ananassae. Next base: position 25,991,334 of record NC_057929.1, on the reverse strand, counting down.
GGATGCTCGTCTATTCTTGATTTCACTAGCACACCCGGAATCGTTGTTAATACTATTCCTTTTTGGGTTGCGGTGCAGTGAAACAATGGTGAACAATGGAAATTAAATGTTTCTATATAAAGAATTTCTAACTCATACACACTATCTGGGGTTGTTGATATTAAATGCTGAATTCTTTCATTGAAATATGGGTCCTTTTCATATGTTTTGTTTATGGTTCTTTGTGTATTCATGCTGTTATTATTTTTTTTTAATTTTCTTTATTTTTATTTCAGTTTATTTTCATTGTATATAAAGATAAGATTATTCAAGAATATATAACATAATTTGGCATTGAGCGTTGTTTTTTTTTTTATATATATATATATATATGTATATAATTAAATATCTTCTTCAAAAATAGTTTGAAAAAATATATTTTTATTTGAGTTCCGTTTTTGATACAGTGTGATTTTTTTAAAACTGCTTAGAATTTTTGGAGTCTCAGAACTAACTTAACTTTGGGGCTCTAAGTCCCTTTTATAGCTACCCTTGCTGAAGCTTTTTGCAGATCAAAGCTCGAAAGAAGCTTTTCTCTCAGAGAGGCTTTGTTTTCTGAAGGAAATCGATTGAGTCGGAACCTATTACTTGAGGTGTCAGTTGACGTGGAAGACTTTGGGTCTCAATTAATCGAGGTGACAAGAAAATGTGAAATTTCCTGTGAAGTGGATGCCCATTTAAGAATGGTTTGAGCTGTTTAGTTTTATTTCACTTAAAAGGAGTGAGAAAGATTTGAGTCGGGATTCTGTTTACCAAAATATTGTTTTGGTTTTCAATCTGAAGTGGCTCTTAGAAATTGGAAATCTTAAATGAGACTGTTTTCAGCCGAATTGAAAAATTAAATGTTTATGTTTTTACAAAAATTGGAATGATGCAATTTGCAGCTGGATTACGAATTTCAATACAAAAGGCTTCAGCTTCGGTTTACAAAATTGGTTTACAAAATTTACTGATATACACTTAAAGAAATTTTGTTGATATGTTACTTCCCCATCCTTAAGAATTTAGCCTGTCCTCAGGCGGTTAGTTTGGGGTATAACTGTAGGTCATGTTCTTTATTCTCTGAACTTATAGTTTCTTCTTCGGGAGTTATAACCTTTTGTTTTTTATAATTAATTATTATCCTTTTTGGGATGTTCTTAAATTTATAAATCAAATATATGATTATAATAATAATTATTACTACTAGTAGTATTAGTAAAATTGTTTGAGTTTTAAAATATTGTTTTGAGTGGTTTTGGAATATTTCTTTGGCTACGATATACGATAAAGGTTCGAGTTTAGTTATGTTGTTGTTTACATAAATAGTTCGGGTGTAATCAAGCATAGTATTTGTTATTATTACATCTTCTATTTGTATAGAACAGTTGAATACTTTTATTATATTGTTTCCTTCTGCTATTAGATCTTTATTTATACAATTCTGATTTAACAAAGTTTTTGGTAAATTCCATGTTATTATAATGTTGGGTTCAATATAATTTAATTCGAAGTTCTTGTACATTTTTGTATATCTACATTCTGTATTTGTTTGTCTTAAGAGACCTATTATACATTTATTATTTACTATTTCTTTTGTTTTTACTTTAAAGACTTGCTGATTTTTTATGTAATATTTATCATGCAATGTTTCGGTTATTATATTCTGATTCTGATCCGGATACGGTAAAATTTTGTAAATGGGGGTTTTAATAATAGTACGAGGAATATGAGAAATTATCAATATTTCGTTAGTATTAACTTGTAACCAAGTAGATGTTTTAATATTTAACAATTTTTCTGAATTAATATGTTTAAGCGGGTCATGTTTTAGGAGCTTTGGGTTGAATATGCCTAATCTTGTAAATTGCATTCCTAATTCAATGTCTTCTATGTACTCTGTAAATTCTTGTAAATTGAAAATAAGGATTGCTAACCTTTGGTTTTCATTTTGGTTTTCATTTAAACGATTTACTGTTTCTATTCCTTTATTAATTGCATCAATAACTTTATTTAATTCGTTGATCTGTATACTATTTTCGGACAAGTTATCAATTTTTGATTCTAATTCTTCCCTATCTTGTTGATCCAATGTGCCAAATAAATATTTATAAAAGGTACCTACAAAATTTGCAAGTCCTCTTTTGTTTCGTTGAGCAATTTTTATTCCATTCATTTCTCTATTTAATTTTTCTTTTAGATATTGAATTTGATCCAAATGTTCAAATTCTCGTGTTTGTTCCATTAGATTTTTATAAGTTTGTTCAGTTTTAGTTAAATTGACTGTGAGACAATGATATTCATAATTAGTGGGAAGATCTATGTTACCTGTTTGGAAAATTAAGTATCCATTTTTTGCTTGAATTGGATTGATATCTATGTTCTGACACATGGCGTGATATATAAGACATAATAAAGTTATTATATAAAAGATAATTTTATTAAGCTGGGTTGTCTTCCGGTGGAAATCTGGAATTATTATATTTGCTGGTATTAATTTTCTTTTTCTTTTTAAATTTCGATTTATAGTGTGTGATTTCTCTACCTCTATTTTTTTCTACATAATGTTTTTCGTCAGTTTGTGTAATTTGGCCTGTCTTCCTAAAAGGATTTGTTGTTTTAGATTTTATAAGTGGAGTTTGTCTATATCTAGTATCAATATCGAATGTATGACGATTTTTATTAAGCTTGTTTATTTTCTTTATTTTATTCACTTGAATATTATAACTTGGAGTTCCGGCGAAAATAAAAATGTCTGCTGGTGTTCTACCTGTAGAGCTATGTTTTGTTTTATGATTATAAATATAAACGATTGTTTCAAATTTAGTAATTATATTTTCAGGATTCCGTTCACAATTTATAATTCTTAATTTTTCATTAATAGTTTTATGAAATCAATTAAGCAATTGTGGTTATAGTTATTCTTACATCTTCTGATTGCAGCCAAAGTTGCAATGCTGAGCACATAAATGCAGAGTCTTTGTCGGCTTTAATTTCTTTTGGTTTACCCATTACATTAAATATCATGAGTAATGCCCTTTTTGCTTCTAACCAATCCCTACTGTTGACATTTATTAAAGCAGCATATTTGGAATAAATATCAATGCAAGATAAGAATTGTTTATTATCGATCATGTAAAAATCTATAACATATTTTTCTCTGGGGTTAAAGGTTTCTGGGGTTAATTCAAATGTAAGTTTTGTATCTCTGTGTTCTGTTTTAGCAAGGTTACAAATTTCACACTCATTTATAATATTCTGAATTAATCTCTGATAATCGGGAAAATAATATTTTTCTTTAAAAAGGCTTGTTTGTTTTTCTATTCCTGGATGTAATAATTCTACGTGAGCTTTAAGGACAATTTCCTTGAATTCGGCGAATGTTTGGACATCTGTTAATATTGTACTAGTTTTCATAACTTTGGTTAAGTTGTTTGGGCTGATGATTTCTATATAAGCATTTTGAAATATTATGAAGTCCATTTCACAAGGAAAATAAATAACACTTTTTTTAGAGCACAAATATTCTTTAATTAATTCTTTTGCATATTCATGGGTCATTTCTTTATAAATTATTTTAAGGTTGGTTTTATGAAAGTATTGGCTCAATTTGACTTCATTTGAGTTTCCTCTATGAAATTCAATTTGTCTATTGTAATAGTTTAAAGGTCTTTCCGTTATTTCTATATAATTCTGATTGTCTTCATGTGCACTATGAACTGTTGCTATTGTGGGTAATGACTCGGTATTATCCGGTGTTTCTCCTAAAAAATTTTCTTCTAGCTTCACTCTTGACAGAGCATCAGCTACCTGGTTTTCCTTTCCCGGCAAATATTTAATAGTGAAGTCAAACTCGTTTAATTTTATTCTCCATCTTTGTAGTTTCATGTTTGGTTCTTTTATATTATGAAGCCAAACTAATGGTCTATGATCGCTAAGGATTTCGAATTTTCTACCAAAGAGATAACACCTAAAATATTTAGTGGCCCAGACTATAGCCAGAAGCTCTTTTTCTATTGCTGAATAATTAATTTCATGTTCATTAAGAGTTCTACTTGCATAACAAATAGGTTTATGATTTTGCGATAATACTGCGCCTATGGCGACATTGCTAGCATCTGTTGTTAAGGAAAATAATTTTTCAAAGTTAGGGTAAATTAAAATTGGGTCTGATGTAATAAGAAGTTTTAATTTCTCAAATGCTTCTAAATATTCTTTATTGGTTGAATTTATAGTGGAACCTTTCTTTAAGTTTACAGTCATAGGTTTTGCAATTTTAGCAAAATCAGGTATGAATTTTCTATAAAATCCACAGAGACCTAAAAATGATTTTATTTCTTTTTGAGTTTTTGGTATTGGAAATTTTTGTATTGCCTCAATTTTTTGGGGGTTTGGCTTTATTCCTTCTGTTGTTATTATATGTCCAAGGAATTCAGTTTCCTTTTTCATAAACTCACATTTGTCAAGTTGAAGTTTAAGATTAGCTTCTCGAAGTTTTGAAAACACCTTTTTTATGGACAATATGTGTTCTTCTAATGAAGTAGAAAATATAATTATGTCATCCATGTAAACAAGGCAATGCTGGTATATTAAATCTTCTAATAAATTGTTCAAGCAACGTTGGAAAGTTGCAGGCGCATTTTTCAGACCAAATGGCATTCGTGTGTATTCGTAATGTCCATTTTTAGTAGAAAAAGCTGTTTTTGAAATAGAATTTTCATCCATTTGAATTTGATGGAAACCCTTGGCAAGGTCAATTGTTGTAAAATATTGACACTTTCCAAGTTTGTCAAGTATTTCATCCATAACTGGTATCGGATACTTATCATCAATAGTTATTTCATTTAGACTTCGATAGTCTATTACTATTCGAAATTTCTTTTTACCTGATGCATCTTCTTTCTTTGGGACTATCCATATTGGAGAACAATAAGGGGATTTCGATTTACGTATTATTCCCTGATTCATCATTTCTTTAATTTGGACTTCTACTTCTTGATCATAAGCTTGGGGGTATTTATAAGGTTTTTTGTAAATAGGATCTTCATGTTTGGTTTGGATTGAATGTTTTATAGCACTGGTAAAGGTCAAATTTTCACCTTCCCTGTACTGGATATCCCTAAATTCAAATAAAATGTTATTTAATTTAGTTCTTTCTTCTTTATTAAGATGATTTATTCGAAATTTATTATTTTCTTCTAAGTCATTATTAATTGCAAAATTAAAAGATATATCCTCAGATGAAGGTGGACTGAGATAATCTTCCAATGTTTCAATTTCGGAATTCTTGAAATCTTCGTGGTTATATATCATGGAAAAAACAAATCCGCTCAAAGTGACTGTTTCCTGTTTATAATTAATAATTGCTTCACATGCTTCTAAATACTCTCTTCCTATCAATATGTCATATTTTTGCGAAAAATTGTGAACCCAAAATGGTTGATCGATCGGACAAAGTTTACTTGATTTAAAATTTACGGACTTATTTAATTTAATTACACCATTAATTGTGTGTACTTCTAACGTTTTTAATGTTTGTGGGAAATTAAAATAATTTTCTTTTATTAGGTTTATTGAACTTCCTGTATCTATTACACATTTAAATGCGCGATTGTTAATAGTTATTCTGATGTAAGGATTTCTATTTCTTCTATTGGATCCGAGGCTATTTGATGAAAATTTTCGATTTCCATTCTAGATTGATCGCTTGAATATTCACGCTGTCTTTTCACTGGTTTGTTAGAATTATAACCTTGTAAAGAAGATGTTGGCTGTTGATAATTCATAGGATTCTGAGCTCTACCATGATTTAAATTTTGCTGCAATTCCTGTTGAAATTGTTGTTGATTGAAATTATTTGGTTGTCTATAGTTACTTTGCTGATTATAATTTTGTTGATTATTATTATTATAAAAGGAATTATTTCTTTGGAAATTATTATTTCTTTGATAATTTCTCCTATCTTGTCCGTTTTGTTTTGAATTATGTTGTGATTTAACTTTATCAGAACCAGAATCATAACAACCTTCTTGTTGTGCTACTTGTTTAAGTTTACTGACTGTAGTTATATCGTGCCTTGCTAATGTCATGAATAACCTGTCAGGAAGTTTTCTCATTATTACATCTTTTACAGTATTATTCATGGCATTATTATAAATCATTGTATTTAAATTGTTATTTTCTAACGACAATTTGTTTGTTATGACAAATATTTTATATTCTAGATCCTCGACGAACTTACGAATGCTTCCATTGAAAGGGGTATTGTAGAGTCGTCTTAGTAATTCCTCGCATGGGGTTTGGGTTTTATACTCATCGATGAGAGCAATCCTTAGATCGGGCCAATTGGTTGCTGCTGATATCTGTGACACTCGCTGGGCATCTCCTGATAATTGCATCTCGATTGCACTGAAGAATACAGCTGTTTGACGCGGATCAGTTGATGGATACAAATTTAAAATGTATTCGATCCGTCTGATGAATGCACTTAATTCCCTGGTGCTTCCATTAAAATTGGGAACTTGCCTAATCTGGCTTAAAGCCTGATTAAGGTGTAGCTCGGAGAGTAACTGGACTTGTGCTACTGGTTCGGCCATTGTAATGTTCGTATTTCTTATTTGTTTCGGTAGCGGTCACACTATGAAAGCGGGCTACTAATTTATTTTAAGTTTTTGTGTTTTGTATATTTTCGGTAGCAGTCACACTTCGAAAAGTGGGCTACAAATTGAAACTAACACGTAAGTTCTTTTGCGGATGTGAATAGCGATTAACACTCGCGGTTAGTATTAAGGCTGCAGTTGCATTAGCACAAAATACTTCAACGCTGTTCTATGATCTCGATTGATCACTGGTCACTTTTACACATCCTACCGACTGCGCCAATTAAATATCTTCTTCAAAAATAGTTTGAAAAAATATATTTTTATTTGAGTTCCGTTTTTGATACAGTGTGATTTTTTTTAAAACTGCTTAGAATTTTTGGAGTCTCAGAACTAACTTAACTTTGGGGCTCTAAGTCCCTTTTATAGCTACCCTTGCTGAAGCTTTTTGCAGATCAAAGCTCGAAAGAAGCTTTTCTCTCAGAGAGGCTTTGTTTTCTGAAGGAAATCGATTGAGTCGGAACCTATTACTTGAGGTGTCAGTTGACGTGGAAGACTTTGGGTCTCAATTAATCGAGGTGACAAGAAAATGTGAAATTTCCTGTGAAGTGGATGCCCATTTAAGAATGGTTTGAGCTGTTTAGTTTTATTTCACTTAAAAGGAGTGAGAAAGATTTGAGTCGGGATTCTGTTTACCAAAATATTGTTTTGGTTTTCAATCTGAAGTGGCTCTTAGAAATTGGAAATCTTAAATGAGACTGTTTTCAGCCGAATTGAAAAATTAAATGTTTATGTTTTTACAAAAATTGGAATGATGCAATTTGCAGCTGGATTACGAATTTCAATACAAAAGGCTTCAGCTTCGGTTTACAAAATTTACTGATATACACTTAAAGAAATTTTGTTGATATGTTACTATATATGTTTTTTTGTTGTTTTTTTTTATATTTTGTCCAGATCGATAGCCTGGCTTTTATTAATCGCTCTTTTTGCTATACATTTATTATGAAAAATGTATGCTTTGTACAAAATGAATGCGATCAAAATGAATACAATAATTGATAAAAGAATGTTTGTCCATTTTGTGTTCATTGTTTTGGACTCAATTTTATTTATTACATTTGCTGTGGAGTCCACTTGTTTTACATCTACTAACCCATTTTGGGTATTTTCTCAAAAATTGGTATATAATTTTTTGCGTAAATCGTATGATTTAATTTATCATTTATTTGCCATTCAGTTTGGCTCATTTAAAATCTTGCCCTATTTGGCTATATATATATAGTAACATATCAACAAAATTTCTTTAAGTGTATATCAGTAAATTTTGTAAACCAATTTTGTAAACCGAAGCTGAAGCCTTTTGTATTGAAATTCGTAATCCAGCTGCAAATTGCATCATTCCAATTTTTGTAAAAACATAAACATTTAATTTTTCAATTCGGCTGAAAACAGTCTCATTTAAGATTTCCAATTTCTAAGAGCCACTTCAGATTGAAAACCAAAACAATATTTTGGTAAACAGAATCCCGACTCAAATCTTTCTCACTCCTTTTAAGTGAAATAAAACTAAACAGCTCAAACCATTCTTAAATGGGCATCCACTTCACAGGAAATTTCACATTTTCTTGTCACCTCGATTAATTGAGACCCAAAGTCTTCCACGTCAACTGACACCTCAAGTAATAGGTTCCGACTCAATCGATTTCCTTCAGAAAACAAAGCCTCTCTGAGAGAAAAGCTTCTTTCGAGCTTTGATCTGCAAAAAGCTTCAGCAAGGGTAGCTATAAAAGGGACTTAGAGCCCCAAAGTTAAGTTAGTTCTGAAACTCCAAAAATTCTAAGCAGTTTTAAAAAAAATCACACTGTATCAAAAACGGAACTCAAATAAAAATATATTTTTTCAAACTATTTTTGAAGAAGATATTTAATTGGCGCAGTCGGTAGGATGTGTAAAAGTGACCAGTGATCAATCGAGATCATAGAACAGCGTTGAAGTATTTTGTGCTAATGCAACTGCAGCCTTAATACTAACCGCGAGTGTTAATCGCTATTCACATCCGCAAAAGAACTTACGTGTTAGTTTCAATTTGTAGCCCACTTTTCGAAGTGTGACTGCTACCGAAAATATACAAAACACAAAAACTTAAAATAAATTAGTAGCCCGCTTTCATAGTGTGACCGCTACCGAAACAAATAAGAAATACGAACATTACAATGGCCGAACCAGTAGCACAAGTCCAGTTACTCTCCGAGCTACACCTTAATCAGGCTTTAAGCCAGATTAGGCAAGTTCCCAATTTTAATGGAAGCACCAGGGAATTAAGTGCATTCATCAGACGGATCGAATACATTTTAAATTTGTATCCATCAACTGATCCGCGTCAAACAGCTGTATTCTTCAGTGCAATCGAGATGCAATTATCAGGAGATGCCCAGCGAGTGTCACAGATATCAGCAGCAACCAATTGGCCCGATCTAAGGATTGCTCTCATCGATGAGTATAAAACCCAAACCCCATGCGAGGAATTACTAAGACGACTCTACAATACCCCTTTCAATGGAAGCATTCGTAAGTTCGTCGAGGATCTAGAATATAAAATATTTGTCATAACAAACAAATTGTCGTTAGAAAATAACAATTTAAATACAATGATTTATAATAATGCCATGAATAATACTGTAAAAGATGTAATAATGAGAAAACTTCCTGACAGGTTATTCATGACATTAGCAAGGCACGATATAACTACAGTCAGTAAACTTAAACAAGTAGCACAACAAGAAGGTTGTTATGATTCTGGTTCTGATAAAGTTAAATCACAACATAATTCAAAACAAAACGGACAAGATAGGAGAAATTATCAAAGAAATAATAATTTCCAAAGAAATAATTCCTTTTATAATAATAATAATCAACAAAATTATAATCAGCAAAGTAACTATAGACAACCAAATAATTTCAATCAACAACAATTTCAACAGGAATTGCAGCAAAATTTAAATCATGGTAGAGCTCAGAATCCTATGAATTATCAACAGCCAACATCTTCTTTACAAGGTTATAATTCTAACAAACCAGTGAAAAGACAGCGTGAATATTCAAGCGATCAATCTAGAATGGAAATCGAAAATTTTCATCAAATAGCCTCGGATCCAATAGAAGAAATAGAAATCCTTACATCAGAATAACTATTAACAATCGCGCATTTAAATGTGTAATAGATACAGGAAGTTCAATAAACCTAATAAAAGAAAATTATTTTAATTTCCCACAAACATTAAAAACGTTAGAAGTACACACAATTAATGGTGTAATTAAATTAAATAAGTCCGTAAATTTTAAATCAAGTAAACTTTGTCCGATCGATCAACCATTTTGGGTTCACAATTTTTCGCAAAAATATGACATATTGATAGGAAGAGAGTATTTAGAAGCATGTGAAGCAATTATTAATTATAAACAGGAAACAGTCACTTTGAGCGGATTTGTTTTTTCCATGATATATAACCACGAAGATTTCAAGAATTCCGAAATTGAAACATTGGAAGATTATCTCAGTCCACCTTCATCTGAGGATATATCTTTTAATTTTGCAATTAATAATGACTTAGAAGAAAATAATAAATTTCGAATAAATCATCTTAATAAAGAAGAAAGAACTAAATTAAATAACATTTTATTTGAATTTAGGGATATCCAGTACAGGGAAGGTGAAAATTTGACCTTTACCAGTGCTATAAAACATTCAATCCAAACCAAACATGAAGATCCTATTTACAAAAAACCTTATAAATACCCCCAAGCTTATGATCAAGAAGTAGAAGTCCAAATTAAAGAAATGATGAATCAGGGAATAATACGTAAATCGAAATCCCCTTATTGTTCTCCAATATGGATAGTCCCAAAGAAAGAAGATGCATCAGGTAAAAAGAAATTTCGAATAGTAATAGACTATCGAAGTCTAAATGAAATAACTATTGATGATAAGTATCCGATACCAGTTATGGATGAAATACTTGACAAACTTGGAAAGTGTCAATATTTTACAACAATTGACCTTGCCAAGGGTTTCCATCAAATTCAAATGGATGAAAATTCTATTTCAAAAACAGCTTTTTCTACTAAAAATGGACATTACGAATACACACGAATGCCATTTGGTCTGAAAAATGCGCCTGCAACTTTCCAACGTTGCTTGAACAATTTATTAGAAGATTTAATATACCAGCATTGCCTTGTTTACATGGATGACATAATTATATTTTCTACTTCATTAGAAGAACACATATTGTCCATAAAAAAGGTGTTTTAAAAACTTCGAGAAGCTAATCTTAAACTTCAACTTGACAAATGTGAGTTTATGAAAAAGGAAACTGAATTCCTTGGAAATATAATAACAACAGAAGGAATAAAGCCAAACCCCCAAAAAATTGAGGCAATACAAAAATTTCCAATACCAAAAACTCAAAAAGAAATAAAATCATTTTTAGGTCTCTGTGGATTTTATAGAAAATTCATACCTGATTTTGCTAAAATTGCAAAACCTATGACTGTAAACTTAAAGAAAGGTTCCACTATAAATTCAACCAATAAAGAATATTTAGAAGCATTTGAGAAATTAAAACTTCTTATTACATCAGACCCAATTTTAATTTACCCTAACTTTGAAAAATTATTTTCCTTAACAACAGATGCTAGCAATGTCGCCATAGGCGCAGTATTATCGCAAAATCATAAACCTATTTGTTATGCAAGTAGAACTCTTAATGAACATGAAATTAATTATTCAGCAATAGAAAAAGAGCTTCTGGCTATAGTCTGGGCCACTAAATATTTTAGGTCTTATCTCTTTGGTAGAAAATTCGAAATCCTTAGCGATCATAGACCATTAGTTTGGCTTCATAATATAAAAGAACCAAACATGAAACTACAAAGATGGAGAATAAAATTAAACGAGTTTGACTTCACTATTAAATATTTGCCGGGAAAGGAAAACCAGGTAGCTGATGCTCTGTCAAGAGTGAAGCTAGAAGAAAATTTTTTAGGAGAAACACCGGATAATACCGAGTCATTACCCACAATAGCAACAGTTCATAGTGCACATGAAGACAATCAGAATTATATAGAAATAACGGAAAGACCTTTAAACTATTACAATAGACAAATTGAATTTCATAGAGGAAACTCAAATGAAGTCAAATTGAGCCAATACTTTCATAAAACCAACCTTAAAATAATTTATAAAGAAATGACCCATGAATATGCAAAAGAATTAATTAAAGAATATTTGTGCTCTAAAAAAAGTGTTATTTATTTTCCTTGTGAAATGGACTTCATAATATTTCAAAATGCTTATATAGAAATCATCAGCCCAAACAACTTAACCAAAGTTATGAAAACTAGTACAATATTAACAGATGTCCAAACATTCGCCGAATTCAAAGAAATTGTCCTTAAAGCTCACGTAGAATTATTACATCCAGGAATAGAAAAACAAACAAGCCTTTTTAAAGAAAAATATTATTTTCCCGATTATCAGAGATTAATTCAGAATATTATAAATGAGTGTGAAATTTGTAACCTTGCTAAAACAGAACACAGAGATACAAAACTTACATTTGAATTAACCCCAGAAACCTTTAACCCCAGAGAAAAATATGTTATAGATTTTTACATGATCGATAATAAACAATTCTTATCTTGCATTGATATTTATTCCAAATATGCTGCTTTAATAAATGTCAACAGTAGGGATTGGTTAGAAGCAAAAAGGGCATTACTCATGATATTTAATGTAATGGGTAAACCAAAAGAAATTAAAGCCGACAAAGACTCTGCATTTATGTGCTCAGCATTGCAACTTTGGCTGCAATCAGAAGATGTAAGAATAACTATAACCACAAGTAAAAATGGCGTTTCTGACATAGAGAGATTTCATAAAACTATTAATGAAAAATTAAGAATTATAAATTGTGAACGGAATCCTGAAAATATAATTACTAAATTTGAAACAATCGTTTATATTTATAATCATAAAACAAAACATAGCTCTACAGGTAGAACACCAGCAGACATTTTTATTTTCGCCGGAACTCCAAGTTATAATATTTAAGTGAATAAAATAAAGAAAATAAACAAGCTTAATAAAAATCGTCATACATTCGATATTGATACTAGGTATAGACAAGCTCCACTTATAAAATCTAAAACAACAAATCCTTTTAGGAAGACAGGCCAAATTACACAAACTGACGAAAAACATTATGTAGAAAAAAATAGAGGTAGAGAAATCACACACTATAAATCGAAATTTAAAAAGAAAAAGAAAATTAATACCAGCAAATATAATAATTCCAGATTTCCACCGGAAGACAACCCAGCTTAATAAAATTATCTTTTATATAATAACTTTATTATGTCTTATATATCACGCCATGTGTCAGAACATAGATATCAATCCAATTCAAGCAAAAAATGGATACTTAATTTTCCAAACAGGTAACATAGATCTTCCCACTAATTATGAATATCATTGTCTCACAGTCAATTTAACTAAAACTGAACAAACTTATAAAAATCTAATGGAACAAACACGAGAATTTGAACATTTGGATCAAATTCAATATCTAAAAGAAAAATTAAATAGAGAAATGAATGGAATAAAAATTGCTCAACGAAACAAAAGAGGACTTGCAAATTTTGTAGGTACCTTTTATAAATATTTATTTGGCACATTGGATCAACAAGATAGGGAAGAATTAGAATCAAAAATTGATAACTTGTCCGAAAATAGTATACAGATCAACGAATTAAATAAAGTTATTGATGCAATTAATAAAGGAATAGAAACAGTAAATCGTTTAAATGAAAACCAAAATGAAAACCAAAGGTTAGCAATCCTTATTTTCAATTTACAAGAATTTACAGAGTACATAGAAGACATTGAATTAGGAATGCAATTTACAAGATTAGGCATATTCAACCCAAAGCTCCTAAAACATGACCCGCTTAAACATATTAATTCAGAAAAATTGTTAAATATTAAAACATCTACTTGGTTACAAGTTAATACTAACGAAATATTGATAATTTCTCATATTCCTCGTACTATTATTAAAACCCCCATTTACAAAATTTTACCGTATCCGGATCAGAATCAGAATATAATAACCGAAACATTGTGTTGGCACCTATTGCCAAGACCTACTACCCTAGATACACACTAGTAATTTGATCCAATACACATCAGCATGTCGCAATACAACCCACTAACCTATTAAGTACATCTAGTAATAATTAGCAATAAGCATAAAGCAATATTCGACCTAATAACCCAGCACTAGTAGACGGCGCCGCAAGAAGCAAGCAAACCAAAGCAAGCAAAAAACCAGCGAGCTAAGCCGAAATGCATGAACAAGCAGTACATGACCAAACAGTCTGAGTCAGCAGACTCAGAGGTGGTTAACCCTGGCATTAACATTAGTTTTATCACGTCCATAACATTGACCTTCCTTAGATCTAAGTATGTATAATTTAGCATCTTATATAAGAATTGTTCTTCTGAAATAAAGATAGTTGCGAAATCAGAACCACTCGTCTCGTTACTCAGTGTTGAACCTCCGGCACTTAAAACTGACCTATATCACGTAATCCTGTGTCAAACGGGTCACAAGGTAGGACGCTCTACCATCATCTACTTCGGGTGGATCCAGTGTAAACGGACCACAAGTAGAATCCGCGGCATACCAGTTTACTTCGAGTGTTGCTCCCGTGAAACGGACCGCCAGTAAACCCCGCGTCATATCATTACTCCAAGTGTTGCTCCCTTGAAACGGACCACGAGGAGACCTCGCGGCATACCAGTCTAGCTCGAGTGTTGCTACCGTAAAACCGGACCACCGGCCGACCCCGCACTATCTAACCTACTTCGAGTGTTGCTCCCGTGAAACGGACCGCCAGTAGGCCCAGCTGAGAAGAAATCAGCCAACCCCCACAACCACCGGTACTTGAGGAAAACCACCCAGGACTTCAAGCACATCAACTCCAGCCTGATCATCGCAAGCACAGCCCCTTGCATAATTCAGGTAAATTTAGTCAGATTAGTTACATTCTTTGACTACGACTCCGGGACCTACCGTTACTCCCGCGAGTTCAAGTTTGACGTAGTTGCCGCATTACGCTCTACGGACGAACATTTGGTGACCCCGACGTGATCCCTTCTTAAAGGATCACACCCTGAATACAAGCCACACGGCAGTTCATTTATAAACAAAACCTTACATCGCAACCCTTCCACGGCAACAATGGGATCAGAATCAGACCCTGTAACCACGATGCTCATCGATGAGCAAATTGAAACCAACATAGCCATCCAACGGCTAATAAAAAACTTCACTAAGGACTCCGCAGAGCGAAGGCTCAAGCCAGGATATTTCGAGGAGAGACTAAAACAGCTCACTCACGCATGGACCCAATTTAAAAGGAATGACGCCAAGCTTCGGGAACTGGCACTAAGCCCAGAACACGAGTATTTCACAAAGGTAACGGCGTTAGAAGAACTTGTGAACAAGTATGAAGCGATATTTGCCGATGGAATTCCATCAGGATCAGGCCCGTCACAAAAGCCCCGGAAAACAGGAGATAATCTTGAACCAAAGGCACAAGCTCAAGGAATCGAAGAAGACCCTCACTTAATATCGCTAAAACGAAGACATGAAGGACGGTTAGATGATATGGAAGACGTTCTGTGCAACCGCACTGAAGGACGGGACTTATCTACACACATCAGACAACACATGAGGGACTTATGGAAGGAAATCGTCACGGGATACCATGATCTCATCGATCTGGACCCAACCATAAAAAATGATGGACACACCGATGACAGATTCCAGGTGGTCCGAGCAGAGTATTTCTCATTTCTGAACGAAGAATCACAATCAACGTCGGCATCAACTCAAAAACCCACAATGGCTTCTCCGTTTGTAATACCACCAGTCGATATTCCCAAATTTGACGGAGACTACTTGAAGTGGCCACGATTCTGCGACATCTTTACAGAGCTGGTTCACAATCAAGACTATAGCGATGCGGTAAAATTCCGACATCTGGAAAATCATGTGATTGGAGAGGCTAAGAATTTAATCTCCACTACATTTGGAGGACACGCCAGTTATCAAGACACCTGGCAACGATTAAAGGCAAGATATCAGAATGAAAGGATTCTCATCAAATCAACACTGGCCACCTTGTTTGCCCACCCAAAAACTAATGGATCAGCAGATCAGCTGCGTAGCTTACATGATGCGGTGCTTAGGACAATTACCGCCCTTCACGCCCTCAATATATCAACAGTAGGGTGGGATCCGATCCTAATACACATTATCGAAGAAAAATTAGATTCCCATACCCTATCTTGTGTAGAACTCGCCATCACAAACCCAACGTGCCCACAATCATTAAAACAAATGCTTGACCATTTAGAGCGGCAAGCAACCAGCCAAGTTACGCTACACAAGACAGCGGCCAATAATGGTTTTCGCTCATCAACTCAAGCTACGGTTGAAAAATGTATTATATGCACTCATAGCAATCATCGACTTCAAAATTGCCAAAAGTTTTTGGACATGACTCCGAATGAAAGAATGCAAAGAATAACAAAGATGAATGCCTGCACCAACTGTTTATCCCTATACCATACAGTAAATTCATGCAAATCCAGGTTCTCATGTCATGTGTGCAGAAGGAATCATCACACAATGCTGCATAATACATCCACGCGAACAAGCGCATCCACAACCTGCCAAGGTACAGCACCTTATGTACTACTAGCAACCGCACAAGTAGAAGTCCAAGGTCCTACTGAGGCACGACACCCATGCCGCGCAGTATTCGATTCCGGATCACAAGTGAACTTAATTTCTCAGGAATTGGCAGACAAACTCGGAGTCCAATCAGCACCATCCGACCTTACGATAAGGGGCATAGGAGGCACAAAACAAGCGACCTCCCGAACAGTACTAAATATGTTCTCATTAACCACAAACTTCAAAACACAACTTGTGGCTTACGTACTACCAGAACTCATGACGAATCAACCATCTGAGTCAGTTATGCGGCCAAAAAATATTCCACCAGAACTACGTTTAGCAGATCCTAAGTTCAATCAGCCACAAGGGATCGAGTTACTGCTTGGGGCCGAGTGTCTCACACAACTCATCGAGCCGCTACATATAAACCTAGGACAAGGACAACCTTTACTTCAACGGACCCCATTAGGATGGATTATATCCGGACCAGCAACAACCAGTTCTGTGGTTCACACAAATCCACCTGTAAGCAGTGCACTATCAACCATGGAGGAACCAAAAATCGATAAACTGCTCGAACAGTTTTGGAAGTTAGACACCCTCAATGAAAACAAAAGGGGTCTGACCACGGACGAGAAGTTATGTGAACAGCATTTTATAGAAAACATAGAAAGGAGGGCAGACAAAAGATTAAGTGTACGCTTACCATTTAAAGAAGATCCACAAACATTGGGAAATTCCCTCCCAATGGCGTATCGCCGTTTCTATGCATTGGAAAAGAGACTTCAACGGGATCCTGATCTCCAGAAACAATACGTACAATTCATGGATCAATACGAGGAACTAGGGCATATGACTAGATTAACAACCAAACAACTAACATCAAACCATTATGTCATTCCACATCATTGTGTACTAAAACCTGATAGTAGTACTACCAAACTCCGGGTTGTATTTGACGCGTCAGCGACAACGACAAGTGGAAAAAGTTTAAATAATCTATTACGGATTGGACCAACAGTTCAAAGCGAATTACTATCCATTCTCTTACGGTTCCGATCTTATCAATATGTGTTTACATCAGACGTAGAAAAAATGTACCGGCAGATTATGATACATCCAGATGACCGAAGGTTTCAAATCATATTATGGAGACGTAACCTCATGGAACCACTAAAATATTATCAACTAAACACTGTCACTTATGGCACGGCAACTGCTCCATACTTGGCTACCCGATGTTTGCAATACTTGTCGGACACAGCACCTGAACATTTGTCCCAGGGTGCGGCTGCACTTCGACAGGGTTGCTACGTAGATGATTGTCTGACCGGAGGTCACACCATAGATGAAGCACTAATCAAGAGGGATCAACTAATACAACTTTTGGGAGAAGCGAAATTCAAACTAAGAAAATGGTGCGCAAACCACCCAGCGTTATTAGCAGACATTCCCGAAGAAGACCAAGAAATAACTCTTGATTTCAGCAATTTTACTGAACAAACCGTCAAAACGCTCGGAATTATTTGGGATCCACCCGGAGATTGGCTCCAAGGACGCGCGGCGACAGAAGACACTGGAGTCATCACTAAAAGAATTGTGTGTTCTGAACTAGCAAAAATCTTCGACCCTCTAGGATTGTTTGGTCCAGTGGTAACAACGGCAAAGATAAGGATGCAACGATTATGGGAGTTGAAGATCGACTGGGACACGGAACTGGGTTCAGAACTCACCCAGCAATGGCAAACATTCAGACATGATGTCCAAGTCCTGACAACAATAAAAATTCCAAGATGTGTATTACCAGCTGACACATCCGGAGGCATTCAATTACATGTATTTGCAGACGCATCAGAAGCAGCATATGGGGCAGTGGCATATTTGCGAGCAAGGGATAAGACAGGCAATATTATCACACGATTGCTATGTTCAAAGGCCCGAGTAGCGCCCCTGATGAAACAGACCCTGCCTCGCTTAGAACTCTGTGCAGCGGTATTAGCAGCTCAAGTTACAAACAGAGTAAAAACCGATCTTAACATAAGCCTAGAAGCAATACATTTATGGTCAGACTCAGAGATTGCATTAAAATGGATTAACGCCACTGCTTCGTCATTCCAAACGTTTGTGGCGAACCGAGTCGCCCAAATTCAAGAACTAACAGACCCAGAGTGGTGGAGACATGTAGCATCAACAGATAACCCGGCAGATATTCTCTCCAGAGGATGCACGGCAGCGCAATTAAGAGATTCAAGGCTTTGGTACGCCGGACCGCCATTCTTGGGGCAAGATCCCGAGTCTTGGCCTAAATTCCACTCAACAGGAATATACAATGCAAATGAAGATCAAGAAAGAAAGATGGAGGCTGTTTGCAGCGTAGTCAATAAATCTGACGACTGGATGGAACATATTAACCACCATGGATCATTCGATACGATGTTGCAGATAATAGGAAGAATGCGGCGATTCATTTTCAATTGCCGTAACCCAGAGAAAAAGAGAACGGGACTATTGTCACCAGGAGAGTTGAATGAGGCATTAGGAGTGATAATACGGGAAATACAAGCACAACACTTTCCAACATCCATGCTACAACTCAAGAAGACGAAAACTGTGGGGCCAAACGATCCACTACGTGCCCTAGATCCATTTATAGACACAGACGGAATAATTCGAGTAGGAGGACGACTACAAAACGCAGCATTATCATATGACGCCACACATCCCATGTTATTATCTCCAACCCATCCATTGACAATACTCCTATTTCAATGGAAACATCAGCAACTGGCGCATTGCGGTCCACAGGCGTTACTATGCAACGTTCGACAACGATTTTGGTCACTAAGAGGAAAGGAATTGGCTCAAAAAACAGTAAGCCGTTGTGTCAGATGTTGCCGGATTCGACCAAAATTGTTGAATCAAATAATGAGTCCATTACCAGCAGATCGAGTTCAACAACATAGACCCTTCAAGAATTGCGGAGTGGACTACTGCGGGCCTTTTTGGACTCACTATAAAATCCGAGGAAAACGACCACATAAGGTGTACCTAGCCGTGTTTTGTTGTTTTTCAACCAAGGCAGTGCACCTAGAGGTAGTAACCGATTTGACGACCCAAGCCTTCCTGGCAGCACTAAAGAGATTTTGCGGACGCAGAGGATTACCATCAAAAATCTATAGTGACAACGCAACAAATTTCGTTGGAGCCTATAACGAATTATCAGAAGTAAAGGAAGCAATCTTCGCCGAAGAAGCACAAGCAATGATACACAAGACTTGCGCGAAACTGAGCATCGAATTCAAATTCATACCACCTCGGGCACCCCATTTCGGAGGCCTGTGGGAAGCCGCGGTAAAATCAGCAAAGCACTTATTGAAACGAACGCTATATACCGCCACACTAACTCATGAAGAACTCGAAACCATAGTCATTGATGTTGAAGCCATTCTAAATTCTCGCCCGTTGACGTCTGTCTCTTCCAGCCCAAGGGATCTTACGGCATTAACGCCAGGGCATTTCCTGATCGGGGAACCTCTTACGGCATCACCCGACATTCACCAATCAAGACGACGCACAGGGTTACTCACTCGGTGGAAGCGCCTCGAACACTTACGAAAGGAATTTTGGACACGTTGGAGCCACGAGTACCTACACGAACTACAGAATCGATCAAAGTGGACAAGAAGTTGTAAGACGGTAAAGATTGGCGATCTAGTCATAATAAAAGAAGACAACATCGCTCCGTTGAACTGGCCCCTCGGACGTATCGTCGCAGTACATCCCGGAAAAGACGGCGAGATCCGAGTTGCTGAAATACGAACAACGGCAGGCAATATAACACGAGCTATACACCGACTGGCGGTGTTACCAATCAACGATAAGAAGGAGGAACACCAATAATATCAAAACAAAAAAAAAAAAAAAAAAAAAAAAAAAAATGCTTGTCCTCACAATGATACTCGTCTGGGTGATGCCCGGACTACCATTACCCATCTCTACAACATCAGAACTAAAGACCGTCAACCCGGTGGTAATCACTCCAATCAACAATGTGACCGGGACCATCGTAGAAGCCACCGATAGGATAGCAGTCAAATCTGCGGAGTGGACACTCATCACATTCTTTGACCTCAGCCAATTGGCACAAGAAATTGAGACTGTAAAAAAGGGTATCCAATCCATAAAACAATGGTGTTCAACGGCATATGAGGTTTGCCCCACGATCATACAAACATTGCAGCAGGAGGTAGCAGAAATCCAAGATGCCGATCAGTTAATGCATCATCAACGGCAGAAACGCGGAGCACTAAACATCGTTGGAAATATCGCGAATGGTCTGTTCGGAGTACTCGATGATCAATATGCCAGACGGATGGAAGAGATTATTAGCAAACTACGAGCCCAAGAAGGCATCACACATAAAATAGTGGAGAACCAGACGTCAATTCTGGACACAACCATCAACATTATGAGGAGGACGACGATCGAAACTCAGAAGAGGATGCAGGACTTAGAAGCCAGTCTAGCCAGAATCAAGATAAGAAGCCATGCGGCGGATAGATATCTTCCGCATGCAGTCTCCGAATTGGTCGTCGTGGCAAATCACATTCGGCGGGTCCAGGATGCCGTATTGAACGTGTTAATCGGGGCACATGAAGGAAAATTAAGCCCTGCATTGGTGTCAGTGGAACAAGTAAAACAGGTGATCACAAAAATCCAAACACACCTGCCACCGGGAAGACGATTACCCATCACCAGTGAAACAGCACGAGACTTATATCGACTGGCGACCACTAGAGTACAAGAAACCGAGGATTTATTGATGTTTCATACAAGCGTTCCGTTAGTTGAAGAAGATGAATTCACAGTATATCGGATGGAGCCAATTCCACAAATAACGAGAGAAGGCCTGATGATAACCAAGACGGAAACAGGATATCTAGCAATAGATGATCATCGGAAACACCACTTCGCGATCAATCAAGAACACCTTAGGCAGTGTATCAGCATGACAAACGGAATTAAGGTATGCGATTTTAAGCAAACGCTCTTTGGCCCGGACGCCTATCAACTCCCGTGTACAATGGCAGCCTTAGCAAAACATCAGGCAGGAGAATGTAAGCCAGAGCCAATCAAGGGAACCAGTTATTGGGTTCAATTGACAGAGCAAAATGCTTGGATTTTTGGGACCACGAAACCAATAACAATGACTTATGTCTGCTCGGCCGAAAAAGATCAAGTCATCATCGACGGCGTTGGAAAAATGACAATCAGACAAGATTGTGTGATCCAAAGTCCGACCATCACGTTATTAGGACGAGCGCAAGTTAACTCATCAGGAGCAGTAAAGATGTCAGGAGGTTATGTGCACGAGTGGCCATCACAGGAAAAAATAAAGACAACAGAAGGTCAATTGGAGTCAACGTTGGATCAGCTAGACCGACTACATGCAGAGGTGCAGGGATTAAAAACATGGACGAAGCAGGCACAGGAGGAGGTGGACAGCGAGACAGACTGGAATCTGGCGCATCAATACTCCGGAGTAATAATGTTAGGAATAGCAATCCTCGTAGCCGCATGGGCAGGATATACACGGTGTGTCTGGAAAGACACCTCAGCAACCAACCAGAGGACGATACCAGCCCAAGGAGAAGGGTTCCAGCTGATCGAACAACATCTAGCAGCAGTAACACGGGATGGACATCACAGGAGGTTCGAAGTCTACGACCCAGGGACGTCTCAGTAAAAAGGCAAGCAAGAAAAACATAGTTATAAGGAAAATTTATTAAGTTAAGAAGCATCGCCATCAATGGTACCCATCGAAGAGTGACCACTATCAGTAGAAAGGTTGTCATCACTATCCCAAGCCGAACGACGACTAAGGCGCCTCCGGGCGATTCGGCCAGCTGGACGGAACTGCACGAGAATCAGGTCGCGATCCTCCATCCCTAGAGAGGCAGGGGTACCGCGGCGAGGCATGATGCGGCCAGCGTACCAGAAGTGGACATCGGAGGTACGCAATCGAAGACTGCGACAATATTCATCCATAAATTTCGATATGCAGGAGTCCCGTTCGTGATAGGACCATTTCGTGCGACCATAATACGGACCAATAACCTGAAAGAAGAGCAACGACATGATCGACAGAAATACTGAAAGTGGTTCACAGAATGACATAACAGCCTCTATTATTGAGTACCTCAATGGGGGGGGAGAATGTTGGCACCTATTGCCAAGACCTACTACCCTAGATACACACTAGTAATTTGATCCAATACACATCAGCATGTCGCAATACAACCCACTAACCTATTAAGTACATCTAGTAATAATTAGCAATAAGCATAAAGCAATATTCGACCTAATAACCCAGCACTAGTAGACGGCGCCGCAAGAAGCAAGCAAACCAAAGCAAGCAAAAAACCAGCGAGCTAAGCCGAAATGCATGAACAAGCAGTACATGACCAAACAGTCTGAGTCAGCAGACTCAGAGGTGGTTAACCCTGGCATTAACATTAGTTTTATCACGTCCATAACATTGACCTTCCTTAGATCTAAGTATGTATAATTTAGCATCTTATATAAGAATTGTTCTTCTGAAATAAAGATAGTTGCGAAATCAGAACCACTCGTCTCGTTACTCAGTGTTGAACCTCCGGCACTTAAAACTGACCTATATCACGTAATCCTGTGTCAAACGGGTCACAAGGTAGGACGCTCTACCATCATCTACTTCGGGTGGATCCAGTGTAAACGGACCACAAGTAGAATCCGCGGCATACCAGTTTACTTCGAGTGTTGCTCCCGTGAAACGGACCGCCAGTAAACCCCGCGTCATATCATTACTCCAAGTGTTGCTCCCTTGAAACGGACCACGAGGAGACCTCGCGGCATACCAGTCTAGCTCGAGTGTTGCTACCGTAAAACCGGACCACCGGCCGACCCCGCACTATCTAACCTACTTCGAGTGTTGCTCCCGTGAAACGGACCGCCAGTAGGCCCAGCTGAGAAGAAATCAGCCAACCCCCACAACCACCGGTACTTGAGGAAAACCACCCAGGACTTCAAGCACATCAACTCCAGCCTGATCATCGCAAGCACAGCCCCTTGCATAATTCAGGTAAATTTAGTCAGATTAGTTACATTCTTTGACTACGACTCCGGGACCTACCGTTACTCCCGCGAGTTCAAGTTTGACGTAGTTGCCGCATTACGCTCTACGGACGAACATTTGGTGACCCCGACGTGATCCCTTCTTAAAGGATCACACCCTGAATACAAGCCACACGGCAGTTCATTTATAAACAAAACCTTACATCGCAACCCTTCCACGGCAACAATGGGATCAGAATCAGACCCTGTAACCACGATGCTCATCGATGAGCAAATTGAAACCAACATAGCCATCCAACGGCTAATAAAAAACTTCACTAAGGACTCCGCAGAGCGAAGGCTCAAGCCAGGATATTTCGAGGAGAGACTAAAACAGCTCACTCACGCATGGACCCAATTTAAAAGGAATGACGCCAAGCTTCGGGAACTGGCACTAAGCCCAGAACACGAGTATTTCACAAAGGTAACGGCGTTAGAAGAACTTGTGAACAAGTATGAAGCGATATTTGCCGATGGAATTCCATCAGGATCAGGCCCGTCACAAAAGCCCCGGAAAACAGGAGATAATCTTGAACCAAAGGCACAAGCTCAAGGAATCGAAGAAGACCCTCACTTAATATCGCTAAAACGAAGACATGAAGGACGGTTAGATGATATGGAAGACGTTCTGTGCAACCGCACTGAAGGACGGGACTTATCTACACACATCAGACAACACATGAGGGACTTATGGAAGGAAATCGTCACGGGATACCATGATCTCATCGATCTGGACCCAACCATAAAAAATGATGGACACACCGATGACAGATTCCAGGTGGTCCGAGCAGAGTATTTCTCATTTCTGAACGAAGAATCACAATCAACGTCGGCATCAACTCAAAAACCCACAATGGCTTCTCCGTTTGTAATACCACCAGTCGATATTCCCAAATTTGACGGAGACTACTTGAAGTGGCCACGATTCTGCGACATCTTTACAGAGCTGGTTCACAATCAAGACTATAGCGATGCGGTAAAATTCCGACATCTGGAAAATCATGTGATTGGAGAGGCTAAGAATTTAATCTCCACTACATTTGGAGGACACGCCAGTTATCAAGACACCTGGCAACGATTAAAGGCAAGATATCAGAATGAAAGGATTCTCATCAAATCAACACTGGCCACCTTGTTTGCCCACCCAAAAACTAATGGATCAGCAGATCAGCTGCGTAGCTTACATGATGCGGTGCTTAGGACAATTACCGCCCTTCACGCCCTCAATATATCAACAGTAGGGTGGGATCCGATCCTAATACACATTATCGAAGAAAAATTAGATTCCCATACCCTATCTTGTGTAGAACTCGCCATCACAAACCCAACGTGCCCACAATCATTAAAACAAATGCTTGACCATTTAGAGCGGCAAGCAACCAGCCAAGTTACGCTACACAAGACAGCGGCCAATAATGGTTTTCGCTCATCAACTCAAGCTACGGTTGAAAAATGTATTATATGCACTCATAGCAATCATCGACTTCAAAATTGCCAAAAGTTTTTGGACATGACTCCGAATGAAAGAATGCAAAGAATAACAAAGATGAATGCCTGCACCAACTGTTTATCCCTATACCATACAGTAAATTCATGCAAATCCAGGTTCTCATGTCATGTGTGCAGAAGGAATCATCACACAATGCTGCATAATACATCCACGCGAACAAGCGCATCCACAACCTGCCAAGGTACAGCACCTTATGTACTACTAGCAACCGCACAAGTAGAAGTCCAAGGTCCTACTGAGGCACGACACCCATGCCGCGCAGTATTCGATTCCGGATCACAAGTGAACTTAATTTCTCAGGAATTGGCAGACAAACTCGGAGTCCAATCAGCACCATCCGACCTTACGATAAGGGGCATAGGAGGCACAAAACAAGCGACCTCCCGAACAGTACTAAATATGTTCTCATTAACCACAAACTTCAAAACACAACTTGTGGCTTACGTACTACCAGAACTCATGACGAATCAACCATCTGAGTCAGTTATGCGGCCAAAAAATATTCCACCAGAACTACGTTTAGCAGATCCTAAGTTCAATCAGCCACAAGGGATCGAGTTACTGCTTGGGGCCGAGTGTCTCACACAACTCATCGAGCCGCTACATATAAACCTAGGACAAGGACAACCTTTACTTCAACGGACCCCATTAGGATGGATTATATCCGGACCAGCAACAACCAGTTCTGTGGTTCACACAAATCCACCTGTAAGCAGTGCACTATCAACCATGGAGGAACCAAAAATCGATAAACTGCTCGAACAGTTTTGGAAGTTAGACACCCTCAATGAAAACAAAAGGGGTCTGACCACGGACGAGAAGTTATGTGAACAGCATTTTATAGAAAACATAGAAAGGAGGGCAGACAAAAGATTAAGTGTACGCTTACCATTTAAAGAAGATCCACAAACATTGGGAAATTCCCTCCCAATGGCGTATCGCCGTTTCTATGCATTGGAAAAGAGACTTCAACGGGATCCTGATCTCCAGAAACAATACGTACAATTCATGGATCAATACGAGGAACTAGGGCATATGACTAGATTAACAACCAAACAACTAACATCAAACCATTATGTCATTCCACATCATTGTGTACTAAAACCTGATAGTAGTACTACCAAACTCCGGGTTGTATTTGACGCGTCAGCGACAACGACAAGTGGAAAAAGTTTAAATAATCTATTACGGATTGGACCAACAGTTCAAAGCGAATTACTATCCATTCTCTTACGGTTCCGATCTTATCAATATGTGTTTACATCAGACGTAGAAAAAATGTACCGGCAGATTATGATACATCCAGATGACCGAAGGTTTCAAATCATATTATGGAGACGTAACCTCATGGAACCACTAAAATATTATCAACTAAACACTGTCACTTATGGCACGGCAACTGCTCCATACTTGGCTACCCGATGTTTGCAATACTTGTCGGACACAGCACCTGAACATTTGTCCCAGGGTGCGGCTGCACTTCGACAGGGTTGCTACGTAGATGATTGTCTGACCGGAGGTCACACCATAGATGAAGCACTAATCAAGAGGGATCAACTAATACAACTTTTGGGAGAAGCGAAATTCAAACTAAGAAAATGGTGCGCAAACCACCCAGCGTTATTAGCAGACATTCCCGAAGAAGACCAAGAAATAACTCTTGATTTCAGCAATTTTACTGAACAAACCGTCAAAACGCTCGGAATTATTTGGGATCCACCCGGAGATTGGCTCCAAGGACGCGCGGCGACAGAAGACACTGGAGTCATCACTAAAAGAATTGTGTGTTCTGAACTAGCAAAAATCTTCGACCCTCTAGGATTGTTTGGTCCAGTGGTAACAACGGCAAAGATAAGGATGCAACGATTATGGGAGTTGAAGATCGACTGGGACACGGAACTGGGTTCAGAACTCACCCAGCAATGGCAAACATTCAGACATGATGTCCAAGTCCTGACAACAATAAAAATTCCAAGATGTGTATTACCAGCTGACACATCCGGAGGCATTCAATTACATGTATTTGCAGACGCATCAGAAGCAGCATATGGGGCAGTGGCATATTTGCGAGCAAGGGATAAGACAGGCAATATTATCACACGATTGCTATGTTCAAAGGCCCGAGTAGCGCCCCTGATGAAACAGACCCTGCCTCGCTTAGAACTCTGTGCAGCGGTATTAGCAGCTCAAGTCACAAACAGAGTAAAAACCGATCTTAACATAAGCCTAGAAGCAATACATTTATGGTCAGACTCAGAGATTGCATTAAAATGGATTAACGCCACTGCTTCGTCATTCCAAACGTTTGTGGCGAACCGAGTCGCCCAAATTCAAGAACTAACAGACCCAGAGTGGTGGAGACATGTAGCATCAACAGATAACCCGGCAGATATTCTCTCCAGAGGATGCACGGCAGCGCAATTAAGAGATTCAAGGCTTTGGTACGCCGGACCGCCATTCTTGGGGCAAGATCCCGAGTCTTGGCCTAAATTCCACTCAACAGGAATATACAATGCAAATGAAGATCAAGAAAGAAAGAAGGAGGCTGTTTGCAGCGTAGTCAATAAATCTGACGACTGGATGGAACATATTAACCACCATGGATCATTCGATACGATGTTGCAGATAATAGGAAGAATGCGGCGATTCATTTTCAATTGCCGTAACCCAGAGAAAAAGAGAACGGGACTATTGTCACCAGGAGAGTTGAATGAGGCATTAGGAGTGATAATACGGGAAATACAAGCACAACACTTTCCAACATCCATGCTACAACTCAAGAAGACGAAAACTGTGGGGCCAAACGATCCACTACGTGCCCTAGATCCATTTATAGACACAGACGGAATAATTCGAGTAGGAGGACGACTACAAAACGCAGCATTATCATATGACGCCACACATCCCATGTTATTATCTCCAACCCATCCATTGACAATACTCCTATTTCAATGGAAACATCAGCAACTGGCGCATTGCGGTCCACAGGCGTTACTATGCAACGTTCGACAACGATTTTGGTCACTAAGAGGAAAGGAATTGGCTCAAAAAACAGTAAGCCGTTGTGTCAGATGTTGCCGGATTCGACCAAAATTGTTGAATCAAATAATGAGTCCATTACCAGCAGATCGAGTTCAACAACATAGACCCTTCAAGAATTGCGGAGTGGACTACTGCGGGCCTTTTTGGACTCACTATAAAATCCGAGGAAAACGACCACATAAGGTGTACCTAGCCGTGTTTTGTTGTTTTTCAACCAAGGCAGTGCACCTAGAGGTAGTAACCGATTTGACGACCCAAGCCTTCCTGGCAGCACTAAAGAGATTTTGCGGACGCAGAGGATTACCATCAAAAATCTATAGTGACAACGCAACAAATTTCGTTGGAGCCTATAACGAATTATCAGAAGTAAAGGAAGCAATCTTCGCCGAAGAAGCACAAGCAATGATACACAAGACTTGCGCGAAACTGAGCATCGAATTCAAATTCATACCACCTCGGGCACCCCATTTCGGAGGCCTGTGGGAAGCCGCGGTAAAATCAGCAAAGCACTTATTGAAACGAACGCTATATACCGCCACACTAACTCATGAAGAACTCGAAACCATAGTCATTGATGTTGAAGCCATTCTAAATTCTCGCCCGTTGACGTCTGTCTCTTCCAGCCCAAGGGATCTTACGGCATTAACGCCAGGGAATTTCCTGATCGGGGAACCTCTTACGGCATCACCCGACATTCACCAATCAAGACGACGCACAGGGTTACTCACTCGGTGGAAGCGCCTCGAACACTTACGAAAGGAATTTTGGACACGTTGGAGCCACGAGTACCTACACGAACTACAGAATCGATCAAAGTGGACAAGAAGTTGTAAGACGGTAAAGATTGGCGATCTAGTCATAATAAAAGAAGACAACATCGCTCCGTTGAACTGGCCCCTCGGACGTATCGTCGCAGTACATCCCGGAAAAGACGGCGAGATCCGAGTTGCTGAAATACGAACAACGGCAGGCAATATAACACGAGCTATACACCGACTGGCGGTGTTACCAATCAACGATAAGAAGGAGGAACACCAATAATATCAAAACAAAAAAAAAAAAAAAAAAAAAAAAAAAATGCTTGTCCTCACAATGATACTCGTCTGGGTGATGCCCGGACTACCATTACCCATCTCTACAACATCAGAACTAAAGACCGTCAACCCGGTGGTAATCACTCCAATCAACAATGTGACCGGGACCATCGTAGAAGCCACCGATAGGATAGCAGTCAAATCTGCGGAGTGGACACTCATCACATTCTTTGACCTCAGCCAATTGGCACAAGAAATTGAGACTGTAAAAAAGGGTATCCAATCCATAAAACAATGGTGTTCAACGGCATATGAGGTTTGCCCCACGATCATACAAACATTGCAGCAGGAGGTAGCAGAAATCCAAGATGCCGATCAGTTAATGCATCATCAACGGCAGAAACGCGGAGCACTAAACATCGTTGGAAATATCGCGAATGGTCTGTTCGGAGTACTCGATGATCAATATGCCAGACGGATGGAAGAGATTATTAGCAAACTACGAGCCCAAGAAGGCATCACACATAAAATAGTGGAGAACCAGACGTCAATTCTGGACACAACCATCAACATTATGAGGAGGACGACGATCGAAACTCAGAAGAGGATGCAGGACTTAGAAGCCAGTCTAGCCAGAATCAAGATAAGAAGCCATGCGGCGGATAGATATCTTCCGCATGCAGTCTCCGAATTGGTCGTCGTGGCAAATCACATTCGGCGGGTCCAGGATGCCGTATTGAACGTGTTAATCGGGGCACATGAAGGAAAATTAAGCCCTGCATTGGTGTCAGTGGAACAAGTAAAACAGGTGATCACAAAAATCCAAACACACCTGCCACCGGGAAGACGATTACCCATCACCAGTGAAACAGCACGAGACTTATATCGACTGGCGACCACTAGAGTACAAGAAACCGAGGATTTATTGATGTTTCATACAAGCGTTCCGTTAGTTGAAGAAGATGAATTCACAGTATATCGGATGGAGCCAATTCCACAAATAACGAGAGAAGGCCTGATGATAACCAAGACGGAAACAGGATATCTAGCAATAGATGATCATCGGAAACACCACTTCGCGATCAATCAAGAACACCTTAGGCAGTGTATCAGCATGACAAACGGAATTAAGGTATGCGATTTTAAGCAAACGCTCTTTGGCCCGGACGCCTATCAACTCCCGTGTACAATGGCAGCCTTAGCAAAACATCAGGCAGGAGAATGTAAGCCAGAGCCAATCAAGGGAACCAGTTATTGGGTTCAATTGACAGAGCAAAATGCTTGGATTTTTGGGACCACGAAACCAATAACAATGACTTATGTCTGCTCGGCCGAAAAAGATCAAGTCATCATCGACGGCGTTGGAAAAATGACAATCAGACAAGATTGTGTGATCCAAAGTCCGACCATCACGTTATTAGGACGAGCGCAAGTTAACTCATCAGGAGCAGTAAAGATGTCAGGAGGTTATGTGCACGAGTGGCCATCACAGGAAAAAATAAAGACAACAGAAGGTCAATTGGAGTCAACGTTGGATCAGCTAGACCGACTACATGCAGAGGTGCAGGGATTAAAAACATGGACGAAGCAGGCACAGGAGGAGGTGGACAGCGAGACAGACTGGAATCTGGCGCATCAATACTCCGGAGTAATAATGTTAGGAATAGCAATCCTCGTAGCCGCATGGGCAGGATATACACGGTGTGTCTGGAAAGACACCTCAGCAACCAACCAGAGGACGATACCAGCCCAAGGAGAAGGGTTCCAGCTGATCGAACAACATCTAGCAGCAGTAACACGGGATGGACATCACAGGAGGTTCGAAGTCTACGACCCAGGGACGTCTCAGTAAAAAGGCAAGCAAGAAAAACATAGTTATAAGGAAAATTTATTAAGTTAAGAAGCATCGCCATCAATGGTACCCATCGAAGAGTGACCACTATCAGTAGAAAGGTTGTCATCACTATCCCAAGCCGAACGACGACTAAGGCGCCTCCGGGCGATTCGGCCAGCTGGACGGAACTGCACGAGAATCAGGTCGCGATCCTCCATCCCTAGAGAGGCAGGGGTACCGCGGCGAGGCATGATGCGGCCAGCGTACCAGAAGTGGACATCGGAGGTACGCAATCGAAGACTGCGACAATATTCATCCATAAATTTCGATATGCAGGAGTCCCGTTCGTGATAGGACCATTTCGTGCGACCATAATACGGACCAATAACCTGAAAGAAGAGCAACGACATGATCGACAGAAATACTGAAAGTGGTTCACAGAATGACATAACAGCCTCTATTATTGAGTACCTCAATGGGGGGGGAGAATGTTGGCACCTATTGCCAAGACCTACTACCCTAGATACACACTAGTAATTTGATCCAATACACATCAGCATGTCGCAATACAACCCACTAACCTATTAAGTACATCTAGTAATAATTAGCAATAAGCATAAAGCAATATTCGACCTAATAACCCAGCACTAGTAGACGGCGCCGCAAGAAGCAAGCAAACCAAAGCAAGCAAAAAACCAGCGAGCTAAGCCGAAATGCATGAACAAGCAGTACATGACCAAACAGTCTGAGTCAGCAGACTCAGAGGTGGTTAACCCTGGCATTAACATTAGTTTTATCACGTCCATAACATTGACCTTCCTTAGATCTAAGTATGTATAATTTAGCATCTTATATAAGAATTGTTCTTCTGAAATAAAGATAGTTGCGAAATCAGAACCACTCGTCTCGTTACTCAGTGTTGAACCTCCGGCACTTAAAACTGACCTATATCACGTAATCCTGTGTCAAACGGGTCACAAGGTAGGACGCTCTACCATCATCTACTTCGGGTGGATCCAGTGTAAACGGACCACAAGTAGAATCCGCGGCATACCAGTTTACTTCGAGTGTTGCTCCCGTGAAACGGACCGCCAGTAAACCCCGCGTCATATCATTACTCCAAGTGTTGCTCCCTTGAAACGGACCACGAGGAGACCTCGCGGCATACCAGTCTAGCTCGAGTGTTGCTACCGTAAAACCGGACCACCGGCCGACCCCGCACTATCTAACCTACTTCGAGTGTTGCTCCCGTGAAACGGACCGCCAGTAGGCCCAGCTGAGAAGAAATCAGCCAACCCCCACAACCACCGGTACTTGAGGAAAACCACCCAGGACTTCAAGCACATCAACTCCAGCCTGATCATCGCAAGCACAGCCCCTTGCATAATTCAGGTAAATTTAGTCAGATTAGTTACATTCTTTGACTACGACTCCGGGACCTACCGTTACTCCCGCGAGTTCAAGTTTGACGTAGTTGCCGCATTACGCTCTACGGACGAACACATTGCATGATAAATATTACATAAAAAATCAGCAAGTCTTTAAAGTAAAAACAAAAGAAATAGTAAATAATAAATGTATAATAGGTCTCTTAAGACAAACAAATACAGAATGTAGATATACAAAAATGTACAAGAACTTCGAATTAAATTATATTGAACCCAACATTATAATAACATGGAATTTACCAAAAACTTTGTTAAATCAGAATTGTATAAATAAAGATCTAATAGCAGAAGAAAACAATATAATAAAAGTATTCAACTGTTCTATACAAATAGAAGATGTAATAATAACAAATACTATGCTTGATTACACCCG
The DNA here is from genome assembly GCF_017639315.1 of Drosophila ananassae. Classification (NCBI taxonomy): domain Eukaryota; kingdom Metazoa; phylum Arthropoda; class Insecta; order Diptera; family Drosophilidae; genus Drosophila; species Drosophila ananassae. Next base: position 25,958,512 of record NC_057929.1, on the reverse strand, counting down.
AACTATTTATGTAAACAACAACATAACTAAACTCGAACCTTTATCGTATATCGTAGCCAAAGAAATATTCCAAAACCACTCAAAACAATATTTTAAAACTCAAACAATTTTACTAATACTACTAGTAGTAATAATTATTATTATAATCATATATTTGATTTATAAATTTAAGAACATCCCAAAAAGGATAATAATTAATTATAAAAAACAAAAGGTTATAACTCCCGAAGAAGAAACTATAAGTTCAGAGAATAAAGAACATGACCTACAGTTATACCCCAAACTAACCGCCTGAGGACAGGCTAAATTCTTAAGGATGGGGAAGTAACATATCAACAAAATTTCTTTAAGTGTATATCAGTAAATTTTGTAAACCAATTTTGTAAACCGAAGCTGAAGCCTTTTGTATTGAAATTCGTAATCCAGCTGCAAATTGCATCATTCCAATTTTTGTAAAAACATAAACATTTAATTTTTCAATTCGGCTGAAAACAGTCTCATTTAAGATTTCCAATTTCTAAGAGCCACTTCAGATTGAAAACCAAAACAATATTTTGGTAAACAGAATCCCGACTCAAATCTTTCTCACTCCTTTTAAGTGAAATAAAACTAAACAGCTCAAACCATTCTTAAATGGGCATCCACTTCACAGGAAATTTCACATTTTCTTGTCACCTCGATTAATTGAGACCCAAAGTCTTCCACGTCAACTGACACCTCAAGTAATAGGTTCCGACTCAATCGATTTCCTTCAGAAAACAAAGCCTCTCTGAGAGAAAAGCTTCTTTCGAGCTTTGATCTGCAAAAAGCTTCAGCAAGGGTAGCTATAAAAGGGACTTAGAGCCCCAAAGTTAAGTTAGTTCTGAAACTCCAAAAATTCTAAGCAGTTTTAAAAAAAATCACACTGTATCAAAAACGGAACTCAAATAAAAATATATTTTTTCAAACTATTTTTGAAGAAGATATTTAATTATATATATATCGTTTTTTTTTTGTTCTAATTTTTTTTTTACATAAAAAAAGCCTGCCTATTTTTTGATTGGTTTTCAGGCCACACTCTAATCGGGAAACTTTAATGTCGCTCAATTTTACAAAAAATTTGTTATACTAAAAAAAAAATTTGCATCGCAGTGCAATACAAAAAAATATGCAACGCAGTGCATGGGGAAAAAAACATTTTTTTTTTTGCGCTCTAGGTAGCGCTGTCGGTTCACTGTTCCGGGTTTATCTTGAAGCGCTAAACGGGGCCGGTGCTGGCTGCACAGGCTTATCTTCATTAGGTTGTTGGGCAGTCGTCGTCAATTCTACTTTCGTTGTGGTTTCTTCTTTTTGTGTTGGTGGATTAATAGTTTGATTTTCAAGTGTTTTTATAATACTTGAGTGAGTAGATGGGATAGGGATTTTTTTTTTTTTTCAGTGTTTGTTTTTAATAAGCAATCAAGCTCGTTTTGTAGCTATTGAGCTGTTGACCATGCGGGTGCTGAAGTTTTCATAAAGAGTAGTCTCTCTCTCTGATGCGCTATTCCTTCTTCTTTTTTTTTTGTTGTACTCCATCGTGCTTTCCCATCACAACACTCTACTCACTCAGTTTTTTTTTTACTTTAGTCTCCGTTTCTTTGGCCAGCGTTGGCTGCGATATGCATTTAAAATGTCGATCTTCATGTGTCCTGAAGTTTGCTGCATTCTTCATCGTCCCATGCTGTTTTTTTTTTACAAGTTTTATTTATGGATCCCTCGACGTCATAGCTGTTGGTGATCCTTCGATGTCGATGTCCTGAAGGTCCTGTCACGGTCGCCATGTATCAAAGTTCCATTGAAGGTCCCAATGATTTTAAAGTAATAAACAGCCGGAGTTTAGTTTATTCATCTTTATTATGTTTGGGTCAGGAGCAGCTGTTGTTGCCGCTCCGAGCTCATAGGAGTTTCTGATTTTACAAATTTACTTAGGAGTTAAAGGAGGTCTAAGTCTCGTAGCTGCGCTGTCCAAAGGGCAGCGGAGAGACGGTTATGTATTCTTAAGTATATAGCTATGTTATGTATATATGTTCGCCTAGGCGGAGGTATGTGAACATGCATAAGGTCCACTCGTGTTACGTATATGCGGACATATGCACTATTCGGCGTACAGCAAAGGCACAGCGGGCGATTCATATTTCGGTGCACTTAGGTTTATGACCGAGACCTTGAATAACATAAACACTGCGACAAAGTGTTACAGTGAGTACCCTTTAAGTACTCTTGGTACAGTGGGTGATCGATATATAAGTTAAGGTGTCCTTCCATGGTTCACCTGATGAAAAGTAGTTGGTTCATTCGTGGATAACGTTGGGAATACAATTTATTCGTGTCACTTAATACTAACAATCGGTTTAGTAAGTTCTTATTTAACGGAAGGGGTATATTTTTATATGTCGATGGAGAATGTTTGGAGTTGGTTCAGCTTCGTGGTTCGGCGGTCAAGAATAGACTGACTTCCCGGAGTTGTGACCCTCCGATTGACAGTTCGATATCGGCCGATCTCCCACTCCAACTCTATAAATGGTGTCAGCGTGTGCGTTGTCGGCGTGTGTGGTGTCAGCGGGTGAAGTGTCAGCTATCCGGAGTCAAGAGTCAGCGTATCACTCAGGGTGTGTGTCAGCTTTCCCGCAACATTCTAGTCAGCGTACATAGTTGCACACTTGTGACATAGTTGCACTTTTGCGACATACCTGGATGTACTTGAACCCACAGCACTTGAATATTGGAAATTGTCGAGTTCGAGGCGTAGTCGTAGTAGGGGGCGAATAGTGCTGAGCAAGGGGGGGGCCGAAAGTGCCGGGTGTTAACTCCTCCCCCTCTAAAAGTCTGCGTCCCGCAGATCAATTGGCAGAATGGTGAGCTGTTGTCGACATCCTCTTTGGGTTTTCCAGGTCCTCGATTATAACCAACTTCCTCCAGATGATGAACAGGATCGAGAAGACCGCTACTGTTAGCGAAACCTCCAAGACAAAGAAAAGGTTACGCCTCGTGAAACTCCAGACATTAGCTGTATATTTTGGGCCGTTTTCGACGATCATCTTTTCCGAGTTGAGTATCGCATTCCAGTCCTCCGCGTCTGGTGATCCTGCAATCCATTTCCAGGCTGAACCCAGTTTATTGCTCGAGCTCTGCGTGATGATGGCCTCATCACTCTGTTTATTCCGTGCGCTGCTTGCTCCTGGTAGTGTCTCGTTATTGTGCTAACACGTTGGTCCAACACGGTTGCCGCGTCCCGGCTGGTGTCGTCTACTAGTTGCATTATCCTTGATAGGTCGATGACATGTACCAGCTTAAACACTCCATTGATCCGCTATACTTCTCCTTGTTGCAGGGGAACGACGTGTGCGTCGTACTTGAATATGCGCGCGGCTGATGTGACGCCGATGATTGTAAGGCTCGTGGAGCATCGTGATCGAGAAGGAAAGAAAAGCTTGTGTATATACTATTCGCGCTTATAATATTTGTGTGTAAAATATTTGTGTATTCATGCTTAAATTATTTGTGTGTATAATATTTGTGTATTCATGCTTAAATTATTTTTGTACTACATTTAATGTTTTTTGTGTGTGTGTTAAAATAGAGAAATGTTTTGTGTGTGTGTTAAGATGGAGAAATGTTTTGTGTGTGTTGTTAAAAATAGAAAAATATTTTATGTGTATGTTAAAAAATAGAGAGCTTCATAAAGCGCTCTTCAATTCCTCAAGTCTGATTTATGCAAAATTTTCCCTGATCTAGTTTTAATCGTCACTCCGCGATTCTCTTGGACATCCTCCGGTCTGAAACGTTGTTTTTCTTTAGTTTTAATTTGCTTATTAGCGACGAAGTCCTATTTTTATTATGTCCTATATTGACCATAGTCTGGTTTCGCTCTTTTAAGTAGGGGTATGTTATAGTTCTATCTCCAATGTTCGGAGGTAGTTTAGTACCGTTGGGCAAAGGAGACCCCTTTCGTTGGCCGACACTATTGAGAAGCTAAAGTCGCGGTTAGCGGAGGATCCAGTGCTGGCATGCCCGGATTTCTCAAAGAAATTTGTACTGCAAGCTGAACGTAGTTGCAGATGCACTTTCCCGCCAGCCGTTAGTAGAAAAGTTGAGGAGTGCCACAGCGAGCGAACGTTGAGTGCGTGTGGATAAGCGCACTGAAAAGGAAAATGCGAGAAAACCCACAGAAATGGCCAAAATACGTAGAAGAGGCAGGTCTGGTATACCGACATGTTCCGCACAGAGCCGGAAGCGATGAGATAGCATCATGGAAGTTGTGTGTGCCGATGGATGCCGATGGAGGTGCTCAAGGAGAACCACACGGACAGAAATAGTCCCAATGCGGAAGGCCACAACTGAGACGTTGCAGAAGGCGATCCGCGAAAGGATTATTGCGAGATACGGGGTACCAAAGGTAATGGTGACGGACAATGGTATCCAGTTCATCAGTAGGAGCCTCAAAAAATTTCTCGAGGAGCTCGGAGTTCGTCATCAGTTTACCGCACCATACACGCCGCAGGAAAACCCTACAGAAAGGGCAAACGCGGCGCAGGAACAAGCTCGGCATTGCAATCTGAGGAGGCGGGAGTGGAGCGGATCGTATATAGTTGGCCGATCCTTATGAAATTAGGATCGGCATATCGAATTATTTAACCCATAGAGGAATCCACTGAAACTCCGATCCCTCTAACTTGAAAAACAACGAAGTTATGGCATTTCCGATCAATCAGTTATATAGCAGCTATAGGATATAGACGGCCGATCCCGGCCGTTCCGACTTATATACTGCCTGCAAAGGAATAAAGGGTGTGTGCAAAGTTTCAACTCGATAGCTTTAAAACTGAGAGACTAGTTTGCGTAGAAACGGACAAATGGACAGACGGGTCGGAGATGTCTCCTTCACTGCGTTGCACACTTTTGACCAAAATTATAATACCCTCTGCAAGGGTATAAAAAGTGCAATATATATTAAGTTATTTATTTCCCTCTCGTGTATTGAGACCTTGTCGCGGTGAGGGGTATGTGAGGATTCATAATAAACATCACAAGCAACAATATATAGTCGGCCGATATTTATGCCATTTGTAATATGTTAGTTACAAGCTACGATATTTTGGCCAAAAATAAAATTGGAGAAATGTCCCAACCCTCCAACTTAAAAAAAAAAACTTAAAAAAAAAAAAATGAAATAAAAGGGTGTGTCAAGCCTACGCAAGACAGAAGTGAAACTTCTAGTATTCCTCTCTCTCTATTTTCATTTCATCATCTCTATTTTCTCTCTTAGGTTAGTTTGAAAATTAGAGGTTAAATAATTCAACGACGAAGCATGAATTTGCTTTTTCTAATATTTTCTTATAGATGAATGACGTTCGATTAATGTATAGTTCCAAAAATTTTCAATTTATTCACAAGTATACAATATTACATAAATAACAATATTACAATTAACAAGAAAGGAAAGCTAACTTCGGGCGGAGCCGAAGTTGATATACCCTTGCAGTTGAGTCGCAGTCCGCTAGGTGGCGCCACGCATCTTATATTATTAGATATATAGCGGATCGTATATAGTCGGCCGATCCTTATGAAATTTGGCATATCGAATTATTTTGCCAAAAGAGGAATCCATTGAAACTCCCATGCTTCTAACTTGAAAAACAACGAAGTTATAGCATTTCCGATCAATCAGTTATATGACAGCTATAGGATATAGACGGCCGATCCTGATGACATTTAGCAGATCATATAAGTTGGCCCAAATTAGAATGCACAGAAAGTCCCATCCTTCTAACTTGAAAAACAACGAAGTTATAGCATTTCCGATCAATCAGTTATATGGCAGCTATAGGATATAATTGGCCGATCCTTATGAAATTCGACAAATCAGATTGTTTTTCCCAAAATAGAATCTCTACCAAATCCCATCTTTCTAACTTAAAAAACACCAAAGTTATGCCAATTTCGATCGTTCTATGACAGCTATAGGATATAGTCGGCCGATCCTTATGAAATTTTGTACACAAGATATTTTGGTCAAATATAACATGTGTGGAAAGTCCCAACCCTCTAACTTAAAAAACAACAAAGTTATGGCATTTCCGATCAATCAGTTATATGGCAGCTATAGGATATAGTCGACCGATCCCGGCTGTTCCGACTTATATACTGCCTGCAAAGGAAAGAAGGGTGTGTGCAAAGTTTCAACTCGATAGCTTTAAAACTGAGAGACTAGTTTGCGTAGAAACAGACAGACGGACAGACGGACATGCTCATATCGACTCAGGAGGTGATCCTGATCAAGAATATATATACTTTATAGGGTCGGAGATGTCTCCTTCACTGCGTTGCACACTTTTGACCAAAATTATAATACCCTCTGCAAGGGTATAAAAATTACAAAGAAATTACAATGACAATTTACCAATCATGTGCCATTTTCATTGTCAATTTCATGAATATCATTTCCTCATGTCGTGATAATTGGGTTATGGTAACTAAAGTGCGAGATATATACGTGAGCACTTAAATCCTTAATGAATCGTGCAAAAACTGCATCGATTGTTGTCCCGTGTCTAGTCGTGCTAGTGTTCCTATCATTAACAATATCCAAATTGAGTGTGTTTTTGAAAAAGTTCAATAACGCAGTTCGCTGGTGTCTGAGAGAGAGGAAAGAAGAGAAGAGAGACAACGTTCGTGAGCGGCTCTCCCACCTCAACAAGCGCATATGGTGAGAGAGGGACAGTGAACGGTGAGGGGGGTGGGGTACTCGCATTTTCGTGTCGATCCTGACTCGGTTTTACTCCGTCCCCGAAAATCCATTACGCGCCTAAAGAAGTTTCACTTCAAAAACCCTTGCAGGTCGTTTACATTTTTCGTTTAGTTATATGCCAGCTATCGGATATAGTCGGCCGATCTTTACGAAACTTGGCAGATCAAATAAGATTGCCCAAAATGGAATCCGTAGCAAGTCCCATCATTCTAGCCTTAAAAACAACAAAGTAATGCCAATTCCAATCGTTCAGTTATATGACAGCTATATAATATAGTTGGCCGATCCTTATGAAATTTGGCAAATCAGATTACTTTGCTAAAAATATAACCTGTACCAAGTCTCATCTTTCTAACTTAACATCAAAGTTATGCCAATTCCGAACGATCTATGACAGCTATAGGATATAGTCGGCCGATCCTTATGAAACTTTGTAGACAAGATTTGGCCAAATATAACATGTGTGGAAAGTCTCAACACTCCAACTTAAAAAACACCAATGTTATGGCATTTCCGATCAATCAGTTATATGGCAGCTATAGGATATAGTCGACCGATCCCGGCCGTTCCGACTTATATACTACCTGCAAGAAAAAAAAGGATGTGTGCCAAGTTTCAACTCGATAGCTCCAAAACTGAGAGACTAGTTTGCGTAAAAACAAACGGACATGCTCATATCGACTCAGGAGGTGATCCTGATCAATTATGATCCTGATACTTTATAGGGTCGGAGATGTCTCCTTCACTGCGTTGCACACTTTTGACCAAAATTATAATACCCTCTGCAGGGTATAAATATATCAAAGCAAAAAATGTATATATATACATATATGTATATATAGTAGGGAAGTGTAGGTTTTAGGAGGCTGAACAAAAAAAAACAAAATATAATAAAATTAAAATTTAAGTCTGACATTCAAGCGGGAAAGTTTCCTTGGAGGAATTAGGAGTATGGGCTGAAGGACCCTCCGTGTGTAAGTCCGTCAGTCTCAAGTGCGGGATTTAAAGTGAGTGCGCAAGGATCTGCGATCAGTAGCTTAAGGACCCTCTGTGGGTAAGTCCGGCGGCGGTACGCGAGTCAGCCAAGGAGTAGAAATCATGGAGCAAGTGGGTAAAGGATCTGAAACTGAAGACCAAGGATAAAACGAGTCGGGTTGGGTTATTCCCGGTTACACGACAGGTATCCTGGTGTCATAGCGATAGCGACGGATCGGCCTGGCGTACGCCTTGTCGATTCCTGACCGTTAAGACCAGGTGTGATCCAGTAAAGCGAGGGGTAGCCAGCCCGGGAACTCAAGCCCAACAGTAAAACTAGGCAGGGACACCCCGGGAAAGTCAAGAAAATCCTGATCCAGGCGCTGGGGCGTATGCACAGCATATCACCTGGAATTAAAGGAGACGCGACGCCAAAACCTCTGGTCTGCATAAATCCTGCGCGTATGCACGCAGGTGTTTGGAGGCGAGTGGCGAACGCAACCGGGGCGTGTCCTGCGGGGTAGGTAGGCCCTTCGTGCCCTGATCCGGCCGTCAGCCACCGAGAAGCGCATCCTGCCCGGCGTATGCCTGGAAGGTGAGCCTATCGGTCTGCTAACACAGATTAGGTGCCGGCCACGGCGAAAGGGCATTCCCAGTGAGCCAAGGATACCGAAGGTCCACGGCACCCGCGAAGAAGAAGCAGCGACAGGATCAGCGAGGGAAGCAGCAACAGGAGCGGCGACGACGAGGGAGCAGCGACGTCGGAAGAGCAGCGACGACAACAACAGCGACAGCACAGGCCCCGCCACTGGGCACGGGAGTCCAAACGGAGGGAACCGTGAGCCGTTTCGGCGCCAGGCACCAAGACCACACGTCCTGCCGGGCGCAAGCTTTGGGAGGCCGTGGGTATTGGCACCAACCCGGAGCGGGGATCCGGGATCGACGGGAGGACGAGCGGTCGGTCGGGTGAGCCAAGCAGCCGTTGAGATTCACCCTTTTGTAAATTAATCGCAATAAAGGGGATATTTATTAAACGAAGCACCCTGTGTTATTTCTGGGCTCGAGCAATCACGTCGAATCTATAAATTCGTTGGAACGTTCCCCCAAACTCTGTGAGCTAGCCGCGGCCTTTGTTGCGAGCAAAAGTTAACAAAAACAGTTCGTTACAGTGTGTTGTCGCTTTTAGCAGGGCGACAGCGTAGTGTCGCTGTCGCCGAGTGTGGTTCAGTGATAAGGATAGAAAGAACAAGGAACGACGCAGGCAGTGCCACTTGCAATTAGGTCGTCGCGTGTGCAAAGCCGAAACTCACTGTGCTTTTACAATGTCGGAAAATAACGGTGCTGCAACACATATAAGTTTTGGTGTCCTTCCATGGTTCACCTGATGAAAAGTCGTTGGTTCATTTTTGGATAACGTTGGGAGTACAATTTATTCGTGTCGCTTAATATTAACAATCGGTTTTGTAAGTTCTTATTTAACGGAAGGGGTATATTTTTATATGTCGATGGAGAATGTTGGAGTTGGTTCAGCTTCGTAGTTCAGCGGTCAAGAATAGACTGACTTCCCGGAGTTGTGACCCTCCGATCGACAGTTCGATATCGGCCGATCTCCCACTCCAAATCTATGTGTGGTGTCAGCGTGTGCGGTGTCGGCGTGTGTGGTGTCAGCGGGTGAAGTGTCAGCTATCCGGTGTCAAGAGTCAGCGTAACACTCAGGGTGTGTGTCAGCTTTTCCGCAACATTCTAGTCAGCGTACATAGTTGCCCACTTGTGACATAGTTGCACTCTTGCGACATACCCGGATGTACTTGAACCCACAGCACTTGAATATTGGGAATTGCTTATGCTGTGGATTGGGGTTTAAGAGTCTGGGGTCGAGTTCGAGGCGTAGACGTAGTAGGGGGCGAATAGTGCTGAGCAAGGGGGGGGCCGAAAGTGCCGGGTGTTAACTCCTCCCCCTCTAAAAGTCTGCGTCCCGCAGATCAATTGGCAGAATAGTACGCTGTTGTCGACATCCTCTTTGGGTTTTTCAGGTCCTCGATTATAACCCTCGTGGTTGGTATTCCTTTGGTGGAGGTCAACTTCCTCCAGATGATGAACAGGATCGAGAAGACCGCTACTGTTAGCGAAATCTCCAAGACAAAGAAAAGGTTACGCCTTGTGAAACTCCAGACATTAGCTGTATATTTTGGGCCGTTTTCAACGATCATCTTTTCCGAGTTGAGTATCGCATTCCAGTCCTCCGCGTCTGGTGATCCTGCAATCCATTTCCAGGCTGAACCCAGTTTATTGCTCGAGCTCTGCGTGATGATGGCCTCATCACTCTGTTTATTCCGTGCGCTGCTTGCTCCTGGTAGTGTCTCGTTATTGTGCTAACACGTTGGTCCAACACGGTTGCCGCGTCCCGGCTGGTGTCGTCTACTAGTTGCATTATCCTTGATAGGTCGATGACATGTACCAGCTTAAACACTCCATTGATCCGCTATACTTCTCCTTGTTGCAGGGGAACGACGTGTGCGTCGTACTTGAATATGCGCGCGGCTGATGTGACGCCGATGATTGTAAGGCTCGTGGAGCATCGTGATCGAGAAGGAAAGAAAAGCTTGTGTATATACTATTCGCGCTTATAATATTTGTGTGTATAATATTTGTGTATTCATGCTTACATTTTTTGTGTGTATAATATTTGTGTATTCATGCTTAAATTATTTTTGTACTACATTTAATGTCTTTTGTGTGTGTGTTAAAATAGAGAAATGTTTTGTGTGTGCGTTAAAATGGAGAAATGTTTTGTGTGTGTTGTTAAAAATAGAAAAATATTTTATGTGTATGTTAAAAAATAGAGAGCTTCATAAAGCGCTCTTCAATTCCTCAAGTCTGATTTATGCAAAATTTTCGCTGATCTAGTTTTAATCGTCACTACGCGATTCTCTTGGACATCCTCCGGTCTGAAACGTTGTTTTTCTTTAGTTTTAATTTGCTTATTAGCGACGAAATCCTTATCCACCGACTCATATTGTCTAGGTTCAGTCCTATTTTTATTATGTCCTATATTGACCATAGTCTGGTTTCGCTCTTTTAAGTAGGGGTATGTTATAGTTCTATCTCCAATGTTCGGAGGTAGTTTAGTACCGCTGGGCAAAGGAGACCCTTTTCGTTGTCCGACACTATCATTCTAGGCACCGTAAAGTAATGTAGGGCCTATAGCAGTGTTTCGCGGAGGTGAATTGATCTTTTACCAATCTCTGCGTTATTCGAATTTTATGCAGCTTAAAATTCTCAAAGCATAGATTGGAATAATGGGGTCTTGAGTACTAGTACGTATTTCGACCTACTAAGCAATGCGTGATTCTAACATTGTCAGCAGCAGATTCAACGTAAAAGGGAGTAGGTAATGGGGTGGAGCCGGCGGAGTGTTTTTGGCTAACCAAGTTCTTACTCGCGCCGGTGTCGATAAGAAACCTTAACTTGTTGCCATTCCTCGCGTTGTATTCTATGTATGGCACGCTGGATAGGCGTCCGTTATAAAATTTGCCTCATCGCTAGCGTTCTCGTTGTCGGCCTTATGGTGTGGGACATCATACTCGAGGCTCGTGTCGTAGGCGCTCACCGCTTCGTCTTCGTAAGTAGTCTGACAAGCGGAATTTTGCGTGTCGTTTTCAGGCATTGTCACCCTTCCTGAAGGGATGCGAACCAGGCGAAGTATTTTGGGACCTATCATCGTTTCCACGGCGTACGCCTAAGCCGGACTGATAAGACTGGCCAGACCGGTTTGACTCCATCTTAATGGCTGGTCGTGGCCCCTGGAAACTATTAAAACCTCGCGAGTTAAAGTTCATGCCCGCCGGTGCCCTTATTGGTGGTTGGAATGAAGACGAATACCGTGGGGATGCTATTGGACGCGCATAGCGCTTGCGCATGCGCTTGTCGGGTAACGGGGTTGAAGAAATGGGGCGAGCCTATTCGCGTCTTCCACACGTGTATTTCCCCTGACCGATACATTCTGCAGCTCTACGCAAAGGGAATATGCCCCAGGCAAATTTGTTGGGCCCTGGCAACTATTAAAACCTCGCGAGTTAAAGTTCATGCCCGCCAGTGCCCTTATTGGTGGTTGGAATGAAGACGAATACCGTGGGGATGCGCTTGTCGGGTAACGAGGTTGAAGAAATGGGGCGAGCCTATTCGCGTCTTCCACACGTGTATTTCCCCTGACCGATACATTCTGCAGCTCTACGCAAAGGGAATATGCCTCAGGCAAATTTTTTGGGCCCCGAGTAATGAGTAACTTAGAGGCATCGCCGTTGAGCCCCCGTACGAAAACATCCAGCGCCTTGTCCCTATACATCTCAATTAGGGCGCTGGCCACGTTAGGCGCATGTTCTGATTGTTTTAATTTATTTAAAATCAAGGAAAAGTGATTATTGACCTCATTATAGAATTGTTCCAGAGTTCTACCTGCTTGGGTCAATTGTCTCAGTTGATATTCAAGGGTTCGGAAGTCTCGCTTGTCGGCGTAGTGAAGCGAGAGAACCCGCTTAATTTCCGACTAATTATCACCTTCTACATTGTAAGAAGAAAGCGCCAAATCGGCGTCGCCTCTTATTTTCTGCCTAATGTAGAGAATGATGGTCCTATACAAGGGTTTGCCTATAATGATCTCGTAGTCATTAACAATGGCTTGAGCCCTGTTAACCCAGGGCACAAATTTCCCGGGCTCGCCCTCAAAAGTCTGAAGTTCCTTCACACAATCTGGCAGAGTGGACGTTTCTTTTAATTCGTATTCGGTGCGCGGACGGACCAAAGGAACGGGTTGGGCTACCGCAGGGTTACGTTTTTCGAGTTCTTGTTCCAGCGGGGCTACCCTTGTCCCGACTTTCTTAATATCTTCCTTTACTCCTATAACCTGGTCTAATAAGGTCTTAAGGCTCTCGTCGAATTTTTGAAGGGTAGATTTGATTTCTTCCATCTTAAGAGGGAGGAAAAAATATTTCGTTCGGAAAAAATATTATAGAAATTGTGTTAAGGGGCCACAAGAGAATGACGTGTAAAGTCTTATAAAAATAATAGGTATGTAAGTAATTCAATTCTTTAAATTCTTGCAACATAGTTTAGTATTCGTAATTTTAATGATTATGGTTATAATAAAAGAGAATTTTCAATCTTTATTTGACTTGAGGAGAAAGGGAGAAGCGCTTTATTCACCCTTTACAAGCATAAGTGTATCAATATTGTAGTGTTCGTGTTGGTCTTCTTTAAATTCTTCTGATGACGAGTGTTGGGACTTGTGCCAGCATCAAAAATCATAATTATTTCTATTTCTATTCTCTCGGTGTAACCAGCCGCAGCGGTCCACTAATTGTCCGTTATCAGCTGCTCCATATTCGTTGTTTCTCCCAGATTCGCATGCGCTTTGTTGTTCTTTTGTAGCGCATGCAGTTTCGGAGCTTTGGTGGAGCTTCTGCGCAAGCTCTTAGGTTTGGCACTTGTAATTCGGCATTGTTGGGATCGGCCGCTGCCGTTGTTTTGGGGTTAAATTGACCCAATAAAATTATTGAAATTAAATTGTGGATTCTTTATTAATTCGGTCGCTATCAAAACGCTGATAGCTCAACATTGGTGACCCCGACGTGATCGCGCTCTAATTGATTTGTGATCATTAAAGTGCTTAAAGGAAACCTTGCAAAGGAAAACTTGTTGCTGTTGTTTCCATTGCATTGCACCTTGCACAAAAACAAATTGCATAATGGAGTCTGGAGATGTAGCTAGTGCCTCGGTTCCTGCAAGCAGGGAAAGGCTTTTGCGGCGAAGAGCAGAGGTGACCTACCAGGAGATGGAAGCCCTGCATAACAAGGTCAAGGCTGCAGTTCAGAAGGAAGATTTGACCATCATGGTACTGGAGCCGTTGGAAATTGCGTTGCGCAAGAAATTTACCACACTCCAGGATGAGTTAGAGCGATTGAGCTCTGTTAAAGTTGGGAGTGAATTATGCTGGAAGTTCTCCCAGCTTGCCGCTGATGTGCGCTTTGACATTCAGGTGGGAATGGCAAAGCACTCCATGAGGGTACCTGCACACTCCACTTGTTTCGACGGCCCCAATGGTCCCACTGCTTCGTCAATGGCAGAACCAACCATAGCGGTGGTGAAGGTGCAGGATGGTCTGTTGGAAAATCGTCGCTCATGCAGTCAGGATTACCCGCTGGACCGCGACATCCAATCGGGTTCTCGGGATTTGAAGTTGGAACAAACCTTGAACAACGATCACGATAGCCAGGACGTGGGCCATTGCGTCTCATCAGTGCCCCTGCTATCCACCGCTCCCCCCGTGGTCGCTATTTCAACGTCGCATCTGGCAGTTGTCTGCGATGGATTTTCTGAAGCTGCTGAACTTAATCCCTCATCTGGCTCGGGATTTGGATTATTGTCACCGTTGCCGATTAAGTCAGCACCCAGGTCTGACTCCATTCTGAACTCTAGCCTGCACCCTTCCAATGGGGGGAGGTCGTCCGCATCGCTGCTGCCGCCGTTTGCAGCTGCCAAGGTGGCTGCTGCTCCAGCCGGGAAGGCTCCCGATCCTGCAATCGAAAGGTGCGCCTACGCGAAATTTCGGAAAGATGTTTCCTTCCACTCTCGCCACTCTGTTGACGCTTGGCTCGAGCGCTCTCTAGATCTGGATGGACACGGCAGCCTGCAACTGAGAATTATGGACCTTGAGATCATCAGCAATATTATGTGATGAAGCTGCCCCATGCCCCTAAGGATTTTTTGTTGAAAGATGGAATTCAACGGGGGGAGGATGTTGGGACTTGTGCCAGCATCAAAAATCATAATTATTTCTATTTCTATTCTCTCGGTGTAACCAGCCGCAGCGGTCCACTAATTGTCCGTTATCAGCTGCTCCATATTCGTTGTTTCTCCCAGATTCGCATGCGCTTTGTTGTTCTTTTGTAGCGCATGCAGTTTGGGAGCTTTGGTGGAGCTTCTGCGCAAGCTCTTAGGTTTGGCACTTGTAATTCGGCATTGTTGGCATCGGCCGCTGCCGTTGTTTTGGGGTTAAATTGACCCAATAAAATTATTGAAATTAAATTGTGGATTCTTTATTAATTCTTTATTAATTTATTAATTATGCACATGTTATATTTGACCAAAATATCTTATGTACAAAATTTCATAAGGATCGGCCGACTATATACGATCCGCTATATATCTAATAATATAAGATGCGTGGCGCCACCTAGCGGACTGCGACTGAACTGCAAGGGTATATCAACTTCGGCTCCGCCCGAAGTTAGCTTTCCTTTCTTGTTTTTGCATATTTTCGCATATTTTGTTATATTCCTTGCATATTTTGTTATATTCTTTGCATATTTTCGCATATTTTGTTATATTCTTTGCATATTTTCGCATATTTTGTTATATTTTTTGCATATTTTCGCATATTTTGTTATATTCTTTGCAAATTTTCGCATATTTTGTTATATTCGTTTTTTACTCTTTCTATTGCATACTTTTAGCTTTTGTTTTGTGTGTTGTATATTTTTAGTTTTGGGTTTTTTTTGCGTTCTTTTATTTCTTTGGCACTGGGCGCGGTGGTCCGTATTGTTCCGTTTTAGCTCGTAGGCCTACTCAGGTACGGTTGCACACACAACCCACTGGGCAGCTTTTTTTGGGTGCATTCCACACCTCTTAACGTTTCCAGTAGGTTGCCACACACCATTTTTTTTATTTTTATTTTTGATTTATACTTCTTGCCACTCGCGAATATGTTCACGGTGGTTCTCATTATTTTTTTATAAACGGCAATATTTTAACACTCGCGATGTCAGTGACAAACCGCCGTAGTGCGCAATTGCGTTTCTCTTTTATAACACAACAAAAACCCTTTTTATATTATTTTTTGTTTATAATTCTTGCCACTCGCGAATGTCTTCGCGGTGGTTCTCTTTATTTTTTTATATGAAGCAATATTTTAGCACTCGCGGTGGGTAATTGCTTCATTATTTTTATCACAACACAGATTTTGCTTTTACTCTTTGTTTCCTTATGCAACTTGTTTGTAATTTTTTAATTTCATTTTCATTCTTACATTCTCTACTCTTTCCTATTTTTCTTTCCCCTTTTTTCTTATTTTCCATTATTATTTTACTTTATTACTTTCCTTGTGGTTTTTTTATACTTTTACATTTGTACTTTTTATTTTTCCTACTTCCCTTTTATTTTCTTTTTTTTTCGAGAAAGATCTTTGCTACTTCATTTTTCCTATTTCCTTTTTTTTAAATATTGAGAAAAATCCTCTATCTCTCTAAAATTCCTCTATCTATTTTAATTTTTTTATATTTTTTTTATTTTGAGAAAATTTTACTACTTTGCTTTCAAATTTTCACTATCTATTTTTTCATTTTTATACCCTTGCAGAGGGTATTATAATTTTGCTCAAAAGTGTGCAACGCAGTGAAGGAGACATCTCCGACCCTATAAAGTATATATATTCTTGATCAGGATCACCCCCTGAGTCGATATGAGCATGTCCGTCTGTCCGTCTGTCTGTTTCTACGCAAACTAGTCTCTCAGTTTTAAAGCTATCAAGTTGAAACTTTGCACACACCCTTCTTTCCTTTGCAGGCAGTATATAAGTCGGAACGGCCGGGATCGGTCGACTATATCCTATAGCTGCCATATAACTGATTGATCGGAAATGCCATAACTTTGCTGTTTTTTAAGTTAGAGGTTTCGGACTTTCCACACATTTTATATTTGGCCAAAATATCTTATCAATAAAATTGCATAAGGATCAGCCTACTATATCCTATATCTGTCATATAAGGATCGTAATTGGCATAATTTTGGTGTTTTTTTAAGTTAGTTCCATGTGGTAAAGATTTATAAATTTTATTCGAAATTTTATAAATTTTCTATTTGTAAAATATACTAATTTTTTTTTTATAAACTAACTAAAACAAAGGATTGATGCTGGTTTCCGTGATTTTTATTATGAATCCTCACATACTTAGCCCCATCACCACGACAAGGTCTCAATCCACGAGAGGGAAATAAATAACTTAATCTATATTGCACTTTTTTAAACAAATAATTTATCTAAATCTACAAGCATATTACTGATTTCTATAAATATTCACAATTTATGTTAATGAATTTAATAAATAAATTAATAATAAATATGATAAATAAATAAATTTAATTAATTAATAACTAAAGAAAATTCCATCATGATGACTGGAGATTGTTTTGTACGTAATAGCTACAGCATTCCTCAGCTCATTTTCAGCAAATATCCAATCAATTTGCGTTAAATGTTTTGTAGTTACAATATTATTGATTGGACTAAGGTTATGTTCCCTTAAAGCCTCTTCAAGTTGATCAGTGCTCCTGGATCTGCATATATTAAAATCTCCTAATATTACCAATTTGCTATTATTATCTAATCTGCGTATTCTTTCTTCATCCGCCATAACTTCATTTCGAAATTGTGTTATAGGATACGCAGGATTCCTATAAACAACAATAAAAGATGTATCAAGATATTTAAAAGCAATAGATTGATATATGGTTCTAGGATTTAAAGACTTATTTGTCTCAAACAAAAAAATTACATTTTCAGAAATGTTTTGCTTGGCATAAATAATTATTCCATTTTTCCCAGAACCATTTAATCGATTGCTATCAATTCTTTTTATAATGTCGAAACCTTGCACAGAGAAATCTTCGCTGGGAAGAGTCCAAGTTTCGACAAAACAAAGAAAATTTGCAGAAAAAATAATAGGGTCGTTGAAAATATCTTCGCGATGGCTTCGAAGAGACTCAACATTATGGTAATATAGGCAGTTTGCTTCGTTTCTGTTAACCACAAGCTCGTAATGCGTAGTCAAGAACTTTTCCTCTCTTAAATTTTGAAGTTCGGCTTGGACATTTGGAGCTCCAAATCTTGTTGGAGGAACAAAGTCGCCTAGAAGGAAAAGTCCCGATGCGCTAGTAGCTCTACTGCATCCTTTAAGATGCACCGCGACTTTGCTATATGTTGCTCCTTGGCTTTTATGGATGGTAATAGCCTCAGCAGGAACAATTGGGAATTGTTTTCTGTCAACAGAAGCATGCTCTGATCTTCCACACTGAAAAACTCGAGAGGCTTTTACTATAGGAGTCCATTCGGGATCTGGACTATTTCGAATTTTTGATCTGGCGATAGCACTAACCATGGGCTCGAAAAAATTAATCCAAAGTCGCGTTATTAAATTTGAGCCATTAACTACGCAATGGTCAATTTGCTTTAGCTGACCAGTTGCTCCATTTACAAGTCCGTCATTTGTGTCAATATTAACGGTAACCATATATTTAGCAGTTTTTTTGAGATGAAGAACATATGGTAAACCCTGAGTTTCAGAAGTTTTCATATTTGGAGCATATCTTAACGTATTTTCTCTATTTCGTGCAGATATGTTCGCAGTTTTCACTGTATCAACTGCAGTGGAAACCAACTCTTCCGTCCCAATTTGCGCTAATTTAATGGAATTGAAATGGTTTACTTCTTCGTTAAAAGAAAATAAATGAATGGCATCATCTGGAACTTCGCTGGGTGAAACAACTCTTTGTTTTAGGAGCTCTATGTCTGCAATTGTCATACAAGCCTCAGATAAATTATTTAAGGCTTGTGCAAATGCATGATCGCCTCTTTGGCGCATTATTTCTATGAGCTCAAAATACTTAAAGTTGCTCCATAGGCTATTTCCTGCGAAAACGCTATAAGGATTATTCGTCCTCTCCGAAAATATCCAACTGTCTCCAACTGGGGAAAGCTGCTTTAGGTCTCCAAAAAATATAATTGATTTTCCCCAAAACATAAGTCTGGGCATCGGAAAATTTGACGAAGCCTTTGATCCAAAAATGAAAGCATTTTTGAGCCAACCATGAAAATTTCATCAATTATAATTAATTGCAGATCTATCAATTTGCAATGAATTGTATTTAAACTATCATTGCTTAAAGGTCTTAAGGGACCTGAGGCCTGATTAATTGGTAGAGAAAACACTGAATGAAGAGCTAATCCTCCAATTCCAAAAGCAGCTTTTCCAGTTGGAGCACATAATAACACTTTCGCCGAATCCGTAGCACCAGGAAGCTTATTGGCTCGCCAAGTCACAGACTGATATATGGTTGAAATCTGTCTGCTTTTCCCTACAGCGGCCCCTCCACCAACATATTCGTAAAATATATTTTTACAAACAACATTATGCATTACATGTGCATAATATTGTCTTTGTTTGTAGTTGAGAGTCCGAGTTAGCGAGCAAAGGTCATCATTGGAAACTAACGGGGGGAGTCAAATTAATTGAAGTTCGCCATCTTCTTCAGGATTATTTGTTGCATTGTCATCCTGAAGAGTATTTACGTTCCGCTCTATATTTGGCACTGCTTAAACTCTAAATTCTTCGTCTAAAAATTGGGAGGCAGGTTCTTCCAAAATGGAATTATTATCCCCTCTATCCTCTTGCAAATCTTCAAGAACTCTTTCTAACTCCATATCATCAAACACATCATAGTTTCTCTTCATGACCCTAATAGATTCATGATTAGTTCTGAATGTGATTTCAACGTCGTTGGAAAGAAATTCAGCTTCTTCATTTCGCCAAGGATAGAAAAGCATTAAATTCTCTCGGAAATAATCCGATGGTGAAGAGCTAATGCTAAAGCGAACCCATCTAAGAATCAGGGGATGCTTACGTTTCTTAACGTAACCAGACCCGTCCATCAGTGGATAGTTTTGCTCAGCAACTTCGTCTTCAACATCAACCTCCAAATCATTTGCTTCATCATAGTCCTCACCATGATTAGCGGCAGATCGTGTATTGCGCTTATGGAATGTATACCAAGCTGCAAAATCTGGTAAACAAATTCCTTTTTCCGAAATTGCACATATCGGTCAAGAATATTACGCTCAAAAATATCCACCGAGTTGTTTGGGAGTCGCTCTAATTCTTCATTTGAGCGAGCCAATCGAACTCGTTTGTCTGGATGACAAGTGTTTATAAAAATTGTACCTTCACTTGCCTCCCACATATGCAGGCCCAAAATATTGTATGATGCTTCTTGGGCTGATATTTCTGTAGCGTTAATAAACTTGTTCCCTATGTGCTGCAATTTCCTTTTAATAGATATATTCCCATGGCTTATTTCTGCCATGGCTTCACGGAGCAACTGCGAAACGCCTCTGTTTGATTTGTTTATGTAGTTAATGATATAACTACAATAGGCGTAGGCATCTAGGATAAATTGAATATCCATATTAGCTCTGTGTAAGCCTAGAATATCTCTATTATAAGCATTGAGCAGTCGGTCGGAAAATTGTCTGCGAAGAAAAATTTGTGGCTTTTTCAAGCTGGAACTTAAGGCTAATTTGTAGGCTTCAAAATTAGTATCAAGGTGGGACAGAAAATATTCAAAATTATTAAATAAAGCTGCGTCTTCATTAGGAATGGTTCTTAAAGTTTCCTTAATTTTTGTGTACAAAGTTTTATGTTCTTCAACATTTACTTCGTTTTCTTTTATCGGATGCAAAACTAGCGTTTCGGGCATAGGAGGGTGTGGCATATTGAATCGGCAAAACTCCTGTCCGCGTAACTCTCTTAGGCAAGATGAACTGTGCTTTTGACGTTGATACTGAATTACTTCTTGTAGTTCAGGATCGTCTCCATTTGTGGTAATAAACCTATCGATAAAGTTTATTACTTGCTCGGTATTTTCGGTGTCGTCGAGCTTAGGAGCACCAGCAAGCCAGTACATGCCATGAGAATGCGGAGATCCTCTGTGCTGAAATTCGATTCTCCAATAAAAATGGGAAAGATTGAATTCCCAAAATATATCGGTTTTGAACAATTTCATTAATTGTCGCAACCTATAATCGAAGTATCGAGAGCACGTCACTGGATCGGATCGGATTAACCGAGCCTTTTCGGAGCTGGAAAGAGCTGCCGCTTCTTCCTCGCTTATAACCCTATTGTCCAATAGAAGAGAAAGGATAACTAAAAGTTCATTCCACTTAGTTTCAGCAGCGGAAAGAGTAATAAAGAATGTTGGCAACCCGAATTGTCGAATCATGGCGATCAGTTTCTTTTTCTCAGCCTCCCAATGAGCTGGTGCAGACCGTAAGCCTTTGAGGATGTGGTAGCCATCATCATGTTGCACAAGTCTATGTACAAAAGACTCATCTCGCAGATTACCAGCGGTAACTGCTCCGGATTTTTTGCGTAAAGCAATGGAAATTGAATTTTGTATACGCTGCATTTCGTAAAATTTATATATATATAAAACTTTCGGAACCACAGCGCAACGACGGTCGTAAAAACGGATTTGGGATCTGGCTTTCTTCGTATAGGTTGTATTTCCTTTGAATATTTCTCCGCAAGAAATAGTTGGAAATGAAAGTTCCTCTGCATCTTCGTCAAGCGTTAAGCTTGTTGGGCGGCGGCCTTCTCCCGGTGCCAATGCAATGCGTTGAATAGCAGTATCATTATTTTCCAATAATGTTTCACGGCCTCCGGGATTTAAATTTTCTTCGAGCTCTACAGCATTTTGGGATAGGTGCTGCTGCTGAAGAAGTTGCTCTACCGCTTCGCGATCAGATTCATCCGCAATAAAAGGAATTTCATTTCTTTCTTGAAGTTGTGCTAGCCATGACTCGTTAAGTGAAATGTTGTGCTTTCTGTAGAGCTCGGTATTCACTAAGTACCGTACAGCTTCAAGGACCCGAGCGGGTCGAATAGTTTCAGTCATGAAATTGTGAGCGTACTCTAGTGTCCTTTTTAAATGGAATTGGATGACATGAGTAGAGTCGAGCATAGGAAAGACCATGTATTTCACAATAATAGACTTAGCAAGTGGCTTTCACCAAATTCAAATGAACCCACGCGACGCAAGCAAGACGGCATTCACCGTCGAAAATGGGCATTATGAGTTCACAAGGATGCCCTTCGGTCTCAAAAACGCCCCTGCCACGTTCCAACGCGTTATGGACAACGTCTTAGGTGATCTAGTCGGTAACGTCTGTCTCGTCTATCTCGACGACATAATAGTATTCTCACCTTCACTCCAAAAACATATAGCAGATATTAAATCCGTATTCATAAAACTCCAAAACGCAAATCTAAAAATCCAACCGAGCAAGTGTCACTTTTTAAGAAAGGAAATCGACTTCCTGGGACACATCGTCACCCAGGAAGGAGTCAAACCAAATCCACTTAAGATTCAAACCATCAAGGACTTCCCCTGCCCAAAGACAATTAGGGAAATTAAGTCATTTTTGAGACTATTAGGGTATTACAGGAAATTTATTAAGGACTTCGCAAAAATAACTAAACCCATGACGAGACAGTTAAAAGGAAGGAAATCTATAACACTAGATGAGGAGTTTAAACAAGCATTCGAAACGTCGAAAGATCTTCTTTGTAATGATCCCATACTCATATACCCTGATTTTAATAAATCATTTACGTTGACCACAGACGCAAGTAACTATGCGATAGGCTCTGTGTTGTCACAAGGCCCAGACACTAATGACAGACCCATATCTTTCGCTAGCAGGACATTATCGGATACGGAAATCCGCTATTCTACGTTAGAGAAAGAAATGCTAGCTATCATTTGGTCTGTAGGTCATTTCAGACCATACCTCTTCGGGCGTAGATTCAAAATAGTCACGGATCATAAGCCATTAACCTGGTTAAAAAATTTGAAAGGCCAAAATCCAAAACTACTTCGATGGAAAACTATCCTGTCCGCTTACAACTACGAAGTTGTATACAAAAAAGGGTCGCAAAACGTAGTCGCTGACGCACTCAGCAGAATCGAGCCAAACTTGAACATAAACGAAGGCCCACAAATTATACCAATCGCTTCACAACCACTAAATCACTTCAATAGTCAAATAGTATTCCGCACCGGATCAACAACGGCAAGACAAATAGAAACACCATTTGCCCATAAAATAAGACACATAATCACAGAACCCGTGCACACTTTCGATTCCGTTACAAACGCCCTTCAATCAATCCTGAAACCGAATAAAACATTCGCAATAGTTGCACCAGACGATATTTTCAAAATAATAGAGGAATCCTGTAATAACTATTTCTTTGAAAACGACTTATACAAAATTTCCCGCTGCAAAATACGGCTAACCGAAATCACTAATCCCCATGACCAGGAAAACAACATTCGTGCGTATCACCTTAACACCAATCATAGGGGGATAGACGAAACTTATAACCATCTAAAAAGGGACATTTATTTTCCGCATTTTAAAGACATTATCACAAAAATTATAAAAAATTGCGGTACTTGCCTAATCCTCAAGTACGATAGACATCCTCATAAACCACTGTTGCAAACCCCAACCGCACCAGAGGGACCATTGGCGGTCGTGCATATAGACATATACTTCATTAACAATGCTTGTAACCTCACCATTATAGACAAATTTTCCAAGCTAGCGCAAGCCTACCCCATTAGCAATAGAAATTCAATAAAAGTCGCTGATGCCCTATTACAATTTATAAGTCACTACGGCGCACCAAAGGAAATAATTTTCGACCAGGGCGCGGAATTTTCGGACAATCTATTCAACGACCTCTTAACCCAATTTCAAATAACAGCTCATACAACTTTATTCCAACAGTCAACGGGCAACGCTTCGGTCGAAAGACTGCATTCCACCTTAACCGAACTATACAGAATAATCATGAACAAATGAAAGGAAGCATGCCTAGAATGCGGGCATGACCAAATACTCGCAGAAGCTGTTGCAACATATAACAATGCAATACACTCCAGCACTTCCTATACCCCTTTCGAGCTCTTTCACGGAAGAACTCACATAATCAACAAAACTATAACATTCGACAATCACCACGACTTTCTAAAGAAATTAAACGAATTTAGAAAAGACATATACCCAAAAGTGCAGGAACATTTATACTCAACCACAGAAAAAAGATTGGCTAAATTAAACGAGGACAGAGAGACACCAGTCCAAGTCGAGCCTAATGATATGGTATTTAGAAAAGAAAACCGTAGGAACAAGATAACTCCGAGATTTTCACTACACAAAGTAGGTAGAGACACAGGCGTCACCTGCCTAACAACTAAAGGTCAAAAGCTACATAAACAAAAAATTAAAAA
The DNA here is from genome assembly GCF_017639315.1 of Drosophila ananassae. NCBI lineage: Eukaryota > Metazoa > Arthropoda > Insecta > Diptera > Drosophilidae > Drosophila > Drosophila ananassae. The sequence goes on along the minus strand of NC_057929.1, from coordinate 25,934,586 downwards.
AACAGTTAAGAAATTTACACCGAATGAAACACCGAAGCACCAGCTTAAACAACAAATACCAATATCAAAGATGTGACAAAAACACAAGGTAGCCAAAAGCCACATTAACAAGAATTAATCTACAAAATTTTTCTTTGAAAATGCACAAAACCCCATTAGCAAAACTCTTTGACGAACTTGGGGAAGACTGAAATAACATTTCTTCATTTCAATATATAGTAATAGGATAAACTACAATATAGACACATTTAACTGATAGTCCCTTAGCCAGTAAGATAAACCTTATTTCTAAATTGTTATTTAATAAGAAACAAATACAACAACAATAAGTAAACAAAATGTAACACTAGCATTTGATGAACATATTTACAAATCATGTTATACCTTAAAAACAACACACATGTTTAACATTAAGATAACCATTTTTGATACAAATTGTTAAATCTAGGAGTTCGTGGCGTACACCAACAACACGTCGCCTGGCTACCTGGCTCAGATCCGGCCATTCCCCCTCTATGGCCTTCTCTTCGTACTGGGGGGGGGGGGGGGATGAGTTAACATTCCTCTCTCCACAGCCACGGGAGAGAACACAGACCCGAGAACTGGAAGAATAGAGAGAATGGAACAACAAGATCGCCAACGCAAGAACTCTGATCCCCACCCATTACTCCCTCGGACACGACACTGTAACTAGCGCGCCCAGGGACCGCGAATTATCACGGCTTCGAAACTGTCTGCAGCTCCTCTGCGGTCAATCTCGCACTGCCCGCCGCTCGAAGGAGTAGGTGCTTTCGTTTTTGACACCTGCCTCCCATAGTCCGCCCATGTGCGGAGCCAACGGCGGTATGATGTGTATTGTCGCAGTTCGTCCGCCTCGTCCTCGATTTGCTGCCGCAGTGCCGCGAAGTGGCGACTCGCTCCGACGAAGTTCGTCGCGTTGTCGCAGTGCACGATCTGCCGACACCCAAGGAACCTTTGAAACGTCAATAAAAAGGAATCAGTTGATAAGTCAGGTACTACTTCCGAATGAACTGCCTTGGACGCAAAAAAAAACAAAAATGGCAATGTAGGACTTGTAGGGTGGCCTACCACGAATTATCAATGTCTTTTCAATAGGGCCACAGAAAACCACGCCACATATGGAGAATGGGCGGAGAGCACGGATTCGATCTAAGGGTCTCCCATGATTTGAGTCAAAAGATGAGGCGCACCATATAGCTCAAGACGGGGGAGCGTCTTTGTCTTGAGCGGCGCTACTTTGGACTTTGCAGTCAACAACGAGACTTTAAAACCTTCTGCAGATTCGCAACGAATATAGACTCAGGCTCCATAGGCTCTCATCGATGCGTCAGAAAAGGCATGAATTCGAATTGGTGACTTCGGCTCACTCATCACAAATCTCGGTATTGAGACATCTTCTAACTGTGACAAGGCGAGCTGAATTTTGTTCCATGCTGATTCCAAATGCAGTGAAATCGACTCATCCCAATCTAGCTTATTAAGCCAAAGCTCCTGCAACAGGATCTTTCTTTTAATAAGGATTGGGCTTAATAAGCCAAGGGCTTTGATGTCACCGAAAGAATTTTCCGATTAGTCTCCCTTTGACTTATGACTGAATTACACAGGCCAACAATTTCCAACTTTTTTTTCCTCCACGCATAATTTTATCATTTTTAATAATTCATAATAACTCATTTTTTTGGATGAGTATTCCAAAGATATGGTAACTGCTAGATACCATTTTTTAATTTTAGTTGGTACACATACATTTCAAAAATAATATGTACTGGATACAATGATGGTCATCGCCATTACACGGCCTACATAATTCAATATATGGTAAAATGGTATATGGTATGGTTTGATCAATTTCTTCTCTTAGGTGTACCGCGGAAACTGTGGGTGATAGAACCTATGCTTGTTCTGGACTTTGGTTCAGGGGAGCCTAAAGGTTATGGAGCAGGTAAAATTATGCGTGGAGATTTTTTGCTGTGGGCCGGTGTTATCAATTTCAAATTTAAACACGTCATCTTTGGGAACCCAAGCGATTCCCAATGCCTTAGTCAGCTCTGAGTCCGAATGTGTTATTGGCTTAACGGTGCTCTTGGATGCAGTAACTTCAAGCGAGTTTGAAAACCACTTACTCAATTCAAACCCTGCGTTTTGAAGAACCTTAGTTACTTCAGACTCAATTGTCTTTAGCTCCTCCACGCAACCAGCACCCGTTAACATGTCGTCGACGTAAAAGTCAGACCCAATAACTTTAGCAGCTCGAGGGAATGTATTTTTCGCGGATTCACTCAACCTCTTCAAACACCTTATGGCCAGGAATGGGTCTGGTGCAGGGCCATATGTAACGGTGTTGAGCTTGCACAATTTTAAGGACTCAGATGGTTTTTTTCTCCACACTATCAACTGGTATCGCCTATCTGCTTCATTCACCATTACTTGGCGATACATCTTTTTAATGTCGGCTATCAGAGCGAATTTGTTTAACCGAAACCGAATAAGAGTTGAGTACAGCTTTTCCTGAATTTTTGGACCCACCATCAACAAATCATTCAAACATTTTTGTGTGGGTGTCTTACAGAGTATTACGTAGTGTGCAGTAGCAAGAACCTCATTGCTTAAAAGGGACATATGACCTGGGATTCGTATTCTTCCATGAATTCCACATACATTTTCTTTAAGTTCGGATCTTCAGATAATCTTCTCTCGAGCGACAAAAAACGGGGTTTGGCTAACTCGAATGAGTTGCCCAAAACGCTTCGATCCGACTTAAATGGAAGTCTGACTTCGAATCGACCTGAAGGCAGTATTCTAGTAGTCTTTTGATAATGTTACTCACACAACTCCTGTTCTGGCGACAAAATCTTTTTATAAAATGGAACTTCTTCCAATGACCAGAATATTTTCAAATTGCGATATATCGACTCTAATATTTCTTTCTGGCAATTCAGGCTACCGGTTGTTGAGGAGTTGAGGAATTTGCCATGTATTTTTCCGATACTATCTTGGATAAGAAGCGTTTTTTGCAATATGGAATGGTTCGGATCTTTGGTGGTTCGGTGTGTATATTTTTCTTTACTTGTGAATTAGATTGACCAATTCCAAGCAAGTGTTTTTTTTTTCTTATTATGTGCTTTTATTTCTTGAATCTTTTCTTTGGGAGACTTACAAGAGGTGTATCAAATCTTATATTTTTAACTTAACTTACAGTCATCTTGACTGATACAGAGTTAGACGGCCCTAAAAATCGATTGCTGGGTTGGATGGTCGTTGCGTCTCAGGCGGGATCTGCTAGAAACCCGAGTCAATCCCCAAGCGAGGACATTTGGGTGCGAAGACGTTTTTTCTTTGTAGGACTCTTTTTGCTTCTGAATTTCGTCTTTCACCGCAAGGATGCCCAGATCCCTGTGGATGTTTTCGTTGCGAACATACCAATGTGCCCCAGTAATAGTTCTCAAGATTTTGAGTGTGCGCGCTGTATGATGTCTATGTTACTGCTGCTCGCGTTTCCCCACAGCTGGGAGCCATATTGTCTTTATTGTCCATGCCATAGAGCCATATTGTCTTTGTCCAGATTGTCTTTAGGACTGAAATGTAGAGTAGTAGCTTGTAGTCCAGGCACAGTGGCGATCGTGAGTTTATGATCCAGTGGAGGCTGCTGGCTTTCAGTTTTAGGTGCACCTTCTTCCATTCGATGTGCTTACGCCAGGTTAGTCGTCTATCAAGGTGGACGCCAACGTACGTTACTTCGTTAGCTTGAGGGATCGGCATACCGTTTAGGGAAAGCGGAGGGCATGTTTGTCTATTAAGAGTAAACGTTACATGTTTACACGTTTGTTCGTTTATTTTAATGCGCCAATCGGGCGGCCACCTTTCCACTACTATTAGGTGATTAGCCAGTTGGTTTGTAGCTTACGTTGGGTATCTGGAGCGATTAAGGATAGCGGTATCGTTGGCGAACGTTGACGTTGTGAGTTGTGCGTTTGTGGGAATATCCGAAGTATACAAAACATATAGACACGGGCCGAATACGCTTCCTTGTGGAACTGCAGCTTCGATGATGTAGTCGCCCAAAGTAGCTGCGTTGCATCTCAATGAGAATACCCTATTGTAGAGGTATGATTCCAGTAGCTTGTCGGAGTATGTTGTTTCAGTCACTGAAAATCGGTGCAGAAGTTTATGGTGCGATCTTGCACAGATTTGACATCTAGTTGATTTGCACTTCGCAACGGTGTGACCATTTCGCAGACAATTTAGGCAGAAAGATGCTGACTTGACAAACTCAAACCTTTGCATTACAGCAAGGCGAGCGAACGGACTGCACTGCGCTACAAAATGGTCTTGAGCGTTGCAATAACTGAAGCTGGTTTGGTGTTAGCACAGGAGCGTTAGCACAAGCCAATGAACTTCTATTAAGTTGCTTGCTAAGCCCAGTTTTCTCCTGCTTTTTCAGCGGATAGATGCTGGTACCTACGATTTAATACCTTTTCGAAATCGGACCAAAACGGCAATTCCTCCTAATCCAGTGACTCTTCCCATTTTTGCCTGGTGACTGGATCTACTCTACTCAAAACAAAATATATAATCATAGAGTTTACAATTTTAGTGTCATCTCCTATGTATAATAATGATCCATAAATCTATGACACAGTGTCGATGAGACCCCTCAACGATGACGCAGACGGCTGGGAAATTTTCGGAAGGCTGAACAATTGATTTATTTGGTTCGCCAAGATGAGACATTCGTTACCAAAGACTCTTTTTAGACTAGCGATAGCTTTGTCGTAATTACTCTCGGTGACTTGGAATGCTTTGATAGTTCCTAAGGCTTCACCAAGGAGGCAAGAAATTAAATGATTAAATTTCTCAATAACAGGAATTTTCACATCTTTGTGTACCAAGGTCTCGAAAAGACTTATAAAATTTTTGAACTCCGAATAATTTCCAATGAATCTTGGTAATTTTAAACTGGGAAGTCTAGCTCGAGTTGGGGCTGCAGAAATTGTAGTAGCAGTAGCAGTAGTTGGGCGGGAATCCTCAGCTGTACTGAAGGCATTACATAAAGACATTAAGGATCTGGCCTGGCAACTCATTTGCTTTAGAAATTGTCTCATCTAAAACCTGAAGCCTGCATTCTAGCTCGTTTTTTTTCTAAAGGAAGTGATCCAGCTTCCAAACGTTCCTCTAACCGGCGAATGCTTTTTACTTTAACATTTAATCTTCTTTTTAAATCATGAAGGGTCGTGGACATAATTTTAGGTTTATTACTCTCCATTCTATTATTATTTATTTTCTAAAAAGAAGCGACTTGAATGCAATTTAAATATTTAAAATTAATAAATAAATAAAATAAAAAATTAATATGTAAATAAAATTAAATAAATGTTAATTTTACTTTCGGTCCAAACAACGAAAACAATTATAATTAATTAATTTACTAAATTACTTTTATTTAAAATTTTTTTATTTTAAAGTAATTCTGTGAATTATAATTTTTTTTATTTTTTATAATTAAAAATAAATGTTGTTCGACTGTCGTCGCATGCAGACGTGTTTTTTTTTATTGTGCTCCGGGAAAAAATATTCAATAAAATCATAAAAGTGCAGTGACTGGTCTAAGAAATCTACAATAACGCGAAAAGACGCTTTTTGCGATGAAATCGCTAATGTTTATATGATTAATTAATTAATTAATTAATATAAAACAAAACTCTTAAAACTCAAACTAAATCAACCTCGACTGCAATGAGCTTAAACGACGTTCGCACACAACGTCAACGTGAGCAAGACGAGAGACGGCTCTCAGTACAAAGAAACAACGCGTACTTCTCTTTTAAAGCAACCGAAAACCATGCAAGCTCTGATCAAGCGCGGTCAATCACCCCCAACTTGACCGAATTCTTAAACGTAGAGAGCGAGAGTGCGCGTTCCTGCTCCCCCTCGATACCATCGATGTCTCTGCAGCCAAAAAGTGCAGTAACTAGCACCCCAATTTCTTTGACAACGTCAACAGTAACAACAACAACAACCGCAACTGTATCGACAGCGCGTTTAACGACGTCATCAGCTAGCAGCGCAAATAGTAATACGTCCGCGCTGCCCGAAAACCAAAACAAAAACAATGACTATATTAAGCCGGCTGTGCAGACTGGCATGGATCGCTACATCCAAATCAAAAGGAAGCTGAGCCCCCTGATGCTAGCAATGATGCTGGCAATGCTAGCCTAGCAGCAAAAGAAACGCCCATTAACTCAAACCGATTTAAAATCTTGGCAGACGCCGATGAGGTTGAGGCGGTCGAATCCACTGAAGTTGAGAAAAGGAAGCCAAAACCTCCGCCTATCTATATACGCGAAAAAAGTTCCAATGTTCTTGTCAACAAAATTATTGAGCTTATTGGTAAGGATAACTTCCACATAATACCCCTTGTAAAGGGCAACATTCAAGAAACAAAAGTTCAAATGAAGTCTGAAGATAACTACAGAGTATTATAAAAATATCTTACCGAGAATAAAAAGAACTTTTACACGTATCAGCTAAAAAGCAGCAAGGGCCTGCAAGTCGTACTTAAGGGCATAGAGCCCGAAGTAACGCCTGCAGAGATAAAAAAGGCGCTACAGGAGAAGGGTTTTAGCGCCAAGACAGTCTTTAATATCCTTAACAGGGATAGAAAGCAGCAGCCACTCTTTAAGGTTGAGCTCGAACCAGAAACCAAGCTCCTGAAGAAATACGAAGTGCACCCAATATACAATCTTCAGTACCTGCTGCACCGCAGAATTACAGTTGAGGAACCGCAATGGCCCGGTACAATGTGCGAACTGCCAGGAATATGGCCATACAAGGTCATACTGTAAACTGCGCCCGGTGTGTGTGTAGTTTGCGGAGAGCTTCATGACTCCGCACACTGCCCAGTGAGCAAAGATGACAGCAACTCGAAAAAGTGCGGCAACTGCGGTGGCAATAACACTGCTAATTATAGAGGATGCCCAGTCTATAAGGAGCTGAAAAGTCGCATCCACCAGAAAGGAATAGCTGCCCGCACCCAAAATGGACAGTTTACGGCGTCCAGATCAAACCCTGAAGTCTTCTTCTCGACTGCAGCCAGATCCTCACTAGGACCCATTAACTCTGACAAAAATGTGACATACGCAAGCGCCTTAAAATCAGGACTGGCGACACCTGCCTCAAGAAGCTCATTTCTGCAATCAGCTTACCAAGAACCGAACACGGCTCAGCAACATCAACCAACAGAGCAGCCAAAAAGCAACTTTGAAGCTATGATATGCAGCCTACAACAAAGCCTGACGGAATTTATGTCGTTTATGCGCACAACTATGCAAGATTTAATGCGAAACCAAAATCTATTGACTCAAATGCTGGTTTCACAACAATCCAAATAATGGCTTTCCTACGGATATCTACGTGGAACGTCAATCTCGCACTGCCCGCCTCTCGAAGGAGTAGGTGCTTTCGTATTTGACACCTGCCTCCCATAGTCCGCCCATGTGCGGAGCCAACGGCGGTATGATGTGTATTGTCGCAATTCAATATATGGTAAAATGGTATATGGTATGGTTTGATCAATTTCTTCTCTTAGGTGTACCGCGGAAACTGTGGGTGATAGAACCTATGTTTGTTCTGGACTTTGGTTCAGGGGAGCCTAAAGGTTATGGAGCAGGTAAAATTATGCGTGGAGATTTTTTGCTGTGGGCCGGTGTTATCAATTTCAAATTTAAACACGTCATCTTTGGGAACCCAAGCGATTCCCAATGCCTTAGTCAGCTCTGAGTCCGAATGTGTTATTGGCTTAACGGTGCTCTCGGATGCAGTAACTTCAAGCGAGTTTGAAAACCACTTACTCAATTCAAACCCTGCGTTTTGAAGAACCTTAGTTACTTCAGACTCAATTGTCTTTAGCTCCTCCATGCAACCAGCACCCGTTAACATGTCGTCGACGTAAAAGTCAGACCCAATAACTTTAGCAGCTCGAGGGAATGTATTTTTCGCGGATTCACTCAACCTCTTCAAACACCTTATGGCCAGGAATGGGTCTGGTGCAGGGCCATATGTAACGGTGTTGAGCTTGCACAATTTTAAGGACTCAGATGGTTTTTTTCTCCACACTATCAACTGGTATCGCCTATCTGCTTCATTCACCATTACTTGGCGATACATCTTTTTAATGTCGGCTATCAGAGCGAATTTGTTTAACCGAAACCGAATAAGAGTTGAGTACAGCTTTTCCTGAATTTTTGGACCCACCATCAACAAATCAATCAAACATTTTTGTGTGGGTGTCTTACAGAGTATTACGTAGTGTGCAGTAGCAAGAACCTCATTGCTTAAAAGGGACATATGACCTGGGATTCGTATTCTTCCATGAATTCCACATACATTTTCTTTAAGTTCGGATCTTCAGATAATCTTCTCTCGAGCGACAAAAAACGGGGTTTGGCTAACTCGAATGAGTTGCCCAAAACGCTTCGATCCGACTTAAATGGAAGTCTGACTTCGAATCGACCTGAAGGCAGTATTCTAGTAGTCTTTTGATAATGTTCCTTTCCTCTCTTTATCTTAAAGCGGACGGACGTGTTTTTTTGTGCGCACTACGTTTTTGTAAAATTTGCAAGCTTTCTATAAACAATCGGTGTTTATTTCTTTACTGATATAAAAACAAATTGCAATTTTTTAGATCCGTATCGCTTCGCGTGTGCAGTGATATATTTGGAGGTAAAATAATAATTTATTTAACTTACTTTCCAAACATAGCCCTGCTCTGCTTCTTCATCTCCTACGGTGTTGTTGCTATTCTTTTGCTTCTACTCTCGCTCAATAGAGATTCTTATCTCTATTTCTTTAAATCTTACTAACTTGCACTAACTGCTCTCTTTAATCTCCCCTTCTCTTTTCCTTGGTACAGTGGTTCAAGGTTCCTCATTAATAAAATCAAATAATATTTTTAAATTAATTATTAATTTTTTTAATAAATTAATTATTTAATTTTTAATAATTTTTAATAAATTAATTATTTAATTTTAAATAATTTTTAATAAATTAATTATTTAAATTTTTAATAATTATGGATTTTAAATTGGTCTGTGCATTAAAGTCTTGCAATAAGACAATCTCGTCTTCCCAGCCTACCATCCATTGCTGGCTCTGTGAAAACGCTTTACGCGTAGGTCTGGACTCCACTTTTGCTGTGACGGTTGTCGTGCTGTTCAGGACGAAATGAGGTCGTTCATGAGGCAGACTAAAAGCGGTTTCAAGGAGTTGATTAGTGGTTTTCGAAAAATCAATGACCAACTCTATGCGCTTGATACACAGTTTAGTAGTCTTCAACTACTAAATGAGTCTCCAAAGCGTAAGAAATCCGCTTTTAGTGATGTTCTCGGGTCGAATAATCGTCAGCCTGCTCAGCCGACAACTGCAGCCGCTTATATCTCTGGCCACCCCAAGGGCCGGACCTGAGAAAAATTCGGCTTCCGAATATCTCGGAATTAATGAGCAATTGTCCGATATGTCCTCTGTGGCATCGCTTCAAGTGATCCCAGACCCAATAATTCAAACTCCTGTAACAGTCGCCAAACAGGGTAATAAACCGTCCGGACCCCCGGTACGCACTGATGCCGCAGTATTAGTTACGGCGGCACCAAAACCCTTGCAGGTGATCCCACCATCGAAACACATTTTTGTTTCCCGGCTTGCCCCTGATACTTCGGAGATTGATATCTCGGCTTACATCAAAGCCAAAGCAAAAGCCGACATAAAGGTGGTGGATATTACAAAATTCAAATATTCTTACACCAGGCACACGTCATCTTTCAAAATACGTGTGCCCTTGCAGATGTTCAAGACGATCTGTTCCGCCAGCTTTTGGCCAGAGAACATTTTCGTCCAAGAACATCAACCAAGTACGGTGAAAAAAAAGATAACCAAACCTGTGGGTGTAAAACTCCCACATGTTAAGGCCACTGATCAACCTTCCACGTCATCTTCCTCAATCTCAAAAAACTAATGTCTTCATTAACACTTACCTATCAGAATACAAGAGGGTTACGTAGTAAACTTCCCAAACTGTATTCTGATAGTTCTTCTTTTCATCCCACATTATTGTATTTACAGAAACTTGGTTAAAGCCGGAGATTTTAAGCTCCGAAGTTTTTCCTAGTAGGTACACCACTTTTAGATGTGATAGAACTTTGCGAAGGGGAGGAGGAGTGCTAATTTCTGTAGACTCCAAATTCGCTTCTGAAGAGGTAAAATCACAAGAGTTTGGTGACATTGAATTTCTTTGCATCAAAATCACTTTGTCCGATCAATCTTTGTATGTTACCTGTTCGTACATACCACCTTCGTCCGAACCGCCAACATACTGGCAACATTTGTCCGCTATTCGTTTGGTTTTCGATCGTCTGTCTGATGGTGACCAGCTGATAGCTCTGGGTGACTTTAATATCCCAGAACTTATGTGGTCAAATGTTGAAAATTCACCGTCTTTACAGCTTAACTCCCACCATGACTTCCCTGAGGGCATGTTCGACATGTCACTCGGGCAAATTAACAACGTTAGAAATTCTTTAGGTCGGCTGTTGGACTTATGTTTCGTTTCTGATCCTGATGGAATTACTCTTTCCAGAACTTTGCCACTTTCTAACCCTGAGGATCCATATCATCCCACTCTTGAGGTTTCAATCGAAAATAATTACTTTTTTGACCTTAAGTCTACAGTTAAATCTCAGAAAGTTCGTTTCTTTCGTAAGGCTGACTTTATGAAATTAAACAAGTTAATTTTGGAATTTGATTGGTCTGATTTACTGGCATGCGAGGATATAAACATCGCATTACAAAAATTTTATTACACTTTGAACATATTTTTCGACGCTTGCGTGCCGTGGAAATATCCGTCCGCTTCAACGAATCCGCCTTGGTATTCAAGGCACCTGATAAATTTAAAGAATAGTATGAGTAGACTTTTAAACAAACATAGATTATCTGGCTGTACAGTTAGTTATTCAAGATACTTAGTAGCTCGGTCCAATTTCACCGTGCATAACGCAGAATGTTATAGGAGTTATATTCGCCGCTGCAGGATTCAGTTTACTCAGGATCCGAAGCAGTTTTATAACTTTGTAAACACTAAGCGTAAACATGTATCTTTTCCCCCACTGCTTACGTTTGAGAACTCTTATGCGAACACCGATCAGGCAATGGCCGATCTCTTTGCACAGTTTTTTCAAACTACCTATTCACCTAGCAGCAGTTTAGCTCAGCCTTACACTTATAATATCCAATCAGCCAACCTTATATTTTGCCCATCTTTCGATCAAAGTGGTGTGTTATCGGATCTTCTTAAGGTTAAGCCCGTGTATTCGCCAGGCCCTGATGGAGTACCAGGCTGTGTCCTGAAGTACTGCGCCGAGGCACTGTGCAAACCGCTTGTTAAACTCTTTAATCTATCGCTGGAAACTTCGATCTTTCCCTTTATGTGGAAGGAATCCTTCATTATTCCGCTGCATAAAAAAGGGAAAAAATCCGACGCTGCTAATTATAGAGGCATCTCTAAATTGTCAGCAATTCCAAAGCTTTTTGAAAAACTTATCACTCCACATTTGCAACACCTATGTAGTTCAATAATAACCCCGTGCCAGCATGGCTTCATGAAGCGCCGCTCCACCACTACCAACTTATTGGAGCTAACATCTTTTATCACGGATGGCTTCCGGAATGGCTTACAAACAGACGTCATATACACTGACTTCAGTAAAGCATTTGACTCTGTTAACCATTCGCTTCTTATAAGTAAACTCAGTCTTTTGTGGATCTTCTTATGTGGATTTCGAGCTACTTATCAGGGAGAACTCAACGTGTTTTCTTTAATGATGTTACCTCGCGTGTAGTCCGCGCCACATCGGGGGTGCCCCAAGGAAGCCATCTTGGACCCCTACTTTTTACTCTGTTTATTAACGATTTGACCCTTGCCTTAACTAATTCACTTGTACTTATGTACGCTGATGACGTTAAGCTATGCTTTCAGTATAAATTCACTAGCGCCCAGTCTAGACTTCAATCCGATTTGGATAAACTTCAAAATTGGTGTTTAGCAAATAACCTAAAGCTTAATGGATCGAAATGTAAACTTATGTCTTTTTACCGATCTAGTCCCCACCAGGCTATGTACTTTCTCTATGGGAACGCCTTAGAACGATTAACTCAGGTTAACGATCTAGGTGTCCTATTAGATTTGAAACTTAAATTTACCGACCATGTATCTACCATGGTTAATAAAGCTATGGGTGTGCTTGGTTTTATTAAAAGATGGTCAAAAGAATTTAATGACCCGTACATAACTAAAACGTTATATACATCACTGGTCCGTCCGATTCTAGAGTATGGATCGTGTGTCTGGAGTCCTCAATATGGAGTACACCAAGATCACATTGAATCTGTACAAAAAAATGTCCTTACTTTTGCTCTTAGGGGACTTAATTGGGATGCAAATCTTTACCTCCCCTCTTATCATAATAGACTTTTACTAATCAACTTACCAACATTAACAAATCGTAGAACGATGCTGGGTGTCATGTTTCTATATAATCTTATTTATGGAAATATAGACAGCCAGCATTTACTAACACGTTTAAACTTTAACATTCCTAGTAGAAGGACCAGAAACTTTCGTCCTCTACTCCTCAGCCATTGTAGTTCGACATATGCCCAACACGATCCGTTCAGGGTATTATGTTCGGACTACAATGGTCTCTACCACATCTTATCACTTTGCTCTACTAACAATCTTAAATCGCTTATATTAACCGCCTTATCTATGCAACACTCTTCCTCGTAATATCTTTCTCCTAATCCTCGCTTATCTATCTCGGATCTATTCCCGCGATTCACGCCGTACGTTACGCGGCAGCGTCCCTCGGTCGGTTGGACGGGAGGTGGGCTGTACGTATGCAGTGGGAACCGCGCAAAAAATGTTACTCACACAACTCCTGTTCTGGCGACAAAATCTTTTTAGAAAATGGAACTTCTTCCAATGACCAGAATATTTTCAAATTGCAATATATCGACTCTAATATTTCTTCCTGGCAATTCAGGCTACAGACCGGTTGTTGAGGAGTTGAGGAATTTGCCATGTATTTTTCCGATACTATCTTGGATAAGAAGCGTTTTTTGCAATATGGAATGGTTCGGATCTTTGGTGGTTCGGTGTGTATATTTTTCTTTACTTGTGAATTAGATTGACCAATTCCAAGCAAGTGTTTTTTTTTTCTTAATATGTGCTTTTATTTCTTGAATCTTTTCTTTGGGAGACTTACAAGAGGTGTATCAAATCTTATATTTTTAACTTAACTTACAGTCATCTTGACTGATACAGAGTTAGACGGCCCTAAAAATCGATTGCTGGGTTGGATGGTCGTTGCGTCTCAGGCGGGATCTGCTAGAAACCCGAGTCAATCCCCAAGCGAGGACATTTGGGTGCGAAGACGTTTTTTCTTTGTAGGACTCTTTTTGCTTCTGAATTTCGTCTTTCACCGCAAGGATGCCCAGATCCCTGTGGATGTTTTCGTTGCGAACATACCAATGTGCCCCAGTAATAGTTCTCAAGATTTTTGAGTGTGCGCGCTGTATGATGTCTATGTTACTGCTGCTCGCGTTTCCCCAAAGCTGGGAGCCATACGTCCAGATTGTCTTAAGGACTGAAATGTAGAGTAGTAGCTTGTAGTCCAGGCACAGTGGCGATCGTGAGTTTATGATCCAGTGGAGGCTGCTGGCTTTCAGTTTTAGGTGCACCTTCTTCCATTCGATGTGCTTACGCCAGGTTAGTCGTCTATCAAGGTGGACGCCAACGTACGTTACTTCGTTAGCTTGAGGGATCGGCATACCGTTTAGGGAAAGCGGAGGGCATGTTTGTCTATTAAGAGTAAACGTTACATGTTTACACGTTTGTTCGTTTATTTTAATGCGCCAATCGGGCGGCCACCTTTCCACTACTATTAGGTGATTAGCCAGTTGGTTTGTAGCTTACGTTGGGCATCTGGAGCGATTAAGGATAGCGGTATCGTTGGCGAACGTTGACGTTGTGAGTTGTGCGTTTGTGGGAATATCCGAAGTATACAAAACATATAGACACGGGCCGAATACGCTTCCTTGTGGAACTGCAGCTTCGATGATGTAGTCGCCCAAAGTAGCTGCGTTACATCTCAATGAGAATACCCTATTGTAGAGGTATGATTCCAGTAGCTTGTCGGAGTATGTTGTTTCAGTCACTGAAAATCGGTGCAGAAGTTTATGGTGCGATCTTGCACAGATTTGACATCTAGTTGATTTGCACTTCGCAACGGTGTGACCTTTTCGCAGACAATTTAGGCAGAAAGATGCTGACTTGACAAACTCAAACCTTTGCATTACAGCAAGGCGAGCGAACGGACTGCACTGCGCTACAAAATGGTCTTGAGCGTTGCAATAACTGAAGCTGGTTTGGTGTTAGCACAGGAGCGTTAGCACAAGCCAATGAACTTCTATTAAGTTGCTTGCTAAGCCCAGTTTTCTCCTGCTTTTTCAGCGGATAGATGCTGGTACCTACGATTTAATACCTTTTCGAAATCGGACCAAAACGGCAATTCCTCCTAATCCAGTGACTCTTCCCATTTTTGCCTGGTGACTGGATCTACTCTACTCAAAACAAAATATATAATCATAGAGTTTACAATTTTAGTGTCATCTCCTATGTATAATAATGATCCATAAATCTATGACACAGTGTCGATGAGACCCCTCAACGATGACGCAGACGGCTGGGAAATTTTCGGAAGGCTGAACAATTGATTTATTTGGTTCGCCAAGATGAGACATTCGTTACCATAGACTCTTTTTAGACTAGCGATAGCTTTGTCGTAATTACTCTCGGTGACTTGGAATGCTTTGATAGTTCCTAAGGCTTCACCAAGGAGGCAAGAAATTAAATGATTAAATTTCTCAATAACAGGAATTTTCACATCTTTGTGTACCAAGGTCTCGATTTCCAATGAATCTTGGTAATTTTAAACTGGGAAGTCTAGCTCGAGTTGGGGCTGCAGAAATTGTAGTAGCAGTAGCAGTAGTTGGGCGGGAATCCTCAGCTGTACTGAAGGCATTACATAAAGACATTAAGGATCTGGCCTGGCAACTCATTTGCTTTAGAAATTGTCTCATCTAAAACCTGAAGCCTGCATTCTAGCTCGTTTTTTTTCTAAAGGAAGTGATCCAGCTTCCAAACGTTCCTCTAACCGGCGAATGCTTTTTATTTTAACATTTAATCTTCTTTTTAAATCATGAAGGGTCGTGGAATTAATTTTAGGTTTATTACTCTCCATTCTATTATTATTTATTTTCTAAAAAGAAGCGACTTGAATGCAATTTAAATATTTAAAATTAATAAATAAATAAAATAAAAAATTAATATGTAAATAAAATTAAATAAATGTTAATTTTACTTTCAGTCCAAACAACGAAAACAATTATAATTAATTAATTTACTAAATTACTTTTATTTAAAATTTTTTTATTTTAAAGTAATTCTGTGAATTATAATTTTTTTTATTTTTTATAATTAAAAATAAATGTTGTTCGACTGTCGTCGCATGCAGACGTGTTTTTTTTTATTGTGCTCCGGGAAAAAATATTCAATAAAATCATAAAAGTGCAGTGACTGGTCTAAGAAATCTACAATAACGCGAAAAGACGCTTTTTGCGATGAAATCTAATGTTTATGCTAATGTTTATATTGATTAATTAATTAATTAATTAATATAAAACAAAACTCTTAAAACTCAAACTAAATCAACCTCGACTGCAATGAGCTTAAACGACGTTCGCACACAACGTCAACGTGAGCAAGACGAGAGACGGCTCTCAGTACAAAGAAACAACGCGTACTTCTCTTTTAAAGCAACCGAAAACCATGCAAGCTCTGATCAAGCGCGGTCAATCACCCCCAACTTGACCGAATTCTTAAACGTAGAGAGCGAGAGTGCGCGTTCCTGCTCCCCCTCGATACCATCGATGTCTCTGCAGCTAAAGAGTGCAGTAACTAGCACCTCAATTTCTTTGACAACGTCAACAGTAACAACAACAACAACCGCAACTGTATCGACAGCGCGTTTAACGACGTCATCAGCTAGCAGCGCAAATAGTAATACGTCCGCGCTGCCCGAAAACCAAAACAAAAACAATGACTATATTAAGCCGGCTGTGCAGACTGGCATGGATCGCTACATCCAAATCAAAAGGAAGCTGAGCCCCCTGAATTCCAAACGCAAAATAACCCGTGGCAATGCTAGCCTAGCAGCAAAAGAAACGCCCATTAACTCAAACCGATTTAAAATCTTGGCAGACGCCGATGAGGTTGAGGCGGTCGAATCCACTGAAGTTGAGAAAAGGAAGCCAAAACCTCCGCCTATCTATATACGCGAAAAAAGTTCCAATGTTCTTGTCAACAAAATTATTGAGCTTATTGGTAAGGATAACTTCCACATAATACCCCTTGTAAAGGGCAACATTCAAGAAACAAAAGTTCAAATGAAGTCTGAAGATAACTACAGAGTATTATAAAAATATCTTACCGAGAATAAAAAGAACTTTTACACGTATCAGCTAAAAAGCAGCAAGGGCCTGCAAGTCGTACTTAAGGGCATAGAGCCCGAAGTAACGCCTGCAGAGATAAAAAAGGCGCTACAGGAGAAGGGTTTTAGCGCCAAGACAGTCTTTAATATCCTTAACAGGGATAGAAAGCAGCAGCCACTCTTTAAGGTTGAGCTCGAACCAGAAACCAAGCTCCTGAAGAAATACGAAGTGCACCCAATATGCAATCTTCAGTACCTGCTGCACCGCAGAATTACAGTTGAGGAACCGCACAAACGCAATGGCCCGGTACAATGTGCGAACTGCCAGGAATATGGCCATACAAGGTCATACTGTAAACTGCGCCCGGTGTGTGTGTAGTTTGCGGAGAGCTTCATGACTCCGCACACTGCCCAGTGAGCAAAGATGACAGCAACTCGAAAAAGTGCGGCAACTGCGGTGGCAATAACACTGCTAATTATAGAGGATGCCAGTCTATAAGGAGCTGAAAAGTCGCATCCACCAGAAAGGAATAGCTGCCCGCACCCAAAATGGACAGTTCACGGCGTCCAGATCAAACCCTGAAGTCTTCTTCTCGACTGCAGCCAGATCCTCACTAGGACCCATTAACTCTGACAAAAATGTGACATACGCAAGCGCCTTAAAATCAGGACTGGCGACACCTGCCTCAAGAAGCTCATTTCTGCAATCAGCATACCAAGAACCGAACACGGCTCAGCAACATCAACCAACAGAGCAGCCAAAAAGCAACTTTGAAGCTATGATATGCAGCCTACAACAAAGCCTGACGGAATTTATGTCGTTTATGCGCACAACTATGCAAGATTTAATGCGAAACCAAAATCTATTGACTCAAATGCTGGTTTCACAACAATCCAAATAATGGCTTTCCAACGGATATCTACGTGGAACGCTAACGGCGTTTCGCAACATAAACTTGAATTAGCTCAATTCCTACTCGACAATCATATCGATGTAATGCTGCTTTCGGAAACACACCTTACAAACAAATACAATTTTCAACTACGAGGATATTCATTCTACGGAACAAATCATCCAGATGGTAAAGCACATGGTGGGACTGGAATTCTAATCAGAAGCCGCATAAAGCACCATTATCAAAACAAATTTGCTAAAAACTACCTACAGGCCACATCTATAAATATACAACTAAATACTAGCAACCAACTTACACTAGCCGCCGTATACTGCCCCCCTCGCTTCAATATAGCTGAAGATGAGTTTATGCAGTTTTTCAACACACTTGGAGACCACTTCATAGCAGCAGGAGACTACAATGCCAAGCACACACACTGGGGATCCCGTCTCGTGACTCCAAAAGGGAAGCAGCTCTATAATGCAATTATCAAAGCCAAGAACAAGCTCGACTGTTTCTTCTGGCACACCAACATACTGGCCGGCAGACCCAAGGAAACTACCAGATTTAATAGACTTTGCGATTACCAAAAACATCCCTAAAAATCTGATAAGCGCCAATTTTATGGTATCGCGTCACTTGGCGTTTCGTTGAACAAAAGGAGCCAAAAATGCATATACATGCATACATACAGCAGCGGATAACGGAGGGAGGCGAAAACGATAAGTTCACTTTAAGTGACGATAAGTTCAACTTTATTATTCACTTTAGCTCTACTATTTTGAAGTACGTATGCGCCAAGAATTGAAAGGAGGGAGAATTATTCCAGCACAAGACGAATATTATTTTCTCTTTTCTCGACTTTCAATTTTTTGCACAAAAACCTGCTGTTCTGAGTTCGGATCCTTTAATCCTGCGGCTACTTTCCTAGTACACTCGATGGAGGTGCAGGGCATGGGGATGACGACGACTCCTTCTGGCGATGAATAAATCCAGTTGATAAAAATGTTGTTTCGCGACGCGAACTTTAAATTGTTTTTTGTTTATTGTTTTTAAAATTCACCAGCACCACCGTCGCGAGCAACTTTTTTGTTTTATTTTTTTTTATAGCAATATATTCTTTGTGTCACTGTCACTAGTTGCTTTATTTATAAATTATAGTAAACGAGTCCACCCGGGGGCGCCAAAATGTTTAATAAGATTATTTTATCTCAAATATTATATCGGGGCCACTTCAGATAATCCCCGTCAAATTTTGGAATGTCGACTGGTGGTATTACAACTGGAGATGCTATCGCGAGGTATTTGTTTCCTTCGGTGCGGTTGAACTGAAAGTCTTCCATATCGTCTAACCGTCCTTCATGTCTTCGTTTTAATGATGTTAATTGGAGGTCTTCTTCCTCGTTTCCTCGTGATTGTGCCTTTGGCTCCAGATTTTCTCCTGTTTTCCGGGGCCTTTGTGACGGGCCTGACCCTGATGGGATTCCATCGGAAAATATGGCTTCATATTTTTTCACAACTTCTTCTAGAGCTTTGGCCTTTGTGAAATACTCATTTTCCGGACTTCTCATTTTCATTTTTCATTCTTCTTAAACTGGGTTCATGTGTGAGTGAGTTGTTTGAGTCTCTCCTCGACATATCACTTTTTGAGCTTTCGCTCTCCGAAGTCTTTTTTGAAGTTTCTTATTAGCTTTTGGATGGCTATATTACTTTCAATTTGCTCATTAATGAGCATTTGGATTACGGGATCTGTTTCTGATCCCATGGTTGCATTGTAAGGTTTAAAGCTGAACTGCCGTGTGGCTTGTATTCAGGGTGTGATCATATAGCAAAGGATCACGTCGGGGTGACCACATGTTCGCCCGTAGAGCGTTGTGCGGCCATTATGTCGAATTTGAACTCGCAGGCAAAACCGTAGATCCCGGTTTCGTAGTCAAAAGAACGTAGAAAGATTTTGGCTAGAGGTACCAGGATTCGGCAAGGGACTGCTTGGGTTGACCAGGTGCTTGCTGTGATCAGGCTGGAGTGGATGTGGGGTACTTCAAGTCCTGGCCTGATTCTCCTCAGGTACAGATGGTATGGTAATTCAGCTGATTCCTTGTCGGCCGGTCCTACTTGTGGTCCGTTTCACGGGAGCAACACTCGAAGTAGGTTGGTCCGTTGGTATGGTAGTTCAGCTGATTCCTTGTCGGCCGGTCCTACTTGTGGTCCGTTTCACTGGAGCAACACTCGAAGTAGGTTGGGTAACGCGGGGTCTACTTGTGGTCCGTTTCACGGGAGCAACACTCGAAGTAGACTGATATGCCGCGGGTTCGCAACTATCTTTATTTCAGAAGAACAATTTTTATACAAGATGCTAAATTATACATAATTTAATCTAAGAAAAGTCAATGTTGGGAACGTTCTAAAACTAATGTTAATGCCAGGGTCACCCACCTCTGAGTCTGCTGTCTCAGATTGCTTGTTCATGCATTGCTTGTTTTTTGCTTGGGTTTTGCTTGCCTCGGTCAGTCGGTCATTCTTTCCGCTGATAATGCTGATTTCTGCTTCTGGCGCCGTCTACTAGTGCTGGGTTAATAGGTTGCATTTAGTTTTATGCTTATTACTAATTATTCATAGGTGTGCCATTAGGTTAGTGGGTTTTTATATTGCGACATGCTGATGCATATTGATTGGATCAAATTACTAGGTGGGCATATAGGGTAGCAGGTCTTGGCACTAGGTCAACGAACCACTTTACCAGGAAAATGCAAAAAGGGTATTAAAGAAAGCGATTAGTGTGGGTTAGTAAAACTATAAATAGAGAAAAGAATCTTGATAGAGCGACAATAAATTTCACCTTCAAATATACCACTGTACACTGTACACGACATATGAAATATAACTGTTAATCTGCAATGATTAAAGGAAGCAAAGGGTACATAAACCGAAGGCTGATTTGTTGCCGCAACTTACACTTCAACAAATTGGACGTGGAGACATAAATGAGTTCAGAATAGGTTCGTCTGATACTTTTTTTTTAACATTGCTTTTATTTCTTGAATCTTCTCTTTGCGAGACTAACAAGAGGTGTATCAAATCTTATATACTAAACTTAACTAACAGTCATGTTGACTGATACAGAGTTAGACGGCCCTAAAAATCGATTGCTGGGTTGGAAGGTCGTTGCGTCGCAGGAGGGATCTGCTAGAAACCCGAGTCAATCCCCAAGCGAGGAAATTTGGGTGCGAAGACAGTTTTTCTTTTTAGGACTCTTTTTGCTTCTGAATTTCGTCTTTTACTGCGAGGATGCCCAGATCCCGGTGGATGTTTTCGTTGCGAACATACCAATGTGCCCCAGTGATAGTTCTCAAGATTTTTGATTGTGCGCGCTGTATGATATCTAGTTGCTGCTGCTAGCCCCACAGCTGGGAGCCATACGTCTTTAGGCTTTAGGACTGAATTGTAAAGTAGTAACTTGTTAACCAGGCACAGTGGCGATTGTAAGTTTATGATCTAGTGAAAGCTGCTGGCTCTTAGTTTTACGTGCATCTTCTTGCATTCAATGTGCTTACGCCAGGTTAGCCGTCTATCAAGGTGGACGCCAAGGTACGTTACTTCGTTAGCTTGAGGGATCTGCATACCGTTTAGTGAAATCGGAAAGCATGTTTGTCTACTTTTGTTCGTTTATTTCAATGCGCCAGTCGGACAGCCATCTTTCCACTACTATGTATTAAATGATTAGCCAGTTGGTTTGTTGCTTGCGTTGGGCATCTGGAGCGACTAAGGATAGCTGTCGGCGAACGTTGACTTTGTTCCGCAGTATACAAAACATAGACACGGGCCGAGTGCGCTTCCTTGTGGAACTGCAGCTTCGATGATGCAGTCGCCCAAAGTAGCTGCGTTGCATCTCAATGAGAATACCCTATTGTAGAGGTATGATTCCAGTAGCTTGTGGGTGTTGGCAAATACGTTTTAATTTTGTGCATGAGTTCATTAAGCCAAACTCGGTCGAAAGCTTGAGGTTGGTCTGTTTGAGATTGAGAAGGCTAATTGGTCTGTACGATGTGACCACACAACTGGTCCTTTCCAGGCTTCGGTATCATTATAATGAATTTCTTCCACTTTCTTGGG
Source organism: Drosophila ananassae (assembly GCF_017639315.1). Classification (NCBI taxonomy): domain Eukaryota; kingdom Metazoa; phylum Arthropoda; class Insecta; order Diptera; family Drosophilidae; genus Drosophila; species Drosophila ananassae. The sequence continues at coordinate 25,912,958 of NC_057929.1, read as the reverse complement.
AAATAGCCAAGATTAATGATACCATTAAAAAGTTTGCCGACGACCTCAGCTTTGCATTTCCATTCTGTTGGTGAAGAGCCTGGTCGAGTGATCGGGTTTCTTTCTTAAGGCGTTGCTTTAAAGCTGGTGATCTGTTGTTTTGTCAATCACGACGCGTGCGCCTCTTTTCTCGCACGAGCTGTAACACGGCAGTAAACGCATAAATTTGCATCGATGTGGCCTGCAAGAAGTTTGTTGAAAACCTTAGGGAAAATGGTGTTTTAAACGTTTTCTGATTAGAACTCCAGTTCCGCCGTGGGCTTTCTCATCTGGATGATCTGTGCGGTGGATTGTATAGCATCTTATTTGAAAGTTGAATTTACTTGTAAGATGCGTTTCCACCAGTAGCATAACGTCAATATGGTTATCGATCAAGAATCGTGACAATTCCAGTTTATGCCGTGAGATACCATTGGCGTTCCACATTGATATTCGTAAAGTCTGCACAGATTATTTAGACTGTTGTGCTATGAGCAGCTGTATTACCATGTTCTGGTTTTGAACAAGGGTTTTCATGAATGACATAAGCTCCATCATACTTTGTTGGAGGGTAAGCATCATAGTTTCCGTTTTTCTATGTGGCTGTTAAAGATTTTGGCGCCCCCGGGTGGACTTGTTTACTATAATTTATAAATTAAGGCAACTAGTGACAGTAACACAACAAATACATAGAAAACAAAAATAAAAATAAAAAGTTGCTCGCGACGGTAGTGCTGTGAACTTTGAAAACAATTGATTCAGCGCCCTGCACCTCCATCTAATGAACTAGGAAAGTGGCCGCAGGATTAAAGGATCCAAACTCAGAACCACAGGTATTTGTGCAAAAATTGAAAGTCGAGAAAAGACAAAATAATATTCGTCTTGTGCTAGAATATTGCACCCTCCTTTCAATTCTTGGCGCATACGTACTTTAAAATAGTAGAGCTAAAGTGAATAATAAAGTTTTATTTAAATTTCATTAAAATATTGCTAATATAAATGAATTGCCTGTGGACAAAATTAAGACGCATAAATTATTCCAAAATCACTGTCGTCCCCTACCCCTTGTTCTTGATATTGTAAATATTTGCCAATAAAATAGATAAAGTGCAGCCAAAAAATTATTGTATATATAATATTTGTGCATAAATAACACAGTGTTAAAAAATAAACAAAAGTGAATTAACTTTTGAAGTGACATAGTAAAATTGTTTATTGGGTCGAGTATATCACAAAACCATGTTTGAAATATTTTTAACACCCTCAAAATCTTGATTTATGGATAAAAACCCGTTTTTCGGGACTTTTTTGAGTTTAAAAATTCCTGAACTTTTTTTTTTCAACCAATTTCAAAATTTTCGGTGTTATTCAATAGTTAAATGTTGTAGCTTTTGAAAAAAAATATATCTTCGATTTTGTTAAACAAAAAGGACAAAATTTTTACACCTGAAACGGAAGTTCTCGACTTTTATTCGTGTTTTTCGGATTTTGATTCTGTCATTTTTGCCACATATCAATGTTGTCTCAATAATTCTGAATAAAATGAGAAAAATTTCATCAAAAAATAATGAAAATTGTTGAAGTTATAACGCTTTTCCCAAAAACGTATATGCATATTTGGCGCCTTTTGTTCAACGGAACGCCAAGTGACTTCGGTATTTTTTTATTCGACTATCAATTAATTAATTAGTTATTGTTTTCGTTGGTTGAAAATAAATAATTTATTTTTTATTATAAAAAATAAAACAAATTATAATTCACAGAATTACTTTAAAATAAAACAATTTTAAATAAAATTATTTTAGTAAATTAATTAATTAATGAGACAATTTCTAAAGCAAATGAGTTGCAAGACCAGATCGAGCAGTTAGACGAAATGGATGAATTTGGAGCCGAGTTGGAAGAATTAACCATCACAACCAAGGCAAGGATAATGTCCTTATGTAATGCCTTCAGTACAGCTGAGGATTCCCGCCCAGCTACTGCTACTGCAATTTCTGCAGCCCCAACTCGAGCTAGACTTCCCAGTTTAAAATTACCAAAATTCATTGGAAATTATTCGGAGTTCAAAAATTTTATAAGTCTTTTCGAGACCGAAGTTAGCTTTCCTTTCTTGTTAGACTAGCGATAGCTTTGTCGTAATTACTCTCGCTGACTTGCCTTGACTCGCGGAATGCCTTGATAGTTCCTAAGGCTTCACCAGAGGCAAGAAATTAAATGATTAAATTTCTCAATAACAGGAATGTTCACATCTTTGCGAACCAAATAAGTCAATTGTTTAGCCTTCCGAAAATTTCCCAGCCGTCTGCGTCGTCGTTGAGGGGTCTCATCGACTCTGTGTCATAGATTTTTGAATCATTATTATACATAGGAGATGACACTAAAATTGTAAACTCTATGATTATATATTTAGTTTTGAGTAGAGTAGATCCAGTCACCAGGCAAAAATGGGAAGAGTCACTGGATTATGAGGCATTGCCGTTGTGGTCCGATTTCGAAAAGGTATTAAATCGTAGGTACCAGCATATATCCGCTGAAAAAGCAGAAGAAAACTGGGCTTATCAAGCAACTTAATAGAAGTTCATTGGCTTGTGCTAACGCTCCTGTGCAAATCAACTTTATGTCAAATCTGTGCAAGATCGCACCATAAACTTCTGCACCGATTTACAGTGACTGAAAATAACTTAGCGTTACCACCACCAACAGAAAATCCTCCTCCAGCGTTAACGAAAGATGGCCCTTCTCTTCTTCTATGAATGAACTGTTTTGCTATATTTTGCTCGCAACAAACGCCGGCTAGCACACAGAGGTTGAGGGTACGTTCCACCGAATTTATAGATTCGACGTGATTGCCCGAGCCCAGAAATAACACGTTGTTGCTTCTTTTCAAATAAATGTAATTAATTTACAAAGGAATAAAGAGAATCTCACCGGCTGTCTGGCTCAGCCGACCGACCGCTCGCCCTCCCGTCGATCCCCGATCCCCGCTCCGGGTTGGTGCCAATACGCACGCCCTCCCAAAGCTTGCGCCCGGCAGGTCGTGCGGTCTTGGTGCCTGGCGCCGAAACGGCTCTCGGTTCCCTTCGTTCGGACTCACGGACTCTGGTTGCGGGGCCCGTGTTGCTGCTCGTCGTCTTCTGCCGCCGCTGCCTGTCCGTCGCTGCTGCTCCCTCGTCGTCGCTGCTCTACTGCTGCCGCTTCTCCCTCGTAGTCGCTGCTCTACTGTTGCCGCTGCTCCCTCGTCGTCGCTGCTCCTTCCCCGTCGTCGCCTCTGCCGTTTCTGTTTCTCCGTTTGGGGTGCCGTGGACCTCGGAACCTTTGGCTTGCCTGGATTTGCCGTTTCGCCGTGGCCGGCACCTAATCCGTGTTAACAGACCGAGTGGCTCACCTCGCAGGCATACGCCGGGCAGGATATGCTCCTCGCTGCTTAGCGGCCGGATCAGGGCACGAAGGGCCTTCCTACCGCACAGGACACGCCCCCGGTCGCGTTCGCCACTCGCCTCCAAACACCTGCGTGCCTACGCCCCGCAGGATCTATGGTGGGCCAGAGGTTTGGGCGTCGCGTCTCCTGTGACTCCAGGTGATACGCTGTGCATACGCTCCAGCGCCTGAATCAGGATTCTCTTGACTTCCCGGGGTGTCCCTGCCTGGTTTCACTGTTGGGCTTGAGTTCCCGGGTTGGCTATCCCTCGCGTTACAGGATCAGACCTGGATCGAACTGATCCGTCGTTGCCGCCACTACACCAGGATACCTGTCGTGTCCGGGAATAACTCCACCCGACTTTTGTACCCTTGGGCCTTAGCTTTGCCGCGGATTTGTCGTAGATCCTCGCTCACTCGCTTTAATAGCCCGCACTTAGGACTGTCGGACTTACCCACGGGGGGTTCTTCAGCCTGTACTCCTAACTCTTCCAAGGAAACTTTCCAACTTGAATGGCAGACTTACCCACGGGGGGTCTTTCACCTTTCACACTCTCCCAGCTTCCCTAGAAGACTCGGCCTCGATTTGCTCCAGGGGCCCTCCTTATATAGTGCCCGAGGCGCCCGTTAATCCTCGCAAATCGACTTCCTGCCGTTAATCCTTCGCTCATCCACTTTCTCCGTTAGCTTTCTCCAATTCCCGCCGCATTTCTATCGGCGGGTTTCCTTTAGTTGCGCCCCCCCCGTTTGCCCCGCTCGGGCCTCCGATCCGTATTATTTTTGTGCCTGTCATCGGACTTCGTCCCGATACCCCGCGATCCCCCCCTGGACATTCCAAATGCAATTCTGTGTTTTTGTGCATTTTATAAACACAGCTGCGTAGTCGCCGGCCGCTTCGTTCCCCGCCGTCCCCGCTGTTTAGTATGACCTTCGAGCCCGGCCGGGACGTTCCACGGTGATTCCTCCTCCTCCTTCTTTCGTGCGCGACGCCGTGCGAGTTCCTCTTGCCCCCGCTGCTGCCCCCCCATGCCGTCTGTGCTCGACGCATTTCTCCCTTTCCGTTTTTCTAAACACAGCAGCGCTGGCCCATCCGACGCTGCAGTGCTGACTTGCTTGTTCCCCCCCCCCCCCATTTCCATTTTTTTTATACCCTTGCAGAGGGTATTATAATTTTGGTCAAAAGTGTGCAACGCAGTGAAGGAGACATCTCCGACCCTATAAAGTATATATATTCTTGATCAGGATCACCTCCTGAGTCGATATGAGCATGTCCGTCTGTCCGTCTGTCCGTCGGTCCGTCTGTCCGTCTGTCCGTCTGTCTGTTTCTACGCAAACTAGTCTCTCAGTTTTAGAGCTATCGAGTTGAAACTTTGCACACACCCTTCTTTCTGTTGCAGGCAGTATATAAGTCGGAACGGCCGGGATCGGTAGACTATATCCTATAGCTGCCATATAACTGATTGATCGGAAATGCCATAACTTTGGTGTTTTTTAAGTTGGAGGGTTGAGACTTTCCACACATGTTATATTTGACCAACATATCTTGTGTACAAAATTTCATAAGGATCGGCCGACTATATCCTATAGCTGTCATAGAACGATCGAAATTGGCATAACTTTGTTGTTTTTTAAGTTAGAAAGATGGGATTTGGTACAGATTCAATTTTGGGAAACAAAATCTGATTTGTCGAATTTCATAAGAATCGGCCAACTATATCCTATAGCTGTCATATAACTGATTGATCGGAAATGCTATAACTTCGTTGTTTTTCAAGTTAGAAGGATGGGAGTTTCAATGGATTCCTCTTTTGGCAAAATAATTCGATTTTCCAAGTTTCATATGGATCGGGCAACTATATACGATCCGCTATATATCTAATAATGTAAGATGCATGGCGCCACCTAGCGGACTGCGACTCAACTGCAAGGGTATATCAACTTCGGCTCCGCCCGAAGTTAGCTTTCCTTTCTTGTTTTTTTTGTATTTTTTTTTTAATAAATTTTTCATGTTTTACCATTTTTCTAATATATATTTTCTTCCTCTTTTTTTTTGATATATGTTTTAGTATATTTTTTTTGTTTTAATATATATTTTTCATATATATATTTTTTTTGTTTAACTCCCCTTCCCCCCTTTTTTTTTTTTTGTGTTTTTGATCTTGTAAATGTTTTGTTTTTTTGGTCTTTATTTATTATTATTTTTTTTTATGTTACAGTTTTCGGGTGACGCGTATTCCGTTTTGTCCGCCGCGCACCCGAAAACTCTCTGGCCCGATCTGCCAGACCACACTCCACCGGCCCGACTTTTCTCTCCTCCTCCGGGCCTCTTCCTCCACCTTCCTCCAGCTCTGGCGGCCAGTTGTGCTCGGGCACTGCTCCTCCATCTCCTGCCGATTCTGCTCTTTTGAGCACCGGCCTCGGAGTCCTCTTCTCCGGGCAGGAGACTTGCCTCTCCAGCCCCGGCCTCTCCTTCGGGGCTGGCCACACCCATGGACCTCGCGTCCATGGCTCCTCCTCTGCCTCCTTCTCCTTCGGCTCCTGCGGGTGCGGGGTGGGTGGCCTCGACGGCTGCCACTTCCGGCTTGGCCACTCCCGTGGCCCCGTCATCCTCCTTATTCGCGCGTCCTGCGCCTCCTTCCTGGCCCAACGGCCCCGCCGGGTGGCCCTGCTCTGCTGGCACCTCCGGCGCGCCGCTCTCTGGAGCATCGCGGCAAGCCCTGCAGCTGCCTCCGCCTTCCATTGGCGGACTGCTTCTCCGGCCATCTCCTCGGCCAACCTACCCCTGGCCCTTGCCAACGCCAGGGTAGCGTCCGCCTTTCGCCGGTCCTGGCTCCTCCTCCTCCTCCTTCTCAGAGCTTGTAGTTCCTGGCTCGGCCGGTGGTCCTCCTCCTCTGTCCTGGCTCTGACCACCGGTATCGCCCTAACTCCATTGGCCCCCCGGACCATCACCCGGAGGACCCTCCTCGTCGCCTGGAGCCGCCGGACGTCCCATCCTGGCAAATCCAGGATCTCCAGGTCACTCTCGTCCGAGGAGACCAACGGTGATGCGTGGGATGACGGTATCATGGTCGACTTGTAGAAAACGAAAAAGAAGGCCGGTCGGTGTCCCCCCTGCCTTTTATAGGTTGCGGTTTTTTTTCTCTCTTACTTCCATGCTCCCGTTGTGGGTCTCCTCCTTTCTCCGGTTGTGCCCTTACAGACCACCAGGGCTCCGTGTATGTGTTCTGCAGTTTTTTTTTGTTGTTATGTTTTCTATTCTTGTTTCCATTGCTTTTCCCTTATTGGTGATCGTACATTCTCCTTTTCCTTCTGTCCAACGCCTGCGGTGCCGATTCCTCCGCCTGGGCTTTTAGCTCGCTTATGTGGGCTCTCCTCTCCTTCTTTGTGTTCTCGTGACGTAGCACGGCGATCACCGGCGAAATGAAATTCGTTACTACATATGACCCGTCGTATCTCGGCGCTAGCTTCGCCGCAAAACCTTCGGCCGCTTTAGATAGATGGTGTTCTTTTGCCTACACTGTGTCGCCGATCTTCGGGCTCCACTCCCGCCTCCTGAGGTTGTAGTGCCGGGCTTGTTCCTGCGCCGCGCGCTTCATGTTCCTCCGAACCAGTTCAAATACTTCCTGCAATTTTTCCGCATTTTCTGAGGGAGTGGCTTGTGCTTCTCCTGTCCCCAATGCCCCTTTGGCGAATATTGCTTTCGGCATTCTTGGCTCTCTGCCTTGGGTGATGGAACATGGTGAGTACCCCGTTGAGTCCGACACGCTCGAGTTCACTGCCAGCATCAGTTCTGGCCAGTGCTTGTCCCACATTCTTTGGTCCAAACTGGGCGATTCACCGTCCGGTTTGCCCTTTCCGTCGGGTTTTCCTGAGGCGGGTATGGTGCGGTGAACTGATGACGAACTCCGAGCTCCTCGAGGAATTTCTTGAAGCTCCTACTGGTGAATTGAACACCATTGTCCGTCACCATCACCTTCGGCACCCCGTATCTAGCGATGATCCTTTCGCGAATTGCCTTCTGCAGCGTCTCTGTTGTGGCTTTTCGCATTGGGACCATTTCTGTCCATTTTGAGAACCGATCGATCATCACTAGTAGCATGGTGTTCCCGTGCTTGGACCTCGGCAACTGTCCCACGAAGTCCGCACATACCGTCGCCCACGGCTCCTCTGGGACCTGTGTTAACATTTTTCCTGCGGCCTGCATTTGGCTCGGTTTATACCGCAGGCATGTCTCGCATTTCCTGACATATTTCCTCACGTCCCTTTGCATCCCTGGCCAGAAGTACCTTGCTGCTACTTTCGCAATCGTTTTCCTTCCGCCTAGATGTCCCGCCGTTGGTGCGTCGTGGTTCTCTTCCAGCACCTGTTGCCTCATGTCCATCGGCACACATAGTTTCCACGATGCCACTTCCTCGCTCCCGGCTCTGTGTGGAACATGACGGTAAATCAAACCGGCCTCCTCAACGTACTCCGGATACTTTTGTGGGTTTTCCCTCATCTTCTATTTTAATGACCCTATCCAGATTCATTCCGCATCTTCGCTTGCTGTGGCACTCCGCAGCTTTTCTAATATCGGCTGGCGGGAAAGTGCATCCGCGACTACGTTCAGCTTGCCTTTCCTGTAGCTGATTACGTAATCGTATTGCTGCAACTCGAAGACCCATCTCGCGATCCTTCCCAGTGGGCTCGCTATGTTGTTTAACCACTTCAGCGCCATGTGATCTGTTATCACGTCGAACTGGTACCCCTCCAGGTATGGCCTCATTTGCCGAATTGCCCATATTATTGCTAGACACTCTTTCTCTGTTGCCGAGTAATTCTTCTCCGCGCCTATTAGCGTTCGGCTGGAGTAAGCGACCACTCGCTCGCCCTCATCCGTGTCCTGCGTCAGCACTGCGCCTACGCCGTAATCGCTGGCGTCCGTTTGCAGCACAAACTTCTTCGAGAAGTCGGGGCATGGCAGCACCGGGTCCTCTGCTAAACGTGACTTTAACTTCTCGAACGCTTCTTGTTGTCTCGACGTCCACTCCCACTTCGTTCCCTTTCGCAGGAGATCGTTCAAAGGTTTTGCGACCCCAGCGAAATCGGGAACGAACCGTCGATACCATAACGCCATCCCTATGAACTGCCGTACTCCTTTCACGTTTGTCGGTGGTTCCAATTCCGTGATCGCTGCAACCTTTCCAGGATCCATACCAATCCCCTGACTTGTTATCCGGTGGCCCAGGTACAACAGCTCTTCCCTGAAGAAGTGGCACTTCTCTGTGTTTATCCTTAGGTTCGCCGCCTTCAGTCTTCGGAACACTTCCTTCAAATTTGCCATGTGCTCCTCCCTCGTGCGTCCGATCACTATGATATCGTCCTGGTACGCGAATGCGTGGGGAGCCATGTCCGGGCCTATGACCTGGTCTAAGGCCCTTTGAAATGTTGCCGAGGCCGAGTGTAGTCCGAACGGCATCACTTTTCAATCCTTAAGGTCGAGGCTGCTGAAAAATTTTGCCTCCCTCAATTGCTCCAAAATGAAATTTATTCTTGGCATCGGGTACGCATCTTTCACTGACTTTGCGTTTATCTGCCGAAAGTCCACGCACATCCTCCACTGACCTGTCTTTTTCTTCACCATGACAATGGGTGAGCTGTAGGCGCTGTTTGAAGGTTCGATGCATCCCTTCTCCAGCAGTTCTTCCACCTTTTCATTGATATCCCCCTGTATTTTGGGGTTCTTTGGGTAGTATATTTGTTTAATTGGGATGTCGTCCTTCATTGTGATTTGAACCTTTTGTCCCGCTCGCGCTCCCATTCCTCCGAGGGTCCCGCTATGACTATGGACAGCTCCCGTTGGCCAACTTTACTAGTCTCCTTGTTGCTTTCCGTTCTCCGGCGATTCCCGGGTCCTCTGCTAGCTTTTCTGAAATGAAGCTAGCCGTTGCCCCGGTGTCCACCATGGCCCTCACATCTGCTCCTCCGACCTTGATGACTGCCGCCAATTGCTGATCGTCTCCTGTTAATCCTCCAACTAGTTCTGAGAGGCAGCACCTCGCGATCTCTGCCTTCCTCTCTACGGCTGAGATCGCTGCACGTTTCCCGCTCTCTGGCAGCATTCTGTGCATCTCACCCCTACTGCGCCGCACATCCTGCAGAACACAATTCTGGGTTTCCTGCACCCGCTGGCCCAATGGCCCATGCCTCCGCATCTGTTGCATGCCTGTGCTGGGTTTTCTACATGTCCCTTTCTAGGCGTCGCTGCCCACTGCATGTTCGCCTGGCTACTTTGGTTCGCTGCCCATCGTTGATTCGGCTGCTGTTGCCTTGGGCCTGTCCATTGCTGGCTCGGCTGTTGCTGTTGCCTTTGGGGATGCTCCTCAGGCTGCCATCTCTGCCCCCATCCCTGACCTGGACGCGCATGAATGGCTTAACGACGGACGTGTTTTTGGAGTGCTCCGTTTCAAAAGTCATTTTCTCCGGTAAATCGGTATCGTAGACGTTTAAAATTAGTGCCAAAATTCGCGTATTAATTGCGCGAATCGATCGGTGTAATTTTCACGTCGGGAAATTAAGTTTTTCTTTAGAAAAACAGTGTTTTCGTTTTTGCACGTGTTGCACGTGGTGGAAATTTTCCACTGATAAAGCTCGGTGAGTCGTATTTGTGAAAGCTTTAGTGCAGAAGTGTGTGTGAGAGTACTCAAGAGAGAGCTTTGAGAGTGCTCTCGCTCGTGCTTTTGCCGTGCTTGCGTAGCTTGGAGTGTGCTTTCTTGTGCAAGCTTTGGTACGTGCTTTTGCGCGCGCTTGAGTGAACACTTGGTGCATACTTTTGGGCTGCCCTTATTTTTTGCATGTACTTTTTCTGTTGCATATTTTTGGGCCCCCATTTTTTCAGCAAGCTCCACTAGGCGGCGCCACTCGCCCAATCAAAGGGCGACATGAGCGCCATGAGCGCTATGAGCGCATTGTCGGAGAGTGAGCTCTCCGCAAGCAGCCGGGCAAGCAGTCGCGCAAGCAGTGCGATTGGTGCTGCAAGGGGACGCCGTCGAGGTCGCAAGTCCAAGGCGACGAGCCTCTCGGCGCCAACGCAGGCCAAGTTGTTGGCCGCTACTGGAGCGGACAGACCGGAGCCAGTTGGGGTGTTGGAGGAGTTTGCGCTCTCCTCGTTGGAGACGCCATTGATGCCGCTGCCACCGCCGCCGGTTCAGATGCCATCGGTGCCGCAAGCTGTGGTCTCACGGCCACCCGTTGGGTATGCATCCGCATATCCCAGCCTGCCGGCACCTTCCGTAGCTCCCGTGCCCTCGCCGCGAAAACCACGCGATACGTGGTCGGCCGTGGTGATGAGCAAGGACCCGAAACTTTCGGGTAAAGAGGTTGCCGAAAAGGTGCGTCGGGAGATTGCTCCTTCGCTGGGAGTTCGCCTGCAGGAGGTGAGAGGGCTTGCGGGTGACGGTGCCATTATCCGCACTCCCTCGTCAGGTGAGATCAAGAGGGTCGTAGCCAGCAAGAAGTTCGGCGAGATTGGCCTCGAGGTCAAGCCGAACGCTGCGCAACGGCCCAAACTGGTAGTCCAGGATGTGGCTACCCAGATCGCTCCGGAGGAGTTTATGGCGGAGTTGTACGCCAACAACCTCCGTGAACACATCCCGGAGGCGGAGTTCCGCAAGGCTGTCCATCTGGACACCAACGGTTGGACGGTTGCCGACGGAGCAATGGTAAGTGTCACGTTGGAGTGCGAACCCAAGGTGCTGGATCTGCTGGAAGGTGGGCGGATCTACATCAAGTGGTTCTCCTACCGATGCAGGGCCCTTGTGCGGACGTACGCGTGCCACAGGTGTGTTGGCTTCAACCACAAGGTGGCAGAGTGCAAGCAGAAGGACAATGTCTGCAGGCAATGCGGACAGTCCGGCCACAGTGCGCGCAGTTGCACCAATCCGGTGGACTGCCGGAATTGCCGATTCTACGGGCATCCCTCGGGGCACAGCATGCTGTCCCCGAGCTGCCCGGTGTATGCGGCGGTGCTAGCAAGGGTGAACTCTATACATTAATGTTTAGGTTCATCCAAGCAAACTGTGGTCGAGGTCGGGCTGCGACTCTTGAGCTCGCAGTCCACCTGAGGGAGTCCGGATGTCTGTTTGCACTGCTGCAGGAGCCATACGTTGGTAGCGGGACGAGTGATGTGCTGCCTGAAGGAATGAGAATATACACCGACCGGAGACAAAAGGCAGCCATCCTCGTGGATCACCAGGATGTCATCTGCATGCCGATGGAGCCACTTACCACCGACTACGGCGTATGCGTGAGTGTTAAAGGGAGTTTTGGCTCAATCTTCCTTTGCTCCGCATACTGCCAGTTCGACACCGAGCTAGAGCCGTACCTCAGGTACATGGATGCGGTCCTGCTGCAGAACCCCCGCAATCCTGGGACTCGACGCGAATGCAGCATCCCCCATGTGGTTTAGCAAACTCCCTCGGAAACCCGAGGGACATGCTAACTACAACCGGGGTGAGCTGCTGTCTGAGTGGATGCTGGAGAATGGAGCCGTTGCCCTCAACCAGCCCAGCCCGGTGTTCACGTTCGATACCTACCGTGCGCGTAGCGATATCGACGTGACAATTGCCAACGACGCAGCATCGATGTGGGCCACATTCGAGTGGAGAGTGGACGAGTGGGAGTTGAGTGACCATAACATTATCACTGTTGTGGTAACTCCAACGACTACGCGCGCAATTGAGAGCCTAGCTCCTGTGCCGACCTGGAACATCTCCAATACTCGCTGGCAGTTGTTCGAACAGGAGATGGTGAGTCGGGCAGCCGATATTCCGGAAGACTTCTCACAGTCGTCGCTGGATCAACAAGTTTCGACCCTGCGCTGCATGGTCCACGATGCGTGTGACCTTGCAATGGGAAGGAGGACGCCGAGATCGCCTAGGAGAAGGAAGCCAAGTTGGTGGACCGTCAACCTGAACACGGCGAAACGCGAAGTCCGGAGACTTCGCCGCCGGCTTCAAAACGCTCGCCGTCGAGGAGACGACGATGCGGCTGAGCTGATTGTGGTCGCGCTGAGGAAAGCCTCAGACGATTACAAGAAGCTCATCCTAAGGGCGAAGGAGGACACGACACACGAAACGCACACGATCCCTGGGGGCGCGTCTACAAAATCTGCCGAGGACGCAGAAAGTGCACGGAGATTGGGTGCCTCCGCGTTGATGGCGAGCTGGTCACCGATTGGGGTGACTGTGCGCGAGTGCTCCTCCGTAACTTTTTCCCAGTTGCGGAGTCCGATGCACCGATTGCCGGAGCGGAGGAGGTCCCACCGGCCCTCGAGGAAGTAGAAGTTGATGCTTGTGTCGCCAGGTTGAAGAGCCGTCGCTCTCCCGGTATGGACGGCATCAATGGCACTATCTGCAAAGCAGTGTGGCGCGCCATTCCTCAGTATCTGACGGCGCTTTATTCCCGTTGCATCCAGTCGGGTTACTTCCCCCGAGAGTGGAAGTGTCCACGTGTAGTGGCGCTACTCAAGGGGCCCGACAAGGATAGGTGCGAACCCTCGTCGTACCGTGGGATATGCCTGTTGCCAGTATTTGGCAAGGTGCTTGAGGCCATCATGGTTGATCGTGTGAGAGAAGTTCTTCCGGAAGGATGCAGATGGCAGTTTGGATTCCGCCAAGGACGATGTGTCGACGACGCTTGGAGGCACGTCAAGAGCAGTGTCGCTGCCAGCCCGGCACGATACGTGCTCGGCATCTTCGTGGACTTCAAGGGTGCGTTCGACAATGTTGAATGGAGTGCTGCACTGCGCCGGCTCGCTGACGTGGGATGCCGTGAGTTGAGCTTATGGCAGAGCTTCTTCTCAGACAGAAGAGCAGAGATCCGAAGCAGATCTGGAGCTGTGAGTGTTCCAGTAACTAGAGGCTGCCCTCAGGGATCCATTAGTGGCCCATTCATTTGGGACCTGCTGCGGCGCCTCCAGCCATACTGCGCTTTTAGCGCGTATGCGGATGACCTGCTCCTTCTTGTAGAAGGCAACTCCCGAGCCGTGCTGGAGGATAAAGGAGCGCAACTGACTTCCATCGTTGAAGCGTGGGGTATGGAAATCGGTGTTACCATTTCCACCAGCAAGACGGTGATTATGCTGCTGAAGGGTGCCCTCGCGCGCACCCCGTTGGTGAGAACTGCCGGAGCAAATCTCCCATATGTTCGCAGCTGCCGGTACCTTGGCATCACGGTCAGCGAGCGCATGAACTTCTTCATGCACATCGCATCGCTGCGCCAGCGAATGACCGGAGTCGTACAAGCATTAGCGCGTGTGCTGCGAGTCGACTCAGTCCTCGGGATTCAGTCCTCGGGCCAGGCGGACCATTTATACCGGACTCATGGTGCCTTGTGCACTATTTGGTGCCTCGGTGTGGTATGTCGTGACGACGAGGCAAGTTGTAGCTAAGAGGCGACTTCTTGCCTGCCAGAGGCTGATCCTTTTAGGATGCCTCCCGGTATGCCGTACAGTGTCAACCCTGGCACTGCAGGTGCTTGCTGGAGCCCCGCCTCTTGACTTGGCTGCTATGAAAATAGCCGTCAAGTACAAGTTGAAGCGTGGATACCCGTTGGAGGGGGACGACTGGCTCTATGGCGAGGACCTTTCAGGTCTGAGCTGGACGCAACGAGTCTCGCGGGTAGACGAATGCCTTCTGTCGGACTGGCAGAGCAGATGGGATGATGGTGATTCGCCTGGTCGGGTGACTCAAAAGTTCATCCCAGATGTAGGGTTCGTTTATCGGAATCCGGATTTCGGGTTCTCCATGCGCGAGGGATTCTTGTTGACAGGGCACGGGACGTTCAATGCATTTCTGCATAGAAGAGCCCTTAGCGATACTGCTGCATGCTCATGTGGCGATCCTAATGAGGACTGGGAACACATTTTATGTGCTTGCCCCCTTTATGCAGACTTGCGAGACCTCGATGGACTCGGCTTGCAGCACGTTGGCGGAACCTGGACATTTGGAAGGATTTTGGAGAGCGGCGACAGGACCAGAAGACTCACGGAGTTTGCTGAGGAGGTGTTTCGGAGGAGGAGGGGCTTGCAGTAGCCCATTTTTCTCGCCGTGTGGTAGCGGCGTAGAATACTGCCACAGCTCCCCATAGCTTGTCGTAGAAGGCGACTAATATGGCAAGGTTCCCCATCCGAGTTTGTCGGAGCTAAAGGGGTGGGTCACCGAGCCCACAAACTTCGGTACCACGGGTTGGATAGTGTCCAAGCACTACCATTTGAGGTAGGCCCCCTTGTGGGAGTATCGTGGTGGCTGTGGTTGATACCCAAATCGCGGGTAGAGTCCTCGGACTCGACGTGGAGTTGCGTTATACAACTCGGGCGCTGTGACCCATAGATCAGTAGAGGTGATAGATACACTTCGCTCCTCACCAAGGGGAAATATTCTGTCCGACTCGCAGATACTTAATTGGTACCGGGCTAGTCGCTATGTATTTGCTATAGCTTCTATTCCGGGGCGTTGGCAGGCGTACCATCCGTGCCCGTGCACTATATGCCTACTCGTAGGTATATTCGAGTGCCGTGGTTGTAATCCCTTCAGTGTGGAACACGCCACGTTAAACAAGATCGGAGAGGTCCGAGACACACACCTGCCCCCGCATGCCGTCTGTGCTCGACGCATTTCTCCCTTTCCGTTTTTCTAAACACAGCAGCGCTGGCCCATCCGACGCTGCAGTGCTGACTTGCCCCACCAGTGTGTCTTACGGCCTCAAAGTACAAGGACCAAACTACGAGTCGTTTTTGATGCGTCCTGTAAGACATCCACACAAAAATGTTTGAATGATTTTTTGATGGTGGGTCCAACAATTCAGGAAGAGCTGTACTCAACTCTTATTCGGTTTCGGTTAAACAAATTCGCTCTGATAGCCGACATTAAAAAGATGTATCGCCAAGTAATGGTGAATGAAGCAGATAGGCGATACCAGTTGATAGTGTGGAGAAAAAAACCATCTGAGTCCTTAAAATTGTGCAAGCTCAACACCGTTACATATGGGCCTGCACCAGCCCCATTCCTGGCCATAAGGTGTTTGAAGAGGTTGAGTGAATCCGCGAAAAATACATTCCCTCGAGCTGCTAAAGTTATTGGGTCTGACTTTTACGTCGACAACATGTTAACGGGTGCTGGTTGCGTGGAGGAGCTAAAGACAATTGAGTCTGAAGTAACTAAGGTTCTTCAAAACGCAGGGTTTGAATTGAGTAAGTGGTTTTCAAACTCGCTTGAAGATACTGCATCCGAGAGCACCGTTAAGCCAATAACACATTCGGACTCAGAGCTGACTAAGGCATTGGAAATAGCTTGGGTTCCCAAAGATGACGTGTTTAAATTTGAAATTGATAATTCAGTCATGAGTCAAAGGGAGACTAAGCGGAAAATTCTTTCGGTGACATCAAAGCCCTTGGCTTATTAAGCCCAATCCTTATTAAAAGAAAGATCCTGTTGCAGGAGCTTTGGCTTAATAAGCTAGATTGGGATGAGTCGATTTCACTGCATTTGGAATCAGCATGGAACAAAATTCAGCTCGCCTTGTCACAGTTAGAAGATGTCTCAATACCGAGATTTGTGATGAGTGAGCCGAAGTCACCAATTCGAATTCATGCCTTTTCTGACGCATCGATGAGAGCCTATGGAGCCTGAGTCTATATTCGTTGCGAATCTGCAGAAGGTTTTAAAGTCTCGTTGTTGACTGCAAAGTCCAAAGTAGCGCCGCTCAAGACAAAGACGCTCCCCCGTTTTGAGCTATATGGTGCGCCTCATCTTTTGACTTAAATCATGGGAGACCCTTAGATCGAATCCGTGCTCTCCGCCCATTCTCCATATGTCGCGCGGTTTTCTGTGGCCCTATTGAAACGACATTGATAATTCGTGGTAGGCCACCCTACAAGTCCTACATTGCCTTTTTTGTGTGTTTTGCGTCCAAGGCAGTTCATTTGGAAGTAGTATCTGACTTATCAACTGATTCCTTTTTATTGGCGTTTCAAAGGTTCCTTGGGTGACGAGGATGTCGGCCGATCGTGCACTGCGACAACGCGACGAACTTCGTCGGAGCGAGTCGCCACTTCGCGGCACTGCGGCAGCAAATCGAGGACGAGGCGGACGAACTGCGACTATGGGACTATGGGAGGCAGGTGTCAAATACGAAAGCACCTACTCCTTCGAGCGGTGGGCAGTGCGAGATTGACCGCAGAGGAGCGTCCTCATTGGAGTCAAAGCCGTGATGAATTCGCGGCCTCATGGCGCCCTCAGTCAGGACCCAAGCGACGTCGATGCGTTGACTCCCGGGTATTTGTTGATCAGCAGGGTGCTGGTCTAACGTGCTTGTGGCGATGGCGGCTTGTCTCGTCAATCAAGCAAACATTTTGGCAGCGATGGTCCCGGGAATACGTGTTGGACCTACAGGTGCGGTCGAAGTGGCATCCGGAGCAGGAAGACATCAGGAAGGGCGATCTGGTCCTGGTCACCTCCAGGGTCATCGAAACACACGCCGGCGCGGACGGAAGGGTCAGGGTCGCCGTCGTGAGGACTAGCGCTGGAGTGATGTTCATGAGGGTGATCCATAAGCTAGCGAGGCTGCCGGTTGGTTGAAGCCGGATGTAGGCCTTCAACGGGGCCGGTGTAGAATAATTAGATAAGTAGCATAAGTAATACTGAGGGCGGAGCGGGAGCGAAATAAAAGCTCAGTTGCGCTCTCTTGTGAATTCACCCCGCTTTGCCGCAATAGATAAGCTAGGCTTAAGTTCTTTTTGGTTGAATATAGTGAATTATAACGTTGAGTCGAGTGCTTATAATTTTCTTTTTAGTCGTTGTGGAAATTTTACTAAACAGCCACCTTTAGTTTTTTTTGAAAGTGTTAAAAAGTTGACTTGTAGATTGGTTGGACTTCATTATTCTTCAGTGACCTGCTTTCTGACTCGATCTCGACCTCGAAGAGGGGTTGTAGCTTTTTATCTTTATTTAGAATATTAATAACATTCTTGACGGCGGAGCCCTTGTCTTAAAGGGCGGTTTTTAGAGATGAAGGTTCTTGGGTTTTTTTTGCGGTGTATTGCGCTGGTTGGTTTTCGTCAACCTACGCCAGTGGTGCAAATCTGTCTGAGACTGACAGCAAATTGTTTAGGTGGTAAATTAATGGTTTATAGCAAAACGTATAAATATTAAATTAACAATTCAACCGTTTCAGTTTTTTTTTGGTGAAGTGTTTGGTTCTTTTAGTCATCGTTCTTTATATAGGCTATGACATTATTTTTTCTTTGTTATGTATTTTTTGTGCCTCTGTTTTTTTTGTGTCTTTTGTGATTTAAAATTTAATTCTTATGACTTAACATTCTCTCGACCGTTAATCAGGTGTTCAACCAGCTCTTTAGTAAGCAGGCTTGAAGTGGGTTCCCAAGTTAATCTTCTTGTAGTGACTTGGAGCCTTTGGAGTCCAAATAGATCGTTTGTGTCGCAGGATGAGGAAGCTGATCAGTATTAGTATGATAACTGAAATGGCCAATGTTGCGTACGACATGCTTGTCTGTTATATCGGCTAACCGAAGTTGTAGGACCTCTAATTCTATGTCGTTCATACTTGGTGATTGAGTGGGAGCCCTCAAGATGGATTTTAATGTTTCCTCTATGGACTCTATGGGCTTGGAGATATTTCCAAATCGACTGAACGATGTTTGTACTTCAGTGGTCATAGTCCCGAAAATAGTCAAGCTTATATTGACATTGCGGGCTGTATATCCACTGGGAAAAAATTTTATGTTAATGCCTTAATATTAATCGAAGAATATTTAATTAATTGCATACTGCATGATGTTCCATTGGGTCCTTAGTTGCGAATATCCATTGGTTAGATTAATGAGTTTTTAACCATACCATCTTGAAGTGCACAGGATTGCTGTGACATTCTGTTCCAGTCTTGTTATTAAATAACTGAAATTCGCTTCTACTGTCAACATTGTATGCCGTTATGTGATTGAAAAATATATGCTGCTTCATTTTTATAGGTGCGCATCTATTGAATACGTCTTATATTGAACTTTTATTCGAAAAATGGGCTTAGTATCAGTTGTACATGTTGTGCATACATTATTTTGTAGAGCTGAAGAACATCAGTGGTGGCTACTGTCATGATGTGGTCGGGTGGTAAATGATCCCAAATTTGGTCGAGTAGGTCCGTAGCTGTATTGGGGCTAGTTGATTGTTGGGCTAAGCAGGCACCATAAGCCGATTAGAAAATTGATAATTTGTTAAGCTACAGCGGCAATTAATCTTCTCTGCCTTTCTCCCAGTTTCGCATGCTTTGTTGTCGCATGCGCTTTTGGGAGCTTTGGTTCGTACTTGCACATTGTGTAGTTGTTATTGAGAGGCCGCTATTTTGCTACATTGCACAAAATTAAGTCTCAATAAATTATAAACAGGAATTTGAAAATTTTATTCGCCCTGAAATTGAATTAGCTGCCCCAGAAACTAAAAAAAACTGCAAGATACTAAAATCAAAGAAAAAAAAACATTTCTTGGTTTTCGTTTTGCATCATTCGCGCTGGAAATTTACAGGATGGAGTCTGGATGTGAAACTGCGCCGTCGTGAGGACTAGCGCTGGAGTGATGTTCATGAGGGTGATCCATAAGCTAGCGAGGCTGCCGGTTGGTTGAAGCCGGATGTAGGCCTTCAACGGGGCCGGTGTAGAATAATTAGATAAGTAGCATAAGTAATACTGAGGGCGGAGCGGGAGCGAAATAAAAGCTCAGTTGCGCTCTCTTGTGAATTCACCCCGCTTTGCCGCAATAGATAAGCTAGGCTTAAGTTCTTTTTGGTTGAATATAGTGAATTATAACGTTGAGTCGAGTGCTTATAATTTTCTTTTTAGTCGTTGTGGAAATTTTACTAAACAGCCACCTTTAGTTTTTTTTGAAAGTGTTAAAAAGTTGACTTGTAGATTGGTTGGACTTCATTATTCTTCAGTGACCTGCTTTCTGACTCGATCTCGACCTCGAAGAGGGGTTGTAGCTTTTTATCTTTATTTAGAATATTAATAACATTCTTGACGGCGGAGCCCTTGTCTTAAAGGGCGGTTTTTAGAGATGAAGGTTCTTGGGTTTTTTTTGCGGTGTATTGCGCTGGTTGGTTTTCGTCAACCTACGCCAGTGGTGCAAATCTGTCTGAGACTGACAGCAAATTGTTTAGGTGGTAAATTAATGGTTTATAGCAAAACGTATAAATATTAAATTAACAATTCAACCGTTTCAGTTTTTTTTTGGTGAAGTGTTTGGTTCTTTTAGTCATCGTTCTTTATATAGGCTATGACATTATTTTTTCTTTGTTATGTATTTTTTGTGCCTCTGTTTTTTTTGTGTCTTTTGTGATTTAAAATTTAATTCTTATGACTTAACATTCTCTCGACCGTTAATCAGGTGTTCAACCAGCTCTTTAGTAAGCAGGCTTGAAGTGGGTTCCCAAGTTAATCTTCTTGTAGTGACTTGGAGCCTTTGGAGTCCAAATAGATCGTTTGTGTCGCAGGATGAGGAAGCTGATCAGTATTAGTATGATAACTGAAATGGCCAATGTTGCGTACGACATGCTTGTCTGTTATATCGGCTAACCGAAGTTGTAGGACCTCTAATTCTATGTCGTTCATACTTGGTGATTGAGTGGGAGCCCTCAAGATGGATTTTAATGTTTCCTCTATGGACTCTATGGGCTTGGAGATATTTCCAAATCGACTGAACGATGTTTGTACTTCAGTGGTCATAGTCCCGAAAATAGTCAAGCTTATATTGACATTGCGGGCTGTATATCCACTGGGAAAAAATTTTATGTTAATGCCTTAATATTAATCGAAGAATATTTAATTAATTGCATACTGCATGATGTTCCATTGGGTCCTTAGTTGCGAATATCCATTGGTTAGATTAATGAGTTTTTAACCATACCATCTTGAAGTGCACAGGATTGCTGTGACATTCTGTTCCAGTCTTGTTATTAAATAACTGAAATTCGCTTCTACTGTCAACATTGTATGCCGTTATGTGATTGAAAAATATATGCTGCTTCATTTTTATAGGTGCGCATCTATTGAATACGTCTTATATTGAACTTTTATTCGAAAAATGGGCTTAGTATCAGTTGTACATGTTGTGCATACATTATTTTGTAGAGCTGAAGAACATCAGTGGTGGCTACTGTCATGATGTGGTCGGGTGGTAAATGATCCCAAATTTGGTCGAGTAGGTCCGTAGCTGTATTGGGGCTAGTTGATTGTTGGGCTAAGCAGGCACCATAAGCCGATTAGAAAATTGATAATTTGTTAAGCTACAGCGGCAATTAATCTTCTCTGCCTTTCTCCCAGTTTCGCATGCTTTGTTGTCGCATGCGCTTTTGGGAGCTTTGGTTCGTACTTGCACATTGTGTAGTTGTTATTGAGAGGCCGCTATTTTGCTACATTGCACAAAATTAAGTCTCAATAAATTATAAACAGGAATTTGAAAATTTTATTCGCCCTGAAATTGAATTAGCTGCCCCAGAAACTAAAAAAAACTGCAAGATACTAAAATCAAAGAAAAAAAAACATTTCTTGGTTTTCGTTTTGCATCATTCGCGCTGGAAATTTACAGGATGGAGTCTGGATGTGAAACTATTGGATCTGCTGCCGCAACCGGGAGCGCTGGAGTCAGTGGAGAATCGTTTGCGTGAGCGGTTCACTGCGCTTCAAGAAGAATTGGAGGAGTATTGGAGATTCTTGCTACTGGCGACTGATGTGCAGGTGGACATTCAGGTGGAGGTTGCCAAGCGCTCATATTTTCATATAATTTTCCAGTCTCACATCAATGAGATCCTGCAGCTTCGTGTGGTCGAGCCAGGGTCTGTTGGTACTTTTCGGGAGCTATCGGATCGGTTCAATGGGCATATGCGGGCTCTCTTGAGTTGCCATGGCTAGTGAAAATAGCACCTTTAGTGCTAGAAGTACAGGTATTAATGAGAGGCTTTCTCTTTTGCGTCATCAAAATGCCCCTCATCAGACTGTTAGGCATTCAGGGTGTCATCCAATGGGCGCTTATGGTTGATCTCTTATGAAAACTGTGGAGCAAGCGGAGCAAGACGAGGTTGTCTGGTCCAGGATATGTTTTGAGAACTCTTCCTAAAAAATAACTAATTACGTGCACATTTTCTTCCTTTATAAGCACTTGCAATCCCTCTTTAATATTTCGAGATGCATGCTTCCATTTGTGCCGATTCTGGAGCTGGAGATTCTGGAGGGTTTGCCGCACGGGAGAAGCAGTCTCCAATTAGAAAGTGTCTCCAAGTAGGAACTGAAAGGACGTGAATTGAGGATCACGTCGAATTTAACGACCACCGTGTTGAGTTCTTTAAGTGTCAAAGACGCCGTGGCTGTAATTGATACAAGCATCAGTTTTGCGGACTTCACTGCAGCTTCCCGAAAGCCACCAAATCATGGTGCTCGTGGGGGAATGAATTTTCTCTTATTTTGCAATGTTGACCTATAATGTCCTTATCATTAGTTGAGTAAATGTAACAAGCTGTAACGAACTGTTTTTGCTAATATTTGCTCGCAACAAATTCCGCGGCTAGCTCACAGAGTTTGGGGGATCGTTCCAGCGTATTCATATATTCGACGTGAATGCCGTTTAATTAATATCCCCTTTATTTTCAATAAAGCTCCAAAAGGGTGAATCTCATGCTGCTTGGCTCAGCCGACCGACCGCTCGTCCTCCCGTCGATCCCCGATCACCGCTCCGGGTTGGTGCCAATACACACGCCCTCCCAAAGCTTGCGCCCAGCAGGACGTGTGGTCTTGGTGCCTGGCGCTGAAACGGCTCACAGTTCCTTCCGTTTGGACTCCCGCGCTCCAGCTGCGGGGCCTGTGCCGTCGCTGTTGTTGTCGTCGCTGCTCCCTCGTCGTCGCCGCTCCTGTCGCTGCTCCTATCGCTGCTTCTGTTGCTGCTTCCGTCGCTGATCCTGTCACTGCTTCTCCTTTTCGGCCCTCCTTATATAGTGCCTGAGGCGCCCGTTAATCCTTGCAAATCTTGCTTCCTGCCGTTAATCCTTCGTTCCTCTGCTCTCGCCGTTAACTTTCTCCAATTCCCGCCGCATTTCTATCGTCGGGCTTTCTTTATTTGCTCTCCCCGTTTGCCCCGCTTGGGCCTCCGATCCGTATTGTTATTGTGCTGGTCATCGGACTTCGTTCAGATCCCCGTTGTAAGGATCCTATTGCTTTTTTAGCAGGAGACTTCCTAAATTCTGTATTTCGGAACGGTTGGTTGGTGATTCTGGAGTTGCAGGATTACGTCGGCTCAACGCTTGATGCTGCGGAGCGACTGAGAGATACCGCAGAGAGCGAGAGCGCTAGCGCATGACGGCAGATCCAGGTGGCCGATCGAATAGGGACATAAAGATACAAGAAAGTGATGTCACGAGTTCAATAAATTATTGCCGGCCATACTTTCCGGCGGCTGCTTGACCCGACATAATCCCCCATTGGAAGGTGAGCTTTCAACAGCATCATGAAGGGGCAGCAGGCACAATTTGTTGACTACCCGCCTTGTAGCTCCGGACGCTCCATTTCCGTTACCCTCGTCAGGGGCCACTTCATTGGAGGCAAGTTTTCGTCCTGTCATTTACAGCTATGCCTTGAGCTGAAACGCGCCATTTAGGTCGTGGGTTACAGGACAACAGGGTAAAATACTTTTCCTTCCATCTGCACAAGAAACATTGCTAAAGTTGTCAGGCATCTAGTCGGTTTATATTGAGTTTTGTCTGGCCTGGCACACTAAAACTAGAAGAAGGCCCTCCGTGCAGAAAATGATTAGGAGTCAGGACATCCAGATCAGCGGGGTTTTCAGAGAGAGGGCCGTCCCATGCCGGTTACATCGAAGACTGGATAACGTTCCACTCTCTCCTTCGGATTACATGCTCCATCAAACGAGGCTTCGTCCGAAAGCATCTCACGCATTTATCGGCTAATATTCAGAACGTATCATTGTCAATAACGAACGAGGTCCAGCGTGCAGATTGTGCTCATGAAAGCTAATGATTATGCTTCGCGTTACCGGATGGCTCCTGGGCAAAATTACTGGGTGACGACCATCGTAATCCAGGAATGAATTCTTGAGACGCTCGTCTACTCGAAGCAATCCAAACTGATCCAAAAAGGGAGATAATGTAAGCTGAGATTTTAGGATTGAGGGCAAACCAGGAGTCATATAAATTTGCTCCAGCTGAGGCTGGTAAAAATGCGGATTCGCTAGCTTTACATCGGCGGGAATTTTCCAAGAGCTGACGTCCAATGCAAAATTGGACTGAAGGTCAGTGATGTTGGAGGCTACGATCGCAGCTAATTGCGCCGAGTAGTCAGAGCATTGGGATTGCAAGCTGATTTGCATAGAAAACACATAGTTGGGAACCCTGCGGCACCTATACAGGATACAGAAACCGGAGACCTTATCTTCTGCAGCTTGTTCGCCAGCCTTGAAGTAACTGTTCATCTTTTCACCTGCACCTGCGAGCCAGAATCGAGCAGCGCTCCACTGTCCTCAAGCAAAAGAAGGACGGAGCAAAGTTTCACCTCAATAGCTTAAAAACTGAGAGACTAGTTTGCGTAGAAACACACAAACATACATACGTACAGACGGACATGCTTATATGGACTCAGGAGGTGATCCTGAGCAAGAATATATAAACTTTATAGGGTCACGGGTGTCTCCTTCACTGTGTAGCACACTTTTGACCAAAATTATAACACCCTCTGCAAGGGTATAACAAGAAAGGAAAGCTAACTTTGGGCAGAGCCGATGTTTATATACCCTTGCAGTTAGGTAGCAGCTTATATTATTATTATAAACATACGTACAGCCCACCTCCCGTCAAAACGACCGAGGTACGCTGCCGCGTAATGTACGGCTCGAATCGGGGATAGATATCACGAGGAAGAGTGTTGCACAGTTGCACACAAATTTAAGCGTTTTAGTAAATGCTGACTGTCTATATTTCCATAAATAAGATTATATAAAAACAGGACACCCAGCATCGTTCTACGGTTTGTTAATGATGGTAAGTTGATTAATAAAAGTCTACTATAATATGAGGGGAGGGGAAGATTTGCATCCAAATTAAGTCCGCTGAGGGCAAAAGTCAGGACATTTTTTTTGTACAGATTCTATGTGATCTCGGTGCACTCCATAGGGTGCAGTAAGGGTTCAAGATGGCTTCCTTGGGTCACCCCAAATTTGGCTTTAAAGAACACATGTTGGGTTCTCCCAGATAAGTAGCTCGAAATCCAGATAAGAAGATCAGTTGGGAATCTCACTGAGTAAGACTGAGTTTACTTATAAGTAGCGAATGTTTAACCGAGTCAAACGCTTTACTGAAGTCAGTGTAAATGATGTCTGTTTGTAAGCCATTCCGGAACCCATCCGTGACAAAAGATGTTAGCTCCAATAAGTTGGTAGTGGTGGAATGGCGCTTCATGAAGCCATGCAGGCACGGAAATATAGGTGTTGCAAATGTGGAGTGATAAGTTTTTCAAAAAGCTTTGGAATTGCTGACAATTTAGAGATGCCTCTATAATTTGCAGTGTCGGATTTTTTCCCTTTTTTATGCAGCGGAATAAAGAAAGATCCATCCACATAAGGAGAAAGGTCGAAGTTTCCAGCGATAGATTAAAGAGTTTAAGGATCGGTTTGCACAGAGCCTCGGCGCAGTTCTTCAGAACACTGCCTGTTACTACATCAGGGTCTGGCGAATACACGGGCTTGACCTTGAGAAGATCCAATAATACACCACTTTCATCAAAAGATGGGAAAAATATAAGGTTGCCTGATTGGATATTATAAGTGTAAGGCTCAGGGAAACTGCTACAAGGTGAATACGTTGTTTGAAAAAACTGTTCAAAGAGATCGGTGTTCGCATATGAATTCTCAAACGTATGCAGAGGAGGAAAAGATACATGTTGCGCTTAGGGTTTACAAAGTTATAAAATTGCTTCGGGTCCTGAGTAAACTGAATCCTGCAGCGGCAAATATAACTTGTATAACAATTTGCGTTATGCACGGTGAAATTGGACCGAGCTACGTGGTATCTTGAAAAACTAAGTGTGCAGCCAGATAATTTATGTTTTTATTTAAAAGTCTACTCATAATATTCTTTAAATTTATAAGGCGGATTCGGAAATTCCGAAATTGTCTTATATTTATTTATTTATTATTAAAGATAGAGAAGTTTACAAAACTAGACTAACTTAGTTGGTAAAGCGCTGACAGCAAGGACTTTGGCTTTTAAGTTTAATGATATTTAAATCTATTAGTTTAATTACATATTTAGTTACAATTTTACAATTTAATTACAATTTTAATTACATATAATTACATATTTAGGCTACTAAGTTGGTAGATTTTATTTATGTACATTTTGGGAATTTTTAAATTTTTTGATTTAGGATTTTTTCTAAACTATCAGGGTTAAGTTCGTTAAGGACATTTAATGGGTTTGTATTTTGAAAGATAGATAGTTTAGTAGGGAGGAGTGATGGGCATAAATTTAATAGGTGGACTATGGTTTTGATTAAAGTAGTGCTCGTGTGTAAGTTTTGTGTGGCCTAGTCCAAGGCGTGTTAATTTAATTTGATCGAGTATGCTTGATTTGGGATGGATGGATCAGCAATAATTTTCTATGTTTAAATTGTCTTTGTTAATGTTTTTATACCATTGATTGCAGTGTTCTATGTTTGGTTTATTTCTTGTTAAAATTAATTAATGTTAAATTAATGTTTGGGGTGTAAATAAGGGGCATGTGGCATGTCGATTTTGCTGTTTGGTCGGGTAGCTCATTGCCTGCTATGCCTATATGACCAGGGATCCACAATATATAAATTTTTGGTGCTAGTTTTGTGAGAAGTGATCTGATTTTGTTGGAGTAAAAGTTGTTGTTGTTTGTATTTTTTATATCGTTTTTATGGCGTCTCAGCTATTGCTGAGAGGGAGTCAGAGCAGATCATGAACTTTCCCCTTGTGCTTTTGACTTAGTCAATCGCTACTAATATGGCTATTATTTCTGTGGAGAGTACTAATGCGTGTGGGTGTAGGATACCATATTTAATAATATAAGTAACTGTTGTGATTGCATATGATATAGTGCAGCTTATTTTTGATCCGTCCGTAAATATGAATTTGTGTGTTTTATAGCTGTTTTTGGTATGTTCGTATAGTTTCCTTTATGTATCTGGTGGTGTGGTTTGTTTCTTGTGCACTCTAAATGTTGTGTCAATAAGATTTGAGAGATCCCAAGGTGGCTGGTATTTGTGTAGTTTTACTGGTTCGTAGGGTAGGTTTAGTGCTTGAAAAAGGTTTATTGTGAGGTCTATGGTTAATAGGTTCTTTTTTGATTTTATTTGTTTTAAAATTTTGTGCATTGGTGTATCTTTAGAAAATATAAGGTTTTTTTTGTGAGTTTGGCTGTTTGAAGGTCCGTTTTTGCCCTAATGGAAGGATGTTGGCTTCGTATAGTAAGTTATTTATCGGGAATCGGATATTTCAACTTTAGATGAGTATTCCAAAGATATGGTAACTGCTAGATACCATTTTTTAATTTAAGTTGGTACACATGGATTTCAAAAATAATATGTACTGGAAACAATGGTCATCGCCATTACACGGCCTACATAATCCACGAGGGAATCTATACATAGCCAAAGAATTAAAAATTTTCTGTAGGCAACCGATCTAAATGAATTATACACCAATCGAAAGGTATTGTTTCAATTAGATAATTTTTGTCGAAACGTTTTCCAAAAGTTATTTGGTTTGGGAGAAATAAGGGTGAAAGTAAAAAAATTTTTAATTACTAAAGTGGACACATTTTAGTCCCCAGATAGAATATTTTTATATACTCGCATTCTAGAGCTAAATACGCGTCGATTGGTACCTCAATCGACCCGACATTTCATTCAGAAGTTATTCGATTTTTTCTTCTTCTTCAAAATGAAGCCAGTTTGCGTCGGTTTGTCTGTTTGCACTATTTTTTTCTTAACAATCCTAAAAAAAAATTGATCAACTATTGTTCTACAACTTTTTGAAATACCTTAAGCTTACGTCAAAAAATTAAAAAAAACTTTTTAATTAAAAAATTCACAACCTTATAATTAAGAAATAGAGCTTTACACCGTTGAAAGGGTTTTTTAAATATCTCTTTCACTTTCTTTGAGACCAAACGTCTATATAGCACACAAAAAAAAATACACTGAAAATAAACTTTTTTTTAAGAAAAAAAATTATTTTTCAAAATTTGCTCGATTGATCCTTTTTATACTGCACATGGAGATAGCTTTTGAGATGACGCAACTTTTAATATATCGCTCATATCTAGCAAAATCCGTTAACTCAAGATATAGTCCTGTAAGTGCAGCTACCCATTTTGGGCAGCCTCCTGTGAAGCTTGCATTTACTTATACATGTGTGTGTATTTGATTGGCAACTTTGCTTTTTGGAGTCTGCATATATTTGGTCAATACCTTAAAAAATATGGAGCAGCTTTTAGTTTATTTATTTAAAAATAAAATCCAAATAAAAAAGGGCTTAAAAAGTGAAACATAAGCATTGACTCAACTAGGACTCGAACCTAGGCCCTCCGTGTTAGGGAACCACGACCCTCTCCACTCGGCCAACCTCGAACTTCGTTGCTTCAGGGCAAATTTTGATGTAATTCTGCTTTGTGTTTCAGTGTCTCATGTCTTAATGAGAAGACTTACAAATGCAAAATTTTACGAGTAGAAAGCTTTATATGCATATGCCCCCACTGAGCATATAATGCATATAAGTAAAACTCTACTTTACTTAAATTACAGCCACCACCGTTTTTGGGCCAAATCATGGATTAAAAGCTAAAAAAAAAAACAGTCAAACCAACTCCGCCAATACTTTTCTAATATTTATTATTTTATATCGCACACCCAAAATAAATTGTTACATTCAACAATTGGTTTAACTAGAAAAACTAGAAAACGCAATTTCCAGTTTTTTTTAATTTTTTATCTATGCGCATTTATTTTGTGGATATGCCATAACTCTGTTTTTTTTTATAAGTTAGAAGGATGGTATCAAGATACAGATTGCATTTTGGGCAATCTTATCCGATTTGCAAAATTCTACGGTTTCCGTTTTGGGCAATCTAATCCTATGTTTTATAAGAATCGGCCAACTATATACTATACCTGTCATATATCTGAACGATCGGAATTGGCACAACCTTTCTATTTTTAAAGATGCTTGGGGCTGTTTCCAATATTTTTATTAGAAATTTTGTTGATGGTAAAATTCTCATAAGGGTCGGAAAACTATACACGATCCGATATATATAATAATAATATAAGCTTCTGCTTAACTGCAAGGGTATATCAACTTCGGCTCCGCTTGAAGTTAGCTTCCCTTTCTTGTTTTTATACCCTTGCAGAGGGTATTATAATTTTGGTCAAAAGTGTGCAACGCGGTGAAGGAGACATCTCCGACCCTATAAAGTATATATATTCTTGATCAGGATCACCTCCTGAGTCGATATAAGCATGTCCGTCTGTCTGTCTGTCCGTCTGTCCGTCTGTCTGTCGGTTTCTACGCAAACTAGTCTCTCAGTTTTAAAGCTATCGAGTTCAAACTTTGCACACATCCTTTTTTTCCTTGCAGGTAATACATAAGTCGGAACGGCCGAGATCGGTCGACTATATCCTATAGCTGCCATATAACTGATTGATCGGAAATGCCATAACTTTGGTGTTTTTTAAGTTAGAGAGTTGAGACTTTCCACACATGTAATATTTGACCAAAATATCGTATGTACAAAATTTCATATGGATCGGCCGACTATATCCTATAGCTGTCATAGAACGATCGGAATTGGCATAACTTTGGTGTTTTTTAAGTTAGAAAGATGGGACTTGGTACAGATTACTCTTTGGGCAAAATAATTCAATATGCCAAATTTCATAAGGATCGGCCGACTATATACGATCCGCTATATATCTAATAATATAAGATGCGTGGCGCTACCTAGCGGACCGCGACTGAACTGCAAGGGTATATCAACTTCGGCTCCGCCGAAGTTAGATTTCCTTTCTTGTTTTTTTTTTAATTTATTATATAGTGGAACTCACATAAGGATAGGCCTTTCATCTGTTAAATTGTTAAAATAATTTGGTTTCCCACAACAACGAAACAATTTTGGATTTTAAATACATTTTTGGGCAAATTTTTAATTAAAATGTTTAAACTAACCAAATTCCAAAACCTTTGTAAATTAAAAATACGTATAACTTCAGAGCCACTGAAGCTATCGAAAAATTCTTTACGTCTTTGGAAAGGTTTTTAATTATTCCACCTTCTTGAATGTCAAAATCTATAGAGTTAAAAAAAAAGAGTTTTGATGTTTATCCTTACAATTAAAGTATTGCTAACTGTGTGAATCGCCTGTCCAGAGGTTACTTCCATCTAATATATAAAATTCTCGTGTCACAGTTTTCGTTACCGTACTCCTCCGAAACGGCTTGACCGATTTTGATGAAATTTTTTGTGCTTATCCGGTATCTATGAGAATCGGCCAACATCTATTTTTCATCCCGAATAATTGCCGGGAAAATCCTCAAACCGCATTTTTCTATTTCCCATACAAACGTTTTCTAAATAAAATGGAGGCTACAATAATAGTAGGCGACGGTACGTGATTCATTGTTTGACAGCTTCTCATTGTTCTCTGCTCAGTTAATTTTATGTGACAAACCGATATTGTGTTCATTGAAAAATTGTGAAAAATATTGGAAAAATTTTAATTTAAAACCATCAAATCAATCACGTGTATTGTGGAAATTATTTTTCAAATTCATTTGTCTTAAGCCAGCAACAAGTGTATTGTGATAGTGACACTTTATGAGCGGGAAATTTTCTCACTTTGATTAATTACAATGACAAGCAATGCCAAGAAAACGCAAAGGGGTTGATATGAGCCGCAGTACAAGCAGAGCTCGAAAGTTGCAAAATAGCAGATCCGAAAGAACAGAAGAACAAATCCAGCTACAAAATACTGATGCACGTGTCAGAATGACGCGATTGCATCAAGAAGAGCCAGAAGATACACGAGATGAACGCAATGAAGTCAGAAGATTAGAACAACGACAATCACGCCGTTTCTTTTCACCCTTCTACGATCAACCCTTATTTTTTAATAGCCATTTTAGTAATTTTTCCTCTCCGGTCGAAAACTGATCAATCGTCATTTAATTAGTTATCCCCGCCAAATGTCTACAGGTGTCACTTCTGACCCAGTAAACAGCAAGGAGTAGGGATGAGAACGAAGCCGGTCCCCTTTCTTTCTCACTCCCTACACAGTTGTCGGCCATCATTGTTTATGCATCAAGTGTAGTAGTAACGTTGACAATAACAACCGCTAGAAAATCATCGCTAATTTAGCGATAAAAACCGCTTAAAAATTATCTCTAATTTATCAATTATTACGGCTAGAAAATCATCTCTAATATATCAATAAAAACGGATAGAAAATCGGCTGTCTCTGTCTCTGTTGGCTATAAAAACTGCTAGAGACTGAGACTGAGACTGAGACTGAGACAGAGACAGAGGTAAATTAGTGATGATTAGACAGAATGTATTTTAACAGTGTGTGTCTGTAAATATCAAATTTAAATCTTATAAATAGCCAGTCTTTCAGGAAAACTCTGTTTAGTAAGTAAGCAACATGATGTATCGAAAACAATAATAATAAAACTTCATGGTTTTATTCAATAAATGAAGTTGAATAAAATAAGAGGGTACTCTTTAATTTTTGGGATTGAAAATGATTAAAATGATAGCTCCGCGAAACTTAATTTTAGCTATCTTCAGTTCTTACTGTATCAGATAATTTTTTTAAGTTTGAAAAATTTTAAATTTTGTCACAAAAGAAGATTCTGAACGCAACAAAAAAAAACAACAGCTGGCAGTACGAAGTCTGCCGGGACAGCTAGTATATATATATATTCTATATATTATGCGTTCTATTTCAAATAATTGAAGATCAATATATACAAAAAAAACAACTGATATCATATAAAAAACCTCTTGACGAGGTAAAGTACCGGTGACGAACCTGCATGCGAAACCCAAAATATCTGATATCAATTTTAGCTACGAAAATATGCTATATAGGTGTACAAAATTGCATATAAAAAATATTTTTGTTCGGCACGTGCAAGAAAAACAAAAAAAAATTCAGTCACGTGCCGATCAAGAATATTTTTTATATTCAATTTTGTACACCTATATAGCATATTTTCGTCACTAAAATTGATATCAGATAATTTAGGTTTCGCATGCAGGTTCGTCACCGGTACTTTACCTCGTCAAGAGGTTTTATTATATGATTCAATATATGGTAAAATTTGACAATTTCTTCTCTTGGGTATACCGCGGAAACTGTGGGTTATAGAACCTATGTTCTGGACTTTGGTTCAGGGGAGCCTAAAGGTTATGGAGCAGGTAAAATTATGCGTGGAGATTTTTTGCTGTTGGCCTGTGAAATTTGTAATCGATATTTATTATGTGTTATTTTTACAGAAAAACATAAAAAAATAGTGGAAAACTTAAATTTTTCGGCACTTTGGGCATTATAATTTAAGCGAGGATAGTCCAATGATTAGGGCATGCGTGTTCCCACTGAGCGCCCGTGTCACCTGAAAAGGCCCTTCATCCAGGGACAAAAAGGAAGCTGCTAATAATTTAAAAACAGCTAATGGCGCTTGGCATTGGCGGCTAATGAAAAGCGCCATGTGAATTGTTTGGGATAATTCGAAGCGGCCGAAGCCAGGGGCCAGTTTTTTAAAAGTACATCTTAGTTAAATAAAATAAATTAATTGAATTATTTCTATTTTTTTTTTTTTTATTATTATTGCAAACTACAAAAAGCAAATCCGAAACCCAATAAGTTTATGTAACGCCATGAAAATGTTACCTTAGCTTCATAACCAGCACTGCAGTCCGCTGTGATAGCTGCCATATACTGTAACTGAACAATTTAACTGAACGTTTGCAGTAATGTATTTTAGTTTATTTTTAAATTTTTAATTATATCCTTAGAGATATAATAATTTGCTGAAAAAAATTTGCTCAAATTTTGTTTCGAACAAGCTAGACATTACCAATAGAATAAGTTAATGTACAGTAAAGTTAATTGTTATTTTGAAAGTTAGTTAAATAACAATTAACTTTAAAAATATTGAATAAAGTTTAAGAGCTTTATTGAAATTTGAAAATTATTGCGCATATGGTGTGCGCAATTAAAAACTATCGATAGCTTATTAAGTCAGTTATCGCAGTATTCTCGCACGAGCCAATGCAATAGTAAAAATTTTAGACAAGTATAAAGTTTTTACTTACTTTTAAATGAATAGATGTAGAAAAAGAACAAATGTGACTATGAAATAAATAAATTAAAATACAATTAAAATAACATAATCGAATTGAACAAAATAAATTTTTTGGTAATTATTGGTTTTTAAATTATTTTAAAGGTGCCGGTAAAACATTGCGGAATATTTGAGGCTGTAGAATAATTTGTGAAATGGGTTTTAACCGGTTTATTCGTTCAAGTTTTGCAACTGCAATATCGAAAATTTTTTCTTTTACAGACGATAAAAAACTAAATATAACACACTGCAATACCCTTGCAGAGGATATTATAAGTTTGGTCTAAAGTGTATCACTTTAAAGTATATATTACATAACATAATATAATATGACATAAAGTATATGTATATATTCTTGATCAGAATCACCTCCTGAGTCCATATAAGCATGTCCGTCTGTCTGTATGTTTTTACGCAAGCTAGTCCCTCAGTTTCGAAGCTATCGAGTTGAAGCTTTGCCCACATCCTTCTTTTGTTTGCAGATAGTATATAAGTCAGAACGGCCGTGATCGGTCGGGGACCGATCGGACGGGATATTTTTGGGGTTTTTTTAATAAGGGGGATGGGAGTTTATACAGATGTCATCATATCTTATCTACAAAATTAAGGATAAGGATCAGCCGACTATATGCTACAGCTGCCTTGTAACTGAATGATGGGAAAGCAAGGCACAACCTTGCCAAGGAAACAAGAACGGAAAGAAAGAAATTACCCTTACAGTTAGCAGCTTATATAATTATGTACATATGTATATATTGTATATCGTATATAGTTGAGCGATCCTTATGAGAATTTTACCATCAAATCAATTTTCTTTAAAATGGAAACAGCCATAAGCATCTTAAAAACCACCAAAGTTATGCTAATTCCGATATTCCTTCTCGCGTGCAAAAATATAATACAAGCCGAAATGGAAATCAGACTTATTACATAGAAGCACTAACCATAAAACATATAGACTTCTCATTTCATACAACGATAATAGACGCAAAAATTTCTTGCTCTCATTCTTACGCTCAAATTCTCTCTGAACGTTTTCGGTTGTTCAGTCGCTGAGAGGCGCATCATCGAGAAGGTTGTTCCGCGGTTAAACTGATCTTTATATGTATGCGTACTCACGCATTCACATACACGGTTTCATGTATGTGCGTTCTTCGCGTGACTTCGTTTTGAAGCCAGCTAAAATTTTTGATTTTTGTAACTTTTCAGGCATGCTAAGAAAATGGGAGTACTCAATATATTTAACTGTTAAAAAATGTTATTATATATTATATTATATATTTTAATATTTCATACTTTTTATACTTAAGTTATTTAGGAATACGATTAGATGGAAGCTGTAAAATGCTTTACATATATATTTACGAAATTATATATTTATATATTTACGAACAATTAAAACTCATTGTACTAAGATAGGAACAGGTTATCTTTCAGTCGGAAACCCAAATTTCACTGTTATTATTTTTAAACGGATGGTTCTTGCATACCCTACTGATGCCCGCAGAAACAAAAAATCTGCTTTTTTTGATTATTCTCACTCCACAAAACTCATCCATCAGAAGGGTATGAAACACCATCCGCTTGCAGAACTACAACAACTTAAAAGGAATCGACTGAAATATACCTTGTTTCTACCTTAATATATAGATTTTAATGCATTCGTTGACATATGTATATGTACATATACATACACACACATATACATATACATCACGCACATGAAACCGTGTATGTCATACTCACGCATACATATAAAGATCATTTTCTCAGCGACTGAACAACAAAAAACGTTCAGAGAGAATTTGAGCGTAAGAATGAACGTAAGAATGAGAGTAAGAATCTCTCTGGGGCCTCCGGGGGCCTGTCGCAAGAAATTTTTGCGTCCATTTTCGTTGTATGAATTGAGATGGTTGTATGGTTAGTCATAGAAGTCTTCTAAATTAGGGCCGATTTAGTTCAAATTTGTATTCCAGTTATTAAAATGAACAACCGAATTGAACTTGACATGTTCGTCTGTCCCTATGAACGCGTGGATCTCAAAGACTGTAGTAGTATTGACCTATAAAATGTTTTACGAAAACTCCTATTAATGAAGCGCAGGTCAAGTTCGGTTCAAATTTTTTGCGCACCCCCTACTGTCCCCATAAATGGTAGCGTCAGGGAACTACATTAATCAATTTTTGGCTTTAAACTTTTTTAATAGCTAATTTGTTTCTGAAAATTTCATTTAAATCGGCCGATTTTTAGGAAGTTTTAGAAATTTAAATTCTGGTTCCCATATTGGCTTGCAGTTTATGGGATAGAGCTATCAGACTATGCACTCCTGTACATTCGCATACATGTCAAAATCTTATTGAATTCACAATTACCAGAAAAATTCCAAGGAGTCTAATTTGAAATGAACCCTCAATGCAATGAGCCTGGACGGCCTATCTTCAATGCAATGAGCCTATAATATTTTATGATATAACAACAAACAAATCTAAATGTGTAAAATATAACAAATATATTTATTAGCTCCCATATATCTATGTCCAAAGCTTTACAGCGAGACAGCATCGAATATACAATGGAAACTTTAATCACAACATAAGCGATGCTGAACTTAACAACTTTGAAAACAACAAAGGTCTCATCAACACATTAAATACAAAATAGGTACATTAAACAACTTGTCTTAAAAAAGCTTCCCCTCTGAAGAAAATGGCAAGCTAACAGATCAACATCATCAAAATTAAAATTGATATGAGTCACCCGCCATATCACCTGAGCTTTAAAGATAGAAAAACAAAACTACCGGCATAAAACAACATCCATCCTCTTATAGGCCAATTGGCTCTCTATAATGTGTATCTGAACTTTTGAGTCAGCGCTTACTTTTTACTTAAAACCCCATCTGTGTTACAGCATACAGACTTTTCGGAGCAAGCTGAATTTTCCAGTCGCCTGGCGCGCCTATTTTTCTTCATGAAAACAAATACCAAGGAAATTCTTTCCCTTTTCAAGAAAGAAATTGCTCTGAAAAAAGGAAAATGTTCATCTCGCTCGGGACTTTTTTGAGTGGGAATTTTAAATTTTATACCCTTGAATAGGGTACTATAATTTTTGGTCAAATGTGTGTAAAGGAGAGAAGGAGCCCTACTTCAACCTGAGTCGATATGAGCATGTCCGTCTGTTTCTGTTTCTCAATCACAGTTCTCAAAACTAGTCTCTCAGTCTTAAAGCTATCGAGTTGAAACTCGAGTCCACACATCCCTCTTTTGTTTGCAGGCACTATATAAGTATATAAGTAAGGTACTTGGTACAGATTGCATTTTGGGCAAAGTAATCCGATTGGCCAAATTTCACATTTTCAGCTCCGCCCCTAAGTTAGCTTTCCTTTCTTGTTTTTAACTAAAATATTCGTTATGTAAAATTCAAAGTAGTTTTTATCTTAATTTTACAATTTATCATTAAAAGTTATATTGGGTTACTAACTTTAAAACATTGTCCATTATTTAATGAACAAAATTATTTTCATCATAAATTTGTGTTTTGACATTGGATGAGAGGAGCAAAAAAATCCCGCATAATTAGTGTGCATTGTGTGTATTTTCAAGTAAGGTAAGTCAAAACGGTCTCATTGCCTTGTTAAAAAAGCATTAATTTGTTTATTAATGTGAAATGGTAAGATGGTTGCTGTTTTTATAAAATTATTCTTATATTAATCTTAATATATGTCGAATAATGATCGTTGTTGTTGTCTTCCATTGTGGCGCATCGAGTTTCAGCCTTGTACACACTTCCAGTTCTGGTACGCAACTGCCTGCGTCTAATTCTCTACCTACTGTGCATACTACCAAACCTCGATCGGCGACAGCGACACAACGCTGTCGCCTCGCTACAACGGTACTTTGTAAAGCGACAACATCCAAGCAACGGTCGCCTGCCAACGCACTCACAGCGCAAGAGGCTGATGCAATATTATCACTCTGGTGAAATACCCGAAAATTTGTATTCGCACACACACACACATACATTCGCAACCACGCAGTTTCAATGCGCCGACACGGCCGTCCTGACCCTAACACGACCTCGTGTAGAAAATAGCAGCATTCGAATTTTCTTACTTTATTAGACTGAACATTAAATAGTTTCATCCAATTTTTTTATCTTAACTCATAACAAATTATCGTATTGACAGTTTCGCAAAACAGTATTCAGTTCCATAACTATAATTTTTTCATCAATTCAATTCAATTTTTTTTTCTTTTTTTCATTTCTTTGTTTTTCTTCTTCTTTCATATAATCCATTCTTCTTCATTATTCACTCTTATAGTCGCGTAATCAAATACCCCACACGCCATGATCAAAACAAACAATATGTTTTGCACTTTTGCTTGCATTATATTTTATGGACTCAGTACTCTGCCATTTTCATTGGCCAGCAGTACAACTTTGTCACCCTTATTAATGTACTTCATTTTCTTCTTCAATACTCTCAGTATTTTCATCTTCACTCTTTTCTTCAATACTCTCAATATTTTCATTTTCACTCTCTTCTATACCGGTTACATTTCTTTCATCTAAATTATTATAATCATCGTACACATTTAGCTCTTCGGGCACTTGCCCCTCTGGTAATTTTCTTAAATCCTCATGTGCATATTTATAATTTCTTTTACTAGTTAAAGGCTTTAAAATGTACCTGTCACCTTCTAGAACTTTTACTATTTCAAAAGGCCCCCTAAATTTTGGACTTAGCTTGGTCTGGTGTCTTTCTTCGCTCTTAAGTAATACGAAATCTTTAATTTTGTGCCTTTTTATTTTTTCCTTATTTCTATCAAATCGTTCTTTATTATAAGCTGCACTGGCTAATACATTCTTTGCAGCTTGCGCTCTTACGTTTGGCAAATCAATAACATTTTCTATATCACTAGGTGGAAGTAATCCCAATGGGCGTGCTACCTTTCCCAATAACATTTCTAAAGGACTTGCTTTCGTAGTGCGATTGGTTGTACAATTGCCAACTGCACCTCTCCCACCACATCCTGCCAAGACTGTGTTCCCGTTTCAACCGCCGTTAACATATTCTTCAACGTGCTCATAGTTCGCTCCACGTGGCCATTAGCTCGACTTGCACCAGTGGCTATCAAATGCAATTTTATTTTTTGATCTGAACAAAATTGACTGAACTTTGCGCCTGTAAAACACCTTCCCTGGTCATCTATTATTCGGTTTGGTGAAACGGAAACAATGAAACGGCAGATTGAACGGCCCTTATACAACTCTCACTGTCTAATTTAAGACTATGACTAAGATAGACATATTTGGTAAACGCGTCTATCTAAACAATAACATACTCCTTCTGATCACTCTTGCCACTTAATTTTCCTGTGATATCGATGTGGATAGTGGGCCAAGGAATAGTGACTTTTGGTATTGGATGTAATTCAGCCTGTATTTTTTCTGAAGTGAATTTTGACATTTTGCAAGTGATGCAGTTGTCGACAAATTTTTTTACGTATTTTGACATAATGTCAAACCAGTAGAAATCGTAAGTTTTATCTAATGTCTTTTCGAAACCTAAATGCATTATGGACTCATGCACTTGATTTATAACAGACCATCTGAAAGCTCGTGGCACCACTGGTAAGCAACGTGTTCTCCCATGAAGATGAAGAACTGCCCTTAATTCATAGGTTTTCGCAATATCTTCAGGCACAGAAGAGTTTTTAAAATGTTTAACAATTTCGACTATGTCCACATCTCGACGTTGTTCAGCAATAAGCAAGTTGCTTGAAATTTCAGCTAAATTTACTCTTTTCTCTTCGACTATTTTTGCGGTTGTAGTAGACTTTTTTGAAAGGGGATTTCTCTATAAAAAGTCAACGTGTGCCATCCTTTTCCCTTCTCTATACCGAATATCGAATGTGAATTGCTGCAAATAACCCCACCAACGCTGTGCTCTGGGGGTTAAATCTCGTTTATTTCTCGCCGCCTTAAGCGAGTTGCAGTCAGTATAAACTACAAAGTTCCTGCCCAGCAAATAATGTCGAAAATGCTTAATGGCGTTCACGACAGCTAAGGTTTCCAACTCGTACGAGTGATATCTTGATTCTGCCGGTGAAGTAGTTTTGCTATTGTAGTATTCTATTACCTGGGGTTTGTTATTAATTATACCCTTGCAGAGGGTATTATAATTTTGGTCAAAAGTGTGCAACGCAGTAAAGGAGACATCTCCGACCCTATAAAGTATATATATTCTTGATCACCTCCTGAGTCGATATGAGCATGTCCGTCTGTCCGTCTGTCCGTCGGTCCGTCTGTCTGTTTCTACGCAAACTAGTCTCTCAGTTTTAAAGCTATCGAGTTGAAACTTTGCACACACCCTTCTTTCCTTTGCAGGCAGTATATAAGTCGGAACGGCCGGGATCGGTCGACTATATCCTATAGCTGCCATATAACTGATTGATCGGAAATGCCATAACTTTGGTGTTTTTTAAGTTAGAGGGTTGGGAGTTTCTACACATGTTATATTTGACCAAAATATCTTATGTACAAAATAAGGAGGATCGTAAGGATCGGCCGACTATATCCTATAGCTGTCATAGAACGATCGAAATTGGCATAACTTTGGTGTTTTTTAAGTTAGAAAGATGGGATTTGGTAGAGATTCTATTTTGGGAAAAACAATCTGATTTGTCGAATTTCATCAGGATCGGCCGTCTATATCCTATAGCTGTCATATAACTGATTGATCGGAAATGCTATAACTTCGTTGTTTTTCAAGTTAGAAGGATGGGAGTTTCAATGGATTCCTCTTTTGGCAAAATAATTCGATTTTCCAAGTTTCATAAGGATCGGGCAACTATATACGATCCGCTATATATCTAATAATGTAAGATGCGTGGCGCCACCTAGCGGACTGCGACTCAACTGCAAGGGTATATAAACTTCGGCTCCGCCCGAAGTTAGCTTTCCTTTCTTGTTTTGTGTAATAAAATTGCACCGTAGCCACTGAAACTGGCGTCTGTGTGCAATTCGATTGGATAATAAGGGTCAAAAATAACAAGAACTGGTTTGTCGGTAAGAGTGGCAATGACCTTTTTCCGTATCTGTTCATGCTCTGTTTTCCAAATAAAGTTGTTTTTATCTGCAGTTAAGAAATATAACGGTTTCATTAATTGTGAAAATCCCTTAATAAACTGTCGGAAATAGGATGCTAGCCCAATGAATTGTCTAAGTGAAGTGACTGACTGAGGAGGCGGAAGAGCAGTCAACGCTACAACTTTCTGTGGGTTTGGACGAATCTCACCCGCACTTATATTGTAACCCAAATATTGAACCGATGTTTTCATGAATGAGCACTTTGTAAGATTGAATGAAAACCCAGCCTTTGTCAAAACATCTAGAACGATCTGTAATCTTTCTAGCGCCTCGCATTTTGTTGAGTCGGCTATCATATATGATATCATCCATATAGACGATGACAAAGGAATTTGCTAGATCCCCTAGCGCCTGTATTACTAATCGTTGAAAAACAGAAGGTGCGTTTTTGAGCCCAAATGGCACGGACAGGAACTCGTATTGACCATCCGGAGTCACAAACGCCGTGTACTCCATAGAATCTGAATGCAAAGGAATTTGGTAATATCCGCTGGCCATGTCTAGACATGTAAAGTAATTAACTCCCCCAAGCCTATTGATTTGATCTTGTATAAGTGGTAAGGGGTATTTATCAGCGACCGTATTTGAATTCAGCTCTCTAAAGTCAACACAAAGTCTGTCCGTACCATTTTTTTTCTTCACTAACAATATAGGGCTTGCATAAGGTGAGCAGCTTGGCCTAATTATATTGCATTTTAGCAGTTCATTAA
This sequence comes from Drosophila ananassae, assembly GCF_017639315.1. Classification (NCBI taxonomy): domain Eukaryota; kingdom Metazoa; phylum Arthropoda; class Insecta; order Diptera; family Drosophilidae; genus Drosophila; species Drosophila ananassae. The sequence goes on along the minus strand of NC_057929.1, from coordinate 25,872,188 downwards.
TTTTGTCCCTAACCAAATCTCGCTCACATGGACTTAAACGATATGGCCTTCTCTGTACGGTTTTTGTTGGATCAATCAACCTAATTTTCATTTCGCCAATTCTGACTTTAGTACTTGCGATCCCAGTTATAAATGAATTTGAGTACTTTGCCAACAGTGAATGTAGTTTTATTTTATCTTGTCCCTCAAGCTCAGTATCAATATCGGCTGGCTCATTGCCGGTACACAATTTAAATTTGATTTTCCACGGTGATGAACATCATGCCTACCATGTTGGGTTTTATCAGTCGCGAATTGATTCTGTTGTTTCCTGAATCTGCATTCAGCCATTTTATGGCCCACTTCCGCAGAAATGGCACTCTATTGGTGATTGTTTTTGCCGTTTAGAATAAGTTTCAGCCTGATGCTCCATAGCGCCGCTTTTCCTTTTAATAAAAGTGAATGCTTTTAATTCGGACTGTAGATCGCCTCTGGTTCGCATTTGATGTGAAACTTAAAAGCTGCAATCGGTGATCGAAGCTTGCCAGCAGCACAAGGGTCACAGACACAGCAATCTCTTCGTTATCCATTTGGCGCCATTTCGTCGTTAGTTCGGTAACCATGCGACTTGCATGAACAGCCAGACTCTCGCCATCAGTCGGTCGATTTGGTAGCATATTAAGAAACATAGCGGCTGGTGTTTCTATAGTGTTGAAGTTTCTATAGTGTTGTATTAACAATTCTTTAAACTCAGGCCAAGTAATTTCAGCATAGCACACTTGCGAAAGCCATTGCGAAGCACTTCTTTTAAAGCCGAACTCAAGGCCATAACCAATGCACTGCTTCTCAATGTGTTTTCTTGTAAAATCACTTCCACCGTTGTGCACCACGATGGGCTGAATTTGCCAGGGTTGAATTTGGGTAGTTGCACAGTTTTGTTCTGCACTGCATCAGGTACAGTTGTTTTTATGGCTCTCAGTAGTTCAATTAAATTTTTATTTTATAACTCCATCAGGGCACGCCATGGTCCATCTAGTGCTGAAGGCTGGTGGCCAGATCCCACTTCTGATGTCGAATCATGATCGTTGTTGTTTTCTTCCATTGTGGCGCATCGAGTTTCAGCCTTGTACACACTTCCAGTTCTGGTACGCAACTGCCTGCGTCTAATTCCCTACCTACTGTGCATACTACCAAACCTCGATCGGCGACAACAACACAACGCTGTCGCCTCGCTACAACGGTACTTTGTAAAGCGACAACATCCAAGCAACGGTCGCCTGCCAACGGTTGCCTGGCAACCACACACTCACAGCGCAAGATGTTGATGCAATATTATCACTCTGGTGAAATACCCGAAAATGTGTATTCGCACACACACACACATACATTCGCAACCACGCAGTTTCAATGCGCCGACATATATATAAATCTCGTGTCACAATGTTTGTTTTCAATGGACTCCTAAACCACTTAACCGATTATAATAAAATTCGCACACCATGTGCAGTTCGATTCAACTTGAGAGATAGGATAGTTTAAATCTCAAATTATAGTCGCAATTTTAATTGATTTCTAATTATTTGTCTGTTATTATTTGACAGTCACAATTATTTGTTAACTCCAAATGATTCTAACAGATGTCTCTACGTTTCGACTGGGTTGAGTAAGTAATCAAGTAGTCATATAAGCTACATTTTAACAGCATAATTACCACGTGTTGTTGACGCTATAAAGTTAATTAAATTTATTTTTTAGTGAACAAAATACCGTATAATTCAATTATTTCCACTTTTTAAATTTTTGGTGTTAGCATAGCCGGCCACGTATTATTTAGACTGAAGTGTAAATTGAATTTATATTATAACTAGATATTGGGAACGGTAAAATAGAACTGCCACCAAATACGCAATGCATTAAACTACCAGACAATTTTTGCACTGTTGTTCAGGATTAAAATTAATTGATTCAGAGTATTTTACCGGATATACAGAATAATTATTTGAATCAGGAATGACTTAGTCAACAGGCGATTTTGGCAGCCAAAAACGTTGATGTTGACAAAATTAACTTCCAGATACAACAGTTGTTACCAGGCGATCTGATGTCTTTTTAATCAATCGATACTGTTGTTGATGAAAATGAAAGTGTATGTTGGCACCTATTGCCAACACCTACTACCCTAGATGCACACTAGTAATTTGATCCAATACACATCAGCATGTCGCAATACAACCAACTAACCTATTAACACACCTAGTAATAATTAGCAATAAGCATAAACAACAACATAAGCCACACGGCAGTTCAACTCTAAAAAAAAAAAAAAAAAAAAACAAAAAAAAAATCTTACACCGCAACCATGGGATCAAAATCAGACCCTGTAACCCAGATGCTCATTGATGAGCAAATTGAAAACAACATAGCCATCCAAAGGCTAATAAAAAATTTCACTAAGGACTCCGCAGAGCCCCATCAGGGTCCGGCCCGTCACAAAGACCCCGGAAAACAGGAGAAGATCTTGAGTAAAAGGCACAAGTACAAGGAACCGATGGAGAAGACCCTCACGTCACATCATTAAAACGCAGACATGAAGGAAGATGATATGGAAGATGATATGGAAGACTTTCTGTGCAACCGCACTGAAGGACGGGAATTATCCACACACATCAGACAACACAATTAGGACCTATGGAAAGAAATCGTCACGGGATACCATGATCTGGAGCCAACCTTAAAACATGATGGACATACCGATGACAGATTTCAGGTCGTGCGAGCAGAGTATTTTTCCTTTCTGAATGAAGAAACACCATCAACGTCAGTGTGAACACAAAAATCCGCGATGGCCTCTCCATTTGTAATACCACCAGTCGACATGCCAAAATTTGACGGAGATTTTTTGAAGTGGCCACGATTTTGCGACATCTTTACGGAACTGGTACACAATCAAGAGTACAGCGATGCAGTAAAATTCCGGTACCTGGAGATCCACGTAATTGGGGAGGCCAAGAATTTAATCTCCACAACATTTGGAGAACACGCCAGTTATTAAGATACCTGGCAGCGATTAAAGGCACGATATCAGAATGAAAGAATTCTTATCAAATTAACACTTGCAACCTTGTTTGCACATCCAAAAACAAATGGATCAGCAGATCAGCTACGCAGCTTACATGATGCAGTGCTTAGAACAATCACCGCCCTTCACGCCCTGAATATATCAACAGTAGGTTGGGATCCGATTCTGATACACATTCTTGAAGAAAAATTAGATTCCCATACCCTGTCATGTATAGAACTCGCCATTACAAACCCAACCTGCCAACTATCATTAAAACAAATGCTTGACCATCTAGTTACGCTACAAAAGACAGTGGTCAATAATGGGTTTCGCTCATCAACTCAAGCACCGGTTGAAAAATGTAGCATATGCACCCAAGGCAGTCATCGACTTCAAACCTGCCAAAGGTTTTTGGATATGACTCCAAGTGACAGAACACAAAAAATAACAAGGATGAATGCCTGCACAAATTGTTTATCAATACTCCATACAGTCAATTCATGCAAATCCAGGTTCTCATGTCAGGTGTGCAAAAGGAATCATCACACAATGCTGCATAGTGCCTCTACGCGAACAAGCGCATCTACAACCAGCCAACTTACAACACCTTATGTACTACTAGCAACCGCCGAAGTGGAAGTCCAAGGTCCTACCGAAGCACGACACAAATGCCGTGCAGTATTCGATTCCGGATCACAAGTGAATTTAATTTCTCAGGAACTGGCTGATAGACTCGGAGTGCAACTAGCACCATCCGACATTACCATAAGAGGCATAGAAGGCAAGAAACAAGCAAGCTCCCGAACAGTACTAAATATGTTCTCGTTAACTACAAATTTCAAAACACAAGTTGTGGCTTATGTACTACCTGAACTCATGTCGAATCAACCATCGGAGGCAATTATGCGCCCAAAAAATATTCCAGAAATGAATCTCGATTTCAGCAATTTTACTGAACAAACCGTCAAAACGCTCGGAATTATATGGGATCCATTCGGAGATTGGCTTCAAGGACGGGCAGCGACAGAAGACACAGGAGTCATCACGAAGAGGATCGTGTGTTCAGAATTTGCAAAAATCTTCGACCCTCTAGGGTTGTTTGGTTCAGTTGTAACAACGGCGAAAATAAGAATGCAACAATTATGGGAACTGAAAATCGACTGGGACACGGAACTGGGTTCAGAACTCACCCATCAATGGCAAGCAGTTCGACAAGATGTTCAGATCCTGACAACAATAAAAATTCCAAGATGTGCACTCCCAGCTGACACATCCGGAGGCATTCAGCTACATGTATTTGCAGACGCATCAGAAGCAGCGTATGGGGCAGTGACATACTTACGAGCAAGGAATAAGACGGGCAATATTGTCACACGATTACTATGTTCAAAGGCACGAGTAGCACCCTTGATGAAACAGACCCTACCACGCTTAGAACTCTGTGCAGCAGTACTAGCAGCTCAGGTCACAAAAAGAGTGAAAAACGATCTTACCGTAAACTTAGAAGCAATACATTTATGATCAGACTCTGAAATTGCATTAAAGTGGATTAACGCAACTGCTTCCTCATTCCAAACGTTTGTGGCGAACCGGGTCGCCCAGATTTAAGAACTGACAGACCCAGAGTGGTGGAGACATCTAGCATCAACAGATAATCCTGCAGATATTCTCTCCAGAGGGTGCACGGCAGCCCAATTAAGAAATTCAAAACTTTGGTACACCGGACCACCATTCCTGGCACAAGACCCAGAGTCTTGGCCGAGGTTCCACTCAACAGGAACAAACAAGGCAATCGAAGATCAATAAAGAAAGAAAGAGGCGGTCTGCAACCTAGTCAGTAAATCTGACGACTGGATGGAACAAATCAACCATCACGGATCATTCAATACGATGGTGCAAATAATAGGAAGAATGCGGCGATTCATTTTTAATTGCCGCAAGCCAGAGAAGAAAAGGACTGGACCATTGTCACCAGTAGAATTGAATGAGGCATTAGGAGTGATAATTCGGGAAATACAGTTTCAGCATTTTTCAACATCCATGTTACAAATCAACAAGACGAAAACTGTTGGACCAAACGATTCATTACGAGCACTAGACCCGTTCATAGACACGGACGGAATAATTCGAGTAGGGGGACAACTACAAAACGCCGCATTATCGTATGATGCCACACATCCAATGTTAGTATCTCCATATCATCAATACTCTTGATATTGACAATACTCTTATTTCAATGGAAACATCAGCAACTGGCACATTGCGGACCACAGACGTTATTATGCAACATTAGACAACGATTTTGGTTATTAAGAGGAAAAGAGCTGGCTTAAAAAACAGTTAGCCGTTGGGTGTTGCCGAAGTCGACCAAAATTGTTGAATCAAATAAGCATAGACAATGCAATAAGAATTGCGGAGTGGACTACTGTGGGCCCTTTTGGACTCACTATAAAATCCGAGGAAAACGACCACATAAGGTGTACCTAGCAGTTTTTTGTTGTTTCTCAACCAAGGCGGTACACCTAGAGGTGGTAACAGATTTGACTACCCAAGCCTTCCTGGCGGCATTAAAAAGATTTTGCGGACGACGAGGACTACCGTCGAAAATCTATAGTGACAACGCGACTAATTTTGTTGCAGAGGTGCAGGGATTAAAAACATGGACGAAGCAGGCACAGGAAGATGTGGACAGCGAAGCAGAGTGGAATCTGGTTCATCAATATTCCGGAGTAATAATGTTAGGAGTAGCGATCCTCTTAACCGCATGGGCAGGATACACACGGTGGGCCAGGAAGGACACTTCAGCGACCCACCACCAGAGGACGATACCCGCCAAAGGAGAAGAATTCCAACTAATCAAGCAACATCTAGCCGCAGCAACAGGGGATGGACATCACAGGAGATTCGAAGTATACGATCCAGGGACTTCTCAGTAAAAGGCAAGCAAGAAAGCACAAAACGTAGTTAATAGGAAAATTTTATTAAGTTAAGAAGCATCGCCGTCAATGGTACCCATCGAGGAGTGACCACTATCAGTAGAAAGGTTGTCATCACTGTCCCAAGCCGAACGATGACTAAGGCGCCTCCGGGCAACTCGGCCAGCTGGACGGAACTGCACGAGAATCAGGTCGCGGTCCTCCATCCCTAGAGAGGCGGGGGTACCGCGGCGAGGCATGTTGGTGAATGTTGGCACCTATTGCCAAGACCTACTACCCTAGATGCACACTAGTAATTTGATCCAATACACATCAGCATGTCGCAACACAACCCACTAACCTATTAACACACCTAGTAATAATTAGTAATAAGCATAAACAATATCCAACCTAATAACTCAGCATTAGTAGTCGGCGCCAGAAGCGGTAGCAGCAAGAAGAATGACCGACTGACCGAAGCAAGCAAAAACCAGCTAGCTAAGCCGAAAATGCATGTACAAGCTGAACATGAACAAACAATCTGAGTCAGCAGACTCAGGGGGTGACCCTGGCATTAACATTAGTTTAGCACGTCCAGAACATTAACCTTTCTTAAGATTTAATTATGTAGAATTTAGCATCTTATATAAGAATTGTTCTTCTGAAATAAAGATAGTTGCGAAATCAAAGACAATCGTCTCGTTACTCAGTGTTGAAACTACGGCACTTAAATTTGACCTACGTCACGTGATCCTATGTAAAACGATTCACAAGGTAGGACGCTCTAAAACCTTCACTTCGCGTGGCTCCAGTGTAAACGGACCACAAGTAGGATCCGCGGCATACCAGTCTACTTCAAGTGTTGCTCCCGTGAAACCGATCACAGGTAGACCCCGCGTCACCTCACTACTTCGCGTGTTGCTCCCGTGAAACGGACCACGAGTCGATCCCGCGGCATACCAGTCTACTTCGAGTGTTGCTCCCGTGAAACGGTCCTCCAGTAGACCCCGCGTTCCCTAACTACTTCGCGTGTTGCTCCCGTGAAACGGACCACCAGCGGCATACCAGTCTAGTTCGAGTGCTGCTCCCGTGAAACGGACCACCAGCAGACCCCGCGTTACCTAACCAGCCAGTAGGACCGGCCGATAAGGAATCAGCCAACCCACCACACCACCGGTGCTCGAGGAAAACCACCCCAGGACTTCAATCACATCAACTCCAGCCTGATCACAGCAAGTGCAGTCCCTTGTATAATCCAGGTAAATTTAGTCAGACTATTTACGTTCTTTGACTACGACTCCTTTTTTTTTTTTTTTTTTTTATTAAGTTTTATTTACGTCGATCAGCCAACTTAATGGCTATAATACGTAGAGTATAACAATGAACAGATAACATGAATACAATAACAGGAGATTACAGTAAAATACAGTAAATTACTGCTTCAGGACTCGGGAAACATTACGTCCTCTTGTCCAGAGATCGCTGGGGTGTCTTCGTTTCAGTCTTCTTCGGTTATTTTGATTAGCTAGAGACGCTGCTAGGTGGTTGGGGTGCGCTAAGAGGCGATCGCTGTAGCGACTCGAGTGACGGTTGATCTGCTCTCTAATGGAGGGAATGTGGAGATCATTTGCTAGGGCGTCGTTTCGAACATACCAAGGCGCGTTTGCCAGCATGCGAAGCGCTCGGTTTTGGGTTCTCTGCACTTTCATGATATTTGTGTCAGAAGCCATGCCCCATATCTGAATGCAATATATGATCGAGGGCAGCACGATAGATTTGTACAGCAACACTTTGTTGCCAAGGCTGAGCTTGCTTGTTGGCTTAAGTAACCAGTTTAGCTTCCTGAGTTTACTCCGACATGTAGCTGTTATTTTCTTGGTTTGTTCCTTCCAGGTGAGCCGCTTGTCTAAGATCAGACCCAGGTACTGGGCCTGGGGTGACTGTGGGATGGTGACGTCGTGGAGTTCGACTCTGGGTAGTGTCTTTGCTCTCAAAGTGAAACTGCAATGTTGCGACTTCCTGCTATTTATGGCAATATTCCACCTGTTAGCCCACTTGCCATATGAGTCCAGAAATACCGGGGTGATCCTTGATGCCTCGACTCGGCAGGAAGAGTTCACAAGGAAGGCAGTATCGTCAGCGTATGTGGCCAAAAGTGTGCCCGGTTCCACAAAACTTGGGAGGTCCGATGTGAACAGAGTGTAGAGAACGGGACCCAGAACGCTTCCCTGCGGAACGCCAGCACGAGCAAGTCTAATGCTTGACCTTTCCCCTCTCACCTCGACCATAAAACTTCGATCAAGCAGGTATGATTTTAGCAGCAGAAATTGGCCAGTCGGGAGTAATGACTTCAACTTATGAAGTAGTTCGAGATGCCATACGCGGTCAAAAGCTTCCTTGACGTCGAGGAAAATTGCAGAGCAGTATTGCTTGTTTTCAAAGGCCTTTAAAATGTGATTCACTACTCGATGAGCTTGCTCTGGGGTCCCATGCCGATGCCTAAAACCAAACTGATGGTCGGGAATGGCGACCTGCACGCTTCTTACTCCCATAATTCTACTTAAAAATATTCTCTCGAATATTTTAGAGAATGTAGGAAGCAACCTTGTAGGTCGGTATGACTCTACAAGGTTCTCCGGTTTTCCTGGCTTTGGTATCATCGTTATCACAGCACACTTCCATTGGGAGGGAAAGTGGTGGATACGTAGCATTGAATTAAAGAGGAGAACGAGGAACAGGATACCCTTCTTAGGCAGAGCCTTGGCAATTCTATTGTCTATGCCATCGAATCCCGGCGCTTTATTGACATGTAGCTTTCGAATATGGAGACAAACTTCTTCTGGGCTGACATGTGGGATCGGTAGAGCATTCGGTGAAGGAGCATTTATGAAGGCCATTGTTTCTTCAAGATCCTCTGGGCTCGCAAGGTCGAATGGCTGAAAGCGTTTCTCTAGTTCGTCCGCGAAAGCTAAAGAAATCCCTGAGTGAGACCTGCACCATGTATTGTCAGTTTTCTTTATGGGGATCTTTCGGAGAGGCTGTCGTTTGATGTTTCGTGTCGATTTCCAGAGGTTGAAGCCGTACGGTTTGGTGGGGTCCGCCTTGAGGAGCATCTCATCAAAATATTCGCGCTTGGTTCGATGCAGAAGTTTTTTAAGCTCGTCCTCGGCACGACGGTAAGCCCTTTTGTCGACTAAGCCTTGGGATCTCATATATCTGCGACTTAAGGATCTTTTCCGCCTTACCAAGTCCATAACTTCAGGTTTTAAAAGAGCCTGAGGTGGATTGGGGTGGCTTGAGACTTGTCCATAGGTTGAGGACTCGGTCCTCCAGTTGCAAGGACCTGGACGTTTGATCTTTGAACAACATCTGCGAGTGCTCTTCCTCGGCTGGTTGAGTTTCGGGATCCCCAGAGGCGGTGGTGAGCATTCCAATCGCCTGCGATTATGAAATTTGTTCCAAGATCGTCAAAGAGCTTTTCAAAGTCGTCAGCAGAACACTGAAAGTTTGGTGGACAATATATAGATGCAATACCTATTTCCCCAAGGTCGGTTTTAAATTTGACAGAGACACATTGTACATTCGTGCCTTGTAAACTGTAGGACTGGTAGCATTTAATACCACGTTTTATTATTATTGCAGACCCACCGCGCTTACGATCGGCAGGATGAGTTGCTTGATGGATATCGTACCCATGCAAGTTGTAGTACGACCTCGAGCAAAAGTGTGTTTCACTAACCAGCATAATGTCAATATTATGACTTTGCACAAAGCGCTCCAGCTCAATGGCTTTGTTGGCCAGTCCGTCGGCGTTCCACACACCAATGCTCAGGCCGATTTGGCTCATGATTGTGTCGCATTAACTGGGAAAGATCCAGGGAACGCTAGAGCTGTTCCTGGAGTATTTTGGGGTAATAATCTAGAGACAAGACCCATCATCGACACCATCATTTGGAATAACTTGTCAATCTGGGCAACAAGGACCGACAGGCTTTCGTTTGATTGTAAGAACATTTGCTCTTGGCGCTGCCATTGCTGGTCGTTGATCAATTGCTGTGAGTTGCGTCGCTGTTGTTGTGGGAGAGTCCTCTGGAGATCTGGGTTTTGCTGTTGCTGTTGTTGATGTTGATGTTGTTGAGGCCTTTGTTGTTGCTGTGATGGCTGCTGCTGCTGTCGATGCGGTACTTTTTGGTGACGTGGCTGACTTTGTTTCATGTTGTCACTGCCTGGTGGAGGAAATTGTTGGCTCTGCGAGAAGGTCACAGGAACTTGTTGCTGCTGGGGATGACTAGCAATACCACGGACAGCATTAGCGTAGGAGTTGGGCACCGCTGAGTTTGACCAAACATAAGGATCAGTAAACTGCTGGGGGACGGTTCTGCGTTGGGATGTGGCACTTTTTCGTTGAGCAACTTGCTGGTATATGACGCAGCCTTTATAGCTAGCTGTATGTCCACCGCCACAGTTTGCACATTTGACTGGATTGACATCCTTTAAGCAGGCCTCCAAGCCGTGTTGTAGGCCACATCTAACGCAGTTAGATAGCTTTTGGCAATGATTTTTGGTGTGTCCGAAAGCTTGACAACGGTGGCACGTTGAGAACATCATTCTTTTTGTAGGGGAGTTCAACTTGGACCCGTTGCCGACAGAGTGTCTTGATCCCGTGGATTTCTTTGTTGTTTGCAGCCGGTTCAAGTTCAACAAAAACTAAGTTAGTTTTGTCGAAGCGGCTTCTTGGTCTATTGACAAATCGAACCAAGAGACCCGCCGAGGTCAGGCTTTCCTAATGTCTACGTCCGGGACGGAATGATGGACACCACGGATCACAACACGATAGGATCTGTCTTCTTTTAACTGCCAGGAATGGTATGGTACCTTTTTAAGGGTCAGCGATTTGGTTATGGCTCTGTATGTGTCTGAATCTGTTGCGAGAATAGAAACAGAATTGTTGGGATGGCATTTTAGGGAGTATTTAGACGGGTCAACAATCTTGTCTGTGGACCTTATGAGTCCGTATAGATTATCACAGTGATCAACCACAATTGGGGGTGGTTTGTGGGAGGGTAGTTGCTCCTGGCTACCAGACGGTCGGCTGACATTTTTGTTGCTGCCTGAGGTATTGTTAACGGCTTTTGTGTTGTCCTTGTTTATTGTTGATGCTTTATTTGGGGTGCTTTTGTTGTTGTTGCTAACTTGTCTTAAGCTGGAAGAAGTACTGGCTTCTTCAGAGACATTGGTGCCCACCGTTTGTGGGACTTCGACGGGTTCGGTGTCTGTGTCCATGTCCGACAGATCTTAGAATCGGTTGGCTGAGACATTGGTTTTAGGGCTGTTGGAGTTTCTAAGGATTTTGGTGACTGAATTTGGGGATCTGGAGTCAAGACGGCGTTTGTTTGCCGGTCTTGGGGACCACCAGACCTCTTCGTCTCCATTTATGACTGCTAGTTCCGGTTCCGGATCATGGCTTGAAGGTAAGATGTTGACGGGGGAGGCAATTGGTCGGCTTGGCTTAGCTGGCTTTTAGGCCTGGATTTTTTGTTGTTGCCGCGTCACAATCTTACTTATGTCAAATTCATCATCGGAGTCCGAAAGGCTAGACATGGTTCAAGTATAGGGCACAGCAGTGCACTGCTTTACCGACTTCTTGTATGTATGGGCCACTTGTACGGTTACCGATGAGGTGTCCGTGGCTCAGTGGGCAAGGCACAAGCCCCGCAGACGGGCAGCACCCGGCTCGAACCCACCAAGTGTCAGAGCAATTGAAATTTTGTTTTTTTTTCTTTTATTGAGATGTAATTATTCTCAAACTCAGTTTGACCTTGAACTTGATTCAAGTCTTCACAAAACCTTCACTTGTTTTTTCTTTTCGAATCACTTGTTATCGCGTTAAGCAGAGCTAACGGAGGTGGGATTCACAAAAGTAACAATTCTTGCCACTGAGGTGGACTTGTCCATAGACTCTTCCCAGTGAGATTCGCAGCGATGCAAAAACGCGTCAGCACTCCACGAAAGCATGATCGAGACTCTGACTACGACTCCGGGACCTACCGTTACTCCCGCGAGTTCAAGTTTGACGTAGTTGCCGCATCACGCTCTACGGACGAACAGTGTAAATTTTCCGATTGAATATCCCTGATAATAAATCTGATAAATTTTTATTTTGTACCTATTGATTTCTACTTAATATCAAGTGTAAGAACATTTTAATTAATTGGGTTCAACGTATATCCCCTTCAAATCTCAGTCCAGTGAATTTGTATACCAACAACAACATTTTCGTCAGTGTTCGTAAATAATTTCATTGTACTAAAGGGTTATAGTAGTAGAAAGTCAAATAAGGAGATCACCATATTTTTTTACAAATACCATCTGTGTGAAAAACTTCAGCAACGCGTGTCCGGGTCAGCTAGTTGTTTTAAAATAATCAATTAAGTACATCCTGTTTTTATGGAAAGTTCTGGGAGTAGTAGGAATTTCTTGAAGGAAATAAGCCTCAACAGCATAAGTTTCCTGGTGGCCAGAGGAAGAGGCAAAAATTGATCAAATTTATTGCAGGTTTTGATGCAATTTAGGATATGTTAGATTAGATGGCTGGCGGTTACCTCCTAGAGAGGTATCCCCCATATTTAGACCTCGCTCCCTTGTGATATAGTAGGCCGGATCTTATTCCCAATATTCGCAGAAAGGACTTATAGTCTATCATTTTCCCCACCCAGAGGTTTTGGTAAATTCTTCTATCTTCTAGTTGGGATGTTCCTCTCTTTGAGATTTTGGGCCAGAGTTGGCGGGCCAACTGGAAATGGGTTACTGTCCTACTGTACCCCATACAGTAGTATGGGTCTGACTAGAGACATGCCCCACTTGAGTCCTGTTGCTTTTTTGCAGATGAAAAGGTCTATAGCAGCCTCTTTTGACCTTTCTTCTATATTTCCTGTCCAGTATTACCCCTAGTTACTTGGCACTGTTTCTGTAGTCTCCTACAGTGTAGCCTTTGGTGGTTTATTCTTGGGGTGACGAGGGGCGGGATTTTTATTTCCTGCTGAAAAGAACTAACTCTGTTTTATGCATTTACTCCTAGGTTACATTGCCATTCGGCAAGGGTTTGTAATTTCGTGCTCATTAGATCACAGAGCGTCTGTGGGTATTTTCCTGTGAAGAGGATTACGGCGTCATCCGCATATGCCACTCCGCAGCCTCCCTCTTCCATCATACATAGAATCGAGTTGACATCTATGTTTTATAGGAGAGGGGAGAGGACTCCCCCCCCCCTGTGTCTAGAAGAAGACGTGTCTAGTTCTGAAGGTTAGTCATTGATCAATGAGCCCCACCATGTGGCTATCTAACCCACGGATCATCAGGGCCTGGTTATGGTGTTCGGAAGAACGTTTTTGAAAGCCTCTCGAACATCCGAAAAGGCTACCACGGCAAATTCCTTTTGAGAAGGAACCTATCTCTATTACGGAAATGAGCGCATGCAGGGCAGTCTCGATGGACTTACATTTGTTGTAGGTAAGTTGTGCGTTAGTGATGCCGGAGTGATAGTCGGAGCCGGCTGAGTCCTAAGGTTTGTTGGTCTTTCTCGTCAATATATAGTTTCGATTTCATGGGGGGACACTTGCTTTGGGCGGAGCATCCGCCTCCGCTTTTCGAATGGCCAAAATGGCCGCTTCGCTCTTTTTAAGAGGCCCAGGGTGCCTTATATTCAGATTTCCTTATATTTCAGATTATCTCCTCGTTTCCTGTTTTAGCTCTATTGAACAGGGTTCTGCTTGCCGTCGGGAGGGTTGCTAGTTCTGTAGACCACGAAGGTGCCCTTATTTGGTTTTGTTCTTCGGCATGCCACTCTTAAGGCATTTTTGCAGGCTTGAGTGAAATCTTGTACCAGAGGGTTCAGGTTTTCCGCGATGTGCGGATAGTCTGGTGGCTGTGTTGCAATGGTGTTCTATAGGATTTAATAACTTTTGCCCCAGTTGATTATTTTTTGGTTTTGAAAAAACTACTGGTTATTGCTATTAGGATTCAGAGATATTTCGATTTTCCTGTGGTCTGAGAAGAAGTGTTTTTCCAGGACCTTCCAGAGAGTTACATAATTGAGTACCTGTTTCGTTACCAGAGATCAATGGATTACTAGATAAATGGATTCCCTGCGATTCGGAATAATAAAAGTGGGGTCATTTCCACTATTGCACAGGATAAGATTTGACCTGAGAATGCAATTAAAAAGAAACCGCGGTCCTTTGCGTTTGAGCTCACCCAATGAGTATGGTGACCTTTGGAGTCACATCCTATTATAAGGCCTATGTTAAGCATATCGCTGTCTGGTACTAGTATCTCCACTTGCTCGGCTGGGTTCCGCCCTCTCGTACGCCATGACAGTACCCGGATTGGAGTCGGCTGAACTGGTAGCTGTCGCATTGCCGGTTACGCTGTAAAAATATTCATAAATGTTTTTAAACTAAAATGCAGGCTCTATTTTTAGCTTTTGAGCTAGCTACTAGCAGCTTTTTATCCCTGGTCGGTAGTCCCCAAACCCTTCCTTCTGCTAGCCATGGTTCATGAACTAGGATTATATAAGCTCCATTTTCTGCCAGATGACGCATAAGTGCAGCTGAGGCTGCTTTACAATAGTGGAGGTTTATCTGGAGAATCCGTAGAGACATCTTCGTCGTCTGAAAGGTCATCATCGAAGACCCGACTCGCAGCCACCCAGCTAAGCAACGACGCCTAGGTGCTCAATTTTCTATGCCTCAACGGGACAGGCAGGACATCGTATGGGTTTCAGGTTTACATTCGGCCCTCTTGATCCTCCTCATCTGACCCATATGATAATAGCTCTTTGTTCTCGGGCACAATTCTCCACAGCTTCATGTTATCGCAAGTAGTTGCTTTGACATTGGGACCCTCGATATAAGCGGCACTACGTACTTCGTACCTTCCATTTCGTTTCGGGGGATGACTCAACGCATCTAAGAGTTTATGCTCAGCACGGCCTTTAACAATTTGGAAATAACTTCCAAAATTGAAAGGTTGGTTCGCTCAAATTGTCCATTTCCGCGGGCTATACCAGTCGTAGTCCATATGCTCAACTTTATTTTGTTCTAGGAGCTCAGTAAATATGCCAGAAGTGAATGCGTATTATGCGATTGGGAAAACCCAAAAACAGCCCCTGTCCGCCTTTTAACAACTTCAGCGCCGGTAGATTTTGTAGGAAAGACCCACACAAACTTTGACAAGGCTTCCACTGCTACCAGAATGTATTTGTACTGAAGAATCCTGTGCTGTCTCCTGTTTAAGAAGACCTCTTGCTTCCCGAGTTTCTTGCTGTGAATAATCCATTGATACAGTTAGCAATAACCTTTGTTACCTTACTTTCGAGGTGTGGTATCCCAAAACTTCTGCTAAATAGAGTGCATTCTTTTTCTTGTCGAAATATGACCGACTTCGTGTGAGCTTTTAATTGTTTTTCTTGTCGAAATATGACCGACTTCGTGTGAGCTTTTAATAATCTCACGCTCCATCAGTATTGGCATTACCAGCAAGTCGTTACCTGCCCCAACCATGTATAAGAGACCACCGTTTATTTTAAATCTACGTACTGCTGGTGTAATCGTCGTCGACCTGAGATTTTCTAATTCTTGCTGAGATTTTTGTAGTGATGACCATGCTGCTGAGAGTATCAACATGTTTTATTCTGGCCGATGTCAGATTTAAGTCAGAAATGTGAAATCTTGCATGTAAAGAATCCGCGTGCCTACTTCTTTCGGTATGTCCTGCTTTGTAGTGGTATGTTTGAAAGCTGCACAGACCATTTCCAACTTGAACTTAACACCCAACAAATTATGACTGTACTTCTTCATGGCCAAAAAAGCTGCTTTAACCTCAAGATTATAGCTGTGACGCTTGGATTCAGCATCTGATGTCTTCTTGCTCCAAAAGGAAGCAGGGTATAACTGACCATCAATTACTTGCTTGACGGCTCCAACCCCATCTTTGGATGCATCAGTATGAAGTTCTGTCGACAAATCTCGAGCGTATATCTTCAAAACAGGCGCAGTTTTTAAGCACTGCTTCAGTTGTTCAAATGACTGCTGTTCGGCTGGACCAATATTAAACTCTGAACCCAATCGGCACGTCTAGAAATCCATTTGCAGTTTTTCAATAACCTCTTCCATTAGGGTACAGGTAAACAGTCCACTAAAAACATGCTATTGAGTTTTCTATAATCGATGCATACCCGTAAAGATCCATTTTTTCTTTTTTATGGCGACTAACCTGCTGGCTATGTACAGGTTGACTTTCGCACCACCTCTTGTTCAATGCAGTCACCTGCTTTTTGACTGCTTCTGCGCAAGCTCTAAGTTATTCACTTATATATTCTGCGTTTGTTTTTGAGGTTAAACTGCCCCATAATAAATATTGAAATCGAAGTTTGATTTGCTTATTTCGGCCACTGTCGGTTCCACCAGGAGTCAAGGCTGCAGTGCAGAAGGACGATTTCATCATCATGGTACAAGAGCCTTTGAAAATTTGGTTGCGTGGTACATTCACCACGATCCAGGTTAAGTTCGAGCGATTGAGTTCTAGTCGAATTGGGAGTTAATTATTCTGGAAGTTCTCCCAGCTTGCTGCGTGTTGACATCCGTGACAGCTGGGAGCGTGTTTGACGCGCGTTTTGACATTCAGATGGGAATGACTAAGTACTCCATGAGGCAAGCTGTACACTCCCCCCGTCTTGACGTCACCAACGGTCCCAGTGCTCCGTCAATGAAAATGGAAAATCGTCGCTCATGCAGTCAGGATTCACCGCTGGACCGCGGCATCCAATCTAGTTCCCGTGATTTGAAACTTGAACGAAACCTGAACAACGATCACGATAACCAGGACCCTGCAATCGACAAGTGCGCCTTCGCCAAGAATTCCGGAAAGAAGTTTCCCGTCAATCTCGCCACTCTATTTGTGAAGACTGCTATGTCTCCGGATATCGCCGTGGTTTTTGCTGTTGACGCTGACCAAACCAATAGGCCTTCAGATACGGCTGATGCCAAAATGGCCGTTTCCAAGTCCATCGCTGCCAGGCAACGGCCGCCTTCTATCAGGATTTGAATGCTGCAGTCGGCTTCAATCCGCATCGAACGTCTGGCTTAAGCGCTCGCTGGGTGACTCTGAGTCTGGATGGACACGACAGCCTACATCCGAGAATTATAGACCTTGTTATCATGAGCAAGATTATCTGATGGAACTGTCCCATGCCCCTGTGGATGTATGTTTAAAGTTGAATTTCCAACGAAGGGAGGATTTTGGGACTTGTGGCAGCATCAATTATTGTAATTATCACTAGTAAGTTATCTCAGTGTAATTAGCCGTCGCGTTCCACTAATTGCTTGTTATCAGCAGTTTCATCTTTTTTGATTCTCCCAGATTCGCATTAGTTTTTCTCTTGTATGTTAGGCATTCAGATGTATATTCTGCGTTTGTTTTTGGAGTTCGATTAGTTGGATTTGTTTAATTCGGACGCTATCAAAAAGCTGATAGCGTTGATCAGATCCAGTGTCTACCAGAAAATTGATTAGAGCCCCGTTTATTTCCATATCCTTCATACGGCTTCAATTACACGCATTTGAGTTTTTTCAGCGTTAGTAGGGCAATTGGTTGACATGCAATCGCTTTGATTGTAAGTGAAACATTTCGTTTGTTCTATGCAACACTTCCTTTAATGTGTTAAATAAATTTACATTTTTATACCCTTGCAGAGGGTATTATAATTTTGGTCAAAAGTGTGAAACGCAGTGAAGGAGACATCTCCGACCCTTTAAAGTATATATATTCTTGATCAGGATCACCTCCTGAGTCGATATGAGCGTCTGTCTGTTTCTACGCAAACTAGTCTCTCAGTTTAAAAGTTATAGAGTTGAAACTTTGCACACATCCTTCTTTCCTTTGCAGGCAGTATATAAGTCGGAAAGGCCGGGATCGGTCGACTATATACTATAGCTGCCATATAACTGTAACTTTGGTGTTTTTCAAGTTAGAGGGTTGGGAGTTTCGATGGATTCCTCTTTTGTCAAAATAATTCGATATGCCAAATTTCATAAGGATCGGCCAACTATATACGATCCGCTATATACCTAATAATATAAGATGCGTGGCGCCACATAGCGGACTGCGACTCAACTGCAAGGGTATATAAACTTCAGCTCCGCCCGAAGTTAGCTTTCCTTTCTTGTTAACATTATTATAAATATTTTTTATATAAAATTTCGCACTATAATTATCAAAGTTTACAATCTACATATAAAGAGTTATGCAATTATTTTATCCTTTAAATTTATTTAAAAATGCTCATGGTTATATATGTTATTATTATACCCTTGCAGAGGGTAATATAATTTTCGGTATATTCTCCGACCCTATCTTGATCTATATAAATCTCGTGTCACAATTTTTGTCTTCAATGGACTCCTAAACGACTTAACCGATTATAATAAAATTCGCACACCATGTGCAGTTCGATTCAACTTGAGAAATAGGATAGTTTAAATCTCAAATTATAGTCGCAATTTTAATTGATTGCTAATTATTTGTCTGTTATTATTTGACAGTCACAATTATTTGTTAACTCCAAATGATTCTAACAGATGTCTCTACCTTTCGACTGGGTTGAGTAAGTAATCAATAGATGGCGCTGCTATGGTAAATCTACGAACGTGTCATATAAGCTACATTTTAACAGCATAATTACCACGTGTTGTTGACGCTATAAAGTTAATTAAATTTATTTTTTAGTGAATGAAATACAGTATAATTCAATTATTTCCACTTTTTAAATTTTTGGTGTTAGCATAGCCGGCCACGTATTATTTAGACTGAAGTGTAAATTGAATTCATATTATAACTAGATATTGGGAACGGTAAAATAGAACTGCCACCAAATACTCGATGCATTAAACTACCAGACAATTTTTGCACTGTTGTTCAGGATAAAAATAAATTGATTCAGAATAATTATTTGAATCAGGAATGGCTTAGTCAACAGGCGATTTTGGCAGCCAAAAACGTTGATGTTAACGAAATTAACTTCCAGATACAACAGTTGTTACCATGCGATCTGATCTTTTAAATCAATCGATACTGTTGTTGATGAAAATAAAAGTGTACATATTCCGATTGAATTTTGAAATTCATTAGATATCCCTGGAATGGCACCACATAATCTTCGATTAAAGATTGGCTCCCCTAATATTCTCCTCCGTAATTTGAATCCACCTGAATCATGTAATGGTACGCGTTTGTTCATCAAAAAGATCACCGGAAACATTCTTGAACCATTTTGGCTGGGACGTTTAAAGGAAAAGTGGTCCTGCTGCCACGTATTCCGATGATACCATCAGATCTTACCATACCCTTCAAAAGGCTACCGTTTCCAATTCGTTTAGCTTTCGCCATATCTATAAATAAATCTCAAGGTCAAACAATGTCCATTTGTGGTTTAGATTTGAAAAATCCATGTTTTTTTCATGGGAAACTATATGTATGTTGCGTGTTCAAGTGTTGGGAAACCGTCGAATCTATTTGTGTTAGGTAAAGACAGGTTAACCAAAAACATTGTGCACCGATTGGTGTTAGATTAAATTGAAAGTATTTATAATTCAAAAAAATTGATATTAATGTTTAAAAGTTTAAGACTGTCTGCCTTGCCTACCTCATTCATGAGTTTAAGCGTCACATATTACACAGGCCGACAATTTCAAACTTTTTTTTTCCTCCGCACAGGTGTTCTCTGCAAAAAAATAATAACGTACACAATTACCTCGTAGAAATAAGGAAATATTTTGCAGAGTTTAAATATCCAGAAGTAGTACATTGTATCGAAAATAATTACGAACAATCAATTGCTACCTTTAAAAGAGATAACGATATCGAATGCCATCGATGAAAATATTTGAACAAATTTTTGGTATTGCAACTGGAAACGAATTTGGTAGCAATGCCTTGCGATATTTTGCAGGCTATATATTGTTTAAATTCTTGCAAAAAAATGATTGCGGAGCGTGTGCTGATCTATTGAAGAAAAATATAGACACACAATCCTGTACGGAAACCTTTATAATAAAAAAAATTACGACTGTGCAGACAAAACATTAAAACTTAAAGCTCCTTCGGATTCATTTTTATCTTTGATTGAAATACATTTTAATGTTTTCAAAAAAATTTTGACAAAAAGCAATATATAAACAGAATAAAGAAAACAATTATTAAATCATTTATATCCTCAACTGAAAAATCCAGCATATGTATATTCAGATTGGTTTTCGGTTACCCATCCCTGTTATGAACACAGGATGAAAATGCTAAATGGATTTATTTTAATATTGCTGAGGAAAAACAGTAAATGGCTAACAGAAAAAATGTCAAAAGAAAAAGCTGTATCTACAGCAAGTTCAAGAAAAATAAAAATACTCAAAGAATAATTTTTGTTTTTATTAATTTCTCATTTTTTTTGTATTAGGTAGGAGTAGGTCTTGTTCGGTGGGGAACAAGGAGATGGCCAAATTATTTTGGTATCTCAAGTCGACTCGTAAGGGCCTGCAATGGCCTGCTCGTGGTGTTCCCTGGATACCGAATAAATACATACATATATATGTATCTATATCGGTAACCAATTCGAGCGTCGTTTTTTTTTTTTTAGTCAGCTGTTTTTGTTTATCCTCACACCCCTAAAAATCATCCATCAGAAGAGTATGCAAGCGCCATCCACTTGCAACAACAACTCAAATGAAATCTGCGTTTTAAGTGATGCCGACTGAAATATACCCTGTTTCTACATTAGTGTATAGATTTGTATTCATTTGTAGATATATATATAAAAAAAAACATTTTACTGCTACCACTTAATCGTATTTCAGCGTACAAATATTAAAAAATAAAACATATTTTCTTTCATCATTTGCCGTATAATATATACCACAATTTTCTTAGGGTAGCATGACTAAAAAGTTACAAAAATCAAAAATGTTTGCTGGCTTCAAATTTTGAAGTGGTGGGCAAAACGCACACATTTATAACATTTGATTGTGTGCGTAAGCAGCGAAAAACAAAGAGAGCAACCCATTCACTGAGCGAAAAACTTTGTGTACTAATTCGTTCATCGGTAATTTTGTAAATATTGCACAAAATAAGGTACTTTTTGTATTTTTCAGACTTGTATAATGAATTTACACAATTATAATAATAAAATATGAAAATATAATACAAAAATAAAAGAAAAAATACGAACTATAATAAAATTAATAAAGATAATAAAAAAATATTTCCTAGATAATATTCTTAAACAAATTAAGCATTGCGCTTCCCCATCCATATTTTCTATAAAGAAAAATTTTTCTTCCCAAATTTCAAGAAACATTTTTCTCAGTGATTTTTTTGTCGCAATGGTCGTGCTCCAGTGAGGTCCGATCATCGAATAAATTCATTTTCATTGGTAGAACAGAATATTTTTGGCGCTCAAATGAAATGAAATGAGAGAAAAATGCCAACTTTGGCCCTCTCACGAAAGCTAATGAGAGTGCTTCGGAGAGGAGCGAGCTCGCTCATACTGTGCGTGTGCCGGCAGCGCTGCAGCAGAATTTTTGGCCCTATGCTCGCGAGTTATGGGAAATGAGAGTTTGCCCACCACTGCTTCAAAACGAAGTCGAACGCACACAAATGAAACCGTGTGTGTGAATGTGTGAGCACGCATACATATAAAGATCGGTTTAACCGCGAAAGAACCTTCTTGATGATGCGCCTCTCTGCGACTGAACAACCAAAAAAGTTCAATGAGATTATGAGCGTAAAAATGAGCGTAAGAATGAGAGTAAGATTCTCTCTGGGGCCTCCGGGGGCCTGTCGCAAGAAATTTTTGCGTCCATTTTCGTTGTATGAAATGGGAAGTCTATATGTTGTATGGTTAGTGATTATACTTAATATACTTAATTTGTAATAAATTTAAATGGAAATAATAAATCTGATAAATTTTTATTTTGTACCTATTGATTTCTGCTTAATATCAAGTGTAAGAACATTTTAATTAATTGTGTTCAACGTACATCCCCTTCAAATCTCTGTCCAGTTTAATTGTCTCTATTTCTTCGTCACCTGCCCGAATACCTTTTCTTGATATACGAAACCTTAAATATTTATTGTTTGAATGCATGAACTCGCACTTGTCGATTCGCAATTCAACATTTTTCTCAGCCATTCTTTTAAAAACTTCTTTTAGCGTTCTTAAATGTTCGTCTATATCTGTGCCCGCTACCATAATGTCTTCCATATACACTATCACTTTGTTCTCTCTAATTAAATCTGAAAAAATTTTATTAACAAAACGTTGAAACACAGCTGGTGCATTTTTTATACCCATGGGCATTCTTAAGAATTCATATTGGCCCAACTCTTCATTCACATGAACATGACAATAACCATTTTAAGGTTCAATTTAGAAAACACAGTCTTATTTACCAGTTTGTCTAGCAAGTCATCTATAAGTGGCAATGGATAGTGGTCTTTCATTAATATTTTATTCAATTTACGATAATCAACGCACAGTCTTAAGTCGCCCGTCTTTTTTTTAAACAGTATAATTGGTGAAGCATATTCAGAATCGCTGGGTCTTATAATTTTGTCTTTTAAGTACTCATCTAACAATTTCAGTAATTTTTCTTTTTCTATATATGAAAGTAGTCTGGGTGAACAGCTAAGAGGTTTTGAATTTTCCAATAAAATTTTATTTTTAATTAGTTCTTTTTTAATTACTGGAGTACTTGGCCTTTACGCATTTGTATACAAAGTCTTAAATATTTCATTAAAATTACATTTCCCTGCATAAACCACATTTTTCTCCAGATGTAATCCATTTCATCTTCTTCTAGTACATTTATACATAGCATTTGCCTATCAAAATTTTCTTGTTGCACTGCACAGTTGCTGAAATAATCAGTACTGCTTTCATTATCAGTTACTATTTTTGACAATTCCTTTCTATTCGTCAACTTACATAAAAGTTGATGGTTTTTATTTATAACATTTTTTTTTAACAATTTCTCTATTACATCTTCGTTCTCTAACATTCTGTCCATATCATGTCCATGTCCATTTTCTTTTAACCTTGTGCCCATAATTTATTATTTATTATGCTTAAACTTTGATTCCCAACAATTTCTTTTTTCTCAAATTTGACTGTTTCCGTATGCACATGCAACAATTTGTTTGGATCCAAACCTGACTTGTTATACCCTTGCAGAGGGTATTATAATTTTGGTCAAAAGTGTGCAACGCAGTGAAGGAGACATCTCCGACCTTATAAAGTATATATAAATTAATATGATGTGGTTAAGTGATGAACCGCCGTCGACAATTTCCACTCCAACTAACAAGATATGGTAAGGTGATGATTCGGACAACGGGCCCTTTGATGACTTCTAGTCGGCTGGCCGTAGAATATCAATTAGGAAGATTATGTTGGAGGGATGAATGTCCCTCTTTATCTGCTGGCGCAGATAAGTGTTTTACGACGGATCGTCGGAGTTTCAATGTAGGAGCGATGGCTCTTTATTTCATAAATGCAAAAACAGAACTGAACTTAAGAACTAACAAAAGTGAGACTCATAGCGGCCACTCCAATGGCAGTGCTTGCCGGCTATGCACGAGCTTCCGGCCAGACGCTGGGTCAGCAATTTGGCCGGAGCGAGCTTTCGGACGATCGGTCATTGCCGTCGCCCGGTTGACTTAGTTAACTACTCCCCCTCCAGATTAAAGCCGCCCTCGGCCGACCCTATTTGGGCAATCACTTCCTTTAGTTGGGCCGTGGATCTCTTGGCCTGGGTGACTCGCCAATAAGTGAGGCCGATACAAACGACGGGCAGCAAATTGCTCCCGCGACTAGCGCTATCTGGTGCGAGCGGTAGTTGTTGACATCTTCCCCAAATCTCTTGATATGCTCCAGGTTACGTTCACTCAAGCGGTGAAGGTATGGGAGGCTGAGAATATTGTGCTCCAGAGAAATGTTCAGGGAAAGCGAGCTGGCTACTCCTGGTGCCCTCTTCTGGGCCATATCATGATTGATATATCGGGTTTCATTAACCGTGGCACTCTCGATGAAAGTGATAAGGTGTGTTCCTTGCAAGTAGATGTAAGTGCCATTATCGACACTCACACGAGCCGGGCGATCGTTTATGATGAGGATTCCCTCGTCCACAAATGTGATGGGATGCAGATCGCTATGCTGGATGTCGCAGTGCGCAGTGCCCACCCGCGTGGAGTTCCTGAGCGCAAGATCTTCTCAGCGCCAGTTGGCAAAATGTTACTCCCGATGACATGGAGCAGTTTTTTACCGTGTGGATCTCTCCATCGCAGTCCGCTATGACCTTGTCCTCCAGTCTGAGCATTGTGTCGTGATGTGACACGGGAAAAATTGTAATTTTGACGCAAGCTGACTTAATTTTAGGAAGCTTAATAATGAAATGAATAATGTTAGTGGATTGTAAAACTTTAACGGACGCAACGGACAATATATCTTTGATGAGGGTATCTGTGGGCTCCTCTATCCACATACTTTACAGGTCTGCATGATCTAGTATGCTAGGGCTAACTATATTGATTTTGGCGAGCGCTATTGCAAGCAATAAATTCTGCAGCTTCATTGTAATCATCCTATTCCGAGATAATAACATCTCGTATAGGTGTCCCAAATCAATTTGGGATTCTTTAGCCGACCTCAGAATTCGATTGACTGTGCTAGTAATGTTAATTATCTGTTCCTGTACTTTACTGTTAATATTGACCTGTCTATTGTTTGCATTAATGCGTCTGGCGTTCCCGTCACTACCTTTAACGCCGCTCCCAAGAAGTCTAAACTCCTAGCTACTCTATGGTGGATGCTCAGTGACTCGAGCAGGTCACGCAGGTGAGCGACATCTACCTTCAAAAATTTCTGCATGTGTGACTGGGGAAACATGTGAATCATGTTATTAGTCTCTTCCACCACGTGCCTGTATTCTGAGAGATTTGCCGTGTGTCTTACGAATGCAACTTCTTCCCATACTAATATTCGACCAACAATGATGGGAATGTATTTGGCCTGCGAGTAGTCCGTGACGTGTGCCGATGTTAGGGTCAAAAGGAATAACAGAGGTATAGTAGTGAACCTGTAATTTTCGGATTCATTGTAGTGTTTTGCAAAATTTAAGAAGCCCACCACCAAGCATATAAAATAAAGCGTAGAATAGCCTAAGTAAAAACAATGATAATGACAAATAAAAAATAAGAAAACTTATGCCAAGTGGCTAGGAATAAAAAATGTGAAAAAAGGTGGTAAAAAATTATCAGACGAATCAAGTCAACATGACCATGCCTCGTCTACCTAAGGTTGTCCTTGTGGACCATCCTCCCCTTAATGAGGACTGTGGTCCCCATGTCCGCTTCTACAACTTTCTCTTCACACAATGAAGAGAGTTTGTTGCCTAGTCGCCTGTTGGATTTTACTAGGACTTTTTCGCCAACTTCGAACACCCTGTTTTGTCGGGAAGCATTTTCCCTGTTCCTGAGCTTATCTTGGGCGATCCTAATCTTATCCTGAATCTCATACAGTGGTTCTTCCGATTGTGTTTGTATCACGTCGGCCGGCCTCTTGTCGATGACCGAATGGATTGATTTATTGTACCTGGCTGTGGCCAGTAAGATTAGCTCGACGGTGTCACTGATGCCTTTATCAATTTTAAGGCATCTGGCGAGCTCCACCAGAGTGCCGTGGAAGCGCTCCACTTGTCCGTTTGAGGTACTGTGGTGGGGCGGTGCGTTTGAAACGTTAACGCCGAAATGGTTTTCCAGCATGGTCAAAATGGTGTGCGATTTTAACGATGGTTCGTTGTCGCAATATATGACCTATAATATATTCGACGAACAGCGGGCTTCCTCCAGAGTTATCTGGTTTTGGAAGCAATTTAGAGGCTTGTCCGTTGATGGGATAATGTGGGTTAGCGACAGCTCACTGTGAATTGTGGCCGCGCTTGAAAATGCCTTTTCCTCTTCTACAACGTTGAGTTGTTGCCTCGAGAGGGCATCTGCAACGAGGTTGTCTTTGCCAGGCAAGTAATGAACCTTGGCACCATACTTATCGATGCGTTCTTTCCACCTTTTAATTTTCGTATTCGGATTAGAATCCGACACCGCGTAGGTCAGCGGTTGGTGGTCAGTGTAGACATTTATGTCTTTGACTCCATACAGGTAGTGACGCAGCTTTCCTAGTGCCCAAACTATGGCTAACAGCTCCCTTTCGTTGGTAGCTTAGTTAACCTCTCTGCCCTTTAAGGTTCTGGAGATCATAGTGATGGGTCGTCCCTTTTGGGAAAGCACTGCGCCAATGCCGTATGCCGAGGCATCTGTCGTTAGATCAAATGCCATTTTATAATCGGGATAGCTTAGGATGACATCCTTTGAAGCCAGAATGTTACGCAACTTATGGAAAGCAAGCCGTTGCTGCTCGCTAAATTGCACCTGGATATTCCTGGATCTGTGCCTACTGACACTTCCATGCTCCTCTTTAAGTATTTCAGATATGGGCCTAGCTATTGATGCGAAATCTTTGATGAAGCATCGGTAATAACTGGCCAGGCCAAGGAACGATCTCACCTCGAATACATTTTTGGGTTCGGGGAATTCTTGTATGGCCTTGGTTTTTTCTGGGTCTGTTGGGGTACCTTTATTAGTGACAATAAAGCCCAAGAAACTAACGTTCTTTTTAAAGAAACGCGATTTTTGTGCTGACACCCTCATGTTGGCGTCGAACAGGCTCTTAAGAACCCAATCCACATGCCGTATGTGGACGTTTTCGTCCTCTGAAAAAACGATGACATCATCAACATAGACATAGCTAAATTTGCCAATCTGCTCTCGCAGTATGTCGTCGATGGTTCTTTGGAAGATGCTGGCAGCATTCTTCAAACCAAACGGAAGCCGGCGAAACTCGTACTTTCCTCCGTTAACGGAAAAGGAAGTCTTTTCGCGGTCACGCTCTGCCAAAGTGATCTGGTGGTAGCCTGACTTCAGATCAAGTGTCGTGAAGTATTTGGCTTTGCTTAAATTCCCTAGTATCATAGAGATATTTTACATGGGATAGCGATCGGGTATCGTCCTCTCTTTCAATTTGCGAAAGTCCAACACGAGTCGCATTTTGCGGTTGCCCGCTTCGTCAGTGCCCTTTTTGTCTACTACCCATATTGGGTTATTGTAGGAGGACTTTGACTTTTGTATTATGCCATTTTTTTAGCAACTCTTGGATTTCGCTGTTGACAAAATCTGCAGCCCCCATTGGGTATGGGTAAAGCTTTGCATAAATGGGCTCCTCGCTTACCGTCCTGATGCTACCACCGACGTGTTGTAAGGCAGGGCCTCGTTGGGGTTTGCGAAGGCTTTCTTTCGTTTGCCTAGCATTTTAATAAAGGCCTATTTAACTAGAGGCGGCGCGTCCGAGCAATCAATGTTGGTAAAATTGACGTCGGGGCACGATTGGAACTCTAACTTTTCTTCTTTGGAGCCCCATTTGAGGTGGCCGGAAGCTAGACAAAGCGATGCCCCTGCCTGTTTTAACAGGTCAAGACCAATTATGGCATCAAAGGAGGACAAATCTGCAAATATGAAGAACGTGGCCTTCAAGTTAAATAGGGAAACATAACACTTTTTAGGGATAGTGGTGACACCATGGATCGAATGTATCGTGAATGGCGATTCTACTGGGCGGACACCTTTCAATCCCTCGTAAGGACGGATGCAATTTTTTGCCGCGCCCGTATCTATTAAAAGTCTCATATCTACCCCCGCTACTCTTCGTCTGATGACAGGTAGCAGGGATTTTCCCCTAAAAAATTAATTGCGTCCGAATCATATTCATGGATAGCATCGTCACTGACTTCTTGTACCGCGCTTGAAGCTGCGGCGGTGTAATCTTCGGTTTCGTTCGGGCCCTGAGTAATGTGGTTTACCTTCTGCCTTTTGGGCGGGCCGGATCGATCGGATCCCTTTGATGACTTCTAGCCGGCTGGCCGTAGAATATCAATTAGGAAGATTATGTTGGAGGGATGAATGTCCCTCTTTATCTGCTGGCCTAGAGACTCAGTCAGATATGTAATGATAAGTGTTTTACGACGGATCGTCGGAGTTTCAATGTAGGAGCGATGGCTCTTTATTTCATAAATGCAAAAACAGAACTGAACTTAAGAACTAACAAAAGTGAGACGCATAGCGGCCACTCCGATGGGCAGTGCTTGCAGGCTATGCACGAGCTTCCGGCCAGACGCTGGGTCAGCAATTTGGCCGGAGCGAGCTTTCGGACGATCGGTCATTGCCGTCGCCCAGTTGACTTAGTTAACTTATATTCTTGATCAGGATCACCTCCTGAGTCGATATGAGCATGTCCGTCTGTCCGTCTGTCTGTCTGTATTGTTTGAATGCATGAACTCGCACTTGTCGATTCGCAATTCAACATTTTTCTCAGCCATTCTTTTAAAAACTTCTTTTAGCGTTCTTAAATGTTCGTCTATATCTGTGCCCGCTACCATAATGTCTTCCATATACGCTATCACTTTGTTCTCTCTAATTAAATCTGAAAAAATTTTATTAACAAAACGTTGAAACACAGCTGGTCTTAAGAATTCTTAAGAATTCTTCTTCTTAAGAATTCATATTGGCCCAACTCTTCATTCACATGAACATGACAATAACCATTTTAAGGTTCAATTTAGAAAACACAGTCTTATTTACCAGTTTGTCTAGCAAGTCATCTATAAGTGGCAATGGATAGTGGTCTTTCATTAATATTTTATTCAATTTACGGTAATCAACGCACAGTCTTAAGTCGCCCGTCTTTTTTTAAACAGTATAATTGGTGAAGCATATTCAGAATCGCTGTGTCTTATAATTTTGTCTTTTAAGTACTCATCTAACAATTTCAGTAATTTTTCTTTTTCTATATATGAAAGTAGTCTGGGTGAACAGCTAAGAGGTTTTGAATTTTCCAATAAAATTTTATTTTTAATTAGTTCTTTTTTAATTACTGGAGTACTTGGCCTTTACGCATTTGTATACAAAGTCTTAAATATTTCATTAAAATTACATTTCCCTGCATAAACCACATTTTTCTCCAGATGTAATCCATTTCATCTTCTTCTAGTACATTTATACATAGCATTTGCCTATCAAAATTTTCTTGTTGCACTGCACAGTTGCTGAAATAATCAGTACTGCTTTTATTATCAGTTACTATTTTTGACAATTCCTTTCTATTCGTCTTACTTACTTACATAAAAGTTGATGGTTTTTATTTATAACATTTTTTTTAAACAATTTCTCTATTACATCTTCGTTCTCTAACATTCTGTCCATATCATGTCCATGTCCATTTTCTTTTAACCTTGTGCCCATAATTCATTATTTATTATGCTTAAACTTTGATTCCCAACAATTTCTTTTTTCTCAAATTTGACTGTTTCCGTATGCACATGCAACAATTTGTTTGGATCCAAACCTGACTTGTTATACCCTTGCAGAGGGTATTATAATTTTGGTCAAAAGTGTGCAACGCAGTGAAGGAGACATCTTCGACCCTATAAAGTATATATAAATTAATATGATGTGGTTAAGTGATGAACCGCCGTCGACAATTTCCACTCCAACTAACAAGATATGGTAAGGTGATGATTCGGACAACGGGCCCTTTGATGACTAGTCGGCTGGCCGTAGAATATCAATTAGGAAGATTATGTTGGAGGGATGAATGTCCCTCTTTATCTGCTGGCGCAGATAAGTGTTTTACGACGGATCGTCGGAGTTTCAATGTAGGAGCGATGGCTCTTTATTTCATAAATGCAAAAACTGAACTGAACTTAAGAACTAACAAAAGTGAGACGCATAGCGGCCACTCCAATGGGCAGTGCTTGCAGGCTATGCACGAGCTTCCGGCCAGACGCTGGGTCAGCAATTTGGCCGGAGCGAGCTTTCGGACGATCGGTCATTGCCGTCGCCCAGTTGACTTAGTTAACTTATATTCTTGATCAGGATCACCTCCTGAGTCGATATGAGCATGTCCGTCTGTCTGTCTGTCGGTTTCTACGCAAACTAGTCTCTCAGTTTTAGAGCTATCGAGTTGAAACTTTGCACACATCCTTTTTTTCCTTGCAGGTAGTATATAAGTCGGAACGGCCGGGATCGGTAGACTATATCCTATAGCTCATATAACTGATTGATCGGAAATGCCATAACTTTGGTGTTTTTTAAGTTAGAGGGTTGGGACTTTCCACACATGTTATATTTGACCAAAATATATTATGTACAAAATTTCATATTTTTAAAAAGTCATGGCTATCTAAAACGGTTTCTTTGTTCAAAACGTATCTATTGCAGGTTTAGCTTGTTTAGTAAAGCTTTACGGAAGTTGTAGATAGCCATGACTTTTTAAAAATATGAGATTAAAAACTCAAATTTAATCGAAGAAAATATTGTTTAGCCACCTATATTAAATTCAATAAAATTATTTCGAGTTTTTCCTTAAATCCAAAATTAAAAAATGGTATAATCCACTGATTTCAATAAGAAAAAATAAATCTTCCATAGAAAAATGTTTGGGGAAAAATCATAGAAGACCAAAAATTAATGTAGAAAATCTGAGATTTCAACTTTGGATGAGTATTCCAAAGATATGGTAACTGCTAGATACCATTTTTTAATTTTACTTGGTACACATACATTTCAAAAATGATATGTACTGGAAATAATGATGGTCATCGCCATTACACGGCCTACATAATTCAATATATGGTAAAATTTGATCAATTTCTTCTCTTAGGTGTACCGCGGAAACGGTGGGTGATAGAACCTATGTTTGTTCTGGACTTTGGTTCAGGGGAGCCTAAAGGTTATGGAGCAAATTATGCGTGGAGGAAAAAAAAGTTGGAAATTGTCGGCCTGTGTAATAAAAGATGCGTGGCGCCACCTAGCGGACTGGGACTCAACTGCAAGGGTATATCAACTTCTGCTCCGCCCGAAGTTAGATTTCCTTTCTTGTTTTTATCTCAAATGGTAAAACCCCTTCCAGAGTATACATGTAAATAGTATAGCCACAGGCATACATAAAATCTCTACCCAAAATAATATCATTGACTGGTCGGCAACAAAAATTAGTTCAAAATTTATTTTTATTGATTCTTTTCATATAAAACATAAGGTTTTGCCAAATACTTTAAGTCGGCTTTTTTTCAGTCCATAATATGTATTTAATACTACATCTAATGAGATTCCTTTTGGGCCGAACGATTTTTTCAAAAAAGAAACTGCACTGCCTGAGTCTACGAGCACTTCTGTATTACTTCTGTAATAAAACTGTAATTAACAGTTTAATTTTGCTTAAAAAATAGATTTTAAAATACCTTACATGGTTGTTTAACTCGCTGGATTTCATTCTCATCGCGCTTTGGCTCACCCAGTGACCCATCTTGCCGTATCCTTCATATGATCCAGAGACTCTCTTCGGCTTGCGGCAATCTCTCTAAAAATGACCTCGCGAGTTACAGTTGAGGCACCGGTCGTTTTTTCCGTTGGGCACCGTTCCGGTAAAGAAAAGTTTTCCGTTCCAGAAAATTCCATCGTTGCTTTCTTTGCTAAAGCCAATGATGTGGCAAAACTTTTTTGCATGCTCTGTTTCTCTCTCCCTCTCCTTGTGTATTGATGTTAAACTGTCTCCTGCGCCGTCATTTCTGACTTCTCAATTGTTGCCGCTGCTTACTGCCAATAAGCCTTTGTCGCTGCCGTCGCCGCTCTCTGCATCATTGTCACCCTGGTCTTCTGCGTCGTTGCCATTCCCTGCTGATCGATGTTGCTGTTTTGGCGATGTTTCTAGTCGCATTTGGTGTAACTTTTTATTTTTATACCCTTGCAGAGGGTACTATAATTTTGGACAAAAGTGTGCAACGCAGTGAAGGAGACATCTCCGACCCTATAAAGTATATATAAGTTAGCTGAAGTTAACCGCGCAACGGCAATGTCCGCAATTTGTTGCTCTGGCCAAACTGCTGACGCAGCGTCTGGCCGGATGCCCGTGCATAGCCGGCGAACCTGCATATTTGCGTGGCCGCTATGAAATATATTTTTGTTAGCTTTAAGTTTCAGTTTGTACTTGAGTCTCACACAATAAAGAACTCAATTCACTTGTAAAATTGGTTACTCAGCCTCAAGGGCGGTAACAAAGGAGTTAGTAACTCCCAACATACCTTCCAGTGAGAAGGAAGAACCCTAGGCAACCGCCAGGGATATCATATCACCCTCTACTGAAGACATCCTCTCCAGCAACGGACATACAACTATCCTTACCCCTTAATTTAATTAATTTATCTTCTTGATCAGGATCACCTCCTGAGTCGATATGAGCATGTCCGTCTGACCGTCTGTCTGTTTTTACGCAAACTAGTCTCACAGTTTTAGAGCTATCGAGTTCAATCTTTGCGCACATCCTTCTTTTGTTTGCAGGCAGTATATAAGTCGGAAGGCCGCGATCGGTCGACTATATCCTACAGCTGCCATATAACTGATTGATCGGAAATGCCATAACTTTGATGTTTTTTAAGTTAGAGGGTTGGGACTTTCCACACATGTAATATTTGACCACAATATATTATGTACAAAATTTCATAAGGATCGGCTGACTATATACTATAGCTGTCATAGAACGATCGGAATTGGCATAACTTTGGTGTTTTTTAAGTTATAAAGATGGGACTTAGTACAGATTCTATTTTGGACAAAATAATCTGGTTTGCCAAATTTCATAAGGATCGGCCGACTATATCCTATAGCTGCCATATAACTGAACGATCGGAAGTGGCATGACTTTGCTGTTTTTTATGTTTGTAAACATTTTTTATGTCAAGTGCATCTACAATATGAGTGACAACTGCATTTTCTGTTATTTATCCTACACAGGATATTTTTTTCATAAAGAGCATATACTCGTGGAATGTCTCTTCCTTCTTTTTCTTTCTTTCATGTAGGTGCTAATGTATATCTGTGCTATTTACGGTACACTCAAATTCGTCGATTAACAAATTTTTAATTTCTTTGTACTCACATACACTTTCAGCGTCAATGAATACTTTTTCTGGACTGATTATTTTATAACGAGCTTCTACATATTTTTATTTATATGTAAGCTCATGTGTATCTGCATTTCTTTCGAAAATATTAAACCATTTAAATCGGTTTTGTTTTGCCATCGCAATCTCTCACAACTTTTTCAAAAGTATTGACATTTATTTTTTCTTTGCTTTCTCGTTTCTCTTCTATTCCTATTTTACAATGTAACAGTGATTTTGAACTTTTGAAGTGACATAGTAGTAATTGTTTATTGGGTCGAGTATATCACAAAACCATGTTTGAAATATTTGTAACTCCCTCAAAATCTTGATTTTTGGTTAAAAAACACTTTTTTGCCCTTAAAAATTCCTGAACGCGTTTTTTTCAACCGATTTCAAAATTTTCGGTGTTTTTCAATAGTTAAATGTTGTAGCTTTTGAAAAAATATATATCTTCGATTTTGTTAAACAAAAAAACAAAAATTTTTACACCTGAAACTGAAGGTTTCCCAAAAAAAGTCAATTCAACCTAGAGTAAGAATAAGAGTATATTGCTTTCTTCTGACAAAAATTTTGTCATTTATGCCACAGTCAATAAAACCATGAGAGCACTATAAGAAGAAGGGCGTATTCCAAAAATCCGAAAAACACGAATAAAAGTCGAAAACTTCAGTTTCAGGTGTAAAAATTTTGTTCTTTTTGTTTAACAAAATCGAAGATATATTTTTTTTGTAAAGCTACAACATTTAACTATTGAAAAACACCGAAAATTTTGAAATCAGTTGAAAAAAACGCGTTCAGGAATTTTTAAGGGCAAAAAAGTGTTTTTTAACCAAAAATCAAGATTTTGAGGGAGTTACAAATATTTCAAACATGGTTTTGTGATATACTCGACCCAATAAACAATTACTACTATGTCACTTCAAAAGTTCATTCACTTTTGTTTTTTTTTGCAACACTGTGTTATCAACGTGAGTAAAGCATTATTTCTTCTATCTTTGTCTCAACTGCACTCATGCTGTTTACTGGCTCTGTCGTTGCCATGGTGATGTTCTACTTGACTGCGTTCGAAGTATTTGCTATTTCTCGCTCTGCATTTTGTTCTTTTTTCGTCGTCGTTTTGCATTTGCTTGGCGTATATATAATTTTCCGCATATTTTTGTACTTTATATCGGCTGTTTATTGTTTACTACAGCCAGGTTGAACGTTATATTGGCTGTTACCGTTATTATTTACTATGTATCGGCTATTCACTGTTACTGTTCGCTAAGACCGGGTTGAGTCCCCATGTGTGAAGATGTAATTGAACATAATGTTATGCTATGTTTCATAGAAGAGGGTAGAGGACTCTCCCCTGTGCGTGTCTAGACGTGCCTAGTTCTGCAGGTTAGAAGTTTATCAATGAGCCCCACCAGGTGGTTACTAACCCAAGAGTCGTCAGGGTGCTGGTTATGGTGTTTGGGAGAACGTTATTGAAAGCCTATTGAACAGGGCTCTGCTTGCCATTGGGAGGGTTGCTAGTTCTGTAGACCAACCGCATTTAAGGCATTTTTGCAGGCTTACGTGAAAACTTGTACCTGAGAGTTCAGGCTTTCCGTGGTGTGAGGATAGTCTGGTGGCGGTGTTGCAATGGTGTTCGATAGGATTTGATAATTGTTGGCCCAGTTGGTTATTCTTTGATTTTGAAAAACTACTGGCTTTGTGATATTATGATTAAGGGATACTTCGATGTATCTGTGGTCGGAGAAAGAGTGTTTCTCTATGACTTTTCAGAGATTAACATGATTGAGTACCTGTTTCGTTACAAGCGCCAGATAAATGGATTCCCTGCGATTCGTAATAATAAAAGTGGGGTCATTTTCCCTATTGCACATGAAAAGATTTTGCGTGGTTCCCACAGCAGCACACCTCCCGTCCAACTGAACAAGGGACGCTGCCACGTAACGTACGGCTCGAATCGCGGGAATAGATCCGAGATAGTTTTAGAGAAGAGTAAGATACACGAGGAAGAGTGTTGCATAGATAAGGCGCTTAGTATAAGGGATCTAAGATTGTGGAGCAAAGTGACAAGATATAGTAGAGACCATTGTAGTCCGAACATAATACCCTGAACGGATCGTGTTGGGCATATGTCGAACTACAATGACTGAGGAGTAGAGGACTAAAGTTTCTAGTCCTTCTACTAGAAACGTTAAAATTTAAGCGTCTCAGTAAATGCTGGCTGTCTACATTACCATAAATATGATTATATAGAAACATGACACCCAGCATCGTTCTACGGTTTGATAATGATGGTAAGTAGATTAATAAAAGTCTTCTATGATAAGAGGGGAGGTGAAGACTTGCATCCCAATTAAGTCCCCTAAGGGCGAAAGTCGGGAAGTTTTTTTGTGTAGATTCTATGTGATCTCGGTGTACTCAGTATTTAATAAAACCAAGCACACCCATAGCTTTATTAACCATGGTAGATATATGGTAATAGGACACCCAGATCGTTAAACTGAGTTAATCGTTCTAAGGCGTTCCCATAGAGAAAGTACATAGCCTGGTGAGGACTAGATTGATAAAATGCCATGAGCTTACATTTCGATCCATTAAGCTTAAGGTTATTTGCTAAACACCAATTTTAAAATTTATCCAAATCGGATTGAAGTCTAGACTGGCCCCTAGTGAATTTATACTGAAGACAAAGTGTACATAAGTACAAGTGAATCAGTGAAGGCAAGGGGCAAGTCGTTCATAAACAGTGTAAAATGTAAGGGTCCAAGATGGCTTCCTTGGGTAACATCTTTAAAGAAGACAAGTTGGGTTCTTAAACATAAGTAACTTGAAATCCAGATAATGAGATCTGTTGGGAGTCCCACAAGACTGAGTTTACTTATAAGAAGCGAATGGTTAACAGAGTCAAATGCTTTACTGTAATCAGCGTAGATGACGTATGTTTGCAAGCCATTTCGGAAGCCATCCGTGACAAAAGATGTTAGCTCCAATAAGTGAATAGTGGTGGAACGGCGCTTTATTAAGCCATGCTGGTACGAAGATATTATTGAACTGCATAGGTGTTGCAAATGTGGAGTTTGTTTTTTTTTTATTTGGTTGTTGCAATTGTGAAATTCTTCAAAAAGCTTTGGAATTGCTGAAAATTTAGAGATGCCTCTATAATTTGCAGCGACGGATTTTTTCCATTTTGTAAGCAGCGGAATAATGTAAGATTTCTGCCACTTAAGGGGAAAGATCGAAGTCTGCACAGATAAATTAAAGAGTTTAAGGAGCGGTTTGCACAGAGCCTCGGCGCAGTTCTTCAGAACACAGACTGTCACTCCATCGAATATAACTCCTATAGCATTCTGCGTTATACACGGTGAAATTGGACCGAGCTACTAAGTAATTTGATTAACTCTTTGTGCAGCCAGATAATTTATGTTTATTTAAAAGTCTACTCATGACGTTCTTTAAATTTGATGGTGCCTATTATACCATTCGTTGATGCGGATGGATGTTTCCACGGCACGCAAGCGTCGAAAAATATATTCAAGGGGTAATAAAACTTTTTCAGAGCTGTATCAGCATACAGCTTGGGAAGTTTGCTACGTAACCCTCTAGTATTCTGATTGGTATGTGTTAGTGAAGAAATTAGTTTTTTGAAATTGAGGAAGATGAGGTGAAAAATTAGTCAGTGGTCATAACATGTGAGAGTTTTACACCCACTGCTTTGGTTATTTTTTTCTTCACCGCAGTTGGCTGATGTAAAAGAGTATATCTTACGCTTTGGAGACTCATTTAGCAGTCGAAGACTACTAAACTGTGTATCGTGCGCACAGAGTTGGTCGTTGATTTTACGAAAACCGCCAATCAACTCCTTGAATCCACTTTTAGTCTGCCTCATGAACGATCTCAATTCGCCCTGAACAGCACGACAACCGTCACAGAAACAGTAAAGGCCAGACCTACGTGAAATAGCATCCGCAACTGAGGCCGTGAGATTTTATAAAAACGCAGTGCGCACAAAAAAAACACGTCCGTCCGCTTTAAGATAAAGAGACGAACTTCAATCATAGGAGTTTATGTGCCATATATAATATCACGCATTCAAACAGGCAGACGAAAATGGCTATATCAGACCCGGCTGTTAATGCTAATTAAGAATATATAATATATTTCATTAATGAGGTCGGAGATGATTCCTTCTCCTTGTTACATACATTCACACGACTACTATGTATATGCCTTTGTACCGGGTATAAAATCATTCAAATAGCTTAATCTAAAATATTTCGTATTAAATATAACCTGATACATTCGGAATTGAGGTGTATACACCATGAGCTTTCAATAACTCTTTTAGCACAGTAAAAAAAAGGGTGCCCAAGCCCTTCTTATAACAAATACCTATAATGCAAATACCGCAAATACATATGTGCGATAGTTTTTTCGTATTACTATTCAAACAAATAAATGCCATCGCACTAGGCCGAAAAGTATTGAAACTAAGTTAAGTGTTGTTAAGCTATGCAAAATTGTTTTTGTAATTTTACTTGCGTGTGCTGGGAAGTGCACACGTATATGATTTTGCTCTACCCATATGACAGAGCAATCCAACAACAGAGGAGGATCGAGAGCAATGGGACTGGGCACCAATGGTGTAAAATCTTGAGGTTGAGGAAAAATTCAGACTAATAACAAAATGTTTTATTTCATGATGTTTTAGATTAAGATTACAGATCTTGTTACGACCTGGTTCTGATCGGGAGCACTGTCTGTTGCCGGCCTAGCTCAGGGCCAGCGGGACGGTTCTTGTACCAAATAAAATAAGTCTTCGACAGTGCTAAATAAAGGAATGGCCAAAGTTGTGGGGGAATAGACAATGAGGATACCAGCTTGGAGAACTCAGGTGTAATAGGTCTCCTCTCTACCCGCCCTGCCTTGTTGCACCATTATCATTGGGCAACCCATGTTGCGTTAGCTTGTCTCTGGATACCCTCCTGAAATATTTAGACGCGATTCATTATATCTTCATTACTTCAATATATTCAATACAGGTATTTCAGCGTTTGGTCCATTACTTCTAATATAATAAATCTTATCCTAACTCAGTATTATTCTTTCAGAGCAAAAGCCTTACAGCCATATATTTAGCAATTTACGTTGATTTGAATTTACAAATAAACCCTCTAATCCAATGCAAACGTATCCCGTTTTTGGCCTAAACAAATAAATAAAGCTTTTTAATCGCTTAAATAACACAGGCCAAAAATTTTTGTAATTTTGTTGATAAAAAGCACACAAAATTGCACAGGCCGACAATTTCCAACTTTTTTTTCCTCCACGCATAATTTGCTCCATAACCTTTAGGCTCCCCTGAACCAAAGTCCAGAAGAAACATAGGTTCTATCACCCACAGTTTCCGCGGTACACCTAAGAGAAGAAATTGATCAAATTTTACCATATATTGAATTATGTAGGCCGTGTAATGGCGATGACCATCATTGTTTCCAGTACATATAATTTTTGAAATGTATGTGTACCAAGTAAAATTAAAAAATGGTATCTAGCAGTTACCATATCTTTGGAATACTCATCCAAAGTTGAAATCTCAGATTTTCTACATTAATTTTAGGTCTTCTATGATTTTTCCCCAAACATTTTTCTATGGAAGATTTTTATTTTCTTATTGAAATCAGTAGATCATACCATGTTTTAATTTTGGATTTAAGGAAAAACTCGAAATAATTTTATTGAATTTAATATAGATGGTTAAACAATATTTTCTTCAATTAAATTTGAGTTTTTAATCTCATATTTTCAAAAAGTCATGGCTATCTACAACTTCTGTAAAGCTTTACTAAACAAGCTAAACCTGCAATAGATAGATACGTTTTGAACAAAGAAACAGTTTTAGTAATGTAGTAATGTTAGTAATGTAAGATTGTAACATTTTCAATAGTGACAGACCTAGTTATGCAACCCAAACTGTGAGCGTTTCAAGTTATTGATTTTTGTTAGAGATTCTTATCTTGGGGGTTAACGGATCTATGGCCGCAGCATGGTAGAGAATAGAACTCCAAGCCTCAAGAGCTTCTTTAACATTTAGGCGGGAGGAAGGGAGGGTTGATTCCAAGCCTCATGGAAGTTCCTGGTCCACCGGGATCGGTGGACTATATCCTATAGCCGCCATATAACTGATTGATTGGATATGCCATAACTTTGGGTTTTTTAAGTTAGAGGGTTGGGACTTTCCAAACATGGTATATTTGGAAAAAAATATATCTTATTTCTTATGGATTATAAGGATCGGCCGACTATATCCTATAGCTGTCATATAACTGAATGATCGAAAATGGCACAACCTTATTAATTTTTTTTTTTAATACATATTTTTTAAATATGTTTGCTGTTTGCAACATTTTTATACCCTAGAAGAGGGTATTATAATTTTAGTCAAAAGGGTACAACGCAGAGATGGAGACGTTTCCGATCTTATAAAGTATATCCTGATATATTCTTGATCAGCATCACCTCCCAAATGAATATGTACGTGCGTCTTTCATTCTACGCAAACTAGTTTCTCAATTTTAAAGCTATCGACTCTTGATAAAGATATCAAACTTGGCACACCGAAGTAACTAATCTCTATTGAATTATATCCTATCTATATAACTGAACGATCGAAAATGTCACGTAACGTAATTACGTACATATCAATTGGCGTAACTTCGTTATTTTGTAAGCTAGATTGGGACATTATACAGTAAAACGAACTGTTTTTGCTACCTTTTGCTCGCAACAAATGCCACGGCTAGCTCACAGAGCTTGGGGGATCGTTCCACCGAATTTATATATTCGAACCCAGAAATAACACAGGGTGCTTCGTTTTATAAATGTCCCCTTTATTTCGATAAAGTTACAAAAGGGTGGATCTCACCGGCTGCTCGGCTCAGCCGGCCGACCGCTCGTCCTCCTGTGGTCTTGGTGCCTGGCGCCGAATCGGCTCACGGTTACCTCCGTTTGGACTCACGAGCTTCAGTTGCGGGGGTCTGTGCTGTCGCTGTTGTTGTCGTCGCCGCTCTCCTGTCGTTGCTGCTCTCCTGTCGTCGCTGCTGCTCCTGTCTACGCCGCCGCTCCTGTTGCTGCTCCTGTTGTCGCCGCTGCTCCTGTCGCTGATCCTGTCGCTGGTTGTCGCTATTCCTGCTGGCTGGGCGCCGTGGATCTTCGGTATCCTTGACTCACTGGGATGCCCTTTCCCCGTGGCCGGCAGCTAATCCGTGTTAGCAGACCGATAGACTCACTTCCCAGGCATACGCCGGGCAGGATGCATCTCTCTTTGCCTGGCGGCCGGATCAGGGCACGAAGCGCCTACCTACCCCATAAAACACGCCCCCGGTTGCGTTCGCCACTAGCCTCCAAAAACCTGCGTGCATATGCTCCGCAGGACCTATGGTAGACATATGGAGTGATTTGCTGTGCATACGCCCCAGCGTCTAGACCAGGATTCTATTAACTTTACCGGGGTGTCCCTTTTTGGTTTCACTGTTGGGCTTGAGTTCCCGAGCTGGCTACCCCTCGCTTTACAGGATCACACCTGGTCTTAACGGTCAGGAATCGACCAGGCGTACGCCAGGCCAATCCGTCGCTATCGCTATGACACCAGGATACCTGTGGGGTAACCGGGAATAGCCCAACCCGACTCCTTTTACCCTTGGGCTTCAGTTGCGCCGTGGATCCTTGATCCTTTTCCCACTTGCTCCTTGATTTCCACTACTTACCCATGGGGTCTACTGACTTACTCATAGGGTGTCCTTAAGCCACGGACCGCTTGGGCCTCCCATTCATACTGTTATTATGCAGGTCACCGGGCTTTGTCCGGATACCCCCGCGCTCCCCCTTTGGGCATTCCAGATGCATTTCTGCGTTTCTGCAATTTCTAAACATAGCTATGCTGTCGTGGGCCGCTTCGTTCCCCGCCAACCTCGCTCTCTTCTAAGTCATTCGAGCGCGGCCGCGGTGGCCCGCCTGGGACCGTTACGTTCCACGGTGATTCCTCTTTCTTCGTCTTCCGTGCCCGCAACCGTGCTAGCTTGCCTGCTGACATAAGGTTTGTTTTCCTTATATTCTTTCTTAGTATTTTTTTTTAAATTGTATCTTTATTTTTTTCATAACAATTTTCCTACTCGGTGTATTTGTACATCTTTTTATACCATCGCCTTGCAGAGGGTATATTGATTTTGGAAAAGTGTGCAACGCAGTGAAGAAGGCATCTCCGACCCTATAAAGTATATATATTCTTGATCAGGATTACCTCCTGAGTCAATATGGGCATGTCCGTCTGTCTGTCCGTCTGTCTGTCGGTTTCTACGCAAACTAGTCTCTCAGTTTTAAAGCTATCGAGTTGAAACGGAACGGCCGGGATCGGTCGACAATATCCTATAGCTGCCATATAACTGATTGATCGGAAAGCCATAACTTTGGTGTTTTTTTAAGTTAGAGGGTTGGGATTGGGGATTTTCCACACATGCTATATTTGGCCAAAATATCTTGTGTACAAAATTTCATAAGGATCGGCCGACTATATCCTATAGCTGACATAGAACGATCGGAATTGGAATAACTTTGTTGTTTTTTAAGCTAGAATGATGAGACTTTCTACGGATTCCATTTTGGGCAATCTAATCTGAACTGAATCTAAAATCTAATCAAACTATGTCCTAAAGCCGCTATATAACAAAACGATCGGAAATGGCACAACCTTAACTGCAAGGATATATCAACTTCGGTTCCGTCCGAAGTTTGTTGCTTTCGTTTTTTGTTTTTGTTTTGGTGTTGTTTTTTTTATTTGTCTGTGTTTTAAATGGTATTTCATTTTATTGATATATTTTTTAGTTTTTTCTTTGTTTTCCTTTCTAATAATTACATTTCCCTAGTATACATCTGTCTGTTTTTTTTTTAAATTTGTTGTTTTTTTTTGATTTTGTTTTTCTTTTTATATATTCTTCTTCCTCCTAATACCTCTACCTTCCTCCTAATCCTCCTAGTACCCTACTATATATATATGTCGGCGCACACTTAAAATGTGTGGAAGTTGGTATGAGTGTATGGGTATGCTAATGTCATCCTTATAGGAATATTGCACAGTCATTAATTGCACTGTTTTTTTTTTTTTTTATATTCGTATTTTATTTATTTTTCTCTTGTGTTACATTTATCCAATTATTATGCCAATTATTTACATTACTCTAATTTAAGTTACTAATGGGGCTAGAGGAACTTGATGCTGTTGTGTTGGACGGTACGGCCGTAAAGCAATGCTTCGCCCAACTCTTGCAGCTTAATCCTCCCCCCCGATACGCACCCTCTCCAGGGCTCTCAGCTCCTTCAAGACCTTCGCCACAAACTTGGCTGTGGCTTCCCATTTGCGCCCCGACTCCAT
This sequence comes from Drosophila ananassae, assembly GCF_017639315.1. Lineage (NCBI taxonomy): Eukaryota > Metazoa > Arthropoda > Insecta > Diptera > Drosophilidae > Drosophila > Drosophila ananassae. The sequence goes on along the minus strand of NC_057929.1, from coordinate 25,829,660 downwards.
CATCAGTGGCACCATTCTCTCTGGTGAGAAGGTCTCGTCCAGGTTGTTGCGCTCCTCGTCGAAGCGCCGACATTCGAAGAGGACATGGTAGGCGTCTTCCATGACCCCCCTGCCACATGAGGGGCAGCCATCCTCTCGTTTGTGCCCATAAGTTCTGCCAGTTGGCCAGGCTTCTGGCTCTCACCGCTAACTTCCTAGCCGACGCCGACGTGGTTTCGTCCTGCGCCGTCTCGGCCAGCTCTGACCTCTCCCGGACCAGTTCCCTTAGCGGAATGAGACCGGCGACCACGTCGTCCGACACCGTTTTAAAGGCGCATGACGTTCGTAACGCACAAAGCCTATAATCGGCCTCGATGCCCCGCACATAAGCCCGCACGGTCGTTGCCTCGGCCCACACCGGGGCGGCATACAGTGAGCTTACCATCTGTGGTACCAATCTGTGAGCTTACCACGCTGGTGATCAGCTTACGCCTTTCCTGCCTCGGGCCTCTAATGTTGAGCAGCATGCGTGAGAGTGCCCTTATCGTCTCACTTGCCCTCTTGTGAGCATACTCCAGGTGCTCCCGGAATGAGAGCCTCGTGTCCCGCATCACTCCAAGATATTTTATGGCTCTCTTTGATGTGATGGCCACTCCTCCTACTCGGACCGTTTCCACCTTTTTACGGCTCGAGATTAGCACTGCCTCCGTCTTGTGCGGTGCCAACTGTCGTCCGGCGGTGGACAGCCAAGCCTCCACTTTCTCGATCGCCCGGTTCGCAATAGCTTCCACCTCCCGGACTGTCTTCGCCACGACCACCACTGCAACGTCATCGGCGAATCCAATTACGGATGTTCCCTCGGCCATTGGAATCCGAAGAACACCATCATACATTACGTTCCAGAGCAGTGGCCCGAGCACTGAGCCTTGGGGCACTCCAGCGGTGGAGCCGCGGCCCAAGCTTCCGCTCGCAAAGGTCAGGTCGATTATAGATCCTGCGCCTGCTCTGTTAAAGGTCTCCTGGTTACCCTCGTTGAGTAGCGCCAGGTCCAGGGGCGTCAGTATCTCCAGCAGGACTCTACCTCTGGCGTTTGTGGTGCAACACCCCCACTCCTGGGCCCATGCGTTGAAGTCCCCTGCTATGAGCACTGGGTGCTTGCCTCTGCCATCGATCACTAGTTCTTCCAAGACCTTGCAGAAAGCGTCGTGGGTCAGGCTGGGTGCTATGTAACAGCTATATACCCAGGTGCCTTTCCATTTTGCTCTTACGAATCCTTCGCCCCTCTTGACTCGACTTGGGGCTTCCGTTGTCCCGTTGCAGAACCAGATTGCCGTCTTTCCAGAGGTATCCGTCGCCCACTCCTCTCCCAGTCCGGCTCTCCCAGTACGGCTCGCTTAGGATGGCCAAGTCTGCCCTCGCTTCGACCACCGAATGCCGCAGGAGGTCTTGCGCCGCTGATTGAGCCGCTGATTGAGAATTCAGATTGAGCTGAATCACTTCCATCCTGCTCTGATTTGTACCGCCACCTTGGAGTGCGGACACCGCCGGCTACCGGTTTGGTGTTTGGTGTCCCGCTCACCCCTCTCTGCGCACACAAAGCATAAGCTTTCATTGGGGCATCTGGCTATCTTATGCCCTTTCTTTCCGCAGCGGATGCAACACCCGCTCCTATCAGTGGTGCTTCTGCACTTACCAGCAATATGGCCGACTTCCAGGCATCTGTAGCACCTCGGTTGGTTGTCCCTTTCGCGGATGCGACACACTGTCCAACCAATCCTTACTCTTCCTTTACTCGCAACCTCTGCCGCTTTCTTGCTTGGGAGTCCAATGATGGCAGTTTGGGTGTCCCTTGAGCTCCCTCGCAGGCTCCTGATCAGGACTGAGTCTCCAGCCAAGTTGAACTGCTCGACCATTGCCTCGCGTATGTCCCCTTCCTTAACCAAGGGATCGAGGTCTGTTAGCTCCATGAACCGGAGTTTGCTGTCCTCGGACAGCGCTCGCACCTCTGCAGCTCCCTGGAGCACCTTCTCAAGATTTTCCCTCATGACGTCCGTGCTGGCCGTGCGATTCTTGTTAAGCTCCAGCAGAAGTTTCCCGCTTGCAGTTCGGCGCACCTTGCGCACATCTTTGCTAAATTCGTTCAGTTGCCCGTCCTGTCGTCTGGTGACCATCGCCAGGACCTCACTATATTTAAGCCCCTTGGCTTCCACTACCAGCGCGTCGGGGCGAGTGGACGTCCTGGGCTTCTTCCGCTTCGCCGTTTCCCATCGCGGACCTACTTCAGCGGCGTTAGCTGGAGTGCTCAGTCCCGCGCCTTCGGCGCTTCCGTTGCTGGGGCGGTTGACTGTCCTTTGGAAGGAACCTAGCCTAGCGGATTTCCTCAGAGCCTGAGCGGGTGCTCGTTGCTCATCCTGCAATGGGTCTTCGTGCTGTCCTGACTTAGCCGTCGCCATGGCTCAGTCTGTACAGATACTTCTTTTCGCCGTATAGGCAAGGTCTGCGCCTGTTTGTCGGCCATCGGGACGTCTTGCTGGCCACATCTCGAGCAGATAGCCTCCGATATCGACCCCGGTTGGCTCTCGTCGATTTGGCAAATGAGAGCTCCACTGAGTCCTTCCTGCAGCTCCTTCATCCTGCAGAACATCCTCTTCATTTTCAGGTTTATGCTCCTCACCTGCTTCTCGTGAGTTTGGAGGATGATGTCCTCCAGAATCCCCTCCAGTTCAGTCAGCATGCCGGCGCAGGACCGCTCACTTGACGCTCTGGGTTTCTTCGCCGGTGTCGCTCTGAGGGATCCCTCGCCCTCTTGGGGGTTTCTTTCTCTGCATTCGGCTCTTTTCTCGCGGCGGTCCGTGCCGCCTGCAGAATGGGTGAACGCAGTATCTTCGAGCTGCTCTTGAATGCTGAAGATTGCTCCACGTTTTGGCTTGTCGCAGGATCTACCGGGGCGGCCAAGCTAGCCACCGCCTCGTCAGTTGGCTTTGGGATGTGTTTAGGGGCCTCCAAAATCCGTGCCCCGGCCGTGGGTTTCCCCAAGGGTGGATTTCCACTTGAGTGGTTGCCACCTGGAGTAATGTCGTTAGTGAACATCATCCTTCGGGTTTGCTTTTTATACCTACTGCCAGGATTGCATTTTATACCTTCTGCCAGGTGGGTGGGTACTGCCGGCCACTATGGCTCCGACGCAGACCGCGTAGCCGCCCAATGTGGGACAGACGCTACGTGGGTTTGGGGTGGAGTAGAGGAAGAAGAAGATGAAGAAGTGGAGGGCGATAACCATCAATGCCACGATGGGGGATATACCGCCCCTGCTCGGTCACCAGAGCCCCGTTTTCCAGCGTGCACCGTCGCGGCGGGGGGGTTGGAAATCGGTCCGATCCATGACCTTGTGCACTGTTCCTTATCTCCGGCCCGCCCTCCAAAAGAGAGCTATGAATTCTTCTCCTTAGTGCCGCCCTCTGTGGGTGACGGCCTCAAACAGCTCGAAGAGGAGCGCCGAGTGGCGCCATCTGTCGTTGTTTTCCGGTGAGCGCCCTCTACCGGTACCGCTTTCGTCGGGGTTAGACAGCGCTACCGATCAGCTGAGTCATTTGGTCCAACATTCGGCATCGCTAACCAGCGCAACGCGGGAAAACATTGCCACCGAAAGAGAGGGAATCCAGAGAAAGCTGCTCTTACCCCGTCTCCCTGGCCCTAGGACGTCCGCTGTGAATCCGGGGCCGGTCTGTCCTCCAAGCTGAACCTCGGGGATGCCTTCACTCCTACATCTCAGGTGAGCCTTGGTGCGAGTTCTGCCGGGGTCTCCCGGGCTTTGATCCATCCCGGGGCCGTGTAGCCGCGCCCCTACCGCAGCGCTTCGCGGCGCCCGTCCGGCTCGTTTCACCTTTCACTTCACTCTCCAAGTGAAGTACTCCACTTCACTTAATTGCACTGTGATTGGTTCTGTGTGTGTGTTTTGTCGCTTTAAGAATTGTCGTTTTAGCAGGATGACAGTGTAGTGTCGCTGTCGCCGAGTGTGGTTCGGTGGGAAGAATAGAAAGAAGAAGGGACGACGCAGGTAGTGACACTTGCAATTTGGTCGTCGTGTGTGCAAAACCGAAACTCGATGTGCTAATACGATGTCGGAAAATTTCGGTGCTGCAACATCAGAAGTGGGATCTGGCTCGCTTCCTAATAATTCAGAAGGACCATGGCGAATTTTGATGGAACTTCAAAATAAAAACTTGATCGAGCTTATTAGCAACAAATAAAAAACAATTGTGCTACCAAAATTCAACGCAGACCTTGACGGCGCTGACGCATCGGCCTGGTGTTCAACTGTAATCCTGGCAGAAAATACTATAAGAGGCAGCGAGTTGGTTATGGCTTTGAGTGCATCGTTGGAAGGAAGTGCATCGCAGTGGCTTTCGCAAATATGTTATCCTGACATAACTTGGGACGAATTCAAAGAACTTTTTATGCAGCGTTTTGGCATTGTAGAAACGCCAGCGGCCATGTTTCTGTCAATGTTGGCTAATTTTCCGACCGATGGCGAATGCCTCTCCAATTATGCTAGCCGTATGGTGACGTCACTTATCAGGAAATGGCGTGACATGAACGTAGAGGAAATTTCAGTTTCTGTGACACTTGCAAAGATGGCTCATGTTGACAACAGATTGCAGCGTTTAACCTTCACTTCAAATATGCGCACCCGGTGTGAATTGCAAACCGAGCTTAAAGCATTCACGTTCAACAAGAGAAAGAAAAATCTACAAGAGGAAATATCGTCACCTGACATAAAGCGTTCGAAACTTTCAACAATAAAGTGTCATTTCTGTGGAAAATTAGGCCACAAGCCAAATTAAGCCAAAATCATCCGTCGTCTCATGCTACAAACAGTAATGGCAGCAGTGTATATGGTCATCATCAAAAAGCGAATGTAACCTGCTTTAAGTGTGGAGAGCTTGGTCATATTTCAAAACATTGCAGTTAGCATAAAGTGAATAAGGTCAAGGATACACACTAGACGAAAAGAGTGCGAAGATATTGGGCCCAAAGGAGAGATGGTTCATCGAGGAGAGACTTTTATAACACCGTTCGACTCTGGAGCGGAATGTTCATTAATAAAACAAAAGATAAGTGACAAATTAGCTGGTATTGGTAGTGGCGGCATATGTAGCACATTAAAAATACTTAGCAACGTAAAAATTAACGAACATTGTATTGAGGTTTTGTTTCATGTTTTGGATAATGAGTATTTGAAGAATGACATTATTATTGGTCGAGAAGTACTGTCCCCTGGATTTAATGTTATAATATCACCAGGAAAATTCGAAAATGTTAGATCAAAAACTGGAAACTATTGTTCAAATGAGGAGAAATTTTGTAAATTAAATACTGATCTTGTGGGGGAAGATAAAGATACATTACAAGATTTATTGGAAAAATATTCAAAATCTTTTATTAGTGGAATTCCTTTGACAAGAGTTAGTTCGGGTGAAATGAAAATAAAATTAATAGACCCAAGAAAAATTGTCCAAAGAACACCATATCGGCTTAGCCCAATTGAGAGAGAATTGGTACGAGACAAGATTGATGAATTATTACAAAGTAAAATTATACAGCCAAGTGGCTCACCATACGCAAGTCCCATAATGTTAGTTAACAAAAAAGACGGCACTCATCGTTTGTGTGTTGATTACCGTGAATTGAATTCTAATACAGTGGAAGATAGATATCCCTAGCCCCTCATATCGGGGCTCAAATTACTCTTGATTGTCTCACGAACTCTGGGTTCTCATTCAATATAAAAAAATGTTTTTTCCTTAGGTCAACGGTTTAATATCTAGGATATGAAGTGAGTGCAGGTGAAATTCATACGAATTCGCTTAAAGTTACAGCGTTAACTACCTTGCCACCTCCTCAGTCCGTTTCTGCTTTACGCCAACTTATTGGATTAGCGTCTTATTTCAGGCAATTTATGCAAGGATTTTCCTGTTTTATGAAACCGTTGTACCTTTTGACTTCGGAGAAGAATGATTTTGTTTGAAAATCGGAACATGAAGAAATTAGACAGAAAGTTATTTCCATTCTTACACAATAGCCGGTCTTAGTAATTTTTGATCCGAACCATCCTATTGAGTTCCATACCGATGCCAGTTCTAAGGGATACGGTGCCTCCTGTTACACAAAATCAACAACAAGTCTCATGTCGTTGAATATTTTAGTAAGGCTGCGTCTCCTGCTGAATCGCGGTATCATTCCTATGAATTAGAAACTCTTGCTGTTGTTTTGTCTATAAAACATTTTCGCCATTATTTATGGGGTAGAAATTTGTTGTCTTCACTGATTGTAACTCTCTTAAAGCATCAAGAACTAAACTGGATCTATGTCCCAGAGTGCAAAGATGGTGGGCGTATTTACAGTCCTTTACTTTTGACATACTGTATAAAAAAGGTAAACGAATGTCTCATGTTGACTTCTTTTCAAGAAATCTGCCTTCAGCAGAATCCCAGAAAAACCAGTTAATCTGGCAGAAATATCACACAATTGGCTTTTGGCCGAACAGCGTAAAAATTCTGAAATTGTAAATATAGTGGATAAATTGAAAGAAAATTCTCTTGCTGAGGACATTGCTAAAACTTATGAGTTGAGAGCAGGAATATCATATCGAAAAATTCAGCGAAATGGTAGAACTCGATCTTTATCAGTTGTTCCTCGATCGTTTAGATGGTCCGTAATAAATTAGGTCCATGAGTCCATCATGCATTTGGGATGGAAGAAGACCTTAGATCCGGCCTATGACTATTACTGGTTCGATAACATGTCCAAGTACATTCGAAAGTTCATTGATAACTGTATTACGTGTAAAATGTCAAAGCCTTCTTCGGGTAAAGCTCAAGCCAGTCTTCATCCAATACCAAAAGTAAATACACCTTGGTACACCATTCACATCGACATAACTGGAAAGTTGAGTGGCAAGTCTGATCAAAAGGAGTATATCGTTGTCCAGGTGGATGCCTTTACTACATTTTTTTATTTGACCCACACGCTGAAAATTGCATAAATGCTTCCACCCTGCGATATGGTAGAAGAGGTCGACTTGGCTGAGGTTAGAGCACGAGCAGGTCAAAATATTTTAGCTGCAGAAGCGTATAACAAGGAGCAATTTGATAAAAAGAAGGCTAAAGTTGTAGGATGCAAGGTTGGTGATTGCGTATTGTCAAAAAATAAAGAGAGGCATTAAACAAAGTAAAGTCCAAAGTTTAGGGGGCCTTTTCAAATAACTGAATTGTTAGAGGGGGATAGATATATGCTCAGGTCGTTGACAAATAATGACATAAGAACATATGCCAGATGACATAAGAAAAATGCCAGATACCATACCAGTTGAATTTGAAAGTTGTAATAAGGATTTAAGTAATGAAAAAATTGTAACAGAAACTGTTGAAAGAGACAGTAATGAAAGCATGTAAAGAGAAACTGTTGAAAGAGACAGTATTGAAAGTATGTAAAGAGAAACTGTTGATAGAGACAGTAATGAAAAGGAAACTGTTGAAAGAGACAGTAATAAAAAAGAGAAACTGTTGAAAGAGACAGTATTGAAATCATGTAAAGAGAAACTGTTGCAAGAGACAGTACAGGTGCCTTAAGGGATTATAATGAAATTTGTAATATTAATGTAAGCACAAGTGCAAAACAATTGTTTTGATCATGGTGTGTGGCGCATTAGATATTATAATGTGAAAGCTGAATGTTTAATGATAATGTAATAATGAGCTATGCCAAAGGAAGGAATTTGTATTAGTTAAGAAAGAAAACACAGAAATATGAAGATGTAATTTTCAATGAAAATTATAACGTTTTATGAGAAATGAGAGGTTATATTTGAATAAACTGTTATAAGTTGATTGAATGATAACAAAACATTTTTGGAAAATTGCACGAGGTGTAATGGTCAGGATGGCAGTGTCAGCTCACATTAAGAATCTTCCACACATTCTTGGTATGAGTGTATGGGTATGCTAATGTCATCCTTATAGGAATATTGCACAGTCATTAATTGCACTGTGATTGGTTCTGTGTGTGGGTGTGTTATCGCTTTAAGAATTGTCGTTTTAGCAGGGCGACAGTGTAGTGTCGCTGTCGCCGAGTGTGGTTCGGTGGTAAGGATAGAAAGAAGAAGGGACGACGCAGGCAGTGACACTTGCAATTTGGTCGTCGTGTGCGCAAAACCAAAACTCGCTGTGCTAATACGACGTCGGAAAATAACGGTGCTGTATATATCTTTCTTGTTTTTTCTTTTTGTCTCTTATACTCTTTTTTGTTTACATCTTTCTTTCTTTTTTTTTTTTGATTTAACCTTGGATTTCAAATTCTTTTGTTTTGTTAAGTATGATTTTTTTCCTCCTAATAGGAGGGCTTTTAGCTCACTCAGGTGGGCCCTCTTTTCCTTCCTTGTGCCAGCGTGACGGAGCACGGCAATCACTGGCGACGCAAAATTCATCAACGTGTAAGGCCCGTCGTACTTTGGCGCGAAACTTTCGGCCGCTTTGGACAAATGGTGCTCTTTTGCCCACACTGTGTCGCCAATTTTCGGGCTCCACTCCCGCCTCCTCAGGTTGTAGTGCCAAGCTTGCTGCTGCGCCGCGCGCTCCATGTTCCTTCGAACCAGTTCGAACACTTCTTGTAGCTTCGGTGCATTCTCCGAGGGCGTGGCTTGTAATGCTCCCGTCCCCAATGCCTCTTTATCATATAACGATTTTGGCATTCTGGGCTTTCTGCCTTGGGTTACGAAGCATGGTGAGTATCCCGTGGAGTCGGACACGTTTGAGTTTACTGCCAGCATTAACTCTGGCCAGTGCTCGTCCCATGTCCTTTGATTTTTGCCTGCAAACTGGGCGATCATTATCTTGATCATTGTCATTGTCTGTAGGGTTTTCCTGCGACGTGTATGGTGCGGTAAATTGATGACGAACTCCGAGCTCCTCGAGAAAATTTTTGAAACTCTTACTGGTGAACTGGACACCATTGTCTGTCACCATTACCTTTGGCACCCCGTGCCGTCTCGCGATAATCCTTTCGCGAATTGCCTTTTGCAAAGTCTCAGTCTCATTGGGACCATTTCTGTCCATTTTGAAAACCGATCAATCATTACCAACAGCATGGTGTTTCCATGCTTGGACCTCGGCGAACCACTCTCCCAATCTCCTTCAGCACCTGCTGTTGTGACGAACACGGTGAAGTGGATACCGATTGGTTGCATACTCTGCCTACGGGAACGGCCTAGCTCAGGGAAGAGGCAAGGGGGTCGGTTACTTCCTAATCAGCACCACCCCCACACAATAAAATTTTGTATTCAGAATAGTAAGGGGGCTACAGTCCTTTGGAAGGATACGAATTCGAGACAGCATACCTTACTATTGAAGAACTAAGATGGTGAGGTTCTTCTGCTTGGCCCGCCCTACCTGTAAAGAATCAACAACGAATTGTTGCTGCCCTTACCCATATGTATATATTTTCTTCTGACTGTATGCTTAACCCAAGCCCTTACTCCTAATTGTTCGTAATTCTACTAAATGGACTTAATACAGCTTGATTGTCAAATAACTAATAAATTGGAATGTAATACAAAAGTTTGTTGATAAAGAAATATATATATATATGTAAATTAAGAGTTAAGGTAGAACAAAGACTAACCAACCATTGTGATATGGACTAAATATTCATACACTTTCTTATAGCGGCATTTTTACATGAAGTCGAAATATTTACTCACGCAACCATCCCTCGAAGTTCGCAGGCCTGTAGACAAGAGCGCTGGATGTTTTGGTGAACGGGTTAAATTCGAATTAAATTATGGGGTTTTGATGTTCATGTTGCCAACAATTAATCAACGCTTTACAGGAAAAGAGGATGAGTCTTAGTTCGATCCAATATAGTTTACAAAAAAAAAAAAAAAGAATTAAATTCTACTTAATACGCTAATCCTGGCACAACTTGTCGCGCTTCTCTCCTGGTTTTTGTTGCAGTTGTTTAGTCGCCTATCGTGGCTTGAGTCTGGTCCGGTTTCGCGCACGTTTAGGGGCTAAACGAGGAAAGCTTTTCCTGGATGCCTGGCCGATCATACACGCGGTGGCTCCGCCGTAGACCTCTGGGTCGAAACGGGATACTTTGCTTGCCGTAGGCTTTTGTTGGGAGCTACGCAAACGATTTTGGGGCTTTCTCGACAACTTATAATCTTTTCTATGAGTTAGCACATGCCCAAATATTACACCAGTGAAAATATGTTGGATTCCGTGCTTGGATGTAAAGGCTGTGAAGTCATGGGTTTTAAACTGAGTGCCATGAGCGCTAACCAAAACCGCAGGAGTTCCAAAGCAAACAAAAATCTCATCTAAATAATCCATCACTACATTGGATGTGAACTTTTTGACTGGCCTTAGCCAAGTAAATTTGGAGAAATGATCTAGGAGAATTAATATGCCTATATTTCCGTTCCGGGTTCTTGGGAATGGACCAATGATGTCAATATAGATCCGCTGAAATTGTCTTTCACTTGTTGCTTGCACACCCATCGGCGGTCGAAGACGTTGAGTCGAATGTTTACAGGTTTTGCAAATATCGCACTGGGCTATATAATTACGCACATCTATCACCATATTTGGCCAATAGAAGTTTCTCCGAAGTCGCTCGAGACATTTGGCCATCCCACCATGCGACGATGTTGGTTGGTCATGGCACTAACCATACAACATATAGACTTCTCATTTCATACAACGAAAATGGACGCAAAAATTTCTTGCGACAGGCCCCCGGAGGTCCCAGAGAGAATCTTACTCTCATTCTTACGCTCAAATTCTTTCAGAACGTTTTTGGCTGTTCAGTCGCTGAGAGGCGCATCATCAAGATGATTGCCCCGCGTTCAAACTGATCTTTATATGTATGGGTGCTCACACATTCACATACACGGTTTCATGTGTGTGCGTGCGATTTCGTTTTGAAGCCAGCTAAAATTTTGTGATTTTTGTAACTTTTCAGTCATGCTACCCTAAGAAAATTGTGGTATATATTATACGGCAAATGATGAAAGAAAATATGTTTTATTTTTTAATATTTGTACGCTGAAATACGATTAAGTGGTAGCAGTAAAATGTTTTTTTTTATATATATATCTACAAATGAATAAAAATCTATACACTAATGTAGAAACAGGGTATATTTCAGTCGGCATCACTTAAAACGCAGATTTCATTTGAGTTGTTGTTGCAAGTGGATGGCGCTTGCATACTCTTCTGATGGATGATTTTTAGGGGTGTGAGGATAAACAAAAACAGCTGACTAAAAAAAAAAAAACGACGCTCGAATTGGTTACCGATATAGATACATATATATGTATGTATTTATTCGGTATCCAGGGAACACCACGAGCAGGCCATTGCAGGCCCTTACGAGTCGACTTGAGATACCAAAATAATTTGGCCATCTCCTTGTTCCCCACCGAACAAGACCTACTCCTACCTAATACAAAAAAAATGAGAAATTAATAAAAACAAAAATTATTCTTTGAGTATTTTTATTTTTCTTGAACTTGCTGTAGATACAGCTTTTTCTTTTGACATTTTTTCTGTTAGCCATTTACTGTTTTTCCTCAGCAATATTAAAATAAATCCATTTAGCATTTTCATCCTGTGTTCATAACAGGGATGGGTAACCGAAAACCAATCTGAATATACATATGCTGGATTTTTCAGTTGAGGATATAAATGATTTAATAATTGTTTTCTTTATTCTGTTTATATATTGCTTTTTGTCAAAATTTTTTTGAAAACATTAAAATGTATTTCAATCAAAGATAAAAATGAATCCGAAGGAGCTTTAAGTTTTAATGTTTTGTCTGCACAGTCGTAATTTTTTTTATTATAAAGGTTTCCGTACAGGATTGTGTGTCTATATTTTTCTTCAATAGATCAGCACACGCTCCGCAATCATTTTTTTGCAAGAATTTAAACAATATATAGCCTGCAAAATATCGCAAGGCATTGCTACCAAATTCGTTTCCAGTTGCAATACCAAAAATTTGTTCAAATATTTTCATCGATGGCATTCGATATCGTTATCTCTTTTAAAGGTAGCAATTGATTGTTCGTAATTATTTTCGATACAATGTACTACTTCTGGATATTTAAACTCTGCAAAATATTTCCTTATTTCTACGAGGTAATTGTGTACGTTATTATTTTTTTGCAGAGAACACCTGTGCGGATTTTTTTCAAATAAAACGTGGCAATAGCCACTCAATCAAATAGTTTATTTACCTTTTCTATAAAATTAGCCGTAGCTTCTGCGCTATTTCGGCAATCCACAAATCCACCAGAATCAACCACTGTTCGGATTGCGGCCGCAACAGTGTGGCTAAATATTTGTGTAGCATACTTAACTTTCATTTTTATACCCTTAATTTTGGTCAAAAGTGTGCAACGCAGTGAAGGAGACATCTCCGACCCTATAAAGTATATATATTCTTGATCAGGATCACCTCCTGAGTCGATATAAGCATGTCCGTCTGTCCGTCTGTCTGTTTCTACGCAAACTAGTCTCTCAGTATTAGAGCTATCGAGTTAAAACTTTGCTGGTATTATAATTTTGGTCAAAAGTGTGCAACGCAGTGAAGAAGATATCTCCGACCCTATAAGTATATATATTCTTGATCAGGATCACCTCCTGAGTCGATATAAGCATGTCCGTCTTTCGGTTTCTACGCAAACTAGTCTCTCAGTTTTGGAGCTATCGAGTTGAAACTTTGCACACATCCTTTTTTCTCTTGCAGGTAGTATATAAGTCGGAACGGCCGGGATCGGTCGACTATATCCTATAGCTGCCATATAACTGATTGATCGGAAATGCCATAACTTTGGTGTTTTTTAAGTTAGAGGGTTGGGACTTTCCACACATGTTATGTTTGGCCAAACATAATCTTATGGCCAATCTTATGTACAAGGATCGGCCGACTATATCCTATAGCTGTCATAGAACGATCGAAATTGGCATAACTTTGGTGTTTTTTAAATTAGAAAGATGGGATTTGGTACAGATTCTATTTTGGGGAAAACAATCTGATCTGCCAATTTTCATAAGGATCGGCCGACTATAAAAGATCCGCTGTATATCTAATAAAATAAGATGGGTGGCGCCACCTAGCGGACTGCGACTGAACTGCAAGGGTATATCAACTTCGGCTCCGCCCGAAGTTAGCTTTCCTTTCTTGTTTTATATCGCACACCCATAATAAATTGTTACATTCAACAATTGGTTTAACTAGAAAAACTGGAAAAACGAAATTTCCATTTTTTTTAATTTTTTATCTTTGCGCATTTATTTTAGATATAATACATGTTTATTATATGATTGATCGGATATGCCATAACTTTGTTTTTTTTTTATAAGCTAGAAGGATGGGACTTAGTACAGATTGCATTTTGGGAAGTCTTATCCGATTTGCAAAATTTTATTAGGATAATTGGCTTATTTTTGTTGTTTTTGAAGCTAGATTGATGGTACTGTCTAAGGTTTCCGTTTTGGGCAATCTAATCCTATGTTCATAAGAATCGGCCAACTATATCCTATACCTGCGATATAACTGAACGATCGGAAATGGCACAACCTTTCTATTTTTAAAGATGCTTGGGGCTGTTTCCAATATTTTTATTAGAAATTTTGTTGATGGTGAAATTCCCATAAGGATCGGACAACTATATAGGATCCGATATATATAATAATAATATAAGCTTCTGCTTAACTGCAAGGGTATATCAACTTCGGCTCCGCTTGAAGTTAGCTTTCCTTTCTTGTTTATTTTAATAATTTATTATATAGTGGAACTCTCATAAGGATAGGCCTCTCATCTGTTAATTTGTTAAAATAATTTGGTTTTCCACAACTACGAAACAATTTTGGATATAAATACATTTTTGGGCAAATTTTTAATTAAAATTTTTAAACTAACCAAATTCCAAAACCTTTGTAAATTAAAAATATGTATAACTTCAGAGCCACTGAATCTATCGAAAAATTCTTTACGTCTTTGGAAAGGTTTTTAATTATTCCACCTTCGTGAATGTCAAAATCTATAGAGTTAAAAAAGAAAGAGTTTTGATGTTTATCCTTACAATTAAAGTATTGCTAACTGTGTGAATCGCCTGTCCAGAGGTTACTTCCATATATATATATTCTTTATATTATGCGTTCTGTTTTAAATAACACAGGCCAACAGCAAAAAATCTTCACGCATAATTCCACCTGCTTCATAACCTTTAAGCTCCCCTGAACCAAAGTCCAGAACAAACATAGGTTCTATCACCCACAGTTTTCACGGTACACCTAAAAAAAGAAATTGATCAAATTTGACAATATATTGAATTATGTTGGCCGTGTAATGGCGATGACCATCATTGTTTCTAGTACATATAATTTTTGAAATGTATGTGTACCAACTAAAATTAAAAAATGGTATCTAGCAGTTACCATATCTTTGGAATACTCATCCAAAGTTGAAATCTCAGATTTTCTACATTAATTTTTGGTCTTTTATGATTTTTCCCCAAACATTTTTCTATGGAAGATTTTTGTTTTCTTATTGAAATCAGTAGATCATACCATGTTTTAATTTTGGATTTTTTATTCAGTATTATTCAGTATTATTCAGTCGTTTTATTCAGTATTAATGAGACAATATTAATATGTGGCACAAATGACAGAATTTTTGTCAAAAGAAAGCAATATACTCTTATTTTTATACACATTGTTCCTCCGAAGCGCTCGCTAGGTTGAGTTGACTTTTTTTTGGGAAAAGCGTTATAACTTCACCAATTTTCATAATTTTTTGATGAAATTTGTCTCGTTTTATTCATAATGAATGAGACAACATTGATATGTATCAAAAATGGCCGAATTTTTTTTTCACTGTCGCACCGTGTTATTGTTCTACAACTTTTTGAAAAAACTGTAAAAATCTAATTTCTTGAATAACTTCTGAAAGTAATGTCGGACGTGTTGGTTGAGGTACCAATCTTGAGGTCCCAAAGAAAAACAATAAAGGAAAGCTAACTTCGGGCGAAGCCGAAGTTGATATACCCTTGCAGTTGTGCCATTTCCGATCGTTCAGTTATAAGGCGGCTATTGGATAGTTGGCCGATCCCTATGGAATTTGTCCAATAAGATTATTTTGCCCAAAATGGAATCTGTACCAAGTCTCATCTTTCTAACTTTAAAAACACCAAAGTTATGCCAATTCCGATCCTTTTTCCTTATGAATTTTTGTACATAAGATATTTTCAAATATTTCAAATATCAGATCCAAATAAAAAAGGGCTTATTTTTATACCCTTGCAGAGGGTATTATAATTTTGGTCAAAAGTGTGCAACGCAGTGAAGGAGACATCTCCGACCCTATAAAGTATATATATTCTTGATCAGGATCACCTCCTGAGTTGATATGAGCATGTCCGTCTGTCCGTCTGTCCGTCTGTCTGTCTGTCGGTTTCTACGCAAACTAGTCTCTCAGTTTTGGAGCTATCGAAATGAAACTTTGCACACACCCTTCTTTCCTTTGCAGGTAGTATATAAGTCGGAACGGCCGGGATCGGTCGACTATATCCTATAGCTGCCATATAACTGATTGATCGGAAATGCCATAACTTTGGTGTTTTTTAAGTTAAGTTAGATAACTGAACGACCAACATATCTTGTGTACAAAATTTCATAAGGATCGGCCGACTATATCCTATAGCTGTCATAGAACGATCGAAATTGGCATAACTTTGGTGTTTTTTAAGTTACAAAGATGGGATTTGGTACCGATTCTATTTTGGGAAAAATAATTCAATATGCCAAATTTCATAAGAATCGGCCGACTATATACGATCCGCTACATATCTAATAATATAAGATGCGTGGCGCCACCTAGCGGACTGCGACTGAACTGCAAGGGTATATCAACTTCGGCTCCGCCCGAAGTTAGCTTTCCTTTCTTGTTTTTATTATAAAGGTTTCCGTACAGGATTGTGTGTCTATATTTTTCTTCAATAGATCAGCACACGCTCCGCAATCATTTTTTTGCAAGAATTTAAACAATATATAGCCTGCAAAATATCGCAAGGCATTGCTACCAAATTCGTTTCCAGTTGCAATACCAAAAATTTGTTCAAATATTTTCATCGATGGCATTCGATATCGTTATCTCTTTTAAAGGTAGCAATTGATTGTTCGTAATTATTTTCGATACAATGTACTACTTCTGGATATTTAAACTCTGCAAAATATTTCCTTATTTCTACGAGGTAATTGTGTACGTTATTATTTTTTTGCAGAGAACACCTGTGCGGATTTTTTTCAAATAAAACGTGGCAATAGCCACTCAATCAAATAGTTTATTTACCTTTTCTATAAAATTAGCCGTAGCTTCTGCGCTATTTCGGCAATCCACAAATCCACCAGAATCAACCACTGTTCGGATTGCGGCCGCAACAGTGTGGCTAAATATTTGTGTAGCATACTTAACTTTCATTTTTATACCCTTAATTTTGGTCAAAAGTGTGCAACGCAGTGAAGGAGACATCTCCGACCCTATAAAGTATATATATTCTTGATCAGGATCACCTCCTGAGTCGATATAAGCATGTCCGTCTGTCCGTCTGTCCGTCTGTCTGTTTCTACGCAAACTAGTCTCTCAGTATTAGAGCTATCGAGTTAAAACTTTGCTGGTATTATAATTTTGGTCAAAAGTGTGCAACGCAGTGAAGAAGATATCTCCGACCCTATAAGTATATATATTCTTGATCAGGATCACCTCCTGAGTCGATATAAGCATGTCCGTCTTTCGGTTTCTACGCAAACTAGTCTCTCAGTTTTGGAGCTATCGAGTTGAAACTTTGCACACATCCTTTTTTCTCTTGCAGGTAGTATATAAGTCGGAACGGCCGGGATCGGTCGACTATATCCTAGCTGCCATATAACTGATTGATCGGAAATGCCATAACTTTGGTGTTTTTTAAGTTAGAGGGTTGGGACTTTCCAAACATGTTATGTTTGGCCAAACATAATCTTATGGCCAATCTTATGTACAAGGATCGGCCGACTATATCCTATAGCTGTCATAGAACGATCGAAATTGGCATAACTTTGGTGTTTTTTAAATTAGAAAGATGGGATTTGGTACAGATTCTATTTTGGAAAAACAATCTGATCTGCCAATTTTCATAAGGATCGGCCGACTATAAAAGATCCGCTATATATCTAATAAAATAAGATGGGTGGCGCCACCTAGCGGACTGCGACTGAACTGCAAGGGTATATCAACTTCGGCTCCGCCCGAAGTTAGCTTTCCTTTCTTGTTTTATATCGCACACCCATAATAAATTGTTACATTCAACAATTGGTTTAACTAGAAAAACTGAAAAAACGAAATTTCCATTTTTTTTAATTTTTATCTTTGCGCATTTATTTTAGATATAATACATGTTTATTATATGATTGATCGGATATGCCATAACTTTGTTTTTTTTTTTATAAGCTAGAAGGATGGGACTTAGTACAGATTGCATTTTGGGAAGTCTTATCCGATTTGCAAAATTTTATTAGGATAATTGGCTTATTTTTGTTGTTTTTGAAGCTAGAATGATGGTACTGTCTAAGGTTTCCGTTTTGGGCAATCTAATCCTATGTTCATAAGAATCGGCCAACTATATCCTATACCTGCGATATAACTGAACGATCGGAAATGGCACAACCTTTCTATTTTTAAAGATGCTTGGGGCTGTTTCCAATATTTTTATTAGAAATTTTGTTGATGGTGAAATTCCCATAAGGATCGGACAACTATATAGGATCCGATATATATAATAATAATATAAGCTTCTGCTTAACTGCAAGGGTATATCAACTTAGGCTCCGCTTGAAGTTAGCTTTCCTTTCTTGTTTATTTTAATAATTTATTATATAGTGGAACTCTCATAAGGATAGGCCTCTCATCTGTTAATTTGTTAAAATAATTTGGTTTTCCACAACTACGAAACAATTTTGGATATAAATACATTTTTGGGCAAATTTTTAATTAAAATTTTTAAACTAACCAAATTCCAAAACCTTTGTAAATTAAAAATATTTATAACTTCAGAGCCACTGAATCTATCGAAAAATTCTTTACGTCTTTGGAAAGGTTTTTAATTATTCCACCTTCGTGAATGTCAAAATCTATAGAGTTAAAAAAGAAAGAGTTTTGATGTTTATCCTTACAATTAAAGTATTGCTAACTGTGTGAATCGCCTGTCCAGAGGTTACTTCCATATATATATATTCTTTATATTATGCGTTCTGTTTTAAATAACACAGGCCAACAGCAAAAAATCTTCACGCATAATTCCACCTGCTTCATAACCTTTAAGCTCCCCTGAACCAAAGTCCAGAACAAACATAGGTTCTATCACCCACAGTTTTCACGGTACACCTAAAAAAAGAAATTGATCAAATTTGACAATATATTGAATTATGTTGGCCGTGTAATGGCGATGACCATCATTGTTTCTAGTACATATAATTTTTGAAATGTATGTGTACCAAATAAAATTAAAAAATGGTATCTAGCAGTTACCATATCTTTGGAATACTCATCCAAAGTTGAAATCTCAGATTTTCTACATTAATTTTTGGTCTTTTATGATTTTTCCCCAAACATTTTTCTATGGAAGATTTTTGTTTTCTTATTGAAATCAGTAGATCATACCATGTTTTAATTTTGGATTTTTTATTCAGTATTATTCAGTATTATTCAGTCGTTTTATTCAGTATTAATGAGACAATATTAATATGTGGCACAAATGACAGAATTTTTGTCAGAAGAAAGCAATATACTCTTATTTTTATACACATTGTTCCTCCGAAGCGCTCGCTAGGTTGAGTTGACTTTTTTTGGGAAAAGCGTTATAACTTCACCAATTTTCATAATTTTTTGATGAAATTTGTCTCGTTTTATTCATAATGAATGAGACAACATTGATATGTATCAAAAATGGCCGAATTTTTTTTTCACTGTAGCACCGTGTTATTGTTCTACAACTTTTTGAAAAAACTGTAAAAATCTAATTTCTTGAATAACTTCTGAAAGAAATGTCGGACGGGTTGGTTGAGGTACCAATCTTGAGGTCCCAAAGAAAAACAATAAAGGAAAGCTAACTTCGGGCGAAGCCGAAGTTGATATACCCTTGCAGTTGTGCCATTTCCGATCGTTCAGTTATATGGCGGCTATTGGATAGTTGGCCGATCCCTATGGAATTTGTCCAATAAGATTATTTTGTCCAAAATGGAATCTGTACCAAGTCTCATCTTTCTAACTCAAAAAACACCAAAGTTATGCCAATTCCGATCGTTCTGTGACAGCTATAGGATATAGTCGGCCCATCCTTATGAATTTTTGTACATAAGATATTTTCAAATATTTCAAAAATAAAATCCAAATAAAAAAGGGCTTAAAAAGTAAAACATAAACATTGACTCAACTAGGATTAGAACTCAGGCCCTCCCGTGTTAGAAACCACAACGCTCTCCACTCGGCTAATCTCGAACTTCGTTGTTTGGTGGCAAATTTTGATGTAATTCTGCTTTGTGTTTCAGTGTCTCATGTCTTAATGAGAAAAATGCAAAATTTTACGAGTAGAACGCTTTGTATGCACATGCCCCCACTGAGCATATAATGCATATAAATAAATGCAGCCACCACCGTTTTGGGCCAAATCATGGATTAAAAGCTAAAAAAAAAAACCAGGCAAACCAACTCCGCCAATACTTTTCTAATATTTATTATTTTATATCGCATGAATTGTTACATTCAACAATTGGTTTAACTAGAAAAACTGGAAAAAGGAAATTCCCATTTTTTTTTAATTTTTTATCTTTGCGCATTTATTTTAGATATTTAGATATGTTTATTATATGATTGATCGGATATGCCATAACTTTGTTTTTATACCCTTGCAGAGGGTATTATAATTTTGGTCAGAAGTGTGCAACGCAGTGAAGGAGACATCTTCGACCCTATAAAGTATATATTCTTGATCAGGATCACCTCCTGAGTCGATATGAGCATGTCCGTCTGTCCGTCTGTCTGTCTGTCTGTCTGTCGGTTTCTACGCAAACTAGTCTCTCAGTTTTGGAGCTATCGAGTTAAAACTGTGCACACATTCTTTTTTCCTTGCAGGTAGTATATAAGTCGGAACGGCCGGGATCGGTCGACTATATCCTATAGCTGCCATATAACTGATTGATCGGAAATGGCATAACTTTGGTGTTTTTTAAGTTAGAGGGTTGGGACTTTCCACACATGTTATGTTTGACCAAAATATCTTATGTACAAAATTTCATAAGGATCGACCGACTATATCCTATAGCTGTCATAGAACGATCGAAATTGGCATAACTTTGGTGTTGAAGTTAGAAAGATGGGAATTGGTACAGATTCTATTTTGGGAAAAACAATCTGATCTGCCAATTTTCATAAGGATCCGCCGACTATATACGATCCGCTATATATCTAATAATATAAGATGCGTGGCGCCACCTATCGGACTGAGACTAAACTGCAAGGGTATAGCAACTTCGGCTCCGCCCGATGTTAGCTTTCCTTTCTTGTTTTATTTATTTATTTATTTATTTTTTTTTTAAGTTAATGCAGACATAAAGGATTTACGGGTGAAAGTGCTCACTTACATGACTTTTACTTTTATTATGTTTATTTGTAGTAGTAGTTGTTGGTCCCTCGATGATGACTATGGCTTTAGATACGGGAAATGAATGTTGTCCCTGGCGGTTGCCTAGGGGGTTCTTCCTTCTGGCGGGAGGTTATGGTGGGAGTTACTAACTCCGTTGCTACTGCCCTTAAGGCAACGTAACCAATTTAACAAATGAATTGACTTCAACGGCTGTGCCGGAGTATTAATGAAAGACTTCTTTATTGGATGAAGCTGTGATATAAACTGAAACTTAAAGCTAACAAAATATATTTCATAGCGTCCACGCAAATATGTTCGCCGGCTATGTAAGGGGAATCCGGCCAGACGTTGTGTCAGCAGTTTGGCCAGAGTGAGCTCTTAAGTAATCGGACATTGCCGTTGCGCGGTTAATTTCAGTTAACTTACATACCAGAGAAGGGCTTCGGGTGAATGAAAAAAACTCGTACGCACTCAATAGCCGAATAATTACACTGTTTGGATCAGCCAACCAAACTTGCATGTGCTTACATTTTCGTTGTAGATTTTAATTCCACTCGAGTCCAATCAATTTTTAGTTTCACTCCAAATTGTTCGACTCGTTTTCAGCCTAATGATTTCGGGCGCGACTCGTTCGGTTCAACAACAATTTTTTTGAACAAGTTGAGTGTTACTATGATTTTACTCATGCTCGCATCAAGCGGTACTTTTTCTGCACAGATGAAATGTGCGAAGAAGAAGGTGAAACACAACACAATGAAAATTTCATAACAAAGCGTTTATTTTCATGCTTTAATTTTATTTTAAAACAAATAAGAAACATATTCGGCAACAAGCTTCATGAAGCTCGCATAGAAATTGTTGCTATACATGCAGTCGTAACGCTCACATATTAAATTGATCCGAATGATGCTTCGTCAACACATGCTCATTTTTTTGATAGGAATGATGTGTAGTACAAAATGAGCTGATTTTCACTCATCACTGGGTTTTGTTCAGTGAGTTGAATTGAGTTCCAAATTTTGAACCGAAGACTCAAGATGACCGGAATGATGTGAACGGAAAAATGAGTTGATCACTCATCACTGTGTTTTGTGCAGTGAGTTGAATGAAAAAGTTTGGGTATAATTAAATCAAGAAAATAGTGAGTTTTACAGTTCTCTGGTTCATACATAATGTGTATTACGTATGTATTACAAATACATATCCGTACTACGGATCCTATTACATGGATCAACGCCATGCTGATGATGGAACGGGAGCGTTAATGATTATAGTTCTAATTCTAGGTTCGAAAATTTCGATTTAATCTATTTTTATAAATATTCTTAAATAGTATGTTGTATCTATGGGAGGAACGTTTTTTTAGGGTTAGGGTGTAGGGTTCGTCTGTTTCGGTTAATTTGGATTATTTTCGGTGCGTGTACAGTTTTATAAATAGTGTTTGAATTTATTTCTATACTTGTTTAGGTTATCATATTTTTCAGAATGTCAGTTACATAGTGGTTGAGTTTATTTTAATATTTGTTTAAGTTTAGCATATTTTTAAGAATGGCAGCTGTGTATAAAAGTCTTATTTACGCATTCCGTCTTATTTTACGCATTTTAATATCTTAAATCAGACTTATGATAAGCTTTTCCCGAGTTTGTTACATATACCCGTAATGTTTCCGTCATCTAACACTTTTTCGGTCTGGAAATTTTACTTTATATACCGTATACATTGTCGCCCTTCTCGAGTTTTTGAGAACGCTTTTTGTTTCTGTCGAGGTTAGTTATTTCCTGTTTGTATTTATATTCCCTACGGTTTTCTATTGGTTACCGAGCGTTTTTTTTACCGAATGGATGACGAGTATTTACCGTTTATGGTCGAAAGGGCAGTCTTTGCAATACCGCTATCTTTCATGAAAATTCTTTTTTCCCCTTTTGGTTTGGGTTATTTTCGACACCACTCAGAGCGAAGAGTTTTAAGAGTTGCTATACTCTATGTATGGGCCCCCTGCCTCCGCTTCAAGGGTACCGTTCTCGTTGATTTTCTTTAAATCTTAAAAGACTCGAGCAAGTTGAGTTGTTTTGACCGTGCTGTATTGGTGGGTTTATAGCTCGATTGGTACCCTAAAGGACACATTCTGCAAGTCTAAGCAAAATTAGTAGTCCTCAAGCAGGCTCTTCGGATGGATCAATAGCAGATGTTCGTCCGTAGAGCGTTATGCGGCAACTACGTCAAACTTGAACTCGCGGGAGTAACGGTAGGTCCCGGAGTCGTAATCAAAGAACGTAAATAGTCTGACTAAATAGTGTGACTAAAGGGAATGCTCGGGTTGACCAGGCGCTTGCTGTGATCAGGATGGAGTTGATGTGGGGTTCTTGACTGGTTGGCTGGTTGGTCCTTGGCTGGTTTTCCTCAAGTACCGGTGGTATGATGGTTCGGCTGATTCCTTATCGGCCGGTCCTACTGGCGGTCCGTTTCACGGGAGCAACACTGGAAGTAGCCTGGTATGCCGCGGACTCTACTTGTGGTCCGTTTACACTGGAGTTAGAGAATCCTACCTTGCGAATCGTTTTACACAGGATCACGTGAAGTAGGTCAATTTTAAGTGCCGTAGTGTCAACACTGAGTAACGAGACGATTGACTCTGATTTCTGAATTTCTTCTGAAAGGTCAATGTTATGGACGTGCTAAAACTTATGTTAATGCCAGGGTCACCCACCTCTGAGTCTGCTGACTCAGATTGATTGTTCATGTACTGCTTGCACACGCATTTCGGCTTAGCTGGCTGGGTTTTGCTTGCTTCGGTCAGTTGGTCATTCTTCCCGCTGATAATGCTGATTTTTGCTTCCGGCGCCGTCGACTAGTGCCGGGTTAGTAGGTTGAATATTGTTTTATACTTATCGCTAATTTATTACTAGGTGTGCCATATAGGGTAGTAGGTCTTGGCACTAGGTGCCAACATTATCACGCACCACCCCGCCCCATTGAGGAACTCAATCCAATGCGGCTGTTTGTTGTTGGACCGTCTCAGTGTACCCTTGCACTAGAAATATTGTGGATCTTAAAACCATAGCTTTCAAATAACTGTTAACCGATTCGTGCGGTCTCAAAATAAGTGTTTGTCGCTGAGACTTTGAGCAAAAAGTCTGAGAGCAACCGATTGAGTTGCTCGTATACAAATTTTGCTCACCCTCAGTCGAAGAACACTTTTTTCTGTTTTCGTTTGGTCTGCTCATTGTAGGACCGTTTGCTTGCGTTCGACAATTCAAAAAGTCTTTTGTCCATGTATGTGTGTATGTGAAGTTTCGTGGGCTCAACCTGTCAATTTACTTTGTAAATCTCTCGTGTAAACAGTGATTCATCAAATTTATTGAAAATGGCACGAGAAATTAATAAAAATGTGCATCATTTTTTTATATTTAATTATATATATTAATTTATATTTTTTATATTAGATGTTAAGCTTAACTCAAAATAAATGAATTTAAAAAAAAACTATTCATTTTTTAATTAAAATAATCAATATATTAGTTTGAAATTGGAAAAATTCACGTTTAAAACTTTAACAAGTTTTTCGTGAAAATTGCATGTAAACAAATTATTGAAAAGACTTTTTGCGTTGACTTTTTCAGTCAATCGGTCTTTTACTGAGTCTCTCTCCGCGAGCGTCACTCGAATCTCTCATTGAGCGATGTTCGGTAGACGAGAGTTTCATGATTGGCTCATCGTAATTCGTTCAACAAAAAACCGAAACAAAACGAAACAAAGTGTGCTGCTCAGAGAGAAACCGAATCGGCATGCTTTTTTTCGGTTGCTCTCGCGAACAGAGCGTAAGAAAAAAACGGTTAACAGTTATTTGCAAGCTATGCTTAAAACTAATTACTAAAAAACTAATGTTAATACCAAAAAAAGTTTTGAATCATGTGGGTGAGATCTCCAAGATTGATAAGATACCAACGATAATTCTATCCGACTTGTTGTCTCCTTCGCCTTATTGCGCGCCCTCGGAACCATTCTCCTTGGGCATCCCATGAAGTACTAGACCTTCTTTCTGGTTGGTCAGTGCGCATACAGGACTCATGGCCCTCTCTTGACCTTGCTTCTTGCTCCCTTTCGGAAAAGCATGTTACCCATGCCAGATAGGAGGTAATTTTCACTCCTTGCATTTCCTTGGTTACTGGCCCTTGCACTCTATGCTCTGCAGTTGTGAGTTGACAACCTTGGGCTTGTGGTTCGGGGTCCGTCTGCGGCTCTTCTTGTTGATCCGCCATGGGTGGGGAACTATGTACTCTTCCGGATTTTACTATTTGCTCCTTGCCGATGCATGCAATTAAACTTTGTCGTGGCTCGTTAGCTTCCGGTGTCCGAGCCGCCGTATTACCGACGACTTGTTCTGCCTTGATATTAGGAGCTGATTCCGGTCGCTCTGGCCCCATCACAATCCATCCAAGCGCGGTATTTTTTAGTAGTGGCTATGCCTGTTAAATATGCCTGTTGTGGCCTCATAAGCTGGGAGATGATTTGGGCGCCCAACAGCAGATCAATATTCTGGGGCTGCGTAAATTCAGGATCGGCTAAGCGCAACTGAGGTGAGATATTTCTTAGCGTTTGAATAGGGTGGGATGGTTGATTGGGCATTATTTCCGGTAGTACAACGACGTTGATTTGATCTTCGAAGTCAGTGGTTAATGATGATAGGGTCACCACAGCCTTTTTTCGTGATCTTTTAGTTGTTCCTCCCAGTGCAGCGATTTTCAGGGTTGATCCTTCTGGTGATTATGTTAATCTGTGATCCAGAATCTAGGAGTGTGCGGCATTGCTGAGGGGTTCCGGCTGGTCCATGTATTGCCACTTGGGCGGTTGGTAACAGAAGGGCTGTGGCTGAACACACCAATCGTAATGAACTGGATCGAAGTGGAGCAGCCGACGTATTTTTCTGCATTGTTACTTGACTGGTTGCCTGACGCTCAAGGTTTTCTAACATCTGCTTCAGGGATTGTCGATTAGTTGGATCGGTGATGGCTAGTTCTAGAGATGACAGCGTGTGTGGGTCCAATCTTTCCTCAATGATGTGTATCAAGATTGGCTCCCAATTGTAGCCAATCCTTGAGTTGACACCTTGAGTGCGTTGAGAGTGGCGATCGTTCGGAGCACGGTATCATGTTAGCTGCGCCGCTGATCCATTTGTTCTAGGGTGTCCGAAAAGCTCTTGGATCGCGGATTTAATCAACAGCCGTTCATTTTGGTATCGATTGTTTAGTCCCGTCTGTCCGCCAATTGACGTTGAGATTAGGTTTTTTACTTCACCTGCTACATGATTCTCCAAATGACGGAATTTTACTGCATCGCTGTAGTCTTGATTATGGATGCATTCCGTAAAAATTTCGTGGAATCGTAACCAATGTCGGTAGTCTCCGTCACACCTTGGAATTTCTACTGGTGGTATTACAAACGGAGGTGCGATCGCGGGGTTTTGTGTTGATGCTGAAGTTGATTGCGATTCTTCGCTTAGAAACGAAAAGTATTCTCCTCGTACCACCGGAAATCTGTCATCGGTGTGTCCATCATTTTTTATGGCTGGTTCCAGGTCAATGAGATCATGTATCCCGTGACGATTTCCTTCCATAACTCCTTCATGTGTTGTCTGACGTGTGTGGACACTTCCCGTCCTTCGGTGCGGTTGCACAGAAAGTCTTCCATATCGTCTAATCGTCCTTCATGTCTTCGTTTTAATGATGTTAATCGAAGGTCTTCTCCTTCGTTTCCTCGTGATGATTGTGCCTTTGGCTCGAGATTTTCGCCTGTTTTCCGGGGCCTTTTTGACGGGCCTGACACTGATGGGATTCCATCCGAAAATATTGCTTCATATTTTTTCACAAACTCTTCCAGCGCTTTGGCCTTTGTGAAATACTCATTCTCAGGTGCTAGCTCATGAAGCTTAGCATCATTTTTTTTAAACTGGATCCATGAGTGAGTGAGCTGTCTGAGTCTCTCCTCGAAGTATCCTACCTTGAGTTTACGCTCTGCGAAATCCTTAGTGAAGTTTTTGTTTAGCCTTTGGATGGGTATGTTGCTTTTAACTTGCTCATCAATAAGCATTTGGATTCCGGGGTCTGATTCTGATCCCATGGTTGCGATGTACCCTTGATGAGTTAAATTGCGTTGCGGCTTGTGTTCAGGTTGTGATCCTCTAGAAAATGATCACGTCGGGGTCACCAAATGTTCGTCCGCAGAGCGTTATGCGGCAACTACATCAAACTTGAACTCGCAGGATTAACGGTAGGTCCTGGAGTCGTAGTCAAAGAACGTAAATAGTCTGACTAAATTTACCTGGATTCTGCAAGGGACTGCTCGGGTTGACCAGGTGCTTGCTGTGATCAGGCTGGAGTTGATGTGGGGTGCTTGAAGTCCTGGGCTGGTTTTCCTCAAGTACCGGTGGTATAATGGTTCGGCTGATTCCTTATCGGCCGGTCCTACTGGCGGTACGTTTCACGGGAGCAACACTCGACGTAGGTTAAGTAATGCGGGGTCTGCTGGTGGTCCGTTTCGCGGGAGCAACACTGGAAGTAGCCTGGTATGCCGCGGATTCTACTTGTGGTCCGTTTACACTGGAGTTAGAGAATCCTACCTTGCGAATCGTTTTACACAGGATCACGTGAAGTAGGTCAATTTTAAGTGCCGTAGTGTCAACACTGAGTAACGAGACGATTGACTCTGATTTCTGAATTTCTTCTGAAAGGTCAATGTTATGGACGTGCTAAAACTTATGTTAATGCCAGGGTCACCCACCTCTGAGTCTGCTGACTCAGATTGATTGTTCATGTACTGCTTGCACACGCATTTCGGCTTAGCTGGCTGGGTTTTGCTTGCTTCGGTCAGTTGGTCATTCTTCCCGCTGATAATGCTGATTTCTCTTTCCGGCGCCGTCGACTAGTGTCGGGTTAGTAGGTTGGATATTGTTTTATACTTATCGCTAATTTATTACATATATGGTGGGCCATATAGGGTAGTAGGTCTTGGCACTAGGTGCCAACATTATCACGCACCACCCCCCCCCCCCCCCCCCCCATTGAGGAACTCAATCCAATGCGGCTGTTTGTTGTTGGACCGTCTCAGTGTACCCTTGGATATTGTTTTATACTTATCGCTAATTTATTACTAGGTGTGCCATATAGGGTAGTAGGTCTTGGCACTAGGTGCCAACATTATCACGCACCACCCCCCCCCATTGAGGAACTCAATCCAATGCGGCTGTTTGTTGTTGGACCGTCTCAGTGTACCCTTGCACTAGAAATATTGTGGATCTTAAAACCATAGCTTTCTAATAACTGTTAACCGATTCGTGCGGTCTCAAAATAAGTGTTTGTCACTGAGACTTTGAGCAAAAAGTCTGAGAGCAACCGATTGAGTTGCTCGTATACAAATTTTGCTCACCCTCAGTCGAAGAACACTTTTTTCTGTTTTCATTTGGTCTGCTCATTGTAGGACCTTTTGCTTGCGTTCGACAATTCAAAAAGTCTTTTGTCCATGTATGTTTGTATGTGAAGTTTCGTGGGCTCAACCTGTCAATTTACTTTGTAAATCTCTCGTGTAAAAAGTGATTCATCAAATTTATTGAAAATGGCATGAGAAATTAATAAAAAAGGCAATCATTTTTTTTATATTTAATTATATATATTAATTTATATTTTTATACCCTTGCAGAGGGTATTATGATTTTGGTCAAAAGTGTGCAACCCAGTGAAGGAGACATCTCCGACCCTATAAAGTATATATATTCTTGATCAGGATCACCTCCTGAGTCGATATGAGCATGTCCGGCTGTCCGTCTGTCTGTTTCTACGCAAACTAGTCTCTCAGTTTTAAAGCTATCGAGTTGAAACTTTGCACACATCCTTCTTTCCTTTGCAGGCAGTATATAAGTCGGAACGGCCGGGATCGGTCTACTATATCCTATAGCTGCCATATTACTGATTGATCGGAAATGCCATAACTTTGGTGTTTTTTAAGTTAGAGGGTTGGGACTTTCCACACATGCTATGTTTGACCCAAATATCTCATGTACAAAATTTCATAAGGATCGGCCGACTATATCCTATAGCTGTCATTGAACGATCGAAATTGGCATAACTTTGGTATTTTTTAAGTTAGAAAGATGGGATTTGGTACAGATTCTATTTTGGGAAAAACAATCTGATCTGCCAATTTTCATAAGGATCGGCCGACTATATACGATCCGCTATATATCTAATAAAATAAGATGGGTGGCGCCACCTAGCGGACTGCGACTGAACTGCAAGGCTCCGCCCGAAGTTAGCTTTCCTTTCTTGTTTATATTAGATGTTAAGCTTAACTCAAAATAAATGAATTTAAAAAAAAACTATTCATTTTTTAATTAAAATAATCAATATATTAGTTTGAAATTGGAAAAATTCACGTTTAAAACTTTAACAAGTTTTTCGTGAAAATTGCATGTAAACAAATTATTGAAAAGACTTTTTGCGTTGACTTTTTCAGTCAATCGGTCTTTTACTGAGTCTCTCTCCGCGAGCGTCACTCGAATCTCTCATTGAGCGATGTTCGGTAGACGAGAGTTTCATGATTGGCTCATCGTAATTCGTTTAACAAAAAACCGAAACAAAACGAAACAAAGTGTGCTGCTCAGAGAGAAACCGAATCGGCATGCTTTTTTTCGGTTGCTCTCGCGAACAGAGCGTAAGAAAAAAACGGTTAACAGTTATTTGCAAGCTATGCTTAAAACTAATTACTAAAAATCTAATGTTAATACCAAAATAAGTTTTGAATCATGTGGGTGAGATCTCCAAGATTGATAAGATACCAACGATAATTCTATCCGACTTTTTGTCTCCTTCGCCTTATTGCGCGCCCTCGGAACCATTCTCCTTGGGCATCCCATGAAGTACTAGACCTTCTTTCTGGTTGGTCAGTGCGCATACAGGACTCTTGGTCCCCTCTTGACCTTGCTTCTTGCTCCGCTTTGGAGAAGCATGTTACCCATGCCAGATAGGAGGTAATTTTCACTCCTTGCATTTCCTTGGTTACTGGCCCTTGCACTCTATGCTCTGCAGTTGTGAGTTGACAACCTTGGGCTTGTGGTTCGGGGTCCGTCTGCGGCTCTTCTTGTTGATCCGCCATGGGTGGGGAACTATGTACTCTTCCGGATTTTACTATTTGTTCCTTGCCGATACATGCAATTAAACTTTGTCGTGGCTTCCGGTGTCCGAGCCGCCGTATTACCGACGACTTGTTCTGCCTTGATATTAGAAGCTGATTCCGGTCGCTCTGGCCCCATCACAATCCATCCAAGCGCGGTATTTTTTAGTAGTGGCTATGCCTGTTAAATATGCCTGTTGTGGTCTCATAAGCTGGGAGTTGATTTGGGCGCCCAACAGCAGATCAATATTCTGGGGCTGCGTAAATTCAGGATCGGCTAAGCGCAACTGAGGTGAGATATTTCTTAGCGTTTGAATAGGGTGGGATGGTTGATTGGGCATTATTTCCGGTAGTACAACGACGTTGATTTGATCTTCGAAGTCAGTGGTTAATGATGATAGGGTCACCACAGCCTTTTTCGTGATCTTTTAGTTGTTCCTCCCAGTGAAGCGATTTTCAGGGTTGATCCTTCTGGTGATTATGTTAATCTGTGATCCAGAATCTAGGAGTGTGCGGCATTGCTGAGGGGTTCCGGCTGGTCCATGTATTGCCACTTGGGCGGTTGGTAACAGAAGGGCTGTGGCTGAACACACCAATCGTGATGAACTGGATCGAAGTGGAGCAGCCGACGTATTTTTCTGCATTGTTACTTGACTGGTTGCCTGACGCTCAAGGTTTTCTAACATCTGCTTCAGGGATTGTCGATTAGTTGGATCGGTGACGGCTAGTTCTAGAGATGACAGCGTGTGTGGGTCCAATCTTTCCTCAATGATGTGTATCAAGATTGGCTCCCAATTGTAGCCAATCCTTGAGTTGACACCTTGAGTGCGTTGAGAGTGGCGATCGTTCGGAGCACGGTATCATGTTAGCTGCGCCGCTGATCCATTTGTTCTAGGGTGTCCGAAAAGCTCTTGGATCGCGGATTTAATCAACAGCCGTTCATTTTGGTATCGATTGTTTAGTCCCGTCTGTCCGCCAATTGACGTTGAGATTAGGTTTTTTACTTCACCTGCTACATGATTCTCCAAATGACGGAATTTTACTGCATCGCTGTAGTCTTGATTATGGATGCATTCCGTAAAAATTTCGTGGAATCGTAGCCAATGTCGGTAGTCTCCGTCACACCTTGGAATTTCTACTGGTGGTATTACAAACGGAGGTGCGATCGCGGGGTTTTGTGTTGATGCTGAAGTTGATTGCGATTCTTCGCTTAGAAACGAAAAGTATTCTCCTCGTACCACCTGAAATCTGTCATCGGTGTGTCCATCATTTTTTATGGCTGGTTCCAGGTCAATGAGATCATGTATCCCGTGACGATTTCCTTCCATAACTCCTTCATGTGTTGTCTGACGTGTGTGGACACTTCCCGTCCTTCGGTGCGGTTGCACAGAAAGTCTTCCATATCGTCTAATCGTCCTTCATGTCTTCGTTTTAATGATGTTAATCGAAGGTCTTCTCCTTCGTTTCCTCGTGATGATTGTGCCTTTGGCTCGAGATTTTCGCCTGTTTTCCGGGGCCTTTTTGACGGGCCTGACACTGATGGGATTCCATCCGAAAATATTGCTTCATATTTTTTCACAAACTCTTCCAGCGCTTTGGCCTTTGTGAAATACTCATTCTCAGGTGCTAGCTCATGAAGCTTAGCATCATTTTTTTTAAACTGGATCCATGAGTGAGTGAGCTGTCTGAGTCTCTCCTCGAAGTATCCTACCTTGAGTTTACGCTCTGCGAAATCCTTAGTGAAGTTTTTGTTTAGCCTTTGGATGGGTATGTTGCTTTTAACTTGCTCATCAATAAGCATTTGGATTCCGGGGTCTGATTCTGATCCCATGGTTGCGATGTACCCTTGATGAGTTAAATTGCGTTGCGGCTTGTGTTCAGGTTGTGATCCTCTAGAAAATGATCACGTCGGGGTCACCAAATGTTCGTCCGCAGAGCGTTATGCGGCAACTACATCAAACTTGAACTCGCAGGATTAACGGTAGGTCCTGGAGTCGTAGTCAAAGAACGTAAATAGTCTGACTAAATTTACCTGGATTCTGCAAGGGACTGCTCGGGTTGACCAGGTGCTTGCTGTGATCAGGCTGGAGTTGATGTGGGGTGCTTGAAGTCCTGGGCTGGTTTTCCTCAAGTACCGGTGGTATAATGGTTCGGCTGATTCCTTATCGGCCGGTCCTACTGGCGGTACGTTTCACGGGAGCAACACTCGACGTAGGTTAAGTAATGCGGGGTCTGCTGGTGGTCCGTTTCGCGGGAGCAACACTGGAAGTAGCCTGGTATGCCGCGGATTCTACTTGTGGTCCGTTTACACTGGAGTTAGAGAATCCTACCTTGCGAATCGTTTTACACAGGATCACGTGAAGTAGGTCAATTTTAAGTGCCGTAGTGTCAACACTGAGTAACGAGACGATTGACTCTGATTTCTGAATTTCTTCTGAAAGGTCAATGTTATGGACGTGCTAAAACTTATGTTAATGCCAGGGTCACCCACCTCTGAGTCTGCTGACTCAGATTGATTGTTCATGTACTGCTTGCACACGCATTTCGGCTTAGCTGGCTGGGTTTTGCTTGCTTTGGTCAGTTGGTCATTCTTCCCGCTGATAATGCTGATTTCTGCTTCCGGCGCCGTCGACTAGTGCCGGGTTAGTAGGTTGAATATTGTTTTATACTTATCGCTAATTTATTACTAGGTGTGCCATATAGGGTAGTAGGTCTTGGCACTAGGTGCCAACATTATCACGCACCACCCCCCCCCCCCCCCCCCATTGAGGAACTCAATCCAATGCGGCTGTTTGTTGTTGGACCGTCTCAGTGTACCCTTGCACTAGAAATATTGTGGATCTTAAAACCATAGCTTTCTAATAACTGTTAACCGATTCGTGCGGTCTCAAAATAAGTGTTTGTCACTGAGACTTTGAGCAAAAAGTCTGAGAGCAACCGATTGAGTTGCTCGTATACAAATTTTGCTCACCCTCAGTCGAAGAACACTTTTTTCTGTTTTCATTTGGTCTGCTCATTGTAGGACCTTTTGCTTGCGTTCGACAATTCAAAAAGTCTTTTGTCCATGTATGTTTGTATGTGAAGTTTCGTGGGCTCAACCTGTCAATTTACTTTGTAAATCTCTCGTGTAAAAAGTGATTCATCAAATTTATTGAAAATGGCATGAGAAATTAATAAAAAAGGCAATCATTTTTTTTATATTTAATTATATATATTAATTTATATTTTTATACCCTTGCAGAGGGTATTATGATTTTGGTCAAAAGTGTGCAACGCAGTGAAGGAGACATCTCCGACCCTATAAAGTATATATATTCTTGATCAGGATCACCTCCTGAGTCGATATAAGCATGTCCGTCTTTCGGTTTCTACGCAAACTAGTCTCTGAGTTTTGGAGCTATCGAGTTGAAACTTTGCACACATCCTCCTTTTCTTTGCGGGCAGTATATAAGTCGGAACGGCCGGGATCGGTCGACTATATCCTATAGCTGCCATATAACTGATTGATCGGAAATGCCATAACATTGGTGTTTTTTAAGTTGGAGGGTTGAGACTTTCCCCACATGTTATATTTGGTTAAAATATCTTGTCTACAAAATTTCATAAGGATCGGCCGACTATATCCTATAGCTGTCATAGAACGATCGAAATTGGCATAACTTTGGTATTTTTTAAGTTAGAAAGATGGGATTTGGTACAGATTCTATTTTGGGAAAAACAATCTGATCTGCCAATTTTCATAGGGATCGGCCGACTATATACGATCCGCTATATATCTAATAAAATAAGATGGGTGGCGCCACATAGCGGACTGCGACTGAACTGCAAGGGTATATCAACTTCGGCTCCGCCCGAAGTTAGCTTTCCTTTCTTGTTTATATTAGATGTTAAGCTTAACTCAAAATAAATGAATTAAAAAAAAAAAACTATTCATTTTTTAATTAAAATAATCAATATATTAGTTTGAAATTGGAAAAATTCACGTTTAAAATTTTAACAAGTTTTTTCGTGAAAATTGCATGTAAACAAATTA
Source organism: Drosophila ananassae (assembly GCF_017639315.1). Lineage (NCBI taxonomy): Eukaryota > Metazoa > Arthropoda > Insecta > Diptera > Drosophilidae > Drosophila > Drosophila ananassae. The sequence goes on along the minus strand of NC_057929.1, from coordinate 25,795,747 downwards.
TTGAAAAGACTTTTTGCGTTGACTTTTTCAGTCAATCGGTCTTTTACTGAGTCTCTCTCCGCGAGCATCACTCGAATCTCTCATTGGCTCATCGTAATTCGTTCAACAAAAAACCGAAACAAAACGAAACAAAGTGTGCTGCTCAGAGAGAAACCGAATCGGCATGCTTTTTTTCGGTTGCTCTCGCGAACAGAGCGTAAGAAAAAAACGGTTAACAGTTATTTGCAAGCTATGCTTAAAACTAATTACTAAAAAACTAATGTTAATACCAAAAAAAGTTTTGAATCATGTGGGTGAGATCTCCAAGATTGATAAGATACCAACGATAATTCTATCCGACTTGTTGTCTCCTTCGCCTTATTGCGCGCCCTCGGAACCATTCTCCTTGGGCATCCCATGAAGTACTAGACCTTCTTTCTGGTTGGTCAGTGCGCATACAGGACTCATGGCCCTCTCTTGACCTTGCTTCTTGCTCCCTTTCGGAGAAGCATGTTACCCATGCCAGATAGGAGGTAATTTTCACTCCTTGCATTTCCTTGGTTACTGGCCCTTGCACTCTATGCTCTGCAGTTGTGAGTTGACAACCTTGGGCTTGTGGTTCGGGGTCCGTCTGCGGCTCTTCTTGTTGATCCGCCATGGGTGGGGAACTATGTACTCTTCCGGATTTTACTATTTGCTCCTTGCCGATGCATGCAATTAAACTTTGTCGTGGCTCGTTAGCTTCCGGTGTCCGAGCCGCCGTATTATCGACGACTTGTTCTGCCTTGATATTAGGAGCTGATTCCGGTCGCTCTGGCCCCATCACAATCCATCCAAGCGCGGTATTTTTTAGTAGTAACTAATAAACTAAGAAACAAATTTTTTTTTTTTTTTTTTTTTTTTTCCTCTCTTTATCGTAAAGCGGACGGACGTGTTTTTTTTGTGCGCACTACGTTTTTGTAAAATTTGCAATAAGCTTTCTATAAACAATCGGTGTTTATTTCTTTACTGATACAAAAACAAATTGCAATTTTTTAGATCCGTATCGCTTCGCGTGTGCAGTGATATATTTGGAGGTAAAATAATTATTTATTTAATTTACTTTCCAAACATAGCCCTGCTCTGCTTCTTCATCTCCTACGGTGTTGTTGCTATTCTTTTGCTTCTACTCTCGCTCAATAGAGATTCTTATCTCTATTTCTTTAAATCTTACTAACTTGCACTAACTGCTCTCTTTAATCTCCCCTTCTCGTTTCCTTGGTACAGTGGTTCAAGGTTCCTCATTAATAAAATCAAATAATATTTTTAAATTAATTATTAATTTTTTTAATAATTTTTAATAAATTAATTATTTAATTTTTAATAATTTTTAATAATTTTTAATAAATTAATTATTTAATTTTAAATAATTTTTAATAAATTAATTATTTAAATTTTTAATAATTATGGATTTTAAATTGGTCTGTGCATTAAAGTCTTGCAATAAGACAATCTCGTCTTCCCAGCCTACCATCCATTGCTGGCTCTGTGAAAACATTTTACACGCTAAGTGTGCCGGGTTCACGGCCTCAGTTTCGGATGCAATCTCGCGTAGGTCTGGTCTCCACTTTTGCTGTGATGGTTGTCGTGCTGTTCAGGACGAAATGAGGTCGTTCATGAGGCAGACTAAAAGCGGTTTCAAGGAGTTGATTAGTGGTTTTCGAAAAATCAATGACCAACTCTGTGTGCTTGATACACAGTTTAGTAGCCTTCAACTACTTAATGAGTCTCCAAAGCGTAAGAAATCCGCTTTTAGTGATGTTCTCGGGTCGAATAATCGTCAGCCTGCTCAGCCGACAACTGCAGCCGCTTATATCTCTGGCCACCCCAAGGGCCGGACCTGAGAAAAATTCGGCTTCCGAATATCTCGGAATTAATGAGCAATTGTCCGATATGTCCTCTGTGGCATCGCTTCAAGTGATCCCAGACCCAATAATTGAAACTCCTGTAACAGTCACCAAAGAGGGTAATAAACCGTCCGGACCCCCGGTACGCACTGATGCCGCAGTATTAGTTACGGCGGCACCAAAACCCTTGCAGGTGATCCCACCATCGAAACACATTTTTGTTTCCCGGCTTGCCCCTGATACTTCGGAGATTGATATCTCGGCTTACATCAAAGCCAAAGCAAAAGCCGACATAAAGGTGGTGGATATTACAAAATTCAAATATTCTTACACCAGGCACACGTCATCTTTCAAAATACGTGTGCCCTTGCAGATGTTCAAGACGATCTGTTCCGCCAGCTTTTGGCCAGAGAACATTTTCGTCCAAGAACATCAACCAAGTACGGTGAAAAAAAAGATAACCAAACCTGTGGGTGTAAAACTGTTAATGTTAACTGCCCACATGTTAAGGCCACTGATCAACCTTCCACGTCATCTTCCTCAATCTCAAAAAACTAATGTCTTCATTAACACTTACCTATCAGAATACAAGAGGGTTACGTAGTAAACTTCCCAAACTGTATTCTGATAGTTCTTTTTTTGCATCCCACATTATAGTATTTACAGAAACTTGGTTAAAGCCGGAGATCTTAAGCTCCGAAGTTTTTCCTAGTAGGTACACCACTTTTAGATGTGATAGAACTTTGCGAAGGGGAGGAGGAGTGCTAATTTCTGTAGACCCCAAATTCGCTTCTGAAGAGGTAAAATCACAAGAGTTTGGTAACATTGAATTTCTTTGCATCAAAATCACTTTGTCCGATCAATCTTTGTATGTTACCTGTTCGTACATACCACCTTCGTCCGAACCGCCAACATACTGGCAACATTTGTCAGCTATTCGTTTGGTTTTCGATCGTCTGTCTGATGGTAACCAGCTGATAGCTCTGGGTGACTTTAATATCCCAGAACTTATGTGGTCAAATGTTGATAATTCACCGTCTTTACAGCTTAACTCCCAGCATGACTTCCCTGAGGGCATGTTCGACATGTCACTCGGGCAAATTAACAACGTTAGAAATTCTTTAGGTCGGCTGTTGGACTTATGTTTCGTTTCTGATCCTGATGGAATTACTCTTTCCAGAACTTTGCCCCTTTCTAACCCTGAGGATCCATATCATCCCACTCTTGAGGTTTCAATCGAAAATAATTACTTTTTTGACCTTAAGTCTGCAGGTAAATCTCAGAAAGTTCGTTTCTTTCGTAAGGCTGACTTTACGAAATTAAATAAGTTAATTTTGGAATTTGTGTTGGTCTGATTTACTGGCATGCATATAAACATCGCATTACAAAAATTTTATTACACTTTGAACATATTTTTCGACGCTTGCGTGCCGTGGAAATATCCGTCCGCTTCAACGAATCCGCCTTGGTATACAAGGCACCTTATAAATTTAAAGAATAATATGAGTAGACTTTTAAACAAACATAGATTATCTGGCTGTACAGTTAGTTATTCAAGATACTTAGTAGCTCGGTCCAATTTCACCGTGCATAACGCAGAATGTTATAGGAGTTATATTCGCCGCTGCAGGATTCAGTTTACTCAGGATCCGAAGCAGTTTTATAACTTTGTAAACACTAAGCGTAAACATGTATCTTTTCCCCCACTGCTTACGTTTGAGAACTCTTATGCGAACACCGATCAGGCAATGGCCGATCTCTTTGCACAGTTTTTTCAAACTACACTTATATACACTACACTTCAAACTACACTTACACTTATAATATCCAATCAGCCAACCTTATATTTTGCTCATCTTTCGATCAAAGTGGTGTGTTATCGGATCTTCTTAAGGTTAAGCCCGTGTATTCGCCAGGCCCTGATGGAGTACCAGGCTGTGTCCTGAAGTACTGCGCCGAGGCACTGTGCAAACCGCTTGTTAAACTCTTTAATCTATCGCTGGAAACTTCGATCTTTCCCCTTATGTGGAAGGAATCCTTCATTATTCCGCTGTATAAAAAAGGGAAAAAATCCGACGCTGCTAATTATAGAGGCATCTCTAAATTGTCAGCAATTCCAAAGCTTTTTGAAAAACTTATCACTCCACATTTGCAACACCTATGTAGTTCAATAATAACTCCGTGCCAGCATGGCTTCATGAAGCGCCGCTCCACCACTACCAACTTATTGGAGCTAGCATCTTTTATCACGGATGGCTTCCGGAATGGCTTACAAACAGACGTCATATACACTGACTTCAGTAAAGCATTTGACTCTGAATGGTTAATTCGCTTCTTATAAGTAAACTCAGTCTTTTGGGATTCCCAACTGATCTTCTTATGTGGATTTCGAGCTACTTATCAGGGAGAACCCAACGTGTTTTCTTTAAAGATGTTACCTCGCGTTTAGTCCGCGCCACATCGGGGGTGCCCCAAGGAAGCCATCTTGGACCCCTACTTTTTACTCTGTTTTTTAACGACTTGCCCCTTGCCTTAACTAATTCACTTGTACTTATGTACGCTGATGACGTTAAGCTATGCCTTCAGTATAAATTCACTAGCGCCCAGTCTAGACTTCAATCCGATTTGGATAAACTTCAAAATTGGTGTTTAGCAAATAACCTAAAGCTTAATGGATCGAAATGTAAACTTATGTCTTTTTACCGATCTAGTCCTCACCAGGCTATGTACTTTCTCTATGGGAACGCCTTAGAACGATTAACTTAGGTTAACGATCTAGGTGTCCTATTAGATTTGAAACTTAAACTTACCGACCATGTATCTACCATAGTTAATAAAGTTATGGGTGTGCTTGGTTTTATTAAAAGATGGTCAAAAGAATTTAATGACCCGTACATAACTAAAACGTTATATACATCACTGGTCCGTCCGATTCTTGAGTATGGATCGTGTGTCTGGAGTCCTCAATATGGAGTACACCAAGATCACATTGAATCTGTACAAAAAAACTTCCTTACTTTTGCGCTTAGGGGACTTAATTGGGATGCAAATCTTTACCTCCCCTCTTATCATAGTAGACTTTTACTAATCAACTTACCATCATTAACAAATCGTAGAACGATGCTGGGTGTCATGTTTTTATATAATCTTATTTATGGAAATATAGACAGCCAGCATTTACTAACACGCTTAAATTTTAACATTCCTAGTAGAAGGACCAGAAACTTTCGTCCTCTGCTCCTCAGCCATTGTAGTTCGACATATGCCCAACATGATCCGTTCAGGGTATTATGTTCGGACTACAATGGTCTCTACCACATCTTGTCACTTTGCCCTACTAACAATCTTAAATCGCTTATATTAACCGCCTTATCTGTGCAACACTCTTCCTCGTAATATCTTTCTCCAAATCCTCGCTTATCTATCTCGGATCTATTCCCGCGATTCTAGCCGTACGTTACGCGGCAGCGTCCCTCGGTCGGTTGGACGGGAGGTGGGCTGTACGTATTCAGTGGGAACCGCGCAAAAACTATGCCTGTTAAATATGCCTGTTGTGGCCTCATAAGCTGGGAGATGATTTGGGCGCCCAACAGCAGATCAATATTCTGGGGCTGCGTAAATTCAGGATCGGCTAAGCGCAACTGAGGTGAGATATTTCTTAGCGTTTGAATAGGATGGGATGGTTGATTGGGCATTATATCCGGTAGTACAACGACGTTGATTTGATCTTTGAAGTCAGTGGTTAATGATGATAGGGTCACCACAGCCTTTTTTCGTGATCTTTTAGTTGTTCCTCCCAGTGCAGCGATTTTCCGGGTTGATGGCTCCAATTGTAGTCCAAGTGTGTCAGCCATCCTTCTGGTGATTATGTTAATCTGTGATCCAGAATCTAGGAGTGTGCGGCATTGCTGAGGGGTTCCGGCTGGTCCATGTATTGCCACTTGAGCGGTTGGTAACAGAAGGGCTGTGACTGAACACACCAATCGTGATGAACTGGATCGAAGTGGAGCAGCCGACGTATTTTTCTGCATTGTTACTTGACTGTTTGCCTGACGCTCAAGGTTTTCTAACATCTGCTTCAGGGATTGTCGATTGGTTGGATCGGTGACAGCTAGTTCTAGAGATGACGGCGTGTGTGGGTCCAATCTTTCCTCAATGATGTGTATCAAGATTGGCTCCCAATTGTAGCCAATCCTTGAGTTGACACCTTGAGTGCGTTGAGAGTGGTGATCGTTCGGAGCACGGTATCATATTAGCTGCGCCGCTGATCCATTTGTTCTAGGGTGTCCGAAAAGCTCTTAAATCGCGGATTTAATCAACAGCCGTTCATTTTGGTATCGATTGTTTAGTCCCGTCTGTCCGCCAATTGACGTTGAGATTAGGTTTTTTACTTCACCTGCTACATGATTCTCCAAATGACGGAATTTTACTGCATCGCTGTAGTCTTGATTGTGGATGCATTCCGTAAAAATTTCGTGGAATCGTAGCCAATGTCGGTAGTCTCCGTCAAACCTTGGAATTTCTACTGGTGGTATTACAAACGGAGGTGCGATCGCGGGGTTTTGTGTTGATGCTGAAGTTGATTGCGATTCTTCGCTTAGAAACGAAAAGTATTCTCCTCTTACCACCTGAAATCTGTCATCGGTGTGTCCATCATTTTTTATGGCTGGTTCCAGGTCAATGAGATCATGTATCCCGTGACAATTTCCTTCCATAACTCCTTCATGTGTTGTCTGACGTGTGTGGACACTTCCCGTCCTTCGGTGCGATTGCACAGAAAGTCTTCCATATCGTCTAATCGTCCTTCATGTCTTCGTTTTAATGATGTTAATCGAAGGTCTTCTCCTTCGTTTCCTCGTGATGATTGTGCCTTTGGCTCGAGATTTTCGCCTGTTTTCCGGGGCCTTTTTGACGGGCCTGACACTGATGGGATTCCATCCGAAAATATTGCTTCATATTTTTTCACAAACTCTTCCAGCGCTTTGGCCTTTGTGAAATACTCATTCTCAGGTGCTAGCTCATTAAGCTTAGCATCATTTTTTTTTAAACTGGATCCATGAGTGAGTGAGCTGTCCGAGTCTCTCCTCGAAGTATCCTACCTTGAGTTTTGGATTCCGGGGTCTGATTCTGATCCCATGGTTGCGATGTACCCTTGATGAGTTAAATTGCGTTGCGGCTTGTGTTCAGGTTGTGATCCTCTAGAAAATGATCACGTCGGGGTCACCAAACGTTCGTCCGCAGAGCGTTATGCGGCAACTACATCAAACTTGAACTCGCAGGATTAACGGTAGGTCCCGGAGTCGAAGTCAAAGAACGTAAATAGTCTGACTAAATTTACCTGGATTCTGCAAGGGACTGCTCGGGTTGACCAGGTGCTTGCTGTGATCAGGCTGGAGTTGATGTGGGGTGCTTGAAGTCCTGGGCTGGTTTTCCTCAAGTACCGGTGGTATGATGGTTCGGCCGATTCCTTATCGGCCGGTCCTACTGGCAGTCCGTTTCACGGGAGCAACACTGGAAGTAGCCTGGTATGCCGCGGATTCTACTTGTGGTCCGTTTACACTGGAGTTAGAGAATCCTACCTTGCGAATCGTTTTACACAGGATCACGTGAAGTAGGTCAATTTTAAGTGCCGTAGTTTCAACACTGAGTAACGAGACGATTGACTCTGATTTCTGAATTTCTTCTGAAAGGTCAATGTTATGGACGTGCTAAAACTTATGTTAATGCCAGGGTCACCCACCTCTGAGTCTGCTGACTCAGATTGATTGTTCATGTACTGCTTGCACACGCATTTCGGTTTAGCTGGCTGTGTTTTGCTTGCTTCGGTCAGTCGGTCATTCTTCCCGCTGATAATGCTGATTCTGCTTCCGGCGCCGTCGACTAGTGCCGGGTTAGTATTTTGGATATTGTTTTATACCTATCGCTAATTTATTACAAGGTGTGGCATATAGGGTAGTAGGTCTTGGCACTAGGTGCCAACAGAAGTTTTGAGTCGGCGCCGTTGAGACCCCTAACGAATACGTCTATGGCCTTCACTCTATATGTTTTAATTAGGGCCTTGGCCACGTCGGGATCGCGTTCCCCTTCTCTATCTTTTCTCCCTTTTTATCCCATTGCGCGGCCGTGTGATACACTTCGCTCCTCACCAAGGGGAAGTATTCTGTCCGACTCGCAGATACTTAAATTGGTACCGGGCTAGTTGCTATGTATTTGCTATAGCTTCTATTCCAGGGCGTTGGCAGGCGTACCATCCGTGCCCGTGCACTATATGCCTACTCGTAGGTATATTCGAGTGCCGTGGTTGTAATCCCTTCAGTTTGGAACTCGCCACGTTGAACAAGATCGGAGAGATCCGAGACATACACCTGCGCGGCCGTACCAAGGGGTCGAGTTGACCTACCGTCGGGTTAAAGTTTTCACACTCCTGCTCCAGAGTCAAAACCCTACCGCCGATCGGGCATCCTCTTTTACCCCCCTTACCTGTTCGAGCAAGCCCCAAATGAGAATATTAAAGAATATTAAAAAAAAAGAGTGAGATTTGATAGGAGGATCAGAGACTTATTTACAAAGGTGTATTTCGTAAGCGTAAAAAGGTAAAAGCGATTTAGTTTTTTATACACATAAAATGTTCATAAAAATTTTACTTGTGCGGAGAATAAGGTTAAAACGTTTCACAAACTCCCGGTTATGTTGATTTTAAGTTGTGTATTTCAATGTGTTAAGATTCTGGTTAAAAAGAAAAAATACTTTAGTTATATGAAACTTCATTGAAAAAGGAAAAATCCATTTAAACTTTTTTAGTAGATTTTATTTATTTTCAGGTGGAATAATTTTTATACCCTTGCTGAGGGTTTTATAATTTTGGTCAAAAGTGTGCAACGCAGTGAAAAAACATCTCCGACCCTGTAAAGTACATATACTCCTGATCAGGATCACCAATTTAGTCGATATGAGCATGTCCGTTTCTAGGCAAACTACTCTCTTAAATTTAAAGCTATCGAGTTGAAACTTTGCAGTTTGTCGAAACGGCCGCGATCGATGGACTATATCCTATACCTGCCATATAACTTATTGATCGGTGTTTATTGATTAGTGTTTTTAAAGGGGTTAGGTGGGTTTGCGCGGCCAAAAAATTGACTATTTTGAAATTTTTTTTTATAAAAAGAATGAACAATTTTAATGCAACTTTTAAGTTTCTTTAATATACATATTTAAAGAAGAAGTTGGGAAATTTTCAGAAAAAAATTTAAACAGTCAGTCATTGAGACGATATTTCCCATGCCCCTTGGAAAAAAGGTGCTTTCGGGCAGACAGACTCGACAGAATCATCTAAAATGAAAAAACTAAATATTTTCCTTTGGTACAGATCTAAAACTAGAAACTGAACAAAGGAAAAAAAAAAAACAAATGAAAATTGGATTTTTGGGACACATTTTTGCAAACAAATTAAAATTTTGGTGAAAATTTTGAACAATTTTTTTTTAAATATTTATCAACGAAAAAAAAATCCTTCGTTCAAGTTCTAGAGAATCTTGAAGGCCTGTGCAAAAATTGATAAAGATCGGTTGAGTAGTTTCCGAGAAATCTTGACAACAGACTTTGAAAACACAGTTTTGAAAAAAATGCGTTTAAAGTTTGCGCTCTGCCTATATTTTACCTCGAGTTTCTCCGAAACTTTTATTCGAATCGACTTGAAAATTTGGCAGAATATTCTCAAGACTCTGACGAATTTTATAAAAAAAAAATTTTTTTTTTTTTGGAGCCGGTACAGATTTTATTTTGGGCAAAATAATCCGATTTGCTAAATTTAATAAGGATCGGCCGACTATATCCTATAGCTGCCATATATCTGAAAGATCGGAATTCGGTTTCGGTATCATTATTATAATGGATTTTTTCCATTGTTGGGGGAAGTGGCCAAGCTTTGTAATAGAGTTAAATAGAATTTTTATATAATTGATGGCGCACGCAGGGAGCTCCATAATCATTTTCGGCGCAATGAGGTCATACCCTGGAGACTTATTTGGTTATATGTGCTCTTTGATGGCCTTAGTGATTTCAGTTGTTTGAAATTCTATAGCTGGAATTGAATCTGGAATTGGTAGCTCTGGAAGAATGAAAGGAGAGGCTGCTTGATTTGGAGTAAAAACTTTACAAAGGTGACTAGCGAAGACGCTTGCTTTTTCTTCATCGCTGCGCGCCCAAGATCCATCTGGTTTTTAAAGGGGCATATCTGCTTCTATGGGCGGCTTTAAGTTAGGATGGACTTTCCATAGAGGACACCTGGTACTTTTTGCGGAAAGCTGTTCTATGTGTGATTTTTGAGCAAGTTCCTCTCTGCTCCGTGGGACCTTTGTGAGCCTTCTTGTCGCTGTTTTTAGCCTTTCCTTTGAAGAAGGGGATCTGTGTGCCTGCCATTCACGGCGGAGCTGCCGCTTTTCTCGGACTAGATTTTCTATATAGGAATTTGTGGCGGAGTATGGAGGTTTTTCTGTGGTCGCAGGAGTCGAGAGCTTTGCTGCTGAGGTCATCATGTCTTCCAGGTGGTTGACTGCATCTTGAATGTCCTTGCTACAGTTAATTGACGGTCTTATGTTTATGTGAGAGCTTATGTACTTTTTGTACCTAAGCCAGTTTGTCCTTTTTGATGTGAGATAAATTTGATTACTTTGTAATTCGGCATGTTGAAATAGATGAAAAAGGACAACTGAATGGTCAGACGATAGGTCATCCAAAGGTTCGGCTCGAATGATGCTTCGTGGAATTTTTCTAGTGATCGCAATTTCAATTAGGTCTGGCTTCTTCCGTGGGTCCGCTGGCCAGTATGTAGGCTTTCCCGGTGATAGAAAGTCTAGTTTATTTCCTGGCTGTATCAAAGCGTTGTATAGTTGTCTACCCTTTGGGTTGGTTAGGCGAGAACCCCAGTGAGGGTGCATACCTGCTTAATCAAGCAGGTATGTTTTGAGCAGCTCATGACAGTTTTGTGGGAGTATTAGTTTTATTTTATACATAAGTCCTTGCAGCCAGACTCGGTCAAATGCCTGGGATATGTCCAGAAATATAGCAGAACAGTATTCTCGCTGTTCATAGGCGGTTCGAATTTCAGATGTGATACTGTTCACCTGCTCTATGGTGCCATGCTTTTCTTGGAAGCCAAATTGATGTTCGGGGGTTATATTATTCGAAGTCATATAAGGCGTGATACGGAGCGGTAGAAGTTTCTCAAAAAGCTTTGATAAGCATGAAAGTAGACTTATTGGTCTATATGAAGAGGCCAAAGCTTTGTCTTTTCCTGGTTTCGGTATCATTATTATAATGGATTTTTTCCATTGTTGGGGGAAGTGGCCAAGCTTTGTAATAGAGTTAAATATAATTTTTATATAATTGATAGCGCACGCAGGGAGCTCCATTATCATTTTCGGCTCAATGAGGTCATACCCTGGAGACTTATTTGGTTATATGTGCTTTTTGATGACCTTAGTGATTTCATTTGTTTGAAATTCTATAGCTGGAATTGGATCTGGAATTGGTAGCTCTGGAAGAATGAAAGGAGAGGCTGCTTGATTTGGAGTAAAAACTTTACAAAGGTGACTAGCGAAGACGCTTGCTTTTTCTTCATCGCTGCGCGCCCAAGATCCATCTGGTTTTTAAAGGGGCATATCTGCTTCTATGGGCGGCTTTAAGTTAGGATGGACTTTCCATAGAGGACACCTGGTATTTTTTGGGGAAAGCTGTTCTATGTGTGATTTTTGAGCAAGTTCTTCTCTGCTCCGTGGGACCTTTGTGAGCCTTCGTGTCGCTGTTTTTAGCCTTTCCTTTGAAGAAGGGGATCTGTGTGCCTGCCATTCACGGCGGAGCTGCCGCTTTTCTCGGACTAGATTTTCTATATAGGAATTTGTGGCGGAGTATGGAGGTTTTTCTGTGGTCGCAGGAGTCGAGAGCTTTGCTGCTGAGGTCATCATGTCTTCCAGGTGGTTGACTGCATCTTGAATGTCCTTGCTACAGTTAATTGACGGTCTTATGTTTATGTGAGAGCTTATGTACTTTTTGTACCTAAGCCAGTTTGTGCTTTTTGATGTGAGATAAATTTGATTACTTTGTAATTCGGCATGTTGAAATAGATGAAGAAGTACAACTGAATGGTCAGACGATAGGTCATACAAAGGTTCGGCTCGAATGATGCTTCGTTGAATTTTTCTTGTGATCGCAATGTCAATTAGGTCTGGCTTCTTCCGTGGGTCCGCTGGCCAGTATGTAGGCTTTCCCGGTGATAGAAAGTCTAGTTTATTTCCTGGCTGTATCAAAGCGTTGTATAGTTGTCTACCCTTTGGGTTGGTTAGGCGAGAACCCCAGTGAGGGTGCTTGGCATTGTAGTCGCCGCCTGCTATAAAGCAATCGCCTAGTGTATCAAAAAAATTGCATAAACTCCATATCAGATATGCAGAAACGTGGTGGGCAGTATATTGCAGCTAGGTTTAGATGACCTCCCACGGTCTGAATTCGTATTGAAGTTGACTGCAAGTTTGTAGCAACTCGTTGGAGGGAATGGTGTTTTATGCGCTGCTTTATGAGGATCCCAGTTCCTCCATGAGCCTTCCCATCTGGATGATGTGTTGCATGAAATATATATCCCATTAGATAGAAAATGTTTTTGTTCGTTAGGTGGGTTTCGGAGAGGAGCATAATATCGATATTATTATCATCAAGAAATGTCTTAAGTTCATTTTTGCGCTTTGAAATGCCGTTAGCATTCCATAGACAGATTCTCAAATAAGCCATCTAATTGGATTTTTGTTTGACTAAAAGCTCCATTAGTCGATTTTGGTTTCGCATGAGCTCCTGCATATTATTTTGCATTGTGACCATTAGACTTATAAGTGTGGACAACATTCCTTCGATACCCTTTATTTCGGGGGTTGCAGATTCTTGGCCTACTTCTTGTAGTACCCGTAGGCGGAGGTGGATATCCTACAGTTTCAGTTTCCAGTGGTGCTGAACCTACGCTATTTAATAGTCCTGGCCATCGTAGAGCGCTGGAGAAAGAAACTCCAGGTGTAGTCAAAGACGCCGTGGTGGTTTGGTGGTTAGTGTGAGTGGCAAACGGGCGTTGTTGTAAGGGTTTTTTTGTATTCATACGATTTTTTAGATCTTTATAAACTGGACATCCCCTGTAATTGGCAGTATGATTTCCACCGCAGTTGCCACATTTCTTAGAGTTATGGTCGGTTTTATTTATGGCACAGAAGGCAGTGTTATGGAGGCCGCCACACAGACTGCACGCAAGGTGCAGTACGACTTTGAGTGTCCATATTCTTGGCAGTTTGAACACTGTAGAGGTTGGTTGCGCTTATGAGGTTCCTCTACCGTGATTCTTCTATGCAGAAGATACTGTAGTTTGTATATAGGATGAATATTTTTAGGAGTTGTTTTCGTTTCAGGTTGCAGCTCAACTTTGAACATAGGCTGGGGGACTTTTTGTCGGTTGGTGATATTAATGGCTCCCTTAACTTTAAAACCTGCGCTTAAAAGGGCTTCGATGATTTCATTTATTGGTACCGACGATTAAATACCCTTTATGACCACTTGAAGGCCCTTGCTGCTTTTCAATTAGTAGGTGTAATATTTTTTCTGGTTGTTGTATAGGTATTTCGTGGCTAAGCGATGATTTTCCTCCGTGTAGACTTGGAGCTTGGTCTCCCGTATATTGCCCTTGGTCAGTGGCATTATATGAAAGTTGTTATTTCCAATTAGCTTAGCGAGACAGTTTACCATATCGCTGCAGTTTTGATCACGTATGTAAATGGGTGGGGGCTTTTGCTTGGCTTTGGGAACTTCCGTATTTTCTTCATTATTACTGTCTTCGCTTAATATAGAAAATCTGTTTGCAGACAGAGAATTAATCGGTTCGTCTTGATTGTTGACTTTCATTGCTTTTGCAGCGTTAGCATTTTTTTTCGGCTGAGGACTGAGCTTTCGTTTTACTTGGATATATCGGTCAATGCCCGTTTGGATTGTTGCTCGGGGGGGCTGTGAGACAGCTACCGATGTTGCTGTTGTGGTTGATGTACACGATGTGGTAATGGATGTAGTAGTGCTCGTTGTAGGCAAATTTAACGGAGTTGATAGACCAGAGGGTGATAGTGCTGGGGAGGTGCACTGCGCACTCCAGGTTACTGCACTGCTTGTGCCTGGGAGAGCATGATCATGCACGCTCTTCGTTTGCGACGAATGAGAAGTAGGCATTGGAAGATCGTCTACGCTCTGTTTCTGGGACAGAGAGCTTACTTTCGTTCATGTTGTTGTTGCTTATGTTAGGTACTGCAGGCAGGGGGGCCGCTCTTATTTCTTTAAATGAATGTGCACAAGATGTTGGTTTAGTTTGTCGTGATGGCATTTCAATTTTAATTTTTGAATTTAATAAATTTTGATTTTGTGTTAGTTATTGGACACTATAAGTTCGAGACTTATGTGTGTCCAAAAGCGTCCTTTCGCGATTTCTAGAGCACACCACTTCTTTTGCTTTTTCACTGAGTTTTCTTGTATTTGCATAGCTGCTGGCGGAGCAGCACAGAAACACGTCCACTCTCTCTCGCGACTTATTACTGATGGGCGCTAGTTAACGACCATTAGTTCTTCGCGAGGGTAATGTGTTGAGTTTCTGTATTATCCTTACGGCTTCTGAATAGTCCTTACGGATTTTCGCAAGGTTGTACTTGACGAGCCACACCTCACGCTTGTTATGCAGACCATACTCGCCAATGATCTTCAACTCCTGGTACACACGCGTCTTCTAATAGGGGCGACGATGAGTCACGTAGGTCTTCGAGATGGTTTCTTGCCAGGTAACAATGTATAATTTTATGAAATACGATTTGAAAAGTGATTTAGGAATTTGAAAAAATTATATTTTTTGGAAAAAAGGGTGCAGTCGATTGCCGATCAAATGCCCATCAATATTTTCAAATGTCCACCTCCCGTTTAAAAATTATTCAAAAACGAATTTTGACTTTTTTAATAACACCCTTGCAGAGGGTATTATAATTTTGGTCAAAAGTGTGCAACGCAGTGAAGGAGACATCTCGTCTGTTTGTCTGTCTGTCCGTCCGTCTTTCTGTCTGTTTTTACGCAAACTAGTCTCTCAGTTTTTAAGCTATCGAGTTGAAACTTTGTACACATCTAAGTACACACTTTCTTTTGTTTATATATTCTTATGTTTTTGCAGTATATATGTACATAAGACTATATTCTATAGCTGCCATATAACTAATTGATCAGAAATGCCATAATTTTAGTGTTTTTTAAGTTGGAAAAATGGTATATATACTTTATAGGGTCGGAGAGGTCTCCTTCACTGCGTTGGACACATTTGACCAAAATTATAATACCCTCTGCAAGGGTAAATTAATCATAATATGTTTATCAGCAGTTGTTGTTATTTGCATTTATTCTTGCCTGCTTTTCTCCCAGTTTCGCATGCGCTTTGTTATTTGGCTGCTACATTTGGTGACCCCGATGCGATTTCATCCCGGTTGAATATTGTAATCAGCATTGAAATTGCCACGAAAACGCCGTTGTTTTTTTTGTTAGTTGAATTTTAATTGCTTAATGGAGTCTGGAGCTGAAACAATTGGAGCTCTACCTGAACTGGGCAAGGATGTTGCGGAGAAGAGCAGAGATGACCTGCTGGAAGATGGAGGCGCTGTCAGATTTTTATGAAAATTAATAATTTGTCTTTTCCGATGATCCGATTGGTCATTCAGCCGTGCTGAGGGCGACTGTGAAAAGATTATATGCGGACTATAATTTGACTTTTTTGAAACCTGGCATACATGAAGATGCCATCCAAGTTCCATATAGATCTTTCTGAAATATTTTGACCAAAAGGCAAAATCAGTGCGCCGACTTACAATTTTACTTTCGGATAAATCGAAATAACATGTTCACTCTTATAAAGCAAAGATGTGGGATTATGCAATTTTGATTTACCAAACTGCAAACTCAACGCTTCCCGAAAAAGATCAGAATTTCTGATCAGCGAAATACATAGGAATGGATCTTTGCCCAATCTTTTTGAATCGGTCCTATCAAAAAAATTTTTTAAAGCGATACAACTCATTTAAAATACAAATATAAAAATACATATACTTATGTAAATAAAACTTTACGAAGATTTTTTGTTGTAATGTTTTTACTGTAAGTGTTAAATTTAGTTAATTACAACTATGGTTAGCAATGGTAATGAAAGTACGTACAATATCAATGTTAAAGAAAGTCGTGCTAGTTAGTAGTTCTGGGTCTGCTGGTATTCTGATACAATGCTGATCGCTTGGTATTGGGTTTCTGCTGAGTTCGCTGGTTTTGTCTTATCCAGTTAGTCAGTCATTCTTACTGCTGATATTGCTGACTTATGTTTCTGGCGCCGTTTATTAGGCTGGGTTATTAGGTCTTGGCACTAGGTACCAACAGTGCATCGCCAATGCTATACAAACCAACCTCCTTGCCACCGCGGCGGCTATGCCGAGTCACCGGATTTCTGCGCCCTTTTTAAGGCCCTTTTTAAGCTATCCTCACCTAACGAAAATAGAAAAGCTTCGGTGGCTCATTTCATGCCTGCAGAAGTCATCCTGGGATACGGAGAATGCTCTGGAAATTACTGACGCAAACTACGATGTGGTCGGAAACAACGACAGCCTTCCATCTTGGGAGTCCATGGAGCAAAGTCTCGAAAGCGTTGACACTCGCGCGCAGGTTTCACCCGCACGAGTCTCTCGTCCCATCGGGGCAGTTTCTTTTGCGAACCCATCCCGCTCAATCAACACTGTTGTGACCCAGGATCGCAATGCTGATCTAGTTCTTCTTCAACAGCCAATGTACTCGTTCCTAAACCTTCCTGCCTTGCCGAGTTTTATTGGATTCCGGTTCACAAGTGCACCTCATCTCGTCGCGGCTGGCGAGTCAACTTCAGCTTTGCCGCTCCAATTGTTCTACGACGGTAGCCAGTTTCGGCGGCGTTTTCCCTTAAATAAAAAAATTAAAACATATTATGATTCAATAAGAAAAAAAAATCTTCCATGGGAAAGTGTTTGGAGAAAAATCATAGAAGATCAAAAATTTATGTAGAAAATCTGAGATTTCAACTTTGGATGAGTATTCCAAAGATATGGTAACTGCTAGATACCATTTTTTAATTTTAGTTGGTATACATACATTTCAAAAATGAAATATACTGAAAATAATGATGGTAAAGTCAATTACACGGCCTACATAATTTAATATATGGTAACATTTTATCAATTTTATCAACCAATTGGCTTTTTTGAAACCTGGCATACATGAAGATGCCATCCAAGTTCCATATAGACCTTTCTGAAACATTTTGATTAAAAGTTTTTCGTTCGGATAAATCGAAATAATATGTTCACTCTTATAAAGCAAAGATGTGGGATTATGCAATTTTGATTTACGAAACTGCAAACTCAACGCTTCCCGAAAAAGATCTAGAGTTTCTGATCAGCGAAATACATAGGAATGGATCTTTGCCCAATCTTTTTGAATCGGTCCTATCAAGAAACTTGTTTAAAACAAAACAGATCATTTAAAATGAAAATATAAAAATACATATACATATGTAAATAAAACTGTTGGGCTAAGCAGCCACCAGATAGGCTAATTAGAATATTGCTAATTTGTTTATCTGCAGCGGCATTTAATCTTCTCTTTTGTCTCCCAGATTCGTATGCACTTTGTTGTCATTTTGTAGCGCATGCGCTTTTGGGAGCTTTGGAAGAGCTTCTGCGCCAAAGCGGTTCTTCTTCTTGTTGTATTTTGGGAGTTGTTATTGACGGGCCGCTATTTGTTTTATTGTGGGGCATTAGCTGAATAAATTGAATATAAACTATTGAATCTCGTCTTTAATTCAGTCGCTATCAAAACTCTGATCGCTCAACATTGGTGACCCCGACGTGATCGCGCCCGAAGTTCAATCAGTTTAATTGCCCAAGAAACTGAAAAAACTGCGGTACAAAAAACACAAAAATAAAAAAAAAAAAAAAAAAAACATCTCTTGGTTGTCGATTTGCATCACTAGCACTGGAGATTTGCGGGATGGAGTCTGGATGTGGAACTATTGGATCTGCTGCCGCAAGCCGGGAAAGGATGCTGCGGAGAAGAGATGAGGTGACGTGCCAGGAGATGGAGGCGCTGCATCATAAGGTGAAGGCTGCAGCGCGGAATGAGGATGGCACCATTATGGCGCTGGAGTCAGTGGAGAAGCGTTTGCGTGAGCGGTTCACCGCGCTTCAAGAAGAGTTGGAGGAGCTTAACTTCAGCGAGATCGGGAGTGAGCTTTATTGGAGATTCTCGCAGCTGGCGACTGATGTGCAGGTGGACATTCAGGTGGAGGTTGCCAAGCACTCCATGAGATTCGCTGCCCACTCCACACTTCTCGACGGTGCCGGTGTCTCACCCATACCATACAAGCCAGCCCCCTCCTTACCACCGTTGCCGATGCCAACATTTAGCGGCGGCTATGTTGACTGGCCGGATTTCTTCGCCCTTTTTAAGACCACGGTTGACAGCCATGCTCATCTAACAAAAATGGAAAAGCTCCGGTGGCTCATTTCATGCCTGCGCGAGTCAGCCTTGGAGACGGTAAGAGCGTTGGAAATTAGTGACGCGAACTACGATGTGGCTCTTGACCTATTGCGCAATCGGTTTAGTAATCGGCGATTAATTTTCCAGTCTCACATCAACGAGATCCTGCAGCTTCGTGTGGTCGAGCCAGGTTCTGTTGCTACGTTGCGGGAGCTGTCGGATCGGTTCAATGGGCATATGCGGGCTCTCATGAGTTCCGGATCAGCTGCCGAGATCCAAGGATGCTTGCTCATCCAGATTGTCCTTCAGAAGTTGGATCCTGCCACAAAAGCCAAGTGGGAAGACACTCTCGCCGGAAACAACGAAAGCCTTCCGTCTTGGGAGTCCATGGCACGATTTTTGGAGCAAAGGTGCCGTACTCTTGAATGCGTCGACTTTTCTTTGGCTGCGTATCCACCAGCTAACCAAGTGGGCCGAGGGAAATCTTCGAATAACCGATCGTCGTGCATGATTATCAACGCCCGTCCGACGAAGTGCGACGGCTGCTTTGCATGTTTGGAGGATGGTCATTTTGCACGCGGATGTTCAGCTGCCCGTTGCCCAAAGTGCAATCGCCGACATCATGCTTTGTTGCACCATTTTGTTGCAGCTGCCCAGCTCTAACAATTTCCCACCACTACGAGGCTTGGTTTCCGCCGCTGGTGTTGCCGTTGCTACCCCACCTTCCCAGTCAATCAACACGGTCTTGACGCAGGATCGCCCTGAAGTGCTTCTGCCAACCGCCAATATCCGTGGTCGATCAGGTGCCTTCCTGCCTTGCAGAGTGTTATTGGACTCTGGTTCACAAGTTCACCTTATCTCATCGCGGCTGGCAAGTCAACTTCAGCTTCGTCGCACCAAAAGCTGTGTAGTGGTCGCCGGTCTCGGCGGCACTGAGTTTGCTACGGATGGATCCTCCGTTAACGTGTGCGCGAAGTCTCGACTAACCACATATTGTTCGAACCTAGAGGCGGTTATAGTGTCTCATATTGCGGACTGTCAGCCCAGCCTTAAAATTGATATTTCGAAATGGAAGATTCCTCACGGCATAGCGCTGGCTGATCCCAACTTCCATCGACCGCAGGGTGTGGACCTGCTAATTGGAGCCAGCCTGTTCTTCAACCTATTGTCAGTTGGCCAAATCCAATTAGGTCACTGCCTCCCAGTTGTCCAAAATACACTATTTGGATGGGTGGTTTCTGGACGCAATGGACTATCGCGGGAGGCTGGATTGCCCTATGCAGAAGGAGAAGAGGAGAAGAATTAACGTTCCGGGCCCCCTGCACTCGTTAGGAGAACTCGACTCCCGCATTGGTCTATTGGGGGGAGCAATGCATGGTCAAGGGTTTGGAAGAAGTTGGTGTGCCTTTTTCGCCCTGTGAGTTCTTAATCTTTTTAATGAAACTTCGCAACCTGTGGAATATCCCTTAAAAGATGTGTCTGCTGCCCTTCCAAAATTGTTATTGAAGGCCCACCCTTCAATAGGGGGGAGGATGTTGGGCTAAGCAGCCACCAGATAGGCTAATTAGAATATTGCTAATTTGTTTATCTGCAGCGGCATTTAATCTTCTCTTTTGTCTCCCAGATTCGTATGCACTTTGTTGTCATTTTGTAGCGCATGCGCTTTTGGGAGCTTTGGAAGAGCTTCTGCGCCAAAGCGGTTCTTCTTCTTGTTGTATTTTGGGAGTTGTTATTGACGGGCCGCTATTTGTTTTATTGTGGGGCATTAGCTGAATAAATTGAATATAAACTATTGAATCTCGTCTTTAATTCAGTCGCTATCAAAACTCTGATCGCTCCACATTGGTGACCCCGACGTGATCGCGCCCGAAGTTCAATCAGTTTAATTGCCCAAGAAACTGAAAAAACTGCGGTACAAAAAACACAAAAATAAAAAAAAAAAAAAAAAAAAACATCTCTTGGTTGTCGATTTGCATCACTAGCACTGGAGATTTGCGGGATGGAGTCTGGATGTGGAACTATTGGATCTGCTGCCGCAAGCCGGGAAAGGATGCTGCGGAGAAGAGATGAGGTGACGTGCCAGGAGATGGAGGCGCTGCATCATAAGGTGAAGGCTGCAGCGCGGAATGAGGATGGCACCATTATGGCGCTGGAGTCAGTGGAGAAGCGTTTGCGTGAGCGGTTCACCGCGCTTCAAGAAGAGTTGGAGGAGCTTAACTTCAGCGAGATCGGGAGTGAGCTTTATTGGAGATTCTCGCAGCTGGCGACTGATGTGCAGGTGGACATTCAGGTGGAGGTTGCCAAGCACTCCATGAGATTCGCTGCCCACTCCACACTTCTCGACGGTGCCGGTGTCTCACCCATACCATACAAGCCAGCCCCCTCCTTACCACCGTTGCCGATGCCAACATTTAGCGGCGGCTATGTTGACTGGCCGGATTTCTTCGCCCTTTTTAAGACCACGGTTGACAGCCATGCTCATCTAACAAAAATGGAAAAGCTCCGGTGGCTCATTTCATGCCTGCGCGAGTCAGCCTTGGAGACGGTAAGAGCGTTGGAAATTAGTGACGCGAACTACGATGTGGCTCTTGACCTATTGCGCAATCGGTTTAGTAATCGGCGATTAATTTTCCAGTCTCACATCAACGAGATCCTGCAGCTTCGTGTGGTCGAGCCAGGTTCTGTTGCTACGTTGCGGGAGCTGTCGGATCGGTTCAATGGGCATATGCGGGCTCTCATGAGTTCCGGATCAGCTGCCGAGATCCAAGGATGCTTGCTCATCCAGATTGTCCTTCAGAAGTTGGATCCTGCCACAAAAGCCAAGTGGGAAGACACTCTCGCCGGAAACAACGAAAGCCTTCCGTCTTGGGAGTCCATGGCACGATTTTTGGAGCAAAGGTGCCGTACTCTTGAATGCGTCGACTTTTCTTTGGCTGCGTATCCACCAGCTAACCAAGTGGGCCGAGGGAAATCTTCGAATAACCGATCGTCGTGCATGATTATCAACGCCCGTCCGACGAAGTGCGACGGCTGCTTTGCATGTTTGGAGGATGGTCATTTTGCACGCGGATGTTCAGCTGCCCGTTGCCCAAAGTGCAATCGCCGACATCATGCTTTGTTGCACCATTTTGTTGCAGGTGCCCAGCTCTAACAATTTCCCACCACTACGAGGCTTGGTTTCCGCCGCTGGTGTTGCCGTTGCTACCCCACCTTCCCAGTCAATCAACACGGTCTTGACGCAGGATCGCCCTGAAGTGCTTCTGCCAACCGCCAATATCCGTGGTCGATCAGGTGCCTTCCTGCCTTGCAGAGTGTTATTGGACTCTGGTTCACAAGTTCACCTTATCTCATCGCGGCTGGCAAGTCAACTTCAGCTTCGTCGCACCAAAAGCTGTGTAGTGGTCGCCGGTCTCGGCGGCACTGAGTTTGCTACGGATGGATCCTCCGTTAACGTGTGCGCGAAGTCTCGACTAACCACATATTGTTCGAACCTAGAGGCGGTTATAGTGTCTCATATTGCGGACTGTCAGCCCAGCCTTAAAATTGATATTTCGAAATGGAAGATTCCTCACGGCATAGCGCTGGCTGATCCCAACTTCCATCGACCGCAGGGTGTGGACCTGCTAATTGGAGCCAGCCTGTTCTTCAACCTATTGTCAGTTGGCCAAATCCAATTAGGTCACTGCCTCCCAGTTGTCCAAAATACACTATTTGGATGGGTGGTTTCTGGACGCAATGGACTATCGCGGGAGGCTGGATTGCCCTATGCAGAAGGAGAAGAGGAGAAGAATTAACGTTCCGGGCCCCCTGCACTCGTTAGGAGAACTCGACTCCCGCATTGGTCTATTGGGGGGAGCAATGCATGGTCAAGGGTTTGGAAGAAGTTGGTGTGCCTTTTTCGCCCTGTGAGTTCTTAATCTTTTTAATGAAACTTCGCAACCTGTGGAATATCCCTTAAAAGATGTGTCTGCTGCCCTTCCAAAATTGTTATTGAAGGCCCACCCTTCAATAGGGGGGAGGATGTTGGGCTAAGCAGCCACCAGATAGGCTAATTAGAATATTGCTAATTTGTTTATCTGCAGCGGCATTTAATCTTCTCTTTTGTCTCCCAGATTCGTATGCACTTTGTTGTCATTTTGTAGCGCATGCGCTTTTGGGAGCTTTGGAAGAGCTTCTGCGCCAAAGCGGTTCTTCTTCTTGTTGTATTTTGGGAGTTGTTATTGACGGGCCGCTATTTGTTTTATTGTGCGGCATTAGCTGAATAAATTGAATATAAACTATTGAATCTCGTCTTTAATTCAGTCGCTATCAAAACTCTGATCGCTCAACAAAAACTTTAGCGAAGATTTTTTCTTGTAATGTTTTTATTGTAAGTAGTATATTTAGGTAATTACATATTTTGTGGCTTAACAATGGTTAGCAGGTCAATGATAATGAAAGTAATTACAATAGAGTCAATGTTAAAGAAAGTCCTGCTAGGTAGTAGTTCTGGGTCTGCTGGTATTCTGATACAATGCTGATCGCTTGGTATTGGGTTTCTGCTAAGTTCGCTGGTTTTGTCTTATGCTGCCCATTCCACCATTGCCATCGGATTTTTCAGTTTTCAGGTGGACCCAGCGTTCAGTCGGAGTTTTCAATCCTGTCATCCTCGTTCCTTGGATATCTTCGAGGTGAATTATTATGTCGCGTTGCATGTCTTCGAATAGCGATTTAATATCCGTCGGTTAATATTTCATATTATGATGAACGGGATTCTGCGCCTCAGTATATTTAAATGTTGCTCAGTGGCATCGCTTCAAGGGCTTTCATATAAATTCAATGCCCACATGCGAGCCTTGAAAAATTTGGGGACGTCAATTCAGATTGCCAGCAGCATCATTGTCAAAAAGCTCGTTCAAGGGTTAGACCCAGCTACCCAGGCCAAGCAGGAGGGAGGTCAAAATGCGTCGAACTCGGACTTTTGGGCCAAGCAGCGGAAGGCGAAGCTATTTAGAATTTATATATTCTAAAATGGAGGAGCAGCGGAGGGGAGCTTTTTTTGAGCTTTTATTGCTAAGCTTTCCCTTACTTGTATTTTTGGCACTGATTTGAGGGGCTGCGTGTTTAGAGTTAGATTGAACCACAGAATAAAACATTGGCATTTGGTTGATATTGAACCGTAAAATCGTATATTTATTCGGCCGCTATTAAAAAATATTACTAGCTTAACATTTTGGTGACCCCGACGTGATTTCATCCCAGTTGATTATTGTGATCAGCATTATAAGTGCCACTGAAACGCCGTTTTTTTCTTGCCACAAAGTTGCATTTTAATTGCACAATGGAGTCGGGAGCTGAAGCTACTGGATCTGCTGCGTCAAGTCGGGAGAGGATGCTGTGGAGACGTGCTAAGGTGGCGTGTCAGGAAATAAAGGTCCTGCATCGGAAGGTCAAGGCTTCGATGCTGACCGACGATTCTACCATTCTGATCCTCGAATCAATGAAGAAGCGTCAGCGCGATCGTTTCACTACGCTTTAGGAGGAATTGGCGGAATTGGAATAAACTATAGCGATATCAGGAGCGATTTATGTTGGCGGTTCTGCACGTTGACATTCAGGTGGAGGTTGCGAAGCGTTCCATGAGAGTTTCTGCTCACTCTACGCTTTTGGATGCTACCAGTGGTGCTGGGATTTCACCACTCCATACAGGCCTGCTCGCTCATTGCCCCCGTTGCCAATGCCAACATTTAGCGGCGGCTATGACAAGTGGCCGGATTTCTGCGCTCTATTTAGGACAACCATTGACAGTCACCCGCACATGACCAAGATGGAGAATTTCAGGTGGCTCATTTCATGCCTGCGCAGGGGCGGATCCAGGATTTTGATAATTTTTATTAATAACTTTGTGTTTCAACTACACCAACATGCCCGTGGATACGCCACTGTCCCTGCGGGACTCAGCCGTGGAGACTGTGAGGGCGCTTGAGATTACTGACGATAACTAATAAGTTGCGGTTAATCTTCCAGGCTCGCATTAACGAGATCCTGCAGCTAAGGGGGTTGAGCCGGGATCCGTTGCTGCTCTTCGGGAGTTATCCGACCGATTCAATGGAAATATGCGTGCCCCCATGAGTTCCAGGACGTTGGCCGAAATTCAATGGTCATCCAGATCATCTTCCAAAAGCTGGACCCAGATACAAAGGCCAAGTAGGAAGACTGTGATGACAGTCTGGAACAAAGGTGCCGTACCCTGGAGACGGCGGATCTGGCCTTAGCTCCGCATTTGTCAGCGAATCAGGCGTACGACGTACTCTATTTAACAACCGACCGTGCATGCTCCTAAAGGCTTCGTCTGCTTTTTGTGCCCTGTGTGGCATCCTGGCACACGATGTGCCTTCTTGCCCAAGCTTCCTCGCCTTGTCAGTTGAGGAAAGATACGATGAGGTTCCGGCGTCTTGCCCTCTGCTTTGTGTGCCTCAAGTCTGAGCACTTAGCCCGCGGATACTCATCCTCCCGCTGCCTAACTTGCTATCGCCGACATAAGGCGCTATTGCATCCTTGTCGACAGGGGCCGAAATTCAAGGGTGCCTCCTCATCCAGATCATCTTCCAAAAGCTGGATCCTGCCACAAATGCCAAGTGGGTAGAATCTCTAGCAGGAAGCAGTGATGACAGCCTTCCAACGTGGGAATCTATGGCAGGGTTCCTGGAACAAAGGTACCGTACCCTTGAGACTGTGGATTTGGCCTTAGCTCCGTTTTTACCAGCGAATCAGGAGGGCCGACGTAGACCATTTAATAATCGTTCGTTCATGCTCCTGAATGCTCCGCCTGCTTCATGTGCCCTGTGCGGCATCCTGACACACGCTGTGCCTTCTTGCCCAAGGTTCCCCGCCTTGTCAGTTGAGGAACGATACGATAAGTCTGAGCACTTAGCCCGCGAATGCTCATCCTTCCGCTGCCCAACGTGCAATCGCCGACATCATGCTCTATTGCATCCTTGCGAGCAATTTTCTAATACTGCTAATACTCTTGTTACCCAGGATCGCTGCGCTGAAGTAGTGTTCTTGCCCATCGCTAACATTCTCGTCCGTGGCAGTCGAGCGCTACTTGGCTCCGGCTCTGGCCAGCCAACTTCAGCTTCGGTCCAAATGCTCTGTAGCGGTGACTGGCCTTGAAGACTCTGAATTCACTACAGATGGAGATTTGGTTAATGTTTGCCTGAAGTCACGCCTATCACCGTATATTACCGCACTGAGCTCCGCATGTGAATTTGCTGATTGGAGCAAGCTTGATTTTTAATTTGCTCTCAGTTGAGCAAATTCAGCTAGGAGACGTTTTGGATGTGCAGTTTCTGGACGAGGTGGCATGTAAGTTGTCTCGTTTAGTCATTCCCTGCTGCTCGATTTAACGTGTTTGTTTCTAATCGCGTCTCTTTCATACAGGAGCTCACCAACCCAATAAAATGGCGTCATGTTCGTACTGCCTTAAACCCAGCAGATCGACTGTCAAGAGGTTCTCTTCCCACTGAGCAATTGAACTCCCAGCTTTGGTCCCAGGGCCTTCATTTTTCGCGGTTCCAAAGATGATTGGCCCATCGTGGCCGAAAAGGCAACCATCAAACTTCACGCCAGGACCTTATTGACCCAGGGGTATCGCCGCATTGTCAAAGTTTGCCAACTCGTTTCCCGCCCAACAGAGAGTTTTCGCCTACATTTACAAATTTTGCCACCACATCCGTCACGAAGGGATTTCTGTCCCGGATCTCCAAGGAGGAACCCATCTGCTGTTGCGAGTAGTCCAGCTTTTCGGGTTTAAGGAAGAGATAAGCTTTTGTGACGAACACGGTGAAGTGGATACGGATTGGTTGCATACTCTGCCTACGGGAACGGCCTAGCTCATAGAAGAGGCAAGGGGGTCGGTTACTTCTTAATCAGCATCACTGTCACACAATAAAAATTGGTAGACAGAGTTAGGAAGGGTGGTGCCCGCCCTACTTGTAAAGAATCAACAACGAATTGTTGCTGCCCTTACACATATATAGTGAAATCGTTCAGCTCAGGTGCCCATAAAACTAAAATTGTACTTCATTTCAAATATCCAAATTCATTACAAAAACGTGGTTGCTTCTTCTTCTGATTGCATGCTTAACTTAAGCCCTTACTCCTAATTGTTTCTAATTCTACTAAACGATCTTAATACTGCATAATTAATAAATTGGAATGTAATATAAAAATGTGTAGATAAAGAAATATATATATATGTAGTAAATTAAAAGTAAGTGTAGAACTACGTCTAACCAATCATTGGGATATGGACTAAATATTCATACGTTTTCCTATAGAGGCACTGTTACATGTTAAAGTCGAAATATTTACTCACGCAACCATCCCTCGAAGTCCGCAGGCCTGTAGACAAGAGCGCTGGATGTTTTGGTGAACGGTTTAAATTCAAATTAAATTATGGGGTTTTGATGTTCATGTTGCCAACAATTAATCAATGCTTTACAGGAAAAGAGGATGAGTCTTGGTTCGATCCAATATAATTTATAAAAAAAAAAAAAAACAAGAAAGGAAAGCTAACTTCGGGCGGAGCCGAAGTTTATATACCCTTGCAGTTGAGTCGCAGTCCGCTAGGTGGCGCCACGCATCTTATATTATTAGATATATAGCGGATCGTATATAGTCGGCCGATCCTTATGAAATTTGGCATATCGAATTATTTTGCCCAAGGAGGAACCCCCATTAAAACTCCCATCCTTCTAACTTGAAAAACAACAAAGTTATAGCATTTCCGATCAATCATTGATCTGGCAGCTATAGGATATAGTCGGCCAATCCTTATGAAACTCGACAAATCAGATTGTTTTTTCAAAATAGAATCTGTACCAAATCCCATCATTCTAACTTAAAAAACACTAAAGTTATGCCAATATCGATCGTTTTATGACAGCTATAGGATATAGTCGGCCGATCCTTATGAAATTTTGTACATAAGATATTTTGGTCAAATATAACATGTGTGGAAAGTTCCAACCTAACTTAAAAAACACCAAAGTTATGGCATTTCCGATCAATCAGTTATATGGCAGCTATTGGATATAGTCGACCGATCCCGGCCGTTCCGACTTACATACTGCCTGCAAAAGAAGGATGTGTGCAAAGTTTCAACTCGATAGCTCTAAAACTGAGAGACTAGCTTGCGTAGAAACAGACAGACAGACAGACGGACAGACGGACATGCTCATATTGACTCAGGAGGTGATCCTGATCAAGAATATATATACTTTATAAGGTCGGAGATGTCTCCTTCACTGCGTTGCACACTTTTGACCAAAATTATAATACCCTCTGCATGGGTATAAAGTGTTTAATTCTACCTTATAGTAATAATACGCTAATACGCAAATCCTGGCACAGCTTGTCGCGCTTCTCTCCTGGTTGTTGTTGTTTAATCGTCACTATGTACGAGATGTTTTCCGCGGCGATCGTCGAGCAAGCCCATCACATGGCCGAGGTCGAATTACATGAATATGAGGTTCTGCGCCAGAAAGTGAGGTTATGTTCATGTCCACGCTCCTGGTTGGCTAGGTTCCAGCACCGCTTCTGATCCACTGCGGCCCGAATCACGCACACGTCGCCGGCCCCAGACCTCGCCTATCGTGGTTCGAGTCTGGGCCGGTTTCACGCCCGTTTAGAGGCTGATCGAGGAAAGCTTTTCCTGGATGCCTGGCCGATGATACACGCGGTGGCTCCGCCGCAGGCCTCTGGGTCGAAACGGGACACATTGCTTGCCGTAGGCTTTTATTGGGTGCTACGCAAACGATTTTGGGGCTTTCAACACTACCTAGAACACTTTTATTATAATCCAAATGGGCGACATATCGGTCGGCTCACCTGGAGGTTTTTCAGCCACAACCACAAACACACATGCAGATGCGAACGGCTCTGCACATTCACGGCCAATGTTCCGCTGCTACTCCAAGTCCCACTCGTGTACCGTATTGGGTACAATAACAATTTCCACGTTTAGTGATATTATTCAACTGTATTACTCCAACTGTTCACTTGTGAGTTTTGATGGCAAAAGAACAATTGGATTGAGCTTTAAAGGGCTGTAAGAACGATCTGTTATCGACTTATTTTATTCGACTAATGTTTATCGATTACTAACTATCGACTAAAGTTTGTTTACATTATTAGAATGTATGTTCTTTGTTTATGTTTCGTAGTGAAATTTTATTCGTACCCTCACACTTCAGGTTTTATCGACCTGATACTTGAAGGAGATGAAAGCTAAAAAAGAGTACTTCACCAAAGGTCTTTGGCATGGAAAACTCCTATCTCCTTTCCATTGTTGTCTTCTGTCTATTCTGGCCTTGATTCCCACAGGTGACAATTTTGCGTTTATATGCATAGCCTACTTCCTGACCCACTTCGAATGTTCGATGTCAAGCACGTAAGTCGTTGTTGTTTTGGTTTTTCTCGTAAGCTTTTGTCAATCTCTTCACGATGTCAGCTCGTATTCTCGGAAACTCGTCTGCTCTAGGCACCTTTGCGGATCCTTCTGACAACATCTGGATATTTCTCAACAACTTATAATCTTTTCCATGAGTTAGGGATCCCCATAGTAGGGAGATTCTCCAATGGATTTGTGAATATTATTTCTCAAGGCAAAATTAATTTTTCCTATATACAAGTCCCACAACCTTTGATCTAACCGAATATATGATCGTAAGGCCGCATTGATCGACCTGTTGACCCGCTCCGCCGCGTTGGATTGCGGTGAGTAAGCACCAGTGAAAATATGTTGGATTCTGTGCTTGGATGTAAAGGCTGCGAAGTCATGGCTTTTAAACTGAGTGCCATTATCGCTAACCAAAACCTTAGGAGCTCCAAAGCAAATAAAAATCTCATCTAAATAATCGATCACTATATTGGATGTGAACATTTTTACTGGCCTTAGCCAAGTAAATTTGTAGAAATGATCTAAGAGAATTAATATGCCTATATTTCCGTTCCGGGTTCTTGGGAATGGACAAATGAAGTCAATATAGATCCGCTGAAATGGTATTTCACTTGTGGCTTGCACACCCATCGGCGGTCGAAGACGTTGCGTCGGATGTTTACAGGTTTTGCAAATATCGCGCTATATAATTGCGCACATCTGTTACCATATTTGGCCAATAGAAGTTTCTCCGAAGTCGCTCGAGACATTTGGCCATCCCACCATTGGTTGGTCATGAGCAGACTGAATTACTCTTGCTCTCCATTCGAGTGTAACTAGAAGTTTGTAATTTGCATCGTCAACTTCTGGGTTTCCGCTAGCAAAGCCTGCTCGATAATATATATAGATATCCATGACTCGAAATCCAGGTACACTGAGTTTTTGGACACAGTCCCTTAGCTGATGGTATTCCTCCGATTCGAATGCATCTGACTGCAAGTCAATCTTTGGAAATATGTCTACTTCTATCGCCAGTATCTCGGTTGGCTCCTCGAACGATCGTAATTGAGCGTCCGGTACGACGTTTTGACTCCCCTTACGATGTTCGATTTTAAACACAAAGCCTTGTAGTTTAATCGCCCACCGGGAAAGTCTCCCGCTGAGGTCGGTATTAGTCATTAGCCATCGCAGGGCTGAATAATCGGTAACAACTGTAAAATTATGCCCTTCTACATACATGCGAAACTTCTTGATGGCAAACACAACGGCCATACACTCCAATTCACTCCAACCGTATAGTTACGATGAGCTCCATTCAATTTTTGGGACATGTATGCGATTGGACGTTCGTTGCCTAATTCATCGCATTGTGCTAATACTCCTCCAACTCCGCACATTGACGTATCACCTTGGATTATAAGTGATCCATGCCAAGAAAACGTCTTAATTGCTGTTGTGTTTTGGGGATAGGAAACTGAGATACAGCACTGACCTTTTCTGGGTTCACTTGCAGTGTTCCTTTACCCACAACATAACCTAGGTATTCGACTTTTCGAAGGCAAAATTGGCTCTTCTTAATATTGATTGTAAGGCCTGCGTGGCGTAATCGCGTCGCCACCTCTGTTAGGTGCTTTAAATGCTCGTCGAAACTTGGTGACATGATAAGGAGCTCGTCCAAATAGACGAACACGTGAGATTTTATTTGATACGGTATTACTTGGTCTATCAAACGACACATTGTCTGAGGGGCGTTGCACAGTTCGAAGGGCATACGTCTAAATTGATATAATGGCCTATTCGGTACGGTGAATGCCGTTTTAGGTCGGAACTGAGGGTCTAAACTGATTTGCCAAAAGGCATCTTTCAAATCAATTTTTGAAATGCAGTGAACTGGGAAAAGACGGCTTAACAATCCCTCTAGATTTGGAATCGGGTATGAGTCTTTTATCGCGACCTCGTTTACCTTTCTAGAATCAAGACAAAACCTGACTTTATCTGGCTTGACTTTTAATACAATCGGAGATGATTTTGGGTCACTGATCGCGGACCTGAAGTCAAAAATCATAAATTCAAGATGGCGGACCCCATATGGCGGACTTATCTCTTCAGAATTGAACGGATTAGGTTGAAATTAATTTTATGATGGTCATTTCTCTTCCAAAATGAATGAAATGTTTTAATAAAGATACCCATTAGTGAAAAAAAAAAAAAAACAATTTTTTTAAAGAATAATATTTTTATTATAAAAAGAGGCACATCGCGTCTATACATTTTGTAAAAAATACTTATTTTCAACATCTTGAATTCTCTATGAAGAATGTATACCTGACTTGTGTACGGCTGAAGCTTTCAGCATACTCAGTACTTCTTTCGGGATATTTTTATTTTTATTTTTGCTGGTTTTTGCTTGCTGCTGATCATAGGATCAGAACTTAGTAAAAAAAAATTAAAAATATCACTATTAGATTTTTCTCTGCTGCATTTTCGCGAATTATGCTCTCTGTAGCGCTTGAAGTCCTTGTTCCTTGCCTTCTGTGATTCTTCTGTCAATTGTCCGATAGGAAGGAGAGGAAATGAAATTATTTCTGGTCCATGGGTCAAAAACTTTTGTACTGTAGGTGGCATATAGTACCATGGGTATAAGGAAACGCAATATCTGGCAGTATCAAGTGCAAATATCCTGTACTTTTCGGGATTTATGTCAAACCCACTAGCCACAGCTATTAATATAACGTGGAGTTTTTTAATTAAATCAATATCTACATTAGTGATTTGTGCGGATAACTCTGGATTTTGGAAGAAACGCCTAGCCATGTTTCCATCGTTAGTATTACCGAAACCCTGCTTCGGTTTGTCCACAATTAGGCCACATGTTTCCCTAAATTCTTTTTGTATACGAGCTTTATTTTCAGCAACGAGTTGTTTCTCATTTTTCCCACGAGCTTGCCATTTTTTTAAAGGCAGCTTATAACATATGCTAAATGCAGTAAACATTCGAAGCATCGAATCCAACAATGTAGAACGGACAAGCCAAATTTCAAATTATCCGTTTTCACTTTCCTAGATACAATGAAATCTTTTGAAGTTCCACCACACAAGAAGCATTTCATAGTTGAAGTTGTTTCTGTAAGGGCATTGCACACCTTCCCATCCACCATTGATAAAATTAGGCTATGACGAATTTTCAATGTCTTTGAATCGCTACTTATGACGCTCTCTTGAAGACTCGATATTTGGATTTCCATTTCACGATTTGTCTGAATGAACACATCAACGGATTCCTTCTGAAATTCAAATTTTATTGGTCTACAATATCTTGTTAACGCAGGACTTGGGTTGTGCCATATGATGACATCCTTAGTCATCAAACGAAGCGGTACGAGACAAACGATAAATACAGCTGAATCGTTAGCTTCAGAGTCTTGAAACGCTTGTTTATAAGAGCTGGGTCCCGAGGATCCATCAAATCCCCACTTAGAGATTAGACACATTTCCTGAAGTTGGTCATCACTCAGGGTATTTATGACATTATTCATAAAGTATGGTCTAACAGAGATTGCAGTTTTACTGAAGCGTCACTTTCAGTTACAGTAATATTTGTTGGATAGCAAAGTTTTTTAGCTCCTTGAACTGATTTATATGAAGGGAATTTTTCAGGATCACTTCTTCTTATCACATCACTGCTCGCGCGATAGCTTAGCTCCTATCAGGACAGACAATGCATCTTCAGGAGACAGTTGCTGTTGTGGTTTTAGAGATTTCTCAAAAGCTTTTTCATAACACTTAGCACGTTCTGGATGGTCGGAAATATCTTTTATAAGCTTCGAAGCACGCACTTGACCTTCAGCTCGTAAATACAAGTCGCGTAAACCAACTCTGAGGTAGAACATGATTCACGTAATTGTTTGGTCTTCAAACGTTTGGTTTTTTCTGAAGAGTCCTTGAAAGATAAAACGGGTCGACCTTGACCTCTTTTAACTGATGAATTTATAGTACTCAGAAAAGTAATTGATTTCTCAAGCCACTCTTTATTATATTTTTCAAATTTTTCTATTATTCTACTTGCTTTGCACCATCTTGACTTATACTGGAACTTGAAACTACTCAATTTATTTTGTATATCCTTGACATGGCCACTTGTTCGTTTTTGTATCTCTCTTACCAAAGACATGTATTGTTGCTCGAAACTCTTCTCGCCAGAACTGGACATTATATTTAAAAGTTCTTTTCTTGTAATATTAGGAGTATTAGAAGACATTTCTGAAAAATGCTGATTAAGTTCGTCATGCCAAGACCATCTCTGTCAGATGTCGGAAAGAAATCTATTAAACCTTTGAGTCTGGATCGATCCACAGGTGATAACTTAAGTTTGGAAGAATCTTTCTCAAAGTTTAAGTCGTTTACTTGGCTTCCTAAGGAAACAAAAATTCCAATTATTTCCCAGAAGTCTATTCCACAAATAACATCGAGTGTGATCGATGGTACTATTAAGAACTCAATTTCTGCCTCAATGTTGTTATATTTAATCTTAATTATGATCGTTCCGAAGGTGGGTTGTTTTGTTCCATCTGCGGTTCATACGTGGCCGTGAGTCTTATTGTATTTATATATTCCTGAAACAATGATTTTAGCTAACGCTCCGCCGACTACGCTCTTATTTGCACCACTAAATAGCCACGCTAAGTACGGTTTATTGCTTACTTTACTTATTGCTGATATTACGCAACTATTGTAGCCATGTTTTGATCTTTAGAATTCTCGTAGTCGAGCTCCTGCGCGACTTTTGTTTGTTCTACCACTATCGTTTTTAAATATTCTTCTTCTGATTTCGTTGTATTCTCTTAACCGAACATGATATGGCTTGATATGTCGATCATGGGAATGGTCCGGAGTCTGTTTTGGATGGTCAGGGATTGCTATGCTTTCATTTGATTTATACTTCTTCTCGTCCGAGTCTACAGTCGGGCATCCGCTCTCGGATTGGCACTGTTGTCCGCCTGGAAGTTTCCCGATTTTTGGGAGCATTTTAGGCAAGTAGGCTTATAAATATTTATCGCGCCACACCCGTAGCAATATACTTGATGAGGCTGAGGGCAATCTTTGAATCGATGACCTAACGTGTCACAGTTCCAGCATCTCGTTCGATTCTCATTTCGTATCGCCAAAATCAGTGGTTGGTTTCCTTGCAAGGATTCTTCGGTCTCTTCGTCTAAAAAAATCTCATTTATGTTTCGCCTTACCGGTGGGTAACGTGAACTATTTTAAGCTTTTAGATTGTTGAAGAAGGTCGTGTCCTAGGTCAGATCTTAGGTTGTTTCTTATTGTCTGAGCCAACTCTGAGTCTGATATGGGTTCAGATAGCGTATCTGCGATGGCTAGGATGGAGTCAAGAAAATCGTCGAAACATTCACTATTTCCTTGCCTTCTTCTACGCATCGCGGCTATAATGACCTGATCTGATCGTTGGTCTTTATATCGTTTCCTTAACCGAGAACAGAGTAATCGCCAATTCATCTCCTCTGAACTCCTATGGCATCGCCATGGCAACAAATTCGCGTACTGATACAAAAGATCAAAGTTCCCATTTAATGAGCGACCTGTTAAAGTATTCACTCGAAATATAAAATCTTCTAGGGAAATGTGTTTTGGAGAGCCGGAAAATTGTAGCTTCCAGTGAACAATTAAGCTTGAAATTTGGTCTAGTCGTATGGTGTGACTCTCTCCACGATTCTCCAGTGAACGATTGTCGGATATATTATGGTTACCTGACATCTGATTATCGAAAAGCTGACTTTGCAATGGGTCGGCTGTCGGTAATTCCGAATCCCACTCAAGCGATTGTCTTTGAGAAGACGGTATGTTAAGGTTTTGCATAATAAGTCTGGCTCATTTGTTCTGACAATGTCGAAGAGAGTTGGGTTTGGTATGCTTCTAAAGCATTTGTTATGAGTTCCTAAATTCTCCCTTCTGAAACGCTAGTCGCTCTTTGCGAACCTCCAGCACGTGGTGAACGCTGATCTTGCGAGGTGGTGCTCGGACGATTATTGGATACGCTTGTAGTTGACCTTGTGGTAGGTCTGGTATTCGGGCGAGTTCTAACGGGCCGTTTTGAACCCTCGGAACTTCTAAGTTAGTGTCTTGTGCTCCTCGCGTGCTATTATTGAGCTGCGAAAATAAGCATGGTTGTCGACAATTTGGACTCGTTTCATTTTGCAGTAACCATGCAGGTACGCACGTTCGATGAAAGCGGTGTTGACACGGAGTGTCGACAAATTCTATCTCGGCGTTGGTATCATTGCATATGGAGCATTACACCGAGTCCTGAAAATAATTAGAGATAGGCCGTTGATCTTGAACTATTTTCAGGACTACGCCGGACTGACATTATTTCGATTTCGATTTTCAACAACAACAGAAAACAAGAAAGGAAAGCTAACTTCGGGCGGAGCCGAAGTTGATATACCCTTGCAGTTGAGTCGCAGTCCGCTAGGTGGCGCCACACATCTTATATTATTAGATATATAGCGGATCGTATATAGTTGGCCGATCCTTATGAAATTTGGCATATCGAATTATTTTGCCCAAAGAGGAATCCACTGAAACTCCCATCCTTCTAACTTGCAAAACAACGAAGTTATGGCATTTCCGATCAATCAGTTATATGGCAGCTATAGGATATAGTTGACCGATCCCGGCCGATTCGACTTATATACTGTCTGCAAAGGAAGGGTGTGTGCAAAGTTTCAACTCGATAGCTTTAAAACTGAGAGACTAGTTTGCGTAGAAACAGACCGACGGACAGACGGACATGCTCATATCGACTCAGGAGGTGATCCTGATCAAGAATATATATACTTTATAGGGTCGGAGATGTCTCCTTCACTGCAATGCACACTTTTGACCAAAATTATAATACCCTCTGCAAGGGTATAATAACGAAAGTTGATTGATAATAATTCTATTATTTCTATTATTTAATTTCGGAAACCTAAATTTTATGGGATATCTGGGCCTTATCCTTTGCTGTATCGATTTCATTTAATATATCACAAGGGTTTCTGTCTGTATCTTCATATCTCATATTGAATCTAAAGCAAGCTGATGTGCTCATTGCGTTAAATGCAAGAGTATACTGCTGAATATTCCAACCAATATAATTTCGTTTATGCAACTTACTAATAATAATCAGTCTCAGTCTAGCTTTCTTTGCGTTCGGACGTTTATTTTCTGCTATGTCGCCGCTTGTTTGTTCGGAGTGCAGTGGGGAAGTTACTGCTACGCAGCTTCGTGGGTGTGAGGCCGTTCGATGCTCATCGATCTGCCGCCGTGCCTATCATACCGCTTGTGTTGATTTACCATCCGAGGCTATACAACTTCTAATAAACATTCCAAACTTACTGTGGCAATGTGATAGTTGCGTCATTAGAAACGACTCTCATTCCAAAATTGATGAGCTTAATATGAAGGTTTTGGACCTGGAAACCCTTTACATGAGCATTAATGCAAAATTGGATCTTGCTCTGGAAAGTTCGTCTGGGCCCATGGCTGCTTCAGAGGGGTGTCTCAAAGAGTGACACCTCCTACTAATTCTACTAACGCTGAAAATAAAAAGTCTTCATTGGCCCAAATCCCCACTGGGTCAAAAGTGGCTGTCCCAAGAAATAAGAGGAACAACCCAAGCAAGCGCATTGTTAGACATGCACCCAGCTGTGCGCAGCTCCAAGTTCTTCCCACTCTAAATACCTGCACACTGGTAAATTTGCAACGGCTACCCAATCGGAGGCACTGTGCAAATATGTCGCTGATAAGTTGCACCTGGATCCCAGTGACAGCCTGTGCTAGATTGGTTAAAAAAGATGCTGATATTAACGCTCTAAAATTCGTCAACTTTAAATTGGCAGTTCCCAAGCAACATTTCCCCGCTGTCTTCAAGGTTGATTTTGGCCCATGTCGGTAAAAGTCACTCGTTTTCTTCATAGAGAGCCTGCTAAGGTTATTGACCTCCCTGCGAGACTCCCTCGATCAAACCCTGGAGCGTCAAAAAACCCCCAGTAATCGGCGCCACTGGAGCCGTTATTTTTCCCTCTTCATATTCTTCGACCGGTCATCATATTCTCCCTCAACTGAGCCGCCAACAACATTCGGCGCTGGCAGTTATGGAAACTGTTGATGTCACTTCCTACGTTATTCTGCTCCCGTCAATGCACTATTTGCTCCAACAACAGCAGCTGATCCCAAGGTGGGCTGTTTGCATATTATCTTCGCTTGTGGACCTCCAGCAACAACAAATGGTTCGTTACCGTCTTATTATGAGCCCCTCTCTTTTTATCTTATCTTTCTTGAATGGGTTGTCCACTGTGAGACAGACTACTCGTGCTCACTATTCGGCGTCTGGAGGAAATGTTTGTTTACATCATGGTCTGGAGCGTAGAGCATCGCTACGCGTGGATGCTCAAAACTATATTAGCTCTATATCTTTAGCTGTACCTGCCACTGGATTCGCAGGGCGACTGGACATTCATAGGTCCAATCTGGTGATTAAGGAAAATTTATGTATATCCACGTTTGCTATCTTGGAAGCTATGCGTTTGGGATATGTGGCCTCTAGCATCAGGATCCTGCCAGTGCCTTCACATATACCACATTCCCGCCCAATTCCTTCAGTGGACTGCATGGATCGTGCTGCCTTGGGCTCTAATAAGAGCTTAAAAGTTTTCTTCCAAAATATATCTGGAATGCGGACCAAATCCCGCATGGTGCTTTTGAATTCTTCAGTCTGTGATTTTGATGTAATCGTTCTCGTGGAAACATGGCTCAATAGCAACTTTAGTTCCTCCGAGTTCTTTGAACCCAAATTGTTTCAAGTATTTAGAAAAGACAGTGATTCATCCAGCACCCATTGTGAGCGAGGAGGTGGTGTGATTATCGCTATCCGCCGATCCATGTTGGCCACGGTGGTTAGCCCTAAGGTTGGCGACCCTATACTGGACCAGCTAGCCGCCTCAATCCAGGGCATTCAGGGCCCTTTCATCATCATTGCATCGTATATCCCACCAAACAGCGCATTCAGTACTTATCAAGCGCATATGGAAAATATCGCCAGTGTCTGTGGAAGCATGGAGGACCCTACGGCTCTGATGGTTGCTGGCGACTTCAACTTGAGCTCTATTGTTTGGACTTGGGACCCGGAGTCCCTTGGCATGTTACCCAGCAATGTTCACCAATCGCATGAAATCGTTGTTTTGGATGATATTTTTAGCATGGGTCTCTCCCATGCAAGTAAATAATATTTATAATGATTTATCGAAAATTCTGGATCTGATATTTTTGAATAATGTCTTTCATAGTAAAGTAGAAAGTTTTTGATTGCTCTTTTCAATATTATCGACAATAATGCCTTCGTTAGGGTTAGAAGGCCGTTCAAGCTGCCTTGGTATACAGAGGGTCTAAAAAACTTTAAGAATAGAAGGGTCAAATTTTATAAG
Source organism: Drosophila ananassae (assembly GCF_017639315.1). Classification (NCBI taxonomy): domain Eukaryota; kingdom Metazoa; phylum Arthropoda; class Insecta; order Diptera; family Drosophilidae; genus Drosophila; species Drosophila ananassae. The sequence continues at coordinate 25,757,381 of NC_057929.1, read as the reverse complement.
CGATTTCTAAAGACAGGCGAACAAATGGCTGGTGAGTTGTACCGGCAATATAAGCGGGAGTTTGAATTCCTCAATAAATTTCTATACAACCAATATACAACCTGATGTTAAAGTGAGCCTCATATCCAACCCTAAAGCGTTTTGGCGGTTTGTGAATGGGAAAAAATCATCATCTGATATACCTTCTTCCATGTCTTATTGTGGTTTGGCAGCTAACTCCGATAAGGGCATTTCTGAACTTTTTGCGAAATATTTTGCCTCAAACCTTGAGCCGAAGGTCTCCTGGGATGAGCAGGAGGTAATTCAAAAAATCTTGCCTCTTCTTGAGGTTGGAAGCTTGGACACACTAGATTGTGACATTGTTGAGGCCTCTAGTCATTTTAATGAGTCGCATACACCTGACTTAGATGGTATCTCCCCATTCTTCATTAAGAAGTGTATTGCATCCTTAACCACACCTCTGCAACTTCTGTTTCTTTATCATTATCATCGGGTAAGTTTGCTTTTCGATGGAAAATTACCTCGATCACGCCCATTCATAAAGGTGGCAGCAGGGCAGACGTCACTAACTATATGCCTATCGGCAAGATATGTAACATTGCCAAGTTACTGTCACCAAAAAGCTAACATTTTTGATTCGTAACTTTATTTCTCACAATCAACATGGATTCCTGCCTGGGCGATCCACCACAACCAACATAGTGGTTTTCTCTAAGCACTGCCTGGAAGCCTTTGAACGCCGATGTCAGGTCGATGCCATTTATACGGACTTCTCTAAAGCCTTTGATAAAGTTTACCATGCAGCCCTATTTGCTAAATTGTTCAGATTAGGTGTTCGTTCCTCCATGTTAAGTTGGTTGGAGTCTTATTTGGCAGACCGACCATGCAACGTTCCCATTGGTGATGCCACCTCGAGTCCCTTTATTGCCGCATCTGGCCTCCCGCAAGGTAGTTCTTTGGGGCCGCTCCTATTCATCATTTTCATCAATGACATCTCCTCTTGCTTTCTTTATTCGAACTTTTTGTTATACGCGGATGACCTTAAAGTGTTTAAGGCCATTAGCTGCATTATGGATAGCTATCTACTGCAGGATGATTTGCGCCGAGTCTCTTCTTGGTGCGCCCTCAATCTTCTTCCTCTAAATTTAGCTAAATGTCATTTCATTCGTTACAGTAAGAGGGCGCTAGACTTATGTACTTCCTATGCCATTGGCAACCATGACCTGCAGCTCAAGGAGGAAGTGGTTGATCTTGGCGTCCTTTTTGATTCAAATTTTCCAGCCATTTAGATTTTATAATGCCTAAGGCGTATGCCATGTTGGGTTTTGTGAAGCGGCACACAGACCAATTCAAGAGCCCGTACGCGAAGCTTAGTGTTTACGCCGCATTCGTCCGGTCGAGGCTGGAATATGCCTCTATTATTTGGAGCCCCGCAAATAAAATAAATTCCAATAGAGTTGAGCGGTTGCAGAAAAAATTTTTAAAATTTGTGGTTTGTGGATCCTCTACCCTCATACCATAGCCGGTGCCTTCTCCTCCACATATGTACACTTGAGGATCGGCGCACTGTGGCAGCTTTAACTTTCATCAATAACATAGTAATTAGCAGCATTGATTGCCCCATGTTATTGGGGCTTATAAACTTCAATGTGCCCCAGAGGGATCTTCGCTCGTTTGCTCCCTTTCGGATTGCTTGTCGTAGGGCCAATTACCTTTTGAATGAGCCTAAGAAGGAGCTATTGCTGAAACATTTCAGACAATACAGTCTCGACTCCTCATTCCTCAAATACATATAAAAACAAGAAAGGAAAGCTAACTTCGGGCGGAGCCGAAGTTGATATACCCTTGCAGTTCAGTCGCAGTCCGCTAGGTGGCGCCACGCATTTTAAATTATTAGATATATAGCGGATCGTATATAGTCGGCCGATCCTTATGAAATTTGGCATATTGAATTATGTTGCCCAAATAGTAATCTGTACCAAGTCCCAGCTTTCTAACTTAAAAAACACCAAAGTTATGCCAATTCCGATCGTTGTATGACAGCTATAGGATATAGTCGGCCGATCCTTATGAAATTTTGTACATAAGATATTTTGGTCAAATATAACATGTGTGGAAAGTCCCAACCCTCTATCTTAAAAAACACCAAAGTTATGGCATTTCCGATCAATCAGTTATATGACAGCTATAGGATATAGTCAACCGATTCCGGCCGTTCCGACTTATATACTACCTGCAAAGGAAAGAAGGGTGTGTGCAAAGTTTCAACTCGATAGCTCCAAAACTGAGAGACTAGTTTGCGTAGAAACCGACAGACAGACGGACAGACGGACATGGTCATATCGACTCAGGAGGTGATCCTGATCTAGAATATATATACTTTATAGGGTGGGAGATGTTTCCTTCACTGCGTTGCACACTTTTGACCAAAATTATAATACCCTCTGCAAGGGTATAACAAGAAAGCAAAGCTAACTTCGGGCGGAGCCGAAGTTGATATACCCTTGCAGTTTAGGTTGTGCCATTTCCGATCGTTTAGTCATATGGCCGCTATAGGATAAAGTCGGCCGATCCTGATGAAATTTGGCAGAACATATAAGATTGCCCGAAATGGAATCCGTAGAAATCCCATCATTCTAGCTTAAAAGACACCAAAGTTATGCCAATTTCGATCGTTCAGTTATATGGCAGCTATAGGATATAGTCGGCCAAACCTTATGAAATTCGGAAATTCAGATTATTTTTTCAAAAATGGAATCTGTACCAAGTCCCATCTTTCTAACTTAAAAAGCAAAAAAGTTATGCCATAGGATAGAACAAAGTTATATAGGATATAGTCGGCCGATCCTTATGAAATTTTGTACATATATATACACAAATATATCCAAATATAACATGTGTGGAAAGTCCCAACCCTCTAACTTAAAAAACACCAAAGTTATTGCATTTCCGATCAATCAGTTATATGGCAGCTATTTCTATAGGATATTTCTAGAAAAACATCTTTCTTAATCCTTTCATTTATTCCCTGGTCTGGTTCTGAGGATTTTCTCAAAACACAGCAATCCTAGAAAATCAAATAGAAGGGTTTTCTGAAACTAAAGAAACTTGTTCGGAATGCTGACTGTTAGGATAGGTTGGAGGAAAGCTCGTGAGAGCAGGGGCTGCGATGATTCCTTTTTCTTGTCTTTGGTGTTTTGTTTTTTGCTTAGCTAGTGACGAACACGTTGAAGTGGATACCGATTGGTTGCATACTCTGCTTACGGGAACGGCCTAGCTCAGGGAAGAGGCAAGGGGGTCGGTTACTTCCTAATCAGCATCACCGCCACACAATAAAAATTTGTAGACAGAGTTAGGAAGGGGGATACAATCCTTTGGAAGGATACGAATTCGAGACAAGATACCTTACTATTGAAGAACTAAGGTGTTGAGGTTTTTCTGCTTTGCCCGCCCTACCTGTAAAGAATCAACAACGAATTGTTGCTGCCCTTACCCATATATAGTGAAATCGTTCAGCTCAGGTGCCCATAAAACTATAATTTTACTTCATTTCATATATCCAAATCCATTACAAAAACGTGGTTGCTTCTTCTTCTGACTGCATGCTTAACTTAAGCTCCTACTCCTAATTGATTCTACTAAATGATCTTAATACTGCTTAATTAATAAATTGGAATGTAATATAACAAGAAAGGAAAGCTAACTTCGGGCAGAGCCGAAGTTTATATACCCTTGCAGTTGAGTCGCAGTCCGCTAGGTGGTGCCACGCATCTTATATTATTAGATATATAGCGGATCGTATATAGTCGGCCGATCCTTATGAAATTTGGCATATCGAATTATTTTGCCCAAAGAGGAACCCCCATTGAAACTCCCATCCTTCTAACTTGAAAAACAACGAAGTCATAGCATTGCCGATCAATCAGTTATATGGCAGCTATAGAATATAGTCGGCCGATCCTTATGAAATTCTACAAATCAGATTGTTTTTCTCAAAATAGAATCTGTACCAAATCCCATCTTTCTAACAATCCCATCAAAACACCATAGTTATGCCCATTTCGATCGTTTTATGTCAGCTATAGGATATAGTCGGCCGATCCTTATGAAATTTTGTACATAAGATATTTTGGTCAAACATAACATGTGTGGAAAGTTCCAACCCTCTAACTTAAAAAACACCAAAGTTATGGCATTTCCGATCAATCAGTTATATGGCAGCTATAGGATATAGTCGACTGATCCCGGCCGTTCCGACTTATATACTACCTGCAAGGAAACAGACGGACATGCTCATATCGACTCAGGAGGTGATCCTGATCAAGAATATATATACTTTATAGGGTCGGAGATGTCTCCTTCACTGCGTTGCACACTTTTGACCAAAATTAAAATACCCTCTGCAAGGGTATAAAGAGTTTAATTCTACCTTATAATATTAATACGCTAATACGCTAATCCTGGCACAGCTTGTCGCGCTTCTCTCCTGGTTTTTGTACTTGTTGTTTGATGTTTGACGAGATGTTTGCCGCAGCGATCGTCGACCTATCCCATCACATGGCCGAGGTTGAATTACATGAATATTAGGTTCTGCGCCAGAAAGTGAGGTTCTGTTCACCTCCACGCTCCTGGTTGGCCAGGTTCCAGCACCGCTTCTGATTCACTGCGGCCCGAATCACGCACACGTCGCCGGCCCCAGACCTCGCCTATCGTGGTTCGAGTCTGGGCCGGTTTCACGCACGTTTAGAGGCTGATCGAGGAAAGCTTTTCCTGGATGCATGGCCGATGATACACGCAGTGGCTCCGCCGCAGACCTCTGGGTCGAAACGGGATACGTTGCTTGCCGTAGGGTTTTGTTGGGTGCTACGCAAACGATTTTGGGGCTTTCAACACTACCTAGAACAAATGGGCGACATATCGGTCGCTCACCTGGAGGTTTTTCAGCCACAACCACAAACACACGTGCAGAGGCGAACGGTTGAGCACATTCACGGCCAATGTTCCGCTGCTGCTCCAAGTCCCACCCGTGTACCGTATTAGGTTCTTTACCAACTTCCACGTTTGGTGATATTATTCACTATTGCGATATGGACAACTGTTCAAACGTGAATTTTGATCGCAAAAGAACAATTGGATTAAGCAGAAATTCGGTTGTCAGAATACGGAGTTGCCAGATCTTTTGCCTTAACAGCTTTAAAGGGCTGTAACAGCGATCTGTTATCAACTTATTTTATTCGACTAATGTTTGTCTACTACTAACTATCGACTAAAGGTTGTTTACATTATTAGAATTGGTCTTCTTTGTTTATGTTTATTCGTACCCACACACTTTCTAAAATCGCGCAGATTGGTTCCGCCCTCAAGCACGCTTGCCTCGCTTGCTACTTTTTGTCATGATGATGGTTTGCTGCGTATGGACGTCATCGGATCATTCTTTCTAGAGGCCATCCCGTCCCGGCTATAGTGACTCAATTTCATGAGAAGAACCTGCACTCCGGCCCTCGGGCACTAATTGCGAAAATCCGTTCTCAATACTGGCCCATTGGCGGTATGCAAATGCATACACTGGTGCTATGGTGCCATGCTTTTCTCGGAAGCCAAATTGATGTTCAGGGATTATATTATAATATAATCTAAACAATACCATAGTATGATATAATCCCTTTTCTCGGAAGCCAAATTGATGTTCAGGGATTATATTATAATATAATCTAAACAATACCATAGTATAATATAATCCCTGAACATCAATTTGGCTTCCAAATTTGGAAGCCAAATTGATGTTCAGGGATTATATTATAATATAATCTAAACAATACCATAGTATAATATAATCCCTGAACATCAATTTGGCTTCCGAGAAAAGCATGGAACCATAGAGCAGGTGAACAGTATCACATCTGAAATTCGAGCCGCCTATGAACAGCGAGAATACTGTTCTGCTATATTTCTGGACATATCCCAGGTATTTGACCGAGTCTGGCTGCACGGACTTATGTATAAAATAAAACTAATACTCCCACAAAACTGTCATGAGCTGCTCAAAACATAACTGCTTAATCGAGTGTTCACTGTAAAACAAAAAAACTTTACAACAGAAGAGTTCGAAATTAAGGCGGGGTTTGGGGTACCCAAGGAAGCGTCCTCGGCCCCACCCTATATCTTCTATATACAGCAGATATCCCAACAGACCAGCGTCTAACTATGTCAACATTCGCCGATGATACAGCCATACTAAAAAGATCTAAATGCCGGCTGGAGGCATCCAGAAGCCTCACCTCCTCTCACCTTGCACTAATAGAAAAGTGGATGGCGGACTGGCGTATAAAGATAAACGGTGAAAAATCTAAACACATTACCTTTACTCTCAACAGACAAAACTGCCCCGCTTCAACTCTAAACAATACCATAGTCCCCTCTGTGAACGAGGTCACATATCTCGGGGTCCACCTGGACAGGCGTCTTACATGGAAAAAACATATTGAAGCGAAACGGGACCAATTAAGACATAAATCCAGAGGACTGCACTGGATTATCAATCCTCATTCCCCACTTCGACTGGAATACAAAGTACTACTCTACAATTCAGTCATAAAGCCTACCTGGAAGTATGGCTGCGAACTTTGGGGCAATGCTAGCAGTAGCAATATAGACGTTATCCAAAGGGCACAGTCCAAAGTGCTCAGAACCATCACTGGAGCTCCATGGTATATTCGCAATGAAGATATTCATAGAGACCTAGGTATACCTCTCGTCAAAGTCGAAATTTCTCAACTCCAGGAAAAATACAAAAGGAAACCAAGTTAGTCAACAATCCCGATTAAGACGAAATGACCTTCCAGCCCCTTGACATCGGAGGGCCCATAGTATAGATGTTTACAAAGATAAACTAATTATGTATTAGATTAAGATTTTTAAAATTGTTGTTAGTCTCTTAATAAGAGAAGATCCAACAAATAAAAGATAAAAGTAAGCCTCGTCTCCTGGAGCATGCATGGCTGACCTTCCGTTGAATTTGAAGTATTCCAAAGTTTTGGTGTAACAGGTGTGGATTTTTGCGGACCGTTTTTCTACAAGGCAGAAACTCGGAATAAGGGCCCTATTAAATTTTATGTGAGCGTATTCATCTGCTTCAGTCCGATGACAATTCATTTGGAGTTAGTCAACGACCTTTCCACAGCTTCGTTTCTGAGCGCCCACCAACGGATTATTTGTACTATTTGTATTATTTGTACGCGTCGAAACCCAGACAGATATGGTCGAATAATGCCACCAATTTTGTGGATGCCAAGAATGAGCTGATCGAGTTGAAGCGAAGATTCCTCAACCAGGATCACCAGGCTTCTCTGCACGATTTTTTCCTGTCGGAGTCTATCGAGTGTCGGTTTATTCCTCCACGCTCTCCCCATTTTGGCGGCCGAAGCAGCAGTAAAAACGGCGAAACACCACCTGTATTGGGCAGTTGGTCCTGCAATTCTTGGCTTGGAGGAATTGAGGACTTTGTTATGCCGCGTAGCCTCAATAATTAATTATAAACTCCTTTCGATTTCAGAAAATCCTGCGGACCTAGATTTGCTAACTCCGGCTCATTTTCTAAATGGTGGCCCGCCCTCAACGTTCATCGAACCGGATCTTACTGCCCTAATCTTCAACTGTCTGGACGGGTGGCAGGGAGTCTCCTTCTTGCAGAAGGTTTTTTGGGCGCGTTGGATGGAGGAGTACCTTACTCTGTTGCAGCAGCGTTCCAAATATCGCACCCCTGGCCCTGTAGTGTCTCTTGGTGACATAGTCCATGTGAAAGATGAGCATCTACCCCCAACGGCCTCTGGCCAGGATAATGGAGCTGGTACCTCTGCATGACGGAGTGAACCGTGTAGCCATACATAAGACAGCGGTTGGAACGACTAAGCGTTCGGTGTCAAGGTTGTGTCTGCTGCCCCTCAAGGATTCTGTTGAAGTTCCAGCGTTCAACGAGTTGAGGATGTTGTGTCAAGCAGCCAAAGAAGACGCTATTTAAAATAATTTATAAATTCTAAAACGGAGGAGCAGCGCCGGCCTTTCAGCAGTTCTCCCCCCTTCACATGCGCTTTACTGGTATTTGTAGCGCATGCGCTTTTGCGAGCTTTTTTGTAGAGCTATATATATATATATATTCTTGATCAGGATCACCTCCTGAGTCGATATAAGCATGTCCGTCTGACCGTCTGTCCGTCTGTCTGTTTCTACGCAAACTAGTCTCTCAGTTTTAGAGCTATCGAGTTGAAACATTGCACACATCCTTCTTTTGTTTGCAGGCAGTATATAAGTCGTTCCGGCCGGGATTGGTCGACTATATCCTATAGCTGCCATATAACTGAGTGATCGGAAATGCCATAACTTTGTTGTTTTTAAGTTAGAAGGATGGGAGTTTCAATGGATCCCTCTTTTGGCAAAATAATTTGCCAAATTTCATAAGGATCGGTGAACTATATACGATCCGCTATGTATCTAATAATATAAGATGCAACTGCAAGTGTATATAAACTTCGGCTCCGCCCGAAGTTAGTTTTCCTTTCTTGTTATTGCTAAGCTTTCACATACTTTTATTTTTGGAACTGATTTGAGCGGCTGCGAGTTTAGGGTTAGATTGAACCCCAAAATAAAACATTGTAATTTGATTGAAATTGAACCGTGAAATCGTCTATTCGGCCACTATTAAAAAATATTAATAGCTTAACACGGATCTATTCCCCAAAAAGTAGCGATTTGCTTATCGTAGCCAGTCTATTTTATGAGCTGCTGTGTGTTGGGAAAATTCATCTTGCAGCTGGCCTTCTGTTGTTGCTGGAAACCCGGCTTGGATGGGTTGTAATTGGGGGTGGTTCACACGTGGTCACACATTCTTGGCCACAGCTCACATTATGAAGACGCCGTTGCTATGGATCTAGTTTATCTCTACGCATACGCATCATAAATTTCAGTTTTTGTCTCACTCTATTTAAAAATTTAAAATTATATAATATATAAATTATATGGCAGCTGTAGGATACAGTAGGCCGATCTTTATGAAATTGGACAGATCGTATTGAGTTGCCCAAAGTGGAATCCATAGAAAGTCCTTTTATTCTAGCTTTAAAAAAAAAAAAGTTAAACCAATTCCGATAGTTCAGTTAAATTTTTTTTAGTAGCAGGGTACATTTGTATTTAAAACTGTCCATTGCGGACAACCATTAAATTGTTTAACATTGACTTCACTTATCATTAGTAATGCATATAGAACTAAGTAATATCAGAGTAAAGTACTTTAGAGTATGTTAGCAAAATGTAGTGAATCTAGGGGTATTTTAGAGTGTGTTAGAAATAATATATGGTGCATTAAATGTTGGACCATAAGGCCGGTATTCTATATTAGTGTGTAGGAAAGAAATGACAATAAGTTGTGAATTTGTGAATTCTAAATTTGTCCATGTTAGGAAGTCCGGGCGAGGAACGCACCCTCTGCATTCTCTGCAGTCTTCTGATCTGCCGGCTGTTGACCAGCAAGGCGATGGCCGACAGATTTGGGTGGTCGTGTAGCCCGCGTGGATTGTATGGTTGTCGTGGAAGAGGTGGGCCCCAGTGGCGATTCTAAGGGCTCTATTTTCAAAAGTTTGGATGATCCGCACATTCGACGCCCTCGCAGTGCCCCAGAGTTGGATGCCATATGTCCAGATTGGACGTATTATGGTCTTGTACACCAGTAGCTTCGAAGACGTTCTCAGCTTCGATCTTCTACCCATGAGCCAGTAGAAGGATCGAAGTCTTTCATCAGCCTGTTTTCTCTTTTTCTATTGTTGGGGCCTATAGGTGTGCCTCCGATCAAGTGTGAACCCCAGGTATTTTGGAGTGTCCTCTTGCGGGATTGGGGAGCCATTTAGGTAGAATGTAGGGCAGTTGCCTAGCCGAGAGAGAATGTGGTGGCGGTGGACTTTTCGTTGTTAACAGTGATATTCCATCGCTTTTGCCATCTATTGAGCAGGTCGAGGTGTGTTTGCATGACCTCAGCAGCCTCCATGGCGCTATCCGAAGCGGTCAAGAATGCAGTGTAATCTGCATAAGTAGCAGCCATCAGGTTCGGATTCTGCAAGACGGGGAGGTCAAAAAAGACTTCAAAAATAGGAAGTATGGTCGAGGTAAGGCTGCTTTAAGTTTGTAGAGGAGTCCGGGATGCCAGACCCGGTCGAAGGTTTGCTTGACGTCCAGCATGACGGCCATGCAGTACTTTTTGGTTTCAAGAGCGTCCAGGATGTACTGCACGACCCTATGGCACTGCTCAGGTGTTCCATGTCGCCGCCTTTGGTGGTCAAAAGTGTGCAATGCAGGGACGATCGGAATTCGCATAACTTTGGTATTTTTTAAGTTAGAAAGATGGGATTTGGTACATATTAAATTTTGGCCAAAGTAATTCGAGGATTTTCTAAGGATCGGCCGACTATATTCTATAGCCGCCATATAACTGAACGATCGGAAATGGCACAACCTTATCTGCAATTGTTACTTCCTTTTTATTTAATTTTAAGGGATGGGCAATGATAAGTGCTTAATTACCGAGCGTTTTCTGTTAATAACGTACCTTTAAAAAACTTTCAGAATTCCAGGTTTTTAATCCGCTAGGTTGCGACACGCATGCCCTAGATTGTAGCTAGCGCGTGATAACACTCACTGTAGCCGAAGAATTCGAAATTTTCTGCATCCGTTTAATCTGAATGAGTGATATACCGAATTAAAGGTATGGTTTTTATTAGACGGATTTTATCCAAGCATTTGCCAAAAGTACCTTGGTTTGGGGAAATTTCCGTAAAACTAAACACTTTCGGTTCACTAAATTGGAGATAGCGGGGACATTGGTGTCTCCAGACAAATTATTTTTAAGACCTGAAATATAATTAAGTCTGCGTCGAAAATACGCTTTGATTGGTACCATACCGATCCGAAATTTGTTTCAAAAGTTATTAAGGAAAAACGATTTTTAAAGAATTTCCAAAATGAAAAAGTTTTTAAAATTAAAAAATTTGTTTATATTACTAAAATTGAAGCAATGTTTGTTCTACGATTTTTTCAAATTATTTAAGGTTACCATAAAAAATTAAAAAGCCCCTTAAAGTTTAAAAACGCGTAATTTTACAACTAATGCACCTAACATCACATGCTATACTTCGATAGAAAGGTGTTTTATATATCTTATTCGCTTTCTTTAAGATCAAACTTTTAAATAGTAAGAAAACAAAGTAAACATTTCCATAAATAAGATAATAAAGACACTTGACACCCAGCATCGTTCTACGGTTTGTTAATGATGGTAAGTTGATTAGTAAAAGTCTACTACGATAAGAAGGGAGATAAAGATTTGCATCTCAATTAAGTCCCCTAAGAGCGAAAGTTTTTTTTTTTTTTGTACAAATTCTATGTGATCTTGGTGTACTCCAGACACACGATCCATACTCAAGAATCGGGATGATGTATATATCGTTTTAGTTATGTACCTGTCATCAAATTATTTTGACCATTTTTTAACAAAACCAAGGACACCCATTGCTTTATGAACCATGGTAGATATATGGTCGGTAAATTTAAGTCTCAAATGTAATAGGACACCTAGATCGTTAACCTGAGTAATAGTTAGAATTAGAGTAACCTGAGTTCCCATAGAGAAAGTACATAGCCTGGTCAGGACCAGATCGGTAAAAAGACATTTACATTTCGATCCATTAAGCTTTAGGTTATTTGCTAAAAACCAATTTTCAAATTTATCCAAATCGGTTTGAAGTCTAGACTGAACGCTAGTAAATGATTACTAAAGACAAAGCTAAACGTCGTCAGCGTACATAAGTACAAGTGTATTAGTTAAGGCAGGGGGAAAGTCGTTAATAAACAGTGTAAAAAGTAGGGGTCCAAGATGGCTTCCTTGGGGCACCCCATATGTGGCGCGGACTAAACGCGAGGTAACATCGTTAAAGAAAACACATTGGGTTCTCCCAGATAAGTAGCTGAAATCCAGATAAGAAGATCAGTTAGAAATCCCAAAAGACTGAGTTTACTTATAAGAAGCGAATGGTTAACAGAGTCAAATGCTTTACTGAAGTCAGTGTATATGACGTCTGTTTGTAAGCCATTCCGGAACCCATTTACCCATTTTCAATAAGTTGGTAGTAGTGGAGCGGCGCTTCATGAAGCCATGCCATAGGGGTTGCAAATGTGGAGTGATAAGTTTTTCAAAAAGCTTTGGAATTGCTGACAATTTAGAGATTCCTTTATGCTTATGGAATAATGAAAGATTCCATCCACATGATGGGAAAGATCGAAGTTTTCGGCGATAGATAAAAAAGTTTATCGAGCGGTTTGCATAAAACCTCGGCGCAGTTCTTCTGAACACACTCACCCTGTAGCCCTGGTACTCCATCAGGGCTTGGCAAATACACGGGCTTGACCTTAAGAAGATCCGACAACACACCACTTTGATCGAAAGATGGGCAAAATGGTGATGGGTTGGCTGATTGGATATTATAATTGTCAGGCTGAGCTGAACTGCTGCTAGGTGAATACGTTGTTTGAAAAAACTGTGCAAAGAGATGGGTCATTGCCTGATCAGTGTTCGCATAAGAGTTCTCAAACGTAAGCAGTAGGGGAAAAGATTATGCTTAGTGTTAACAAAGTTATAAAACTGCTTCGGATCCTGAGTAAACTGAATCCTGCAGCGGCGAATATAACTCCTATAACATTCTGCGTTATGCACGGTGAAATTGGACCGAGCTACTAAATATCTTGAATAACTAAGGGTATAGCCAGATAATCTATGTTTATTTAAAAGTTTACTCATACTGCTCTTTAAATTTCTAAGGTGCCTTGTATACCAAGGCGGATTCGTTGAAGCGGGCGGATATTTCCACTGCACGCAAGCGTCGAAAAATATGTTTAAAGTGTAATAAAATTTTTGTCATTTGTCATTTTTATATCCTCTCATGCCAGTAAATCAGACCAATCAAATTCCAAAATTAACTTATTTAATTTCATAAAGTCAGGCTTACGGAAGAAATGAACTTTATGAGATTTAAGTGTAGACTTAAGGTCAATTAGGCAATTGTTTTCGATTAAAACCTCAAGAGTGGAATGATATGGATCCACAGGTTTAAAAAGGGGCACAGTTCTGGAAAGAGTAATTCCATCAGGATCAGAAACGAAACACAAGTCCAACAGCTGAACTAAAGAATTTCTAACGTGGTTAATTTGCCCGATTGACATGTCGAACACGCCCGCATGGGAGTCGTAGTGGGAGTTAAGCTGTAAAGACGGTGAATTTTCAACATTTGACCACATAAGTTCTGGGATATTAAAGTCACCCAGAGCTATCAGCTGGTCACCATCAGACAGACGATCGAAAACCAAACGAATAGACGACAAATTTTGCCAGTATGTTGGCGGTTCGGACGAAGGTGGTATGTAAGAACAGGTAACATACAAAGATTGATCGGACAAAGTGATTTTGATGCACAGAAATTCAATGTCACCAAACTCTTGTGATTTTACTTCTTCAGAAGCGAGTTTGGAGTTTACAGAAATTAACACTCCTCCTCCCCTTCGCAAAGTTCTTTCACATCTAAAAGTGGCGTACCTACTACGAAAAACTTAGATCTCCGGCTTTAACCAAGTTTATGTAAATACAATAATGTGAGATGGAAAGAAAGAACTATCAGAATACAGTTTGGGAAGTTTACTACGTAACCCACTAGTATTCTGATAGGTAAGTGTTAGTGAAGACATAAGTTTTTTGAAACTGAGGAAGATGAGGTGGAAGGTTGGTCAGTGGCCGTAAGATATGGGAGTTTTACAACCACAGGTTTGGTAATTTTTTTCTTCACTGTACTTGGCTGATGTTCTTGGACGAAAATGTTCTCTGGCTAAAAGCGGGTGGAACAAATCATCTTTAACATCTGCAAGGGAACACGTATTTTGAAAGATGCCGTGTGCCTGGTGTATGAGTATTTAAATTTTGTAATAGCCACCACCTTTATGTCGGCTTTTGTTTTGGCTTTGATGTAAGCCGAGATATCAATCTCCGAAGTATCAGGGGCAAGCCGGAAACAAAAATGTCTTTCGATGGTAGGATCACCTGCAAGGGTTTTGGTGCCGCCTTAACTAATATTGCGGCATCAGTACGTACCGCGGGTCCGGGCGGCTGATTACCCTGTTTGGTGTTTGTTACGGGGGTTTGAATTATTGGGATTTTTAATTGAGATTAGTTTATCTCGTCGCGAGAAAACCGAAAGACAAAAAGGTGGCTGCAGAATTAAATTATTGAAAAAAAGACGAACGAAAACGAAAAATGAGTGCACTCTTTTCAACGTTATAAATTCGATTATATTCATATCAACAAAAACTTAAGCCTAGCTTATCTAGTGCGGCGAAGCGGGGCGAATTCATGGGAGAGCGCAAGTGAGACCTTTACTTGCGCTCCCGCTCCACCCTAAACTAACTTATACTAGACTTTATATATTCCACTTAATTATCTACATTAATTATACACTGGCCCCGTTGAAGGCCTTCCTTAGGCTTCAACTGCTGGCAACCTCGCCAGCTTGTGGACTGCTCTCCTACTCGTCCTGACGTCAGCGACCCTGACCCTTCCGTCCGCGCCGGCGTGAATCTCGACGACCCTGGCGGTGATCCACTGCTGGGGCTGCTGGTTGTCCTCGGCGACCAGGACCAGATCGCCCTTCCTGACGTCCTCCTGCTCCCGCTGCCACTTCGACCGCGCCTGTAGGCCCAAGCGTACTCCCGGGACCAACGCTGCCAAAACATTTGCTTGATTGACGAGACAAGCCGCCATCGCCGCAAGCACGTTAGACCCTGCTGGTCCGGGGTCGGTGGTGCTGGTGGGGCGATGAGCGGCCCGCCTGTCAACGGGAGTCAACGCCTCGCCGTCGCTTGGGTCCTGACTGAGGGCGCCCAGGGGCCTCGAGTTCAGGACGGCCTCGACTCCAACGAGGACGGTCTGCAGCTCCTCTGCGGTCAACTTCGCGCTGCACACCGCTCTTAGGAGTAGGTGCTTTGCAGACTTCACACCTGCCTCCCATAGTCCGCCCATGTGCGGAGCCCGCGGCGGTATGAACGCAAAAACGCATCCTTTTTTTGATGCGTATTGCCACAGCTCGTCCGCTTCGCTCTCGATCTGGTGCCGCAGTGCCGCGAAGTGGCGACTCGCTCCGACGAAGTTCGTCGCGTTGTCGCAGTGCACGATTTGCGGACATCCTCGGCGCCCAACGAACCTTTGAAAAGCCAATAGAAAGGAATCAGTTGACAAATCGGAAACTACTTGTAAATGTACTGCTTTAGACGAAAAACAAACAAACAGATCAATGTAAGACTTGTATGGTGGCCTACCACGAATTTTCAAGGTCGTCTCAATAGGGCCACAGAAATCCACGCCACATATGCAAAATAGGCGGAGAGCACGAACTCGATCTAAGGGTAAATCTCCCCTAATTTGAGTCATCAGATGAGGCTTGCATTTAAAACAGCGTATGCATGACCGCACTATCTGACTGCAGACTTCCTGCGCGTTTACTATCCAAACGCGCTGTCGCAAGAGACTCACTAGTACTTGTGGACCCACATGAAAATTCGACTCGTGCAAGTATCGGACGTAGCTCTGAACAAATTGAGAGCGCTTCGTCAACAATACTGGAAACTTGGCATCGTACGAAATAGGAGCATTAGCTAGTCGCCCCCCGACCCGCAACAACGAAAAGGTAAGTCCAGCCTGAGAGGTTTCATGGACAAACGGACTTAGCTTCTGTAGGCTTGGGCTAACAACAAGATTTTTTCTAACATTTTTAATTTCCTCTTGATACTCGTGCTCTTGGACTATCTGGACAATTTTATTAAAAGCGTCTTGATATTCGACAGGTGAAGGTACATTATCAGAAGTAACTACTAATTTTCTACATTTCTTTATAAAGCGGACCATGTAAACGAACACTCGCAGCTGTTTTAAGTGAGAGGAAAATCCTTCTATCACTTCCAACAAATATGAGGTAGAGACCATTGCAGTCAGTCCGACCGCACTCTTTTTTGCTTCCATCTGCAAAATCTCTGGTGACGGATCAAGCCGAGGGCTCATTGGCCACTTATCTTCCGGCTCCGTTAAAAACGATGGACCTGTGAACCAAATTGATTCTATCGTTTCCTTTACGTCTCCACCTCTTGACACAATATCTGCCGGGTTCTGTTTAGTTGGTACATGCCGCCACGTGCTATCCTCTGACCACTCTTGAATCTCAGCAACTCTATTTGATACGAACGTTGACAACGACGATGGATGGGAACGAATCCAATGAAGACAAACTTCCGAATCTGACCAGTATACACTTCGTTCGATCGGTGCTTTGATAAGAGGTTTTATTTTGCGACAGAGGTCCGCGAGAAGGTGAGCGGCACATAACTCAAGACGGGGGAGCGTCTTTGTCTTGAGCGGCGCTACTTTCGACTTTGCAGTCAACAAAGAGACTACTACCTTCTGCAGATTTGCAACGGATATAGACGCAGGCTCCATAGGCTCTCATCGATGCGTCAGAGAAGGCATGAATTTCAATTGGTGACTCACTCATCACAAATCTCGGTATTGAGATCTCTTCTAACTGTGACAAGGCAAGCTGAAGTTTGTTTCATGCGGTTTCCAAGTGCAGTGGAATGGACTCATCCAAATCTAGCCAAAGTTCCTGTAACAGGATCTTTCCTTTAATAAGGATCGGGCTTAATAAGCCAAGGGGGTCGAAAAGCTTTGACGTCACCGAAAGAATATTCCGTTTAGTCGCCCTTTGACCCATGACTGACATATCAATTTCGAATTTAAATACATCATCTTTAGGAACCCAAACGATTCCTAATGTTTTTGTCAGCTCTGAGTCCGAAAGTGTTATTGGCTTAACCGTGCTCTCGGATGCAGTAACTTCAGGCGAGTTTGAAAACCACTTGCTCAATTCAAACCCTGCGTTTTGAAGAACCTGAGTTACTTCAGACTTAATTGTCTTTAGCTCCTCCACGCAACCAGCACCCGTTAACATGTCGTCGACGTAAAAGTCAGACCCAATAACTTTAGCAGCTCGAGGGAATGTATTTTTCGCGGATTCACTCAACCTCTTCAAACACCTTATGGCCAGGAATGGGGCTGGTGCAGTGCCATAAGTAACGGTGTTGAGCTTGCACAATTTCAAGGACTCAGACGGGTCTTTTCTCCACACTATCAACTGGTATCGTCGATTTGCTTCATTTACCATCACTTGACGATACATCTTTTTTATGTCGGCTACCAGAGCGAATTTGTTTAGCCGAAATCTAAGAAGAGTTGAGTAAAGCTCTTCCTGAATTGTTGGACCCACCATCAATAACTCATTTAAACACTTCTGTGTGGATGTCTTGCAGGACGCATCGAAAACGACTCGTAGTTTGGTCGTTGTACTTTGCGGCCGCAAGACACACTGGTGGGCTATGACGTAGTGTGGAAAAGCAAGAACGTCATTGCAGGGGACATATGGCCTAGGGATTCGTATTCTTCCATAAATTCCAAATACATTTTCTTTAAGTTCGGATCTCGAGATAATCTTCTCTCGAGCGACAGAAATCGGCGTTTGGCTATCTCGAATGAATTGCCCAAAACGCTTGGATCCGACTTAAATGGAAGTTTAACTTCAAATCGACCTGAAGGCAGTATTCTTGTAGTCTTCCGATAATGTTCCTCACATAGCTCTTGTTCTGGCGACCATTTTTTTTTAGAAGATGGAACTTCTTCCAACGAACAGAATTTTTTCAAGTTTTTGTCTATTGACTCTAATACTTCCTCTTGGCAATTCAGACTAGAGACCGGCTGTGGAGGAGTTGACTATCCACCCAAGGAGAGTTTTTTGAAGGATGGGATGGTTCGGACCTTGTTTTATTTGGCCAACGGACAACAATTCGAAAAATGACTCAGCTCCAATTAGCATATCTATCCGCTGAGGTTTGTAAAAATATGGGTCTGCTAACGGCAAGGTCTTCGGTAGGGTCCAATCTTTTACGTTCACTGACTGGTCAGGGTGATAGCCTGAAATGGTTTTCAAAACTCAAAAGTCGAACAGAAACTCGCTACCATTGACCCTCGACTTCACCAAGGTGTGTATCTTTTTCTTAACTTGTGAATTAGTTTGACCAATTCCAAGCAAGTTGATGCACGATTCCTCCCTACGGATCTGTAAGCGTTGAGCAAGATCTTCTGAAATAAAATTCATTTGTGACCCTGAGTCTAGTAATGCTCGGGCCAAGATGTGCTCACCATTTTTTGTGCGAACGCTTGCGATCGACGTTGCTAACAAAAC
Source organism: Drosophila ananassae (assembly GCF_017639315.1). Taxonomy (NCBI): domain Eukaryota; kingdom Metazoa; phylum Arthropoda; class Insecta; order Diptera; family Drosophilidae; genus Drosophila; species Drosophila ananassae. Next base: position 25,739,016 of record NC_057929.1, on the reverse strand, counting down.
CCTTTCTACAGACGACGCATGCAAAGCATGTGAAGTAGAAGGGCCATCATTCGTTAACTCTGGAGGAGGATTTTGTGTGGGTGGTGGTAATGCTAAGTTATTTTCGGTCACTGTAAATCGGTGCAGAAGTTTATGGTGCGATCTTGAACAGATTTGACACCTGGTCGATTTACAATTCGCTACCGTGTGACCTTTTCGCAGACAATTCAAACATAGGGAGGCTGACTTAACAAACTCAAACCTTTGCATTACAGCAAGGCGAGCGAACGGACTGCACTGGGCCAAAAAATGGTTGTTAGCGTTACAATAACTGCAAGCTGGTTTGGCGTTGGTATTAGAACAAGCCAACGAAGTTCTATTCAGTTGCTTGCTGAACCCAGTTCTTTCTTGTTTTGGTTTGCCAGTCTCTTCAGCGGACAGATGCTGGTATCTACGATTTAGTATTTTTTCGAAATCGGACCACAGCGGCAATTCCTCATAATCCAGTGACTCTTCCCATTTTTGCTTGGTGACTGGATCCACTCTACTCAAAACTAAATGAATAATCATTGAGGTTGCAATTTTAGTATCATCTCCTATGGATAAAAGTGATCCATAAATTTATGATACAGTGTCGATGAGACTTTCGGAAGGCTGAACAGTTGACGTATTTGGTTCGCAAAGATGAGACATTCGTTATCATAGACTCTTTTTAGACTAGCGATAGCTTTGTCGTAATTACTCTCGGTGACCTGGAATGCTTTGACAGTTCCTAAGGCTTCACCAGAGAGGCACGAAATTAAATGATTAAATTTCTCGATATCTGGAATGTTCACATCTTTGTCAACTAATGTCTCGAAAAGACATTTCTCGAAATGAAATTTTTGAAATCCGAATAATTTCCACTGAATTTTGGCAATGCCAAACTAGGAAGTCGAGCTCGAGTTGGGGCTGCAGAAATTGCAGTAGCTGAACGGGAGTCTTCAGCTGAATTAAAGGCATTTCATAAGGACATGATCCTTGCCTTGGTAGTTATTCCTAATTCTTCCAACTCGGCTCCGAAATCATCCAATTCATCTATTTGCTCGATCTGGTCTTGCGATCTTGAACAGATTAGACAATCAATCATTTGCTTTAGAAATTGCCTCATCTAAAACCTGAAGCCTGCACTCTAGCTCGGTTTTGTTTAGAGGAAGTGATCCATCTTCCAAACGTTCCTCCAACCGGCGAATGCTTTTAACTTTGACATTCAATCTTTTTTTTAAGTCAATAAGAGTCGTGGAATTAAGTTTTTGTTTGGTACTTTCCATTATAAAAAATTTATTTTTTCAATACAAAAACGAAAACAATGCAAATTTAAGATTTAACAATTTATTAAAATTTTTTTTTTGTTAAAGAAATTTTATTAATTTATTTAAATTTTTTATTAATTTTAAAATATTAATATTAATAATTTATTAAAAAAAAATACATTTTAGAAATTTATTTAAAAATTTTGAATTTAATTCAACAACAAGAAAATGCGAAAACGAAAATAATTAATTAATCTTATTTAAATATAATAAATAATTTATTAAATTAAACCAAAAAAAAAATCTAAATTGATTAATTAATTGATAACGAATTATTGATAGTCGAGGCACAGAGTATCCAAAAAAAATAGTTGGTCGCCAATGACACCGAAACCAATATGCACGACCAAATTGTAGGGGAGCGCGTCACTTGGCGGACCGTTAAACTATAGGCGCCAAAAAGTGCATATACATACATACAGCAGCGGATAACGGTGGGAAACGGAAACGAGAATATTATTGCTGCATATATATGTATGTATACCAAATATATATGCACCTTTATTAATCTGTAATAAATAAATCATTTTTGGCTGCACTTTAGTATTTATTTGGAAGATTTGTAAATTCAAGAACGAGGGGTAGGGGGCGACAGTGATTGCAAATAATATAAATATTTTCTTTTTTATTTTATCCACAGGCAGTACATTTAGGTCAGCACATATATTTATAATTAAATTTTTATACCTGGGGTTCTGCTTTCGGATCCTTTAATCCTGCGGCCACTTTCCTTTGACAATCGATGCAGGTGCAGGGCATGGGGACGACAAATCCTTCCAGTAGCAGCTCGATTGGAGAAGTTTGTTTCGCGACGCGGAGAATTCTATAATTTTTATTTGTGAATTCACCACCACAACCGTCGCGAGCAACTCTTTTTTTTTTGAATATATATATGTTATATATATATTGTTTATATATGTATTGTGCCACAGTTACTATTTTTTGTTGCTTTTTTATTAAATTGTATTCACTACAGTCCACCCGGGGGCCCAAAAAAAAGGTACAGTCCAAAAAGGTGGCTGTAGAATTAAATTATTGCAAAAAAGACGAACGAAAACGAAAAATGCGTGCACTCTTTTCAACGTTATAAATTCGATTATATTCAACAAAAACTTAAGCCTAGCTTATCTAGTGCGGCGAAGCGGGGCGAATTCATGGGAGAGCACAAGTGAGAGCTTTACTTGCGCTCCCGCTCCGCCCTAAACTAACTTATACTATACTTCATACATTCCACTTAATTATCTACATTAATTATACAGGGATCATTTAAAGCGATGCCACAGACGACATATCGGACAATTGCTCATTAATTCTGAGATATTCGGAAGCCGAATTTTTCTCAGGTCCGGCCCTTGGTCCGACCAGTCATCCCATAATCTTCCTAATTGATATTCTACGGCCAGCCGGCTAGAAGTCATCAAAGGGCCTGTTGTCCCTGGCAAATATTCTTAGTATTTGCCTCGCAATACATTTTTTTTTATTACCCCCACTCGGTCACTGCTGGAAACCCGATCCTGCTGCATATGCATTTGTGTGGCAAATTCTTGCTATTCATTCAGGCTCAGTCCCCCCTTGACCCTGTCGCTGCTTGGCAGGGCACCGGCTCGATTTGACGAGCTCATTTACATTGTTGCTAGAGCGGGCTCTCCGACCCCGCACACCCCTTGCCATGCCAACTGCCTTCATGGGCAGAATAGCTTGAGCAAGCATTCCCCTACCAGTGCGATTTAACTTGGCCACATATGAGCTCTCCATTCCAGCGGTACAGGGAGAATAAACCATACGCTAGTGCCTCAGAATCTGATAGCGAAGGGCCCCCGCGTACTAACCCCACAGTAGGAATTATGGACCCAGAGAAGCTTAAAGTTGTAATTCAGGCCGCGGTTAACCATGCCTTGGCGGAAAGGGTCAACAAAGAGCAGGAATTGCGCCAAGCCATAGAGCAGTTGGCCGCCCAGGTGGCAGCGGTGCAAGTCGCACCCACACAAGCAGGGGCTCCAAAAATCAAGGTTTATGAGCCCATTGATATCAAAGACAATGTTCAATGCAATGAGCCTTTAGATGCCGTTAAATGCCTGCCCGAATTTACGGGGGCACAAGAAACATACGTATCTTGGCGGAAAGCGGCGGTAGCTGCATATTACATTTTTAGGAATTATGATAATAGCTCACGCCATTATCAGGCGGTTGTCATAATTAGGAGTAAGATCGTCTTTCGTAAGGCTGACTTTATGAAATTAAATAAGTTAATTTTGGAATTTGATTGGTCTGATTTACTGGCATGCGAGGATATAAACATCGCATTACAAAAATTGTATAACACTTTGAACATATTTTTCGACGCTTGCGTGCCGTGGAAATATTCGTCCGCTTCAACGAATCCGCCTTGGTATACAAGGCACCTTATAAATTTAAAGAATAGTATGAGTAGACTTTTAAATAAACATAGATTATCTGGCTGTACAGTTAGTTATTCAAGATACTTAGTAGCTCGGTCCAATTTCACCGTGCATAACGCAGAATGTTATAGGAGTTATAGGAATGTTATAGGAGTATCTTTTCCCCCACTGCTTACGTTTGAGAACTCTTATGCGAACACCGATCAGGCAATGGCCGATCTCTTTGCACAGTTTTTTCAAACTACCTATTCACCTAGCAGCAGTTTAGCTCAGCCTTACATTTTACCTTATATTTTGCCCATCTTTCGATCAAAGTGGTGTGTTATCGGATCTTCTTAAGGTTAAGCCCGTGAATTTGCCAGGCCCTGATGGAGTACCAGGCTGTGTTCTGAAGTACTGCGCCGAGGCACTGTGCAAACCGCCTGTTAAACTTTTTAATCTATCGCTGGAAACTTCGATCTTTCCCCTTATGTGGAAGGAATCCTTCATTATTCCGCTGCATAAAAAAGGGAAAAAATCCGACGCTGCTAATTATAGAGGCATCTCTAAATTGTCAGCAATTCTAAAGCTTTTTGAAAAACTTATCACTCCACATTTGCAACACCTATGTAGTTCAATAATAACTCCGTGTCAGCATGGCTTCATGAAGCGCCGCTCCACCACTCCCAACTTATTGGAGCTAACATCTTTTATCACGGATGGCTTCCGGAATGGCTTACAAACAGACGTCATATACACTGACTTCAGTAAAGCATTTGACTCTGAATGGTTAATTCGCTTCTTATAAGTAAACTCAGTCTTTTGGGATTCCCAACTGATCTTCTTATGTGGATTTCGAGCTACTTATCAGGGAGAACCCAACGTGTTTTCTTTAAAGATGTTACTCGCGTTTAGTCCGCGCCACATCGGGGGTGCCCCAAGGAAGCTATCTTGGACCCCTACTTTTTACTCTGTTTATTAACGACTTGCCCCTTGCCTTAACTAATTCACTTGCTGATGACGTTAAGCTATGCCTTTAGTATAAATTCGATTTCCGATTTGGATAAACTTCAAAATTGGTGTTTAGCAAATAACCTAAAGCTTAATGGATCGAAATGTAAACTTATGTCTTTTTACCAATCTAGTCCTCACCAGGCTATGTACTTTCTCTATGGGAACGCCTTAGAACGATTAACTTAGGTTAACGATCTAGGTGTCCTATTAGATTTGAAACTTAAACTTACCGACCATGTATCTACCATTGTTAATAAAGTTATGGGTGTGCTTGGTTTTATTAAAAGATGGTCAAAAGAATTTAATGACCCGTACATAACTAAAACGTTATATACATCACTGGTCTGTCCGATTCTTGAGTATGGATCGTGTGTCTGGAGTCCTCAATATGGAGTAGACCAAGATCACATTGAATCTGTACAAAAAAACTTCCTTACTTTTGCGCTTAGGGGACTTAATTGGGATGCAAATCTTTACCTCCCCTCTTATCATAGAGGACTTTTACTAATCAACTTACCATCTTACCATGAACTTACCAAACCGTAGAACGGGTGCTGGGTGTCATGTAATCTTATAATCTTATTTATGGAAATATAGACAGCCAGCATTTTCTAGCACGCTTAAATTTTAACATTCCTAGTAGAAGGACCAGAAACTTTCGTCCTCTACTCCTCAGCCATTGTAGTTCGACATATGCCCAACACGATCCGTTCAGGGTATTATGTTCGGACTACAATGCACAGTGGTTGCGCCCATAGGCCAAAAATAAAAAAAGTCATAACAACAAAAATATAGGAAAAGTAAACAAATCGCTTCAAAATTGTCCAAACTTCTTTGAGGCTTACTAAATTTGTCCGGAAAATTAACCGTTCTTCTTAAAAATAGAATTGAAGTTGAGTGAAGGTGTTTATTTTCACAGCGCAGTTTGCGCGCATCGCGAATTTTTCATAACAAAACCGAACTTTGAAGTGGTCAGATCATTTATTACGTATCCAAATTTAAAATATTTGTAATGGATTTTGAAGTTGAAAGTATTTTCTAAAATTTGAGATATTATAAAAAATCGTACATGTTAAACTGTTCTTGTTATATTAATTTAAAAAAATACATGTTTTTTGTCTATTTTTTGAACGTCTTTTTCATGTTTAGTTAAAGTTTTAGTTGTGATGCCACAAAATGCCACAATTAAGTTATATACCAATGTGTTCGTCTGGCCCTTAAGGTAATAAATGTGTAAATTTTTGTTGCAGAAATTTGCAGATGTGCTTACTATCGTGAAAATTCTAACACCCTCTTAACTTTTTCAGGGTCAGTTTTGCACTACAAAAATTTATTTTCGCTTGTGGGGTTGATGTTCTGTTGCTTTGTCCTTCGTCTTTTGAGTTTGTGTTTATTAATAGATTTGCATATAATAGTTTTGATTTATTTTTTGTTTCTTCCATTGCTTTAAACTTTATTAAGTTCTTCTTATAAGTGTGTTTTCTCACGTTTATATGCTTTTAATGTATGGTGCAGTGAAGAGGGCTTACAGAATTTTATGTTGATAAAGTCTTATAACTCTTTCTTTATACAAATATAAGTAAACATCAATATTTAGTTTGTTTTTTTAATAGTAAGACTTCCCTCAACTTAATAGTTACGTAAAACTTAGGGATTACAATTTAATGCTTATATTTAAAGGTCAAATATTTAATTTTAGTATTGGAAAAAAAATAATTTTATGAAAAATCGCGCCATTGGTTTGTATGGAAGCTATACGATACGATTTTTTTACAGTGTGTTTAGAATACTTTCATAGATTTTTGGAAAAAATTTCATTGCGATATCGCCACTAGAAATATTTTTGGCGCGGCACCATACAAGCCCAACCACTGTCGATGGTTCAGTTATATGGCAGCTATAGGATATAGTCGCCTGATCCTTATGAAATTTTGTAGATTAGATATTTTGACCAAATATAACATCTGTGGAGAGTCCCAACTCTCTAACTTAAAAAACACCAAATTTACGGCATTTCCGATCAATCAGTTATATGGAAGCTATAGGATATAGTGGTACGATCTGGTAAATTTTTTTTATAATATATTTATAATACTTTTCTAGATTAGTGGTGAAAGTTTCATAGCGATAGCACACCTAGAAGTATTTATGGCCGCGGTTCCATACAAGCCCGACCACTGTGCAATGGTCTCTACCACATCTTGTCACTTTGCTCTACTAACAATCTTAAATCGCTTATATTAACCGCCTTATCTGTGCAACACTCTTCCTCGTAATATCTTTCTCCTAATCCTCGCTTATCTATCTCGGATCTATTTCCGCGATTCGAGACGTACGTTACGCGGCAGCGTCCCTCGGTCGGTTGGACGGGAGGTGGGCTGTACGTATGCAGTGGGAACCGCGCAAAAAAAAAAAAAAAAGATTAGGGGCCCTGCCGATGCAGTGCTATCCCCGTTCGGCACAATATTGAATTTTGATGCGATTATAGACCGCCTCGATTTCACATATAGTGACAAACGACAGATTCACGTCATCGAGCAGGATATGGGTACCCTCAGACAGGGAAGCCTCACGCTTCTGCAATACTATGACGAGGTCGAGAAAAAACTCACATTGCTTACTAATAAGGCAACTATGTCGTACGAAGCATCGGCGGCAAGAATTTTATGCGAAAAGTTCCGGGATGATGCGCTCCGCATTTTTATTTCGGGCCTCAAGCGCAGCCTCTCCGATGTCCTTTTCTCGGCGAAGGGCATGCAAACTGCGCTGCCATTGGCTCAAGAAGTGGAATCAAACCACGAGAGGTACACCTTCGCAGCATCGTTCGCGAAGAGCCTGGAAGATAGGGACAGGAAGCAAGTTCCAAAGGCGCAAGATCGCCAACAAACGTCCTATCAAGGACACTTCCAAGTGAGTGCGGGTAAAAACCTGCACTTCACTAAATAACACAAGGCTCAGGTGCACTCCGCTCCGAGCAGTGACAGGCGTCGCGAGAACACGCCAGAGGCCATGGATGTTGACCCTTCAATGTCTAGGTTGCTCAAGCCATCTCAAGCGCCCATCTCAAGCGCCTACCAAAATAGGAAGCCGGCAGAGTCCGATCGATCGGGCCCACACAAAAGGCAGAGGGTTAACCACGTCGAGCAGGGCGCAGGTGAATCCGGGGTAAAATATACCGCCGCAGCTTCAGGCGCGGCTCAAGAAATTGGCGACGACGCCATTAAGGAACATGATTCGGACGTCATTAATTTTTTAGGGGAAAGTCCCTACTACCCGTCATCAGGCGACGAGTGTTGTGCCAAAGTTCATTACATGCCTGGCAAAAACAACCTCATTGCAGATGCCCTCTCGAGGCAAAAACTCAACGTTGTAGAAGAGAAAGAGGCATTTTCAAGTGCGGCCACAATCCACAGTGAGCTGTCGCTAACTCACACCATCCCATCCACGGACAAACCTCTAAATTGCTTCCAAAACCAGATAACTCTGGAGGAAGCCCGCTGTTCGCCGAAACGCAGCTTCGTTCTCTTTGGAAACAAGAGACGGCATAACATTGACATCTCTTGCGAGGAGTCATTGCTGGAGGAGCTCGCGAACGTAATAGTTCCTAAAGGCGTAAACGCCATCCATTGCGATTTGCACACGCTAGCAATGGTACAGGACAAATTGGTTCGGCAATTCCCTGCCACCAAATTTTGGCACTGCAAAAACCGAGTAACGGATATTTTTGCAATTGACGAGAGGCGGGAGATTCTCACAGGTCTGCCCAAGAAAACGTGAAGCAAGTACTCTCCGAGTACTACTTCCCGAAAATGGCTAGTCGCTAATTGTAGGACATGCGCTAAGGCGAAGTATGGCAGACACCCCAAGAAGCATGAGCTTGGCGAGACACCACTCCCATCTCATGTAGGAGAAATGCTACACATAGACATTTTCTCCACGGACAAAAAACATTTCCTTACGTGCATTGACAAATTCTCGAAATTTGCCATGGTCCAACCAATTCCCTCTAGAACCATAGAATTTTTGATGATGAATTTTTTCCCTAAAACCAAGGTCATATATTGCGACAACGAACCATCGTTAAAATCGCACACTATTTTGACCATGCTGGAAAACCATTTCGGCGTTAACGTTTCAAACGCACCGCCCCACCACAGTACCTCAAACGGACAAGTGGAGCGCTTCCACAGCACTCTGGTGGAGCTCGCCAGATGCCTTAAAATTGATAAAGGCATCAGTGACACCGTCGAGCTAATCTTACTGGCCACAGCCAGGTACAATAAATCTATCCATTCGGTCATCGACAAGAGGCCGGCCGACGTGATACAAACACAATCGGAAGAACCACTGTATGAGATTCAGGATAAGATTAGGATCGCCCAAGATAAGCTCAGGAACAGGGAAAATGCTTCCCGACCAAACAGGGGGTTCGAAGTTGGCGAAAAAGTCCTAGTAAAATCCAACAGGCGACTAGGCAACAAACTCTCTTCATTGTGTGAAAAGAAAGTTGTAGAAGCGGACATGGGGACCACAGTCCTCATTAAGGGGAGGATGGTCCACAAGGACAACCTTAGGTAGACGAGGCATGGTCATGTTGACTTGATTCGTCTGATAATTTTTTACCATCTTTTTTCACATTTTTTATTCCTAGCCACTTGGCATAAGTTTTCTTATTTTTTATTTGTCATTATCATTGTTTTTACTTAGGCTATTCTACGCTTTATTTTATATGCTTGGTGGTGGGCTTCTTAAATTTTGCAAAACACTACAATGAATCCGAAAATTACAGGTTCACTACTATACCTCTGTTATTCCTTTTGACCCTAACATCGGCACACGTCACGGACTACTCGCAGGCCAAATACATTCCTATCATTGTTGGTCGAATATTAGTATGGGAAGAATTTGCATTCGTAAGACACACGGCAAATCTCTCAGAATACAGGCACGTGGTGGAAGAGACTAATAACATGATTCACATGTTTCCCCAGTCACACATGCAGAAATTTTTGAAGGTAGATGTCGCTCACCTGCGTGACCTGCTCGAGTCACTGAGCATCCACCATAGAGTAGCTAGGAGTTTAGACTTCTTGGGAGCGGCGTTAAAGGTAGTGGCAGGAACGCCAGACGCGGAGGATTTTGAAAAAATCAGACTTACCGAATTCCAGCTCATTAATGCAAACAATAGACAGGTCAATATTAACAGTAAAGTACAGCAAAAGATAATAACATTACTAGCACAGTCAATCAAATTCTGAGGTCGGCTAATCCCAAATTGATTTGGGACACCTATACGAGATGTTATTATCTCGGAATAGGATGATTACAATGGAGCTGCAGAATTTATTGCTTGCAATAGCGCTCGCCAAAATCAATATAGTTAGCCCTAGCATACTAGATCATGCAGACCTGGAAAGTATGTGGATAGAGGAGCCCACAGATACCCCCATCAAAGATATATTGTCCGTTGCGTCCGTTAAAGTTTTACAATCCACTAACATTATTCATTTCATTATTAAGTTTCTTAAAATTAAGACAGCTTGCGTCAAAATTACAATTTTTCCCGTGTCACATCACGACACAATGCTCAGACTGGAAGACAAGGTCATAGCGGACTGCGATGGAGAGATCCACACGGTAAAAAACTGCTCCATGTCATCGGGAGTAACATTTTGCCAACTGGCGCTGAGAAGATCTTGCGCCCAGGAACTCCACGCGGGTGGGATTGCGCACTGCGACATCCAGCATAGCGATCTGCATCCCATCACATTTGTGGACGAGGGAATCCTCATCATAAACGATCGCCCGGCTCGTGTGAGTGTGGATAATGGCACTTACATCTACTTGCAAGGAACACACCTTATCACTTTCATCGAGAGTGCTACGGTTAATGAAACACGATATATCAATCATGATATGACCCAGAAGAGGGCACCAGGAGTAGGCAGCTCGCCTTCCCTGAACATTTCTCTGGAGCACAATATTCTCAGCCTCCCATACCTTCACCGCTTGAGTGAACGTAACCTGGAGCATATCAAGAGATTTGGGGAAGATGTCAACAACTACCGCTCGCACCAGATAGCGCTAGTCGCGGGAGCAGTTTGCTGCCCGTCGATTTGTATCGGCCTCACTTATTGGCGAGTCACCCAGGCCAAGAGATCCACGGCCCAACTAAAGGAAGTGATTGCCCAAATAGGGTCGGCCGAGGGCGGCCTTAATCTGGAGGGGGGAGTAGTTAACTAAGTCAACCGGGCGACGGCAATGACCGATCGTCCGAAAGCTCGCTCCGGCCAAATTGCTGACCCAGCGTCTGGCCGGAAGCTCGTGCATAGCGGGCAAGCACTGCCCATTGGAGTGGCCGCTATAAGTCTCACTTTTGTTAGTTCTTAAGTTCAGTTCTCCTTTTTCATTAATGAAATAAAGAACCAGCGCTCCTGCATTGAAACTCCGACGATCCGTCGTAAAACACTTATCATTACAAATCTGACTGAGTCTCTAGGCCAGCAGATAAAGAGGGACAGTCATCCCTCCAACATAATCTTCCTGATTGATATTCTACGGCCAGCCGGCTAGAAGTCATCAAAGGGCCTGTTGTCCCAATCATCACCTTTCCATATCTTGTTAATTGGAGTGGAAATTGTCGACGGCGGTTCATCACTTAACCACATCATATTAATTTGTACATGAATAAACACCGAATGTTTATGGTAAATTTATTACAAATAATAAAAAAACGAAGAGCGCACAAAAAAAAAACACGTTCGTCCGCTTTACGAAAAATAGAGGAAGGGGAGATAACGAGAGGTTTGCGGACAAAAAAAATAAAAAAATAAATAGAAAAAATGAATTTAATGTATTTTATTAATAAAATGTTCGTTATTAAGAACTGGCCGCGTCCGCACTCGGAAAAAATACTCCCAAATAATTTTTAGTTTCTTTTTCTCTTGTGGATGGCACTTTGTCATTAGTCGCAACGGCATTCTGAAAAAATATCTCAAACAATTTACAGCTTCTTTTTACACCGCTTCTCAAGTGTTGGCTCATAACCGAAAATAGGTTGAAGAGTCCTACACGAATGCGAAAAACAATGAAAACTTGCAACAGCGAATGAGGTAACATATATGCATACTAAGCCCAAAAAAACTGATATCAAATAAAATAAGAAAGGAAAGCTAACTTCGGTGGGAGCCAAATTTTATATACCCTTGCAGTTGAGTCGCAATCCGCTAAGTGGCGACACGCATCTTATATAATTAGATATATAGCGGATTGTATATAGTCGGCCGATCCTTATGAAATTTGGCATATCGAATTATTTTGCCCAAAGAGGAACCCCCATTGAAACTCCCATCCTTCTAACTTGAAAAACAACGAAGTTATAGCATTTCCGATCAATCAGTTATATGGCAGCTATAGGATATAGTCGGCCGATCCTTATGACAAATCAGATTGTTTTTCCCAAAATAGAATCTGTACCAAATCCCATCTTTCTAACTTAAAAAACACCAAAGTTATGCCCATTTCGATCGTTCTATGACAGCTATAGGATATAGTCGGCCGATCCTTATAAAATTTTTGGTCAAATATAACATGTGTGGAAAGTCCCAACCCTCTAACTTAAAAAACAACAAAGTTATGGCATTTCGGATCAATCAGTTATATGGCAGCTTTAGGATATAGTCGACCGATCCCGGCCGGTACGACTTATATACTGCCTGCAAAAGAAAGAAGGGTGTGTGCAAAGTTTCAGCTCGATATCTTTAAAACTGAGAGAGTAGTTTGCGTAGAAACAGACAGACGGACATGCTCATATCGACTCAGGAGGTGATCCTGATCAAGAACATATATACTTTATAGGGTCGGAGATGTCTCCTTCTGCAATGCAGGCACACTTTTGGCCAAAAAATGTAATACCGTCTATAAGGGTATAAAAACTTCTTGACGGGGTAAAGTAACGGTGGAAAGCCTGCATGTCATGCCCAAGACATCTGATATCAATTTTGATGACGAAAAAATGCTATAAATGTGTACAAAATGACACATTTTTTGTCATCAAAATTGATATAAAATATTTTGGGCGTGACATGCGGGTTCGTCAAGGGGTTTTTTATTTGATATATATAAGCGCAATTTATTTCAACTTGATTATTTTGTTGATTATAAATTTGTGGTAGTTTTGAAAGGTTGAAGGCCGAACGAAGAAGTCAGAACTCGGGGGCGCGACTTAACGCTTGATGCTGCGGAGCGACCGGAAGATTCCGTGAGAGCGCAAGTCAACTCTTACGTATGACGGCAGATGCAGATGCCCGATCGAATGCACGGGAGCGGGTGACGCGAATAGAGAAAGAGAGAGCGAGCGCGAGTGGACGGAGAGTGACGTCATGGGAGTTTCTTTCAATACCTTATTGACCAGACATACTCTCCCATTGGAAGATGAGTTTTCAACCAAATCTTGAAGGGAAAACAAGAACAATCTGTTGACTGCAAGCCTTGTAGCTCCGGACACTGTCCTCAGCAAAACCACCCGACACACTCCGTCATCTCCGACGACCAATTCTGTTACTCTCGCCAAGGGCCACATCATTAGCGGTAAGTTTTCGTATTTCATGTTTCGGAGCCGTAGAGACGCATGGATAAAAGTCACCGAGACGGGCAGCAGAGGTGTGAAGGCGGTCAGCAGCACAGCGATAATCAGGTGCAGGAAGAGGTATCCTACGAGAAGGGCACCCGTCAGGATTTTCCATTTCTGCTGGGCGTTCTGCTCTGCGGAGTATGCATTTCTGCCGGTTAAACGGCTAGCAATGAAGTTGAACTTGGACTTTCTACTGAAGAACTGCCAGATCACAGCGATGTTCAGGGCCTGGACAATCAGGCCACTGATGATCGCCGGTTGACAGACAATCATAAGGACGTAGATGGCCAGGAAGAGCAGAGAATAGTTAGCTTCGTAGTAGAGCAAATTCTGTACCACTCGGTTGCCCCACATGTCGAAGTCCTTGAGATTGGGCAGCTGAAAACGTGCGGATACGAGAATGAAGTCGTCCAGGATGCCCAGTAGTGGAAACTGAAGCAGCTCGTACAATAATCCAGCTCCAATTAGCAAATCAACTGGCTGAGGAAGTGGAATTCCAGAGCGGTTCCGGATTAGAATATTGGCAGTGGGTAGCAGCACCACATCACATAAACGATCCTTGGCTACGAAAAAATTGACGGCAGCGGCCGCTGAACGAGAAACAGCGTCGTTGGATGCGGAAACCTCGGAAGAGGGGTGTTGGCCTTAGATACCATCTGACGAGCTTCCACCAAAATGCAGCAGACTATGATGCCTGCGTCCACACGTACGGTAGCTTGAAGCATTCCAATGCCGAGATAGGTGACCAAATCCAAGGTACTTACGGAAGAAATCCAGCCGCCTACCTTCGACAGAACGACCCTCAGGCGACAAACTTAATAACATTGGGCAGGAGTTTATTACGTGAGAATGGCCACCACAGATCATGCATGTGGACGAGTTTGTAATCATAAATGTTATCTGGATTAAAGGATCTACGTCGTCTTACCGCAGGGTTTGGTGCATATGGCGTTGTCGGGAAATCCATGCTCTCCTGAGTCCAACTTTGCAACCAAGCAACTTTGCTTGAGGAAACTGGCGATGGACTCCCATGTTGGAATGGAATCCAAGGAATCCGAGTCAGCCTGTTTTCCTTCCACTTAGTTTGTGCGGCATCATCAACCTTCTACAACAGCACTTTGATTATGATGCAGCTAGCAATCTGCCTCGTTATGCCCATGCTTGCAAGGGCTTGCATATGCGAACTAAATTTATCCGAAAGCTCGCGAAGCCTCGTCGCCGTTGCGGATTCTATGGCCCTCAGATGCAGTATCTCATTAACATGAGCTTGAAAAATAAACCAGCGACTGTTAAAGCTTTTTTTAACGGCTCCAAGGCGACTTCATAGATTTTTGTCAGACAGGCAGACTCACGAAGGAAAGGCCGCAACGAAGGGGGACAGGAATCCTTGAAGATCCTTAAAAGGACAACAGCAATTTGACACTTTCAAAAAACTGATTCATTTTCGCAAAAAAAAAATTTTATTTGGTTCGTTTATTTATTGATAGCTCAAGACCTACTGTGAAACAGTTTTATAAAGGGTAATATATGTATGAGCAATTGTAGCAGTCTGCGAACAAAAAATGCAATATGCGTAAATAATGAATTATAATTTTTTTTATTTCCTTTATATAAATTTTCAATTGAAAATAATTTAACTAATTATTTTTCCAAGCACAATCACTCCGGGGTTCACCAATGTTAAGTAACCGAGCGTTTTGTCGGAGCCGTAAAAAATACTCCGAATTCCAGTTTTTTAATAAATACAAATTCGGTTTGATACCAATTAGCAATTTAGCAATTTATTTGAACTTGATGAATTTTTTGTTTACAAATTTGTGGTACGTTTGAAGAACGCGGGGGCGCGGCTCAAAGCTTGATACTGCGTAACGACCTAGAGATACCGAGAGACGGAGAGTGACGTCACGGGTGGTTCTTTCAATAAATTATTTCCGGTCAGATTTTCCGGCGGTTGCTTGACCCGACAATGGGCATAAATTTTTTTTTTAATTTATATGTCTAAGAGGATGGGCAATAATGGGCACCTTTTGGTATTTTAATTTTTTATTTTTAAGATTTGGAGAATCAAGTAACTTGAAAAGTAAATGCTATTTAAAAATTCTAAAAGATGGGCATTGGTGAAGAAAGGGCGTTCTTCTTGTAATTTTTGGGCTGTTGTCCAGGGAGGTGGCGTTTGTTTTTTGAATAATAGCAACTTTATGTGCGCTAATCCTTTATTTATTTTCTTCTTCACGCCCCCACGCTTTGCAATAGCTCCACCATCTCGCTCAGTTAAAACTTTTTGTTCGACGAGGTACTTGCAGCCTCAACTTCCGATCTCTAGTTCTCTCTAGAGGTGCCCTGTCTTGTGAATATAATCCTGTTGTAATTCCTTGCAAGATTTTTCTGTGTTGGCATAATTTTGTTAATTGCTTTAAAGGCAATTTATCCGGTGTGTAGACACTTCAAAGTTATTATATACACGAACCTTGGCTGGTTTTTATACCCTTGCAGAGGGTATTATGATTTTGATCCAAATTGTGCAACGCAGTAAGAAGACATCTCCGACCCTATAAAGGATATATATTCTTGATCAGTATCACCTCCTGAGTCGATATAATCATATCTGTCTGTTTCTACGTAATATTGTCTCTCAGTTTTAATGCTATCTACTTGAAACTTTGCACACAGCCTTCTCTTGCTTGCAAGCAAAATATAAGTCGGAACAGCCGGGATCCTATAGCTGCCGTATAACTGAACGATCGGAAATGGCACAACCTTGCCATTTTTAAAAATGATTGTGGCTGTTTCCGACATTTTTATTAGAAAATTGTCTTATTCTATATTTCATATTAGGGAAAGTATGTATATATATGGCAGCTATATGATATAGTTGACCGATCCCGGCCGTTCCGACTAATATACTGCCTGCAAACAAATGAAGGATGTGTGCAAGAGATTTTATTTCTTAAGTGTTTATGTGGGGTTTATACTCACTTGAAGAGGTTACATGAAAAATACGGTCGGAGCCGAAGTTGATATACCCTTGCAGTTAAGAAGCAGCAAATAATATATACATATATATATAGGATAATATATAGTTGGCCGATCCCTATGAGAATTTCACCATCAAATCCATTTTCTACTAAAAATTTATAAAACAGCCGCAAGCATCTTTAAAAATAGCAAGGTTGTGCCATTTCCGATCGTTCAGTTATATGACAGCTATAGTCGGCCGATCCTTATGATATTTAGCAGGTCGAATTAGATTGCCGAAAATGGAATCCATAGTCCCATCACTCCAGTTTAAAAATCAACAAAGTTATGCCAATTTCGATCGTTCAGTTATATGACAGCTATTCCTATATCTTTATAGTCGGCCGATCCTTATGAAATGTAGATATGATATTTTGGCCAAATATAACATGTGTAAAAAGTCCCAACCCTCTAACTTAAAAAACACTGAAGGTTTGGCATTTCCCATCAATCAGTTATATGGCAGCTATATGATATAGTTGACCGATCCCGGCCGTTCCGACTAATATACTGCCTGCAAACAAATGAAGGATGTGTGCAAAGTTTTAGCTCGATAGCTTTAAAATTGAGAGACTAGTTTGCATAGAAATTATGTCCGTCTGTCGGACATGCTCATATCGACTCAGGAGGTGATCCTGTTCAAAAATATATTTCCTTTATAGGGTCGGACATGTTCTCCTTCACTGCGTGGCACACTTTTGACCAAAATTGTAATACCCTCGGCAAGGGTATAAAAAAATCGTTTGTTTAATACCTTGTAAATACTATCTCGAAGACCCGGGTAAAATTTCATTAGGATCGGTTGAGTAGTTGGCGAGAAATCTTGGCAACCGACTTTAAAAATATAGTTTTGAGAACAACGCCTTTAAAGGTTTGCGCTCTGCCTATACCTGACCTCGAGCGTCCGGGACCGCAAGAAATGTGTATGCCTAAGCGTGGTGGTCATGTGGTCAAGCAGTGGGAAAATGCTCACACTTGCACTACAAAGTACAATAAATACTAACTATAATGATTCAACATTTTCATTTTATTTGCAGCTTCCGGAGTTATGATGATTTGTTTTATTTGGAAAGTGATATTGTTGAATATCATTATCAATGTAGCCGAATCTTATAAAAATAATGGTAAGGTAAACAAGCTATTTATGCATTTTTTATTCTAGACATTAAGATTTTCTAAGCATTTTTTGAGAACTTCTGCGTCTGATTATTTTTGTCTGAAACATGTCGATCAAACAGTCTCACATTAGTTCAGTTTTATGGCATAACAAATTTTTGTTTTCACTATTATAATTGACAATATTGATTTTAAGAAGTTTTTCTCCGTCGGAATCGTTATATCCCGGCTGAGGGTATTATAATTTTGGTCAAGGGTGTGCAACGCTGCCTTAAAATGATCGGAATGGACACAACTTTGTTGTTTTTTAAGCTAGGTGGGACTTTTTTCGGATTCCATTTTGAGCACCTTATCCGATCTGTTAAATTTCATAAGGATTGGCCGACTATATCTTGTAGGTGCCATATAAGTAAACGATCGGAAATGGCTCAACGTTGCTATTTTTAAAGATGCATGGGGCTGTTTCCAATATTTTTATTAGAAAATGGATTTGATAGTGAAATTTTCATAATGATCGGCCAAATATTTACTATCCGATATATATATTATTATATGCTGCTACGTAACTGCAAGGGTATATCAACTTCGGCTCCGCCAGCTTTCCATCTTCCTTTTCTTTGGAATACTTATGGGAAGTAGAAATTTCTTATTTTTGCTGAGCATATTATGGTAAAATTAATGAGAAGGTGCTTAAAACAAATAAGTCGTGTCATATCCAATAAATATTCTAGTACCTGTTGGTGATGGATATAGAATTTACCAATGTAGAAGCTATCTGGCTTACATATACAGGAACACAAAGCATATAACTGTCCGTATAAGATGCAATGCACTCCTAAATCTAAACACATAATTTTTGATTGCTGTATGCAGTTATTTTATTGCAATAAGTAAGGAACCAAATAAACAATATCAGCAGCAATTACTGGCCTTATTAACCTAAAGTATACCACAGTTGCACAGCATGATACCGAACTCTGAAGAATCACCACTCGCAACTCACTCAAGGTATCAACAGTCGGCTGTAATCCACTATTAATACTACATAAAATCTTGATCGCAGGTTAACTTATTCTCCAAAGGAATGGCTGATACACTGGGGCTACAATTGGTACCAATACTTTTGTACCTCACCTGAATATTTTAACCGGTGCAATATGGATGGAATCAATTTCAACTCCCAACCCTTTTGACATCCTTAATAATGTGTGCACTGCAAATAACCTGAATGTTGCTAAGCTACTAAAAATGTTCGTAAAGCAAAACATATCGAAACAACACTACAATATATTTATTGGAAAGGAGCAACTAGGTTTTCGGCGACGTTGAGCAAGACCGTGAAAGAGTATGGCTTAGTGCGCAAAAAATAAAAACTGACAATAGAAAAACCTTTTTTATGTTAAGCTCCGCTTTACATAATGAATATATATTTTGTTCTTTCTGCTGATCGTAATATATTTCCCTTGTTGCTTGCAGGCTTTCAAAAACATTCTTTAAAGACAGCATACATTATTTAGCTACAATGCGTTTTGTTAGTTCCAGTCACTGTTTTCAAGACTGCTGGATGATAAACTCCATCCTTTCCACGAATAAGTTTCATGACCCTCACAAGCGTCCTCTTCTTAGAGCACTTGATGTACCACTCAGGTATTCTTCCTTCCAACTGGACCGAAAGATTTGCTGGATGAAATATGCCAAGTCTCAAGACGGCTCAACTTTAGGGCTATAGGCAGTGTTCAATTATAGATGATACAGGAAACGTGCAGGAGTCTGAAAGTATAGGTCAGCCGAATCATTTTAAAGACAGACAAGAGCCCATGAGTTAATTATTGCGGGAATCTGTCATAGTAATGTAGTGCGTGGATTCTTTGATTTCCCCGATAATCCTGGGTATTCGTTTAGTTTAAATAAAGAAGGAGCTCGGAAAGAAATCGGTAGATAGATCCTTAATCAGTGGCTGAAAAAGATGTTGAAGTGATTTTCATCTCGTATCCAAGCGAGTATCATACCCACAATAATAAGCTTCATTATAAAGCCCCGAATTGTTGAGGGTACCTCGGCCATTAGTCTGGCTGAGGCACCCGGAAGCTCCAGTTTTGGGACTATGACGCGAACACAATAATCGAATATTTTCCTTGAAATCATTAGTCTGGGTCTCGTAGAAAAATCTTGGATCTTGC
Source organism: Drosophila ananassae (assembly GCF_017639315.1). Classification (NCBI taxonomy): domain Eukaryota; kingdom Metazoa; phylum Arthropoda; class Insecta; order Diptera; family Drosophilidae; genus Drosophila; species Drosophila ananassae. The sequence goes on along the minus strand of NC_057929.1, from coordinate 25,719,350 downwards.
ATAGGTAATCTGCATTTCATTGAGAGAGAATGAAAAATCGGAGAAACCTCATTCAACGGATCTGAGAGGAACTCTTGCATATTTTTAACCAGTCTGAAAAGATTGAGGACGTCTCTCGATGGCCTCGATTATAGGAATGTCTTAGAATTTATGCTTTAATAGGAGCCAAACGGAAAATGCGCCTGTGTTCAGTCTACATGATTATAAGCGAAGTGCTCCTCACAATATTTTTTTTAACATCGACTTTTCAACATCGACGAGGAAATTTTTGTCAAGTTGTTCATCAAGCACCTTCCTCGATTTGGCAGGGGACATGTGGAAAAAATCTGTTACCGAAATCTAATTTTCTGTAAAATTGGAAGGCCAGGTCACAAATGGAGCTGGGCATCCGATAATCTGGCCAAAGAAAAGACTGGAAGCAATCAGTAAATCAATGCACTCATGGTAGAAGGCTCATGGATGGTGGGATCGATGAGCACAACATTTTCCGGAATATTCCACTTTGAAGTATTTATATGATACTAGCAAACCCGGCGAACTCCGTTTTGCCACCAGATGGTTTTATTTCTTTTGGTGATTTTTTTTTGTTTTTTGGTCTGATTTTAACACAAACAAGGCGGATGATTTCCCAACTCGTGAACGAAACGTATAACTGCCCATGTGAAAAACAATGATTTTCTAAATTTATCCCGCAAACACTAAGCGATTGGCCTTGCGACTTGTTAATTGTCAATGCGAACGCAAGGTGAACTGGAAATTGCAATCGTTTGAAGTCAAACGGAAGATCAGTCGGAATCATTGGTATTCGAGGAAACACACATTTTCACCTGCGTACTTTCCATTGATAAAATTCGGCATACTACTACATCATCGGAATTTGTTATGAAATCAACGGATTTGTATGTCACCATATCGCCAGCCATTTTTGCTTGAATGGTGGAATTCAGTGCGTGAACATCATTATTCTTTATTTTATTAAATCGGCAAAAGTCGTTGGTAAGAATAATTAATCCGGATGCCGCATAAACTGAAACTTTTCCATTTCCAACAGCTAAAAATTGTTTGGAAAATTGTGCAGCACTTTGATCATTTTGAAGTTTAACTCTCATACTAGTGGTTAGCGATAATGTTTTTACGTTATTCCAAAAAGATGATGCCTTCAGGCAAGCATTCAATTCATTGGCAGGTGTTCCACAGAGAATTACTGCCAACATCTGCCTGAAATCGCCTGCCAACAATATCATCAAGCCGCCAAAGATGTTATTTCGCCAAAGATCCTTCAGTGTGAAATTAAGTGCTTCAAGTGATTTCTTATGTGCCATTGTGCACTCATCCCAAACAATGAGCTTGCATTGCATCAACAATTTTCCCATTGCACTAGATCGGGAAATATTGCATGTTGGAGTATCAATTGTGTTTAAATTGAATGGCAACTTAAGTGCAACAGAACAGAATGTGCAAAACGACCGCCATCTAGAAGAGTCGCCGCAATTCTAGATGCTGCTAACGCCAAAGCTGTATCACATCTTGATTGAATAGTGGTCAAAATCAATGAAATGACAAACGTTTTCCCTGCTCCTCCAGGTGCGTCCACACAGAATAGACACCAGTATTATTGTCCACCGCTTGCATTAATATCTCGTATGTGTTTATTCAGAAACGGCAGATTATTTCAATTCCTGCAATGTATCTACATTGTATGGCAGCTCTCGATTTATTTCTTGGTTGAATGTATCGTACATCGATCAATTTGGCGCAATTATTCCTACTTGAATCAGTAGCTTGTATGCTAGTCAAGGGTTGATCCTCAATCAGAATCAATCCTTTATTGTAGATTTCATCGGTTATTTGGATGTCAGGATTGTTCGTTCGAATGTGCAAGCGATGCAAGATATCTTCAAATGTCGTATGTCGTCTTTGTATTGGGGTCATAACTGATTTGGTTGTAAAAGAAAACATGTGGTGATGATAATTGTGAACAGCATTCGTATTTGGTACAGTATATCCCAATGAGATTTGTTCTCCAGCAATCCAAATAGTTGACATGCTTCTCGAAATGTTTGGCATTGGTGGCCATTCAGTTTTCAACGCGCCAATGATTTTGGTCCACCGTGAGATGATGTAATGTGTGTATATGTAGTTTTTATGTGTTGCAATTTATATTTTTGGTGTGAGTGATTGGTTATGCGTGTTGTATCTTTTACCTTCCAAGTCGGCATGAACAAAGGTTTCAGTGGCTGTGGTGGTGCAAGTTTGACTTTTTCACTTGCGCAAATCAATCCAGCCGTTTCTCTTTTCAACTTTTTTTTTATTAAAGTTGCTTTTATTTCTTGAATCTTCTCTTTGAGAGACTAACAAAAGGTGTATAAAATCTTATATTTTTAACTTAACTAACAGTCATGTTGACTGATACAGAGTTAGACGGCCAGAGTTAGAATAGATTGCTGGGTTGGAAGGTCGTTCCATCGCAGGTCCCGATAGAAACCCGAGTCAATCCCAGAGCGAGGAGATTTGGGTGCGAAGACAGTTTTTCTTTGTAGAACTCTTTTTGCTTCTGAATTTCGTCTTTCACTGCGAGGATGCCCAGATCCCGGTGGATGTTTTCGTTGCGAACATACCAAGGTGCCCCAGTGATAATTCTCATTTGATTTTTGATTGTGCGCGCTGTATGATGTCTATGTTACTACTGCTTGCGTTCCCCCACAGCTAGGAGCCATACGTCCAGATTGGCTTTAGGACTGAATTGTAGAGTAGTAGCTTGTAGTCCAGGCACAGTGGCGATCACTGTTCTTGTGAACACTTTTGTTCTTTTATTTTAATGCGCCAATCGGACAGCCTCCTTTCCACCAATATTAGTTGATTAGCCTGTCGGTTTGTTACTTGCGTTGAGCATCTGGAGCGACTAAGGGTAGCGGTATCGACGGCGAACGTTGACGTTGTTAGTTGTGCGTTTGTGGGAATATCCGCAGTATACAAAACATATAGACACGGGCCGAGTGCGCTTCCTTGTGGAACTCCAGTTTCGATGATGTAGTTGCCCGAAGTAGCTGCATTGCATCTCACGGAGAATACCCTATTGTAGAGGTATGATTCCACTAGGTTGTGTATGAGTCCATTAAGCCAAATACGGTCGAAAGCTTGGGATACGTCGAGAAAAATAGCACTGCAGTGTTCTCGCTGTTCGAAGGCTGAGCGTATTTCGGATGTTAATCTGTTCACTTTTTCGATGGTTCCGTGGTTTCTTCGGAAGCCAAATTGGTGTGCCGGGATAATTTTGCAAGCTTCCAGATGTGGTGTTATTCGAGTAATCAAGCATTTTTCAAACAATTTAGACAAACAAGATAGAAGGCTTATTGGTCTGTACGATGACGGTGTTTTGTGGTCTTCTCTAGGCTTCGGTATCGTTATAATGATGGATTTAATTTGGGAAATAGCTAAGATTAATGATACCAATTAATAGTTTACCGACGACCTCTATAGCGCATTTTGGAAGTTCAGCATCTTCGGCGTCAGTAGGTCACCTCACTGAGCCTTTTTTGATTTTAGCTCTCTTAAAACTTTTTCGATTTCGTTCGGCCGGAATGAAGGTGCCGTTGGCTGAGGGGTAGCCTTTGGCTGAATGACTGGCAGGAGGAATGAATTTGAGGCAGGGTTTGGCTGGAAGACACTTTGGAGATGTGTAGCAAATGTTTCAGCTCAGTCTTCGTCGCTGCGAGCCCAGCATCCCGAAGAGTTTCTTATCGGGGTGGTCGTTTCGATTGGGGCGCTTAGATTTGGGTGAGCCCTCCACAGGGGATACTTTGTGCTTGTTGATAAAGATTCTGGATGTACCTCAGCTGTACATTTTCTTCCTGTTGGTGAAGAGCCTGGTCGAGTGATTGTGTTGCTTCCTTAGGACTTTGCTTTGAAGCTTGCGCCTCTTTTCTCGCACGAGCTGTTCGATTTGCTGATTAGATTTGTGGTATTTGTTTCGGTCTACTTTCTTCCCTTGAGGAGTAGAGATTTTAGCTGTCGCAACGAGCCCTTCTTCCAGGGCGCTCTTAGTGTAGTCGATGTCCGATTCCATGTTAAACTCCGGGGCGAGTTCTATGAGGGCACTCACGTACTTTTTGTATTTAAGCCAGTTCGTTTTTGGCATCGTCAGGCTAAGGGGGTGTTCGGTTATTCCTATGGCTTATGGCTTTGAAGAAGCGTTAAAAGCACAGGCGAGTGGTCTGATGATAAGTCCGGGACTGCTTTGGCACTTATTAGATTGCAAGATATGTTTTTTTTCACCGCAAAATCAATACGGTCTGGGAGCTTGCGTGTGTCTGTTGGCCATTATGTGGGACTTCCAGGGAAAATATAGTCCAGTTTAATTCTCATATTTATGATTGCATTGTACAATTTCATTCCTCTAGGAGTCACTAGACGTGATCCACAGTGCGTATGTTTGGCGTTGTAGTCTCTTGCGGCTACAAAACGATCCACAAGTGAATTGTAGAAGTCCATAAATTGTTCTTCCTGCAGCGAATTGAGAAACGAGGAGGGCAGTAAACGGCAGCGATTGAAACGTTTCCGTATCTTGACTGAATTTGTATCGCTGTGGCCTGCAAAAAGTTTGTTGCAAACCTTTTGTAAACATGGTGTTTAAAGCGTTCTCTGATTAGAACTCCAGTTCCGCGATGGGCTTTCCCATCTGGACGATCTGTGCGGTAGATTGTAAAGCCTATTATTTGAAAGTTGTATTTGCTTGTAAGATGCGTTTCCACCAGTAGCATAACATCAATATGATTTTCGATCAAGAATCGTGACAATTCTAGTTTTTGCCGTAAGACACTATTGGCGTTCCACATTGATATTCGTAGAGTCTCCATAGACTGTTGTGCTACGAGCAGCTGTATTACCATGTTCTGATTTTGAACAAGTGTTTGCATAGTCGTTTTCATGAATGACATAATCTTCATCATCCTCTCTTTATCTTGAAGCGGAAGGGCGTTTTTTTTTTGCACACTGCGTTTTTACAAAATTTGTAATAAGCTTACCATAAACAATCAGTGTTTATTCCTATACACATTACAAAAAATAAATAAAAAAATTGTAATTTTTAGATCCGTATCTCTTTGCGTGTGCAGTGATATATTTGGAGGTAAAATAATAATTTGATTAATTTTCCTTTCAAACATAGCCCTGCTCTGCTTCTTCATCTCTTACGGTGTTGCTCCTATTCTATTGCTTCTATTCCCGCACAATAGAGATTCTTATCTCTATTCTTTGCATTTTCCCCCGTGGTACAGTGATTCAAGGTTCCCCAATAATAAAAACAAATAATATTAATAAATTAATTACTTCATTTTTAATAATCTTTAATAAATTAATTATTTAATTTTTAATAATCTTTAATAAATTAATTATTAAATTTTTAATATTCTTTAATAAAATAATTATGATATTTTCTGCAGTACGAGCTGTACGAGCATGCACTGGTGTTCTCACATCTTCTACAGGCCCAGTTTGCTCGAGTTTTTCCACGATTTTAGCGATTGTACGCACATTTGGGCGATCAAATTGACGAAAAAAAAACACAAAGTGCCCCATATTCATTCTGATTTGAACGCCCATTTTCATAATAAGTCTGGATAACTTTAACACGTTGTTGGATTGTGTATCCCTTCATGGTTCAAATTGAGTAAGTCTGAAATGGAGAAATGTCAAATAATTTTCGGAAAAAAACTGGTTCACATTCAACATCGGCCCTTGAAATTTAATCACCCTTTACATCCTTTACATAGAGTCTCCTCGCGCACGCCAAGTCATGCAGATCGTCACCTCGTGGACTGCCGTCCACACTGATTTCGTAATTCGTTTTTTTTTTTGTAATTGAATTTAAAATTTTTTTTTTTTTTTTTCCGTTGCATTTATTTCTTGAATCTTCTCTTTGGGAGACTAACAAAAGGTGTATCAAATCTTATATTTTTAACTTAACTATCAGTCATGTTGACTGATACAGAGTTAGACGGCCCTTAAAATCGATTGCTGGGTTGGAAGGTCGTTGCGTCGCAGGCGCGATCTGCTAGAAACCCGAGTCAATCCCTGAGCGAGGGGTTTTGGGTGCGAAGACAGTTTTTCTTTGTAGGACTCTTTTTGCTTCTAAATTTCGTCTTTCACTGCGAGTATGCCCAGATCCCGGTGGATGTTTTCGTTGCGAACATACCAAGGTGCCCCAGAGATACTTCTCAAGATTTTTGATTGTGCGCGCTGTATGATGTCTATGTTGCTGCTGCTCGCATTCCCCCACAGCTGGGAGCCATACGTCCAGATTGGCTTTAGGACTGAATTGTAGAGTAGTAGCTTGTAGTCCAGGCACAGTGGCGAACACTGTTCTGGAGAACACTTTTGTTCTTCTATTTTAATGCGCCAATTGGACAGCCTCCTTTCCACCAATATTAGTTGATTAGCCGGTCGGTTTGTTACTTGCGTTGGGCATCTGGAGCGACTAAGGATAGCGGTATCGACGGCGAACGTTGACGTTGTTAGTTGTGCGTTTGTGGGAATATCCGCAGTATACAAAACATATAGACACGGGCCGAGTGCGCTTCCTTGTGGAACTCCACTTTCGATTATTTAGTCGCCCGAAGTAGCTGCATTGCATCTCACGGAGAATACCCTATTGTAGAGGTATGATTCCACTAGGTTGTGTATGAGTCCATTAAGCCAAACACGGTCGAAAGCTTGGGATACGTCGAGAAAAATAGCACTGCAGTGTTCTCGCTGTTCGAAAGCTGAGCTTCCAGATGTTTGCATGCTTTCAGATGTGGTATTATTCGAGTTACATACTGTAACTTTACTTATAGGTAAAATATATAAAACGGCTGCTCTGCCGCTGCGCCGACAACTAGCAAGCCTTAGTGTAAGAAATCAAGAATTCATTCGATTAAAGACACTGAACTGGATTAGTTACATCTTTTTAATTCTACATGGCGACCGTGACTTCGTTTCAAAAGAACCTGAAGAAAAAGTGAACGCCTAATCAAACGAAAAAATAAATGAACAACAATAAGAGCAGCAGCAAGCACAATAGTAGTCCAACAAGAAAACCTGTCCTGTGCAGGATGACCGATAAGATGTTCCAGCAAAACCAGCAACAGCCAAACCAACTTGCGAGGAAAACGGTAAATAAAAATAACTGAGTGAGTTAAGTGCAAGCAATGAGAAGACGCGGAGGTGTTAAAAATAAGGTGAACAAAAGAATAGCACACATTAAGTGGCTGTTATTTACTAAAACACCGACTCTCGCGTGGTCGACTGCACAAAAGTTGCAGACCGAGCTTGATTTTTTAAAAACAAGCCTCACAGAGAGACGCCCAATTGCTGCAACACACTCACATAAAATACAAATTATAAACAAGTTGATAACAAAGTTTCAACCACCGCCAGCGAAGAAGATACCGGCGCTGGTAAAGAAGTGCCCAGCCGACTGCCCCGGACCACTCTACTCTGCGGCATGCAATTGCGCATGCCTGAAGCCCAAGACCAGTGCGAAGTCCCGCCTGAGCCAGTGCGAAGTCCCGCCTGAGCCAGTGCGAAGTCCCGCCTGAGCCAATAGGCCCCGGGCATCTGCAGCAGATCAACAGCGAGATGGACAAACCGTCACTTTCGCCTACGAAGGAGCGTCAGTGAAGCCAAAGGGCGACGACCAGCTAACGCAGAGGATACGGGTCATCAACGTTCAAATAGCAAACGATGACCAAAAATCGGAGCAACGATAACCAAAAGTGAACCCCGGAGCATGCTTGTAGTTATATATAAAATATAAAACATACATACAACATACATACAAATTTTTGTAATGTTTTGGAAACATTTCCGCTCGAAGTATAGCCCGAAAAGCTATGCGAAAAAATAGGTAGGATAAATGTAAAAGAAACAAAAAAAAAAAAGAAAGAATAGGTGAGAAATAATTCGATAAGTAAATTCAGTGAGGAAATAGGTGATAATTATAACTATAATTATAACTTTACAAAAACAACAATGGCTATAGTAGACGTTAAGTCAGTGGATTCCACTGCTAACGTAATAAATAAAGTTGAGCCAAATAACATAAATTTGGAATTTGTAAATATTATGCTATCATATAAAAAACCTCTTGACGAGGTAAAGTACCGGTGACGAACCTGCATGCGAAACCCACAATATCTGATATCAATTTTAGTGACAAAAATATGCTATATAGGTGTACAAACCTTCGGGCGGAGCCGAAGTTGATATACCCTTGCAGTTCAGTTGCAGTTCGCTAGGTGGCGCCACGCATCTTATATTATTAGATATATAGCGGATCGTATATAGTCGGCCGATCCTTATGAAATTTGGCATATTGAATTATTTTTCCCAAAATAGAATCCCATCTTTCTAACTTAAAAAACACCAAAGTTATGCCAATTTCGATCGTTCTATGACAGCTATAGGATATAGTGGGCCGATCCTTATGAAATTTTGTACACAAGATATTTTGGTCAAATATAACATGTGTGGAAAGTCCCAACCCTCTAACTTAAAAAACACCAAAGTTATGGCATTTCCGATCAATCAGTTATATGGCAGCTATAGGATATAGTCGACCGATCCCGGCCGTTCCGACTTATATACTGCCTGCAAAGGAAAGAAGGGTGTGTGCAAAGTTTCAACTCGATAGCTTTAAAACTGAGAGACTAGGTTGCGTAGAAACAGACAGACGGACAGACGGACATGCTCATATCGACTCAGGAGGTGATCCTGATCAAGAATATATATACTTTATAGGGTCGGAGATGTCTCCTTCACTGCGTTGCACACTTTTGACCAAAATTATAATACCCTCTGCAAGGGTATAAATATTCTTGTTTGGCAAGTGACTGATTTTTTTTTTGTTTTTCTTGCACGTGCCGAACAAGAATATTTTTTATATGCAATTTTGTACACCTATATAGCATATTTTCGTCACTAAAATTGATATCAGATATTTTGGGTTTCGCATGCAGGTTCGTCACCGGTACTTTACCTTGTCAAGAGGTTTTTTTATATGATATCAGTTGTTTTTTTGTATATATTGATCTTCAATTACACAGGCCGACAATTTCCAACTTTTTTTTCCTCCACGCATAATTTTACCTGCGCCATAACCTTTAGGCTCCCCTGAACCAAAGTCCAGAACAAACATAGGTTCTATCACCCACAGTTTCCGCGGTACACCTAAGAGAGGAAATTGAAAAAATTTCACCGTATATTGAATTATGCAGGCCGTGTAAGGGCGATGACCATCATTGTTTCTAGTACATATTATTTTTGAAATGTATCTGTACCAACTAAAATTAAAAAATGTTATGTATGTACCATATCTTGGATTTAAGGAAAAACTCGAAATAATTTTATTGAATTTATTATAGGTGGTTAAACAATATTTTCGTCAATTAAATTGGAGTTTTTAATCTCATATTTTCAAAAAGTCGTGGCTGCAGTTAAGCAGAAGCTTATATTATTATTATATATATCGGATCCTATATAGTTGTCCGATCCTTATGGGAATTTCACCATCAACAAAATTTCTAATAAAAATATTGGAAACAGCCCCAAGCATCTTTAAAAATAGAAAGGTTGTGCCATTTCCGATCGTTCAGTTATATCGCAGGTATAGGATATAGTTGGCCGATTCTTATGAACATAGGATTAGATTGCCCAAAACGGAAACCGTAGACAGTACCATCATTCTAGCTTCAAAAACAACAAAAATAAGCCAATTATCCTAATAAAATTTTGCAAATCGGATAAGACTTCCCAAAATGCAATCTTTACTAAGTCCCATCCTTCTAGCTTAAAAAAAAACAAGAAAGGAAAGCTAACTTCTGGCGGAGCCGAAGTTGATATACCCTTGCAGTTCAGTCGCAGTCCGCTAGGTGGCACCACGCATCTTATATTATTAGATATATAGCGGATCGTATATAGTCGGCCGATCCTTATGAAATTTCGCATATTGAAATATTTTGCTCAAAGAGTAATCTGTACCAAGTCCCATCTTTCTAACTTAAAAAGCACCAAAGTTATGCCAATTCCGATCGTTCTATGACAGCTATAAGATATAGTCGGCCGATCCTTATGAAATTTTGTACATAAGATATTTTCGTCAAACATAACATGTGTGGAAAGTCCCAACCCTCTAACTTAAAAAACACCAAAGTTATGGCATTTCCGATCAATCAGTTATATGGCAGCTATAGGATATAGTCGACCGATCCCGGCCGTTCCGACTTATATACTACCTGCAAGGAAAAAAAGAATGTGTGCAAAGTTTCAACTCGATAGCTCCAAAACTGAGAGACTAGTTTGCGTAGAAACCGACAGACAGACAGACAGACAGACGGACAGACGGACATGCTCATATCGACTCAGGAGGTGATCCTGATCAAGAATATATATACTTTATAGGGTCGGAGATGTCTCCTTCACTGCGTTGCACACTTTTGACCAAAATTATAATACCCTCTGCAAGGGTATAAAAACAAAGTTATGTCATATCCGATCAATCATATAATAAACATGTATTATATCTAAAATAATTGCGCAAAGATAAAAAATTAAAAAAAATGGGAATTTCCTTTTTCCAGTTTTTCTAGTTAAACCAATTGTTGAATGTAACAATTTATGCGATATAAAATAATAAATATTAGAAAAGTATTGGAGGAGTTGGTTTTCCTGGTTTTTGTTTTTAGCTTTTAATCCATGATTTGGCCCAAAACGGTGGTGGCTGCATTTATTTATATGCATTATATGCTCAGTGGGGGCATGTGCATACAAAGCGTTCTACTCGTAAAATTTTGCATTTTTCTCATTAAGACATGAGACACTGAAACACAAAGCAGAATTACATCAAAATTTGCCACCAAACAACGAAGTTCGAGATTAGCCGAGTGGAGAGCGTTGTGGTTTCTAACACGGGAGGGCCTGAGTTCTAATCCTAGTTGAGTCAATGTTTATGTTTTACTTTTTAAGCCCTTTTTTATTTGGATTTTATTTTTGAAATATTTGAAAATATCTTATGTACAAACTTTCATAAGGATGGGCCGACTATATCCTATAGCTGTCATAGAACGATCGGAATTGGCATAACTTTGGTGTTTTTTAAGTTAGAAAGATGGGACTTGGTACCGATTCCATTTTGGGCAAAATAATCTTATTGGCCAAATTTCATAGGGATCGGCCAACTATATTCAATAGCCGCCATATAACTGAACGATCGGAAATGGCACAACTGCAAGGGTATATCAACTTCGGCTTCGCCCGAAGTTAGCTTTCTTTTCTTGTTTTTCTTTGGGACCTCAAGATTGGTACCTCAACCGACCCGTCCGACATTTCTTTCAGAAGTTATTCAAGAAATTAGATTTTTACAGTTTTTTCAAAAAGTTGTAGAATAATAACACGGTGCGACAGTGAAAAAAAAATTCGATACATATCAATGTTGTCTCATTCATTATGAATAAAACGAGACAAATTTCATCAAAAAATTATGAAAATTGGTGAAGTTATAACGCTAAAAATGGCCGAATTTTTGTAAGTTGTACCGAAAAACTGGCATCAAAATCCGAAAAACACGAATAAAAGTCGAAAACTTCAGTTTCAGGTGTAAAAATTTTGTCCTTTTTGTTCAACAAAATCAAAGATATATTTTTTTTTCAAAAGCTACAACATTTAACTATTGAAAAACAGCGAAACAGCGATTTTGAAATCGGTTGAAAAAAACGCGTTCAGGAATTTTTAAGCGCAAAAAAGTCCCGAAAAACGGGTTTTTTTAAATAAATAAAAATTGGAGGGTTCCAAAAATATAAAAAAAATATTTTTGAGTTCTCTTCAACCAGATTAACAACCTACATTATCTCGTTTCCCAAGTGTATTTCGTTTTTTTTTTGTCGCACAGTGTAATTGCTCATATGACAATAACAAAAATCTTCAATTTTATTCAGGATTGCCAAGAAAAAAATACAGACAAACAGACACACTGGCTTCATTTTGAAAAAACTGTAAAAATCGAATTTCTTGGAGGGCCTGGGTTCGAGTCCAAGTTGAGTCGATGTTGTTTACTTTTTAACCCCTTTTTTATTTGGATTTTATTTTTAAATAAATAAACTAAAATCTGAAAAGGTATACTCCATATTTTTTAGGGTATTGACCAAATATATGCAGACTCCAAAGCAAATTTGCCAATCAAATACACACACATGTATAAGTAAATGCAAGCTTCACAGGAGGCTGCACAAAATGGGTAGCTGCACTTACAGGACTATATCTTGAGTTAACGGATTTTGCCAGATATGAGCGATATATCAAAAGTTGCGTCATCTCAAAAGCTATCTACACGTGCAATATAAAAAGAATCAGTCGAGCAAATTTTGAAAAATAATTTTTTTTCTTAAAAAAAAGTTTATTTTCAGTGTAATTTTTTTTGTGTACTATATAGACGTTTGGTCTCAAAGAAAGTGAAATTTATATTTAAAAAACCATTTCAACGGTGTAAAGCTCTTTTTAATATCTTTCTTAATTATAAAGTTATGAATTTTTTCATTAACAAAGTTTTTTTAATTTTGTGACGTAAACTTAAGGTGTTTCAAAAAGTTGTAGAACAATAGTTGCTCATATGATAGTAACAAACATTTTCCAATTTTTTTCAGGATTTTTAAGAAAAAAATAGTGCAAACAGATAAACCGACAAACCGACGCAAACTGGCTTCATTTTGAAGAAGAAGAAAAAATCGAATTATTCGAATAACTTCTGATAGAAATGTCGGATCGGGTCGACTGAGGTACCAATCGACGCGTATTTTGCTCTAGAATGCGAATATATAAGTTTTTCCTTAAATCCAAAATTAAAACATGGTATGATCTACTGATTTCAATAAGAAAACAAAATTCTTCCATAGAAAAATGTTTGGGGAAAAATCATAAAAGACCAAAAATTAATGTAGAAAATCTGAGATTTCAACTTTGGATGAGTATTCCAAAGATATGGTAACTGCTAGATACCATTTTTTAATTTTAGTTGGTACACATACATTTCAAAAATTATATGTACTAGAAACAATGATGGTCATCGCCATTACACGGCCAACATAATTCAATATATTGTCAAATTTGATCAATTTCTTTTTTTAGGTGTACCGTGAAAACTGTGGGTGATAGAACCTATGTTTGTTCTGGACTTTGGTTCAGGGGAAGGTTAAAGGGAACCTTAAAGGTTATGAAGCAGGTGGAATTATGCGTGAAGATCTTCTGCTGTTGGCCTGTGTTATTTAAAACAGAACGCATAATATAAAGAATATATATATATATGGAAGTAACCTCTGGACAGGCGATTCACACAGTTAGCAATACTTTAATTGTAAGGATAAACATCAAAACTCTGTCTTTTTTAACTCTATAGATTTTGACATTCACGAAGGTGGAATAATTAAAAACCTTTCCAAAGACGTAAAGAATTTTTCGATAGATTCAGTGGCTCTGAAGTTATACGTATTTTTAATTTACAAAGGTTTTGGAATTTGGTTAGTTTAAAAATTTTAATTAAAAATTTGCCCAAAAATGTATTTATATCCAAAATTGTTTCGTAGTTGTGGAAAACCAATTTATTTTAACAAATTAACAGATGAGAGGCCTATCCTTATGAGAGTTCCACTATATAATAAATTATTAAAATAAACAAGAAAGGAAAGCTAACTTCAAGCGGAGCCGAAGTTGATATACCCTTGCAGTTAAGCAGAAGCTTATATTATTATTATATATATCGGATCCTATATAGTTGTCCGATCCTTATGGGAATTTCACCATCAACAAAATTTCTAATAAAAATATTGGAAACAGCCCCAAGCATCTTTAAAAATAGAAAGGTTGTGCCATTTCCGATCGTTCAGTTATATCGCAGGTATAGGATATAGTTGGCCGATTCTTATGAACATAGGATTAGATTGCCCAAAACGGAAACCGTAGACAGTACCATCATTCTAGCTTCAAAAACAACAAAAATAAGCCAATTATCCTAATAAAATTTTGCAAATCGGATAAGACTTCCCAAAATGCAATCTGTACTAAGTCCCATCCTTCTAGCTTATAAAAAAAAAACAAAGTTATGGCATATCCGATCAATCATATAATAAACATGTATTATATCTAAAATAAATGCGCAAAGATAAAAAATTAAAAAAAAATGGAAATTTCGTTTTTCCAGTTTTTCTAGTTAAACCAATTGTTGAATGTAACAATTTATTATGGGTGTGCGATATAAAACAAGAAAGGAAAGCTAACTTCGGGCGGAGCCGAAGTTGATATACCCTTGCAGTTCAGTCGCAGTCCGCTAGGTGGCGCCACCCATCTTATTTTATTAGATATATAGCGGATCTTTTATAGTCGGCCGATCCTTATGAAAATTGGCAGATCAGATTGTTTTCCCCAAAATAGAATCTGTACCAAATTCCATCTTTTTAATTTAAAAAACACCAAAGTTATGCCAATTTCGATCGTTCTATGACAACTATAGGATATAGTCGGCCGATCCTTGTACATAAGATTGGCCATAAGATTATGTTTGGCCAAACATAACATGTGTGGAAAGTCCCAACTCTCTAACTTAAAAAACACCAAAGTTATGGCATTTCTGATCAATCAGTTATATGGCAGCTATAGGATATAGTCGACCGATCCCGGCCGTTCCGACTTATATACTGTCTGCAAAGGAAAGAAGGGTGTGTGCAAAGTTTCAACTCGATAGCTCCAAAACTGAGAGACTAGTTTTCGTAGAAACCGACAGACAGACTGACGGTCAGACGGACATGCTCATATCGACTCAGGAGGTGATCCTGATCAAGAATATATGTACTTTATAGGGTCGGAGATGTCTCCTTCACTGCGTTGCACACTTTTGACCAAAATTATAATACCCTCTGCAAGGGTATAATGATAAATATTAGAAAAGTATTGGCGGAGTTGGATTGCCTGGTTTTTTTTTTAAGCTTTTAATCCATGATTTGGCCCAAAACGGTGGTGGCTGCATTTATTTATATGCATTATATGCTCAGTGGGGGCATATGCATACAAAGCGTTCTACTCATAAAATTTTGCATTCTTCTCATTAAGACATGAGACACTGAAACACAAAGCAGAATTACATCAAAATTTGCCACCAAACAACGAAGTTCGAGATTAGCCGAGTGGAGAGCGTTGTGGTTTCTAACACGGGAGGGCCTGAGTTCTAATCCTAGTTGAGTCAATGTTTATGTTTTACTTTTTAAGCCCTTTTTTATTTGGATTTTATTTTTGAAATATTTGAAAATATCTTATGTACAAAAATTCATAAGGATGGGCCGACTATATCCTATAGCTGTCATAGAACGATCGGAATTGGCATAACTTTGGTGTTTTTTGAGTTAGAAAGGTGAGACTTGGTACAGATTCCATTTTGGGCAAAATAATCTTATTGGACAAATTCCATAGGGATCGGCCAACTATCCAATAGCCGCCATATAACTGAACGATCGGAAATGGCACAACTGCAAGGGTATAGCAACTTCGGCTTCGCCCGAAGTTAGCTTTCCTTTCTTGTTTTTCTTTGGGACCTCAAGATTGATACCTCAACCAACCCGTCCGACATTTCTTTCAGAAGTTATTCAAGAAATTAGATTTTTACAGTTTTTTCAAAAAGTTGTAGAACAATAATTGCTCATATGACAATAACAAAAATCTCCACTTTTATTCAGGATTGCCAAGAAAAAAATACAGACAAACAGACACACTGGCTTCATTTTGAAAAAACTGTAAAAATCGAATTTCTTGAATAACTTCTGAAAGAAATGTCGGAGCGGGTCGGATACTCGATCCAATAAACAATTGCTACTATGTCACTTCAAAAGTTCAAAATCACTGTTACACTCTGTAATTGTTGTCATAATGTGTGCCAATTGCTTTTATAAATTATACAAACTTCACAATAAATGTTTGAGAAAAAGATATATGAGCCAAGAAAACGACTTGGACAAAATTAAAAAAAAAAGAGAACAAAGCAACCAACAAATATCAATGATGCAAAATATAATAAAATGTTATTAAAAAAAAAGCAACGACAATGAAATAAAATAAAGAAAATTTGAAACAAAATATCTAATATATAAAATTCTCGTGTCACAGTTTTCGTTACCATACTCCTCCGAAACGGCTTGACCGATTTTGATGAAATTTTTTGTGCTTATCCGGTATCTATGAGAATCGGCCAACATCTATTTTTCATCCCCCTAAATGTTAGGGGTAGTCCACCCCTAAATTTTTATTTTTATTTTTTAGACAAAATTTTTAATTTCTCTTTTTTTATGATACAACATACAAAAATACATACAATCCTCAATTTTCACCCTTCTACGATCAACCGGGAATGATTGCCGAGAAAATCCATAAACAGCATTTTTCTATTTCCCATACAAACGTTTTTTGAACAAAATGGAGACTACAATAATAGTAGGCGCCGGTATGTGATACATTGTTTGACAGCTACTCATTGTTCTCTGCTCAGTTAATTTTATGTGACAAACCGATATTGTGTTCACTGAAAAATTGTGAAAAAAATTGAAAAAAATTTTTATTTGAAATTTTATTACTTCTCAAATTTCGCGGGAAATTTTCTCAATTTGATTAATTACAATTTACGATGCCGAGGAGAAGACTTAGGTCGTCGTAGTCAATTAAATGTGCGAAGAGCTACCTCACGTGCTAGCCGCACTGATGACCAGAGACAGACAAAAGACAATAGTCGTATTGCTATGTCAGAATTGCGTTCTTTAGTGAGTGACAATGTAGGAGATAATCTTAGAATGCAACGAGTTCGTGTACATCAAACATAACAACAGCAAGCTAGACATAATGAAAATGAGCGAATCCGCAGACGCAGTGCTTCTGTGATTCTTGAACGAGCTGCATTCCACTATGATCCGGCAATTGATTATTGTGCCGACAAAACAGTAACAATTGCGGAAATGAAAACACTTTGTAAATATTGTAAGGCGTTAAAGTACACTGGTGAATTTACTGGATTATGTTGTGCTAAAGGCAAAATAAAATTGCCACAAATGGTCCCACCACCAGCTCCTTTACGCTCTTTAGTTTCTGGGATTAAAAATGATTATTATTTATCTATTGCTATTCAATACAGTTCATATTAAATTATAATCAGTCAATGTGATTATAATTTAAAGCAATTTAGGTGTGTTTCTAACGAAAAAGGGTCAATTTTAAATTTTTTCCCGCTCCACAAAGTTCAAATCCAATCAAATTATTCGTCGCGTGCGCTTTGGGGGATCTAATGTCGCGTTTCGAAATTAAACAAAAGTGAATCGCGATCGCGAAAAAATTTCAGAGTCACAAATTGTAATTAGTACTGTATTTTAATTTATTTGGTCAGCTCCACGAAACTTTACTTTAGCTATCTTCAGTTCTTACTGTATCAGATAATATTTTTAAGTTTGAAAAATTTTAAATTTTATCACAAAAGAAGTTTCAAGAAAAAGTCACAAAAGAAGTTTTGTTAAGAAAGGAAGAAAAAAACAACAGCTGGCAGTGCGAAGTCTGCCAAGTCAGCTAGTATATATGTATGTATGTGTATCCAAGTATGAAGAAGAGTTCAGCAGTTAGTATCTACAAACCCCTGTTAGTGTGTACGAGTTTGAAATCCTTTATATAGACACATTTAACTGCCGAGTCTCACCATTGTTTCTCTGCACCGGAACTCAAAAAGGAATAGTACTAACAAAAATTCCGGGTGTGCAAGTGAAATCAAGAATAAGTAAACATCCAATTTTAGGTAGAGCAATTTATTTATTTATTTATTTCAATATTAGCTATAATACATAAATCGAATTTATAAAATAATAACTAATTTAGAGGAAGGAGTAACTAGCTACTATGGCCATCGACTCGACAATTGATAACAGTTTGTTTACTTATGTATTTGAGATTTAACATTTGAAGAAATGGTTATTATGTACTTAAAAGGAGAGTTAAATTAGGTGTGTAATTTTACAATTCCGTTGGAAAGATAGTAATAGTTTGGAGTTGGCAGCTGTGAGGTCAGATAATAGATTTGATGGCGCGGTGAGACCGAATAGGTTTGTTCTGCTGTTTTGGTAGTGTCCACAGGTACCCAGTAGATGTTTTACTGTTAGTTCTTCTCCGCAATTGGGGCAGTTTAGCCGACTTTCCCCATTAAGGATGTGCTTATGCGTGAGATTTGTGTGTCCAGTTCTTAATCGTGTAAGAATGGCCCATTCCCTTCCGTTGAGCGAAGTAGGGAACTTGATGTCATTCTTGTCAGGGTTAAATTGTTTATACCAGTGGTTAAACAACGACCAGCCTTCCAGTTCGATGTCCCGCAAAATGTTTTTGATGTTTTTCCAGATGTCCTGTTGTACTCCAGGTATGACTGTATGTAGTTTTGCAGCCTTGTCGGCCATCTCGTTCCCAGTTATTCCTGTATGGACCCATAACAGTTTAATTTTGCTTATGTTTTTGATGCAGAGGTGACGAATTTCGGTTAAAAGGTTATTGTTGTTGTAGAAGTTTTGTACTCCTTGCAGGGTGGACAGACTATCACTGCAGATGATATAGCTTTCTTTAAGTTCGAGAGCAAATTTGATTGCCTTAATAATGGCTACTGCTTGTGCAGCAAAAACTGAGAAGTGGTGAGGTAGTCGACCCCAAGAAACAATTAAACTGTTTTGGTCGACCACTGCAAAGGTGGTTGTGGCATCGGACTTTGAACCATCGGTGTAAAGCCATTTCCTATTGGAGTATTTATTGGTAACTTCTTCGAACATCTGCTTAAACGTTGCGATTGGGGTCCTTGATTTTTAAAAATCATGAAGTGTAGTGTCAATGGCGGTGGAGCGTATTTTCCACGGAGGGGATGGAATGACTTTGTTCCAACGATAAGGCGTTCCTATGTTGTGTCTCTTGGTAAAGGTTATACATCTTTGAATCGTAGATTGGACTTTGAATTTCCTACGGTGCTTAGAGGCAACTTCATAGTCCTTCAGCAGAATAGAGTTGGTGGAGCACATGAGTTTAGGTATTAATTTAAAGGTAGTTTGCGTGACTCTGGTTGTAATGTCCGGCAATCCTGCTTCGGCTAGGATGCATTTATTTGGGGTCGTTGGAAATGCGCCTATGCTACGTCTGACGGCCGCATGGTAAGGAGGTAAGATTTTTCTTAAGTTCGATGGCGCGCACCAGCCGTAGATGGGGAGTCCATAATCGATAATGGACAACAACAGAGCTCTTGTTGCTTGTATAAGTGTGGTCCGGTGGATGAGGGATCGCTTAGATGTTAAGAATTTTATAATGTTTAGTCTCTGAATATTTGTGAATATTTGTCATTGTGCGATAATGGTGGGTATGTACAGCTCTGTTTTTTACAAATATGAAAAACTTTACATTTATTTACAGCAAGAGTAGCACCGGAGGTGTTACCCCAGATTTGGATTTCATTAAGGACTTCTTTGAACTTATTATTCTTACATTTGCTAAAAATTATGGCATCGTCTGCATAAATTGCCAGTTTAATTTGCTTATGTCTTAATATTATGTTGTTTAAGGACTGGAAGGCGATCATGAACAATACCACAGAGAGGGGCGATCCTTGTGGGATCCCATTGTGGAGAGTATAGAATTTAGATAGAGTGTTGTTAACTCTTACTCGGATAGAACGGTTGATCATGAAAGCCTTCGCTAAGTTGAAGGTCTTTTGACCTACCTCCCACCGGGAAAGTTGATCCAATACTGTATGCACCCCTACGCGATCGAAAGCCCTTTCAAAATCAGTTGCCAATATGGTAACATGATTTTTGGTAGAAAGGGCATCCGATGCGTAATGGTGGAGATGCAGGAGGGAATCAATAGTGCTATGCTGTTGCTTAAAAGCCGTTTGGTGGGGGCTGATAAGTTTATGTTTCGTAATGAACCACATTAACCTTTTGGCTAGCATTTTTTCTAAGGTCTTGCTTAAACATGGGAGTAGAGAAATAGGTCTAAATGATGTTATTTCATGTGGTGGTTTGTTAGGTTTTAGGATAGGGATAATTACGGCGGATTTCCACACATGAGGGTAGGTACCCCTAGCGAGCATAGCGTTATACATCTCTAATAGGCGGTATTTGGCCGCGGATGGCAACTGTTTCAGCATTGGGTATGAAATTCGGTCTATACCTGGTGTTTTCCCTTTCGCATGCTGAAGTGCATATTCAAGCTCACTAAAGGAAAAATTTGAGTCAAGGTCTGTAGAGGCGGTCGACAGTTTGGTGGGTGTGTATTCCTGAGAAAGAATTGCTACTTTACGGGTCTTGTATTGGTGGGAGAAATTCTCGTCCTTAGAGTAGTCCGACCAAAAGTTCCCAAATGCATCGCCAATGTCTACAGAGTGGTGTAGATCCTCGTTGTTATATTTTATTGTCCTGAGGTTATTTGGAGAATTACCTATTAGGCGATTTAGGTCAGCCCAAGTTTTCTTGGTCGATGATAGAGGGGTTATATTAGAAGTGAATCTTTCATAGGATTCCCGTTTTGCTTTTTTAGAATTGTATTTGAAAAGAGCGTTAGCTTTTCTGTAAGCAATTAGAGCTGCGGTGCTCTGAGTTTGTTTGTATGCGTGCCAAAGAGATTGCTTTTGTTGCCTTAAATCCTGCAGAGTTTTCCTCCACCAAGGAACATTTCTCTGATGTAAAGGGGGTTTGGTTTGAGGGATTGCTAAATTGGCTGAGGTTTTGATTCCTTTTATTATTTTGGCGGCAAACAGATTTAAGTCGTGTGTTGCAGGGAAATTAAAGTTATCCCTGCATTTGGCACGATACAGATCCCAATTGGCTTTATCTAATTTAAATTTAGGGGGTGGCGGTATGTTAATGGGATTAGTTCGAAATTGGATCTTTGTCTTTAAAGGATAGTGATCGCTTCCGTAAAGAGAGTCTTGTACGGACCACTTACAGAAAGGGAACAACGATGCGGAGGCTAATGTTAGATCAATAGCTGTGAAAGAGTTGTGAGTGGAATGATGGGTAGCGGAGCCGTCATTGAGGAGAGTTAAGGTTGATTTGTTTATGACTTATTCTATTTGTAACCCTCTAGAGTTATGTGAAGATGATCCCCACAATGGACTCCAGGCATTAAAATCTCCCACATATAAGATTGGCTTGCTAGAAAGATCTACTATTTTAAGGATTTTGTTGGCAGCTACGAATTGAGATGGAGGTATATATGTATTGAAAATACATATTTTGGGATGGGCTAGGAGGTCAATACCTAGAGAACAAGTATTACTGGTAATTGGTATGGGCTTGTGGGGAATGTCTTTACGTACAAGTAGGCCAACCCCTTGTTTGGCATAGGTATTAGAGCTAAAATTATAGAAATATCCAGTAAATTGCTTGCGGTAAGCAATGTTCGTTACGTTGGTATTAATATGTGACCATTCATGTTCCATTGTACTAGTGTAATGGACATACATAAGTGGGAAGAGAGAGAGGATGTTATTTGGTTTGGTTTGGATTGATGAAGCTAGAATAAATCACTCATAGCATCGTCTGATTCGTGGGCATTTAAGTTAATATTGTGTGTAGTTGGTTTATTTCGATTTGAAGATTTTGTACGGCTGCTGCTTTCGTAATCGGCGTGGATATCTTGTAAGTGTGCATGTGATGCAGGAGATAGGTTATACTTGTTATGAGCAAGTGAAGTGGATTGCTTTGGCTGATAAGGGGTTTTGGGGATAGGTGACTGGGGAATCGGGGAGTTGGAAGAGGGTGGGGAAGGGGAGGGGGAGGGGTTTTTTTTTGGGGCTTCTTCGGTGGAAGCAGTTTTAACTTTGTCATTTTTGTTTTGGTTGGCGTTTTCGCTACGTTGATTTAATGTTTTGGCTACAAAAGAGTATGAAGCGGTATTAACCGAGTTTTGTGATATTGTTTTAAATATTGTTTTGGCCTCACGCATAGTGCATTTTCTGACTGTTTTTATTTTGAGTATTTCTCTTTGCTCTTGGTACTTAGGGCATTGTCGGGAAGAGGCCGAATGCTCGCCAGAGCAATTGGCACAACAGATTTTGGTGCATTTACTTGGAGAATGTGGTGGTAGGGCACACTCGGAGCAGAGTGGGGAGTTAACGCATTTTTTGGTTGTGTGGCCGAGGAGTTGGCACGACTTGCATCTCATGGGGTTTGGAATGTACTCGCGGACTTTAACAGAGTGCCAAGAAATATCGATTTTAGATGGCAGGTTATAGAGCTCAAAGGTTATTAGGATAACTCCGCTGGGCTTGGAAACACCATCGTAGGATTTCATAAATTTATAAACTTCCGTAACCTTTTGTGTTTTAAGTTCATCGACGATTTCTTTTTCCGGGATGTCGCTGAGGTACGGGGCATAGACTGTCCCTTTCACAAAGTTGAGTGCCTGGTGGAGCTTACACTGAACTTTGCATATACGGGTGAGCTCGGTAGTATTAATAAACTTATCAGCATCTGCTTGAGATTTAACTAGCAGAGGTAAATTTCCGTCTCTGAGGTTCGAAATGGTAACTATGTTTTTGGAGATCATTTTAAGGGCGCGGTGGACGGCGAAGCATGAGAATTGAGAAATGGTCTTTTCTGTATTGATGGAGGCGATTGTTATATATCTTGGATTATCAACTGGGGTAGTTGGAAGTTCCGGGAATGCAATATCCAGTTTTTGGGGTTGTCTTCTTTTTTTTTTGATGGTGGGCTGATGGCAAGCGGCGCAAACCGATTGTCGCCCAGGTTTGGAGGCCCTGGGCCCATGATGTAGCTTATTGGTATTTATACGTTAATTGTTGTAAAGAATGGAATGAAGACTATTTAAGTACGATAAAAAATTAGAAGGATAAGAACCACGTGGGTCCAAAAAGAACAGTGACCGGTCGAAAAGCTCTGTTTGGAGATAAGAGACTTCCGCTCGCGATGATAGATCGAAGACTGAGGTAGAGCAATTGTTATGATGGTTTCTAAGAAATAATAATATAACGGAATGGAATGAATTATCAAAAGAACTATCAAACATTAAAGCAGAATTTGACAAATCATATAAGTCAGTAACACAAAATAGACCGATACAGAAAACAACGGTTAAGAAACACGTAGAAATATTAATTAAATGCTTTAATGAAGCTCGACTACTAATATAT
Organism: Drosophila ananassae; assembly: GCF_017639315.1. NCBI lineage: Eukaryota > Metazoa > Arthropoda > Insecta > Diptera > Drosophilidae > Drosophila > Drosophila ananassae. The sequence continues at coordinate 25,696,129 of NC_057929.1, read as the reverse complement.
GAACTAGAATCTGTATGAGTGGCAAAAACACACACATTCAAATGCACAATTCTCAAAAAGAGTTGAGTGAATTTGAGAGCAAAGCCAACATGGTGTGAGAAGGTTGGCGTTCTTACGCTTACTCATTTGCACAAAGAGCAGGTAGAAGGAAATGATTTGAGTGAATTCAAAACGTTGAAAACAGAGATCAGAGATTTTCGTTTCGTTCATTCTTTCTTATTTCGATTGACGTCTCAAATTAAGAGAGGAACACAGGCTTGCACTCACACAATGTCATTTCGATTCCATCATTCCACTCACTCCATTCTATTTGATTCGAATGTATTCATTTAGACGTATGTTATGAATGCAATCATGCAAACGTCTAATATGAACACAGAGACATGTTAAATCAGACCACTAACCATACAAAAAATAGACTTCTCATTTCATACAACGAAAATGGAGGCAAAAATTTCTTGTGACAAGCCCCCGGAGGCCCCAGATAACTGTTATTAGTTCCGAAGAAATCACTTCCCGGATCTGATAAGAAAAAATGGCGATTAGTAATTGACTATCGTCAAATGAATTAAAAACTATTGATATTGAGTTATAGGTTGTTCCGAAAAACATATGCTTAAAAACCAAACTGATGTTTTTGAGAAATATAGGGAACACAACCTTAAGATACATCCTGAAACATGCTCATTTTTCATGCATGAAGTCACCTTTCTGGGAAATGAATGCACTGATAAAGGAATCTTGCCAGATGACAAAAAATACGACGTCATTAAGAATTACCCAGTCCCTCATGATGCGGACAGCGCTAGAAGATTTGTTGCATTTTGCAATTACTATAGACGTTTTTTCAAAAATTTAGCCGACTGTGCTCGTCACATAACAAGATTGTGTAAAAACAAGAAAGGAAAGCTAACTTCGGGCGGAGCCGAAGTTTATATACCCTTGCAGTTGAGTCGCAGTCCGCTAGGTGGCGCCACGCATCTTATATTATTAGATATATAGCGGATCGTATATAGGTGGCCGATCCTTATGAAATTTGGCAAATCAGATTATTTTGTCCAAAATAGAATCTGTACCAAGTCCCTTCTAACTTAAAAAACACCAAAGTTATGCCAATTCCGATCGTTGTATGACAGCTATAGGATATAGTCGGCCGATCCTTATGAAATTTTGTACATAAGAAATGTTGATCAAATATAACATGTGTGGAAAGTCCCAACCCTCTATCTTAAAAAACAACGAAGTTATGGCATTTCCGATCAATCAGTTATATGGCAGCTATAGGATATAGTACGCCGATCACGGCCGTTCCGACTTATGTACTGCCTGCAACAGAAAGAAGGGTGTGTGCAAAGTTTCAACTCGATAGCTTTAAAACTGAGAGACTAGTTTGCGTAGAAACAGACAGACGGACAGACGGACATGCTCATATCGACTTAGGAGGTGATCCTGATCAAGAATATATATAATTTATAGGGTCGGAGATGTCTCCTTCACTGCGTTGCACACTTTTGACCAAAATTATAATACCCTCTGCAAGGGTATAAAAATGTTAAATTCGAATGGACAACTGATTGCCAGAATGCCTTTGAACATCTCAAATCGGCAATAGTAAATCCAAATTTATTACAATACCCAGATTTCAGCAAAAAATTTTCCATAATAACGGATGCAAGTAAGCAAGCGGGTGGAGAGGTTTTAACTCAAAACAAAACTGGACTCCAACTTCCAGTTGCTTATGCATCAATATCGTTTACTAAGGGTGAAAGTAATAAAAGTACAACAGAACAAGAATTGACAGCAATTCATTGGGCAATAACTTATTTCAGACCATATGCTTATGGTAGACACTGCACTGTCAAGACTGATCATAGACCTTTAATTTACTTTACCTTTAATTGCTTTCAATGATTAATCCAAGCTCTAAGCTAACGAGCATGCGACTTGAGCTAGATGAATATCATTTCACTGTGGAATATCTGGAGAGAAAAGACAACTATGTAGCTGATGCGTTATCAGGAATTACCATCAAAGACCTACAAAATATAACTAGAAATATCAATAAAGGCACTACAAGATATCAGAATAGACAGAAAATCCGCGCGGAAAATAAAGAAAAAGGATTGCCTACGCAATCTTTAGATTCATCTTCTAGGCCCAACGTATATGAAGTCATAAACAATGACGAAGTACGTAAAGTAGTGACATTGCATGTAAAAGATATGTTTATTTAAAAATGGCAGAAAAATTACTGCAAGATTCGATGTTAGCGATTTAAATACCAATGGAATTCTAGACTTAGGTCAAAAAAAAAAAATCAGCAAACTCAAGGTGGCACCGTGGGATAATATCTTTGAATATACTTCAACAGATAATTTTAAATTTATGGGCAATAAAATATTGAAAACATTAAGAGTAGCGCTACTCAACCCGGTGACCATAATAAAAAAAAAAAAAGATAAAAAAGCTATTCTGTCTAATTTCCATGACGATCCCATAAAAGGAGGTCATACTGGTATTTCAAAAACTTTAGTAAAAATAAAACGATTTTATTTTTCGAAAAATATGACTCGTGATATCACAGAGTACATACGAAAATTTCAGAAATGCCAGAAAGCTAAGGTAACTAAACATAGTAAGACCCCATTAACAATAACAGACACACCTATAAATGTTTTTGACAGAGTGATATTGGACACTATTGGTCCGCTACCCAAATCAGAAAATGGTAACGAGTATGTAGTCACTTTAATATGTGACCTAACTAAGTATTTAGTTGCCATACCTGTACCAAACAAGAACGCTAATACTGTGGCTAAAGCAATATTTGAGTCTTTTATTATGAAGTACGGTCCAATAAAGACGTTCATTACGGACATGGGAACAGAATACAAGAATTCATTTATAGACAATTTGTGCAAGTATTTAATATTAAAAATATTACGTCTACAGCACACCACCACCAGACAGTTGGAACAATAGAGAGAAGTCATAGAACCTTTAATGAATACATACGATCTAAATAAATCGGTTGATAAAACTGATTGGGACGTATGGATTCAATATTTTGTCTTTTGATTCAACACGACCCCCTCTATGGCACATAATTATTGTCCATATGAGCTAGTATTTGGTAAAAAAAGTAATTTACCAATACAATTTAATAGCATAGATAGCATAGAAACAATATATAATATAGATGATTATGCTAAAGAAAGTAAATACAGATTAGAAGTAGCATATGAAAGAACTAGGATAATGATAGAAGAGCATAAGAATAAAAATAAGGTACCATATGATCAGAAAGTAAACAATATAGATACAATATAAGTAGAAGATAAAGTTTTATTAAGAAATGAAACAGATCATAAGTTAGATTATAAATATACTGGTTCGTATAAAGTAACGGAAAAAGGAGATAGAAATAATATAATAAATAACGACAAAAACAAAAAACAAATAGTTCATAAACAGTTCTAAAACATTTTATTTCATAGCCACATTTAGTATGGCCATACATAGATAATAACATAGCTGTTTTGCCAATCCCGACGCGTGCGCCTCTTTTCTCGCACTAGCTGTTCGATTTGCTGATTAGATTTGTGGTATTTGTTTCGGCCTACTTCCTTCCCTTGAGGAGATTTTAGCTGTCGCAACGAGTGCTTCTTCCAGGGCGCTCGTAGTGTAGTCGATGTCTGATTCCATGTTAAACTCCGGGGCGAGTTCTATGTGGGCACTCACGCACTTTTTGTATTTAACTTTAACGCATAACAATATCGGCATATGGTCCTCATTGATCAAATATCTAAATTTTCATCATGACGTAATATCAGATTGGATCATATGATATCATATTGGAATTGCGATTGTATGATGCCAATGATCTTCGTGTCCTCAATCGGGAATTTTCTCGTATTATATTTTTTCTTTCTTTGCTTAAGTTCTGTGAATACACTTGTTGCTGGCTTACATGTCTTGTGCGGCGGCCGATATATACACGTCGTCCTCTTAGCATTTTGGACTATGGATAGAGTGGTGAACAGTTCAACTTACTACCTTAAAAACAAACCCTGCGGATGAAATTGAATAATAATTTCCACAATATGTCTACCATGGTTAATAAAGCTATGGGTGTGCTTGGTTTTATTAAAAGATGGTCAAAAGAATTTAATGACCCGTACGTAATTAAAACGTTATATACTGTCACTCGTTTGTCACTCTGCTCTACTAACAATCTTAAATCGCTTATATTAACCGCCTTATCTGTGCAACACTCTTCCTCGTGATATCTTTCTCCTACTTTTCGCTTAACTATCTCGGATCTATTCCCGCAATTCGAGCCGTACGTCACGCGGCAGCGTAGCCCCCCCCGCGTATGCAGTGGGAACCGCGCAAAAAAAAAAAAATATATAGAAAGAATATATTTATGAACATATTTGAATCTCGGTAGTTTTCAATGTGATAATTGCCATAACATAAGCGAAAATCTAATTGCCGAGATTGGAGGTTTCTAAACGAGTATCTTTCTGAAAACCTTTTGCTTGATACCCACGTTCATTGCGAAGCTGAAGTTGACTTGCTAGCCGGGTCGTTATCAAACCACCAGAGAACCAAAATTTTACAATTTCAGGAGCTGTCCCGTTACTGAAAGCTCGGATATTTTCAAGGTTGGGTACCAAAGAGTGTTAATATTGCATTTTATATTCATTTTAAATTTGAGATGGAAAGAGCTAACACAGAAAAGTAGCTGGTCTTGAAAAAAACACAGAGAAATAGAAGCGCGCAATTGTCGACCCCTTTTATTTATTTATAATTAATCCCTCCTCATTTGCAACACCTTTGTAGTTTAATTATTTCACCATGCCAGCATTATATAATTAAGTGCCATTCTACCTCCACCAACCTTTTAGAATTGTCGTCCTTTGTTATCGTCCTTTTAGAATTGGTTTCCGAAAGGGCTTTCAAACAGATGTTATATACATCGACTTTGGTAAAGCATTTGACTCAGTTATATCTTTAGGATTTCCTTTATACCACCTTACGTGGATTTCCATATACGCATGTAAGGAATTTGCTGATACTTATGTAGGCAAGATGATGTGCTTTGTCTACAATATAAATCCTCTTAAAAGATGGTCAAAAGAATTTTATAACCCCTATGTACCTAAAAGCTTATATTGGTCCGTCCGATTCTGGAGTACGGGTCATGCTTCTGCAGTATCCAATTTAACCCTCTAAGACGTAAGCCCGTATTACGTTTTTGGCCCTAACAAATAAACTAACAGATTTTTAATCGATTAAATAATTTTTGGCGGTTGATAAAAAGCATATTGAATTATAAATCTCAGCTTTAAAGATCAAGCCCATGCGGCACAACTACTCCAGAAACGTGGCTATTAATTCCTACTTCCTACGGAATTGTTTCCTCCTTGAGGGCAGCTTTAGCCTCCTCCCTCTTGGTCTATGTTAAAGGATCCAGTAAGCTGAGGATGTCGATGGTCAGACCATTCTGCGAATCCGTGACTGAATGTGGCAAGTGGCAACGGGGGCAATCGAGGATGCATTGGCCTTATAAAGCAATGTGGAGTGTGTGGAATGGAACGTTTGGCGATCTCTGCCGCCAAAGACAATAACGCCTTAGTGGCCGATTTCCACATGATTTCTTTCTTCTAATGCATCGTAAAGGGCTGCGAATTTGGCGCTAAGGGTTTTTCCCAATGCAGTTAATAAGTATACGCCGGTATACTCGTTTAAAACGGTACTCATCATCAGCATGCAACTCTTTCAATTCGAAATACATAGTTACAATCCAGAAAAAAAAATCTACTGCCGAAAGTGTGTATGGAAATAAAGTAAAAGTTTAAGCGAGTGCCCTATCACTTTCCACTGTAACATACGGTAACACAGATCACGTCGGGTAAAAAAAACGGCAGTTCGCTGTGAATGAAATTTATTTTATTACATTCATTGTCACAGCAGCCGCATATATGATGCCGCAAAGTGAGCGATATTTGGCAGTTTTAACATATCGATATTATTTTATTAGCATTTACAATCAAAAAGTGTCCAAAAAACAGTGCGGAAAGAACATTTTTTAAAACGGTCGTATTTTTTTCTGGCATAGATATAGGAGCTTTCACCCTCCCAATGAAGAATTGAAAACCTTCAGAAAACGCAACGCGAAGGTAAAAAGACACTTTTCTGTACATGTTAACATTTAAATGTTTACTTAAGCAGCGGAAACTCTCAAGAGAGGCCAAATGATCTCTTACTTACACGTTGCGGGTGCCGGCTAAATTAAGTGTGCTGCGGCTTCATAAAATTAGATTGAAAGCTTGCAAAAAAGCAGATGCGGATAGGTCCTTTTCAAGCTATAGGTAGACGGCTTTAGTAGCAAATCAGTAACATCCAAGTAACATATTACGGGAGCCTTATTGCGAACTTCTGGCTTATAATAAAATAACCCGCACAAATTCACGCCAGTAACTACAAAGTCCTGGTAGCTGTTGACTCTTTGCTCTTTTATTCCAGCAACCGAAGTTTAGTTCGGAAGCATCGGATAAATTTGTGCAATTACTTCATTGCCGTTTTCTTCTCCAACAGGCAAGTATAGGAATCAATCAACAGCTAACAGACCGCGAAGTTTAGCAAGTACAATTTTAGCACAATTCTACAATTTTAGCAAGTATGCTTGATGGCGAGTTCTCTTTTCTATTCTCAAGCGTCTTTATTTAATTCAAAAATGCACACACTGCACTAGTCGTAATAATAGTTTGGTTCCAGATTTGACCCTTGTGGCGAACTCGCTAAGAGAACTTGTACACATAATCGAATACCTGCTGTTGATCTTAAACCACGAGGCGATTGAGGAGTGGACTGTAAATTTTATTGTTCTTGTCAGTTTTGCAGTTTACTTTACTTGATATGAAGATGACTGTTGGCACCTAGTGCCAAGACCTACTACTCTATATGCACACTTGGTAATTTGATCCAATCATTAATCACCCACTAACCTATTATCAATAAGCACAAAACAATATCCTAATAACCCAGCACTAGTAGACGGGGCCAGAAGCAGAAATCAGCATTATCAGCGGGAAGAATGACCGACTGCCCGAAGCAAGCAAAAACCAGCTATCTAAGCCGAAATGCATGTACAAGCAGTACATGAACAAACAATCTGAGTCAGCAGACTCAGAGGTGGGTGACCATGGCATTAACATAAGATTTAGTACGTCCATAACATTGACCTTCCTTAGAATTAATTATGTACAATTTAGCATCTTATATAAGAATTGTTCTTCTATAGAAATAAAGATAGTTGCGAAATCAGAGTGAATCATCTCGTTACTCAGTGTCTGAACCACGGTACTTAAAATCAACCTACTTCGAGTGATCCTGTGTAAAACGGTTCACAAGTAGGACTCTATAAAAGCTATCTACTTCGAGTGTTGCTCCCGTGAAACGGACCACAGGACCGCGTCATCCAACCTACTGCGAGTGGTTCCTATGTAAACGGTTTACAAGTAGAACCCGCGGCATACCAGTCTACTTCGAATGTTGCTCCCGTGAAACGCACCACGAGTAGACCCCGCGCTACCCAACCTACTTCGAGTGTTGCTCCCGTGAAACGGACCACAAGTAGGACCGGCCGTTATGGAATCAGCCGAACCATCATGCCACCTGTACTTGAGGAAAACCAGCTTCACCAGACTTCAAGTACCCCATCATCAACTCCAGCCTGATCACAGCAAGCACCTGGTCAACCGAGCAGTCCCTTGCAGAATCTTGGCAATTTAGTCAGAACCTTTATACGTTCCTTTGACTACGACTACGGGACCTACCGTTATGCCCGCAAGTTCAAGTTCGACGTAGTGGCCGCATAACGCGCTACGGATGAACAATGACAATATGGGCTAAGTTATAAACGAAGTATAGATATTTCCTAAACATCCCGGGCCGCTCTGAAATACGGTTTCTGAAAGGGGCACTTTCGCAATTTTCGTTATTGGCCGGGTTACTTCTCCTGCTGCCGTCTTGATCCTAACCGCTCGAACCATATTGTTCTTTCCTTGATTAGTTTCGATCACCTTCGCTAGATGCCGTGATGCTGGACTCCTTGACGAGCACAACGCTGCCGATTAAAATGTAAAGGTTGTCGTGGTCCACTTAGGACGCTGCTGCAGACTTGTCAGGTGCCATTGTTTCCAGAAGCCTTGGTACATAGACTAGATACTCTGCCAGTATCCCAGCCGGCACACAGTAATGTGGCCAAGATCCGCCTCCGGTATTGTTGTGAATGGTGACCCGATATGAAAATGGGCTGATGAAAGATAGTTGTCATCTGTATCTGATGTGTAGCATAGGGATCGTGAGTTGACTACAGCACTAATTTGTTCAAATGTAAGTATGGTGTTTCCGATTACTTGTCGAAGATTCAGTCTTACGCATCGAACTGCTGATTGCGGAAATGCGGAGCACGTGATGTCCATTGTATGCCTTCGTCTGCAAAGATGTTCACGATGTGATCTTAGTGTTGTGATGAAATTTGTACCATTGTCGGTGTACATGCGCTTGCATTTGCCTCGTTTGGTGAAAAATAGTCGCAACGCCGCCAGAAATGTTTCTGTGGATAGGTGGATCGCCGAAGTGACCATACAAACGAATGTATCCCTTGCTTATGCGTGGTTTGCGCACCTTCGTGTCTTTCAGTAGAATGGGTCCTGCGTAGTCGCATCCAATGTTTACGAATGGAAGTGCTTGCGTGATGCGTTCGCTCGGTAGATCTGCCATACGTTGTTGCATTTTGTGGTACCTTTGCCGAAAGCAAGCCCGGGAGTTGTGAGTGATTTTGCGTATTAAATTTCGTGCGCCGAAAATCCAATACCTTTGTCGAACCATGACGAAGATAGATGAGACTCCAGGATGCAAATTGAAACGATGCTCATGTTCAATGATCAAATAAGTGATTCGATGATTCTTTGGAAGCAAAATAGGATTTTTGGCTCTGCTGACAACTGTGAATGTTGTATTCGTCACCCCACTCTTAGCAGGTTGTCCTTGTCGATGATTGGTGAGAGCTTGACTCCTAAAATGGTTCCCTAGAACCTTTTTTGCGCGTAATAACTAGAATTCCTGTTGAATTCCAACATCTTGAGCGTTTTGCAGCCGCCTTGATCTCATCGAATGTTAGAGATTTGCACCGCTTTTGACAAGGTCAAGGTCAAGGTCAAGGTCAAGGTCAAGGTCAAGGTCAAGGTCAAGGTCAAGGTCAAGGTCAAGGTCAAGGTCAAGGTCAAGGTCAAGGTCAAGGTCAAGGTCAAGGTCAAGGTCAAGGTCAAGGCCAAGGCCAAGGTCAAGGTCAAGGTCAAGGTTAAGGTCAAGGTCAAGGTCAAGGTCAAGGTCAAGGTCAAGGTCAAGGTCAAGGTCAAGGTCAAGGTCAAGGTCAAGGTCAAGGTCAAGGTCAAGGTCAAGGTCAAGGTCAAGGTCAAGGTCAAGGTCAAGGTCAAGGTCAAGGTCAAGGTCAAGGTCAAGGTCAAGGTCAAGGTCAAGGTCAAGGTCAAGGTCAAGGTCAAGGTCAAGGTCAAGGTCAAGGTCAAGGTCAAGGTCAAGGTCAAGGTCAAGGTCAAGGTCAAGGTCAAGGTCAAGGTCAAGGTCAAGGTCAAGGTCAAGGTCAAGGTCAAGGTCAAGGTCAAGGTCAAGGTCAAGGTCAAGGTCAAGGTCAAGGTCAAGGTCAAGGTCAAGGTCAAGGTCAAGGTCAAGGTCAAGGTCAAGGTCAAGGTCAAGGTCAAGGTCAAGGTCAAGGTCAAAACACAGCAAAAAGGTTTCGCCGAATGCTCGGTCCGATCGAGAGCGTGTCGTTTAACGCCATGCCTTTGGCGTCTTGATATGAGCCTTCGAAAACCACTCAGTTCGATATGAGCCTTCGAAAACCACACCACAAGCTTTCGACGCAATACGGGGTGATGTGGCAAGTAGAAATCCCAATCCTTAGGAATTTTTCTCATTGAGATTTCTCGCATATGGCCCAGCTCCTGACATTCCCTCTTGAATTTTACGTAGTCGTTACGTAACTGTTGGTTTTGTGCCAAACGTCGTTCAACTCATTTGAACCTCTGCAGCGCTCCTTGAAGAGTATCTGCGGATTGTGTATCGGACACCTTAAACGGAAGTTCCACGATGTACTTGCCCTGTTCGTCTCGAGTGTGTGTTGCAAGGAAGTGTTTCTCCACCTCTTCCTCTTCAGGTTGGATTTCTGCTTTGCGTTGTATGCTCTCCAGTTCCCAGAACCTTCTGAGATAAACATCGATGTCGATTCTTGTTGTAAGGGCCATAGCGTTGCTTGCGCGTGATGAAAGCAGTGATGTAATTACTCATCCTAAAATTGAAGCAATGAGCTTTCTTTTGATGTCGTAGATCTTTCTCCCAGTGATAACACTCTAAACATGTTCGTTAAAAACTCGAAGTGCAGACGCGTCGATGGCCTGCCTTTCCAATGATGATGTGATCTTTCCAAGCACGTGAGCCGGACTACCAGCTGATCTTGAGAAATACGAGATAGGATGCGCATAGTGCTGAATCCTTTTAAAGTGCTTTTTTTTAAAGCTTTTATTGATGAAATTCCCTTAACCTGTGGGGGTCGCTTGTTGGTTCAAAGCCAAAACAAAAAAAAAAAACAAAAATAATTTAAAAATTTTTTAGAAAAAAAAAAAAGAAAACAAAAATAGTAAACAAAAAACATATGGTCTTATTTAGCCCTTGAACCCAATGCAGCTAATTAAAAATATCGATACGCTCAGCTGACCCCAATGGACATTCACCCCCCACCACAGCTGCTCCCCTTTTGGGAATTCACCCACCCACGTAAGCACCTGTCAAAAAGTGACAATCCCAAAAGATGCATTTCCTATCTGCCACCTGATTTCACTTTTATTCTGAATCTCGCTGCGGGCAGACCTGTGCATCTGTGGATAAAAATTATTAAACCAGTGACTTAACCTCGTGGGGGAGAAAATTAGTGTGTGATTTTTATAAGAATAGAGGTGAGAAAATATTAAGCTCCATGCCACTCCCTGCATTGGCTTAGTGTTTATTTTCCCGTTTAGCGGATTTTTTTCGCTGGATGACCCTCGATGCCCGTGGATTTGGAGGCACCACCTGGCCCAACCCCGGCATCCATCATAAGCACCAGCATCACCACCAAGCTGCAGGGATTATTTTTACGACCCGTCGCCGAAATTCCGCCGGCAACAGCAACCCCTCTGCCTGTGGAGTCTTGGATTTTTTTTTATGTATTTTTTTTATAAAAAAAAAAATTACAAATAACACGTAAATACATTATTAAATATCCCCGCGAGAGAGGACAAAAATCCAGCAATTTCAAATACCCTTCAAACTTCAAAATTCAAATTCAAAATTTCAATTTTCAAATCCTATAATTTACCAAATGAAAAAGAAGAAAAAAAAAGGAAAACCTAAAAATCCATAATTATCAATTTTTATATCATTTTCTGAAAAGTCTTGAATTATTATTTCTAAGCAATCCCATTTAAAAAAAAATTTACTTGTTAAGCCCCAAACCTGAATTATTATCTTTAATTATCTTTAATTAACTTTAAGTATCTTTAATTATTATTATCTTTACTATTGAATTGTTCTAAATACCACCACATTAATATTAATTATCATCGAAAATATCTTTTATGGTTAATGAAAACCACCTTATGTTAATTTATTTTATAAGAGATTTTCCTGAATTGTAACGTTAACTAAAATGAATTCATACTAGACCTTTTGTTTGGGCACCGGAAGTAATCTCGCCACCCATGCAGTTAAACAACAGTTAGCCACCTCAAACATCTTAGCCAAGGAACTCGTTTTTTTTTTCTTTACCCCCAACACAATGCTATTTAGGAATCCTTCTCCCAGGACCCTTCCTATTCGATCTACGACGATTCGCGTGACGACCATGTCCATACTGAAGGTACAAGAACCACTCCCACTTTCCCTGAGCACGGCTGGAGCCTGTTAGTAGATCGAAGTACCTTCAGGACAGGTGCCAAACCGTTACAGAATTATGGCGCCCAACATGGGGCAACGACGCGGCTTTAATTATCCTTTAAGGATATTCGAAAATATAAAGTTGCAATGCCCGATTTCCTTTAACCTTTTCTTACCCCGAATAGAATTTTTTTTTGATTTTTTTTTCTCTTCATTCAAAGTCAATTCTTAATTTCTTTTTTTGTTTGATTAGGTTTTTTTAATTGAGATTGTTCATGCTCCTAAGCTGGGAGTGTGTCCCTCTTCAAGGAAGTTAATCATACAAACTTCTATAGTATTTTTTTTGTGGAGATTTTGTTTTTTTTTTATTGAGATTGCTAAGTCTTCGCAAGTATGGAGTCTGTTCCTCTTCAAAAAAAAGCGAAACTCCAGTAGTAATTGTTTATTCCGGTTTTATTTTCATATTTCTACTTGAATTGAGATTTTTTTTGTTTTCGCAAGCTGGAAGCGGATTACTCTTCAAGGAAGAAATTCATTTAAATTTTATTAGAATCTTTTGGTCATTTTTGGATCGAGATGGTACAAGCTTTGGACGAACGGAGCTTTTCCCTCTCCAAATAAGACATTTGAAATTAAATAAATAATTTTAGTTCCTTGGCTAGGAAGAATAAAATAAAATAAATAGGCTTTTAACTAATGGCGAGAGTTCTGAAGGATAAGTCCCAATTCAAATTTATAAACAATAATTTGATAACGAAAATTGATAATTCACCTTTATTGATCAACAGTACCCATACATATATAATTTCTTTACTTAACAAAACATTTATTACCCCACTAAAATTATTAGGCAAATTTAAAGTAACAATTATAAACAATTATAATAATATAACAATTATAATAATCATTCAATATCATGGCGGTTAGGCGAAGTCTTGAAAATATCCCTGCATTGTCACAGCCTAGGGAATCTCATATTTGTACCATTTGCAATGAAGCTAATGAGGAAGCAGAATGGACTATAACCGCATGTAGGCATCAATTCCATTTGAGGTGTCTCACAACTTGGCTTGAAACCAACGCCACTTGTCCACTTTGCAGAAGGGCATGTAGTAGAAGCGAGTTAGAGAATCCTGAAGCAGGTGAAGCCCGACAGTTGATCGAGGTAGTGCCATCGACTGGCAATAATCCGCGTACAGGCACCATTCCGCGTACACGGCCTCATACCAGGCAGGGCTCTCGGAATAATCGAGTTGCCACCACCATTCCCAGGGTAACTCGGAATACCATGCAGAATCCCGAAAGGGCGAACCATACGCGAAGTTCTTCAGCTGGCAACGGCGTCTCAGAAGAGCGGGTACACCAAATAATAGCAGGGGCCTTAGAAAATCAGATGTCGAGCTTGGCAGCGTCAATCTCTAATCAAATTAGTGCCACCATGGCAAATTTAAATTTGGGTCCAAGTCGTGGAGGATCACGGGGCGAAATTCCACTCGAATGGGATAATGAGGTACCCAGTTTTGTGTCTAGGGGTAACCCACCTCGCGATAATTTCCGAGAAAACGTTCCGTCAAGAAATCGTTTAAGCAATCACTCAGTAGACAGACCAGATAGAGTATCTAGCGTAATTTCAAACTGGAACCTCAAATTTAGCGGATCCAATGGGGAAATCCCTATCGAGGATTTTATATATCGAGTGAATATTTTAACCACTCAGTGTCTAGATGGAAATTATGATTTGCTGTTTCAATTTGCAAACTTATTATTTACGGGTCCGGCATTGAAGTTTTATTGGCGAGTACATCGGTCTCCCGATCTCACAAATTGGTTTTGTTTGTGTGACCGACTAAAGGAAAGATATCAGGATCAACGATCAGATCGCGATATCAAAGAGTCTCTACGACGTCGGAAGCAGGGAAACACCGAAACCTTTGATGACTTCCTAGATTCGATGTTAGGGATCGCGGACGCGTTAAGAGATCCGTTGTCTGACTCCGAAATAACGGAAGAGGTCCGACATAATCTTAGGGCGGAATTGAAACACGAGTTGTTGCATGTTCCAACCCCAACCTTGGCGGCGTTGCGCACTGAATGCCACAGGCATGAAGAGTTCTTCAAAGGATTTTGTAATAGAGCCGTCCCGCGAACAAATACTCGACCTTCGCTTAACGAAATTCAATTCATTAACCAGACGGAGGAAGATTTTGATGGCGACCAGGAATCAAATGAAGTTTGTGCCATTCGTTCGACGGACAAAATCAAATGTTGGAACTGTGACGAAATAGGACATCGTTATCAAGATTGTTTAAAAACTCGTCGCATATTTTGTTATGGGTGTGGGTCGATTAACACCTATAAGCCCAATTGTTCGAAATGTCATCCCGGGTCGGAAAACCGATCTCGGGATATTCGCCAAAACCATTAAGCGAATATCCTTTTCAAATCTCGGAACCAATCAAATCAGAACTCGATGAAGACGAACTTAACGTAAACCATATCAAATTTACTCCCTATCATAGACGTTTAGACAAACCACTATCGGACGGTGAAAATATGGACAGTTTAACAGCCTCAAGAGTTAAAAGTCGTAGCGCTGAGCGCATTCAAAATTATTTTAGAAACGTTCGGGAGCTAAAGAAAGTCGTAATTTCATCACTCTTACACAAGCATAACGACATTCGTCCATTTTCACAAATACAAATATTAGGTCAACCATATTTAGCTCTGCTGGATAGCGGAGCCAACAAAAGTGTAATAGGTGGTGCTTTAGCGAAACGCATACTGGCGGAGAAAAATAATTTTGAGTCCCGAAAGGGGATGGTAAAAACCGCCGATGGGCAAATGCAGAATATCGCTGGAGTGATCACCGTATCATTGACTTTTAACACCAAGCATGACAGCATAGAGTTTCTAATAGTACCGTCAATAAATCAGGATGTTATTTGCGGCATGGATTTCTGGAAGAAATTCGGAATTTCCTTATCTTTAGTGGGCAATATAAGTGAGATAAACCAAACGGAAGGCGAAACGGAAAAAGACCAAATTCATCTTTCTCCTTCGGAGAAGCGTCGTTTAAAATCGATAATAAATTCTATTCCGTCCTTTGAGGTAGACGGGTTAGGGAAAACTTCTCTAGTAGAACATTCTATCGACACAGGGGAGGCCAAACCTATCAAACAGAGATTTTATCCTTTATCCCCTGCCAGGGAAAAACTTTTATGTGAAGAAATTGATAGAATGATCGCACAAGATGTAATTGAAGAAGCACCTTCATCAGCGTGGTCATCACCAGTAACGCTGTTAGTAAAACCAAACAAGGTTCGATTCTGTCTAGACGCAAGGAAACTAAATTCAGTCACCATAAAAGATGCTTATCCAATGCCTATGTTAGAAGGGTTGTTGAGTCAATTGCCACCCGTGCACTGTATTTCGAAAATTGATCTCAAAGATGCCTTTTGGCAAATCGAGTTAGATTCTCAATCAAGGGCGAAAACAGCGTTCACAGTCCCCAATCGACCGTTGTATCAATTCAAACGTATGCCATTTGGATTGTTCAATGCGCCGCAGACTCTCTGTCGACTAATGGATATGGTGATTTGATATAATATGAAATCTCATGTTCTAGTTTACCTTGACGATTTATTAGTTCTATCTTCAACATTTGAGGATCATCTGAAACACTTAGCCGAAGTAGCTGTCCAACTTCGAAAGGCGGGGTTGACCATAAATGTCGCGAAAAGTCAATTTGGCATGAAACAAGTACAGTACTTGGTTTCATAGTAGGAGAAGGAACGTTGCAAACCAACACTGAGAAGGTTAGAGCAGTAGCCGAATTTCCCGTTCCCAGTACTCAAAAACAGCTAAGGCGGTTTTTGGGAATGACTGGTTGGTACCAGCGGTTCTTATCCCAATACTCCACCGTAATATTTCCACTAACGGAGCTCTTAGGAAAGAAGGCGTTCAAATGGAATGAGCAAGCTCAATCCGCATTTGAAGAAATAAAAAGGAGACTATGTTCAGCACCTCTATTAATGCACTCCAACTATGAAAAGCCTTTCATTGTCCAATGTGACGCATCTTTTCATGGAGTGGGAGCGGTACTCGCTCAGTTAGATGACAACAACGTAGAAAGACCCATTGCCTACATGTCAAAGAAATTAAACAAGGCTCAGCGTAATTATACCGTAACCGAAATAGAGTGTTTGGCTGTTGTTTTGGCAGTTTTGAAGTTTCGAATGTACATCGAAGGGCATCCTTTCAAAATTGTTACGGATCATGCCAGTTTACGGTGGTTAATGAAACAGACCGATCTTAGTGGTAGATTGGCCCGATGGGCACTCAAATTACAACGATACACCTTTCAAATTGAACATCGAAAGGGATCGCAGAATATAGTTCCCGATGCGCTTTCTCGTTCTTTGGAAGAACCGGATGCGGTAAATGCTATTGAGGTAGAGCTTTCACCAACAATTGACTTAACGTCAAGTGCCTTTCAATCCAAAGAATACACGACACTAAAAGACAAGTTTATCGAAGCCGGATTACCCGATTTCCAGGTTATCGACAATTTCCTTTACCATCGAAATTGCTTTTCCACAACTGGAAATAGAGATGAGGTTTGGAAATTGTACGTTCCAACCGCCCTGCGAGAGGATGTTATCCGCTCTAGTCATGATCAGCCTTCTTCGGCACATGGGGGCGTAGCCAAATGTTTGGAACGTATCCGAAGAAATTTCTTTTGGCCAGGATTGGCTTCAGACGTTCGGCAATATATTGAAAAATGTGAATTGTGTAGGACGTCAAAGTATCCAAATCATAGCCAAAGACCACCTATGGGAAGCCAGATCATCAGTGAACGACCTTTTCAAAGATTGTATATTGATTTTACAGGGCCTTTTCCACGATCGAAAAAAGGCAATATAGGTATTTTCATCATTCTTGATCACTTCTCCAAGTTTGCTTTTCTAAAGCCTGTTCGGAAGTTTTCGTCCCAGATCATTATCGACTTCTTAAGGGATGAGATCTTTGCGTGTTTCGGAGTTCCCGAATCCATTGTAAGTGACAATGGATCGCAATTCAAAAGTCATGAGTTTGCAGCCTTTCTTACTAAGTATGGTATTAAGCATATCTGCACTGCATCGTACGCCCCTCAAGCTAATGCCGCCGAACGAGTTAATCGCTCCATTAACGCAGCGCTCCGAACCTATGTACGTCATAATCAGAGAGAGTGGGATATCATCCTGCCCAGTATAAACTGCGCGTTGAGAAACTCCATACATCAATCAGTCGGAGCTGATCCTTACCGTATTGTGTTTGGTCAGTACATGATAACGCATGGAAAGGATTACACGTTGCTTAGGAAGTTAGATCTGTTAAATAGTGGAGCAGGACATATAGAAAGAGAAGACGAATTTACAAACATTCGTGATGATATTGGGAAATACTTAAAAAGGGCATTCTCGAAAAATAGAAGGACGTACGATCTGAGAGCAAGACCAAAATCGTTTGAAGTAGGGGAAGAGGTTATTAAACGAAATTTTCAGCTTAGTAATTTGGCATCAAATTTTAATGCTAAATTGGGGCCAATCGGCATCAAAGCCAGGATAAAACAGAAAGTTGGCTCTGCCATTTATAGATTGGAAGACCTTAAGAGGAAGGAGCTAGGCAATTTTCACGCTAAGGATATCTGGAAGGCCTAATTCCAACTCGCCGACCTTTTTCAGCTTTTATTTAGGCATGAATACCAAAATTAAACCTGTGATGTGGGGGTCGCTTGTTGGTTCAAAGCCAAAACAAAAAAAAAAACAAAAATAATTTAAAAATTTTTTAGAAAAAAAAAAAAGAAAACAAAAATAGTAAACAAAAAACATATGGTCTTATTTAGCCCTTGAACCCAATGCAGCTAATTAAAAATATCGATACGCTCAGCTGACCCCAATGGACATTCACCCCCCACCACAGCTGCTCCCCTTTTGGGAATTCACCCACCCACGTAAGCACCTGTCAAAAAGTGACAATCCCAAAAGATGCATTTCCTATCTGCCACCTGATTTCACTTTTATTCTGAATCTCGCTGCGGGCAGACCTGTGCATCTGTGGATAAAAATTATTAAACCAGTGACTTAACCTCGTGGGGGAGAAAATTAGTGTGTGATTTTTATAAGAATAGAGGTGAGAAAATATTAAGCTCCATGCCACTCCCTGCATTGGCTTAGTGTTTATTTTCCCGTTTAGCGGATTTTTTTCGCTGGATGACCCTCGATGCCCGTGGATTTGGAGGCACCACCTGGCCCAACCCCGGCATCCATCATAAGCACCAGCATCACCACCAAGCTGCAGGGATTATTTTTACGACCCGTCGCCGAAATTCCGCCGGCAACAGCAACCCCTCTGCCTGTGGAGTCTTGGATTTTTTTTATGTATTTTTTTTATAAAAAAAAAAATTACAAATAACACGTAAATACATTATTAAATATCCCCGCGAGAGAGGACAAAAATCCAGCAATTTCAAATACCCTTCAAACTTCAAAATTCAAATTCAAAATTTCAATTTTCAAATCCTATAATTTACCAAATGAAAAAGAAGAAAAAAAAAGGAAAACCTAAAAATCCATAATTATCAATTTTTATATCATTTTCTGAAAAGTCTTGAATTATTATTTCTAAGCAATCCCATTTAAAAAAAAATTTACTTGTTAAGCCCCAAACCTGAATTATTATCTTTAATTATCTTTAATTAACTTTAAGTATCTTTAATTATTATTATCTTTACTATTGAATTGTTCTAAATACCACCACATTAATATTAATTATCATCGAAAATATCTTTTATGGTTAATGAAAACCACCTTATGTTAATTTATTTTATAAGAGATTTTCCTGAATTATAACGTTAACTAAAATGAATTCATACTAGACCTTTTGTTTGGGCACCGGAAGTAATCTCGCCACCCATGCAGTTAAACAACAGTTAGCCACCTCAAACATCTTAGCCAAGGAACTCGTTTTTTTTTTCTTTACCCCCAACACAATGCTATTTAGAAATCCTTCTCCCAGGACCCTTCCTATTCGATCTACGACGATTCGCGTGACGACCATGTCCATACTGAAGGTACAATAATCACTCCCACTTTCCCTGAGCACGGCTGGAGCCTGTTAGTAGATCGAAGTACCTTCAGGACAGGTGACAAACCGTTACAAACCAATATGCGTGATGGCATACGCTTTTATTGATGAAATTCCCTTAACCAATATGGGTGATGGCGTACGAGCCAAACCAAGTGTTTGTATACAGCGTTCAGATACGTACGACAGTTCTGAACCCGTGTACAATAGGAGTCGGCATGTTACCAAATCTCCATTCGCGTTGCGTACGTTGACCATGGCCGTGGGCAAGGTACTCCTGTTCCATCCAGTTGATTGTTGTGAACTTGCAGTGCCTTGTGCATATACAATTGCTGCAGAACCTTCAGCTTGTGCGATGTGACTTGTAGTCACCGTTGAGTGTGCGCTAGGATCCTCCTGATCCTCACCAGTTTGAGCGGTTGTTCCAATAGCCTGTTGCGTGCGTTGCAGGTGCAACAGTGAATGATGCTGACAATGTCTGCACTTGAACGTGGATTTGCGTTTTCTGACCCCATGACCAGGATTCAGACAATTGTAGCATAGAGCGTTTTCCTTGGCAAACGAAAACCTCTGTCTTGCTGACATATACAAGAATTGTTGGCATCCATACAGACGATGCTCTGTAGAATGACTTTTGCTGCAGTTGTTTCAAGTACAACCAGCGAATGTGTGACCTTTCTTTTCTTGTCACCGATTGAGGCTGTAGTCGATTGTTTCACGCTTGCTGAGCTCCAGTTCCTCGCAACGCGCATCCAAAAATTTGAAGAATTCCTCCAGTTTGGGTGTGTCTGACTCCACACTGCGCTCGATCCACGTGCGTCGAGTGTCTGCATCCAGCTTCTCCAGTGTCATGTAGATGATCCAACAGCCTCATCCTGTTTCCTCTATGGCATCCAGACCACGCACTATTTCATTTGCGCCGTCTGACACCTTCCGCAATGTTGTTGTATCCGACCTTGTTGTTGTTGGCAGCTTCATAAACTGCTGTAAGCTGAATCCGTAATACCCAAATGTCGTACCAGATTCGGAGCCTCGTCGATCAGAAGAGATTTCAAATGATGAAATTTTTGCGTATTTGTTAAATTCGCCTTGTTGTGATTTGTGCTCTCGCAAATATCTTTGAAAGCTGGCCACTCTGAATAATTGCCAGTAAACCGTTTAATTTTAATCTTAGGCAATACGTTCTAAGCTGATGCCCCTGAGCATTACCTTCGACGCGATGAGGTCTCCTCCTTTAGGTCTCGACTTATTTGCAGTGGCTCGATTTGCCGCCAACTGCTCGAAGAGTTGTTGTTGTTGTAGCAAACTTATTATTGCGTCGTTATTATCAGCACGCCGCTGCCGTTTTCACTGTTCACAATTGATGGTCTAGGTCTTGTACCTACCAACTCCGAAAGTAATGCATGTGCCCTTAGATATTTTTTCTCGTAGAATATGGTGTCATTCTCTGGGGTACATAGCCATCTACTTCGTCTAGCATAGCTATTTCATCACCAAATCGATTGAAGTTTTTTTTTATATTGTTGAGATGCTGCAGACGCGAAGACACCTCTGCCTGTGTGGCGTTCGCTTGCTGCGAGTCCTCAGCCAAGCTAAGCTCCGTGTGACATTGGCCTTGAGTCTTGCGCGTCCTTTTGTCAATGCTTTAATTGCTCCATGCCAAGAAATAATTACAATGAGAATCAATGCACAGAAAACTACAAAAACACATTTGGTTGCGAAGGACCAAGCATTGATTTTAAACGAAGAAGCGATTGAGGAGTGGACTGTAGACTTTATTTTTCTTGTCACTTTTGCTGTCTAATTGATACTAAAGTCATTTGTGGAACATAAACATATCTGTAGAGTAGACGAAATATGAAGATGACAATATGGGCTATGTTTTAAACTAAGTATCGATAGTTCCTAAACAGCTGTAGTACTGCAAATGTAGCTTAGTAGCGTACTTGGATCCGGCGTCACGCCAACTTACTGAGATTGGATGAATAGAACTCTTGTCCGCAGCTGCACAGTGGGTCTTTCAGATGGAGCCACTGATCCGGAGTTCCGAGAAGAAATGCAGGACAATAATATCACAGGTTATCATTAATCAACTGCGTGGAATGAGCACCACACGACTGTATGTCTGCCGGGTTCAAAGACATAGGAACCTACCGCCACTCCATCGTTCTAGACAACTTCTGGATTGTCGAAACTCTTTTAGCGACATAAAAGCGAGCGGGCTCTTCTCGAATCCAGGACAGCGCCACAAAAGCTATCCCTATTATCTAGGGTATTCATGGTGAAGGACTGAAGAGCTTGAGGAAGGCCTCCATCCCAGGACATTTTCCCATGGCATAGCTTCTGGAGAAAGATCTTTTCCTTCGTAATAACAGGACCGACAAGTTATCAAAGAAAGTACGATGAGCTCTTCACAACGTGCTTGCGGACAGTGGCCACGAAAAACCTTCTCTCTACTGCCCCCACAAACACAACCTATCCATGTCGGGTTTATAAGATTTTTGATATAAGCAATAAGCCCTTTTGATAACTGCTGAATTAAACAACTTCAAATTCAAGTTAAATATTTATTAGTGGGTCAGTTAACCCGAAAATAAACGCAGCGGACTTCCAAAACAAACAAAAGATGAACAAAGATCATTAGCGCAGAAACTCCACCAAAGCTCGAAAAGCACAGAGAGGCACGATTAAATTATGATAAGAAGCCGTTACAGGTAAGCATATAGTGATTATATTAAATTCTTGGCCCAACATCCTTCTCCCATTAAAGGCGATGAGAGTCCGTAATGTGGGACGCTACAACAGCCACAATTTTCACAGAATACGTGCTAAGTGGGCCTTCAATAACAATTCTGGAAGGGGAAGCAGTCACACCATTTCAATAGTTATTCTGCGGGTTGCGTAGCTCTAGGAATCGTTAAGGGTCTCAAAAGAGCAATTTTGTCATTTAATTTTTGAAACAAGTGCATGAGGGCCGAAACGTTGATTACTCGTCATTTTACATTATTCAGTATAGGACACTCCAGCCTCCTCTCCAGCATAGGATGCCGACGATTTCCTTAATAGTCCACCGCGTCAAGGAACCCTCCAGCCAAATCGCGTATTCTTAGCCATGACCTAACTAGATTTAGCTGAATATATCAAACTGAATAGGTCAAAGATTAGGCTGTCTTCAATCAGCATTTCCACACGCTGCGTTCTGTGGAAGTTGGGGTTAGGCAGATCCATTTTGCCAGGACGATATGACAGGAACCGGAATCCAAAAACACCCGGCAAGGCAGGAAGGCTCCTGATCGACTACGAACGATTACATTGGCGGTTGGCAGAAGCCATAGCTCAGAATCGCTATTCTCGGTTACGACGTGACTCATTGAACGGAATGGTGGGTTCGCAGCGGAAAGTGCATTGCTGAGACCGGAGACTCATACGGGTGGAGCATTGGTAGAACTGAAAAACTTTGCACGATGGTTCAAATGGAAATAATGACGACGACTGCTCGTTGGGCAGCTGGAAGCTAAGCATCCACGAGTGAAATGGACATCCGCCATTTTTTCTTCAAGAATCGAGCTATAGACTCCCACGATGGAAGGCTGTCCTCCTTGACAAGAAATTAGCCACCTGAGTTTCTCCATTTTGGTTAGGTGGAGATGGTTGTCAATGGTGGTTTTGAACAGGAACTCGGTGTAACCGCCGCTGAATTTTGGCATCGGCAATGGGAGCAAGGAGGAAGCAGGCTTGTATGAAAATGGTGCAATGTCAGCACCCCCATTGAGAAGTATAGAGTGTGCAGCAAGCCTCATGGAGCGCTTGGCAACCTTTAGCATTATGTCGACATGCACGTCCGTGGCCAGCTGAGAAAACCTCCAGTACAAATCACTCCCGATTTCGCTTTAATTCAGCTCCTTCAACTCCCCCTTCAGCATGGTTAACTGATCGCACAGGCGGTACTCCACTGACTCGAGGGTCATAATGGTCGAGTCTTCGGTCTGCATCGCAGCCCTAACCTTCTGGTGCAGGAACTCCATTTCCTGGTCTCCTCTGCTCATCTCCGCAGCATCCTTTCCTTGCTTGCGAAAGTAGATCCACTAGCGCCAATCCACTCCAGAATCCGTTGCGTAAGTTATCGTGCAAGCTGCAAGATAATGGTAGCAAAAGCAACAAATTTTCCATTGCACTTCAATGACCACAAAATCAAGCCGTGCGCGATCACGTCGGGAACCAAATATAACGCTATCAGCTATTTGATTTACAATTTTAATATGATTTATAATTCGCTATCAGCCGAATTAAACAAATTTAAATTTTATTAAAATATTTATTAGTGGTTTGATTTATTGCCAAAAATATCGCAGCTCCACCAAATCTCTCAAAAGTGCATGCGCTACAAATAACAACAAGGTGCATGCGAAACTGGGAGACAGACAGACCAGAATAAATGCAGATAACAACCCGCTGCAGGTAATCATATTATGATTATTTTAAATGGTTGTGTTGCTGCCGGCCTGGCCTAGCAACAATCAATCAAAATAAATAAATAATTCTGGGGCCAAATTAATAGTTTTATACTTTATTTTTTTTACTTAGTTCATTAGATCCAATAGTCTATTAGAATATTAATAGAATACTAATAGAATATTAATATGTATTCATTATTGGGAAGAGGCTGTGTCGCCTGGGATACTAAGATGCAGTCTAGGCAAACTTTTACAAATTTCTCAGTGTCCCTTTTAATTTGGGACCACCATAACTTAGATCGTAGTCGTCGCTTCATTGCCGATTCACTAGGGGGACCTTCATGGGCTAGAACCAATACCGGCCGCCTTAGTGCCGTGGGAATGACGTTGCTTACTATTCTTATCATGATGGTTCTAATGTTTGACAATTCAAGAAGAAATAGGAACCGTGTATTAGAAGTTGCATGCGCCCATGAACCCTATTGAAGGTACATCATTGCGAAATCGATTATGTCGTCGAAATAGTTGTAACACGACAGCAAGAGCTCTTCGAGTCGTCGTTGAAAAATTTCTGGAGCTGCGTTTATGCCAAACATCAATATTTTGTATCTGAACAATCCTCGATGTTATTATGACTAGTTATGACTATTTACTTGACTCCTCTAGTCCCAATTGATGGTATGCGTCTTTCAGATCCAACCGTGAAAAGAAGTTTGTATCCTTCAACCTGGTCATGAAAGCTTCGAAAATAGCTAACGTGAAAGATCCCTTTGAAAGATTCCCTTTGGTTCCCGTCCTAAATCCTCGGCAAATTCCTGCGTTTTACGTTTCCAATGCTCTTTCCATCGTACGATTATGGACATATGGACTTGTCAAAACGGTTCGGCATTTCCGGCTAAAATGGCCCGGACGGGATGCATAGACGGGCATCGATTGCATTTACTTAGACGGTCGGGGCATGCCAGGCCTTATAACTAGATCGCCAAAATCTACCACAATCGCTATTGTTAGATAGTCGCGTTTTCCAGTTTGAGATTTTATTAATAGTCTCTGGACTATTACGGCTTCGATAGCATTAGCTGGGACTGCTTACTGACCTCTTCGACCTGACACGCTTCGATGACTTCGCCCAACGTATGTTCCTTTTCTAACAGCTCAACCTTTTTCTTTTAGTTCCGAGCTAGCCCAAGTATCAATAACTTTATTCTTCATAATTTTTTCCTCCGTTTCCGCTTTAGTTGAACCGAAACTACATTTCGGGCTTTGTTGTCGCAGCCGTAAGATAAACTTGCCCAAATCGTCTCCTTCGTTAGGTGATATTTTTCTAAAAAAGTGTCGCTCAAACAGCGAATTTTGTTTTGGTGAGAAATCTTTTGTCAATTTATTGACTAGTAGCAACAATATCATTATCCTCATCTTCATCATATGCAACCGTTTATAATTGTATGCCACCTAAATCAACTAAGCAACGTCGTTTTCTTTCTGTATTTTAAAAGCTCGAAGCCAGGTTTCCCGGAAATGGCACAACCTTGGTATTTTTGAATATACTTGGGTCTGTTTCCTACATTGCTAGGGGCTAGATGCTAGGGGCAGTTTCCAACATTTTTGAAGGAGGAGTGAAGGAGACATCTCAAACCCTATAAAGTATATATATTCTTGATCAGGATCACCTCCTGAGTCAATAGAAGCATGTCCGTCTGTCCTTCTGACCGTCTTCTGTCTGTCTGTTTCTACGCAAACGAGTCTCACAGTTTTAAAGCAATTTAGTTTAAACTTTGCACACGTCCTTCTTTTGTTTGCGAACATGCTTATATCGACTCATGCGGTGATCCTGATCAAGAACGTATATTCTTTATAGGATCGGAGATTTCTCCTTCACTGCGTTGCACACTTTTGACCAAAATTATAATACCCTCTGCAAGGGTATAAAGATACTTGGCCTCGGTACAGACTCAAGTGGCTTTAGCCCCTGTAAAATCCGATTTACAACTGTATAACCACCATCGCCGCAAAAAATGTGCTCCAACTATTTGAAACAGCCGGCTTTTAATCCAAATACCAAAGTGCAAAAATAAACTACAATAAATTATATAGTCTAAAAGGTATAGTCTAAACAAACATAGGTTCCATCCGTGGTACGTGTACAGAGAGAAGAAATTTATCATAATTTTCCATAAATACAATTATGTAGACATTGGAACGGCCGGGATGGGTCGACTATTTCCTATAGCTGCCATATAAATGATTGATCGGAAATGCCATAACTTTGGTGTTTTTTAACTTAGAGGATTGGAACTTTTTACACATGTTATATTATTAGGTCAAAATATCTTATGTACAAAATTTCATAAGGATCGGCCGACCATATCCTAAAGCTTTCATAGAACGAACAGAATCGGAATAACTTTAGTGTTTTTTAAGTAAGAAAGATGGGATTTGGTACAGATTTCATTTTGGGCAAAGTTATCTGATTTGCCAAACTTCATAAGGATCGGCCGAGTATATCCTATAGCAGTCATATAGCTGAACGATCAGAAATGACACTATCTTGCTATTTTCTTGCATCATTTTTAATTTGGTGGTAAAATTCTCATAAGGATCGGACACCAAAGTTATGGCGTTTTCGATCAATCAGTTATATGACAGCTATAGGATATAGTCGACGGATCCCGGACGTTCCGACTTGTATACCGCCTGCAAACAAAAGAAGGATGTGTTTTAAGTTTCAATTCGATAGCTTTAAAACTGAGAGACTAGTTTGCGTAGAAACCGACAGACAGACGGACATGCTTATATCGACTCAGGAGGTGATCCTGTTCAAGAATATATATACTTCATAGGGTCGGAGAAGTCTCCTTCACTGCGTTTCACACTTTTGACCAAAATTATAATACCTGTTCATCCGAAGAGCGTTATGCGGCAACTACGTCAAACTTTAACTCGCGAGAGGACCCGGAGTCGTAGTCAAAGAACGTAAATAGTCTGACTAAGTTAACCTGGATTCTGCAAGGGACTGCTCGGGTTGACCAGGCGCTTGCTGTGATCAGGCTGGAGTTGATGTGGGGTGCTTGAAGTCCTGGGCTGGTTTTCCTCAAGTACCGGTGGTATGGTGGTTCGGCTGATTGCTTATCGGCCGGTCCTACTGGCGGTCCATTTTACGGGAGCAACACTCGAAGTAGTTAGGTAATGCGGGGTCTCCTTGTGGTCCGTTTCACGGGAGCAACACTTGAAGTAGACTGGTATGCCGCGGATTCTACTTGTGGTCCGTTTACACAGGAGCCACTCAAAGTAGATTCGATGATTAGAGTTCTACTGGTGGTCCGTTTACACTGGAGCCAGTTGTATACCGTTTTACACAAGATCAATCGAAGTAGGTTGATTTTAAGTGCCGTGGTTCAGACACTGAGTAACGAGACGATTCACTCTGATTTCGCAACTGTCTTTATTTCAGAAGAACAACTCTTATATAAAATGCTAAATTATACATCATTTAATCTAAGAAAGGTCAATGTTATGGACGTGCTAAAACTAATGTTAATGCCAGGGTCACCCATCTCTGAATCTGCTGACTCAGATTGTTTGTTCATGTACTGCTTTCCACACGCATTTTGGCTTAGCTGGCTGGTTTTTGCTTGCTTCAGTCAGTCGGTCATTCTTTCCGCTGATAATGCTGATTCTGCTTGGGTTTGTATATTGCAACATGCTGATGCATATTGATTGGATCAAATTACTAAATGTGCATACAGGGTAGTAGATTTTGGCACTAGGTGCCAACAATACCCTCTGAAAGGGTAAAATAACAACAACACCGCATTGATCGTCCAAAAAAAATCAAATGAAATCAAAAACGGGGCCGAGTGTGTTTTCCATAAAATGTTAATAAATGATCGAATATACTATTTAATTGAAAGGGAAATGACGTCTACTTCAGTTGCTGCGCTGTTTAATAGTGACTTATAATAATTTGGGGTTCTTACACTTGCACACCCAAGCACACCCAAGTTGGCATTTTGGCCGGATAATCCTGCACCGGCACCAAGTTGTTTGCAGGCAGTATATAAGTCGGAATGGCCGGGATCAGTCGGCTATATCCTATAGCTGCCATATAACTGATTGATCAGAAATGCCATAACTTTGGTGTTTTATAAGTTAAAACAAGAAAGGAAAGCTAACTTCGGGCGGAGCCGAAGTTTATATACCCTTGTTAACGGGGTATATACCCTTGTATATACGCAGTTAAGGTTGTTCCATTTTCGATCGTTTAGATATATGGCGTCCATAGGATATAGTCCGTCGATCCTTATTAAATTTAGCAGATCGGATTATATTGCCCAAAATGGAATCCCATCATTCTAGCTTAAAAAAAAACCAAGGTTATGCCAATTCCAATGAATCAGTTATATGGCAGCTATAGGACATAGTCGACCGAACCCGTTCCGACTCATATACTAACTGCAGGGAAAATAAGGATGTGTGGAAAGTTTCAACTCGATAGCTCTCAAACTGAGAGACGGGCATGCTTATATCGACTCAGGCGGTGATCCTGATCAAGAATATATATACTTTATATACTTTATAGGGTCGGAGATGTCTCCTTCACTGCGTTGTACACTTTTGACCAAAATTATAACATCCTCTGCAAGGGTATAAAGATACTTGGACTTGGTACAGATTCCAGTGGAATTATACCCTGTATAATCCGATTCACAACTTTATAACCACCATCGCGTCAAAAAATGTGGTCGAACTATTTGAAACAGCCGGCTTTTAATCCAAATACCCAAGTGCAAAAATAAAGTAGAATGAATTATATATTCTAAAAACACAGGCCGACAATTTCCAAAACAAACATAGGTTCCATCCGCGGTACGTGTACAGAGAGAAGAAATTTATCATTATTTTCCATATATACAATTATGTAGACATTGTAATAGCGTTGACCATCATTGTTTTTAGTAAATATCGTTTTTGTAATGTGTGTCTACCTAGTAAAATTAAAAAATGGCATACAGCAGCTTCCATATCGATGAAATACTTATTCTACGTAGAAATCTCCGAATTTATACATTTATTTTTCTGCTTTTGTGAATATTCCCCAAACATAGGTATTTAAATTATATTTTCGCCAATTAAATAGGAGTTTTTAATCTCATTTATACAAAATTTGTAAAGATTAACTGAACTTTTTGTAGGTTTCTGGACTTAGCCTGAGTCGATATAAGCATGTCCGGCTGTCCGTCTGTCTGTTTCTACGCAAACTAGTCTCTCAGTTTTAGAGTTATAATTGAAAGGGAAACGACGTCTACTTCAGTTGCTGCGCTGTTTAATAGTGACTTATAATAATTTGGGGTTCTTATACTTATACACCCAAGCACATCAAAGTTGGCATTTTTGCCGGATACTCCTGCACCTGCACCGAGTTGTTAACAACATTTATTTGACTATTATTTTGAGAAATAGAACTGGATGTTTTGTGGCGTCAAAGTTTCAGGATTAACCATTTTTTGTGCAAAAATGTTTTAAATTTTTTCAAAAGTACAATTTTTTAATTTTACTATTAGTTATTACGGATTTTACAATGCCATCTTCTCATTGTGGGAGAATTGAGAACAAAATTTTGCTGTCGGTCATTCATGAATGTTCTGAATACATCAATTAAACAATCGGCAGGCCGTGGCAAACTATGATACGGCAAAAATTTTATTTATTCCTTGATATTACATCCTATTCATGAGATTTTTTTATTTGATTTTATTATTAAAATAAGAAAAATTTGATGGTATTTATTTTAAGGCTTTCCAAACAACATTGATGCACAAGGACCAACATTCTTTATTGAACCACCGGGCAATAATGAATTTATTAATTCTGCAGGATTAATAATAGACTGCATGGCACGCGGGAACCCACAGCCAAATATTCAATGGTTAAACCTTAAGAATAATCCAGTGTTACCAATTTCTAAGGTATGAATTAAAATTTTTTTGTATATATCCTATATATTAGGTAAGTTAATTTAAAAGAATATAATTAATGATCGTCCGTAAAATGTTATGCGGCCACTATCGTCGAACTTGGACTCGCAGGAATAACGGTAGGCCCCGGAGTCGTATTCAAAACCAATTGACCGCCCTGTGTTATGTACTCGCAGAGGCATCATGTTGGAAAGTGAGCGGGTTGAAAGCTGAGGTCCTGATACAGATGGCTGGCCTGTGGTGAGTGTAGATAGTGTATCGGTTAAATGATCCTGCTGGTGGTCCTTGTGGTGGGAGCTGCAGCCCGCGGAGGCTAGTTGGGTTAGGGACCCTGCTGGTTTTCCTTTACTGCAGTTATGGGTACTGAGCAAGAACCTTGATCGGTTGGAGTTCGAGACTGCCTTTATGCAGGGGAATCGCTGGAGTCAATGGAGAAGCGTTTTCGCGCTTCAAGAAGAGTTGGAGGAGATTAATTTCAGCGAGATCGGGAGTGATTTGTATTGGAGATTCTCGTAGCTGGCGACTGATGCGCAGGTGGACATTCAGATGGAGGTTACCAAGCGCTCCATGAGAATCGCTGCCCACTCCACATTTTTAGACGGTACCAGTGTATTACCAATGTTACACAAGCTAGCCCCTCCTTACCACCACGGTGGCTCATTTCATGCCTGCGGGAGTCAGTCTTGGATACGGTGAGAGCGCTGGAAATTACGGACGCGAACTACCATGTATCGCAATCGTTTTAGTAATCAGCGTTTTCAGTCTCACATAAATGAGATCCTGCAGCTTCGGGTGCTACTTTGCGGGATTTATCGAACCGGTGCAATGGGCATATGGGCAACGGGCTCTCATGAGTTCCGGATCCGGCTGCCGAGATCCAAGGATGCTTACTTATCCAGATTGTCCTTTAGAAGTTGGATCCTGTCACAAAAGACAAGTGGGAAGACACTCTTGCCGGAAACAACCATAGCCTTCCATCTTGGGAGTCCATGGCACGATTCTTAGAGCAAAGGGGCCAGACTCTCGAAAGCGTTGAATTTTGCTTGACTGCGTATCCACCAGCTAACCAAGTGGATCGAGGTATATCGTCCAATAACCGATCTTCGGGCATGGTTATTTTCGCCAGTCCATTCATATTTATGTATATTTATAAACAAATTTTTATACCCTTCCACGGGGTATTATAATTTTGGTCAAAAGTGTTCAACGCAGTGAAGGAGACATCTCCGACCCTATAAAGAATACAAATTCTTAATCAGGATCTCCTCCCGAGTGGATATAAGCATGTCCGTCTGTCGTTCTATCTGTCTGTCTGTCTCTCTGTTTCTACGAAAACTAATCTCTCAGTTTTAAAGGTATCGAGTTGAAACTTTAAACACATCCTTTTTTTGTTTGCAGGCAGTATATAAGTCTTAACGGCCGGGATCAGTCGACTATATCTTATAGCTGCCATATAACTGATTGATCGGAAATGCCATAACTTGGGTTTTTTTTTAAGTTAGAGGGTTGGCGCGTTCTACATTTGTTCAGAGCTTGCAAATAACTGTTAACAGCTTTTTGCACTTAGTTTTATATCAGAACTGAACCGAAAAAATCAAAGTGTTGGCACCTAGTGCCTTCTAACCTAGCCTACTAACAATTAGTAATCTGATCTAATCAAACTATTGGCTGATCACTAAACTATTGGCACCCCTAGTAATAATTAACAATAAGCGTGAAATAACATCCAACCTAATAACCCAGGACTGGTAGACGGCGCCAGAAGCGGAAATCAGCAGTATCAGCGGGAATTATGACCGACTGACCGAAGCAAGCAAAATCAGCTAGCTAAGCCGAAATGCATGAACAAGCAATCTGAGTCAGCAGACCCAGAGGTGGGTGACATTGGCATTAACATTGGCGGAACACGTCCATAACCTTGACCTTCCCTACCCTTAGTTTATGTATGTTTTAGCATCTTATATAAGAATTGATCTTCTGAAATAAAGATAGTTGCGAATTAAGAGTGAATCGCCTCGTTACTCAGTGTTAGATTACGGCACTTCAAATTAACCTACTTCGAGTGTTGCTCCTGTGTAAAACGGACATTAAGTTGGACTCTCTTAAATCTATCTACTTCAAGTGACTCTTGTATAAACGGACCACAAGTAGAACTTTTGGTATCTAACCTACGTCGAGTGTTGCTAATAAGAAGCCATCCAAGGGCTAATAAGAAACTTTACTAAGGACTCCGCAGAGCGGAAACTCAAGGAAGGATACTTCGAGGAGAGACTCAAACAGCTCACTCACTGTTTGTGAAAAATATCAAGCCATATTTTCGGATGGAATCCCATCAGGGGATGGGAGATGGTCTGGGCTTAGAACAATCACCGACCTTCACGCTCTGATTCAAGATTCATCACACAATGCTGCATTATAGTATAACAAACTGTTTTGCTACTTTTTGCTCGCAACAAATGCCGCGGTTAGCTCACAAAGTATGGGGGATCGTTCCACCGAATTTATATATTCGACATGATTGCCCGAGCCCAAAAATAACACAGGGTGCTTCGTTTAATAAATATCCCCTTTCATTTTGATAAAGTTACAAAAGTTTGAATCTCACCGGCTGCTTGGCTCAGCCGATCGACCGCTCGTCCTCCCGTCGATCCCCGATCACCGCTCCGGGTTGGACCGTCGGTATCCTTGGCTCACTGGGAATGCCCCTTCGCCGTGGCCGGCACCTAATCCGTGTTAGCAGACCGATAGGCTCACCTTCCAGGCATACGCCGGGCAGGATGCGCTCCTCGGTGCTGGGTGGCCGGATCAGGGCACGAAGGGCCTACCTACCCCGCAGGACACTCACCCGGTTGCATACGCCACTCGCCTCCAAACACCTGCGTGCATACGCTCCGCAGGATCTATGGCAGAGCAAAGACTTTGCGTCACGCCTCCTTTAACTCCAGGTGATACGCTGTGTGATACGCTGGCGCCCCAGTGACTGGATCAGGATTCTATTGACTTTCCCGGGGTGTCCCTGCTTGGTTTCACTGTTGGGCTTGAGTTCCCGAGCTGGCTACCCCTCGCTTTACAGGATCACACCGGGTCTGAACGGTCAGGAATCGACCAGGCGAACGCCAGGCCGATCCGTCGCTATCGCTATGACACCAGGATACCGGTCGTGTAACCGGGAATAATCCAAGCCTTCTCGTTTTACCCTAGGGCTTCAGTTCCACCGCGGAACCGTGATCCTTTTTCCACTTGCTCCTGATTTCTACTGTTCGGCTGATTCGCGTACCGCCGCCGCACTTACCCACAGGGGGTCCTTAAGCTAATGATCGCAGATCCTAGCGCACTCGCTTTAAATCCCGCACTTGAGACTGTCCCATTTACCCACGGGGGGTCCTTCAGCCTATACTCCTAATTCCTCCAACTTTCCCGCTTGAATGTCAAACTTACCCACGGGGGGTCTTCCAGCTTCCCTAGAAGACTCGGTCCCGATTTGCTCCAGGGGCCCCCTTATATAGTACCTGAGGCGCCCGTTAATCCTTGCAAATCTCTCTTCCTGCCGATAATCCTTCGCTCCTCTGCTCTCGCCGTTAACTTTCTCCAATTCCCTCCGCCTTTCTATCAGCGGGCTTTTTTTATTTCTGCTCCTGGGGGTGCGGGGTGGGTGGCATCGCCGGCTGCCACTTCCGGCTTGGCCACTCCCGTGGGCCCGCCATCCTCCTGATCCTCGCGTCCAGCGACTCCTTCATGGCCCACCGAATCCGCCGGGTGGCCCTGCTCGGCCCTGCTCTGCGAAAAAAAGTCCCGAAAAACGGCTTTTTTTAAATAAATAAAAATTGGAGGGTTCCAAAAATATAAAAAAAATATTTTTGAGTTCTCTTCGATCAGATTAACAACCTACATTATCTCGTTCCCCAGGGGTTTTTCCCTGTCGCACCGTAATAAAACAATTCCACGAGCATAAAACAGTGCGAACATACCCGTTTCAGTTTTTGCGCGGTGTATTAACATACACTGCGTTTCACTTGAATAGCACATTTTTATATGCAATTTTAAATCTTGAAATCTTTTAACCAAAAAGAAAACTCACTATTTATAATGTAATCAATTTTAAAGATAAGAAAAGTAACAAACCCTAAATTAAATTAACAATTAATAAATGTTAACAAAAAAACTTAAAAACTTAAAAAATTCCACAACAATTTTGTTTCACTTGAATAGCACATCTTGTTGTACCCTTGCAGAGGGTATTATAATTTTGGTCAAAGTGTGCAACGCAGTGAAGGAGACATCTCCGACCCTATAAAGTATATATATTCTTGATCAGGATCACCTCCTGAGTCGATATAAGCATGTCCGTCTGTCCGTCTGTCTGTTTCTACGCAAACTAGTTTTTCAGTTTTAGAGCTATCGAGTTGAAACTTTGAACACATCCTTCTTTTATTTGCAGGTAGTATATAAGTCGTAACGGCCGGGATCGGTCGACTGTATCCTATAGCTGCCATATAACTGATTAATCGGAAATGAAATAACTTTGTTGTTTTTTAAGTTAGAGAGTTGGGACTTTCGACCGATTTTATATTTGGCCGAAGTATCTTATCTACAAAATTTCATAAGGATCGACCGACTATATCCTATAGCTGTCATAGAAGGATCGGCATTGGCATAACTTTGGTGTTTTTTAAGTTAGAAAGATGTGATTTGGTACAGATTCCATTTCGAGCAAAGTAATCTGAATTTCCAAATTTCAGCCGGATCGTCCGACTATATCCTATAGCTGTCATATAACTTAATGATCGGAATTGGCATAACTTTGTTGTTTTTAAGGCTAGAATGATGGGACTTGCTACGGGAATTTGGGAAATCTAATTCGATCTGCCAAGTTTCATAAAGATCGCACGATTATATCTATAACTGAACGATCGGAAAAGACACAACTTTTTAAATTTTTAAGTTATAACGTTGGGGAATTTTTTCAAATTTTTTTTTGGTCAACATATTTTATCTACAAAATTTAATAAAGATCGCCTGACTATATCCTATAGCTGCCATATAACTGAACGTTCGGAAATGCTATAATTATACCCTTGCAGAGGGTATTATAATTTTGGTCAAAAGTGTGCAACGCAGTGAAGGAGACATCTCCGACCCTGTAAAGTATATATATTCTTGATCAGGATCACCTCCTGAGTCGATATAAGCATGTCCGTCTGTCCGTTTCTGCGCAAACTAGTCTTTCAGTTTTAGAGCTATCGAGTTGAAACTTTGCACACATCCTTTTTTTGTTTGCAGGTAGTATATAAGTCGGAACGGCCGGGATCGGTCGACTATATCCTATAGCTGCCATATAACTGATTGATCGGAAATGCCATAACTTTGTTGTTTTTTAAGTTAGAGGGTTGGGACTATATGCACATGTTATATTTGACCAAAATATCTTATGTACAAAATTTCATAAGGATCGGCCGACTATATCCTATAGCTGTCATAGAACGATCGGAATTGGCATAACTTTGGTGTTTTTTAAGTTAGAAAGATGGGACTTGAAACAGACTCTTTGGGCAAAATAATTCAATATGCCAAATTTCATAAGGAACGGCCGACTATATACGATTCGCTATATATCTAATAATATAAGATGCGTGGCGCCACCTAGCGGACTGCGACTGAACTGCAAGGGTATATCAACTTCGGCTCCGCCCGAAGTTAGCTTTCCTTTCTTGTTATACCCTTGCAGAGGGTATTATAATTTTGGTCAAAAGTGTGCAACGCAGTGAAGGAGACATCTCCGACCCTATAAAGTATATATATTCTTGATCAGGATCACCTCCTGAGTCGATATAAGCATGTCCGTCTGTCCGTATGTCCGTCTGTCCGTCTGTCTGTCTGTCTGTCTGTCTGTCTGTCCGTCTGTCTGTCTGTCCGTCTGTCTGTCTGTTTCTACGCAAACTAGTCTCTCAGTTTTAAAGCTATCGAGTTGAAACTTTGCACACACCCTTCTTTCCTTTGCAGGTAGTACATAAGTCGGAACGGCCGGGATCGGTCGACTATATCCTATAGCTGCCATATAACTGATTGATCGGAAATGGCATAACTTCGTTGTTTTTCAAGTTAGAAGGTTGGGACTTTCTATGGATTCTTATTTGGTCCAACTTATACGATCTGCCAAATTTCATAAAGATCGGTCGACTATATCCTATAGCTGCCATATAACTGATTGATCGGAAATGGCATAACTTCGTTGTTTTTCAAGTTAGAAGCATGGGATTTTCAATGTATGCTTCTTTGGTCAAAATAATTCGATATGCCAAATTTCATAAGGATCGGCCGACTATATACGATCCGCTGTATATCTAATAATATAGATGCGTGGCGCCACCTATCGGACTGCGACTGAACTGCAAGGGTATATAAACTTCGGCTCCGCCCGAAGTTAGCTTTCCTTTCTTGTTTTTAAAGTATATTTAACGAACTTAAACATTAGGAAATGTATTTTTATTTAATAGTGAGTATTATAATATATATTTTTGTTAACTTAATAATGGGTTGAAGCCCCCTTATTCAATATAACGTCGTAGATCCTGTTGGGCAGCGATTTATATAGATTTTTAGTATAGTCTAGGGATATTGTAGACAGGCCATCTGAATTGCGTCAATAAGATCTTCTTTGTTTTAAAATTGTTTGCCAGACCTATAAACCTTTCTGACCAGCCATCCCCAAACATTTTCAATTATATTCAGATGCGGCGAGTATGGGTGGCCAATTCAGAGTGTCAACATTTTTATCTTTTAAAAAAGTTTTTGCAACACGTGCAGTATAAATTGGGGCATTGTCGTGCTAAAATGTCTAAGGCAAGTTATTTAAAAAAATTTACAATGGTGGAAATGCTATTTTCCAGGTACCCTTTTGAGTTCATGTTTGAGGAAAAGAATTGGAGTTCACAAGTCCTCTAGTAAGATATGGCTCCCCAAACCATAACTCCGCCTACTAGACTATGTAAAAGCTCCAATTGATGCGTCTTTTTCCTCAGATCATGAAAATAATAATTGTAGCCATCTGGCCCCTCCAAATGTAACTTCTTTCAATCAGAAAAATCTTCGCGCTTCCACTCGTTACACCATGACATATTGACGCGGCAAAAGGTCAACCGTGCTTCCTTTTGTTTGGGGTTAAGCGGTGGTTTTTTTAAGTTTCGAACGGTTAAGATTTTTAGCTTTCGAAATAACTCCCCAAATAGTAGTTTTGCTTGCGTCAACACCTGCTTTTTCCCTTATCTTGCTCACAGAGTCATGAGAATTTGAGGCTTCCCGCAGAAATGCACCTTTATCTGTGCCGCTAAGGACATTACTTTTGCGACCTTTTATTTTTTTTCCATAGTTTTATTTGATCTTGATAAAATTGTATACGAATTTTCTACTTCTTCTGGTTTTTTCCGCAATATTAGCTACAGAAAGGTCACAATCAATATAGCTTTGTATTTGGATCTGTTCTTTGTGACTAGTGACGTTCCACGACCCCTAATTGCACAAAATGATTAAACTATGTTTAAAATTCACAAATTAATCAAAAAACGTTTATGATTAAATCTCCTTGGCTGCTGAAATGACATTAAATCTAAAATGTGCTATTCAAGTGAAACAAAAAAGGTCCAAGTTGTAGAAGCAAGTTGGAAAGAAAATTATGGTAAATTTAAACGTAACATTTCCAGACTTCCAATTTTTGTTTAAAGAGAGTAGATAAGGATACGAATTATAAAGATCAACAATCGTTGAATTAGATCAAGCAATTGTTGAGAGATGAATAAGTAATTATGAAAAATTGTGTGTGCTATTCAAGTGAAACGGAGTGTATGTATGTGTATTTTTGAACCTAAACGTCACACAGTGCATCAGTGAAACAATTATTTTGTATTTATACATAAATCATTTAATAATATAAATAAATACAATACATACAATTGTTATCCGGTCCGCCAACATACATACAAGTTAGTAATAAGTGGTTGTGGTGTAGTTTTTTATATTGTTTAATTTATTGATTCCTCTGTTTCGCACAAGCCCGTTAGGGTTAGTGCTACTGACAAATATAAGTTAATCATATTTTTTATTGTTGGATTTTATAATATTTAATTTATTGATTCATTTGTTTCACACAAGTCCGTTAGGGCTAGTGCTACTGACAAAGAATATAACGCGAGCTAAGGCTGCGGAGTTAGAAATTAGAATACTACCCGGGCTGTACTTCGAAGCCTTCGTTGGGCTGCGGCGCAGTTGCCCAGTTGCAGTGTCAGCATTCCGTATCCGGCCAGCAACGATCACTTGTTGCGCAAGTGCCCGAGCCGGTCCGCGGACAGTTGCCCTTGGAATGCGTGGTCAGCACCTCTCTCGTTACGCGTGCGGGCCACCGGATCCGGTGTGCAATTTGGCACTTTTCCTAAATTCTGCCTGCGCGTGATAACTCCTCCCTCCTTTAAATAGTCGTCGTCCCGAGGATCCACTCGTTCTACTTCGTCGTCGGCCCTCGATTTCTTGTGGTGATTGGCCTTCAGGTGATATTTGGCAATCCACAGGATTGAGCATAGGGAAAGGGCAGTCAGTAGAATAAGGCAATTGTTGAGACGGGGTCCCGATGACAGTCTTTCTCTGAGGGCCCCGATGTGGTGTAGGTTACTTAGGCTAAGCTCATGAAAAAACGGGAGGCTGAGCCAGTTGTAGTGAGCAGTGACGTTTATTATTGTCATAGCCGACACGGCAGGTTTTTTCAGTGAGCTGCCCAGTTGGTTTATGAACCAGGTTCCGTTGAGCGCCACTTTGTTGGAGTACGCTAACAGGTAGGTTCCGGACACCTTTTGATCCCGGCCTTGGTCATCAGTCACCGTTACGTTAACATCGTATCGTTGATGATGAGGGTTCCGTGGTCCACAATGGTGATTGGATCTAGATGACCTGGGAGCGTGGAGCAGTGCGAGGTGGCCCCAGTAACTATCTGTTGGGCACATGTGCCGTTCTTTAGTTTCTTGCAGAATGCGGCACCTACCGTTGTCTTGCAGTCGCCGATATTGAGGTTTCGTGTTGGGCATTCGGCAACTAAATTCCCGCTCTCAAAGTTTAGGATTCTATTATGGCGTCGAACCGGGTAG
Organism: Drosophila ananassae; assembly: GCF_017639315.1. Lineage (NCBI taxonomy): Eukaryota > Metazoa > Arthropoda > Insecta > Diptera > Drosophilidae > Drosophila > Drosophila ananassae. Next base: position 25,657,447 of record NC_057929.1, on the reverse strand, counting down.
ACTGTTATTTTCTTACATACGAGCTTAGGATTAGGAAATTTAATGAGAAAGAGCAGAATGTCGAAATTTTGAAAAAAAACTTTTGCTAGATACTTCTAATATTTCTACCAAACTAATATTAATATTAATAGGCTGTTTGTCTCTGCATTCGCTTACGTCGGCACCATCTAGAATAGCTGGGCTTACAATATTTAATTTTGCTAGGGTTAGGCCCATAAGGATGTTTTCTAGGTCTGTAATGATGATTCTATTCTTGGCTAAAATGATTTCTAACAAGTGTATTTCTTTATTTGTTTCGTATTTCTGAATCTGATTGATTGCGTTAGCGAGCTCATTTAGACGTTCTTGAAATTTTATATTTAATTCTGTCTGACCTTCATCTGCCCTCATTAACCTGTCCTGATTAAATCTTACCTTGTCCCAATCATTAAAGTCAGGCGTACCTGCAATAACCTTGAGAGCTGAACCAATTAGATTGATACTTCTAGAAGCCCTATGGTGGATCTTAAGGGTGGTCACCAACTTCTTAACTTCGTCTTAACAGCCGTTAGTATGAAAATTAAGAAATATTTCTGTACCCTAGAAGGAATAAAGGGGTAGGTCGAAATCTTGTGAGGATGGTTAACGTAGATTGTCCTTGTGGACCACCCTCCCTGTAATAAGGACCGTGGTCCCCAGGTCTGCATCAATAATCTTATCTGAGCACAGTGGTATAAGCTTATTCCCCAGGCGTTTGATTGCTTTCAGGAAAACCTTATCACCCACTTGGTAAGTTTTGTGAGTCCTGTTCTGGTCGGTTTCTTTTTTGTTAACAACCCACGTTGGGTTATTATAAGGAGACTTGGATGGCCTTATTACGCCGTCCGCTAGAAGTTGTATAACCTCTGCGTTGACGAACTCAGTTACACCCATGGGGTGCGGGTACGACTTTGAGTACACCGGTTCCCCCATCTGTTTTAACAGTATTTTACGTTAAAAGGGGTGTCCACAGCCACGACGCCTTTCAGCCCCGGGAATGGAGTAATATAATTTTTTGAGGTTCCTGTATCGATTGAAAGCTTTATTTCCCTTCCTGCCAGCGTACGTGTAATGTACGGGAGTAGGGACTTTACCCTAAAAAATTAATAGAGTCCTCCGCGTCTAGGTCATCATCTATTATTTCTTCGTTCGACGTCACGTAGTTTCCCGTGGACATGGGTCAAAATTAATAATAAAAAAATTTCTGCGGGTTTTTATATAATTTGTTCTGTTGCAGGCAGTATATAAGTCGGAACGGCCGGGATCGGTCGACTATATCCTATAGCTGCCATATAACTGATTGATCGGAAATGCCATAACTTTGGTGTTTTTTAAGTTAGAAAGTTGGGACTTTCCACACATGTTATGTTTGACCAAAATATCTTATGTACAAAATTTCATAAGGATCGGGCGACTATATCCTATAGCTGTCATACAACGATCGAAATTGGCATAACTTTGGTGTTTTTTAAGTTAGAAAGATGGGATTTGGTACAGATTCTATTTTGGGAAAAACAATCTGATCTGCCAATAAGGATCGGCCGACTATATACGATCCGCTACATATCTAATAATATAAGATGCGTGGCGCCACCTAGCGGACTGCGACTGAACTGCAAGGGTATCTTCTTTTCATCAGAAAAATCTTCGCGCTTCCACTCGTTACACCATGACATATTGACGCGGCAAAAGGTCAACCGTGCTTCCTTTTGTTTGGGGTTAAGCGGTGGTTTTTTTAAGTTTCGAACGGTTAAGATTTTTAGCTTTCGAAATAACTCCCCAAATAGTAGTTTTGCTTGCGTCAACACCTGCTTTTTCCCTTATCTTGCTCACAGAGTCATGAGAATTTGAGGCTTCCCGCAGAAATGCACCTTTATCTGTGCCGCTAAGGACATTACTTTTGCGACCTTTTATTTTTTTTCCATAGTTTTATTTGATCTTGATAAAATTGTATACGAATTTTCTACTTCTTCTGGTTTTTTCCGCAATATTAGCTACAGAAAGGTCACAATCAATATAGCTTTGTATTTGGATCTGTTCTTTGTGACTAGTGACGTTCCACGACCCCTAATTGCACAAAATGATTAAACTATGTTTAAAATTCACAAATTAATCAAAAAACGTTTATGATTAAATCTCCTTGGCTGCTGAAATGACATTAAATCTAAAATGTGCTATTCAAGTGAAACAAAAAAGGTCCAAGTTGTAGAAGCAAGTTGGAAAGAAAATTATGGTAAATTTAAACGTAACATTTCCAGACTTCCAATTTTTGTTTAAAGAGAGTAGATAAGGATACGAATTATAAAGATCAACAATCGTTGAATTAGATCAAGCAATTGTTGAGAGATGAATAAGTAATTATGAAAAATTGTGTGTGCTATTCAAGTGAAACGGAGTGTATGTATGTGTATTTTTGAACCTAAACGTCACACAGTGCATCAGTGAAACAATTATTTTGTATTTATACATAAATCATTTAATAATATAAATAAATACAATACATACAATTGTTATCCGGTCCGCCAACATACATACAAGTTAGTAATAAGTGGTTGTGGTGTAGTTTTTTATATTGTTTAATTTATTGATTCCTCTGTTTCGCACAAGCCCGTTAGGGTTAGTGCTACTGACAAATATAAGTTAATCATATTTTTTATTGTTGGATTTTATAATATTTAATTTATTGATTCATTTGTTTCACACAAGCCCGTTAGGGCTAGTGCTACTGACAAAGAATATAACGCGAGCTAAGGCTGCGGAGTTAGAAATTAGAATACTACCCGGGCTGTACTTCGAAGCCTTCGTTGGGCTGCGGCGCAGTTGCCCAGTTGCAGTGTCAGCATTCCGTATCCGGCCAGCAACGATCACTTGTTGCGCAAGTGCCCGAGCCGGTCCGCGGACAGTTGCCCTTGGAATGCGTGGTCAGCACCTCTCTCGTTACGCGTGCGGGCCACCGGATCCGGTGTGCAATTTGGCACTTTTCCTAAATTCTGCCTGCGCGTGATAACTCCTCCCTCCTTTAAATAGTCGTCGTCCCGAGGATCCACTCGTTCTACTTCGTCGTCGGCCCTCGATTTCTTGTGGTGATTGGCCTTCAGGTGATATTTGGCAATCGAAGTATATCAACTTCGGCTCCGCCCGAAGTTAGCTTTCCTTTCTTGTTTTTTAATAATGTAGTCACTACAGACCTAGCGAATCTTTTTTATTGATTTTTTTTTCTTTCTTTTTTTTTTTAATTTTCTTTTCTATATTATTTATTTTGCACGACACAAACAGCCTACTTACATTTTCTTTACATTTATTTTTCAAAGTTTTCTGCAAAGCTGCCGTCGGCTTTCCTCCGCTTCAGTTTGTTTATTCCCACGGAGGGCGAGGGTTGCCCTACAGCTCCCCAGTCGGACTTTTCGGTGCTAGCAGCGTTTCGGTGCATTCCGGCAGGCATCTTTCGTACCTTGTTCTCACCCACCCCGAGTTGAGAGAGGGAATTTGTTCTCTCAACATAGATTTTGTTCTCAAAAAACTGGACTGAACTGGAATTTTCGTCTCGCTTGGGACTTAGAAAAATTTATGCGTGGGACTTTTAACTTAGAAAAAATTATTTCATGAACAATTCAACGTACATATATTATTTAAGTTTACCAATTTATGTTCCATAATAATTTTATTGAAGTACAAAATTTAAACATAGCTCAATATTTAATAAAAAATATTATTCATATAAGGAATTTATTTTTTACATTAACTGAGGGCAGCAAAAAAATAATCCCGCGTAATTAGTGTGCGTTTTGTGCAGCGTTTTTAAGCTAAATCAACCCAAATCGAAACGGTCACATAGGGTTGTTCGTAGTGCGTCGCATTGGTTTATTATTGTGAAATGGTAAGTTTACTGCTCTGTTCATTCAATTATTCCTATTTTATTGTGTTGATAATGATGAATAAACGTATTTCATTAAACAAATATTTTCAGTTCTGGCTGTACTAGAAATTTGGACGTCTCAATATTTTTATTTGTATGAATCTTAAATAATTTGTTTTTCTTTTTAATTTATTTTCAGCTTTTTGTTATTTCTTTTTATATCTTTTCAGTTTTATTTGTTTAAGATTAATAAATAATAAATATAATTAATAATAAATAAATATGACAAACAACGCATTTCGAATTTAGTAAAAATCAATGGGCATGGTTGGAAAACACAAACAAAAACCAAAAGCAAAGCAAAAAGCAAGGCAAATTTTTTTCAACCAGAAAATCCCTGGGTGAGATTTCGCGCCGATCTCCCCTAGCCGGTAAGCTTGCGGGTAGGGGAGAACCACCTTCTTTTTCCGATCGCCGAGCATATTGATACTCGCTCCGCTGGGTGAGAAAAGCGGCCACGCCAATGTAAATCGGAATGATGGTTTTCCGCAGATGGGAGTGCGCCGCGCACTCCTATTTCCTACCGCGGGATGCGCGTTTGGCGAGCGCCAGGCACGACTGGGTTATATTATTCCCGCGGAGGGGGGCGAAGGTTGTCCCTGCAGCTCCCTTTCTTACTGCTTCATTGTTTATTTAGAGTTTTATGCAAGATCCAAAATCTTGCAATACAATTAATTTTGTTTTAGAACTTTTCGTTTTTTTTTTTAATGTTTTTTTTTTTCTAACTGTTTCTACAATTTTTCGTGTAGAGACAAAATATATTTTTTGTCCGTATTTAGAAGTTTATGCAAGATCCAAAATCTTGCAACACAATTAATTTTATTTTAGAACTTTTCGTTTTTTTTCTAATGTTTTTTTTTTCTCACTGTTTCTGCAATTTTTCGTGTAGAGACAAAAATATTTTTTGTCCGTATTTAGAAGTTTTTTGGGGTTTGATTTTCTTTTCGGTTTTTTTTTGTTTTTTTTTCTCACTTGTTTATTTCTCTTATTGTCGACTACTTTTTGTAGCCGAATTTTACACTTTGTTTTTATGTAGTAATTTTCCAATTTAGGGTGCGGGTTTTTTTTACGCTTGGGCGCCAGTTAGTAATAAGTGGTTGTGGTGTAGTTTTTTATATTATTTAATTTATTGATTCATCTGTTTCGCACAAGCCCGTTAGGATTAGTGCTACTGACAAATATAAGTTAATAATATTTTTTATTGTTGGATTTTATAATATTTAATTTATTGATTCATTTGTTTCACACAAGCCCGTTAGGGCTAGTGCTACTGACAAAAAATATAACGCGAGCTAAGGCTGCGGAGTTCTACTTAAGACTAAATTAGAATACTACCCGGGCTGTACTTTGAAGCCTTCGTTGGGCTGCGGCGCAGTTGCCCAGTTGCAGTGTCAGCATTCCGTATCCGGCCAGCAACGATCACTTGTTGCGCAAGTGCCCGAGCCGGTCCGCGGACAGTTGCCCTTGGAATGCGTGGTCAGCACCTCTCTCGTTACGCGTGCGGGTCACCGGATCCGGTGTGCAATTTGGCACTTTTCATAAATTCTGCCTGCGCGTGTTAACTTACATACATACATACATACGTTCCACTTGCAAGTGCATTCGACTCACACAAGCGTTCATATATATATATACATTCCACAACTCAGTATACGGTTCTGAGCGCACAGTGGGATAAATCGTGTTCGCTGCGCTCAAATATAATTAAATATAATAAAATAAACAAGAACTATAATTTTGGCGCCAAAATTAATTTGTGCGTGTTTTTTACCTAAATTGAGCGTATCTTAATTATAGTGGCGATGAACTCCAGCGGCGCCGTTACAGGAGAACCCACTCCATCCCGGAGTGCGATTTTAAAATGCAAGGCAAAGGGTATCCTCCAGGATTTGAAGAGGATCCAAGGCGTCCTGCAGCCAATGTCAAAGGTGGAGGATGCTATGCTCCATGTGCGTCACGGCCAGTGGGTCGCCGTGTACGAGGATTTTAAGGCCATCCACGGGGAGCTTGAAGAGTTAGACATTGCTGAAATAAGCAGCGACTTGCGATGGACAGTGTCTGAGCTTGTAGCTACGATGCATGCCGAAATCGAGCACGAGACGTCGTTGCGCTCTGCTCGAATTGCTGCTCATTCCACCCTTGCCAGCGGAGTTTCCAGTGTCCAGGTGGAACCAGCGCTCAGTCGGAGTTTTCAAGCCTTGCCTCCTCTTCCTACTTTCAGCGGAGGATATTCAGAGTGGGCTGAGTTTCATTCGGTCTTTTCGACGATCGTAGGCTGCAATCTTTATATAAGTAAGGTGGAAAAGTTTCAGAGGTTGCGATCTTGTCTTCGGGACTCCTTGGAAATCTCCGAAGAGAATTATGATGTCGCAGTGCAGCTTTTGGAGAATCGATTTAATAACCGTCGGTTGATATTTCAGGCTCATGTGAACGAGATTCTGGGCCTCAATCTATTGGAAGGTGACTCAGTGGCAGCGCTTCGAGGGCTGTCCGATAAGTTCAATGCCCATATGCGAGCCTTAAAAAACTTGGGGACGACAGTTCAGATCGCCGGCTGCATCATTGTCCAGGTACTTCTTCAAAGGTTGGATCCAGCTACTCAGGCCAAGTGGGAGGAAGGTCAAAATACCTCGAGCTCGGATCTTATCCCTACTTGGGAGTCGATGGCAGAGTTTTTGGAACAGCGTTGAGATAGCCTTACTGGCCACAGCGAACATTCTCATTCACATAATTACTTATCGGAGCCAGTCTATGTTATTCTATGATCTGCTGTGTGTTGGTCCGCAAGGACGTTGTGAAAAGCCTTTTTCAGCAGCGCTCCAAATGGCTTGAGCCCAGCCCTGCCTTGGCGATTAACGATGTGGTGCTATTCAAGGACGAGAACCTACCCCCCATGAATTGGCCGTTGGCTAGAATTATGGATCTAGTCCCTGGTCGGGATGGAGTGCCTCGAGTGGCGGTGGTTAGAACCGCTTCTGGAACCAAGCTTTGCCTATTGCCCCTTAAGGATGAAGTTGAAGGACAGGTCTCAACTGGGGGGAGTATGTTGGGTCGGGCAGCAGCCTCGGCATAAATTGAATCAATATAAATGTAATATATATATATAAATTTAATAATTATAGTTTAGCATATAATCATTTTCTCATCGCTGTTGTTAGTCGCAAGCCGACTCTTCTCGGCCGCTCGGCTTTATTTTATGTTTGTCATTAAGTTAACGAGCTTTCGCCCGTCCTATGCTAAAAGGCGGGCCCACTTGTACTTTCTATCTCAGTGCATATGCATTCTAAATCGGAGCTTTCTGGCACTCCATTTCATATGCGAATAAATAAACATTTGATAACGTTGTGAAACAGATAATTCCCTTTTTTGTTATTTTGGAATAAGTAAAAAAAGTCATTGAAAAGGGTCAATGACCAAACAGGGAAAAAGCGCTTTACTCACCCTTTACAAGCATAGGTGTATGGATCATGTTCGTGTTCGTCTTATTTAAATTCTTCTGATGATGGAGAAAAAATAAACTTTAATTATGAAGAATAATAGAATGTAATATTATTTAATTAGTGTAGGGTGTAAAGTGAAAATGTGTTACGGGTGCTATTTTTTTGCATATTTTGTTACATTCTTTTAATTCTTTCTGTTTCATATTTTTAATTTTTTCTATTTTGTGTATTGTAACGAACTGTTTTGCTATATTTTGCTCGCAACAAACGCCGCGGCTAGCTCACAGAGGTTGAGGGTACGTTCCACCGAATTTATAGATTCGACGTGATTGCCCGAGACCAGAAATAACACGGTATTGCTTCTTTTCAAATAAATCCCCTTTATTGTAATTACTTTACAAAGAAATAAAGAGAATCTTACCGGCTGTCTGGCTCAGCCGACCGACCACTCGCCCTCCCGTCGATCCCCGATCCCCGCTCCGTGTTGGTGCCAATACGCACGCCCTCCCAAAGCTTGCGCCCAGCAGGTCGTGCGGTCTTGGTGCCTGGCGCCGAAACGGCTCTCGGTTCCCTTCGTTCGGACTCACGGACTCTGGTTGCGGGGCCTGTGTTGCTGCTTGTTGTCTTCTGCTGCCGCTGCCTGTCCGTCGCTGCTGCTCCCTCGTCGTCGCTGCTCTACTGTTGCCGCTGCTCCCTCGTCGTCGCTGCTCTACTGTTGCCGCTGCTCCCTCGTCGTCGCTGCTTTCCTGTTGCCGCTGCTCCCTCGTCGTTGCTGTTTCTCCGTTTGGGGTGCCGTGGACCTTGGAACCCTTGGCTCGCCTGGATTTGCCCTTTCGCCGTGGCCGGCACCTAATCCGTGTTAACAGACCGAGTGGCTCACCTCCCAGGCATACGCCGGGCAGGATATGCTCCTCGCTACTTAGCGGCCGGATCAGGGCACGAAGGGCCTTCCTACCGTACAGGACACGCCCCCGGTCGCGTTCGCCACTCGCCTCCAAACACCTGCGTGCCTACGCCCCGCAGGATCTATGGTAGGCCAGAGGTTTGGGCGTCGCGTCTCCTTTGACTCCAGGTGATACGCTGTGTGATACGCTGGCGCCCCAGTGCCTGGATCAGGATTCTCTTGACTTCCCGGGGTGTCCCTGCCTGGTTTCACTATTGGGCTTGAGTTCCCGGGTTGGCTATCCCTCGCGTTACAGGATCACACCTGGATCGAACGGTCAGGAGCAGACAAGGCGTACGCCAGGCTGATCCGTCGTTGCCGCCACTACACCAGGATACCTGTCATGTCCGGGAATAACTCCACCCGACTCTTTTTACCCTTGTGCCTTAGCTTTGCCGCGGACCCTTGATCCTTTTCCCCTTGCTCCTTGCTCGATTCGCGTACCGCCGCCGGACTTACCCACAGGGGGTCCTTAAGCTATTTGTCGTAGATCCTTGCTCACTCGCTTTAATAGCCCGCACTTAGGACTGTCGGACTTACCCACGGGGGGTCCTTCAGCCTGTACTCCTAACTCTTCAAGGAAGCTTTCCAACTTGAATGGCAGACTTACCCACGGGGGGTCTTTCACTCACTCTCCCAGCTTCCCTAGAAGACTCGGCCTCGATTTGCTCCAGGGGCCCTCCTTATATAGTGCCCGAGGCGCCCGTTAATCCTTGCAAATCTTCTTCCTGCCGTTAATCCTCCGCTCATGTACTTTCTCCGTTAGCTTTCTCCAATCCCGCCGTCTTTCTATTGGCGGGCTTTCTTTATTGTCCCTCCCCCGATTGCCCTGCTTGGGCCTCCGATCCGCATGTTTTTGTGCCGGTCATCGGACTTCGTCCAGATACGCCGCGATCCCCCCCTGGACATTCCAAATGCATTTCTGTGTTTTGTGCATTTTCTAAACACAGCTGCGCAGTCGCCGGCCGCTTCGTTCCCCGCCGTCCCCGCTGTTTCCTATGACCTTCGAGCGCGGCCGCGGAGGCCCGGCCGGAACCGTTACGTTCCACGGTGATTCCTCCTCCTCCTTCTTTCGTTCGCGATGCCGTGCGAGTTCCTCTTGCACCCGCTGCTGCCCCCGCATGCCGTCTGTGCTCGACGCATTTCTCCCTTTCCGTTTTTCTAAACACAGCAGCGCTGGCCCATCCGACGCTGCAGTGCTGACTTGCTTGTCCCCCCACCCCCCAGTTATAGGTGCCATATAACTGATTGATCGGAAATGACATAACTTTGGTGTTTTTTAAGTTAGAAAGATGGGACTTGGTACAGATTACTCTTTGGGCAAAATAATTCAATATGCCAAATTTCATAAGGATCGGCCGACTATATACGATCCGCTATATATCTAATAATATAAGATGCGTGGCGCCACCTAGCGGACTGCGACTGAACTGCAAGGGTATATCAACTTCGGCTCCGCCCGAAGTTAGCTTTCCTTTCTTGTTTTTATACCCTTGCAGAGGGTATTATAATTTTGGTCAAAAGTGTGCAACACAGTGAAGGAGACATCTCCGACCCTATAAAGTATATATATTCTTGATCAGGATCACCTCCTGAGTCGATATAAGCATGTCCGTCTGTCCGTTTGTCCGTCTGTCTGTTTCTGCGCAAACTAGTCTTTCAGTTTTAGAGCTATCGAGTTGAAACTTTGCACCCATCCTTCTTTTGTTTGCAGGTAGTATATAAGTCGGAACGGCCGGGATCGGTCGACTATATCCTATAGCTGCTTGTTTATCGAGATTATTTTATCTCGTCGCGAAAAACGAAAGGAAAAAATTGGTGGCTGTAGAAATAATTAAATTGCGAAAAAAACGACCGAAAACAAAAATGCGTGCACTCTTCGACGTTATAAATTCGGTTATATTCATATTAACAAAACCTTAAGCCTAGCTTATCTAGTGCGGCGAAGCGGGGCGAATTCATGGGAGAGCGCAAGTGAGAGCTTCACTTGCGCTCCCGCTCCGCCCTAAACTAACTTATACTAGACTTCATAAAATTCTACTTATTATCTACATCTAATTATACACCGGCCCCGTTGAAGGCCTTCCTTAGGCTTCAACTATTGCCAGCCTTGCCAGCTTGTGGACTGCTCTCCGAAACAATGCTCCTCTACTCGTCCTGACGTCGGCGACCCTGACCCTTCCGTCCGCGCCGGCGTGAGTCTCGACGACCCTGGCGGTGATCCACTGCTGGGGCGGCTGGTCGTCCTCGGCGACCAGGACCAGATCGCCCTTCCTGGCGTCCTCCTGCTCCCGCTGCCACTGCGACCGCGCCTGTAGGCCCAAGACGTACTCCCGGGACCAACGCTGCCAAAACATTTGATTGATTGACGAGACAAGCCGCCATCGCCGCAAGCACGTTAGACCCTGCTGGTCCGGGGTCCGCGGTGCTGGTGGGGCGATGAGCGGCCCTCCTGTCAACAGGTGCCCGGGAGTCAGCGCCTCGCCGTCGCTTGGGTCCTGACTGAGGGCGCCCAGGGGCCTCGAGTTCAGGACGGCCTCGACTCCAACGAGGACGGTCTGCAGCTCCTCTGCGGTCAACTTCGCGCTGCCCACCGCTCGTAGGAGTAGGTTCTTTGCAGACTTCACACCTGCCTCCCATAGTCCGCCCATGTGCGGAGCCCGCGGCGGTATGAACGCAAATACGCATCCTTTTTTTGATGCGTATTGCCGCAGCTCGTCCGCTTCGCTCTCGATCTGGTGCCGCAGTGCCGCGAAGTGGCGACTCGCTCCGACGAAGTTCGTCGCGTTGTCGCAGTGCACGGTCTGCGGACATCCTCGGCGCCCAACGAACCTTTGAAAAGCCAATAGAAAGGAATCAGTTGACAGATCGGAAACTACTTCTAAATGTACTGCTTTAGACGAAAAACAAACAAACAGGGCAATGTAGGACTTGTATGGTGGCCTACCACGAATTTTCAAGGTCGTCTCAATAGGGCCACAGAAATCCACGCCACATATGGAAAATGGGCGGAGAGCACGAACTCGATCTAGGGGTAAATCTCCCATGATTTGAGTCATCAGATGAGGCTTGCATTTAAAACAGCGTATGCATGACCGCACTATCTGACTGCAGACTTCCTGCGCGTTTACTATCCAAACGCGCTGTCGCAAGAGACTCACTAGTGCTCGTGGACCCACATGAAAATTCGACTCGTGCAAGTATCGGACGTAGCTCTGAACAAATTGAGAGCGCTTCGTCAACAACACTGGAAACTTGGCATCGTACGAAATAGGAGCATTAGCTAGTCGCCCCCCGACCCGCAACAACGAAAAGGTAAGCCCAGCCTGAGAGGTTTCATGGACAAACGGACTTAGCTTCTGTAGGCTTGGGCTAACAACAAGATTTTTTCTAACATTTTTAATTTCCTCTTGATACTCGTGCTCTTGGACTATCTGGACAATTTTATTAAACGCGTCTCGATATTCGACAGGGGAAGGTACATTATCAGAAGGAACTACTAATTTTTTACATTTCTTTATAAAGCGGACCATGTAAACGAACACTCGCAGCAGTTTTAAGTGAGAGGAAAATCCTTCTATCACTTCCAACAAATATGAGGTAGAGGCCATTGCAGTCAGTCCAACTGTGACAAGGCAAGCTGAATCTTGTTCCATGCGGTTTCCAAGTGCAGTGGAATGGACTCATCCCAATCTAGCTTATTGAGCCAAAGTTCCTGTAACAGGATCTTTCCTTTAATAAGGATCGGGCTTAATAAGCCAAGAGGGTCGAAAAGCTTTGACGTCACCGAAAGAATATTCCGCTTAGTCGCCCTTTGACCCATGACTGACATATCAATTTCGAATTTAAATACATCATCTTTAGGAACCCAAACGATTCCTAATGTTTTTGTCAGCTCTGAGTCCGAAAGTGTTATTGGCTTAACCGTGCTCTCGGATGCAGTAACTTCAGGCGAGTTTGAAAACCACTTGCTCAATTCAAACCCAGCGTTTTGAAGAACCTGAGTTACTTCAGACTTAATTGTCTTTAGATCCTCCACGCAACCAGCACCCGTTAACATGTCGTCGACGTAAAAGTCAGACCCAATAACTTTAGCAGCTCGAGGGAATGTATTTTTCGCGGATTCACTCAACCTCTTCAAACACCTTATGGCCAGGAATGGGGCTGGTGCAGTGCCATACGTAACGGTGTTGAGCTTGCACAATTTCAAGGACTCAGACGGGTCTTTTCTCCACACTATCAACTGGTATCGTCGATCTGCTTCATTTACCATCACTTGACGATACATCTTTTTTATGTCGGCTACCAGAGCGAATTTGTTTAGCCGAAATCTAAGAAGAGTTGAGTAAAGCTCTTCCTGAATTGTTGGACCCACCATCAACAACTCATTTAAACACTTTTGTGTGGATGTCTTGCAGGACGCATCGAAAACGACTCTAAGTTTGGTCGTTGTACTTTGCGGCCGCAAGACACACTGGTGGGGTATGACGTAGTGTGGAGAAGCAAGAACGTCATTGCTTGCAGGGGACATATGGCCTAGGGATTCGTATTCTTCCATAAATTCCAAATACATTTTCTTTAAGTTCGGATCTCGAGATAATCTTCTCTCGAGCGACAGGAATCGGCGTTTGGCTATCTCGAATGAATTGCCCAAAACGCTTGGATCCGACTTAAATGGAAGTTTAACTTCAAATCGACCTGAAGGCAGTATTCTTGTAGTCTTCCGATAATGTTCCTCACATAGCTCTTGTTCTGGCGACAACATCTTTTTAGAAGAAGGAACTTCTTCCAACGACCAGAATTTTTTCAAATTTTTGTCTATTGACTCTAATACTTCCTCTTGGCAATTCAGACTAGAGACTGGCTGTGGAGGAGTTGAGGAATTTGCCAGATATTTTCCCGACACTATCCACCCAAGGAGAGTTTTTTGAAGGATGGGATGGTTCGGACCTTGTTTTATTTGGCCAACGGACAACAATTCGAAAAATGACTCAGCTCCAATTAGCATATCTATCCGCTGAGGTTTGTAGAAATATGGGTCTGCTAACGGCAAGTTCTTTGGTAGGGTCCAATCTTTTACGTTCACTGACTGATCAGGGTGATAGCCTGAAATGGTTTTCAAAACCCAAAAGTCGAACGGAAACTCGCTACCATTGACTCTCGACTTCACCACGGTGTGTATCTTTTTCTTAACTTGTGAATTAGTTTGACCAATTCCAAGCAAGTTGATGCACGATTCCTCCCTACGGATCTGTAAGCGTTGAGCAAGATCTTCTGTAATAAAATTCATTTGTGACCCTGAGTCAAGTAATGCTCGGGCCAAGATGTGCTCACCATTTTTTGTGCGAACGCTTACGATCGACGTTGCTAACAAAACCCTTTCTACAGACGACGCATGCAAAGCATGTGAAGTAGAAGGGCCATCATTCGTTAACTCTGGAGGAGGATTTTGTTTGGGTGGTGGTAATGCTAAGTTATTTTCGGTCACTATAAATCGGTGCAGAAGTTTATGGTGCGATCTTGAACAGATTTGACACCTGGTCGAATTACAATTCGCTACCGTGTGACCTTTTCGCAGACAATTCAACATAGGGAGGCTGACTTAACAAACTCAAACCTTTGCATTACAGCAAGGCGAGCGAACGGACTACACTGGGCCAAAAAATGGTTGTTAGCGTTACAATAACTGCAAGCTGGTTTGGCGTTGGTAGAAGAACAAGCCAACGAAGTTCAATTCAGTTGCTTGCTGAACCCAGTTCTTTCTTGTTTTGGTTTGCCAGTCTCTTCAGCGGACAGATGCTGGTATCTACGATTTAGTATTTTTTCGAAATCGGACCACAGCGGTAATTCCTCATAATCCAGTGACTCTTCCCATTTTTGCTTGGTCACTGGATCCACTCTACTCAAAACTAAATGAATAATCATTGAGTTTGCAATTTTAGTATCATCTCCTATGGATAATAGTGATCCATAAATTAAGATGACAGATAAGATAAGATAAGATGACACAGTGTCGATGAGACCCCTCAACGACGACGCAGACGGCTGGGAAATTTTCGGAAGGCTGAACAGTTGACGTATTTGGTTAGCAAAGATGAGACATTCGTTATCATAAACTCTTTTTAAACTAGCGATAGCTTTGGCGTAATTACTCTCGGTGACCTGGAATGCCTTGACAGTTCCTAAGGCTTCACCAGAGAGACAAGAAATTAAATGATTAAATTTCTCGATAACTGGAATGTTCACATCTTTGTCCACTAATGTCTCGAAAAGACTTATGAAATTTTTGAAATCCGAATAATTTCCACTGAATTTTGGCAATGCCAAACTAGGAAGTCGAGCTCGAGTTGGGGCTGCAGAAATTGCAGTAGCTGAACGGGAGTCTTCAGCTGAATTAAAGGCATTACATAAGGACATGATCCTTGCCTTGGTAGTTATTCCTAATTCTTCCAACTCGGCTCCGAAATCATCCAATTCATCTATTTGCTCGATCTGGTCTTGCAACTCATTTGCTTTAGAAATTGCCTCATCTAAAACCTGAAGCCTGCACTCTAGCTCGGTTTTATTTAGAGGAAGTGATCCATCTTCCAAACGTTCCTCCAACCGGCGAATGCTTTTAACTTTGACATTTAATCTTCTTTTTAAGTCAATAAGAGTCGTGGAATTAAGTTTTTGTTTAGTACTTTCCATTTTAAAAAAAACTTGTTTTTTCAATACAAAAACGAAAACAATGCAAATTTAAGATTTAATAATTTATTAAAAATTTTTTATTAATTTTAAAATAATAATATTAAAAATTTTTTAAATTTTTATTTATTAAATTTTTCTAAAATTTATTTAAAAATTTATTGAATTTAATTCAACAACAAGAAAATGCGAAAACGAAAATAATTAATTAATCTTATTTAAATATAATAAATAATTTATTAAATTTAACCAAATCTAAATTGATTAATTAATTGATAACGAATTATTGATAGTCGAGGCACAGAGTATCCAAAAAAATGGTTGGTCGCCAATGACACCGAAACCAATATGCTTGACCAAATTGTAGGGGAGCGCGTCACTTGGCAGACCGGTAAACTATACGCGCCAAAAAGTGCATATACATACATACATACGAAACGAAAACGAGAATATTATCGCTGCATCTATTTGTATGTATGCAAACCAAATATATATGCACCTTTATTTTATCTGAAATAATTAAAATAATTTTTGGCTGCACTTTAGTATTTAATTGGAAGATTTGTAAATTCGAGAACGAGGGGTAGGGGGCGACAGTGATTGCAAATAATATAAATATTCTCTTTTTTATTTTATCCACAGGCAGTACATTTAGGTTAGCACATATATTTATAATTAAAATTTTAGAATTTTTATATATGTTGTTATTTATTTTTGCTCTACTATTTTTTCTACGTACGTATGCGCCAAGAATTGAAAGGAGGGTGCAATATTCCAGCACAAGACTGATTTTAATTTGTCTTATCTCAACTTTCAATTTTTTGCACAAATACCTGGGTTTCTGCTTTCGGATCCTTTAATCCTGCGGCCACTTTCCTTTCACAATTGATGCAGGTGCAGTGCATGGGGACGACGAATCCTTCCAGTAGCAGCTATGTAGAAGTTTGTTTCGCGACGCGGAGAATTCTTTAATTTGTGTTTTGAATTCACTGGCACAACCGTCGCGAGTAACTCTTTTTGTTTTTGAATATATGTATGTAAATATGTAATATATATATTATATATGTTATGTGTCACTGTCACTATTTTTTGTTGCTTTTTTATTTATTTAATTATACTACAGTCCACCCGGGGGCGCCAAAATGTTTATCGAGATTATTTTATCTCGTCGCGAAAAACGAAAGGAAAAAATTGGTGGCTGTAGAAATAATTAAATTGCGAAAAAAACGACCGAAAACAAAAATGCGTGCACTCTTCGACGTTATAAATTCGGTTATATTCATATTAACAAAACCTTAAGCCTAGCTTATCTAGTGCGGCGAAGCGGGGCGAATTCATGGGAGAGCGCAAATGAGAGCTTCACTTGCGCTCCCGCTCCGCCCTAAACTAACTTATACTAGACTTCATAAAATTCTACTTATTATCTACATCTAATTATACACTGCTGTTGAGCCAAGCAGAAAAGGGCGAAGCTGCGTAAAATAAGCTGCATATATTATAATCTGTGTAGCGCCGGTATGTTATCGGCAGTTCTGGTTTTGTTTACTTCTCCCCGTTCGCATGCGCTTTGCTGGTATTTGTAGCGCATGCGCTTTGGGGAGCTTTTTTGTAGAGCTGCTGCACACTAGCAAATCTTGCATTTGTGTGCGTTCATATTGATAATTCATATTGCTAAGCTTTGTACTTGTGAGTTCTTATTGATTGGAGTTTTGCAAGTTGGGGTTAGAGTTGAACCCTCGAGAAATAAAATATTGAAATTGACTTGAAAATTGAACTGTGGAATTTAATTCGTTTGGCCGCTATTAAAAACCATTAATAGCTCAACATTTTGGTGACCCCGACGTGATTATCATCCGGTCAATTATCGCGATCAGCATTAAAAGTGCCACTAAAACACCGTTGTTGGTTTTGTTGTCGCATTTTAATTTAATTGGCATCTTAATTGGAATAATTCAATGGAATCTGGAGCTGAAGCTACTGCATCTGCTGCGTCAAGCCGTGAAAGGATGCTGCGGAGACGCGCAGAGGTAACATGCCAGGAAATGGAGGTACTGCATCAGAAGGTCAAGGCTGCGATGCAAACTGAAGATTCAACCATTCTGACCCTCGAGTCTAAGGAGAAGCGTCTGCGCGACCGTTTCACCACGCTGCAGGAGGAATTGGAGGAGCTAAATTACAGCGAGATCGGGAGCAATTTATATTGGCGATTCTCTCAGCTGGCTACAGACGTGCACGTTGACATCCAGGTGGAGGTGGCCAAGCGTTCTATGCGGGTTGCTGCTCACTCTACGCTGTTAGATGCTACCAATGGCGCTGGGATTTCAAACGCTCCATATAGGCCTGCTCCCTCATTGCCCCCGTTGCCAATGCCAACATTTAGCGGCGGCTATGCTGAGTGGCCGGATTTCTGCGCCCTATTTAGGACAACCATTGACAGCCACCCGCACTTGACCAAGATGGAGAAGCTCAGGTGGCTCATTTCCTGCCTGCGGGACTCAGCCCTGGAGACTGTGAGGGCGCTTGAGATTACCGACGCTAACTATGATGTTGCCCTCGACCTTTTGCGCAACCGTTTCAGCAACCGTCGCTTAATCTTCCAGGCTCACATCAACGAGATCCTGCAGTTAAGGGCGGTTGAGCCGGGATCCGTTGCTACTCTTCGAGAATTATCCGACCGATTTAATGGACATATGCGGGCCCTTATGAGTTCCGGGACGTCGGCCGAAATTCAAGGATGCCTCCTCATCCAGATCATCTTTCAAAAGCTGGACCCTGCCACAAAGGCCAAATGGGAAGACTCTCTGGCAGGAAGCACTGATGATAGCCTGCCAACTTGGGAATCTATGGCTCGGTTTCTGGAACAAAGGTGCCGTACCCTGGAGACGGTGGATTTGGCCTTAGCTCCGCATTTGTCAGCGAACCAAGCGGGCCGACGTAGGCCATTCAACAACCGATCCTGCATGCTCCTGAATGCTCCGCCTGCTTCGTGTGCCCTGTGCGGCATCCTGGCACACGCTGTGCCTTCTTGCCCAAGGTTTCTCGCCTTGTCAGTTGAGGAACGATACGATGAGGTCCGACGTCTTACCCTCTGCTTTGTGTGCCTCAAGTCTGATCACTTGGCCCGCGGATGCTCATCCTCCCGCTGCCCAACTTGCAATCGCCGACATCATGCGCTATTGCATCCTTGCGAGCGTTTATCTAGCGCCACTTCCGTTCCTGCTTCTGGATCGAATCCGGCCAATGTAGCTGGGGTTGCGACCTCTCAGGCTCCTCCTGCTAATGCTCTTGTTGCACAGGATCGCAGCGCTGAAATAGTGTTCTTGCCCACCGCCCACATTCTCGTCCGTGGCAGATCAGGAGCCTTTCTTCCTTGTCGAGCGCTACTTGACTCCGGCTCCCAAGTTCATCTCATCACATCACGGCTGGCCAGCCAACTTCAGCTTCATCGGTCCAAATGTTCTGTAGCAGTGACTGGCCTTGGAGACGCTGAGTTTACTACGGATGGAGCATCTGTTAACGTTTGCCTGAAGTCTCGCCTATCCACGTACTCCGTTTACATTGAGGCAATTGTGGCGTCTCACATCATAGAGCGTCAACCTGGCCTGAACTTAGATGTGTCCAATTGGAAGGTTCCCGCCAATGTGGTTCTAGCCGACCCGGACTTCCACCGAGCTCAGCGTGTGGATCTGCTGATTGGAGCAAGCCTGTTTTTTGATCTGCTCTCAGTCTGGCAAATCCAGCTAGGAGACGGTCTGCCTCTGCTGCAGAAGACACGTTTTGGATGGGTAGTTTCTGGGGGAGGTTGCACCCCGGGAAACCCTCGCTTGTCCGCCTCATGTAGGATGATTCCTGCTAACCCAGCAAACTCTGTTGACGATCGCCTCGATTTTCTTCTCCGCCAATTCTGGGAAGTGGATGCCTGCACTGCGCCTATCGTTCAGGCTACTAAGGAGGAGCTCGATTGCGAGGCCCACTTCGTCAGGCACCACGTCCGTCTTGAATCTGGTGCCTATTCAGTTCGCCTTCCAATCAAGCACAGTGTGGAGCTGTTAGGGGAATCCTACGCACAGGCTTTGCGTCGGTTCCATTCACTTGAGCGCAAGCTGGATCGTCATCCGAATTTAAGGACCCAATATTCGTCTTTCATCAAGGAATACTTGGATCTGGGTCACATGTCTCTGGTGCCGCAGGAATTGCGAGGTAAGTGCCAGTATTTCCTTCCCCACCACTGCGTCCTGAAGGAAGAAAGTTCCACTACTAAGCTGAGAGTTGTGTTCGATGGTTCGGCTGCTACGACCTCTGGCTATTCCCTCAATGATGTCCTGATGTCCGGCCCCGTGATTCAGCCTAAGCTTTTTCACACATTGCTTCGGTTTCGGTCTCACCTTATAGCTTTGACTGGGGACATTTGCAAGATGTACCGCTGCGTAAGGGTCTTTCCGGATGATAGTTTTCTGCAGTGCATCCTCTGGAGAGATTCTAGCCACGATGACGTGAAGGTTTTTAAGCTCGACACCGTGACGTATGGCACAAAGCCAGCGTCTTTTCTATCTGTTCGCTCAATGCACCAGCTGGCTAAGGATGAAGGTGCCGGTTTTCCCGTTGGCTCTCGTGTTGTCCTCCAGGATTTTTATGTGGACGACCTTATATCTGGTGCCCCAACAAAGACTGAAGCGCTTGAGATAATAGCTCAAACATCGAGCCTGTTGAACAAGGGTCAGTTTCAATTAAGGAAATGGTGCTCCAACATCCCAGAGGTTTTGGAAGGCGTACCCGAAAGTGATAGAGAGTCATACTTGAAATTTGACGATGGCAGTCCGTTCACAAAGACTCTTGGATTAGCATGGGATCCTTCTGCTGACCTGCTGCTGTTTTCCTTTGAAGCTCTTCAGCCCAACGCCAAACCAACCAGGAGATCGATACTATCTTCCGTCGCTCGGTTTTATGACCCAATGGGCTTGGTAGGTCCTGTCGTCACTAAGGCAAAGATCCTGTTGCAGAAGCTGTGCCGAGAAAATTTGTCATGGGATGAAAGCCTTCCTCAGTCTCTTCTCTCCGAGTGGTTACAGTTCTGTTCCAGCTTTGACCAAATTCAGCGAATCAAGTTTCCTCGGTTAGTCATTCCCTGCCAAGAAAATATGGAGGTCCACGGATTCTGCGACGCTAGCTTAGATGCGTATGGAGCTTGCGTGTACGTATTGTCAGGTTCTGATTGTCGGCTGTTATGTTCAAAGAGTCGAGTTGCACCCATTAAAACTCAGACAATACCGAAACTAGAGCTATGTGGAGCTGAGTTACTAGCAAGACTGATGGCGGAAGTTGCTTATCTTGGGACGTATAAAGGCTTGCGTGTACGTATTGTCAGGTTCTGATTGTCGGCTCTTATGTTCAAAGAGTCGAGTTGCACCCATTAAAACTGAGACAATACCGAAACTAGAGCTATGTGGAGCTGAGTTACTAGCAAGACTGATGGCGGAAGTTGCTTATCTTGGGACGTATAAAGGAGATTATTATTGTTGGTGTGACTCCTTGGTTGCCCTATCCTGGATTCAAGATGAACCTGCTCGGTTTAACGTGTTCGTTTCTAATCGCGTTTCTTCCATTCAGGAGCTCACCAAGGCAATGAAATGGCTTTATGTTCCTACTGCCGTCAACCCAGCCGATCTACTGTCAAGAGGTTCTCTTCCCACTGAGCTATTAAACTCCCAGCTTTGGTCCCAAGGCCCTCCATTTCTTGGTGGTTCCAAGGATAATTGGCCCATCGCTATTGTGGCCGAAAAGGCAACAGTCGAACTTCGCGCCAGGACCCTATTGGCTACGGCTCCACCCAGGGATATCGTCGCATTGTCAAGGTTTGCCAACTCGTTTCCCTCCCTACAGAGAGTGTTCGCCTACGTTTACAAATTTTGCCGCCGCATCCGTCACGAAGGGATTTCTGTTCAGGATCTCAAAGGAGGAATCCATCTGCTGTTGCGCGTCGTCCAGCTTACCGAGTTTAAGGAAGAGATAAGTTTACTAAAGTCACGCAGATTGGTTCCGCCCTCAAACCCTCTGGCCTCGCTTGCTCCCTTTGTGGATGATGATGGTTTGCTTCGTGTTGACGGGCGATTGCGGAACTCTGCGTTGGATTTTGACGGACGTCATCCGATCATTCTTCCCAGAGGCCATCCCGTCACTTCGGCTATAGTGACTCACTTTCACGAGAAGAACCTGCATTCTGGCCCTCGGGCACTAGTGGCGAAAATCCGTTCTCCATACTGGCCCATTGGGGGGAGGAAGACCGTTTCAAGGGTTGTGAATAAATGCGTACGCTGTTTTCGCGCAAAGCCTCGTCTACTGGAGCATGTCATGGCCGATCTTCCTGCCGAGAGGGTTGAAGGATTCCAATGTTTTGATGTCACCGGTGTGGATTTTTGCGGACCGTTTTTCTACAAGGCAGAGACTCGGAATAAGGGCCCTATTAAGTGTTATGTAAGCGTATTCATCTGCTTCAGCACGAAGGCAATCCACTTGGAGTTGGTTAAGGATCTTTCCACCGCTTCGTTTCTGAGCGCCCTTCAACGTTTTATTTGTACGCGACGTAAACCCAGGCAGATATGGTCGGATAATGCCACCAATTTTGTGGGAGCCAAGAATGAGCTAATTGAGTTGAAGCGAAGATTCCTCAGCCAGGATCATCAGGCTTCTCTGCACGAGTTTTGCCTGTCTGAGTCTATCGAGTGGCGATTTATTCCTCCACGCTCTCCCCATTTTGGTGGTCTGTGGGAAGCAGCAGTGAAGACGGCTAAGCACCATCTTTATCGCGCAGTTGGTCCCGCAGTTCTTGGCTTCGAGGAATTAAGGACTTTGTTGTGTCGCATCGCCTCAATTATTAATTCTCGGCCCCTTGTGTCGATTTCAGAGAATCCTGCGGATCTAGATGTCCTGACGCCGGCTCATTTTTTAAATGGCGGACCGCCTTCAACATTCATCGAGCCGGACCTTACTGCGCTGAACTTTAATCGGCTGGATGGGTGGCAGAGAGTCTCCTTCCTGCAGCAGGTTTTCTGGGCTCGTTGGAAGGAAGAGTACCTCACGCTGTTGCAGCATCGTTCCAAATGGCGCACCCCTGGCCCTGTAATTGCTGTTGGAGACATAGTCCTGGTGAAGGATGAAAATCTACCCCCAATGAGGTGGCCTCTGGCCAGGATACTGGAGCTGGTTCCTGGGCGTGACGGAGTGAACCGTGTAGCCGTTCTCAAAACAGCGGTTGGAATGACTAAGCGTGCGGTGTCACGGTTGTGTCTGCTGCCTGTCAAGGATTCGGTTGAAGACCCAGCCTTCAACGGGGGGAGGATGTTGAGCCAAGCAGAAAAGGGCGAAGCTGCGTAAAATAAGCTGCATATATTATAATCTGTGTAGCGGCGGTATGTTATCGGCAGTTCTGGTTTTGTTTACTTCTCCCCGTTCGCATGCGCTTTGCTGGTATTTGTAGCGCATGCGCTTTGGGGAGCTTTTTTGTAGAGCTGCTGCACACTAGCAAATCTTGCATTTGTGTGCGTTCATATTGATAATTCATATTGCTAAGCTTTGTACTTGTGAGTTCTTATTGATTGGAGTTTTGCAAGTTGGGGTTAGAGTTGAACCCTCGAGAAATAAAATATTGAAATTGACTTGAAAATTGAACTGTGGAATTTAATTCGTTTGGCCGCTATTAAAAACCATTAATAGCTCAACAGCTGCCATATAACTGATTGATACAACTGATTGAAAAACATAACTTTGTTGTTTTTTAAGTTAGAAAGTTGGGACGTTCCACACATGTTATATTTGGCCAAAAGATCTTATCTACAAAATTTCATAAGGATCGGCCGAATATAGCCTATAGCTGTCAAAGAAGGATTGGCATTGGCATAACTTTGGTGTTTTTTAAGTTATAAAGATGGGGCTTGGTACAGATTCCATTTTAGGCAAAGTAACGTGATTTGCAAAATTTCTGATTTGTGATTTGCTGCCATATAACTGATGGATCGGAAATGAAATAACTTTGGTGTTTTTTAAGTTAGAGTGTTGGGACTTTCGACCGATTTTATATTTGGCCGAAATATCTTATCTACAAAATTTCATAAGGATCGACCGACAATATATATATATATCCTATAGCTGTCATAGGAGGATCGGCATTGGCATAACTTTGGTGTTTTTTAAGTTAGAAAGATGTGATTTGGTACAGATTCCATTTCGAGGAAAGTAATCTGATTTTCCAAATTTCAGTCGGATCGTCCGACTATATCCTATAGCTGTCATATAACTTAATGATCGGAATTGGCATAACTTTGTTGTTTTTAAGGCTTGTTTAATGATGGGACTTGATCGGAAAAGACACAACTTTTTAAATTTTTAAGTTATAACGTTGGGGAATTTTTTCAAATTTTTTTTTGGTCAACATATTTTATCTACAAAATTTAATAAAGATCGCCTGACTATATCCTATAGCTGCCATATAACTGAACGGTCGGAAATGCTAAATTATACCCTTGCAGAGGGTATTATAATTTTGGTCAAAAGTGTGCAACGCAGTGAAGGAGACCTCTCCGACCCTATAAAGTATATTTATTCTTGATCAGGATCACCTCCTGAGTCGATATGAGCATGTCCGTCTGTCCGTCTGTCCGACGGTCCGTCTGTCCGTCTGTCCGACGGTCCGTCTGTCCGTCTGTCTGTTTCTACGCAAACTAGTCTCTCAGTTTTAAAGCTATCGAGTTGAAACTTTGCACACACCCTTCTTTCCTTTGCAGGCAGTATATAAGTCGGAACGGCCGGGATCGGTCGACTATATCCTATAGCTGCCTTATAACTGATTGATCGGAAATGCCATAACTTTGGTGTTTTTTAAGTTAGAGGATTGGGAGTTTCTACACATGTTATATTTGACCAAAATATCTTATGTACAAAATTTCGTAAGAATCGGCCGACTGTATCCTATAGCTGTCATAGAACGATCGAAATTGGCGTAACTTTGGTGTTTTTTAAGTTAGAAAGATGGGATTTGGTAGAGATTCTATTTTGGGAAAAACAATCTGATTTGTCGAATTTCATAAGGATCGGCCAACAATATCCTATAGCTGCCATATAACTGATTGATCGGAAATGCTATAACTTCGTTGTTTTTCAAGTTAGAAGGATGGGACTTTCTGTGCATTCTAATTTGGGCCAACTTATATGATCTGCTAAATGTCATCAGGATCGGCCGTCTATATCCAATAGCTGTCATATAACTGAATATAAGATGCGTGGCGCCACCTAGCGGACTGCGACTCAACTGCAAGGGTATATCAACTTCGGCTCCGCCCGAAGTTAGCTTTCCTTTCTTGTTATACCCTTGCAGAGGGTATTATAATTTTGGTCAAAAGTGTGCAACGCAGTGAAGGAGACATCTCCGACCCTATAAAGTATATATATTCTTGATCAGGATCACCTCCTGAGTCGATATGAGCATGTCCGTCTGTCCGTCTGTCTGTCTGTCTGTCTGTCTGTCTGTTTCTACGCAAACTAGTCTCTCAGTTTTAAAGCTATCGAGTTGAAATTTTGCACACATCCTTCTTTCTGTTGCAGGCAGTACATAAGTCGGAACGGCCGGGATCGGTCGACTATATCCTATAGCTGCCATATAACTGATTGATCGGAAATGCCATAACTTCGTTGTTTTTTAAGATAGAGGGTCGGGACTTTCCACACATGTTATATTTGATCAACATATCTTATGTACAAAATTTCATAAGGATCGGCCGACTATATCCTATAGCTGTCATAGAACGATCGGAATTGGCATAACTTTGGTGTTTTTTAAGTTAGAAAGATGGGACTTGGTACAGATTCTATTTTGGACAAAATAATCTGATTTGCCAAATTTCATAAGGATCGGCCGACTATATACGATCTTCTATATATCTAATAATATAAGATGCGTGGCGCCACCTAGCGGACTGCGACTGAACTGCAAGGGTATATCAACTTCGGCTCCGCCCGAAGTTAGCTTTCCTTTCTTGTTTCAAATTTTTTTTGGTCAACATATTTTATCTACAAAATTTAATAAAGATCGCCTGACTATATCCTATAGCTGCCATATAACTGAACGGTCGGAAATGCTATAATTATACCCTTGCAGAGGGTATTATAATTTTGGTCAAAAGTGTGCAACCCAGTGAAGGAGACATCTCCGACCCTATAAAGTATATATATTCTTGATCAGGATCACCTCCTGAGTCGATATGAGCATGTCCGTCAGTCCGTCTGTCCGTTTGTCTGTCTGTCGGTTTCTACTCAAACTAGTCTCTCAGTTTTGGAGCTATCGAGTTGAAACTTTGCACACATCCTTTTTTTTCTTGCAGGTAGTATATAAGTCGGAACGGCCGAGATCGGTCGACTATATCCTATAGCTGCCATATAACTGATTGATCGGAAATTAAATAACTTTGGTGTTTTTTAAGTTAGAGTGTTGGGACTTTCGACCGATTTTATATTTGGCCGAAATATCTTATCTACAAAATTTCATAAGGATCGACCGACTATATCCTATAGCTGTCATAGAAGGATCGGCATTGGCATAACTTTGGTGTTTTTTAAGTTAGAAAGATGTGATTTGGTACAGATTCCATTTCGAGCAAAGTAATCTGATTTTCCAAATTTCAGTCGGATCGTCCGACTATATCCTATAGCTGTCATATAACTTAATGATCGGAATTGGCATAACTTTGTTGTTTTTAAGGCTCGAATGATGGGACTTGCTACGGGAATTTGAGAAATCTAATTCGATCTGCCAAGTTTCATAAAGATCGCACGATTATATCTTATAGCTGCCATATAACTGAACGATCGGAAAAGACACAACTTTTTAAATTTTTAAGTTATAACGTTGGGGAATTTTTTCAAATTTTTTTTGGTCAACATATTTTATCTACAAAATTTAATAAAGATCGCCTGACTATATCCTATAGCTGCCATATAACTGAACGGTCGGAAATGCTATAATTATACCCTTGCAGAGGGTATTATAATTTTGGTCAAAAGTGTGCAACACAGTGAAGGAGACATCTCCGACCCTATAAAGTATATATATTCTTGATCAGGATCACCTCCTGAGTCGATATGAGCATGTCCGTCAGTCCGTCTGTCTGTTTGTCTGTCTGTCGGTTTCTACGCAAACTAGTCTCTCAGTTTTGGAGCTATCGAGTTGAAACTTTGCACACATCCTTTTTTTTCTTGCAGGTAGTATATAAGTCGGAACGGCCGGGATCGGTCGACTATATCCTATAGCTGCCATATAACTGATTGATCGGAAATGAAATAACTTTGTTGTTTTTTAAATTACAGAGTTGGGACGTTCCACACATGTTATATTTGGCCAAAAGATTTTATCTACAAAATTTAATAAGGATCGGCCGACTTTATCCTAAAGCTGTCATAGAAGGATTGACATTGGCATAACTTTGGTGTTTTTTAAGTTATAAAGATGGGGCCTGGTACAGATTCCATTTTAGGCAAAGTAACGTGATTTGCAAAATTTCATAAGGATCGGTCGACTATATCCTATTGCTGCCATATAACTGATGGATCGGAAATGAAATAACTTTGGTGTTTTTTAAGTTAGAGTGTTGGGACTTTCGACCGATTTTATATTTGGGCGAAATATCTTATCTACAAAATTTCATAAGGATCGGCCGACTGCATCCTATAGCTGTCATAGAAGGATCGGCATTGGCATAACTTTGGTGTTTTTTAAGTTAGAAAGATCTGATTTTGTACAGATTACTCTTTGGGCAAAATAATTCAATATGCCAAATTTCATAAGGATCGGCCGACTATATACGATCCGCTATATATCTAGTAATATAAGATGCGTGGCGCCACCTAGCGGACTGCGACTGAACTGCAAGGGTATTTCAACTTCGGCTCCGCCCGAAGTTAGCTTTCCTTTCTTGTTTTTATACCCTTGCAGAGGGTATTATAATTTTGGTCAAAAGTGTGCAACGCAGTGAAGGAGACATCTCCGACCTTATAAAGTATATATATTCTTGATCAGGATCACCTCCTGAGTCGATATAAGCATGTCCGTCTGTCCGTTTGTCCGTCTGTCTGTTTCTACGCAAGCTAGTCTTTCAGTTTTAGAGCTATCGAGTTGAAACTTTGCACACATCCTTCTTTTGTTTGCAGGTAGTATATAAGTCGGAACTGCCGGGATCGGTCGACTATATCCTATAGCTGCCTGTTGGGCCAAGCAGCCACCAAAAGGTGCATTTAAAATAATCATAAAATGCTAAGCTGCAGCTGTTGTTATCAGCATGTTTTCGTCTCTGTTTTGTCTCCCAGTTTCGCATGCGCTTTATTGTTATTTGCAGCGTATGCGCTTTGGGGAGCTTTGGTTGAGCTTCTGCGCAAGCTCTTAGGTTTTTATGACTTGTAATTCGGCATTGTTTTGGTTCGGCCGCGGAATTTGTTTTGGGGTTAAATTGACCCACAATAAATTGATTTGTAAAATTGAACCTGGTCTATTAATTCGGCCGCTATCAAAACGCTGATAGCTCAATATTGGTGACCCCGACGTGATTTCATCCCGGTTTATTATTGTTATCAGCATTAAAAGTGCCAAGAAAACGCCCTTGTTGTTGTTGCTACAAGTTGCATTTT
Source organism: Drosophila ananassae (assembly GCF_017639315.1). NCBI lineage: Eukaryota > Metazoa > Arthropoda > Insecta > Diptera > Drosophilidae > Drosophila > Drosophila ananassae. The sequence continues at coordinate 25,629,777 of NC_057929.1, read as the reverse complement.
AATTGAAGAATGGAGTCTGGATCTGAGATTATTGGAGCTGCTGCCGCAAACCGGGAAAGGATGCTGCGGAGAAGAGCAGAGGTGGCCTGCCAAGAAATGGAGGCGCTGCATAAGGTGAAGGCTGCGGCGCGGACTGAGGATTCTTCCATTATGGCGCTGGAGTCGGTGGAGAAGCGTTTGCGTGAGCGGTTCACCGCGCTTCAAGAAGAGTTGGAGGAGCTTAATTTTAGCGAGATCGGGAGTGATCTGTATTGGAGATTCTCGCAGCTGGCAACTGATGTGGAAGTGGAAATTCAGTTGGAGGTTGCCAAGCGCTCCATTAGAATCGCTGCCCACTCCACACTTCTCGACGGTGCCAGTGTATCGCCAATGCCAAACAAGCAAGCCCCCTCCTTGCCACCGTTGCCGATGCCAACATTCAGCGGCGGCTATGCCGAGTGGCCGGATTTCTGCGCCCTTTTTAAGACCACGATCGACAGCCATCCTCACCTAACGAAAATGGAAAAGCTCCGGTGGCTCATTTCATGCCTGCGCGAGTCAGCCTTGGATACGGTGAGAGCTCTGGAAATTAATGACGCGAACTACGATGTGGCCCTTGACCTATTGCGCAATCGTTTTAGTAATCGGCGTTTAATATTTCAGTCTCACATTAATGAGATCCTGCAGCTTCGTGTGGTCGAGCCAGGATCTGTTACTACTTTGCGGGAGCTATCGGATCGGTTCAATGGGCATATGCGGGCTCTTCTGAGTTCCGGATCAGCTGCCGAGATCCAAGGATGCTTGCTTATCCAGATTATCCTGCAGAAGTTGGATCCTGCCACAAAGGCCAAGTGGGAAGACACTCTCGCCGGAAGCAACGACAGCATTCCGTCTTGGGAGTCCATGGCACGATTCTTGGAGCAAAGGTGCCGTACTCTTGAATGCGTCGAGTTTTCTTTGGCGACGTCTCCCCCAGCTAACCAAGTGGGCCGAGGTAGATCTTGGAATAACCGATCTTCGTGCATGGTTATTAACGCCCGTCCTGCTCTATGCGCCCTGTGTGGCATTTCGGAGCACGAGCTTCCTTCTTGTTCAAAATTTAGTGCTTTGACAATTGAGGAACGGTACGACGAAGTCTGGCTCGATGTTTTGTTTGTCTGGAGGATGGCCATCTCGCTCGTGGATGCTCAGCTTCCCGCTGCTCGACGTGCAATCACCGTCATAATATTTTGTTGCACCCTCGCGGGCAGATTTCACCCGCACGAGTCTCCCGTCCCATCGGTGCCGTTACTGTTGCGCACCCATCCCGCTCAATCAACCCTGTTATGAACAAGGATCGCAATGCTGAGCTAGTGCTCCTGCCAACAGCCAATGTACTCGTTCGTGGTCGATCTGGAGCCTTCTTGCCTTGCCGAGTTTTATTGGATTCCGGCTCACAAGTGCACCTCATCTCGTCGCGGCTGGCGAATGAACTTCAGCTTGGCCGTTCCAAATGCTCCACTACGGTGGCAGGTTTCGGCGGCGCTGGGTTTGATACGGATGGAGCATCCGTCAATGTGTGCTTGAAGTCCCGCCTTAGCACGTACTCAGTGGAAATTGAGGCTGTTGTAGCTTCACATATAACGGACTATCAACCTAGCCAGGACATAGATGCTTCGCACTGGAAGATTCCTGGCAATTTGGATCTAGCTGACCCTAACTTCTACAAAACGCAGCGAGTGGACCTGTTGATTGGAGCCAGCTTATTCTTTGACCTATTGTCGGCTGGTCAACTCCAATTAGGTCACGGGCTTCCCATTGCCCAGAATACACGATTTGGCTGGGTGATTTCTGGACGCGGTGAACTATCACGGGATGTGTCGTCGCTCTATGGTAGGAAAGACAACCCAAGGAATACCCACTGGAATGATGTGACTGCTGCCCCTTCCAACAGTGTTATTGAAGGCTCACCCTTCAATGGGGGGAGGATGTTGGGCCAAGCAGCCACCAAAAGGTGCATTTAAAATAATCATAAAATGCTAAGCTGCAGCTGTTGTTATCAGCATGTTTTCGTCTCTGTTTTGTCTCCCAGTTTCGCATGCGCTTTATTGTTATTTGTAGCGTATGCGCTTTGGGGAGCTTTGGTTGAGCTTCTGCGCAAGCTCTTAGGTTTTTATGACTTGTAATTCGGCATTGTTTTGGTTCGGCCGCGGAATTTGTTTTGGGGTTAAATTGACCCACAATAAATTGATTTGTAAAATTGAACCTGGTCTATTAATTCGGCCGCTATCAAAACGCTGATAGCTCAATAACTGATTGATCGGAAATGAAATAACTTTGTTGTTTTTTAAACTACAGAGTTGGGACGTTCCACACATGTTATATTTGGCCAAAAGATTTTATCTACAAAATTTAATAAGGATCGGCCGACTATATCCTAAAGCTGTCATAGAAGGATTGACATTGGCATAACTTTGGTGTTTTTTAAGTTAGAGGGTTGGGAGTTTCTACACATGTTATATTTGACCAAAATATCTTATGTACAAAATTTCGTAAGAATCGGCCGACTATATCCTATAGCTGTCATAGAACGATCGAAATTGGCATAACTTTGGTGTTTTTTAAGTTAGAAAGATGGGATTTGGTAGAGATTCTATTTTGGGAAAAACAATCTGATTTGTCGAATTTCATAAGGATCGGCCATCTATATCCTATAGCTGCCATATAACTGATTGATCGGAAATGCTATAACTTCGTTGTTTTTCAAGTTAGAAGGATGGGACTTTCTGTGCATTCTAATTTGGGCCAACTTATATGATCTGCTAAATGTCATCAGGATCGTCCGACTATATCCTATAGCTGTCATATAACTTAACGATCGGAATTGGCATAACTTTGTTGTTTTTAAGGCTCGAATGATGGGACTTGCTACGGGAATTTGAGAAATCTAATTCGATCTGCCAAGTTTCATAAAGATCGCCTGACTATATACTATAGCTGCCATATAACTGAACGGTCGGAAATGCTATAATTATACCCTTGCAGAGGGTATTATAATTTTGGTCAAAAGTGTGCAACCCAGTGAAGGAGACATCTCCGACCCTATAAAGTATATATATTCTTGATCAGGATCACCTCCTGAGTCGATATGAGCATGTCCGTCAGTCCGTCTGTCTGTTTGTCTGTCTGTCGGTTTCTACGCAAACTAGTCTCTCAGTTTGGAGCTATCGAGTTGAAACTTTGCACACATCCTTTTCTTTCTTACAGGTAGTATATAAGTCGGAACGGCCGGGATCGGTCGACTATATCCTATAGCTGCCATATAACTGATTGATCGGAAATGGGTTGGGACTTTATGCACATGTTATATTTGGCCAAAAGATTTTATCTACAAAATTTCATAAGGATCGGCCGACTGTATCCCATAGCTTTCATAGAACGATCAGAATTGGCATAACTTTGGTGTTTTTATACCCTTGCAGAGAGTATTATAATTTTGGTCAAAAGTGTGCAACGCAGTGAAGGAGACATCTCCGACCCTATAAAGTATATATATTCTTGATCAGGATCACCTCCTGAGTTGATATGAGCATGTCCGTCTGTCCGTCTGTCTGTTTCTACGCAAACTAGTCTCTCAGTTTTGGAGCTATCGAGTTGAAACTTTGCACACACCCTTCTTTCCTTTGCAGGTAGTATATAAGTCGGAACGGCCGGGATCGGTCGACTATATCCTATAGCTGCCATATAACTGATTGATCGGAAATGCCATAACTTTGGTGTTTTTTAAGTTAGAAGGTTGGGACTTTATGCACATGTTATATTTGACCAAAATATGTTATGTACAAAATTTCATAAGGATCGGCAAACTATATCCTATAGCTGTCATAGAACGATCGAAATTGGCATAACTTTGGTGTTTTTTAAGTTAGAAAGATGGGATTTGGTAGAGATTCTATTTTGGGAAAAACAATCTGATTTGTCGAATTTCATAAGGATCGGCCATCTATATCCTATAGCTGCCATATAACTGATTGATCGGAAATGCTATAACTTCGTTGTTTTTCAAGTTAGAAGGATGGGACTTTCTGTGCATTCTAATTTGGGCCAACTTATATGATCTGCTAAATGTCATCAGGATCGTCCGACTATATCCTATAGCTGTCATATAACTTAACGATCGGAATTGGCATAACTTTGTTGTTTTTAAGGCTCGAATGATGGGACTTGCTACGGGAATTTGAGAAATCTAATTCGATCTGCCAAGTTTCATAAAGATCGCCTGACTATATACTATAGCTGCCATATAACTGAACGGTCGGAAATGCTATAATTATACCCTTGCAGAGGGTATTATAATTTTGGTCAAAAGTGTGCAACCCAGTGAAGGAGACATCTCCGACCCTATAAAGTATATATATTCTTGATCAGGATCACCTCCTGAGTCGATATGAGCATGTCCGTCAGTCCGTCTGTCTGTTTGTCTGTCTGTCGGTTTCTACGCAAACTAGTCTCTCAGTTTGGAGCTATCGAGTTGAAACTTTGCACACATCCTTTTCTTTCTTACAGGTAGTATATAAGTCGGAACGGCCGGGATCGGTCGACTATATCCTATAGCTGCCATATAACTGATTGATCGGAAATGGGTTGGGACTTTATGCACATGTTATATTTGGCCAAAAGATTTTATCTACAAAATTTCATAAGGATCGGCCGACTGTATCCCATAGCTTTCATAGAACGATCAGAATTGGCATAACTTTGGTGTTTTTATACCCTTGCAGAGAGTATTATAATTTTGGTCAAAAGTGTGCAACGCAGTGAAGGAGACATCTCCGACCCTATAAAGTATATATATTCTTGATCAGGATCACCTCCTGAGTTGATATGAGCATGTCCGTCTGTCCGTCTGTCTGTTTCTACGCAAACTAGTCTCTCAGTTTTGGAGCTATCGAGTTGAAACTTTGCACACACCCTTCTTTCCTTTGCAGGTAGTATATAAGTCGGAACGGCCGGGATCGGTCGACTATATCCTATAGCTGCCATATAACTGATTGATCGGAAATGCCATAACTTTGGTGTTTTTTAAGTTAGAAGGTTGGGACTTTATGCACATGTTATATTTGACCAAAATATGTTATGTACAAAATTTCATAAGGATCGGCAAACTATATCCTATAGCTGTCATAGAACGATCGGAATTGGCATAACTTTGGTGTTTTTTAAGTTAGAAAGATTGGACTTGGTACAGATTCTATTTTGGGAAAAACAATCTGATTTTCCAAATTTCATAAGGATCGGCCGACTATATACGATCCGCTATATATTTAATAATATAAGATGCGTGGCGCCACCTAGCGGACTGCGACTGAACTGCAAGGGTATATCAACTTCGGCTCCGCCCGAGGTTAGCTTTCCTTTCTTGTTATTTTATACTTCTGGCCACTCGCGAATATTTTCACGGTGGTTCTCTTTATTTCTTTATATACGGCAATATTTTAACACTCGCGGATATGCCAGTGACAAACCGCCTCAGTGCGTAATTGCGTTTTTTTCTTTTTATAACACAACAAAAACTGCCTTTTTTTTATATTATGTTTTTGTTTATAATTCATGCCACTCGTCAATGGCTTCGCGGTGGTTCTCTTATTTTTTTATATGAAGCAATATTTTAGCACTCGTGGTAGCAAACCGCCGCAGAGGGTAATTGCTGCATTATTTTTATCACAACACAGATTTTCCTTTAATCTTTGTTTCATTATGCAACTTTTTAATTTTCTATTTTCACGCTTACATTCTCTTCTCTCTAATTTTGCTTTTATTCTTTGTTTCATTATGCAACATTTCAATTTTTCATTTTCACTCTTACATTCTCTACTCTTTCCGACTGATTTTCCTTTTTTATTTTTTTTTTTAATTTTGAGAAAAAACTTTATTACTTTACTTTCACACTTTTTTCTATTTTTTATTTATTTATTTTTTTTTTTTGTTTTGAGAAAAACCTTTGTTAAAACCCATAATTCACATTCACTCTACTTATCTGCTCGGGCGCCAGTTAAGGTGTCCATCCATCATGGTCACCCGATCATGAAGAGTCGGGTCATGTTCTGAAGCGTTGGTGATATAATTTATTGTTGTGGAAACTTAATTTAATCATTTAATCATAATTTGATCATGAAGTAACTTAGTTAAGAAATACAGAAATGGTCTCTTGTTTCTTATTGTAAGATTTAACTTTTAGGAAAATATTCTTTGGAGATGGGTTCGGCTTGATGTTTTGCTGGTCAAATATAGACTGACTTCCCAGAGTTGTGACCCTCCGGTCGTCAGTTCGATATCGGCCGATCTCCCACTCCAACCCTATGTGTGGTGTCAGCGTGTGTGGTGTCAGCTATTCGGTGTCAAGAGTCAGCGTAACACTCTGGGTGTGTGTCAGCTTAGTTGCACTCTTGCGACATATACGGGTGCAGTTGAACCCACAACACTTGAATATCGAACACTTGAGTATCGAATATTGCTTATGGTGGATTCTGAGTTAAGCAAGAGTGGACAGGGGGCGCATAGTGTTGAGTAGGGGCGGCTTGGCAGTCCCGGGTGATAACTTGTATGTATGTGTATCCAAGTATGAATGCACAAAGAGCCATAAACAAAACATATGAAAGGAACCCATATTTCAGTAGAAGAGTTCAGCAGTTAATATCTACAACCCCTGTTACTGTGTACGAGTTAGAAATCCTTCATATTGACACATTTAACTGCCATGTCTCACCATTGTTTCACTGCACCGGAACCCAAAAAGGAATAGTACTAACAACAATGCTGGGTGTGCAAGTGAAATCAAGAATAGATAAACATACAATTTTAGGTAGGGCAATTGTTATGATGATTTCATATCCATAATATTATATAATTCATATCCATAAAATAATGGAATGAAATGAATTATCAAAAGAACTATAAAACATTAAAACAAAATTTGACAAATCAGATAAGCCACTAACACAAAATAGACCGATACAGAAAACAACGGTTAAGAAACACGTAGAAATATTAGTTAAATGCTTTAATGAAGTTCGAATACTAATATATGAACACAGAGACAAGTTAAATCAAGATCATTGGTCTCGATTATCAAAGTTTTTGATCAGACTAAGATCCAATCTAACATCTATTAGAGAATGGTTCAAGTTTGATATTTTAATACATAATATTCTTAATACTTCAAAAATAATTGAACTGGTGACGAACCAGAATCAAAAGAAGTAATTGACCAACAATATTTGGAAGAGGAAGAAATAAATAATCTCACTATCCCAGCTCTACTAATTTCTGAATTGGACAATTTTGCAGATTCAGATAATAGCTCGAGCATAGTTAAAGAAAAATTTATTACAATGGCATAATCAAATTCTGATTTTATCAACACTGCATCAAAGCTTATACCAGTATTTGATGGTGAAGCAGAAAATTTAACAAGTTTTCTCGATGCACTGGAGATTATAGAATCAATAAAACGCGAATACGAACAATTAGATGTTCAAATATTAAGCAATACATCAGAGGTTGAGCAAATGACAAAAGCTTTAGAAAGTGCGTACATAACGGACGGCCTACCACTTGCGTTAGCCAGAAGTTATTCTACACAGTCTGCAGTTAAGGCAATGGCAAAGAATTGCGCAATTGATAAGGTAAAACTTATCATGCAGACTGGCACCTTCAACACTATGAATGTTGCCATATCCAAATTCGAAAACAGTTGCATGGAAGCAACTGGACAACCTAATACTGTCCTTTATTTTAAAAATTATTCACAGCGTGGTGGAAACCGCGGACGTGGAAATTTCATAGAAAACTCTCGTGGTCGTAATAATAATTACAACAACTACAACAGTTCCAATTGTAACAATAATGGACGAGGCTAATATAGAGGAAACTCAAGAGGCCGTGGCAACTCGAATCGAGGCCACATTAACAGTAACACAAATAATAATGTAAGAGTTGCCAGAATAATTCGAAAAACTCTCACACTTCAGATGTTCAGCAGTCGGCAGTTAAGCGGTTCATACAATCAATCTTAGCTTAAATATATTTGTAGACTTTTACAATGTAAAGACGAATAAAAAGCTTGTATTTTCAATTTTTGTATTGCAATACCTTGTGATGGAATAAAAGGCATTGACTTCATTAAGAAATTCAATTGCCAGTTAGATTTCAAACCAAATGAAGATTGGCTCATAATGATGTTAATGTTCCAATAACATACATTTCTGGTAATAATTCCATTGTTCTACCAGCAAGATCCCAAGTTGTCAACAGATGAAGAAAGTTCCATATATTAATACCTAATCAGGAAATTCAACATGGCATTTATGTTGCAAACACGGTCGCCACAACCAAAAATGCATTTGTCCGATTACTGAATACAACCATGATCAAATAGTAAATATTCACAGTTTAAAATTGTAACGGACGTACGGTTTTGTCAAACTATTAGGTACAGTACAAGAAATACTGCACGCATGGTCTCTGTCGCCCTCCTCTGTGTACTTGGAGACGGCTGGGCTCAGTCGAAGGGGGCGTGGGTGAGGGCGCGGCAACATAGACCAAGTACGTTACGGATTTCTTCATAGACAGAGATGGGGAAGTCGGAAAGGAACGAATGGAAGCTGGCCTATCCTGGGTGGTTGATTCTACTGACCCTGATGCATAAAAGACTGGATGTTGTGGTCCTTCGTCTATACCCTCCCTTCCATGTAGAAGCCTCACTAAACCGTCTCACCATATTCAACTGCCATGTTCGGATTCGAAGTGCTCTAAATAAAAGAAATTATTTCATGTTCATTTCATATAATTGGCTAATAGTACCGCCAACCTCAAAAGTGGCGGTACTAAACTAGAATTACAACTTATCTTCATAGTTTGGAATAGAAAGACAGAACATAACAGGGATTTCCCATTGTACTTATATTCCCTGTTGCAGTAAAGCTTCCCTACCTAACGGTAAGATCGCATGATTTTCTAGCTACTTTCGGTCAGTGGATGTATGGGTAATATGGCTTTGCTTATGTTTGGTAATTCTGTTCTCCCTTCTCTCTCAATATAGTAAGGATAAGAAATATTGGCCTGCCTAGGAAATGGTTTTTATTTTTAAATAAGGTGCCCGCTACACACCCCTCCCTTACAGATGAATCTTCCATTGAAACTGGATGACACTAGGCGAGTACCCAGTTATCAAATATCTTTGGCATGATATTTCCCTATTTCCTTGCCATTCATGTCCTCCAGCAAGTAACATGATTGGCCGAGTTTCTTCTTAATTCGGGCTCTCATTCCAACTGCAAGCTTGGCGTTAAAATTTTCAGCTGCCTTGCTTAACAAGAAATTCCTTTTGATGACATTTTGCCCTACCTCAAAGGTTTGCGGTCGACATCTCAGATCGTAGCTTCGTTTATTTCGTTCGTAGGCTTTTGACAAATATTTATGTTCGATCTGATTTGCTGGAATTCGTCAGCTCTGGGTCATCTAGCACTGCCTTCGGATAGGAGGTTTAGATTACGAAACAGTTTAAAATCTTGGCCATGATTAAGCATGTGTTGGCCAAAAACTTTGAAATAAGGTGAAATTCCTATCGATAGGTGGATGGAATTTCTAAGAGAATTTCTAAGCTACTCAAGAATGTATCCCACTCACATTGCTCTGTCTTGATATAAGCTCTAAGGCCTCATTTTTTGACGCGTTCCGCTGCATTAGACTGTGGGGCATAAACACCAGTAGAGATTTGTTGCACACCAAAATTAGGAAAGAAGTCAGTAAGTTCGCGACTTTTGAATTGAGTTCCGTTATCACTAACGATAATTTCGGGCACTCAAAAAAAATGTCCTCCTTTAGGATATCTATTACTGTCCTTGATGTAAACTTCTTAACTGCTTTCAAAAATTTAAATTTTGAGAAATGGTCGAGGATTATCAATATGCCTATGTTATCTCTTTTTGTTCTAGGAAATGGTAATATGAAATCTAGGTACAAACGTTGGAAAGGTCGTTCCGTTGGCGTACGAGCTCTTATTGGGGGTTTTAAAGTTCGGTTCGGTACTTTAGTCGTTTGACACACCTGAAAATTTTTTATATAATTTCGAACGTCTGTTACCATGTTGGGCCAATAAAATCTTCGCCTAATTTGATCTAAGCATTTGGCTATACCGCAATGAGCTGAAGCCGGCTGATCGTGGGCTGCATATATAACTCCAACACGCAGTGAATTGGGAATTAACAGTTTCCAACGATCATCCGCATGGCCGTTATCGGAAAACTCGGTTCGGTGATAAATGAAACCTTTTTCGTTATTGGAAGAGTTTCATACTCGAGAGTAGAAATGGCATATGCGACCGTACCTTCATGCGTGCGAAAATGCAGTTCGAACAAAAAACACATCCATTTTTTACTACGAATGCTTCTTTCGGTTTTGATGCTATTGCACTTACTCAAACTTGGTTTAATTGCTCTCTCTCTTTGGTTAAAAAATATTTGTTCCTAAGTTCACTGTGTTTCGAATGGATCGGCTATCTTTCGCAGGCGGTGTACTCATTGCTTCTAATGATGAATATTCAGCTGAACTAATCCCTTTCCCGAACTAGTTTGGAATCGAGTTCATTGAGGTTAAAATTTCTGCTGGTCTATCGCATATTTTCACTAACTATTAAGTAAGGAATCCATAACACTCATAGCAGATCTCTAGACTTTATTTTCTCTACTATGACATCCTCTGTGCCTGAATTTTGACCTCGCCTATATCCCTTCCTGTGGACAATACCATCCTACACTATTGGTTTCTGTGCTAATCGATGTTCCTAATATTCACACTAACTATAAGGTTCAGCCTCGTACCAAATTTAAAAAAAAAAAACGGATTATAATGTCCATCGCAATCATTTGTTTTGAATTGAAGCTGCTATATATTATTACTATGAAGTAATTCATTACGCGTTGAACATGTTTATACCTGAAGTCTCATCATCAATTTCATCGAAACCACCTTGGTTAATTAAACATCTTTCTAGTCTTAAAAACAAGAAATCAAGAGCTTATCAAAATCAAGAGCACACTAAGCAAGCTAAAAACGACATACCACTCAGTAATAGCGTAATATCGGTATCAATTCTTGGTACTTATATTTAACCTGTGTCGTGTGTAGATTCCCGTGAAACGGTCCTCCAGTAGGATACGTTTCCATCGCAACGTTTTGCTCCCGTGAAATGGACAGCCAGTAGGACCTGCCGATACGGAATCAGCCGAAATCTCTTACCACCTGTACCTGAGAACAACCAACCAGGACTTCAAGTATCTCACATCAACCTCTGCCTGATCACAGAAAACTCCTGTTCAAACCGAGCAGATCTTTGAAGAACACAGGAAAATTTTTTCAGTGTGTTAAATGAGATTATTTTATCCTAACGAAATAATTACCAAAAAAAAGGTGGCTTCCTATTAAAAACTCTAGAAAACGACGAAAAAATAAAACGCATCAGACACTACTTGTAAATGAACTGCCTTGGACGGACTCACCAAAAAAAAAAAAAGAGCAATGTAGGACTTGTACGGTGGCCTACCACGAATTTCCAATGTCGTCTCAATAGGGCCACAGAAATCCACGCCACATATGGAGAATGGATGAGGCTTGCATTTAAAACAGCGTACTATCTGATTGCAGACTTCCTGCGTTTACTATCCAAACACGTTGTCGCAAGAGACACACCAGTGCTCGTGGACCCACATGAAAATTCGGATACCATTGCGGTTAATCTGACCGCATTCTTTTTTACTTTCATCTGCAAAAGCTCTGGTGACGGATCAAACCAGGGACTCGTTGGCCACTTATCTTCCGGCACCGTAAAAACGATGGATGGAAACGAAACCAGATCGATTCCACCGTCCTTTACGTCTCCACCTCTTCACCGGGTTTTGTTTAGTTGGTACATGCCGCCACGTGCTATCCTCTGACTACCCTTGAATTTCAGAAACTCTATTTGATAAGAACGTTGACAACGACGATCGATGGGAACGTATCCAATGAAGACAAACATCTAAATATGACCAATATACACTTCGTTTGATCGGTACTTTAATAAGAGGCTTGATTTTGCGGCAGAGGTCTGCGAGAACGTGAGCGGCACATAACTCAAGACGGGGGAGCGTTTTTGTCTTGAGTGGCGCTACTTTGGACTTTGCAGTCAACAAAGAGACTTGACTACCTGCTGCAGATTCGCAACGAATATTGACGGAGACTCCATAGGCTCTCATATTCTCATGAATTCAAATTGGTGACATCGGCTCACACATCACAAATCTCGGTATTGCTGCATTTTGTTCCACGCTGATTCGAAATGCAGTGGAATCGACTCATCCCAATCTAGCTTATTAAGCCAAAGCCTCTGCAAAAGGATCTTTCCTTTAATAATGATTGGGCTTAATAAGCCAAGGGGGTCGAATAGCTTTGATGTCACCGAAAGAATGTTCCGCTTAGTCGCCCTTTGACCATGACTGAAGTATCAATTACAACTTTAAATACGTCATCTTTGGAAACCCAAGCGGTGCCTAGTCAGCACTGAGTCCGAAAGTGTTATTGGATTAACGGTGCTCTCGGATGCAGTAACTTCAGGCGAGTTTAAAACCACTTACTCAATTCAAACCCAGCGTTCCATGTTGAGCTTGCACAATTTCAAGGACTCAGATAGGTCTTTTTTCCACACTATAAACTGGTATCGCCTATATCCTTCATTCATCATTACTTGGCGATATATCTTTTTTATGTCGGCTATCAAAGCCAATTTGTTTACCCGAAACTGAAGAAGCGTTGAGTATAGTTCTTCCTGAATTGTTGGACCCACCATCAACAAATCATTTAAACATTTCTGTGTGGATGTCTTACAGGACGCATCGAAAATGACTCATTGTTTAGTCGTTGTACTTTGAGGCCGTTAGACACGCTGGTGGGGTATTACTTAGTGTGAAGTAGCAAGAACATCATTGCTTTCTTTAAGTTCGGATCTTTCTTTAAGGTTTTAATGTTAAAAATGGTACTAACATTTTGAATTGAGAAAGAAAGACTCAACCTCTGTTCAAGGTAGAACTTGAACCCGAAACCAAATCCAAGCCTCTGAAAAAAAATGAAGTGCATCCAATTTTGACTCTCCAGTTCCTACTTCACCGCAGAATAACCGTAGAAGAGCCGCATAAGAGAAATGGGCCGGTGCAGTGTAATAATTGTCAGGAATACGGCCACACAAGGACTTACTGCACGCTCCGTCCAGTATGCGTTGTTTGTGGAGAACTTCATGACTCCCACAAATGCCCAAAAAACAAAGAGGATCCCAGCAGCAAAAAGTGTGGACACTGTGGAGGCGACCATATGGCTAACTACAGGGGCTGTCCAGTCTACAAGGAACTAAAAAGTCGTTCACACCAAAGAGTGACCACTGCTCGCTCACACATTACACCTATGAAATCAACGTGTGATGTCTTCCCCCCTACAGCCGTGAAACCTTCAGCTTATAATGAGTTCACCAACAAACCCGAAAGCTTTGCAGCTGCTCTAAAAATGGGCCTGAAAACCACCGCCCCCACCATGCCACGATCATCAGATTCCCCTCACCAACCAGGAGAACAGTCTACGAACAAATTTGAAGCAATGATATGTAATCTTCAACAAAGTATGATGGATTTCATGTCATTCATGCAGACAACAAGATCTTGTGTGAAACCAGAACGTTTTGATTGAGCTGCTTGTTGCTCAAAACCAGACAAAGTAATCAATGGCTCCACTTCGTATATCACGCCAACGGCGTCTCACAGCGCAAACTTGAGTTAGCTCAATTCCTTAATAACAACCATATCGATGTAATGTTACTCGCAAAAACTCATCTTACAAATAAATACAATTTCCAAATTCGAGACTACTTCTTCTACAACACGAATCACCAAGACGGGAAAGCCCACGGAGGCACCGGGATTCTAATTAGAAAACGCATTAAGCACTGCTTCCACAATAGTTTCGCTACTAACTATATGCAAGCTACATCTATAGAGATACAGATGGACCACCGTTCCCTAAAGCTTACCGCCGTATACTGTCCTCCTCGGTTTACAATATCCGAATCCTAATTCATGGACTACTTCAACTCTCTGAGCGAACAATTTATAGCAGCTGGAGACTTTAATGCCAAGCATACGCACTTGGTGACTCCAAAGAGAAGGCAGCTGTACAACGCAATAATAAAACCAAGCAACAAGTTGGACTGTGTGTCACCTGGGACACCTACATATTGGCCAACAGATCCCACGAAATTACCAGACTTGAAAGAGTTTTCAGTCACAAAAAACATTCCACGCAACCTGATAAGCGCCAACTCCTTACCAGATCTATCGTCTGACCACTCACCTGTACTCCTCCAGCTAAATCTTCATCCAGTTGCGGTAGATAAACCATTCAGACTAACAATGAATAAAACCAACTGGCTCAAGTACAAAAAATATATAAGTTCGCACATCGAGTTGAATCCACGTTTGAATGACGAAGCTGATATCAACTTATCCACAAACGCCCTTGAATCCGTCTTGGTCGCAGCAGCTCGCATGTCAACCCCACAAACGCAAGAAACCTCGTACAATCATAGATACACGAACGTTGAAATAGAACAGCTTGTTCAAGCAAAGCGACGCTCACTGCGAGACTGGCAATCCAACAGATCACCATCTGCAAAACAAAGGTTAAAAGATGCCACACGAAGACTCACAGCTGCACTCCATCAAGAAGAAGAAAGGTCCCAAAAACATTTTATAGAGCAGTTATCCCCAACGAGCTCTATGTTCCCACTTTGGAGAGCACACTCATCACTCAGCGCACTAATAGAACCTGCAATACCAATTAGGACATCCACAGGCAACTGGGCGCGCAGCGACGGAGAAAGAGCCGAGAGATTTACAGAACATCTTCAAAATGTATTTCAGCCCAACACAGCATCAAATGGGATCTCACTGCCAGCAACATCAGATATTGACAAATCTACGTATGATCCAATTGTATTCAGACCCCACGATTTGCTCAAAATCATAAATGAACAACTCAACCCAAAAAAATCCCCAGGATGCGACCTAATATCACCAAAAATGATTATCGAACTTCCTCTTTGCGCAGTTCGAGCTATTTGCCAACTCTTCAATGCAATAACGAGACACGGCCACTTCCCAGAGAGATGGAAAAAGTCGATCATCATAATGATACGAAAACCTGGCAAAGACCGCACAATTGCTTCATCATATAGACCAATTAGTTTACTAACGTGTCTATCAAAACTCTTCGAAAAATGCCTCTTGGCACATATTACCCCACAGAAATGCATTTGAACATTCGAATGCTGCCATGTCCGATGATTACATTATCAGTGCCGGAGTTCCTCAAGGCAGCGTGTTAGGACCAACACTCTACCTTATCTACACTACGGACATCCCAACGAGCACGCAACTCACCACATCCACTTTTGCTGATGACACAGCGATCCTAAGCCGATCGAGATGCCCCAAGCAAGCAACGGCACAACTTGCTAAACACCTGGTGGCAGTGGAGAAATGGCTATCCGACTGGCGAATCAAAGTTAACGAACACATATGCAAACACGTAACGTTCACACTTAACAGGCAAGACAGCCCCCCACTTGTTCTAAACAACACAGTGGCACCTCGATAGACGTCTTACTTGGCGCAGCCACATTGAAGCTAAAAGAAATCATTTAAAGCTCAAAGCCAGCAACCTCCACTGGCTTTCTATACAAAATATTTATTTTCTAAAAAGAAGCAAAATCGATGCAAATTTTAATATTTCGAAATTATTTACTAAAATATTTTTTAACTAATAAAATTAAAAAAATTTTAATTTTAATTTCGATACAAAACGAAAACGACAATAATTAATTTAATTCATTTAATAAATATTACATTTATTTAAAATTTATATTTTAAAGTAATACGACGAATTCAAATTTTTTATTCTTTATAATAAAATTTTCTAAAACTTTTTATAATAAAATAAAAAACAATACAATTCATTTTTAACCGACGAAACTGAAACGACAAAAAATTAAAATGCGTGCACTCGGCTATACATTATAATTCGATATGAATTCCATAATAAACTTAAGCCTAGCTTATCTATTGCGGCGAAGCGGGGCGAATCGCAAGAGAGTGTAACTGAGCTTTTATATCGCTCCAGCTCCGCCCTATGCTTACTTATACTAGACTTCTGGGTTTTTCGTTATCCATTAATATATCTTTTTTTTTATCTTATCAAGCTACACAGACCTTTTATACGTTCTTTGACAACGACTCCATTACGCGCGCGAGTTCAAGTTCGACGTAGTGGATGCATAACGTTCTACAGACGATCATTAGGTAACCCCGACGTGATACGTTTCTATTGTTTCACAACCTGCACACAACCCACACGGCAGTTCATCTTAAACATCTCATCTATCATAATCTTAAAATCTTAAACTTCAACCATTGGATCGAAATCATACCCCTTAATCCAAATGCTCATTGATGAGCAAATTGAAGGAAAAATAGCTATCCAAAGCTAATAAGAAACATCCATGGCTAATACGAAACATCACTAAAGATTCCGTAGAGCGGAAACTCAAAGAAGGACCACAATCGAAGTTTAGTGTCAAAGCAAAAACCCACTATTTCATCGTCGTTTGTAATACCACCAGTCGACTTCCCAAAATTTAACCGGCAATAGCTCCGATTCTAAGAAATTTTCCCGGAATTCATCCACAATCAAGAATATAGCGACGCAGTAAAATTCCGACATCTGGAGGATCATGTAAAAGGTGAAGCCAAAAACCTGCGCAGGTTGCATGATACCGTGCTCCGAAAGGTCGCCACTCAAAGCGCATTCAATGAGTTAACAGTCAACTGGGATCCAATATTGACACACATTATTGAGGAAAGATTGGACCCACACAAGCTGTCATCTCTAGAACTATCGACAATCTCTGAAGCAGATGTTAGAACACCTTGAGCGTCAAGCAACCATTCAAGCAACTATTCAAGTAACCATTCAAGCGTCACGTCAGTCCAGCTCATCACGAGTATTGTGTTCAGCCTCAGGCCTTCTTTCAAATAAATCCGCCATTATGTTATCAACCGTCCAAGTGGCACCACGCAGACCAGCCGGATCCCCTCAGCTATGCCGCACACTCCTGGATTCTGAATAACAGGTTAACATAATCTCCAGAAGAATGACTGTTACACAGGGACTACAATTGGAGCTATTAACCCTGAACATCGCTGGCCTTGGAGGAAAAACTATAAAATCACGAAAAGGGGCTGTATTGACCCTATCATCGTTAGCCACTAATTTAAAAAAACAAATTAACGTAGTTGTACTACCGAAAATAATGCCCAATCAACCATCCCACCCTATTCAGGTGGCAAGAAATAACCCACCTTAGGCGCCAAGAAATATGGGATGCCCAAGACATATAAGACAACCGACCGAATAAAAATATCGTTGGTTATTTACCAATGTTGGGGGTCTCACCCACATTTTTATTTGGTATTAAAATTAGATTTTTAATAATTAGCTTTGAGATCCTCAATATTTTCTGGTGTAAGGGTACACATCGGTTCACTGAGACGGTCCAACAACAACGCTTAGCCGCATTGGATCGAGTCCTTCAATGGGGGGAGAATGTTGACACCTAGTGCCAAGACCTAATAATCCAGCTCTATTAGGCACCAGAAACAGAAATCAGCAATATCAGCGGTAAGAATGACAGACTGCTGAGCTGAGCAAAACCCCAATACAAAGCGATCTCAGTCAGCAGACCAAAAGCTAATACCTAGCACGTACATTCTTTAAAATTAACCTTATTGCACGTACTTTCTTTAACTTTAAGCCACAAAATATGTAATTCTCTGATCTTATAAAAGATCACCTGGTCCATAATAAACATGGTACTTAAAAAAAACCTACGAATTCTTGGTATCAGTTTGTGGTACTGGTAAAACCAAGGTTTATATGGCATTTCCGACCAATCAGTTATATGACAGCTATAGGATATAGTCGGCCGATCCTTATGAAATTTTGTTCATAAGATACTTTCCCAATATAAACTGTCTTACCCCTCTAGCTTAAAAAACACCAAAGATATGGCATTTCCGATCAATCAGTTATTTGGCATCTATAGGATAAAGTCGACCGATCTTTAAGATATCAATGGCCAAAAGTGAGATGTGTTGGCCAAAAATAAAAGGGGCCTGTTGATCGACCCAATGTTCTATCTTGAAAAAGACCATAGTTGTGTTGGGTCAAGCAAGGCACCAACAAAACCATTTAAAAATAATCAGAATATGTTTAGCTGCAGAGGTAGTGATCAGCATTTATTCTCGTCTGTCTGTCTCCCAGTTTCGCATGCGCTTTGTTTTTATATTAGCGCATGTGCTTTTGGGAGCTTGGGTAGAGCTTCTGCACCTAAGCTATTTTTTAGGCCTGTTAATCAGCTCAATGCATTGAACATTGCAATGTTCTAATTTGAAAAACACCATATTTGTTGTTGGGCCAAGCAGCCACCAACAAAACCATTTAAAAATACTCATAATATGTTTAGCAGCAGTTGGTGTGAGCATTTACTCCAATCTGTCTGTCTGTAAAGCTTGTAGCGTTACTAATAGAATACTAAAGGCCTACACGGGTCAGATAGACACACCAGAAATATTTCGCTATACTACCTACCATACGGAACAAAATTTCGAAACAAGCAGATAGTGCTCTCAAATCATACAATGTTCCATTAAAATGGGAGGCCATCTTAAGATTCCCAACACATAATTTCGCTGACAAGCGGGCACCCTCAAATAAAAAATGACTACTTTAATTCAGTATGATCTTCAATCGGTAGAAGAATTCTATCAAACCGTCTATCAATATTTGTCACTTATTTTAAATAAAATAAATTCTATGGAACTTGGCCAAGAAGCAGAAATGGTCATGTCAAAGTCCTATACAGACAAAGTCTTCTGTTAAGAGGAGGCCCTTATAATAATTAGGTGTTACTCCAATGAGTTTCCAAGTATTTGTTAAGGCTGCAGGAGATCGTTTTTAAACCATGCTGTTAATTACGTATTTGCATGGGTCCGATCTCTTGAAATTCTACCTTTGGAATTTTTATCGTGTTCAATGTTTGATCGCCACGCAACCTAAGCATTGGGTTAATGAAGGAGAAACAGAAGTGAAAGAAGGTGAAATGATTTACAACAATAATTTACAACATTTATACAAAAATGATTTTTACTTTTACTTATTTAATCTTGGTATATAAATCTAATCAGTACGTCAAAATATCACAGGACAAAAATATCACAAAATAAAAAAAATGAGAAATAGCGCGAAAACAGATGAAATGCAATTGAAAATTGAATTTGAAAATTGAAATTGAAAATGGAAATTGGAAATTGAAAATTGAAAACTGAAATTGAAAATTGAAAAAATTGAGATTGACAGTAAAAAGATATGAATTACAATTTCAAAATCATCTGTCTGTCGCATTTCTTCAAACAACAGATAATTTGACGCGTAATACTTTAGTTTTCTGATATTTTTGAAAAAAAATTATTTTTGTGAGATATATTTTGTGAGAGATTTTTTACAATGATATTTTGGTGTGATACTGAATGCAACAAGTGTTAAATTCTCAGAAGCCGAAAAATGTTGGCTTCTCCATTGTTGTTTCAGAACCACTGAAAATTTCTTTATGTCTTTGGAAAGGTTTTTAATTATTCCACCTTCTTTAATGTCAAAATCTATGGAGTTAAAAAAAATTTTATGGTGCTCATCCTTACAATTAAAGTATTGCTACCTATGTGAATCGCCTGTCCAGAGGTTACGTTACGTTAGTATTCTATATATTATGTGTTATTTTTGTTAAATAATGAAGATCTATATATACAAAAACCACTAATATGATATGAAAAAAACCTCCCGTATAAAAAATACGGCCCGATGATATTTTTTGCAGTACGAGCCGTACGAGCATGCACTGGTGTTCTCACATCTTCTGCAGACCCAGTTTACTCGAATTTTTCCCCGATTTTTGCGATTGTACGCACATTTGGGCGATCAAATTGACCAAAAAACAAGAAAGGAAAGCTAACTTCTAGCGGAGCCGAAGTTTATATACCCTTGCAGTTGAGTCGCAGTCCGCTAGGTGGCGCCACACATCACTGTGGACGGAAGTCCACGAGGTGACGACCTGCATGCCTTGGCGTGCGCGAGCAAACTCTATGTTCGTCCGTAGAGCGTTATGCGGCAACTACGTCAAACTTGAACTCACGGGAGTAACGGTAGGTCCCGGAGTCGTAGTCAAAACCGTAAATAGTCCTGACTAAATTTACCTGGATTCTGCAAGGGACTGCTCGGGTTGGCCAGACGCTTGCTGTGATCAGGCATGAGTTGATGTGCTTGAAGTCCTGGGGTGGTTTTCCTCAAGTACCGGTGGTATGGTGGTTCGGCTGATTCCTTATCGGCCGGTCCTACTGGCGGTCCGTTTCACGGGAGCAACACTCTAAGTAGGTTAGATAGCGCGGGGTCTGCTGGTGGTCCGTTTCACGGGAGCAACACTCGAACTAGACTGGTATGCCGCGGGGTCTCCTCGTGGTCCGTTTCACGGGAGCAACACTTGGAGTAGTTAGGTACCGCGGGGTCTACTGGCGGTCCGTTTCACGGGAGAAACACTCGAAGTAGACTGGTATGCCGCGGGATCAACTCGTGGTCCGTTTCACGGGAGCAACACGAGAAGTAAGGAGGTGACGCGGGGTCTACTTGTGGTCCGTTTTACACAGGATCACTAGAAGTAGGTTGATTTTAAGTGCCGTGGTTCAGACACTGAGTAACGAGACGATTGACTCTGATTTCGGAACTGTCTTTATTTCAGAAGAATAACTCTTATATAAGATGCTAAATTATACATCATTAAATCTAAGAAAGGTCAAAGTTCTGGACGTGCTAAACTAAGGTTAATGCCAGGGTCACCCACCTCTGAGTCTGCTGACTCAGATTGTTTGTTCATGTACTGCTTGCGCATTTCGGCTTAGCTGGCTGGTTTTTACTTGCATCGGTCAGTCGGTCATTCTTCCCGCTGATATGCTGCTTCTGCTTTTGGCGCCGTCTACTAGTGCTGGGTTAATAGGTTGGATATAGTTTTATGCTTATTACTAATTGTTTATAGGTGAGAAAATCGGTTAGTGGGTTTTTATATTGCGACATGCTGATGCATATTGATTGGATCAAATTACTAAGTGTGCATATAGGGTAGTAGGTCTTGGCACTAGGTGCCAACACTCTATATATAGCCGAAGAATTAAAAATTTTCTGTAGGCAACCGATCTAAAGGAATTATATTAGTTTCAATTAGATAATTTTTGAAACATATTCCAAAAATTATTTGGTTTGGGAGAAATTAGGGTGAAAGTAAAAAAATGTTTAATCACTAAAGTGGGGCTGGTGGACACATTTTAGTGTCCATCAGATAGAATATATTCACATTCTAGAGCTTAATACGCGTCGATTGTTACCTCAATCGACCCGATCCGACATTTCTGAAGTTATTCGATGTTTTCTTCTTCTTCAAAATGAAGCCAGTTTGCGTCGGTTTGTCTATTTGCACTTTTTTTAACAATCCTGAAAAAAATTGGAAAATATTTGTTACTATCATATGAGCAACTATTGTTTTACAACTTTTTGAAATAACTTAAGCTTACGTCAAAATATTAAAAAAACTTTGTTAATTAAAAAATTCATACCTTTATAATTAAGAAAGATATTAAAAAGAGCTTTACACCGTTGAAAGGGTATTTTAAATATCTATTTCACTTTCTTTGGGACCAAACGTCTTTATGTAAACAAAAAAAAATACACAGAAAATAAACTTTTTTTTAAGAAAAAAGTTATTTTTCAAAATTTGCTCATGATCCTTTTTATATTTGCACGTGGAGATAGCTTTTGAGATGATGCAACTTTTGATATATCGCTCAGATCTGGCAAAATTCGTTAACTAAAGATATAGTCCTGTAAGTGCAGCTACCCATTTTGTACAGCCTCCTGTTAAGCTTGCATTTACTAATACATGTGTGTGTATTTGATTGGCAACTTTGTTTTTTGGAGGCTGCATATATTTGGTCAATACCCTAAAAAATATGGATTATATCTTTTCAGATTAGTTTATTTATTTAAAAATAAAACCCAATTTGAAAGGGCTTAAAAGTAAAACATAAACATTGACGTGTTAGGAACCACAACGCTCTCCACTCGGCCATCCTCGAACTTTGTTGCTTCTGGGCAAATTTTGATGTAATTCTGCTTTGTGCTCAGTGTCGCATGTCTTAATGAGAAGACTCACAAATGCACAATTTTTGCATATATGCATATGCCCCCACTGAACATATAATGCATATAAATATAACACTGCTTTACTTAAATTACAGCCACCACCGTTTTTGGGCCAAATCATGGATTAGAAGGTACAAAAAAACTAGCCAAAGCAACTCTGCCAATACTTTTCCAATATTTATTATTTTATATCGCACACCCAAAATAAATTGTTACATTCAACAATTGGTTTAACTAGAAAAACTGGAAAATCATAATTTCAAGTTTTTTTAGTTTTTTATCTTTGCGCATTTATTTTAGATCTAATACACGTTTAATAGGGCGGTTCGATTTGAAGGGGGTCAAAAAAATCGCCTAGGCACATATGATTTTCGGATGTGCCATGTAGGTACCCAAAAGGTCAAATTCCAAAACATCCTGTTTTGACCCATTTAGAGTGCCCCATTCGAGTCCAAATGTATGAACGACCCACTTACTTTGGAGGGTCGACCCACCCATGCTAGTGGTACCCCCCTGGGACCCCCCTAAGGATTCTCCCTTACAAAAATATCACAAAATCACAGCACCTAAAAAGTATTCTATGAAAATGTAACTCAAAACCTGTTGCTCCGCCCACCGCCTTTTCTCCTCCTTTTCGTCCCTTGGGGGCCCCAGGGGGTAACACTTGTATGGGTGGGTCGACCCTCCAAAGTTAGTGGGTCGTTCATACATTTGGACTCGAATGGGGCACTCTAAATGGGTCAAAACGGGATTTTTCCTACACGTTAAAACAAGGGACATCAGAATTCATTTTAGAGGTATGGTATCTTGAGCAAAGTTTCTTATTTTGATCCCTAGAATCCAAAAATCATATGTGCCTAAGCGATTTTTTAATCGACCCACCCTAATGTTTATGGATATAATACATGTTATGGTTCTAGTATATAATACAAGTTAGAAGGATGGGACTTAGTACAGACTGCATTTTGGGCAATCTTATCCGATTTGCAAAATTTTATTAGGATAATTGGCTTAACTTTGTTGTTTTTGAAGCTAGAATGATGGGACTATCTACGGTTTCCGTTTTGGGCAATCTAATCCTATGTTTCATAAGAATCGGCCAACTATATCCTCGATATATGCATGTCCGTCTGTCCGTCTGTCTGTTTCTACGTAAACTAGTCTGTCAGTTTTAAAGCTATCGAGTTGAAACTTTGCACACACCCTTCTTTCCTTTGCAGGCAGTATATAAGTCGGAACGGCCGGGATCGGCCGTCTATATCCTATAGCTGCCATATAACTGATTAATCGGAAATGCCATAACTTCGTTGTTTTTCAAGTTAGAAGGCTGGAAGTTTCAGTGTATAGTCGGCCGATCCTTATGAAATTTGGCATATTGAATTATATTGCCCAAAGAGGAAGCCATTGAAACTCCCATGCTTCTAACTTGAAAAACAACGAAGTTATGGCCTTTCCGATGAATCAGTTATATGGCAGCTATAGGATATAGTCAACCGATCACGGCCGTTCCGACTTATATACTGCCTGCAAAGGAAAGAAGAATGTGAGCAAAGTTTCAACTCGATAGCTTTAAAACTGAGAGACTAGTTTACGTAGAAACAGACAGACGGCCAGGCGGACATGCTCATATCGACTCAGAAGGTGATCCTGATCAAGAATATATATACTTTATAGGGTCGGAGATGTCTCCTTCACTGCGTTGCACACTTTTGACCAAAATTATAATACCCTCTGCAAGGTTATAAAAACACGAAGTGCCCGATATGCATTCTGATTTGAACGCCCATTTTCATAATATGTCTGGATAACTTTAACACGTTGTTGGATTGTGTATCTCTCCATGGTTCAAATTGAGTAATTCTGAAATAGAGAAATATCAAATAATTTTCGGAAAAAAACTGGTTCACATTCAACATCGGCCCTTGAAATTTAATCACCCTTTACATCCTTTACATAGAGTCTCCTCGCGCACGCCAAGTCATGCAAATCGTCACCTCGTGGACTGCCGTCCACACTGATTTCGTAATTCGTTTTTTTTCTTTTATACCCTTGCAGAGGGTATTATAATTTTGGTCAAAAGTGTACAACGTAGTGAATAGCTGCCATATAACTGAACGATCGGAATTGGCATAACACAGGTGTTCAAGCATTGAACACGATAAGAATTTAAACATAGCATGTAGGAGATCGGACCCATGGGAATAAGTGATTAACAGCATGGTTTGAAAGACGATCTCCTGCAGTCTAACCAAATATTTATGTGGTGCACATGAAGCACTTAAGAAAGGGTCACATAGCATGTCAGCGTGCAGTCCGTTGATAAGTAGTTTTAAATAGATTTACGATTTTCATGTATGTTTCTTGTAAGAGAATTGTAAGAAATAAAAACAGTTTTTAAACGGAACTCATTGGAGTAACACCAATATTTACGGGGCTCCTCTTAACAACAGGTGTTTTTTAAGCTAGAATGATGGTCCGTAGAATGATTCCATTTTTGGCCATATAATCCGATCTGCCAAATTTCATAAGGATCGGCCGACTATATATTATGGACGCCATATATCTGAACGATCGGAAATGGAACAACCTTAACTGTAAGGGTATATAAACTTCCGCTCCGCCCGAAGTTAGCTTTCCTTTCTTGTTTAAATTGAAATTAAGTTTGAAAATTAAAATTCAAAATTTAAATTGAAAATTAAAAGTGAAAATAAAAACTGAATTAGAAAATTCAAATTGAAACTGACAATGCCGTTTAACGTTACGGTGAATATTGGAAAAATTTATATTGACTATCACTGTGGACGGAAGTCCACGAGGTGACGACCTGCATGCCTAGGCGTGCGCGAGGAAACTCTATCTATAGTCGAATATTGGATAAATTGAGATTGGCAAAGAAAATCATCTGTCTGTCGCATTTCTTCGCAAGAGACAGAGAGAGAGTGAAGAGAAATGGTTATATCCTCTCACTCTACGAAGGAGAAGACGGAGAGCCGTTTAACGTTACGGTTAGGGTTTTTCTCGGCTAGCCCTTCTCCGCCAAACTTATACCGCGCCATAAGAAACTTCGTTGCAACAACAAAAAAGTACGAACAGTAAACAAACAAAAACGAACTTTGAAGTGGCCAGTTTTGTTGTATTATTGTTGCATAGTTGGCCCGAAGTAAGTAATGCTTTATTTGTGTGTAAGTATTCTTTATTTGTGTGTTTGGGGCGCTTGGCCTTTATTGGTCTGATGTCTCTTCAGGGGTGTCTTAACATTTCATTGCTAGCGGCTGCCCTGCCTACAAAAGCTCGGAAGCGATTAGGCGCAACTGTATTTATATACATACATCTATATCTATGCTCATATATAAGGCTGGTGACAGCGTGAGCGCAAGTGGTATGCATGGCTCGCAGTTGTGCAATTATCAAGTTGTGCAATATTTATTTTTCTTGTTTTTAGTGTTTTGTTATTAATTAATTAAACAAGTTTTTTTAGTGTAATATGGCCATACCAATAATTACGAATAATAAATTTTTAACCTATCCTTATGTACTGTCTGTTTCTGATGTTTATTATTTGAAATTATTATGTATGTATACTTTCCACCTTATAAGGACATGTATATTTAAAGTGTAGCTTATGTCCTGTTTCATTTTTGAATAAAACGTTGTCTCCTATTGCTATATCTATTTCTTTAGTTGTAAGGTCATACAGCTCTTTATTTCTTTTCTTATGTTCTTCTAACATAATTCTATCTCTCTTATAGGCTATTTCTAATCGTTACCTACGCTCTCTAGCATAATCATCTATGTTGTATTATATATGGGTTCTATGTTTTTTAAAGTATTAAAATGTTTTGGCAAATTCGGTGTTTTGCCGAAAACTAACTCATATGGACAATAATCGTGTGGCATAGATGGTGTTGTAGTGAAACAGTATCTGAAGCATTGTAGCCATACATCCCAATCTGTTTTGTCAATTGAGATGTATGAGAGAAAGAACTCATTCAGTGTTCTGTGGCTTCGCTCCACTGCAGTGCACTGTGACTAAAGTCTGGTGCTGGTGTGCAGTAGAAGTTATTTTTTTTTATATTTAAATTTTTGCATAAATCTTCTATTATTGAATTTTTATATTTTATTCTCATGTCCGTAATGAACGTCTTCATTGGACCGTACATTAAAATAAAATTTTCAAATATACATTTTGAAACTATTTTTGCACTTTTTTTTTTGATTGGTATCGCATCAAGGGATTTCGTTAAGTCACAGATTAAAGTTACTGCATATTCATTTCCTTGGTCGGATCGATTACGGTCTAAAATAATTGACTGCCCAATGTATTGCTGTTAATTCCTATTCAGTTGTGGATTTAATACTTTCGCCTTTTGTAAATTTTCATGAGGCGTATGCTACCGGGAGGTCTATCCCATCATATGATTGGGTTAGAACTGCACCGCATGCTTGCTTGCTAGCATCTGTTGTTATACAAAATTCTTTATTAAAATCTGGGTATTTTAATAAAGTGGGTTGGTTTAGTGCGTTTTTAAGATGTTCAAAAGCTTCTTGACACTCATTAGTCCAATTAAATTTAACATTTTTCTTGCATAAAAGAGTAAAATGTCTTGAATAATTAGAGAAATTTGGTATGAAGCGTCTCTAGTAATTGCAGAAGGATACAAATCTTCTTAATTCATCTGCATCGGACAAACTACCCCGTTTGTTATTACGTTGAATTTTTTATCATCAGGTAAAAGTCGTTTATTTGTGCATTTGTGTCCCAAAAATGTTCCTTCGTGCAAACAAATTTTCTGGGTGTAACTTAAGATTGTGTTTTCTGCATAGATTGAATACATTAGTTGACATTTTTATCATATGATTTTCGGAGTAGCCTACAACTACTAAGTTATATCTCTGGACTCTTTTTCTTTGGTGATTTGGTGAAATCCAGACATTAAATCTAGACAAGAAAAGAATTTTGCTCTACCAAGTTGATCTAGTATATCTTCAATTCTTGGTAGTGGGAATTTGTCAGCTAGTAGCTTTTTGTTTATTTGACGGTAGTCGATGACTTGTCTCCAACGTTTTTCTTCTGAGCCAGGAAGTGACTGTTTGGGTACTAACAGCAATAGGCTGTTGTATTCTGATACTGATGGTTCTACTATCATCTTCTATTACTTTTTGTACTTTTTTGTATATTTCGTGTTTTGGCTATGGGGTGCTCTATAGTTTTTAATGTAGACGGGAGTATTGTCTTTTAACCTAAGCTTTTGTTTGTAAAAATTGTTTGCTGAAATGGGTTCGGTTTCTAATCCGAATATATCAGTAAATTCGGTACATAGTTTGTTGAGGGTACTTTTATACATTGTAGGAAAGTTTTTCTTTATTTTTAAAAGGACTTCTTATTTTCTACTTTCATATCTGAACATATCTTTCTACAGAACATAGGTTCTGTCACCCACAGTTTTCGCGGTACACCTAAGGCAAGAAGTTGATCAAATTTTACCATATATTCAATTATGTAGGCTGTGTAATGGCAATGACCATCATTGTTTCTTGTATATATCATTTTTAAAATGCATGTGTACCAACTATAACTAAAAAATGGTATCTAGCAGTTACCATATCTTTGGAATACTCATCCAAAGTTTAAATCTCCGATTTTCTACATTAATTTGTGGTCTTCTATTATTTTTTTACTGTAAATCTATGATTTTATTAAGTTTATTATAGTTAGTTAAACAGTTAGTCAATCTCACTCGAACTACCGAACTGAGCGGGAAAAACTGCAACATAATAGTTGCAAAAAAAAAATCTGTGGTAACCCAATATAAGCGAAAAGACGCTTAACCACAATTTATGAAAAGCAATAGACAAGCTTTTTTTAACAGTTGTGATGTGCTATAACAAAAACTAGTGCATTGTTTTAAATAAATAAGTGCCACGCAATGAGCTCATTGAGCAACGATCAAAAGAACGAGAGTAGAAGCTCAGTGAACCAAAGAAACGGCTTCTACTCCTACTTCTCCACCCGCGATATCGAAATGGAAAAACCGGCGATTAAGAGCAACCCGGCTCCACTGACCGCTGAAAGTCAAAGGGCACGGTCGCGTCATGGAGTTCGCAGTGTAAAACCCCCCCTCCAATGGCGGAACCCAATTTCGCACCAACAACAAGAAGTGCTACAATTTTTTCAACCACAGCGACAACCACTGCAACTCAAAATACCGCGATATCAAGGATTACAGCGAGTAAAAAAACAACAACTTGGGAAAGTGCCAAAGCGGCCCCAGCCACACAGACTGGAATGGATCGCTACATCCAATTTAAGCGCAAGCTCAGCCCGCAGAGTAATCCGGCGGGCAATAAAACAAAAATTAACCGCGTCTAGAAGATCGAAGAACCAGGCAGATCCACTAGTAACAGATTTGCCCTACTGGCGGAGGTTGACCAAAACCAACCAGCGCCAGACACCGCAAAAAAACCCAAGCCTCCTCCAATCCTCTCTCAGGGAGAAAAACTCGAGTTCCCTGGTCAACCGAATTGCGGCGTTGATCGGGAACGGTGACAACTTTCATGTTGTCCCGCTTATCAAAGGGAACATCCACGAAATAAAGGTGCAAACTAAGACTGAAGAGCACTTTCGTATCGTGTTATTACATGTATAGCTATTACATGTACCAGCTGAAAAGCACCAAGGGATTACAAGCTGTAGTAAAGGGAATCGAACCCGATTTTACTGCCGCGGAAATAAAAATCGCCCTTAAGGAAAAGAGTTTCGTCGCCAAGAACGTTATTAACATTCTAAATAAAGATAAAAAGCCACAAAAACTCTTCAAAGTCGAGCTCGAGCCAGAAAGCAGGTCGCTGAAGAAGAACGAAGTCCACCCAATCTACAAGCTGCAATATCTTTTGCAACGGAGAATCACAGCGCAACCAAAACCCACAGAATGTGTACATTACATCAAAAACTACGCCAGACGTCTTTTTCGCCAAAGCTGCGAGGTCCTCCAACCACCAACGACTTCTCCTATGCCGATGCTCTACGCTCTGGAATGGTAAATCCAAATCAGCCTAACTCACACAGCGCTCAACAGGCCCCAGAACAGCCACATAGCAAAACGGAAACCATGATGCTTACCCTCCAACAAAGTATGATGGAGCTAATGTCATTCATGAAAACGACCATGCAAACACTTGTTAGAAACCAGAACATGGTAATACAGCTGCTCGTTGCACAACAGTCTAAATAATCTATGCAGACTCTACGAATATCAATGTGGAACGCCAATGGTGTCTCACGGCATAAACTAGAATTGTCACGATTCTTGATCGATAATCATATTGACGTTATGCTACTGGTGAAAACGCATCTTACAAGCAAATACAACTTTCAAATAAAAAGATATAGAAAAGGCCATACAAGTTCAGTCAAGATACGGAAGCCTTTCAATCGCTGCCTCGCTACCCCTCGCTCAAGGATTGACCTTCCAACCCAGCAATCGATTTTAAGGGCCGTCTAACTTTGTATCAGTCTAAATGACTGCTAGTTAAGTTAAAAATATATGATTTGATACACCTTTTGTTAGTCTCCCAAAGAGAAGATTCAAGAAATAAATGCAACGGAAAAAAAAAAAAAATTTCAAATTCAATTACAAACAAAAAAACGAATTACGAAATCAGTGTGGACGGCAGTCCACGAGGTGACGATCTGCATGACTTGGCATGCGCGAGGAGACTATGTAAAGGATGTAAAGGGTGATTAAATTTCAAGGGCCGATGTTGAATGTGAACCAGTTTTTTTCCGAAAATTATTTGACATTTCTCCATATCAGACTTACTCAATTTGAACCATGAAGGGATACACAATCCAACAACGTGATAAAGTTATCCAGACTTATTATGAAAATGGGCGTTCAAATCAGAATGCATATGGGGCACTTTGTGTTTTTTTTTCGTCAATTTGATCGCCCAAATGTGCGTACAATCGCTAAAATCGTGGAAAAACTCGAGCAAACTGGGCCTGTAGAAGATGTGAGAACACCAGTGCATGCTCGTACAGCTCGTACTGCAGAAAATATCATAATTATTTTATGTAAGAATATTAAAAATTTAATAATTAATTTATTAAAGATTATTAAAAATTAAATAATTAATTTATTAAAGATTATTAAAAATTAAGTAATTAATTTATTAATATTATTTGTTTTTATTATTGGGGAACCTTGAATCATTGTACTAGGGAATAGAAAGGGGAAGATTAAAGAGAGCAGTTAGTGCGAGGTAGTAAAATGCAATGAATAGAGATAAGAATCTCTATTGTGCGGGAATAGAAGCAATAGAATAGGAGCAACACCGTAAGAGATGAAGAAGCAGAGCAGGGCTATGTTTGGAAGGAAAATTAATCAAAATATTATTTTACCTCCAAATATATCACTGCACACGCAAAGAGATACGGATCTAAAAATTACAATTTTTTTATTTATTTTTTTTAATGTGTATAGGAATAAACACTGATTGTTTATGGTAAGCTTATTACAAATTTTGTAAAAACCCAGTGCGCAAAAAAAAAAACGTCCTTCCGCTTCAATATAAAGAGAGGATGATGAAGATTATGTCATTCATGAAAACGACTATGCAAACACTTGTTCAAAATCAGAACATGGTAATACAGCTGCTCGTAGCACAACAGTCTATGGAGACTCTACGAATATCAATGTGGAACGCCAATAGTGTCTCACGGCAAAAACTAGAATTGTCACGATTCTTGATCGAAAATCATATTGATGTTATGCTACTGGTGGAAACGCATCTTACAAGCAAATACAACTTTCAAATAATAGGCTTTACAATCTACCGCACAGATCATCAAGATGGGAAAGCCCATCGCGGAACTGGAGTTCTAATCAGAGAACGCTTTAAACACCATGTTTACAAAAGGTTTGCAACAAACTTTTTGCAGGCCACAGCGATACAAATTCAGTCAAGATACGGAAACGTTTCAATCGCTGCCGTTTACTGCCCTCCTCGTTTCTCAATTCGCTCCAGGAAGAACAATTTATGGACTTCTACAATTCACTTGTGGATCGTTTTGTAGCCGCAAGAGACTACAACGCCAAACATACGCACTGTGGATCACGTCTAGTGACTCCTAGAGGAATGAAATTGTACAATGCAATCATAAATGTGAGAAATAAACTGGACTATGTTTTCCCTGGAAGTCCCACATAATGGCCAACAGACACAAGCAAGCTCCCAGACCGTATTGATTTTGCGGTGAAAAAAAAACATACCTTGCAATCTAATAAGTGCCAAAGCAGTCCCGGACTTATCATCAGACCACTCGCCTGTGCTTTTTACGCTTCTTCAAAGCCATAGGAATAACCGAACACCCCCTTAGCCTGACGACGCCAAAAACGAACTGGCTTAAATACAAAAAGTACGTGAGTGCCCACATAGATCTCGCCCCGGAGTTTAGCATGGAATCGGACATCGACTACACTAAGAGCGCCCTGGAAGAAGGGCTCGTTGCAACAGCTAAAATCTCTACTTCTCAAGAGAAGAAAGTAGACCGAAACAAATACCAAAAATCTAATCAGCAAATCGAACAGCTCGTGCGAGAAAAGAGGCGCAAGCGTAGTGATTGTCAAAACAGCAGACCACCAGCTTCAAAGCAAAGTCCTAAGGAAGCAACACAATCACTCGACCAAGCTCTTCACCAACAGGAAGAAAATGTACAGCTGAGGTACATCCAGAATCTTTATCAACAAGCACAAAGTATCCCCTGTGGAGGGCCCACCCAAATCTATGCGCCCCAATCGAAACGACCACCCTGATAAGAAACTCTTCGGGATGCTGGGCTCGCAGCGACGAAGGCCGAGCTGAAACATTCGCTACACATCTCGAAAGTGTCTTCCAGCCAAACCCTGCCTCAAATTCTTTCCTTCTGCCAGTCATTCAGCCAGAGGCTACCCCTCAGCCAACGGCACCTTCATTCCGGCCGAACGAAATCGAAAAAGTTTTAAGAGAGCTAAAACCAAAAAAGGCTCAGTGAGGAGACCTACTGACGCCAAAGATGCTGAACTTCCAAAATGCGCTATAGAGGTCGTCGGTAAACTATTAATTGGTATCATTAATCTTAGCTATTTCCCAAATTAAATCCATCATTATAACGATACCGAAGCCTAGAAAGACCACAACACACCGTCATCGTACAGACCAATAAGCCTTCTATCTTGTTTGTCTAAATTGTTTGAAAAATGCTTGATTACTCGAATAACACCACATCTGGAAGCTTGCAAAATTATCCCGACACACCAATTTGACTTCCGAAGAAACCACGGAACCATCGAGCAAGTGAACAGATTAACATCCGAAATACGCTCAGCCTTCGAACAGCGAGAATACTATAGCGCTATTTTTCTCGACGTATCTCAAGCTTTGGACCGAGTTTGGCCTAATGGACTCATGCATAAAATTATAGCGTATTTGCCAACATACCCACAATCTACTGGAATACTGGAATACAATAGGGTATTATGAGTGAGATGCAACGCAGCTACTTCGAGCGACTACATCATCGAAGCTGGAGTTCCACTGGGGAGCGCACTCAGCCTGTGTCTATATGTTTTGTACACAACGTCTAACTAACAAAGTCAACGTTCGCCGACGACATCACTATCCTTAGTCGCTCCAGATGCCCAAAGCAAACAACAAACCAACTGGCTAATAATCTAATAGTAGTGGAAAGGTGGCTGTCCGATTGGCGAATTAAAATAAACGAACAAAAGTGTAAACGTGTAATGTTTACTCTTAATAGACAAACATGCCCCCCGCTTTCACGGTATGCAGATCCCTCAAGCTAACGAAGTAACGTACCTTGGAGTCCACTTTGATAGGTGACTAACCTGGCGTAAGCACATCGAATGCAAGAAGACGCACCTAAAACTGAAAGCCAGCAGCCTCCACTGGATCATTAGCTACTACTCTGCAATTCAGTCCTAAAGCCAATCTGGACGTATGGCTCCCAGCTAGGGGGGAACGCGAGCAGCAGCAAGAGTTACAGTCTCGTGACCGAGGGAGTAGAGGAAATCTCGTCTGTGATTGTCGCTTTTTAAAATGCTGGAAGGAAGGCTTGCAAATAAAGTGACTGTGCTGCTTGCAGTACAAAATAAGAATGATCTTTATTATAAAGAAGTATGTACGGGTATATGTATGAGTGAACGAGTGTAGTGTGTGTTCGTCAAAGTTCTTACGTTGTCTATCGGCGCAAGTCTTGCAGTTGCCGGATCTGCGTTCTCTCCCTGTGATTGTGGAGAGGGGCATGTTAACTCGTTCTCTCCCTGTGGCTATGGAGAGGGGCATGTTAACTAAAAAAAGAGTCCTGCAAAGAAAAACTGTCTTCGCACCCAAAACCCCTCGCTCAAGGATTGACTCGGGTTTCTAGCAGATCCCGCCTGCGACGCAACGACCTTCCAACCCAGCAATCGATTTTAAGGGCCGTCTAACTCTGTATCAGTCAACATGACTGATAGTTAAGTTAAAAATATAAGATTTGATACACCTTTTGTTAGTCTCCCAAAGAGAAGATTCAAGAAATAAATGCAACGGAAAAAAAAAAAAAATTTCAAATTCAATTACAAACAAAAAAACGAATTACGAAATCAGTGTGGACGGCAGTCCACGAGGTGACGATCTGCATGACTTGGCATGCGCGAGGAGACTATGTAAAGGATGTAAAGGGTGATTAAATTTCAAGGGCCGATGTTGAATGTGAACCAGTTTTTTTCCGAAAATTATTTGACATTTCTCCATATCAGACTTACTCAATTTGAACCATGAAGGGATACACAATCCAACAACGTGATAAAGTTATCCAGACTTATTATGAAAATGGGCGTTCAAATCAGAATGCATATTGGGCACTTTGTGTTTTTTTTTCGTCAATTTGATCGCCCAAATGTGCGTACAATCGCTAAAATCGTGGAAAAACTCGAGCAAACTGGGCCTGTAGAAGATGTGAGAACACCAGTGCATGCTCGTACAGCTCGTACTGCAGAAAATATCATAATTATTTTATGTAAGAATATTAAAAATTTAATAATTAATTTATTAAAGATTATTAAAAATTAAATAATTAATTTATTAAAGATTATTAAAAATTAAGTAATTAATTTATTAATATTATTTGTTTTTATTATTGGGGAACCTTGAATCATTGTACTAGGGAATAGAAAGGGGAAGATTAAAGAGAGCAGTTAGTGCGAGGTAGTAAAATGCAATGAATAGAGATAAGAATCTCTATTGTGCGGGAATAGAAGCAATAGAATAGGAGCAACACCGTAAGAGATGAAGAAGCAGAGCAGGGCTATGTTTGGAAGGAAAATTAATCAAAATATTATTTTACCTCCAAATATATCACTGCACACGCAAAGAGATACGGATCTAAAAATTACAATTTTTTTATTTATTTTTTTTAATGTGTATAGGAATAAACACTGATTGTTTATGGTAAGCTTATTACAAATTTTGTAAAAACCCAGTGCGCAAAAAAAAAAAACGTCCTTCCGCTTCAATATAAAGAGAGGATGATGAAGATTATGTCATTCATGAAAACGACTATGCAAACACTTGTTCAAAATCAGAACATGGTAATACAGCTGCTCGTAGCACAACAGTCTATGGAGACTCTACGAATATCAATGTGGAACGCCAATAGTGTCTCACGGCAAAAACTAGATTTGTCACGATTCTTGATCGAAAATCATATTGATGTTATGCTACTGGTGGAAACGCATCTTACAAGCAAATACAACTTTCAAATAATAGGCTTTACAATCTACCGCACAGATCATCAAGATGGGAAAGCCCATCGCGGAACTGGAGTTCTAATCAGAGAACGCTTTAAACACCATGTTTACAAAAGGTTTGCAACAAACTTTTTGCAGGCCACAGCGATACAAATTCAGTCAAGATACGGAAACGTTTCAATCGCTGCCGTTTACTGCCCTCCTCGTTTCTCAATTCGCTCCAGGAAGAACAATTTATGGACTTCTACAATTCACTTGTGCATCGTTTTGTAGCCGCAAGAGACTACAACGCCAAACATACGCACTGTGGATCACGTCTAGTGACTCCTAGAGGAATGAAATTGTACAATGCAATCATAAATGTGAGAAATAAACTGGACTATGTTTTCCCTGGAAGTCCCACATAATGGCCAACAGACACAAGCAAGCTCCCAGACCGTATTGATTTTGCGGTGAAAAAAAAACATACCTTGCAATCTAATAAGTGCCAAAGCAGTCCCGGACTTATCATCAGACCACTCGCCTGTGCTTTTTTACGCTTCTTCAAAGCCATAGGAATAACCGAACACCCCCTTAGCCTGACGACGCCAAAAACGAACTGGCTTAAATACAAAAAGTACGTGAGTGCCCACATAGATCTCGCCCCGGAGTTTAGCATGGAATCGGACATCGACTACACTACGAGCGCCCTGGAAGAAGGGCTCGTTGCAACAGCTAAAATCTCTACTCTTCAAGGGAAGAAAGTAGACCGAAACAAATACCACAAATCTAATCAGCAAATCGAACAGCTCGTGCGCTGTAGAACAAAAAAGTATTTGTTCTACTCTACTTACGAATCTATCAAGGTTGTCAGGTGGGCCTTCGTAGGTGGGTAGTTGATGAACAAGGGCTAGATGTTGTTGTAGATTCAGGCTTGTGTTTGTGGAAGTCGGTAAATTGTTAAGGGTGGGACTTAGTGGCCCTGATGCGTTACCGGAATCCATAGCGTTGGTGGGAATATTGTTTTGGGATTGAACTAGCTGGTCTTTCTCTTTTGTTTCTAAGGCTTTCCTTATCTCAGATAGACTGGCCTCGCTCCTTAGATCTAATCTGCCCCTAACTGTGTTACTAATGGTGACTCTTTTTTTTACGTGAATTGAGAAGAAATCTGGCTATATTGAAATATGGTAATGGTACGTATATAATGTATATAGAATAGTAATAATATGTAAAGTATTAATTATTATTTATATATGTACATTAATTATATGTATATGTATTTTTGAAGTATAGGATACATTTTGGGTGTGTATATTTAGTACACGGCTTCGTTTGTATATTAATGTGGTAATATAGTGTATGTATAATTAATGTAGATAATTAGGTGAAATGTTATGAAGTCTAGTATAAGTTAGTTTAGGGCGGAGCGGGAGCGCAAGTAAAGCTCTCACTTGCGCTCTCCCATGAATTCGCCCCGCTTCGCCGCACTAGATAAGCTAGGCTGAAGTTTTTGTTGATATGAATATAGACTCGAATTTATAACGTTGAACAGAGTGCACGCATTTTTCGTTTTCGTTTTTTCGTTTGTAATTTAATTGCAATAATTTAATTCCTACAGCCATCGTTCTAGTCTTTCGGTCCACCCGGCCCCCGGGTGGACTGAATATAATTAAATAAAAAAGCAACAAAAATAGTGACAGTGACACAATACATACATATATAAACAATATATAACATACATATATTTAAAAAAAAAAAAAGTTCCTCGCAGTGAATTCAAAAATACAAATTAAAGAATTCTCCGCGTCGCGAAACAAACTTCTCCAATCAACTAGCTGCTACTGGAAGGATTCGTCGTCCCCATGCCCTGCACCTGCATCGATTGTCAAAGGAAAGTGGCCGCAGGATTAAAGGATCCGAAAGCAGAACCCCAGGTATTTGTGCAAAAAATTGAAAGTTGAGATAAGACAAATTAAAATCCGTCTTGTGCTGGAATATTGCACCCTCCTTTCAATTCTTGGCGCATACGTACGTAGAAAAAATAGTAGGGCAAAAATAAATAACAACATATATAAAAGTTCTAAAAATTTAATTATAAATATATGTGCTAACCTAAATGTACTGCCTGTGGATAAAATAAAAAAGAAAATATTTATATTATTTGCAATCACTGTCGCCTCCTACCCCTCGTTCTTGAATTTACAAGTCTTCCAAATAAATACTAAAGTGCAGCCAAAAATTATTTATTTATTACAGATAAATAAAGGTGCATATATATTTGGTATACATACATATATATGCAGCGATAATATTCTCGTTTTCGTTTCCCACCGTTATCCGCTGCTGTATGTATGTATATGCACTTTTTGGCGCCTATAGTTTAACGGTCCGCCAAGCGACGCGCTCCCCTACAATTTGGTCGTGCATATTGGTTTCGGTGTCATTGGCGACCAACTATTTTTTTTGGATACTCTGTGCCTTGACTATCAATAATTCGTTATCAATTAATTAATCAATTTAGATTTTTTTTTTTGGTTAAATTTAATAAATTATTTATTATATTTAAATAAGATTAATTAATTATTTTCGTTTTCGCATTTTCTTGTTGTTGAATTAAATTCAAAATTTTTAAATAAATTTCTAAAATTTATTTTTTTTAAATAAATTTTTAATATTAATATTTTAAAATTAATAAAAAATTTAAATCAATTATTAAATCCTAAATTTGCATTGTTTTCGTATTGAAAAAATATATTTTTATAATGGAAAGTACTAAACAAAAACTTAATTCCACGACTCTTATTGACTTAAAAAGAAGATTAAATGTCAAAGTTAAAAGCATTCCCCGGTTGGAGGAACGTTTGGAAGATGGATCACTTCCTCTAAATAAAACCGAGCTAGAGTGCAGGCTTCAGGTTTTAGATGAGGCAATTTCTAAAGCAAATGAGTTGCAAGACCAGATCGAGCAAATAGATGAATTGGATGATTTCGGAGCCGGTTTGGAAGAAATAGGAATAACTACCAAGGCAAGGATTATGTCCGTATGTAATGCCTTGAATTCATCTGAAGACTCCCGTCCAGCTGCTGCAATTTCTGCAGCCCCAACTCGAGCTCGACTTCACAGTTTGGCATTGCCAAAATTCAGTGGAAATTATTCGGATTTCAAAAATTTAATTTCGAGAAATGTCTTTTCGAGACATTGGTTGACAAAGATGTGAACATTCCAGTTATCGAGAAATTTAATCATTTAATTTCTTGCCTCTCTGGTGAAGCCTTAGGAACTGTCAAGGAATTCCAGGTCACCGAGAGTAATTACGACAAAGCTATCGCTAGTCTAAAAAGAGTTTATGATAACAAATGTCTCATCTTTGCGAACCAAATACGTCAACTATTCAGCCTTCTGAAAATTTCCCAGCCGTCTGCGTCGTCGTTGAGGGGTCTCATCGACACTGTGTCATCTTATCTTATCTTATCTTATCTTATCTGTCATCTTAATTTATGGATCACTATTATCCATAGGAGATGATACTAAAATTGCAAACTCAATGATTATTCATTTAGTTTTGAGTAGAGTGGATCCAGTGACCAAGCAAAAATGGGAAGAGTCACTGGATTATGAGGAATTACCGCTGTGGTCCGATTTCGAAAAAATACTAAATCGTAGATACCAGCATCTGTCCGCTGAAGAGACTGGCAAACCAAAACAGGAAAGAACTGGGTTCAGCAAGCAACTGAATTGAACTTCGTTGGCTTGTTCTTCTACCAACGCCAAACCAGCTTGCAGTTATTGTAACGCTAACAACCATTTTTTGGCCCAGTGTAGTCCGTTCGCTCGCCTTGCTGTAATGCAAAGGTTTGAGTTTGTTAAGTCAGCCTCCCTATGTTGAATTGTCTGCGAAAAGGTCACACGGTAGCGAATTGTAATTCGACCAGGTGTCAAATCTGTTCAAGATCGCACCATAAACTTCTGCACCGATTTATAGTGACCGAAAATAACTTAGCATTACCACCACCCAAACAAAATCCTCCTCCAGAGTTAACGAATGATGGCCCTTCTACTTCACATGCTTTGCATGCGTCGTCTGTAGAAAGGGTTTTGTTAGCAACGTCGATCGTAAGCGTTCGAAGAAAAAATGGTGAGCACATCTTGGCCCGAGCATTACTAGACTCAGGGTCACAAATGAATTTTATTTCAGAAGATCTTGCTCAACGCTTACAGATCCGTAGGGAGGAATCGTGCATCAACTTGCTTGGAATTGGTCAAACTAATTCACAAGTTAAGAAAAAGCTACACACCGTGGTGAAGTCAAGAGTCAATGGTAGCGAGTTCCCGTTCGACTTTTGGGTTTTGAAAACCATTTCAGGCTATCACCCTGACCAGTCAGTGAACGTAAAAGATTGGACCCTACCAAAGAACTTACCGTTAGGAGACCCATATTTTTACAAACCTCAGCGGATAGATATGCTAATTGGAGCTGAGTCATTTTTCGAATTGTTGTCCGTTGTCCAAATAAAGCAAGGTCCGAACCATCCCATCCTTCAAAAAACTCTTCTTGGGTGGATAGTATCGGAAAAATATCTGGCAAATTCCTCAACTCCTCCACAGCCGGTCTCTAGTCTGAATTGCCAAGAGGAAGTATTAGAGTCAATAGACAAAAACTTGAAAAAATTCTGGTCGATGGAAGTAGTTCCATCTTCTAAAAAGATGTTGTCGCCAGAACAAGAGCTATGTGAGGAACTTTATCGGAAGACAACAAGAATACTGCCTTCAGGTCGATTTGAAGTTAAACTTCCATTTAAGTCGGATCCAAGCGTTTTGGGCAATTCATTCGAGATAGCCAAACGCCGATTTCTGTCGCTCGAGAGAAGATTATCTCGAGATCCGAACTTAAAGAAAATGTATTTGGAATTTATGGAAGAATACGAATCGCTAGGCCATATGTCCCCTGCAAGCAATGACGTTCTTGCTTCTCCACACTACGTCATAGCCCACCAGTGTGTCTTGCGGCCGCAAAGTACAACGACCAAACTACGAGTCGTTTTCGATGCGTCCTGCAAGACATCCACACAGAAGTGTTTAAATGAGTTGTTAATGGTGGGTCCAATAATTCAGGAAGGGCTTTACTCAACTCTTCTTAGATTTCGGCTAAACAAATTCGCTTTGGTAGCCGACATAAAAAAGATGTATCGTCAAGTGATGGTAAATGAAGCAGATCGACGATACCAGTTGATAGTGTGGAGAAAAGACCCGTCTGAGTCCTTGAAATTGTGCAAGCTCAACACCGTTACTTATGGCACTGCACCAGGCCCATTCCTGGCCATAAGGTGTTTGAAGAGGTTGAGTGAATCCGCGAAAAATACATTCCCTCGAGCTGCTAAAGTTATTGGGTCTGACTTTTACGTCGACGACATGTTAACGGGTGCTGGTTGCGTGGAAGAGCTAAAGACAATTAAGTCTGAAGTAACTCAGGTTCTTCAAAACGCTGGGTTTGAATTGAGCAAGTGGTTTTCAAACTCGCGGAGACCCTTGTCAATGCACACTTCCCGGGTTACTCATCGGAAGAAACAACCCAGGAGATGCGTAGCCAGTGCCATCAGGGCCTACTCAACTACCTACTTAGTGACAGAAATCTTAAGTGGGCAATAGAAAGCTTTAAACCCTTCAATCTCCAGGGCCGGTATTAACCTAAGGAAATGGATCAAGAAAATCTTCAGTACAGTCTTCACTACTGGTATGGTACCAAAGGCGTGGCTGTGCACGAAGGTTGTATTCATACCCAAGGCAGGCAAACCATCCCACTGCACCCCTAAGGACTACAGACCCATAAGTCTTTCATCCTTTCTCCTTAAGACTATGGAAAGACTCCTGAGTCTCCATCTCCAACAAACCATTAACCCAAGGGACATCTCATGCTCTCAGCATGCTTACAAAAGGGGCCGATCAACAGAAACCGCCCTGTACGAAATCACTATGATCGCTGAGCGAGCGATCAACTTTAAGGAATACGCACTTGTTGCTTTCCTAGACATAGAAGGGGCCTTCAACAACATCTTGCCGTGCTCAATCATTGATGCACTGACAGGACTTGGAATAGACGACCGATCAATTGACCTAATACGGCAGATCCTGGTCAACAGGAGTGTCGAGGCTACTCTTGGAGGTTCGACTATTCAAAGATACGTCAAGAGGGGCACCCCGCAAGGAGGTGTACTCTCATCACTACTCTGGAACGTGGCGGTTAATAGCCTACTACGATCCTTGGAGGGTGGCGGCTGTAAGATCATTGCGTACGCGGACGATGTTGCTATCGCCTTCGTAGGGAAATACCCGCAAACGCTATGCGACCTAATGACAGGGAAGCTCAAAGTTCTGTCGGCCTGGGCGCAAAGAAACGGGCTGGGAGTTAATCCGTCCAAGACAGAGCTCGTGCTGTTCACCAGGAAGTACAAGATACCAAATCTAAGGCTTCCGAAACTTCTAGGGGAATCACTAGTTCTTAGCGATAGTGCGAAGTACCTAGGCATCACTCTAGACAGGAAACTGGACTGGAAGCTAAACACCGCAGATACGACTAAGAAAGCGGCAATAGCACTCTATACCTGCCGCAAGGCGGTAGGCCTGAAATGGGGAATGTCCCCCAAGATAGTCAGATGGTTATACACAGCGATCATCAGACCAATCTTATTCTATGGAGTTGTGGTCTGGTGGCCAGCCCTGGACAACTCCTTATGCAGGGACAGGTTCAGGAAGACGCAGCGCATGGCGGAAGTCTGTATACCAGGCAGTCTACGCACTACGCCTAGCGACGCCCTAGATATCATCCTTGACCTACTACCAGTAGAACTGATGGGGGTAAAGATAGCCACACTGGCGGCAATAAGACTGCGAGAGGCGAATCTATGGAGCAGGAATAGTTTTGGTCATACCAGACTGAACCTACATCACTTCATGCCTGAGGGGGGCACGGACTACTGCGTGCCCATCGTCCAACCCACCAATAATTACAGAATCATCATCCCCTCGAGGGAGGAATGGGACGACCGGACACCGGGACCGGAGGGCTCCATTCACATCTACACAGATGGATCAAAACTTAACGGCCAGGTGGGAGGCGGTTACTTTTGTAAACATTTGAGCCTAAAGGAGTCCTTCAGACTCCCTGACCACTGCAGTGTTTTCCAGGCTGAAGTAGTAGCCATTAGGGAAACACTGGAATCCCCAGCACTAAGGGGCAATCGGGATACAATATGCATCTTCTCCGACAGTCAAGCAGCCCTCAAGGCACTAGACGGATTCTCGTCCAACTCCAGGACAGTCAATGGCTGTCGCAGATCTCTCAACGAGATGGCTGAACAGCATGACATCTACCTCATTTGGGTTCCCGGTCACAGGGATCACGAGGGAAACTGCGCTGCAGACGAACTAGCTAGGGCAGGGACTACCTACCCTCTCCTACCGGAGAAAGAATTAGTAGGCATACCCTTGGCTACTTGCAGGCTAAAGTGCAGGGAGTTTTTTGACCTGGCAGCCAACAGGGAATGGGGAAACCTCCAGACCTGCAGAACCTCTCGTCTGATCTGGCCGACACGCTCTCAGATCAGCGACACTTATTGCTCTCACCAGACCAGATTGGGCGTAGCAGCGTAGCGATTGGGGTAATAACTAGGCACTGGCTGATAGGTGAACACGCGGCCAGGCTTGCAGTCCCCCACAATGATTATTGCAGGAGCACTTAGGTGAAACCCTTGCTCCAGCGGTAACACAAGGAGCCCTAGCGGCTCAAGTGGAAGCGGTGGGGTCTTCTATGACCCCCTAGCATCACCCCCTTAACCTAACCTAGAGCAGTATTCAGGAGAGCAGTCCACAAGCTGGCGAGGTTGCCAGTAGTTGAAGCCTAAGGAAGGCCTTCAACGGGGCCGGTGTATAATTAATGTAGATAATTAGGTGAAATGTTATGAAGTCTAGAATAAGTTAGTTTAGGGCGGAGCGGGAGCGCAAGTAAAGCTCTCACTTGCGCTCTCCCATGAATTCGCCCCGCTTCGCCGCACTAGATAAGCTAGGCTTAAGTTTTTGTTGATATGAAAATAGACTCGAATTTATAACGTTGAACAGAGTGCACGCATTTTTCGTTTTCGTTTTTTCGTTTGCAATAATTTAATTAATACAGCCATCATTCTAGTCTTTCGGTTTCTCGCGACGAGATAAAATAATCTCAATTAACAGTGTACTATAATATTTGATACTATGTACATACACAGCTGGCCAAAATAATAAGTACAGGCTCATAAGATTTCTTCTACGTCACGTAAATCTTTGTTTAATACCGTAACGAACCAATTCTAATAATCTTTTATTTTTCTGGCATAATGTTGATTATAAAAATACTTAACATAAGAATATTTCACGTAATCTGTAGAATTTATTGTCGATTAAACCTAAAAAACATAAAAAAGGGTTGGTCAAAAAAATAAGTACAGCAATTCTTCAAAGCCTCTAACTTAAAAATAAAAAACATTTTCTCAATTTTTTTTTTTTATAGTAATCTTATGCTAATACCCAGTATTTGTATAACTTTTGTTATCCGTTTCGGCATGCTGGGCATTTAATTTGCGGCACGTTTCCAAACAACACTCGTACCTTGTCTTTGCTGCAATTCGTATATATTTTGAAATGTGTTTGTGCCAATCCGACGATTAAGCCCTCCCCATAGGTTTTCTATTGGGTTTAAGTCTGCAGTTTGACTTGGCCACTTTATAATGTCCACCTTGTCTTCGGTGAACTAAGCCTTGACCAGCTTTGATCTGTGTTTTGGGTCGTTGTCCTGTAGAAAGACCCATCTCAAGGGCATGTCTTCCTCAGCATTATGTCAGACAATATATTTTTATACCCAAATCGGATCATAGTATCGGTAATCCGATGAATCGGGACGACTCCATGCCAAGAAAAACAGTCCCAAATCATAATGTTTCCGCTTCCATGTTTAACGGTCTATTTCGAGTACCGGGCGTCGAATTCTTTGCCTTTGGGTCGTCGTACATTCTTTCTGGAGTCGTTACCAAATAGATTTTTTTTGTTTTGTCGCTCCATAGGACATTCATTTTTTTCTTAACAAAAAAAAAAGTTTATTTTCTGTTTTTTTTTTGGGTACTATATAGACGTTTGGTCTCAAAAAAAATGAAATAGATATTTAAAAAACCCTTTCAACTGTGTAAAACTCTTTTTAATATCTTTCTTAATTATAAAGTTATGAATTTTTTAATTAAACAAGTTTATTTAATTTTTTGACGTAAGC
This sequence comes from Drosophila ananassae, assembly GCF_017639315.1. Classification (NCBI taxonomy): domain Eukaryota; kingdom Metazoa; phylum Arthropoda; class Insecta; order Diptera; family Drosophilidae; genus Drosophila; species Drosophila ananassae. The sequence goes on along the minus strand of NC_057929.1, from coordinate 25,585,325 downwards.
TTAAGGTATTTAAAAAAGTTGTAAATCAATAGTTGGTCATATGATAGTAACAAACATTTTCCAATTTTTTTCAGGATTGTTAAGAAAAAAATAGTGCAAACAGACAAACCGACGCATACTGGCTTCATTTTTAAGAAGAAGAAAAAATCGAATTTTTCGAATAACTTCTGAATGAATGAATGGTACCAATCGACGCGTATTTAGCTCTAGAATGCGAATATATAAAAATATTCTATCTGGGGACTAAAATGTGTCCACCACTTTAGTGACTAAAAATTTTTTACTTTCACCCTAATTTCTCCCAAATCAAATAACTTTAGGAAAATGTTTCGACAAAAAGTATCTAATTGAAACAATTCGATTGGTCGACCTTTCGATTGGTATATAATTCATTGTGATCGGTTGCCTACAGAAAATTTTTAATTCTTCGGCTGTTTATAGAGTTTCCTCGCGCACGCCAAGGCATGCAGGTCGTCACCTCGTGGACTTCCGTCCACAGTGATAAATAGAGGACCCGTGCATACATACAATTTTCATGCACCCATACATAGATACATATACATATGTACATAGTATCAAATATTATAGTACACTGTTAATTGAGATTATTTTATCTCGTCGCGAGAAACCGAAAGACTAGAATGATGGCTGTAGGAATTAAATTAATGCAAACGAAAAAACGAAAACGAAAAATGCGTGCACTCTGTTCAACGTTATAAATTCGAGTCTATTTTCATATCAACAAAAACTTAAGCCTAGCTTATCTAGTGCGGCGAAACGGGGCGAATTCATGGGAGAGCGCAAGTGAGAGATTTACTTGCGCTCCCGCTCCGCCCTAAACTAACTTATACTAGACTTCATAACATTTCACCTAATTATCTACATTAATTATACACCGGCCCCGTTAAAGACCTTTCTTAGGCTTCAACTACTGGCAACCTCGCCAGCTTGTGGACTGCTCTACTGAATACTGCTCCTCTACTCGTCCTGACGTCGGCGACCCTGACCCTTCCGTCCGCGCCGGCGTGAGTCTCGACGACCCTGGCTGTGATCCACTGCTGGGGCGGTTGGTTGTCCTCAGCGACCAGGACCATATCGCCCTTCCTGGCGTCCTCCTGCTCCCGCTGCCACTTCGACCGCGCCTGTAGGCCCAAGACGTACTCCCGGGACCAACGCTGCCAAAACATTTGCTTGATTGACGAGACAAGCCGCCATCCCTGCTGGTCCGGGGTCCGCATTGCTGGTGGGGCGATGAGCGGCCCGCCTGTCAACAGGTGCCCGGGAGTCAACGCCTCGCCGTCGCTTGGGTGCTGACTGAGGGCGCCCAGGGGCCTCGAGTTCAGGATGGCCTCGACTCCAACGAGGACGGTCTGCAGCTCCTCTGCGGTTAACTTCGCGCTTCCCACCGCTCGTAGGAGTAGGTGCTTTGCAGCCTTCACCCGCGGCGGTATGAATGCAAATACGCATCCTTTTCTTGATGCAGCTCGTTCGCTTCGCTCTCGATTTGGTGCCGCAGTGCCGCGAAGTGGCGACTCGCTCCGACGAAAATCGTCGCGTTGTCGCAGTGCATGATCAGCGGACATCCTTGGCGCCCAACGAACCTTTGGAAAGCCAATAGAAAGGAATCAGTTGACAAATCGGAAACTACTTAAAAATGTACTGCTTTAGACGCAAAACAAACAAACAGATCAATGTAGGACTTGTATGGTGGCCTACCACGAATTTTCAATGTCGTCTCAATAGGGCCACAGAAATCCACGCCACATATGGAAAATGGGCGGAGAGCACGAACTCGATCTAAGGGTAAATCTCCCATGATTTGAGTCATCAGATGAGGCTTGCATTTAAAACAGCGTATGCATGACCGCACTATCTGACTGCAGACTTCCTGCGCGTTTACTATCCAAACGCGCTGTCGCTAGAGACTCACTAGTGCTCGTGGAACCACATGAAAATTCGACTCGTGCAAGTATCGGACGTAGGTTAGGTTAGGTTAAGGCGGTGATGCTAGGGGGTCATAGAAGACCCCCCCGCTTCCACTTGAGCCGCTAGGGCTCCTTGTGTTACCGCTGGAGCAAGGGTTTCACCTAAGTGCTCCTGCAATAATCATTGTGGGGGACTGCAAGCCTGGCCGCGTGTTCACCTATCAGCCAGTGCCCAGTTATTACCCCAATCGCTACGCTGCAGTCTGGTCTGGTAAGAGCAATAAGTCTCGCTGATCTTTTCTGAGAGCGTGTCGGCCAGATCAGACGAGAGGTTCTGCAGGTCTGGAGGTTTTCCCATTCCCTGTTGGCTGCCAGGTCAAAAAACTCCCTGCACTTTAGCCTGCAAGTAGCCAAGGGTATGCCTACTAATTCTTTCTCCGGTAGGAGAGGGTAGGTATGGGCACGCAGTAGTCCGTGCCCCCCTCAGGCATGAAGTGATGTAGGTTCAGTCTGGTATGACCAAAACTATTCCTGCTCCATAGATTCGCCTCTCGCAGTCTTATTGCCGCCAGTGTGGCTATCTTTACCCCCATCAGTTCTACTGGTAGTAGGTCAAGGATGATATCTAGGGCGTCGCTAGGCGAAGTGCGTAGACTGCCTGTAGACTTCCGCCATGCGCTGCGTCTTCCTGAACCTGTCCCTGCATAAGGAGTTGTCCAGGGCTGGCCACCAGACCACAACTCCATAGAATAAGATTGGTCTGATGATCGCTGTGTATAACCATCTGACTATCTTGGGGGACATTCCCCATTTCAGGCCTACCGCCTTGCGGCAGGTATAGAGTGCTATTGCCGCTTTCTTAGTCCTATCTGCGGTGTTTAGCTTCCAGTCCAGTTTCCTGTCTAGAGTGATGCCTAGGTACTTCGTACTATCGCTAAGAACTAGTGATTCCCCTAGAAGTTTCGGAAGCCTTAGATTTGGTATCTTGTACTTCCTGGTGAACAGCACGAGCTCTGTCTTGGACGGATTGACTCCCAGCCCGTTCCTTTGCGCCCAGCCCGACAGAACTTTGAGCTTCCCTGTCATTAGGTCGCAAAGCGTTTGCGGGTATTTCCCTACGAAGGCGATAGCAACATCGTACGCGTACGCAATGATCTTACAGCCGCCACCCTCCAAGGATCGTAGTAGGCTATTAACCGCCACGTTCCAGAGTAGTGGTGAGAGTACACCTCCTTGCGGGGTGCCCCTCTTGACGTATCTTTGAATAGTCGAACCTCCAAGAGTAGCCTCGACACTCCTGTTGACCAGGATCTGCCGTATTAGGTCAATTGATCGGTCGTCTATTCCAAGTCCTGTCAGTGCATCAATGATTGAGCACGGCAAGATGTTGTTGAAGGCCCCTTCTATGTCTAGGAAAGCAACAAGTGCGTATTCCTTAAAGTTGATCGCTCGCTCAGCGATCATAGTGATTTCGTACAGGGCTGTTTCTGTTGATCGGCCCCTTTTGTAAGCATGCTGAGAGCATGAGATGTCCCTTGGGTTAATGGTTTGTTGGAGATGGAGACTCAGGAGTCTTTCCATAGTCTTAAGGAGAAAGGATGAAAGACTTATGGGTCTGTAGTCCTTAGGGGTGCAGTGGGATGGTTTGCCTGCCTTGGGCAAAAAAAATTTTTTTTTCAAAATTTGCTCATTTGATCCTTTGTATATTGCATGTGGAGATAGCTTTTAAGATGACGCAACTTTTGATATATCGCTCATATCTGGCAAAATTCGTTAACTCAAGATATAGCCCTGTAAGTGCAGCTACCCATTTTGTGCAGCCTCCTGTGAAGCTTGCATTTACTTATACATGTGTGTGTATTTGATTGGCAACTTTGCTTTTTAGATGGTCAATACCCTAAAAAATATGGAGAATATATTTTCAAATATTATTTTATTTATATAAAAATAAAATCCAAATAAAAAAGGGCTTAAAAAAGTAAAACATAAACATTGACTCAAATAGGACTCGTACCCAGGCCCTCCGTGTTAGGACCGACGACGCTCTCCACTCGGCCAACCTCAAACTTTGTTGCTTCAGGGCAAATTTTGATGTAATTTTGCTTTGTGTTTCAGTGTCTTATGTCTTAATGAGAAGACTTAGAAATGCACATTTTTACGAGTAGAAAGCTTTATATGCATATGCCCCCACTGAACATATAATGCATATAAATAAAACTCTGCTTTACTTAAATTACAGCCACCAGCGTTTTTGAGCCAAATCATGGATTATAAGCTAAAAAAAAAAAATAGGCAATCCAACTCCGCCAGTACTTTTTCTAATATCGCACACCCAAAATAAAGTGTTACATTCAATAACTTGTTTAACTGGGAAAATCTTTTTTTTTTTAATTTAAAAAGTTTCTGTAGGCAAACGATCTAAATGAATTATATACCAATCGAAAGTTATTGTTTCAATTACATATTAAAATGTATTGTATTCAATTAGATAATAAACAAGAAAGGAAAGCTAACTTCGGGCGGAGCCGAAGTTGATATACCCTTGCAGTTGAGTCGCAGTCCGCTAGGTGGCGCCACGCATCTTATATTATTAGATATATAGCGGATCGTATATAGTCGGCCGATCCTTATGAAATTTGGCATATTGAATTATTTTGCCAAAAGAGGAATCCATTGAAACTCCCATGCTTCTAACTTGAAAAACAACGAAGTTATAGCATTTCCGATCAATCAGTTATATGACAGCTAAAGGATATAGTAGGCCGATCCTTATGAAATTCGACAAATCAGATTGTTTTTCCCAAAATAGAATCTGTACCAAATCCCATCTCTCTAACTTAAAAAACACCAAAGTTATGCCAATTTCGATCGTTCTATGGCAGCTATAGGATATAGTCGGCCGATCCTTATGAAATTTTGTACTTAAGATATTTTGGTCAAATATAATATGTGTGGAAAGTCTCAACCCTCCAACTTCAAAAACATCAAAGTAATGGCATTTCCGATCTATCAGTTATATGGCAGCTATAGGATATAGTCGACCGATCCCGGCCGTTCCGACTTATATACTGCCTGCAACAGAAAGAAGGGTGTGTGCAAAGTTTTAACTCGATAGCTTTAAAACTGAGAGACTAGTTTGCGTAGAAACAGACAGACGGACAGACGGACATGCTCATATCGACTCAGGAGGTAATCCTGATCAAGAATATATACACTTTATAGGGTCGGAGATGTCTCCTTCACTGCGTTGCACACTTTTGACCAAAATTATAATACCCTCTGCAAGGGTATAATTATTGAAAAAGGGGAATTATAACCGTTTATTTTGAGACTGCGATATTAAAAAAAAATTAAAGTAAACAAAAATCAACTCATAATAAAGACTTTTCCGCTTGGAATCGAACCCACGACCTTACGATTAACAGGCAGATACCTTAATCATTGAACCATGGGGTCAAAGTTTTCCGCGCAAAATATTTAGAATGACAAGAAAATATTAGTGATTAATAACTAATATCGAATATTCGTAATTTCGAACTCTAGCAGCAGCAGAGGGCCGGCAGTATAACTTCGCCTATTTTGTTTTGACGATCGAAGGGAAAACCTTATTGAATTATTTTTGTTTTTCGAACGAAATTTGACATTCGGCCCGGAAAAGTCGGAGCCAGGAATTTCAGTACTGCTGGGTAGTTTTTAGCAAATTTGTTGTAATAGTGGTGCTTAATTCGGCTTCTGATTAGAATTTCAGTCCCACCATGTGCTTTATCAGCACTGCAGCGTCAGCACTGGGCCAGCGCTGCTGTGTTTAGAAATACGGAAGAAGAGAAAGGTATCAAGGGCAGACGGCATGCGGGGGCAGCAGCGGGGGCGGGGGAACCAGCACGGCGTCGCGCACAGAAGAGGGCGAAAGAGGAATCACCGTGGAACGTAACGGTCCCGGCCGGGCCTCCGCGGCCGCGCTCGAAGGTCAAAGGAAACAGCGGGGACGGCGGGGAACGAAGCGGCCGGCGACTGCGCAGCTGTGTTTACAAAATGCACAAAAACACAGAAATGCATTTGGAATGTCCAGGGGGGGATCGCGGGGTATCGGGACGAAGTCCGATGACCGGCACAAATACAATGCGGATCGGAGGCCCAAGCAGGGCAATCGGGGGAGGGACAATAAAGAAAGCCCGCCAATAGAAAGACGGCGGGATTGGAGAAAGCTAACGGAGAAAGTGAATGAGCGGAGGATTAACGGCAGGAAGTAGATTCGCAAGGATTAACGGGCGCCTCTGGCACTATATAAGGAGGGCCCCTGGAGCGAATCGGGGCCGAGTCTTCTAGGGAAGCTGGGAGAGTGAGTGAAAGACCCCCCGTTCAGTGTCTTATGTCTTAATGAGAAGACTTAGAAATGCACATTTTTACGAGTAGAAAGCTTTATATGCATATGCCCCCACTGAACATATAATGCATATAAATAAAACTCTGCTTTACTTAAATTACAGCCACCAGCGTTTTTGAGCCAAATCATGGATTATAAGCTAAAAAAAAAATAGGCAATCCAACTCCGCCAGTACTTTTTCTAATATCGCACACCCAAAATAAAGTGTTACATTCAATAACTTGTTTAACTGGAAAAATCTTTTTTTTTTTTAATTTAAAAAGTTTCTGTAGGCAAACGATCTAAATGAATTATATACCAATCGAAAGTTATTGTTTCAATTACATATTAAAATGTATTGTATTCAATTAGATAATAAACAAGAAAGGAAAGCTAACTTCGGGCGGAGCCGAAGTTGATATACCCTTGCAGTTGAGTCGCAGTCCGCTAGGTGGCGCCACGCATCTTATATTATTAGATATATAGCGGATCGTATATAGTCGGCCGATCCTTATGAAATTTGGCATATTGAATTATTTTGCCAAAACAGGAATCCATTGAAACTTCCATGCTTCTAACTTGAAAAACAACGAAGTTATAGCATTTCCGATCAATCAGTTATATGACAGCTAAAGGATATAGTAGGCCGATCCTTATGAAATTCGACAAATCAGATTGTTTTTCCCAAAATAGAATCTGTACCAAATCCCATCTCTCTAACTTAAAAAACACCAAAGTTATGCCAATTTCGATCGTTCTATGGCAGCTATAGGATATAGTCGGCCGATCCTTATGAAATTTTGTACTTAAGATATTTTGGTCAAATATAATATGTGTGGAAAGTCTCAACCCTCCAACTTCAAAAACATCAAAGTAATGGCATTTCCGATCTATCAGTTATATGGCAGCTATAGGATATAGTCGACCGATCCCGGCCGTTCCGACTTATATACTGCCTGCAACAGAAAGAAGGGTGTGTGCAAAGTTTTAACTCGATAGCTTTAAAACTGAGAGACTAGTTTGCGTAGAAACAGACAGACGGACAGACGGACAGACGGACATGCTCATATCGACTCAGGAGGTGATCCTGATCAAGAATATATACACTTTATAGGGTCGGAGATGTCTCCTTCACTGCGTTGCACACTTTTGACCAAAATTATAATACCCTCTGCAAGGGTATAATTATTGAAAAAGGGGAATTATAACCGTTTATTTTGAGACTGCGATATTAAAAAAAAATTAAAGTAAACAAAAATCAACTCATAATAAAGACTTTTCCGCTTGGAATCGAACCCACGACCTTACGATTAACAGGCAGATACCTTAATCATTGAACCATGGGGTCAAAGTTTTCCGCGCAAAATATTTAGAATGACAAGAAAATATTAGTGATTAATAACTAATATCGAATATTCGTAATTTCGAACTCTAGCAGCAGCAGAGGGCCGGCTGTATAACTTCGCCTATTTTGTTTTGACGATCGAAGGGAAAACCTTATTGAATTATTTTTGTTTTTCGAACGAAATTTGACATTCGGCCCGGAAAAGTCGGAGCCAGGAATTTCAGTACTGCTGGGTAGTTTTTAGCAAATTTGTTGTAATAGTGGTGCTTAATTCGGCTTCTGATTAGAATTTCAGTCCCACCATGTGCTTTATCAGCACTGCAGCGTCAGCACTGGGCCAGCGCTGCTGTGTTTAGAAATACGGAAGAAGAGAAAGGTATCAAGGGCAGACGGCATGCGGGGGCAGCAGCGGGGGCGGGGGAACCAGCACGGCGTCCCAGTCGGACTTTTCGGTGCTAGCAGCGTTTCGGTGCATTCCGGCAAGCATCTTTCGTACCTTGTTCTCACCCACCCCGAGTTGAGAGAGGGAATTTGTTCTCTCAACATAGATTTTGCTCTCAAAAAACTGGACTTAGAAAATTTTCGTCTCGCTTGGGACTTAGAAAAATTTATGCGTGGGACTTTTAACTTAGAAAAAATTATTTCATGAACAATTCAACGTATATTATTTAAGTTTACCAATTTATGTTCTATAATAATTTTATTGAAGTAAAAAATGTAAACATAGCTCAATATTTAATGAAAAATATTATTTATATAAGGAATTTTTTTTTTACATTAACTGAATGCAGCAAATAAATAATCCCGCGTAATTAGTGTGCGTTTTGTGCAGCGTTTTTAAGCTAAATCAACCCAAATCGAAACGGTCACATAGGGTTGTTCGTAGTGCGTCGCATTGGTTTATTATTGTGAAATTGTAAGTTTACTGCTCTGTTCATTCAATTATTCCTATTTTATTGTGTTGATAATGATGAATAAACGTTATTTCATTAAACAAATATTTTCAGTTCTGGCTGTACTAGAAATTTGGACGTCTCAATATCTTTATTTGTAAGAATCTTAAATAATTTGTTTTTCTTTTTAATTTATTTTCAGCTTTTTGTTATTTCTTTTTTTATCTTTTCAGTTTTATTTTTTATGATTAATAAATAATAAATATAATGAATAATAAATAAATATGACAAAAAACGCATTTCAAATTTAGTAAAAATCAATGGGCATGGTTGGGAAAAACAAAAACAAAAAATCAAAAGCAAAGCAAAAAGCAGGGGAAATTTTTTTTGAAGCAGAATTTCCCTAGTGGAAGGTTCATACCGTTTTCCCATAGCCGGGAAGCGTGGGCCTAATGGAACTCAAGCTGCGATCCGCGTGCATTACGCGCTTGCGGAACGAAGGTATACATGAAAAAAGCGGCCACGCCAATGTAAATTGGAATGATGGTTTTCCGCAGATGGATGTGCGCCGCGAGCATCATTTGCTATCGCGGGATGTTCATTTGGCAGTTGCAAGGCCCGACTGGGGTCGCGCACAGAGGAGGGCGAAAGAGGAATCACCGTGGAACGTAACGGTCCCGGCCGGGCCTCCGCGGCCGCGCTCGAAGGTCAAAGGAAACAGCGGGGACGGCGGGGAACGAAGCGGCCGGCGACTGCGCAGCTGTGTTTACAAAATGCACAAAAACATAGAAATGCATTTGGAATGTCCAGGGGGGAATCGCGGGGTATCGGGACGAAGTCCGATGACCGGCACAAATACAATGCGGATCGGAGGCCCAAGCAGGGCAATCGGGGGAGGGACAATAAAGAAAGCCCGCCAATAGAAAGACGGCGGGATTGGAGAAAGCTAACGGAGAAAGTGAATGAGCGGAGGATTAACGGCAGGAAGTAGATTCGCAAGGATTAACGGGCGCCTCTGGCACTATATAAGGAGGGCCCCTGGAGCGAATCGGGGCCGAGCCTTCTAGGGAAGCTGGGAGAGTGAGTGAAAGACCCCCCGTGGGTAAGTCTGCCATTCAAGTTGGAAAGCTTCCTTGAAGAGTTAGGAGTACAGGCTGAAGGACCCCCCGTGGGTAAGTCCGACAGTCCTAAGTGCGGGCTATTAAAGCGAGTGAGCAAGGATATACGAAAATAGCTTAAGGACCCCCTGTGGGTAAGTCCGGCGGCGGTACGCGCATCGAATCGAGCAAGGAGTCAGGGGAAAAGGATCAAGGATCCGCGGCAAAGCTGAGGCCCAAGGGTAAAAGAGTCGGGTGGAGTTATTCCCGGACACGACAGGTATCCTGGTGTAATGGCGGCAACGACGGATCAGCCTGGCGTACGCCTTGTCTGCTCCTGACCGTTCGATTCAGCTGTGATCCTGTAACACGAGGGATAGCCAACCCGGGAACTCAAGCCCAATAGTGAAACCAGGCAGGGACACCCCGGGAAGTCAAGAGAATCCTGATCCAGGCGCTGAAGCGTATGCACAGCGGACCACCTGGAGTCAAAGGAGACGCGACGCCCAAACCTCTGGCCTACCACAGATCCTGCGGGGCGTAGGCACGCAGGTGTTTGGAGGCGAGTGGCGAACGCGACCGGGGGCGTGTCCTGTAGGGTAGGAAGGCCCTCCGTGCCCTGATCCGGCCGCTAAGCAGCGAGGAGCATATCCTGCCCGGCGTATGCCTGGGAGGTGAGCCACTCGGTCTTCTAACACGGATTAGGTGCCGGCCACGGTGAAAGGGCAAATCCAGGCAAGCCAAAGGTTCCGAGTCCACGGCACCCCAAACGGAGAAACAGCAACGGCAGAGGCGACGACGAGGGAGCAGCGGCAACAGGAGAGCAGCGACGACGAGGGAGCAGCAGCGACGGACAGGCAGCGGCAGCATAAGACGACAAGCAGCAACACAGGCCCCGCAACCAGAGTCCGTGAGTCCGAACGAAGGGAACCGAGAGCCGTTTCGGCGCCAGGCACCAAGACCGCACGACCTGCCGGGCGCAAGCTTTGGGAGGGCGTGCGTATTGGCACCAACCCGGAGCGGGGATCGGGGATCGACGGGAGGGCGAGCGGTCGGTCGGCTGAGCCAGACAGCCGGTGAGATTCTCTTTATTGCTTTGTAAATTAATTACAATAAAGGGGATTTATTTTGAAAAGAAGCAATACCGTTTTATTTCTGGGCTCGGGCAATCACGTCGAATCTATAAATTCGGTGGAACGTACCCTCAACCTCTGTGAGCTAGCCGCGGCGTTTGTTGCGAGCAAAACATAGCAAAACAGTTCGTTACACCTGGCGCCCAAACTACGTGATTGCTTTAGAGTCTAGGAGTAACACTGCTTCAGGATGGGGAGGAAAAACTGGATCTACGCGCTTCGCAAAGAAGAGTTGTGCGAAGTGTACAGAGAGCTCGGTCTCGCAGCGGATGGAACCGTGGAGAGCATGAGGGCACTGGTGGCAAGGTGGGCCGACGAAAGAAAGGAGGATGAAGTGATGGTGGTCGCGCGGGGATTCGAGGAGAAGTTCGCGCAGAGGACCACGCCGAGGCAGAGAGCGGTGAGCGAATCAGAAAAGCTCATCCAAAGTCTGGCAGTGCCGGAAATGAAGAGCATGAGGAGCATGGAGCCACAAGCGCGGAAGCCAGTCCCGGTACAGGTGGACTATGCGAAGGTGGCGAGGCAAGTCCGAGAGTGGTCGTTCCGTTTCGATGGAACAGGGGATCCTCTCGAATTCGTGGACCGAGTAGCATGGTCTGCCAAAACGTACGGGATGGATATAAACACTATCCCGCGAGCGATGCCCGAGCTACTCCAGGGCAGAGCACAAAAATGGTTCCTGATGAACGACGAGGAGTGGCCCACATGGAAAGAGTTCAGAAGGAGCTTCGAGGCCTTTTTCCTGCCAAAAGGATACTTCGAAAAACTGGCAGACCAGGTAAAGCAGCGGAAGCAACAGCGAGGAGAGCCTTTCAAAGAGTATATGGTAGACCTTCAGGCGCTTATGAAGCCGTTGGGAAAGTCAACAAAGGAGGTCATCGATAGGCTCGTGGAGAACTGCATGCCACGCATGAAAATGTTCATGCGACCCTACGCATGTGCATCACTCGAGGAGGTCATGGGTCTAGCCGAAGAATTCGAGGAGCTGGCTTTGGAAGAGGAGGTCTTCAATAGACAGTCCCCAGCGGCAGACAGAAGATGGCAAAAGGAGGAGTTGCACCATAAACCACCGGAGCAACAGAACCATCCAGGACAAGGGTGGGGGCAGAGATGGCAGCCCGAGGAGCATCGCCAAAGGCCACAGCAACAGCAACCGAGCCAGCAATGGGCAGGCCCAAGGCAACAACCGCCGAACCAACAATGGGCAGCAAACCCAATCCAAAGGCAGCCGAATATGCAGCGGGCAGCGACGCCTGGACAGGGACACGTAGAAAACCCAGCACAGGCGTGCAACAGATGCGGAGGCATGGGCCATTGGGCCAGCGGGTGCAGGAACCCCAGAATTTTGTTCTGCAGGATGTGCGGCGCAGTAGGGGTGAGAAGCACGGAATGCTGCCAAAGAGCGGAAAACGTGCAGCGATCCCAGCCATAGAGAGGAAGGCGGAGATCGCGAGGTGCTGTCTCTCAGAGATAGTTGGAGGATTAACCGGAGACGATCAGCAATTGGCGGCGGTCATCAAGGTCGGAGGAGCAGAAGTGAGGGCCATGGTGGACACCGGGGCAACGACTAGCTTCATTTCAGAAAAGCTAGCAGAGGACCCGGGAATCGCCGGAGAATGGAAAGCGACAAGGAGACTAGTAAAGTTGGCCAACGGGAGCCACATAGAAACTCAAATGGTACTCCTAACAACTGTAAGCTTTGGCAACAAGAAAACGGATTTGAATATGATAGTGTTGCCAGGCATGGGAGACAGCGCGGTGCTTGGATGGGATTTCCTCGCAGAATTCGGCACAACAATCAACTGCGCAGGCCACCAAGTCACGATCCCGGAAAGAGAGAGGTGGAGCGGATGCCTGGAGGATAGGCTGTCCATAGCGGGACCCTCGGAGGAATGGGAGCGCGAGCGGGACAAAAGGTTCATCGAAGAAGAGCTGGCAGCGTTCAGGAATCAGAAGGGTTGTTCAAACATAACCCAGCATAAAATCACGATGAAGGACGACATCCCAATTAAACAAAGATATTACCCAAAGAACCCCAAAATACAAGGGGAAATCAATGAAAAGGTGGAAGAACTGCTGGAGAAGGGATGCATCGAACCGTCAAACAGCGCCTACAGCTCACCCATTGTCATGGTGAAGAAAAAGACGGGCCAGTGGATGATGTGCGTAGACTTTCGGCAGATAAACGCAAAGTCAGTGAAGGATGCGTACTCGATGCCAAGAATAAACTTCATTTTGGAGCAATTGAGGGAGGCAAAATTTTTCAGCAGCCTCGACCTGAAGGACGGCTATTGGCAAATCCCACTTGAGGAAGAGAGCCGGAAATACACGGCCTTTACTGTACCAGGGAAAGGTCTGTACCAGTGGAAGGTGATGCCGTTCGGACTACACTCGGCTTCGACAACTTTTCAAAGGGCTCTAGACCAGGTCATAGGCCCGGACATGGCTCCCCACGCATTCGCGTACCAGGACGATATAATAGTGATCGGGCGCACGAGGGAGGAGCACATGGCAAATTTAAGGGAAGTTTTCCAAAGACTGAAGGCGGCAAACTTAAGGATAAACACAGATAAGTGCCACTTCTTCAGGGAAGAGCTGTTGTATCTGGGCCACCGGATAACGAGTCAAGGAATTGGTATGGATCCGGGAAAAGTTGCAGCGATCACGGAATAGGCGCGGAGAAGAACTACTCGGCAACAGAGAAAGAGTGTCTAGCAATAATCTGGGCAATTCGGCAAATGAGGCCATACCTGGAGGGATACCAGTTCGACGTGATAACGGATCACATGGCGCTGAAGTGGTTAAACAACATAGAGAGCCCACTTGGAAGGATCGCGAGATGGGTCTTCGAGCTGCAGCAATACGATTACGTAATCAGCTACAGAAAAGGCAAGCTGAACGTAGTCGCGGATGCACTTTCCCGCCAGCCGATTGTGGAGAAGCTGAGGAGTGCCACAGCAACCGAAGACGCGGAATGCGTTTGGATAGGCTCGCTGAAGAAGAAACTAAAGGAAAACCCACAGAAGTATCCGGAATACGTCGAGGAGGCAGGTTTGATCTACCGACACGTTCCACACAGAGCCGGGAGCGAAGAAGTGGCATCATAGAAATTATGTGTGCCGATGAACATGAGGCAACAGTTGCTGAAGGAGAACCACGACGCACCAACAGCGGGTCATTTAGGCGGAAGGAAGACGATTGCGAAGGTAGCAGCAAGGTACTTCTGGCCAGGGATGCAGAGGGACGTGAGGAAATATGTCAGGAAATGCGAGACATGCTTGCGCTATAAGCCGATCCAGATGCAGGCCGCGGGGAAAATGTTAACACAGGTCCCAGAGGAGCCGTGGGCGACGGTATGTGCAGACTTCGTGGGACCGTTGCCGAGGTCCAAGCATGGGAACACCATGCTACTAGTGATGATCGATCGGTTCTCAAAATGGACAGAAATGGTCCCAATGCGAAAAGCCACAACAGAGACGCAGCAGAAGGCAATTCGTGAAAGGATCATCGCTAGGTACGGGGTGCCAAAGGTAATGGTGACGGACAATGGTGTTCAATTCACCAGCCAGAGCTTCAAAAAATTCCTCGAGGTGCTCGGAGTTCGCCACCAGTTCACCGCACCATACACGCCTCAGGAAAACCCGACGGAAAGGGCAAACCGGACGGTGAAGACGATGATCGCCCAGTTTGCAGGAAAAGACGAAAGGACGTGGGACGAGCACTGGCCAGAATTGATGCTGGCGGTGAACTCGAGCGTGTCGGACTCCACGGGATACTCTCCGTGCTTCATCACCCAAGGCAGAGAGCCAAGAATGCCGAAAGCAATTTTCGACCAGGGGGTATTGGGGACAGGAGAAGCCCAAGCCACTCCCTCAGAAAATGCGGAAAAATTAAAAGAAGTGTTCGAGCTGGTGCGGAAAAACATGGAGCGCGCGGCGCAGGAGCAAGCTCGGCACTACAATCTGAGGAGGCGGGAGTGGAGCCCGAAGATCGGCGACATAGTGTGGGCGAAATAACACCATCTATCTAAAGCGGCCGAAGGTTTTGCGGCGAAGCTAGATACGACGGGCCATATGTAGTAACAAATTTCATTTCGCCGGTGATCGCCGTGCTACGCTACGGAGGAATCGGCACCGAAGGCGTAGGATAGAAGGAAAAGGAGAGGGTACGATCACCAATAAAAAAAAAAAAAAGCAATGGAAACAAGGAAAAAAAAACCGCAGAACACATATACAACCACGGACCTTTGGCGGTCCATAAATGCACCTGTAACTAAGAGTTGATAAGTGTCACCGACCTAGTTAACTACGGAATTATTGATAACTGTTGCACCAAAAGAACAAATTAAAGACCAACAAAAATCCCACTCACACAAAAAACACTCACACAATCACGGAATTACACGAACAACCGGAGAAAGGAGGAGACCCACAACGGGAGCATGGACATAGACGAAAGAACCGCAAGAACGGATCTATTCCAGGCGGCAGGCCTATAAAAGGCAGCGGTGGACACCGACCAGCCTTCTTCCTTTTTTTCTTACGACCATGGACGCTACACAGACGCCGTCATCCCACGCATCACCGTTGGTCTCCTCGGACGAGAGCGACATGGAGATCCTGGATTTGCCAGAATGGGACGTCCGGCGACTCCAATCGACGAGGAGGGTCCCCCGGGTGATGGCCCGGGGGGCCAATGGAGTTACGGCGATCCCGGTGGGCAAAGCCAGGACAGAGGAAGAGGACCACTGGCCGAGCCAGGACCTGCAGGCTCTGAGAAGGAGACGGAGGAGGAGCCAGGACCGGCGGAAGGCGGACGCTACCCTGGCGCTGGCAAGGGCCAGGAGTAGGCTGGCCGAGGAGATGGCCCGAGCAGCAATCCACCGATGGAGGGCGGAGGCAGCGGCAGGGCGTGCTGCAATGCTACAGAGAGCGGCGCGCCGGAGGTGCCAGCAGAGCAGGGCCACCCGGCGGGGCCGTTGGGCCAGGAAGGAGGCGCAGGACGCGCGGATAAGGAGGATGACGGGGCCACGGGAGTGGCCAAGCCGGAAGTGGCTGCCGGCGAGGCCACCCACCCCGCACCCGCAGGGGTGAAAAAGAAAAAATATATACATATTAAAAATATATAAAATAAGAGAAAATATTTAAAAAAGAAAAAAAACGAAAATGAAATGGAAAAAAAGTTAGAAAAAAAATGAAAAGAAAAGAAATACAAAAAAAAACCACAAAAAAAATATATATATATATTAAAGATATATAAAAGATATAAAAAAGGGGGAAATGAAAAAATATAAAAATGGAAAATATATAAGAGTACATATATATAACTATATATACAAAAAAAAAGCGGTACTCACAACAAAATAGGGAAATGGAATGGGAACGACCCTAGAGTCACCCGAAGAAGGGGGGAAGTGGATAAGGGTATCCACACACAAAATATCCACACGCAAAAGGGGGAAAAAAAATCGAAAACAAAAACATTTTTGCAAAACAACAACAAACATGAAGCTGGAACCACAAAGCTTCTGTCGTTCCCGAAGAAGGGGGGAAGTGTGAGGAGATTAGATCTCCCACACGCCAAGACAGGTGGCAAGAGGGGCAGCAGCGGGGGGGGGGGGGAACAAGCAAGTCAGCACTGCAGCGTCGGATGGGCCAGCGCTGCTGTGTTTAGAAATACGGAAGAAGAGAAAGGTATCAAGGGCAGACGGCATGCGGGGGCGTCGCGCACGGAAGAGGGCGAAAGAGGAATCACCGTGGAACGTAACGGTCCCGGCCGGGCCTCCGCGGCCGCGCTCGAAGGTCATAGGAAACAGCGGGGACGGCGGGGAACGAAGCGGCCGGCGACTGCGCAGCTGTGTTTACAAAATGCACAAAAACACAGAAATGCATTTGGAATGTCCAGGGGGGGATCGCGGGGTATCGGGACGAAGTCCGATGACCGGCACAAACATAATGCGGATCGGAGGCCCAAGCAGGGCAATCGGGGGAGGGACAATAAAGAAAGCCCGCCAATAGAACGACGGCGGGATTGGAGAAAGCTAACGGAGAAAGTGAATGAGCGGAGGATTAACGGCAGGAAGTAGATTCGCAAGGATTAACGGGCGCCTCTGGCACTATATAAGGAGGGCCCCTGGAGCGAATCGGGGCCGAGTCTTCTAGGGAAGCTGGGAGAGTGAGTGAAAGACCCCCCGTGGGTAAGTCTGCCATTCAAGTTGGAAAGCTTCCTTGAAGAGTTAGGAGTACAGGCTGAAGGACCCCCCGTGGGTAAGTCCGACAGTCCTAAGTGCGGGCTATTAAAGCGAGTGAGCAAGGATATACGAAAATAGCTTAAGGACCCCCTGTGGGTAAGTCCGGCGGCGGTACGCGCATCGAATCGAGCAAGGAGTCAGGGGAAAAGGATCAAGGATCCGCGGCAAAGCTGAGGCCCAAGGGTAAAAGAGTCGGGTGGAGTTATTCCCGGACACGACAGGTATCCTGGTGTAGTGGCGGCAACGACGGATCAGCCTGTCGTACGCCTTGTCTGCTCCTGACCGTTCGATCCAGGTGTGATCCTGTAACGCGAGGGATAGCCAACCCGGGAACTCAAGCACAATAGTGAAACCAGGCAGGGACACCCCGGGAAGTCAAGAGAATCCTGATCCAGGCGCTGAAGCGTATGCACAGCGGACCACCTGGAGTCAAAGGAGACGCGACGCCCAAACCTCTGGCCTACCATAGATCCTGCGGGGCGTAGGCACGCAGGTGTTTGGAGGCGAGTGGCGAACGCGACCGGGGGCGTGTCCTGTAGGGTAGGTAGGCCCTTCGTGCCCTGATCGGGCCGCTAAGCAGCGAGGAGCATATCCTGCCCGGCGTATGCCTGGGAGGTGAGCCACTCGGTCTGTTAACACGGATTAGGTGCCGGCCACGGCGAAAGGGCAAATCCAGGCAAGCCAAAGGTTCCGAGTCCACGGCACCCCAAACGGAGAAACAGCAACGGCAGAGGCGACGACGAGGGAGCAGCGGCAACAGGAGAGCAGCGACGACGAGGGAGCAGCGGCAGCAGCGTAGCAGCGACGACGAGGGAGCAGCGGCAGCAGCGTAGCAGCGACGACGAGGGAGCAGCGGCAACCGTAGAGCAGCGAAGACGAGGGAGCAGCAGCGACGGACAAGCAGCGGCAGCGGAATACCAGCGCAGAACGAAGGGAACCGACGAAGGGAACCGAGAGCCGTTTCGGCGCCAGGCACCAAGACCGCACGACCTGCCGGGCGCAAGCTTTGGGAGGGCGTGCGCATTGGCACCAACCCGGAGCGGGGATCGGGGATCGACGGGAGGGCGAGCGGTCGGTCGGCTGAGCCAGACAGCTGGTGAGATTCTCTTTATTGCTTTGTAAATTAATTACAATAAAGGGGATTTATTTTGAAAAGAAGCAATACCGTTTTATTTCTGGGCTCGGGCAATCACGTCGAATCTATAAATTCGGTGGAACGTACCCTCAACCTCTGTGAGCTAGCCGCGGCGTTTGTTGCGAGCAAAACATAGCAAAACAGTTTGTTACATTGTATTATTGTGAATCCAGCATTTGAATCAGTATATTTTGGTTTCTCATTAAATCTTGCATAGTTGTGCGCATAAAAAACATAAATTCCGTGAAGCTTTGTTGTAGGCTATTTATCATAGCTTTAAAGAAGCTTTTTGGCTGTTACGGCGAGTGAGCATCGTGTACTTGGCATGCTGATTTCTGAAATGAACTTTTTGAGGCAGGGGTAGCCAGTCCCGATATTAAAGCGCTTGCTTATTCCACATTTTTGTCAGAGTTTATGGGTCCTAGTGAGGATCTGACGGCAGGTTTTTTCAGTGAGCTGCCCAGTTGGTGCCACCTTGTTGGAGTACGCTAACAGGTAGGTTCCGGACACCTTTTGATCCAGGCCTTGGTCATCAGTCACCGTTACGTTAACATCGTATCGTTGACGATGAGGGTTCCGTGGTCCACAATGGTGATTGGATCTAGATGACCTGGGAGCGTGGAGCAGTGCGAGGTGGCTCCAGTAACTATCTGTTGGGCACATGTGCCGTTCTTTAGTTTCTTGCAGAATGCGGCTTGTTGTCTTGCAGTCGCCGATATTGAGGTTTCGTGTTGGGCATTCGGCAACTAAATTCCCGCTCTCGAAGTTTAGAATTCTATTATGACGTCGAACCAGGTAGACTGTTATTCTCTTACATACGAGCTTAGGGTTAGGAAATTTAATGAGAAAGTGCAGAATGTCAAAATTTTGAAAAACACTTATGCTAGATACTTCTAATATTTCTACCAAACTAATATTAATATTAATAGGCTGTTTGTCTCTGAATTCGCTTACGTCGGCACCATCTAGAATAGCTGGGCTTACAATATTTAATTTTGATAGGGTTAGGCCCATAAGGATGTTTTCTAGGTCTGTAATGATGATTCTATTCTTGGCTAAAATGATTTCTAACAAGTGTATTTCTTTATTTGTTTCGTATTTCTGAATCTGATTGATTGCGTTAGCGAGCTCATTTAGACGTTCTTGAAATTTTATATTTAATTCTGTCTGACCTTCATCTGCCCTCATTAACCTGTCCTGATTAAATCTTACCTTGTCCCAATCATTAAAGTCAGGCGTACCTGCAATAACCTTGAGAGCTGTACCAATTAGATTGATACTTCTAGTAGCCCTATGGTGGAACTTAAGGGTGGTCACCAACTTGCGAATATGTCTCAGGTCCGTTGCTATAACTGGTGTTCTGTGGTCGTCTGTGAATGTCTTCGTCATTGCTTCTGTCTGGTCTAAGTAGTCCTCGTAGGTCGTCATGTTCGTTGCGTGCTGTAGGTATCCGTAATTTTCCCAGATTACAATGTCATTGTCTTCTTTCGGTATATAGTCCGCGTTCGTGTAATCGTTTAGTTTAAATGTCGCGTCCGTCTTAACAGCCATTAGTATGAAAATTAAGAAATATTTCTGTACCCTAGAAGGAATAAAGGGGTAGGTCGAAATCTTGTGAGGATGATTAACGTAGATTGTCCTTGTGGACCACCCTCACTTTAATAAGGACCGTGGTCCCCAGGTCTGCATCAATAATCCTATCTGAGCACAGTGAGGTAAGCTTATTCCCCAGGCGTTTGATTGCTTTCAGGAAAACCTTATCACCCACTTGGTAAGTTTTGTGAGTCCTGTTCTGGTCGGTTTCTTTTTTGTTAACAACCCACGTTGGGTTATTATAAGGAGACTTGGATGGCCTTATTACGCCGTCCGCTAGAAGTTGTATAACCTCTGTGTTGACGAACTCAGTTACACCCATGGGGTGCGGGTACGACTTTGAGTACACCGGTTCCCCCCATCTGTTTTAACTGTATCAACAGTATTTATATTGAAAGGAAGTGCTTGTGTTTGGGTTTGTAATTTTCCCCTATCATTTTGTCAAAGGCAGTTTTTTCTGCGGGGGGACGTCCTCGTCATCTATTTTGATCAAGTTGACATTTTCTGCCTTAGCGAACTGGATTCTCTCGGATCCATTATTAGTGTGGAAAGTATTTGCAGTAAAATCAAGTTTCGCATTCACTTGTTTAAGCAAATCAAGACCGATAATACCGTCAAAGTCCTTCAGGACTTTGAGAATGAAAAATGGTGATTTAACATTGAATATGGAAGCAAAACATTTCTTCTCGATTTTTGTAAAGCCTTGACTGAATTGACTTTACGTTAAAAGGGGTGTCCACAGCCACGACGCCTTTCAGCCCCGGGAATGGAGTAATATAATTTTTTGAGGTTCAAGACCGATAATTGAAGACCGATCAAGACCGATAATACCGTCAAAGTCCTTCAGGACTTTGAGAATGAAAAATGGAGATTTAACATTGAATATGGAAGCAAAAAATTTCTTCTCGATTTTTGTAAAGCCATGAATTGACTTTACGTTAAAAGGGGTGACCACAGCCACGACGCCTTTCAGCCCCGGGAATGGAGTAATATAATTTTTTGAGGTTCCTGTATCGATTAAAAGCTTTATTTCCCTTTCTGCCAGCGTACGTGTAATGTACGGGAGTAGGGACTTTACCCTAAAAAATTAATAGAGTCCTCCGCGTCTAGGTCATCCTCTATTATTTCTTCTTTCGACGACACGTAGTTTCCCGAGGACATAATAAAAATTGCTACGGTTTTTTTTTGTATAAATTTGTATTATTTTGTAAAAAAAAATTGTAATATTTTACTAAGAAAAATATTTCCCAGTGTACTTTTTATAAATAGTAAAAATGAGTTGGCTGCGCAAATGTTTTTATTCGTACTCGAATTTCAGAGAAAAATTTATTTTTTCATACTCAGGTTTCAGAAAAAGGGAAAAAGAAATTTTTTTTTAAATCTTGTATTTCCTTATTGTATTCATTTTTTATTTTTTATTTCTCTAAAACGATATGTTTAACAAGTTTTTTAGGAAACGGAGAAAAAAAGAAATTTAAATATTTTCTCTTTTTTTTTTTTTAAATAATGTAGTCACTATAGACCAAGCGAATCTTTTTTATTTGTTTTTTTTTCCTTCTTTTTTTTAAATTTTTTTTTCTATATTATTTATTTTGCACGACACAAACAGCGTACTTACATTTTATTATATTTATTTATTTTTTAATTACTCTGCAAGTTGCCGTCGGCTTTCCTCCGCTTCAGTTTCTTGATTCCCACGGAGGGGGGCGAGGGTTACCCTACAGCTCCCTTTACTTGTATTATTCCCGCGGAGGGGGGCGAGGGTTGTCCCTGCAGCTGCCTTTCTCACTGCTTCGTTGTTTATTTAAAGTTTTATGCAAGATCCAAAATCTTGCAATACAATTAATTTTATTTCAGAACTTTTCGTTTTTTTTTTTTTTTAATATTATTTTTCACTGTTTCTACAATTTTTCATGGAGAGAAAATATATTTTTTGTCTGGATTTAGAAGCTTTTGGGGTTTGATTTTCTTTTCGGCTTCTTTTTTTTCACTTGTTTATTTCTTTTATTATCGACTACCTTTTTCTTGTAGCCGAATTTTACACTTTGTTTTTATGTAGTAATTTTCCGAATTTTGGGTGCGGGTTTTTTTCACGCTTGGGCGCCAGTTAGTAATAAGTGGTTGAGGTGTGGTTTTTTATATTATTTAATTTATTGATTCATCTGTTTCGCACAAGCCCGTTTGGGTTAGTGCTACTGACAAATATAAGTTAATAATATTTTATATTGTTGGATTTTATAATATTTAATTTATTGATTCATTTGTTTCACACAAGCCCGTTAGGGCTAGTGCTACTGACAAAGAATATAACGCGAGCTAAGGCTGCGGAGTTCTACTTAAGACTAAATTAGAATACTACCGGGCTGTACTTCGAAGCCTTCGTTGGGCTGCAGCGCAGTTGCCCAGTTGCAGTGTCAGCATTCCGTATCCGGCCAGCAACGATCACTTGTTGCGCAAGTGCCCGAGCCGGTCCGCGGACAGTTGCCCTTGGAATGCGTGGTCAGCACCTCTTTCGTTACGCGTGCGGGCCACCGGATGCAATTTGGCACTTTTCCTAAATTCTGCCTGCGCGTGTTAACTTGTACAAATGAATCATATTTCAGATTAGCAGCGGTAATTGCTCCTGACTTTTTGTGTAAAGAATTGGAAATGGAATTTTGTATACACCGTATTTCGTAAATGTATACATATGGTTTATACTAAAGTATAAGTTATACTAAAAAGGATTTGAGATCTGTCTTTTTTCGCATAGGTTTTTTAATGCTATCAGATTTTTGATAGCGGCCGAATTAAACAATTTTCATTCAAATTTCCAATATTTATTATGGGTCAGTTTAACCACAAAAACAAGCGCAGCGGCGGTCCAATCATAACTTCTGCGCTTCTGCGCATAACTAAGAGCTTGCGCAGAAGCTCTACTAAAGCTCCCAAAGTGCATGCGAAGAGCAACAAAGCGCATGCGAATCTGGAAGAATTAAAGAAGATGGATCTGCTGATAACGGGCTGCTGATAAGTGGACCGCTCCGGCTTGTTATACCGAGAGAACTAATTAGCGATAATTATAATATTAAATGCTGGCACAAGTCCCAACAGGTTGCATTTCCTTTAAAAAATTATCCCCAAGAAATAGTTGGAAATTAAAGATCCTCTGAATCTTCGTCAAGCGTTAAGCTTTTTGACCTCTGCAGCATTTTGGGATAGCTGCTGCTGCTGAAGAAGTTGCTCTGCCGCTTCGCAATCAGACTCATCCGCAATAAAAGGAATTTCATTACTTCCTTGAAGTTGTGTTAGGCAGTTAAGTGAAATGTTGTGCTTTTAGAGCTCGGTATTAATTAAGTACCATACAGCTTCAAGGACCCGAGTGGGTCGAATAGTTTCAGTCAAGAAATTGTGAATGTACTCTAGCCTCCTTTTTAGAGTCCTAGAGTCCCGCCTAGAGTACCTTCTTAAAAGGAGGTCTTTAAAAAAAGGTACTCTTTTATTCTTTTTCTACTCTTTATGAAAATTACTCTTTTTCTACTCTTCATGAGTAGAGTTGAAAGTCCGCGGATGCGAAGTCAAATGATAGGAACTGAAAATGGAACTTTCACTACTGCCTCACGAAAACAGGGTTGCTGTCCAAGTGGTTAGTTGGCAATTGGAGGCTGGTAACAGTGCTGCTCCTAGCTGGCCACCGATGATGTGGCACTGCTGATGTGTCCATTGAGATTTACGGTGAGAGTTTGACTGCCCCCTTTACCCCTGGCCTTAATCTCAGTAAGCGAATGTAAATAAAATAACGGCGATGGCCGGATTAATATTCTCTTTATTCAAATAAATGCCGACCGCGTGACAGTGAAAAATGCTGATTGTGGCAAAATGACCATGGCACGGACCCTAAATGCGGGTGTGCTGAGTCGGCATCTAGAAACATTAGGGTGATCCCATAATTATCCAATATTTCTACCGTGTGTTTGTCACGATTCAGTAATGTTAACTTGTATTATCCACTTACCTGCGAACGGAACCACTTTCCACCACAGCAGACAAAAATTTCCGTTGGTCCTTCTTTTATGTGCCGGTACTACAGATCGCTCGCACGATCGAGTCCTATGATGCTGTAGTTCTCGTTACTGTTCTATATCATCCTCCAAAAGTTCTGCTTTTGCGTCCATATTCCATTGTGACTGCCTTTGGGAGGCATCCAATCGATTTTTGGGATCCAATCTAATGTTTATTAGCCGATCCTCTGTCATTTGCCGAATTTGTTTCTCCCTTATCCTCTGCTGTTGTCGTGATTCCCGACGTAGTAATGGGTTTACCCATTGCTCCTGTGATCTTCCGATGGGATTTCTCTTGGTTTCTCTCCTGTTATTGGCGTCCCTTTCCTGTCCTCGATGCCTCTCTTCCCGATTCTTCCGTCGGTGTCGGTGCTCTTCAGTGTTTCTCTCTTGTTCCCTTGCATGTTCTTGTGGCATGGTCGGCAGTATTTTGTACCTGCTCTTGACGGCGCTCCTCTGGGTCCTTTCGCCGGATCACTCGCGCTACCATTTCGCGATTCCTTTCTGGGACACAGCATCGCTCTTAGAAGCGGTATTGGAAGTCCTGGCGACGGTCAGATGGGGTTCTGTTCGTACCGAGCCCTTCTACGATTTGAAGCAGTTTGTTGGCTTTGCTCCTGCGATAATCGTAAAATAGATGGAATCTTTTTACCGTGCTAGTCCAAAAAGTTAGTAATAAAAATGGAAAATTACCAAATTTGTTGTTTTAAATATAATTTTTAGTTACTTTTTAGTTACTTTAGTTACTAACTAAATTACTAATTTAGTTACTGGGCGTTTTCGGTAGCTTTATTTTTGTGTTCTAAATATCGCCTTTAATAAAAACAAGCACAGTTCGATTTATAGATATTGATACAATTTATTTAATTGTTTTGGCGTTTCAACAAATGATAAATTTACATATGTGACTGAGTAGGGTTGACGACCGAATTAGAATAATGACGCGGGAGTGCGGTGCGGAGCGACCGAGAGATCCCGCGAGAGAGCGAGACAAACGCTAGCGCATGACGGCAGATGCAGGTGGCCGATCGAATGCACGAGGCGGGCGACGAGAATAGAGCGGGCGACGCGAATATAAATATAAATGAAAGTGGCGTCACGAATTCAATAAATTATTGCCGGCCAAACTTCTTTCCGGCGGCTGCTTGACCCGACATATAAATTGAAAACTTTTTTAAAAATATACTATTAACTTTTTAGTAATTTTCAATTTTATAAAGATACTTGTTTCACACACAAAAGCACAGTCAAAAAATACTGCACGCTGCTATCTGGTAGAGTAACGTCGTCACTCTATACATTTTTGTCATTGATTGATCTGGGGGTTAATGGATTTGCCATTATATGGCCATTTTAGGTAATACCCATAAAAGTAAAACATTTTAAATGGCAATAAATACCCATGATTTTATATATTCCTGTTCTTGATTGGTTCTACTTTGGAAGCTATTTATATTTTCAGTCAACATTTTTAGGATCAATTTACGACAATTCACTTCAGACATGACCAATCAGGAATAAGCTATTACCTATTATTGTAAAGAGGTGTAAAATACACAAAAACACAAACAAAATTCTGCAAGGGTATAAAAACTTCGGCTCGGTCCGAAGTTAGCGAAGGGTATAACCCTTGCAGAGGATAATATAATTTGGTAAAAAGTGTGAAATGCACTAAAGGAGACATCTCCAGCTGCAAGAAGTTGGGTCGGGTGAAATGATATTTTTTGGGGGAAAAGGGTGTAATCGATTGACCATCAAATGGCCATAAATGGACATCAATATTATGAAATGACCACCTCCCATTTGGAAAATATTCAAAAATTAATGTTTTTGAAATATATACATTTTTAGTTTTGGTCATTTTTGGACAGGTACAACAAAATTTCAAAAAAAAAAACTTCTGAAATCATTTTCCAATAGTGTGATAAACAATGACCATCCATATTTTTAAATGACCACCTATCGTTTTGAAATTATTTAAAGTTGAACATTGTTAAAAATTTATCAAAAATTTCAAAATCGACTTTTTTTTTAATATCGATATAAACGCAATTGACCACCATTGGTCATATTTTAGAATTTTGAAGCAACTTTTCGTTTTTAAAAAATTTAAGTTTATAGTTTTGGTCATTTTTTGACAAGTAAAGAAACATTAAAAAAAAATAAAAATTGTGTGCGTGGAGTCCCTACGCGCGAAAGAAGTGAAACTTCTTAGCGATATTCCAAAAAATGCATATTATTTCGTATAAAAGAAAAATAGCGGGAGGGAAAGGATAAAAATAAGGTGGAGTGACCAACACTTTCTTCAATTCACATTTTATAAATTTATTATAAAGCAAAGTCCAAGTTCTGCTTTCTTTCGTGCTCGGTATTCACGATAATATTGTGCTCTGTTCCCTCCTCTTAAAACACCGGCTGCACTGTCTTTTTCCGCTGTAAAATCAATTCAAAATCAAACCATTAAAATTTTTGCCAATCCAATTGATATTAATTTCAAGATGATATGATCCACAAGGTGCATCTGTTATGGACAATTGAAATATTCAAGAGAAACGTACCACCACATAACCTGGAATCCGCTGTGTTATGCGTATTTTCACTGTCACTCATTTTATTGTTTGTGTTGGGCCAAGCAGCCACCAAAGATTGCATATAAAATGATAATAATATGCTAAGCTGCAGCTGTTGTTATCAGCATGTTTCGTCTCTGTTTTGTCCCCAGTTTCGCATGCGCTTTATTGTTTTTTGTAGCGTATGCGCTTTGGGGAGCTTTGGCTGAGCTTCTGCGCAAGCTCTTGGTTTGGTGTTTTGTTGTGATTTGGAGTTGATTGGAGCCGCATAGATTTGGGTTAAATTGAACCAAAAATAAATATATTGAACCCTGATTTGAAACGCGTGTATTTATTCGGCTGCTATTAAAACTACTAATAGCATAACAGTTTGTTTGAATCACTATTCACTGTACTAATACTACAAGTAGTGCGTCAATATTATATAGAACACGAATTAATTATGGGAAACACTTTAATAACAAAATACGAGATAAGAATAAGAAAAAGAAATTTCGACACATAGGACGCTTGATGCACTCACGCATAGGCACTAATATTAGTCTAGGCAGCTGTTACGCGCTACGTGTATCGCCATAGCAGCGCATGCGCCTGGCGATACCTTACTCTCATTCACTCTCTCTCTCTCTCGCACTCTATGTTTCTCTTTTCCTCTTCTCCTTCCGAGTTGCGTTAAGCGTTCAACGCTATTCCCCCTCCACTGGAGCGTTAAACGTTTAACGCAACATTTTCCGGCGTCGTATAAGAAGTTTCACTTCAAAAACTTCTGAATTTGTTTTCCAAATAATGTGATAAACAATGACCATCTTTTAAAATACCATGTACTTTTCGAAATACTTGATTTTTCAAGTCTTAAAAATAAAGAAAAAACAAGGAAGAAAAGCTAACTTCGGGCGGAGCCGAAGTTGATATACCCTTGCAGTTCAGTCGCAGTCCGCTAGGTGGCGCCACGCATTTTATATTATTAGATATATAGCGGATCGTATATAGTCGGCCGATCCTTATACTCTGTACCAAATCCCATCTTTCTAACTTAAAAAACACCAAAGTTATGCCAATTTCAATCAATCAGTTATATGGCAGCTATAGGATATAGTCGACCGATCCCGGCCGTTCCGACTTATATACTGCCTGCAACAGAAAGAAGGGTGTGTGCAAAGTTTCAACTCGATAGCTTTAAAACTGAGAGACTAGTTTGCGTAGAAACAGACAGACGGACAGACGGACCGACGGACAGACGGACAGAGGGACAGACGGACATGCTCATATCGACTCAGGAGGTGATCCTGATCAAGAATATATATACTTTATAGGGTCGGAGATGTCTCCTTCACTGCGTTGCACACTTTTGACCAAAATTATAATACCCTCTGCAAGGGTATAATTAAAAACCAAATTAAAAACATATAAATTAAAAAAAAAAATTGATCCCAATCAAGCCCATCCCTTAAAACTTAAAAAATGGCCCACATCTTAAAACTTAAAAATTTTACAAAAAAAAATCTATGCCCATCATTGCCCAACCCCTAAAACTTAAAAATTAAACAGAAAAAATCATGCCCATCATTGCCCAAATATTAAAACTTAAAAAAGTAAAAAAAATCTATGCCCATCATTGCTCACATCTTAAAAATTAAAAATTTAACAAAAAAATCATGCTTATCATTTCCCATATCTTAAAACTTAAAAATTTTAATGATTTTTAGGTTCTTGCAATTCGAATATTGGAAGTACAATCCAAACCGCATAATTTTGCAATATATATATTGCAATATATATCGGCCGCATATAGTCGGCCGATCCTTATGAAATTTGGCAAATCCGATTATTTTGTCCATAATAGAATCTGTGACTTCTGACGAAGTCCCATCTTTCTAACTACCTGCAAGAAAAAGAAGGATGAGTGCAAAGTTTTAACTCGATAGCTTTAAAACTGAGAGACTAGTTTGCGTAGAAACCGACAGACAGATCATTGTTTATCACACTATTGGACAACGAATTTAGTAGTTTTTCCTCTTAAATTTTCTTTACCTGACCAAAAAATGACCAAAACTAAACACATAAATTAGTGAATCCTCTCTTTATCTTAAAGCGGACGGACGTGTTTTTTTGTGCGCACGTTTTTTTTAAATTTGCAATAAGCTTTCTATAAACAATCGGTGTTTATTTCTTTACATATATAAAAACAATTTGCAATTTCTTAGATCCGTATCGCTTTGCGTGTGCAGTGATATACATATTTGGAGGTAAAATAATAATTTGTTTAATTTACTTTCCAAACATAGCCCTGCTCTGCTTCTTCATCTCCTACGGTGTTGTTGCTATTTTTTTGCTTCTACTCTCGCTCAATAGAGATTCTTATCTCTATTTCTTTAAATCTTACTAACTTGCACTAACTGCTCTCTTTAATCTCCCCCTTTCGTTTCCTTGGTACAGTGGTTCAAGGTTCCTCATTAATAAAATCAAATAATACTTTTAAATTAATTATTAATTTTTTTAATAATTTTTAATAAATTAATTATTTAATTTTTAATAATTTTTAATAAATTAATTATTTAATTTTAAATAATTTTTAATAAATTAATTACTTAAATTTTTAATAATTATGGATTTTAAATTGGTCTGTGCATTAAAGTCTTTCAATAAGACAATCTCGTCTTCCCAGCCTACCATCCATTGCTGGCTCTGTGAAAACGTTTTACACGCTAAGTGTGCCGGGTTCACGGCCTCAGTTTCGGATGCAATCTTGCGTAGGTCTGGTCTCCACTTTTGCTGTGACGGTTGTCGTGCCGTTCAGGACGAAATGAGGTCGTTCATGAGGCAGACTAAAAGCAGTTTCAAGGAGTTGATTAGTGGTTTTCGAAAAATCAATGACCAACTCTGTGCGCTTGATACACAGTTTAATAGTCTTCAACTACTAAATGAGTCTCCAAAGCGTAAGAAATCCGCTTTTAGTGATGTGCTCGGGTCGAAAAATCTTCAGCCTGCTCAGCCGACAACTATGCAGCCGCTTATATCTCTGGCCACCCCAACGGCCGGACCTGAGAAAAATTCGGCTTCCGAATGTCTCGGAATCAATAAGCAATTGTCCGATATGTCCTCTGTGGCATCGCTTCAAGTGATCCCAGACCCAATAATTCAAACTCCTGTAACAGTCACCAAACAGGGTACTAAACCGTCCGGACCGCCGGTACGCACTGATGCCGCAGTATTAGTTACGGCGGCACCAAAACCCTTGCAGGTGATCCCACCATCGAAACACATTTTTGTTTCCCGGCTTGCCCCTGATTCTTCGGAGATTGATATCTCGGCTTACATCAAAGCCAAAGCAAAAGCCGACATAAAGGTGGTGGATATTACAAAATTCAAATATTCTTACACCAGGCACACGTCATCTTTCAAAATACGTGTGCCCTTAGTAGATGTTCAAGACGATTTGTTCCGCCAGCTTTTGGCCAGAGAATATTTTCGTCCAAGAACATCAGCCAAAAACGGTGAAAAAAAAATAACCAAACCTGTGGGTATAAAACTCCCACATGTTACGGCCACCGACCAACCTTCCACCTCATCTTCCTCAATCTCAAAAAACGAATGTTTTCATTAACACTTACCTATCAGAATACAAGAGGGTTACGTAGTAAACTTCCCAAACTGTATTATGATAGTTCTTTTTTTGCATCCCACATTATTGTATTTACAGAAACTTGGTTAAAGCCGGAGATCTTAAGCTCCGAAGTTTTTCCTAGTAGGTACACCACTTTAAGATGTGATAGAACTTTGCGAAAGGGAGGAGGAGTGCTAATTTCTGTAGACTCCAAATTCGCTTCTGAAGAGGTAAAATCACAAGAGTTTGGTGACATCGAATTTCTTTACATCAAAATCACCTTGTCCGATCAATCTTTTATGTTACCAGTTCGTACATACCACCTTCGTCCGAACCGCCAACATACTGGCAACATTTGTCCGCTATTCGTTTGGTTTTCGATCGCCGATGGTGACCAGCTGATAGCTCTGGGTGACTTTAATATCCCAGAACTTATGTGGTCAAATGTTGATAATTCACCGTCTTTACAGCTTAACTCCCACCATGACTTCCCTGAGGGCATGTTCGACATGTCACTCGGGCAAATTAACCACGTTAGAAATTCTTATGGTAAATTAACCACGTTAGAAAGACTTATGTTTCGTTTCTGATCCTGATGGAATTACTCTTTCCAGAACTTTGCCCCTTTTTAACCCTGAGGATCCATATCATCCCAATCTTGAGGTTTCAATCGAAAATAATTACTTTATTGACCTTAAGTCTACAGTTAAATCTCAGAAAGTTCGTTTCTTTCGTAAGGCTGACTTTATGAAATTAAATAAGTTAATTTTGGAATTTGATTGGTCTGATTTACTGGCATGAGAGGATATAAAAATCGCATTACAAAAATTTTATTTCACTTTAAAATCATTTTTTGACGCTTGTGTGCCGTGGAAATATCCGTCCGCTTCAACGAATCCGCCTTGGTATACAAGGCATCTTATCAACTTAAAAAATAGTATGAGTAGACTTTTGAATAAACATAGATTATCTGGCTGTACAGTTAGTTATTCAAGATACTTAGTAGCTCGGTCCAATTTCACCGTGCATAACGCAGAATAATAAATGAGTTATTTATCCGCCTATGCAGGATTCAGTTTACTCAGGATCCGAAGCAGTTTTATAACTTTGTAAACACTAAGCGTAAACATGTATCTTTTCCCCCACTGCTTACGTTTGAGAACTCTTATGCGAACACCGATCAGGCAATGGCCGATCTCTTTGCACAGTTTTTTCAAACTACCTATTCACCTAGCAGCAGTTTAGCTCAGCCTTACACTTATAATATCCAATCAGCCAATCTTATATTTCGCCCATCTTTCGATCAAAGTGGTGTGTTATCGGATCTTCTTAAGGTTAAGCCCGTGTATTCGCCAATCCCTGATGGAGTACCAGGCTGTGTTCTGAAGAACTGCGGCGAGGCACTGTGCAAACCGTTTGTTAAACTCTTTAATCTATCGCTGGAAACTTCGATCTTTCCCCTTATGTTGAAGGAATCCTTCATTATTCCGCTGCATAAAAAAGGGAAAAAATCCGACGCTGCTAATTATAGAGGCATCTCTAAATTGTCATCAATTCCAAAGCTTTTTGAAAAACTTATCACTCCACATTTGCAACACCTATGTAGTTCAATAATAACTCCGTGCCAGCATGGCTTCATGAAGCGCCGCTCCACCACTACCAACTTATTGGAGCTAACATCTTTTATGACGGATGGCTTCCGGAATGGCTTACAAACAGACGTCATATACACTGACTTCAGTAAAGCATTTGACTCTGTTAACCATTCACTTCTTATAAGTAAATTCAGTCTTTTGGGATTCCCAACTGATCTTCTTATGTGGATTTCGAGCTACTTATCAGGGAGAACCCAATGTGTTTTCTTTAAAGATGTTACCTCGCGTTTAGTCCGCGCCACATCGGGGGTGCCCCAAGGAAGCCATCTTGGACCCCTACTTTTTACTCTGTTTATTAACGACTTGCCCCTTGCCTTAACTAATTCACTTGTACTTATGTACGCTGATGACGTTAAGCTATGCCTTCAGTATAAATTCACTAGCGCCCAGTCTAGACTTCAATCCGATTTGGATAAACTTCAAAATTGGTGTTTAGCAAATAACCTAAAGCTTAATGGATCGAAATGTAAACTTATGTCTTTTTACCGATCTAGTCCTCACCAGGCTATGTACTTTCTCTATGGGAACGCCTTAGAACGATTAACTTAGGTTAACGATCTAGGTGTCCTATTAGATTTGAGACTTAAATTTACCGACCATATATTTACCATGGTTAATAAAGCTATGGGTGTGCTTGGTTTTATTAAAAGATGGTCAAAAGAATTTAATGACCCGTACATAACTAAAACGTTATATACATCACTGGTCCGTCCAATTCTTGAGTATGGATCGTGTGTCTGGAGTCCTCAATATGGAGTAGACCAAGATCACATTGAATCTGTACAAAAAAACTTCCTTACTTTTGCGCTTAGGGGACTTAATTGGGATGCAAATCTTTACCTCCCCTCTTATCGTAGTAGACTTTTACTAATCAACTTACCATCAGTAACAAACCGTAGAACGATGCTGGTTGTCATGTTTCTATATAATCTTATTTATGGAAATGTAGATAGCCAGAACTTACTAACACGCATACATTTTAACGTTCTTAGTAGAAGGACTAGAAACTTTCGTACTCTACTCCTCAGCCATATGCCATAGCTCGACATATGCCCAACACGATCCGTTCAAGGTATTATGTTCAGAGTACAATGATCTCTACCACATCGTGTCACTTTGCTCTTCTAACAATCTTAAATCGCTTATATTAACTGCCTTATCTGTGCAACACTCTTCCTCGTAATATCTTTCTCCTAATCCTCGCTTATCTATCTCGGATCTATTCCCGCGATTCGAGCCGTACGTTACGCGGCAGCGTCCCTCGGTCGGTTGGACGGGAGGTGGGCTGTACGTATGCAGTGGGAACCGCGCAAAAAAAAAAAAAATATATTCCAAACGGGAGGTGGGCATTAAAAAATATTAATAGTCATTTGATGGGCAATCGATTGCATCCTTTTTTCCCGACCCAAATTCTCGTAGCTGACATCTCCGACCCTACAAAGTATATATTTTCAAATGTTTTTGTGTATTGCACAAATGTTTTTGTTTGCAGGCAGTATATAAGTCGGAACGGCCAAAATCGGTGAACTATATTCGAAAATTGATCGAAAATGCCATAGCGTTGGTGTTTTTAAAGTTAAAAGGTTGAGATTGGGCATCTGCCAAATTTCATAAGGTTAATGTAACTGATAAATTAATAAGTAGCTTGGGGCTGTTTCCGACATTTATTATTAGAAAATTGATTTACTGGTGAAATTCTCACAAGGGTCGGCCAAATATCTACGATTCCATAAATATTTAATAACACAGGCCGACAATTTCAAACTTTTTTTTTCACTTACAGTTCCTGCGGTATACCTAAGAAAAGAAATTGATCAAATTTTACGATATATTGAATTATTTAGGTCGTGTAATGAAGATGACCATCATTGTTTCTAGTACATATAATTTTTGAAATGTATGTGTACCAACTAAAATTAAATGTGTACCAACTAAATTTTAAGAGAAATAACAAAAGATGTTTGTTGTTAAACAAATTAGCCTTCAATTATATCCTATAGCTGTCATAGAACGATCTTCCGATCGTCCGAGCATAACTTTGGTGTTTTTTAAGTTAGAAAGATGGGACTTGGTACAGATTCTATTTTGGACAAAATAATCTGATTTGCCAAATTTCATAAGGATATTGACATCTAAACAGAGATCAGAGATACGATTTAGACCAAGTTATCAGAACATTCCCCAAACTTTTTGCTGAACCGAACTAAAAACTTACTCACGATACAGGGAAAGCCGAAATTAGAACTTCAACAGACTCTCCTGTTTACTCGAAATATTATCAGTTTCCCATGACATTGAAAAACAAAGAAGATAAATGTTATGGGAAAGAGCGGGGACGGCGGGGAACGCAGCGGCCCGCGACTGCGCAGCTGTGTTTAGAAAAATGCAGAAAACACAGAAATGCATTTGGAGTGACCAAGGGGGGGGCGCGGGGGTATCTGGACGAAGTCCGATGACCAGCACAATAACAATACGGATCGTAGGCCCAAGCGGGGCAAACAGGGAGAGCAAATAAAGAAAGCCCGCCGATAGAAATGCGGCGGGAATAGGAGAAAGTTAACGGCGAGAGCGGAGGAGTGAAGGATTAACGGCAGGAAGCGAGATCTGCAAGGATTAACGGGCGCCTCTGGCACTATATAAGAAGGGCCCCTGGAGCAAATCGAGACCGAGTCTTCTAGGGAAGCTGAATGAGTTGAGTGAAAGACCGCCCGCGGGTAAGTCTGACATTCAAGAGGAAAAGTTTCCTTGGAGGAATTAGGATTATAGGCTGAAGGACCCCCGTGAGTAAGTCCGGCAGTCTCAAGTGCGAAATTTAAAGCGAGTGCACAAGGATCTGCGATCAGTAGCTTAAGGACCCCTTGTGGGTAAGTCCGGCGGCGGTACGCGAATCAGCCAAGGAGTAAAAATCAAGGAGCAAGTGGGAAAAGGAACAAGGACTCGGGCGGAACTAAAGCCTAAGGGTAAAACGAGTCGGGTTGGGTTATTCCCGGACACGACAGGTATCCTGCGATACCTGTAGCGATAGCGACGGATCGGCCTGGCTTACGCCTTGTCGATTCCTGATCGATAAGACCAGGTGTGATCCTGTAAAGCAAGGGGTAGCCAGCTCGGGACCTCAAGACCCATCAGTGAAACCATCTGCCAGGCACCGAGAAGCGCATCCTGCCTGGTGTAAGCCTGGAAGATGAGCCTATCGGTTTGCTAACACCACGCCGATAGAGCATTCCCAGTGAGCCAAGGATACCGAAGGTCCATGGCACCCGCAAAACAGGATCAGCGAAGGAAGCAGCAACAGGAGCGGCGACGACGAAGGAGCAGTGGAGTCGACGAGGGAACAGCGACGACGAGGGAGCAGCGACATCAGAAGAGCAGCGACGACGACGGTTGGCACCAACCGGGAGCGGGGATCGGGGATCGACGGGAGGACGAGCGGTCGGTCGACTGAGCCAAGCAGCCGGTGACATTCACCCTTTTGTAAATTTATCGCAATAAAGGGGATATTTATTAAACGAAGCACCCTGTGTTATTTCTGTGCTCGGGCAATCAGGTCGAATATATAAATTCGGTGGAACGTTCCCCCAAACTCTGTGAGCTAGCCTGTGAGCTTGTTGCGAGCAAAAGTTAACAAAAACAGTTCGTTACAAGTGTCACGCATATAACATAACTGCTATAGCATTCACTCAGCATTCACAGTTTAGAAAGCTCAGGGGAATATTTAATCCCTAGCATGAACTGTAATGAACTGTCTTTTTTGTTCAATCTCGCAACAATTACCGTGGGCAGCTCACAGAGTTTGTTGGAATCACCGTTGATCCTCTCCCACGGCGTCCTCACTCCTCAATGTTGCTGCTTTTGTTGTCATTGTCTCCGTTGATCTTTAGTATCCCTTGCTTACTAATTCTGCCCTTTCGCCATGGCCGGCACCTAATTCATGTTGGATCACCAATCGGCAAAACGCTTTCTTGGAGCCTGGACCTATGGCCGACCAAAGGTTGGACGTCGCGGTTCCTTCACTCCAGGTAATCGAAGTGCGTACCCCCCAGCGAGCCTTGATCAGGAGTTTTCTGATTTGACCGGGGTGTCCCTGATGGGTGTTATATGTATGATTCTAGTTCCAGAGCTGGTCACCCCTCGCATTACAGGATCACACCTGGTCGTCGCGGTCAGGAATCGATAAGGCGTTGTGAGGAGATTAGATCTCCCACACACCAAGACAGGTGGCAAGAGGGGCAACAGCGGGGGGGGTGGACATGCAAGTCAGCACTGCAGCGTCGGACGGGCCAGCGCTGCGGTGTTTAGAGATACGGAAGGAGAGAAAGGTGTCAAGGGAGAAATGCGTCGAGCACAGACGGCATGCGGGGGCGGCAGACACAGACGGCATGCGGGGGCAGCAGCGGGGGCAAGAGGAACCAGCACGGCGTCGCGCACGGAAGAGGGCGAAAAGAGGAGTCACCGTGGAAAGTAACGGTCCCGGCCGGGCCTCCGCGGCCGCGCTCGAAGGTCATAGGAAGCAGCGGGGGCGGCGGGGAAAGAAGCGGCCGGCGAGTGCGCAGCTGTGTTTAGAAAATGCACAAGACATAGAAATGCATTTGGGATGTCCAGGGGGGGATCGCGGGGCATCGGGACGAAGTCCGATGACCGGCACAAAAATAATGCAGTTCGGAGGCCCAAGCGGGGCAATCGGGGGAGGGACCATAAAGAAAGCCCGCCGATAGAAAGACGGCGGGATTAGAGAAAGCTAACGGAGAAAGTGAAGGAGCGGAGGATTAACGGCAGGAAGTAGATTCGCAAGGATTAACGGGCGCCTCTGGCACTATATAAGGAGGGCCCATGGAGCGAATCGAGGCCGAGTCTTCTAGGGAAGCTGGGAGAGTGAGTGAAAGACCCCCCGTGGGTAAGTCTGGAATTCAAGTTGGAAAGCTTCCTTGAAGAGTTAGGAGTATAGGCTGAAGGACCCCCCGTGGGTAAGTCCGACAGTCCTTAGTGCGGGCTATTAAAGCGAGTGAGCGAGGATATACGAGAATAGCTTAAGGACCCCCTGTGGGTAAGTCCGGCGGCGGTACGCGCATCAAATCGAGCAAGGAGTCAGGGGGAAAGGATCAAGGATCCGCGGCAAAGCTGAGGCCCAGGGTAAAAGAGTCGGGTGGAGTTACTCCCGGACACGACAGGTATCCTGGTGTAGTGGCGGCAACAACGGATCAGCCTGGCGTACGCCTTGTCTGCTCCTGACCGTTCGATCCAGGTGTGATCCTGTAACGCGAGGGATAGCCAACCCGGGAACTCAAGCCCATTTGTGAAACCAGGCAGGGACACCCCGGGAAGTCAAAAGAATCCTGATCCAGGCGCTGGAGCGTATGCACAGCAAACCACCTGGAGTCAAAGGAGACGCGACGCCCAAACCTCTGGCCTACCACAGATCCTGCGGGGCGTATGCACGCAGGTGTTTGGAGGCGAGTGGCGAACGCGACCGGGGGCGTGTCCTGTAGGGTAGGAAGGCCCTTCGTGCCCTGATCCGGCCGCTAAGCAGCGAGGAGCGTATCCTGCCCGGCGTATGCCTGGGAGGTGAGCCACTCGGTCTGTTAACACGGATTAGGTGCCGGCCACGGCGAAAGGGCGAATCCAGGCAAGCCAAGGGTTCCGAGATCCACGGCATCCCCAAACGGAGGAACAGCAGCAGTAGAGCAGAGACGACGAGGGAGCAGCGGCAGCAGCATAGCAGCGACGACGAGGGAGCAGCGGTAGCAGCATAGCAGCGACGACGAGGGAGCAGCGGCAACCGTAGCGCAGCGACGACGAGGGAGCAGCAGCGACGGACAGGTAGCGGCAGTAGAAGACATCAACAACACAGGCCCCGCACCCAGAGTCCGTGAGTCCGAACGAAGGGAACCGAGAGCCGTTTCGGCGCCAGGCACCAAGACCGCACGACCTGCCGGGCGCAAGCTTTGGGAGGGCGTGCGTATTGGCACCAACCCGGAGCGGGGATCGGGGATCGACGGGAGGACGAGCGGTCGGTCGGCTGAGCCAGACAGCCGGTGAGATTCCTTTTATTGCTTTGTAAACTATTTACAATAAAGCTGATTTATTTATAAAGAAGTTTTAACGTGTTATTTCTGGGCTCGGGCAATCACGTCGAACTATAAATTCGGTGGAACGTACCCTCAAACTCTGTGAGCTAGCCGCGGCGTTTGTTGCGAGCAAAACATAGCTAAACAGTTCGTTACACCTGGCGCCCAAACTACGTGATTGCTTTAGAGTCTAGGAGTAACACTGCTTCAAGATGGGGAGGAAAAACTGGATCTACGCGCTTCGCAAAGAAGAGTTGTGCGAAGT
Organism: Drosophila ananassae; assembly: GCF_017639315.1. Taxonomy (NCBI): domain Eukaryota; kingdom Metazoa; phylum Arthropoda; class Insecta; order Diptera; family Drosophilidae; genus Drosophila; species Drosophila ananassae. Next base: position 25,547,392 of record NC_057929.1, on the reverse strand, counting down.
GTGCAGAGAGCTCGGTCTCGCAGCGGATGGAACCGTGGAGAGCATGAGGGCACTGGTGGCAAGGTGGGCCGAAGATAGAAAGGAGGATGAAGTGATGGTGGTCGCGCGGGGATTCGAGGAGAAGTTCGCGCAGAGGACCACGCCGAGGCAGAGAGCGGTGAGCGAATCAGAAAAGCTCATCCAAAGTCTGGCAGTGCCGGAAATGAAGAGCATGAGGAGCATGGAGCCACAAGCGCGGAAGCCAGTCCCGGTACAGGTGGACTATGCGAAGGTGGCGAGGCAAGTCCGAGAGTGGTCGTTCCGTTTCGATGGAACAGGGGATCCTCTCGAATTCGTGGACCGAGTAGCATGGTCTGCCAAAACGTACGGGATGGATATAAACACTATCCCGCGAGCGATGCCCGAGCTACTCCAGGGCAGAGCACAAAAATGGTTCCTGATGAACGACGAGGAGTGGCCCACATGGAAAGAGTTCAGAAGGAGCTTCGAGGCCTTTTTCCTGCCAAAAGGATACTTCGAAAAACTGGCAGACCAGGTAAAGCAGCGGAAGCAACAGCGAGGAGAGCCTTTCAAAGAGTATATGGTAGACCTTCAGGCGCTTATGAAGCCGTTGGGAAAGTCAACAAAGGAGGTCATCGATAGGCTCGTGGAGAACTGCATGCCACGCATGAAAATGTTCATGCGACCCTACGCATGTGCATCACTCGAGGAGGTCATGGGTCTAGCCGAAGAATTCGAGGAGCTGGCTTTGGAAGAGGAGGTCTTCAATAGACAGTCCCCAGCGGCAGACAGAAGATGGCAAAAGGAGGAGTTGCACCATAAACCACCGGAGCAACAGAACCATCCAGGACAAGGGTGGGGGCAGAGATGGCAGCCCGAGGAGCATCGCCAAAGGCCACAGCAACAGCAACCGAGCCAGCAATGGGCAGGCCCAAGGCAACAACCGCCGAACCAACAATGGGCAGCAAACCCAATCCAAAGGCAGCCGAACATACAGCGGGCAGCGACGCCTGGACACGTAGAAAACCCAGCACAGGCGTGCAACAGATGCGGAGGCATGGGCCATTGGGCCAGCGGGTGCAGGAACCCCAGAATGTTGTTCTGCAGGATGTGCGGCGCAGTGGGGGTAAGAAGCACGGAATGCTGCCAAAGAGCGGGAAACGTGCAGCGATCCCAGCCATAGAGAGGAAGGCAGAGATCGCGAGGTGCTGCCTCTCAGAGATAGTTGGAGGATTAACCGGAGACGGTCAGCAATTGGCGGCGGTCATCAAGGTCGGAGGAGCAGAAGTGAGGGCCATGGTGGACACCGGGGCAACGGCTAGCTTCATTTCAGAAAAGCTAGCAGAGGACCCGGGAATCGCCGGAGAACGGAAAGCGACAAGAAGATTAGTGAAGTTGGCCAACGGGAGCCACATAGAAACTCAAATGGTACTCCTAACAACTGTAAGCTTTGGCAACAAGAAAAAGGACTTGAATATGATAGTGTTGCCAGGCATGGGAGACAGCGCGGTGCTTGGATGGGATTTCCTCGCAGAATTCGGCACAACAATCAACTGCGAAGGCCACCAAGTCACGATCCCGAGAAGAGAGAGATGGAGCGGATGCCTGGAGGATAGGCTGTCCATAGCCATAGCGGGACCCTCGGAGGAATGGGAGCGCGAGCGGGACAAAAGGTTCATCGAAGAAGAGCTGGCGGCGTTCAGGAATCAGAAGGGTTGTTCAAACATAACCCAGCATAAAATCACGATGAAGGACGACATCCCAATTAAACAAAGATACTACCCAAAGAACCCCAAAATACAGGGGGAAATCAATGAAAAGGTGGAAGAACTGCTGGAGAAGGGATGCATCGAACCTTCAAACAGCGCCTACAGCTCACCCATTGTCATGGTGAAGAAAAAGACGGGTCAGTGGAGGATGTGCGTAGACTTTCGGCAGATAAACGCAAAGTCAGTGAAGGATGCGTACCCGATGCCAAGGATAAATTTCATTTTGGAGCAATTGAGGGAGGCAAATTGGCAAATCCCACTTGAGGAAGAGAGCCGGAAATACACGGCCTTTACGGTACCAGGGAAAGGTCTGTACCAGTGGAAGGTGATGCCGTTCGGACTACACTCGGCTTCGGCAACTTTTCAAAGGGCTCTAGACCAGGTCATAGGCCCGGACATGGCTCCCCACGCATTCGCGTACCAGGACGATATAATAGTGATCGGGCGCACGAGGGAGGAGCACATGGCAAATTTAAGGGAAGTTTTCCGAAGACTGAAGGCGGCGAACCTAAGGATAAACACAGAGAAGTGCCATTTCTTCAGGGAAGAGCTTTTGTACCTAGGCCACCGGAAACGAGTCACGGAATTGGTATGGATCCGGGAAAAGTCGCAGCGATCACGGAATTGGAACCACCAACGAACGTGAAAGGGGTACGGCAGTTCATAGGAATGGCGTCGTGGTATCGACGGTTCGTTCCCGACTTCGCGGGGGTCGCAAAACCCTTGAACGATCTCCTGCGAAAGGGAACAAAGTGGGAGTGGACGTCGAGACAGCAAGAAGCGTTCGAAAAGTTAAAGTCGCGGTTAGCAGAGGACCCGGTGCTGGCATGCCCCGACTTCACGAAGAAGTTTGTACTGCAAACGGACGCCAGCGATTACGGCGTAGGCGCAGTGCTGACGCAGGACACGGATGAGGGCGAGCGAGTGGTCGCTTACGCCAGCCGAACGCTAATAGGCGCGGAGAAGAACTACTCGGCAACAGAGAAAGAGTGTCTCGCAATAATCTGGGCAATTCGGCAAATGAGGCCATACCTGGAGGGATACCAGTTCGACGTGATAACGGATCACATGGCGCTGAAGTGGTTAAACAACATAGAGAGCCCACTTGGAAGGATCGCGAGATGGGTTTTCGAGCTGCAGCAATACGACTACGTAATCAGCTATAGGAAAGGCAAGCTGAACGTAGTCGCGGATGCACTTTCCCGCCAGCCGATCGTGGAGAAGCTGAGGAGTGCCACAGCAACGGAAGACGCGGAATGCGTTTGGGTTGGCTCGCTGAAGAAGAAACTAAAAGAAAACCCACAGAAGTATCCGGAATACGTCGAGGAGGCTGGCCTGATTTACCGGCATGTTCCACACAGAGCCGGAAGCGAGGAAGTGGCTTCGTGGAAATTATGTGTGCCAATGTACATGAGGCAACAGGTGCTGAAGGAGAACCACGACGCACCAACAGCAGGACATTTAGGCGGAAGAAAAACAATTGCGAAGATAGCAGCAAGGTACTTCTGGCCAGGGATGCAGAGGGACGTGAGGAAATACGTCAGGAAATGCGAGACATGCCTGCGCTATAAACCGAGCCAGATGCAGGCCGCGGGGAAGATGTTAACACAGGTCCCAGAGGAGCCATGGGCGACGGTGTGTGCAGACTTCGTGGGACCGTTGCCGAGGTCCAAGCATGGGAACACCATGCTACTAGTGATGATCGATCGGTTCTCAAAATGGACAGAAATGGTCCCAATGCGGAAAGCCACAACAGAGACGCTGCAGAAGGCAGTTCGTGAAAGGATCATCGCCAGGTACGGGGTGCCAAAGGTAATGGTGACGGACAATGGTGTTCAATTCACCAGCCGGAGCTTCAAAAAATTCCTCGAGGAGCTCGGAGTTCGCCACCAGTTCACTGCACCATACACGCCTCAGGAAAACCCGACGGAAAGGGCAAACCGGACGGTGAAGACGATGATCGCCCAGTTTGCAGGAAAAGACCAAAGGACGTGGGACGAGCACTGGCCAGAATTGATGCTGGCGGTGAACTCGAGCGTGTCGGACTCCACGGGATACTCTCCGTGTTTCATCACCCAAGGCAGAGAGCCAAGAATGCCGAAAGCAATTTTCGACCAGGGGGCATTGGGGACAGGAGAAGCCCAAGCCACTCCCTCAGAAAATGCGGAAAAATTAAAAGAAGTGTTCGAGCTGGTGCGGAGAAACATGGAGCGCGCGGCGCAGGAGCAGGCTCGGCACTACAATCTGAGGAGGCGGGAGTGGAGCCCGAAGATCGGCGACATAGTGTGGGCGAAAGAACACCATCTATCTAAAGCGGCCGAAGGTTTTGCGGCGAAGCTAGCGCCGAGATACGACGGGCCATACGCAGTAACAAATTTCATTTCGCCGGTGATCGCCGTGCTACGTCACGGGATCACAAAGAAGGAGAGGAGAGCCCACATAAGCGAGCTAAAAGCCCAGGCGGAGGAATCGGCACCGAAGGCGTAGGATAGAAGTAAAAGGAGAGGGTACGATCACCAATAGAAAAAAAAACGCAAAGCACACATACAACCACGGATCTTGGACGGTCCATAAATGCACCACGAAATCATAGTTGATGAGTGACAAAAGAACCGCAAGAACGGATCTGTACCAGGCGGCGGGCCTATAAAAGGCAGCAGCGGACACGGGCCGGCCTTTTTATACAAGTATAACATGGAAGCTAAGAAGTCATCCCAGCCGTCATCCCACGCCTCGCCAGTCGTCTCGTCAGATGAGAGCGACCTGGAAATCCTCGACTTGCCAGGTTGGGACGTCCGGCGGCTCCAATCGACGAGGAGGGTCCTCCGGGTGATGGTCCGGGGGGCCAATGGAGTCACGGCGATCCCGGTGGGAAAGGCCAGGACGGAGGAGGAGGACCACCGGCCGAGCCTGAACCTACAGGCGATGAGAAGGAGACGGAGGAGGAGCCAGGACCAGCGGAAGGCGGGCGCTACCCTGGCGCTGGCAAGGGCCAGGACTAGGTTGGCGGAGGAGATGGCCCGAGAGGCGACCCACCGGTGGAGAACGGAAGCAGCGGCAGGGCGTGCCGCAATGCTCCAAAGAGCGGCGCGCCAAAGGTGCCGGCAGAACAGGGCCACCCGGCGGGGCCGTTGGGCCAGGAAGGAGGCGCAGGACGCGCGGATAAGGAGGATGACGGGGCCACGGGAATGGCCAAGCCGGAAGTGGCAGCCGGCGAGGCCACCCACCCCGCACCCGCAGGAGCGGAAGGAGGAGGAGACAGAGGAGGAGCCGTGGACGAGAGGTCCGTGGGTGTGGCCAGCCCCGAAGGTGAGGCCGGGGCTGGAGAGCCAAGTCTCCTGCCCGGAGAAGAGGCCGCCGAGGCCGGTGCTCCAAAGGGCCGAGTCGACAGGAGATGGAGGAGCGGTGCCCGAGCAGAACTGGCCGCCGGAGCTAAAGAGGAAGGTGGAGGAAGAGGCCCGAAGGAGGAAAGGAAAGCCGGGCAGGTGGAGCACAGTCTGGCAGATTGGGCCAGAAAGTTTCCGGGTGCGCGGCGGCCAGAACGGGATACGCGTCACCCGGAAGCTATAAAATAATAAAAAAAAAAAAGAAAACAGAAAATAAAATACATATCACAAAACGAAACACTCAAGAAAAAAAAGGGGGTAAGGGGAAGTCTAAAGGACACAAAAAAGTACATACATATTTAAAAAAAAAAGGAATATACATAAAAAAAAAAAAGGAAAAAAAAATGAATTTTCAAAAAAAAAAAATCAAAGGAAAATATATAAGAAAAATATTAAAAAAAAAAAAAAAAGCAGAGAAAAATATATAAGAAAAATATTTAAAAAAAAAGCAAAGAAAAAATATATAAGAAAAATATTTTAAAAAAAAAAGCAAAGAAAAAAATATATAAGAAAAATATTTAAATAAAGGATGGAAAAAATATTTAAAAAAAAAATATATAAGAGTACATATATATAACTATATATACAAAAAAAAAAGAAAAAAAGCGGTACTCGCAACAAAATAGGGATATGGAAGGGGAACGACCCTAAAGTCACCCGAAGAAGGGGGGAAGTGGATAAGGGTATCCACACACAAAAATCCACACGCAAAAAAAAAAAAAAAAATCAAAAAAAAAAAAACAACAGAAATTTTGCGAAACAACAACAAACATGAAGCTGGAACCACGAAGCTTCTGTCGTTCCCGAAGAAGGGGGGAAGTGTGAGGAGATTAGATCTCCCACACACCAAGACAGGTGGCAAGAGGGGCAACAGCGGGGGGGGTGGACATGCAAGTCAGCACTGCAGCGTCGGACGGGCCAGCGCTGCGGTGTTTAGAGATACGGAAGGAGAGAAAGGTGTCAAGGGAGAAATGCGTCGAGCACAGACGGCATGCGGGGGCGGCAGACACAGACGGCATGCGGGGGCAGCAGCGGGGGCAAGAGGAACCAGCACGGCGTCGCGCACGGAAGAGGGCGAAAAGAGGAGTCACCGTGGAAAGTAACGGTCCCGGCCGGGCCTCCGCGGCCGCGCTCGAAGGTCATAGGAAGCAGCGGGGGCGGCGGGGAAAGAAGCGGCCGGCGAGTGCGCAGCTGTGTTTAGAAAATGCACAAGACATAGAAATGCATTTGGGATGTCCAGGGGGGGATCGCGGGGCATCGGGACGAAGTCCGATGACCGGCACAAAAATAATGCAGTTCGGAGGCCCAAGCGGGGCAATCGGGGGAGGGACCATAAAGAAAGCCCGCCGATAGAAAGACGGCGGGATTAGAGAAAGCTAACGGAGAAAGTGAAGGAGCGGAGGATTAACGGCAGGAAGTAGATTCGCAAGGATTAACGGGCGCCTCTGGCACTATATAAGGAGGGCCCATGGAGCGAATCGAGGCCGAGTCTTCTAGGGAAGCTGGGAGAGTGAGTGAAAGACCCCCCGTGGGTAAGTCTGGAATTCAAGTTGGAAAGCTTCCTTGAAGAGTTAGGAGTATAGGCTGAAGGACCCCCCGTGGGTAAGTCCGACAGTCCTTAGTGCGGGCTATTAAAGCGAGTGAGCGAGGATATACGAGAATAGCTTAAGGACCCCCTGTGGGTAAGTCCGGCGGCGGTACGCGCATCAAATCGAGCAAGGAGTCAGGGGGAAAGGATCAAGGATCCGCGGCAAAGCTGAGGCCCAGGGTAAAAGAGTCGGGTGGAGTTACTCCCGGACACGACAGGTATCCTGGTGTAGTGGCGGCAACAACGGATCAGCCTGGCGTACGCCTTGTCTGCTCCTGACCGTTCGATCCAGGTGTGATCCTGTAACGCGAGGGATAGCCAACCCGGGAACTCAAGCCCATTTGTGAAACCAGGCAGGGACACCCCGGGAAGTCAAAAGAATCCTGATCCAGGCGCTGGAGCGTATGCACAGCAAACCACCTGGAGTCAAAGGAGACGCGACGCCCAAACCTCTGGCCTACCACAGATCCTGCGGGGCGTATGCACGCAGGTGTTTGGAGGCGAGTGGCGAACGCGACCGGGGGCGTGTCCTGTAGGGTAGGAAGGCCCTTCGTGCCCTGATCCGGCCGCTAAGCAGCGAGGAGCGTATCCTGCCCGGCGTATGCCTGGGAGGTGAGCCACTCGGTCTGTTAACACGGATTAGGTGCCGGCCACGGCGAAAGGGCGAATCCAGGCAAGCCAAGGGTTCCGAGATCCACGGCATCCCCAAACGGAGGAACAGCAGCAGTAGAGCAGAGACGACGAGGGAGCAGCGGCAGCAGCATAGCAGCGACGACGAGGGAGCAGCGGTAGCAGCATAGCAGCGACGACGAGGGAGCAGCGGCAACCGTAGCGCAGCGACGACGAGGGAGCAGCAGCGACGGACAGGTAGCGGCAGCAGAAGACATCAACAACACAGGCCCCGCACCCAGAGTCCGTGAGTCCGAACGAAGGGAACCGAGAGCCGTTTCGGCGCCAGGCACCAAGACCGCACGACCTGCCGGGCGCAAGCTTTGGGAGGGCGTGCGTATTGGCACCAACCCGGAGCGGGGATCGGGGATCGACGGGAGGACGAGCGGTCGGTCGGCTGAGCCAGACAGCCGGTGAGATTCCTTTTATTGCTTTGTAAACTATTTACAATAAAGGGGATTTATTTATAAAGAAGTTTTAACGTGTTATTTCTGGGCTCGGGCAATCACGTCGAACTATAAATTCGGTGGAACGTACCCTCAAACTCTGTGAGCTAGCCGCGGCGTTTGTTGCGAGCAAAACATAGCTAAACAGTTCGTTACAGCGTACGCCAGACCGATCCTGTGCTATTTTTCCGACACCAGGATACCTGTCGTATACCACCCCGACTCAATTAATTAACTCGAACCCCGACTCGCACTCGCTCTAAATCCCGCTTTAGAGTCTGTCTTACACACGGGGGCCCTTCACCCAAAACTCCTAATTCCTCCAAAGAAACTTTCCTGCTTGAATGTCGGACTCTCCACTCAACACTTTCAGCTTTCCTAGAAGACTCGGTCCTGATTCACCCTCCCTATATAGCGCTTTTAAATCTCGCTTCCTGCCGTTAATCCTTCTCGTTTCGGGACTCGCCGTTAATCCTAATTAAGCCGTGCTGGCTTGCCCGCCCCCGCTGCTGCTCCCTCGTGCCAACTGTCTTGGCGTGTGGGAGATTAACTACCCCCTTCTTCGGGAAACGCCAGAAGCGACGAGGTTCCAGCTTCTTTACGTTTTGTCCCTCTTTTTTTTCGTTTGTTTTTTTTTTGTGGATAAACCTATCCACCTGGTTTGTTCGCCTTTCTGTTTCCTTTCCCACTTTTGGTTTTAGAAAAAATTTTGACCCTTTCGGGTTTTTTTTCCCTAACCTTCTTCTTCAAAATATATGAGTTAACTAAGTTAACCGGGCGACGGCTATGACCGATCGTCCGAAGGCTCGCTCCGGCCAAATTGCTGACACAGCATCTCTCCGGATGCTCGGGCAAAGTCAGCAAACACCCATTGGTGCCCATTGGAATGGCCGCTATGAGTTTTATTTATGTTAGCCTTAAGTTTCAGTTTGGAATTGACATTCAATGAATAAAGAGACACTGCGAACTCCGACAATCCGTCGTTGAAATCTTATCATGGTTAAACTGTCTGAGTCTCTAGGCCAGTAGTTAAATGAGGGCAGTAACCTTCCGACGTAAATCTTCCTTATTAATCATTGGGAACTCTTCGGTCAGCCGGCCAGCAGCCAGCAGTTGACATGTCGTCTATCACCATTGGATCATCTTCAACTGCGAGGGATCACCCGGAAAGGGAAAAGAAGTTGTCGTTAGCGGACAGAAATACGTAGTTGATTTAATTAATCAGTTAATTGGCGCCCCACAAATAACCCAGTAAAGCAAATTAGGAAACATGTAAGTGACCACATCAGCTCTTATACTTTACGGCACCTGCATTTGTTTAACTTCGCATAAATAAAAATCAACCAAATGGATGTCTCAGTGCTGATTGTCTTCACATCACGATCATAAATAAAATACTAATGTTAAATATCTAGGCTATCATCCAGGCAGCTATCGCCAACGCCTTAATAAAGAAGGCTGGCGAAGACCAAAGCGAAAGGCGCAAAACTTTAGACGACTTAGCTAGACAGGTAGCAGAGGTGCGGGTGTCACCTGCCCAAATAGATACCCCTCAATTTAAGGAATATGAGCCTATTGATATAACGAGCAATGTCGCCTGTTACGAACCCCTAGACGCGGTAAAATACCTATCCAATTTCGTGGAGGCACAAGAAACATACGTCCCTTGGCGGCAAGCGACCCCAGCCGCATAATGCATATTCAAGGGTTTTGAAAACAGCTCGCGCCATTATCAGGCAGTAATAATTATTATGACAAAATTAGGGGTTCTCCTGATGCCGTGCTATCTTCGTTTCGCATTTTATTGAATTTTGATGCGATTATAAATCGCCTCGATTTCACATACAGTGACAAGCGGCCGATGCATGACATTTAGCGGAATATGGGCACTGTCGGGTCAGGCAGCAGTCACTGCATAAATTTAATATAAATGTAAAATATATATAAATGTAATAATTATAGCTTAGCATTTAATAATTTTTCTCATATCTTTTGTTAGTCGCAAGCCGACTCTTCTCGGCCGCTCGGCTTTATTTTATTGTTGTCATTAAGTTAACGAGCTTTCGCCCGCCCTATGCTAAAAGGCGGGCCCACTTGTACTCTTTATCTCAGTGCAAACGCATCATAAATCGGAGCTTTCAATCTCCATTTCATATGCAAATAAATAGACATTTTTATAACGTGGTGAAACAAATAACTACTTTGATATTATTTTGGATAAAGGTCATTGAAAAATCTCAATGACCAAACATTGGTGACCCCAACGTGATATAATTAATATAAACTATAATTATTAAAATAAAGAAAACAATTCCGCGAGCAGAAAACAGTGCGAACATACCCGTTTTAGTTTTGCGGTGTATTAACATACGTATGTGCATTTTAAACATAAACGGCATACAGTGCATCAGTGGAACAATTATTTGTATTTATACCTTAATTATTTAAAAATTTAAATAAATACAATACATACAATTGTTATCCGCCAACATACATACATACAAACATACATACATACGTTCCACTTGCAAGTGCATTCGACTCACACAAGCGTTCGTATATATACACAATCCACAACTCAGTGTATGGTTCTGAGCGCACAGTGGGATAAATCGTGTTCACTGCGCGCAAATATAATTATATATAAAACAAGAAAGGAAAGCTAACTTCGGGCGGAGCCGAAGTTGATATACCCTTGCAGTTCAGTCGCAGTCCGCTAGGTGGCGCCACGCATCTTATATTATTACATATATAGAAGGTCGTATATAGTCCGCCGATCCTTATGAAATTTGGCAAATCAGATTATTTTGTCCAAAATAGAATCTGTACCAAGTCCCATCTTTCTAACTTAAAAAACACCAAAGTTATGCCAATTCCGATCATTGTATGACAGCTATAGGATATAGTTGGCCGATCCTTATGAAATTTTGTACATAAGATACGTTGGTCAAATATAATATGTGTGGAAAGTCCCAACCCTCTATCTTAAAAAACAACGAAGTTATGGCATTTCCGATCAATCAGTTATATGGCAGCTATAGGATATAGTCGACCGATCCCGGCCGTTCCGACTTATGTACTACCTGCAAGGAAAAGAAGGATGTGTGCAAAGTTTCAACTCGATTGAGAGACTAGTTTGCGTAGAAACCGACAGACAGACGGACAGACGGACCGACGGACAGACGGACATGCTTATATCGACTCAGGAGGTGATCCTGATCAAGAATATATATACTTTATAGGGTTGGAGATGTCTCCTTCACTGCGTTGCACACTTTTGACCAAAATTATAATACCCTCTGCAAGGGTATAAAAATAAACAAGAACTATAATTTTGGCGCCGAAATTAATTTGTGCGTGTTTTTACCTAAATTGAGCGTATTTCAATTATAGTGGCGATGAACTCCAGCGGCGCCGTCACAGGAGAACCCACTCCATCTCGGAGCGCGATTTTAAAATGCAAAGCAAAGGGTATCCTCCAGGATTTGAAGAGGATCCAAGGCGCCCTGCAGCCAATGTCCAAGGTGGAGGATGCTATGCTCCATGTGCGTCACGGCCAGTTGGTCGCCATGTACGAGGATTTTAAGGCCAATCACGGGGAGCTTGAAGAGTTAGACATTGCTGAAATAAGCAGCGACTTGCGATGGACAGTGTCTGAGCTTGTAGCTACGATGCATGCCGAAATCGAGCACGAGACGTCGTTGCGCTCTGCTCGAATTGCTGCCCATTCCACCCTTGCCAGCGGAGTTTCCAGTGTCCAGGTGGAACCAGCGCGCAGTCGGAGTTTTCAAGCCTTGCCTCCTCTTCCTCTTCCTACTTTCAGCGGAGGATATTCAGAGTGGGCTGAGTTTCATTCGGTCTTTTCGACGATCGTAGGCTGCAATCCTTATATAAGTAAGGTGGACAAGTTTCAGAGGTTGCGATCTTGTCTTCGGGACTCCGCTTTAGAGGCAGTTCGTTCCTTGGAAATCTCCGAGGAGAATTATGATGTCGCAGTGCAGCTTTTGGAGAATCGATTTAATAACCGTCGCTTGATATTTCAGGCTCATGTGAACGAGATTTTGGGCCTCAATCTATTGGAAGGTGACTCAGTGGCAGCGCTTCGAGGGCTGTCCGATAAGTTCAATGCCCATATGCGAGCCTTAAAAAACTTGGGGACGACAGTTCAGATCGCCGGCTGCATCATTGTCCAGGTACTTCTTCAAAGGTTGGATCCAGCTACTCAGGCCAAGTGGGAGGAAGGTCAAAATACCTCGAACTCGGATCTCATCCCTACTTGGGAGTCGATGGCAGAGTTTTTGGAACAGCGTTGCAGGACTTTGGAGGCTATGGATGTGGCCTTGGCCGCTTACGCGCCGCGCTCAGGTGGGAAGACGTAGAGTCGCAAATAACAGTAGAGCATCCTTTATTATTACTAATTCACCTGCCTCTGCTTGTATACTATGCGGTGGGTGGTCCCATGCAGTCTCTGCATGCCCGAGATTTTTGTCATTGCCCCCTGAGAGCCGCCTTGGCGAGGCTAGGCGACTAGGTCTATGTCGGAAATGTCTCCAAACTGGCCATCACCTGCGTGAGTGCCCTGCTGATAATTGTCGCAGTTGTGGGAGGAGGCATCACAGTCTGTTGCATTTTTTGGAGTTACAGCATTCCAGCAGCCAGCCTTCTGCAGTGCCGTCTACATCAGCCGCAGCCGAGTGCGCCGAGCCAATAGGCGCTTCACCATCCACGGCTAATGCACTAGTTGCCCAGGGTCGCAGCGGTGAGATAGCCTTACTTGCCACAGCGAATATTTTCATTCGGAGTCGTTCTGGGGTTTTTGTTCCATGCCGGGCTCTTTTGGATTCTGGATCGCAGGTGCACGTGATTACGTCCCGACTGGCTAGTCAGCTACAGCTTCGCAGACGCAAATCGTCCGTGGCAGTGTCTGGCATTGGCGACACTGGCTTCGCGACAGACGGATTCTCTGTTGATGTGCTCCTACGATCCTGTTGCTCTGAATATTCGGCCCTCGTCAGCGCTGTAATCGCCACCAACATCACGGACCTTCAGCCTAGTTTTAGCTTGGATGTCTCCAGCTGGAATATTCCGTCAAACCTCTCTTTGGCTGATCCCCAGTACTTTCGACCGCAGCGGATCGATTTACTTATCGGAGCCAGTCTATTCTATGATCTGCTGTGTGTGGGTCAAATCCAGCTCTCAGCTGGCCTACCGGTGCTGCAGAAAACCCGGCTTGGATGGGTTGTGTGTGGCGGTGGCTCACATCTGGAGAGAAAGTCGCTCGTAGCCACAGCCAGCAAGGATGTTGTGAAGAGCTCAAGCCAGCTGGATGAGCGCTTAGAGTGTCTGCTCCGTAATTTTTGGGAAATCGAAGACTGCTCCGAGCCCATTGTGAAGTGGACGAAAGAGGAATTGGATTGCGAGAGGCATTTCGAGCAAAATTCTGCTCGCCTCGAGTCAGGCGCCTGCCGTTGAAGGTCAGCTCTGAGTTGCTAGGTGAGTCGTACTCACTAGCCGTACGGCGATTTCTCTCCCTCGAAAGGAAGCTTTGCCGTCAGCCTCAATTAAAGGATCAGTATGCTGCGTTCATAAAGGAGTATTTAGATTTAGGGCATATGTCTCCAGTACCGCCTAGTGCACGACCTGCCAGACAGTATTCCCTGCCACATCACTGCGTTTTGAAGGAGGACAGCTCAACAACCAAGCTCAGGGTTGTTTTTAATGGTTCAGCTGCCACTACGTCTGGGTATTCATTGAATGACGTTTTGATGTCTGGTCCAGTTATCCAACCAAAGCTGCTGCACATTCTTCTAAGGTTTCGTTGCCATCGAGTGGCCATTACAGGAGATATTTGCAAAATGTACCGATGCGTTAGAGTTTTCCCCGAAGACAGCTATCTGCAGTGCATTCTTTGGCGGAATTCCACCCAGGATGAGTTTCAGGTTTTTAAACTGGATACGGTCACTTATGGGACAAAGCCGGCCTCATTTTTATCAATTCGAGCAATGCATCAGTTGGCACAGGATGAGCAGTCTATGTTTCCAAAGGGTGCCGAAATTCTGCGTCGCGATTTTTATGTTGATGATCTAATTTCTGGAGGTGACTCCATAGAGGAGGCTACCAACATAATGCAGCAAACATCGGGGATCCTCGCCAAGGGCCAATTTCGGTTGAGAAAGTGGTGCTCCAATGTTTCTGCAGTGCTCTCTGACGTACCGGAAGAGGATCGAGAGTCGTTCCTAAGGTTTGATGATGGCAGCAACTTTACGAAGACTCTTGGCCTAGCTTGGGATCCCTCTACTGATCGCTTGCTATTTTCGTTTGAAGGGCTCCAGTCACCCTCGAAGCCCACTAGGCGTATCGTCCTCTTCTCAATCGCCCGGCTTTATGATCCGATAGGGCTTGTTGGACCTGTCATTACGAAGGCGAAGATCTTTCTTATGTCGGAAGTAGCTCAGTTGAAGGTCTACGACGGGAGGTATTTCTGCTGGTGCGATTCTGATGTGGCGCTGCTAGCGACATCAAGGCTGGAACCCACCTACTATTGCGTTTGGTGCAGCGTGTGTATTTTTGGGATGACATGAAGGCGCTTCAGAATGGGAAGGAACTTTCGTCAGCCAGCATACTTGCCACATCCTCTCCCTTTTTAGACAAGTTTGGCCTGTTGCGTGTGGACCGTCGCTTAAGAAATTCTTCATTGGATTTTGATAGTCGCCATCCAATTATATTGCCTAGAAGCCATCCATTTACTCGGGCTATAATTGTTGATTTCCATGAGCGTAATCTGCACACGGGGCCACGTGCTCTGCTGGCTATTATTCGATCCCAATACTGGCCGATCGGGGGGAGGAAAACGGTGACGAAGGCATTGCACAAGTGTATCCGATGCTTCCGCACCAAACCTCGGTTGCTGGAGCACATTATGGCTGATCTCCCGGAGCAAAGAGTCAGCGGTTGCCAGCTTTTCGGTGTGACTGGTGGGGATTTTTGCGGCCCATTTTACTATAAGCCAGAAGTTCGCAATAAAGCTCCCGTAAAATGTTACGTGAGTGTTTTCATTTGCTTTGCTACTAAAGCCGTGCACTTAGAGCTTGTAAAGGATCTATCCACATCTGCGTTTTTACATGCTTTAAAACGGTTTATATGCACTCGCCGAAAGCCTCAGCACATTTGGTCTGACAATGCGACCAATTTTGTTGGAGCTAAAAACGAGCTAAAGGAGCTGCTCCAACTCTTTATAAGCGATGAGCATCAACGAGCGCTTCTGGAGTTTTGCGCGATTGAGTCCATCGAGTGGCATTTTATTCCTCCTCGATCTCTTCATTTTGGTGGACTCTGGGAAGCGGCTGTCAAAACTGCAAAGCATCATTTTTACCGGGCTGTTGGATCCTCAGTTTTTGGATTTGACGAGCTGCGAACTCTGCTTTGTCACATTGGTGCTGTCATAAACTCACGGCCTTTATTGTCTCTTTCAGAGGATCCTGCAGACCTTGATGTTCTAACGCCATCCCACTTTTTAACTGGTGGTCCGTCAGTCAGTTTTATCGAGCCTGATGTCACAAAGCTGAATTTTAACCGTCTGGACAGCTGGCAGCGTGTGCCTTTCCTGCAGCAATCTTTCTGGTCCCGATGGAAGGAGGAGTATTTAAGCCTTCTTCAGCAGCGCTCCAAATGGCGTGCGTGCGGCCCTGCCTTGGCGATTAACGATGTGGTGCTAGTCAAGGACGAGAACCTACCCCCCATGAAGTGGCCGTTGGCTAGAATTCTGGATCTAGGTCCTGGTCAGAGTGGAGTGCCTCGAGTGGCGGTGGTTAGAACCGCTTCTGGAACTACCAAGCGCGCAGTGACCAAGCTTTGCTTATTGCCCCTTAAGGATGAAGTTGAAGGACAGGCCTCAACTTGGGGGAGTATGTCGGGTCAGGCAGCAGCCACTGCATAAATTCAATATAAATGTAAAATATATATAAATGTAATAATTATAGCTTAGCCCATAATCATTTTTCTCATAGCTTTTGTTAGTCGCAAGCCGACTCTTCTCGGCCGCTCGGCTTTATTTTACTGTTGTCATTGTAGCAGTATGCTAAGTCACACTCATGTACATATATCATATCATATCATTGTATTCAGTAGTTCCTAGTATTTAACTGTTAGTTCTTAAGTATGTATAAGCAGTTTGTGAAGTAAGGAGGAATGAGCAAAAACCGAAAATAAAAAAGTGAGTCTTGTGTTAGCTCTGGAACTGTGCGGGTGTTTTCTCTGCTACAGCGTCAGAAGTGGTTGTGAGACCTTCGTGCCATTTGAAAAAAAAAAAGAAGAAATAAAATAAAATAATAACAATAAGTTTGTGAAATAGTCAAATTGATTCATTATGGACACAATAAACATAAACGATTACACAGCAATTGAACTACGCGAGTGGTGTAAATGTTTGCTTTTGCCGTCTCACGGCAATAAAAATGAACTTGCAGCCCGTTTAAACAAATTAAGTGCTGATCATCGTGGAGAGTGTCCGAAGACAAAACATATTGATTTGATTGAAAATCCAAAAATTTTATGTGACATTCCACAAAATTCTAATGAACACGAAATCGAAAAGCAACAAGACAATTTAAGTGAAGACAAACCCGAAAAGCGAAAACAAAGTTCAAAAGAAGCAGCAGAAATGTTACAGGGCACAGACGAAATGCAAAACCAAAAACAGTTAGGCGACACAAATGATGAGACAAAAGATCAGCTACAAAAACACAACACAAATGAAGAGACAAAAGATCGGCAACTAACACGCAATACAAATGAAGAAGCAATGGATCAGAATGAGACACAAAAGACAAAGGAAACAGTAGAAAATGAACAGAAAAAATTATTGGGTGCAGAAGAAGCATCGAATGAAGACCAACAAAACGAAAACGGTGGCGCCACTAAGGAGGGCAAATACTGCGAATTAACGAATGAACGTCAGCAAATAGCAAGCGAAACTGTTGCGATGGGAAGACAACTAAACGAAATAAGAGAAGCCGAAATAATACGCAAAGAGTTGGAACTCTTACGCTTGGAGAAGGAAATACTTCAAAAAGAGAACAATTTTTTGAAGGCAAATGAGAGAGCGTCATCTAAACAAGAACAAATGGGGGATGAAATCCCATTCCAAAGTTAAGTTAACGAGCTTTCGCCCGCCCTATGCTAAAAGGCGGGCCCACTTGTAATCTTTATCTCAGTGCATACGCATCATAAATCGGAGCTTTCTGTCTCCATTTCATATGCGAATAAATAAACATTTTTATAACGTGGTGAAACAAATAACTACTTTGTTATTATTTTGGATAAAGGTCATTGAAAAATCTCAATGACCAAACAGGCACCATCAGGTAGGGAAATCTCTCACTCCTGCAGTATTACGACGATGAAAAAAAAACTGATCCTCCTCACAAACAAGGCCACCATGTCGCACGACGCTTCGGCGGCCAAAGTCCTGTGCGACAAATTCCGGGATGATGCCCTTCGAGTATTCATTTCGAGATTAAAACGCAGTCCCACAGATGTCCTCTTCTGGGCAAAGCCTAAGACATGACTGTTGCGGCACAAATGTGTTGGCTCGACCGACCAATAAGTATTGACAAATTCTTTAGTAATTCGACTTTATTATTTATTATTTAACTACAAGTTGGAAAAGAAAAACTTTAAAAAACTTTGTCTTTTTTCTCCGGTCGATAGTATCGCAATGTAACGGTAGATCAGTTATGTGGCCGTTCACCCATATAAGCCAAAATCCCTTTTTTCTAATAGGACCATATTGAAGGGATCGAAGCAGAATTTAAATATCGGCGGCAACATTCTCCCCCCCCGTGAACGTCCTTCGGATATTCACTTTCTTTTAAGCCGACGTCCAGGACTGCTATTTTGGCTACTGGGCGGATCATGATTCCATTCCGCGTCCATACTGTTGCCCTGCGTACTTGTCCTTGGCAATCACTACGTCAGTTATGCGTCCTTTGGGCCACGAGTTTCTGGGAAGTTGATCGTCGACGACAACTACGATGTCTCCAATGGCTAACGGTGGGCGTTTGGTAAACCACTTGCATCGTCTGGTTAGTGTAGGCGTGTATTCCCTTATCCAACGCTTCCAAAATTTATCGGCGAAAAGCTGCGTTTGGTGCCATCGTAGCCTCAGGTCAGTGTTGTCTTCTAACATTGGCTTGTAACCGCTCGGTGATCCCAGGAGTAGATGGTTTGGGGTTAAAGCCTCTTCGTCTTCGGAATCTAGAGAAACAAAGGTTAATGGTCTGGAATTTAAGATAGTTTCAGCTTCCATTAAGGCAGTTCTTAAAGTTTCGTTGTTAAAGTTATTTGTTGGGCAGATCGATTTTAGGACTGATTTAACAGATCGAACAAGCCTTTCCCACGCTCCTCCCATATGAGGCGCTGCCGGAGGGTTGAATTTCCATATAATTGCGTCATAGAGTATGGTTATATTGTCGAAGTTAATCCTTTTTAGTTCCTCCTTCACTACCTTTTCTGTGGCTTTAAAATTAGTGCCGTTATCTGAGTAGATTTCTTTCGGTACTCCTCGAAGTGCCATGAAGTTTTTTAAACACATTATGCAGGAACTAACGTCGAGTTTGTGGGCTACTTCTAAGTGCACGGCTCTCAAAGTTAAGCACGTGAGCAGAACTCCCCAACGCTTTTCCTTGTGCCTTCCAATGTTGACAAGGATCGGGCCGAAGTAGTCCATTCCGGTATACGTAAAGGGTCTCTCAAAGGAAGCGAGTCTGGCAGCTGGTAGAGGGGCCATTTGTGGGTGTTTAGGTAAGGCGGTTATGATTTTGCATTTTTGGCAATTCATTCGGACTTCCTTAAAAAGAACTCGCAGACGTGGAATGTAGAAGTCGGTACGTATCAAATTTATTGTTGTCTCATGGAGCATGTGATGAGATCTTTCGTGATAATCCTTGGCGATTAAGAAGGTAATCCGTGATTTTTTGGGCAGTACGATGGCGTCATCTGCTGGGTTCAATTTGTTCATTCTGCCTTGCACACGTATGACACCTGATGCATCCAAATAGACGTTTAGGGCGATATGCGGGCTGGCTTTATTGATGCATGATCTGGATTTTAAAGAGGTGATCTCGGCAGCATACAATGCAAACTGCGCCTGTTTATATAGCCATGTCTTGGCTGAGCGAACGATGTCAGGGTTTAGACGTTTAGGCAAAGGTTTGCCACAGCATTTGGCACGTAGCTTCTCGATATATAGGAGGAAATTAGCCACAGCCCTGTATAAGCGTTTCCAGTCCGAAAAATAGTAAACTGCAAATTCGAAATTCTTTAGATTGGTTGTTATGAGTACATGCTTACGTAATTCAATCTTGCTTGTTTCTTCATTGAAGGACACGTCCGGTTCTGGCCATTCACCCTCCGGCTGAATAAGAAAGTGGGGGCCTTTAATCCATCGAGAAGCCTCTGGAGCCTTCACGATTTTTGTGGCTAAATCTGCTATGTTTTCTTTTGTGGGAACCCAGCGCCACTGATTAATGGTAGTATTATCAATGATCTCGCCAACTCGGTGCATGACGAAGGGTTGTAAATTGCGTGGGTCGATTTTTAGCCACTGAAGAACAGTCTTAGAATCTGACCAGTAAGTGCAGTTATCGATTCGTAAACCTCGCGTGTTTTTGATTTTTTTTGCTAGTCCGACTCCCATAACGGCTGCCAGGAGTTCCATACGTGGAATGGAGACGGGTTTCAGCGGTGCAACCTTGCATTTTGCGGCTACTATGACTGTATCGACATTGTTTTCCTTTTTTATACGAAGATATGAAACTGCGGCATAACCGTATTCGCTGGCGTCTACGAAGGTATGTAGATCGATTTGCTCTGCTTCTGGTAGCAATCTGGAGTAGTGACGGGGAAATTCCAACTTAGTAGCTTGTAGAAGGACGATTTTCCATTGCATCCAAAACTGAAGTAGCTCCTCGGGAAGTGTGCCTGACCGCCACACTTTTTGAAGTAGCATCTTTAGGCCGATTGTGTAGCAAGAGATTAAGCCCAGTGGATCAAAGACGGACATGAGTACCTGCAGGATTTCTCGCTTGGTTGGTGTAGCGTCTCCGTTCAGGACATCTCTTTGAAGTCTTGCGAACCTAAATATATACTTAAAAACGTCGTGTTTTGGATCCCAATACATACCGAGAACCTTTTCAAGTCCACCAAGTTCCTTCGGATTGTGGGTGTTTAATTGGCGCTCTCCAAAATGATGCATAACCGCGGCGGAGTTTGAGATCCAGTTTCTTATTGTGAATCCTGCATTCGCATGAATATCCTTGACTGCTGATGCCACTGATACCGCCTCGGAATCATTATTGTAGGTGTCGATGAGGTCGTCCATATAGTGTGCCTTGGTTATGGACTCGTATGCTCGAGGATTTGTGTCTTTGAATGCCTCTGCGTTTTTGTCGCGTACATAATGGGCGATACAAGGTGCGCAGCAAATTCCGAATGTCATCGAACGCATGACGAAGGTCCTTGGGGTTTTTTTGTCGTTATGGAACCATAAGAACCTTTGAACTTGCATATCGCTTTCTTGTATGGTAATTTGATGGAACAATTCTGCAATGTCGGCGCACACGGCGATACGGCCAACTCTAAATGCCATAAGAACCTCTGCGAGTGGATTTAGATAATCGGGTCCATTTAAAATAAAATCGTTAAGAGATTTCCCGTGACTTTTCGCAGCTGCGTCCCAAACCAATCGTACTTTATTAGGTTTATTAGGATTTAAGGCGATGAAAATTGGGAGATACCATACCCGATGTTCTTCCTTATTTATGTCTGCAGGTTCTAGTTCGATTGCATATCCTTTAGACACAAGATTGTTGATTTGGTCTTGAACTCGCTCGAAAAATTCTGGATCTCTCTTGATTTTTGACCGCAGGCATTCCAGGCGTCTTAAAGCAGTTGAAAGGCTTTCTGGGAGCGTAGCACGGTCATCTCGCCAAAGAAGACCAACCTGGTAGCGGCCATTTACCTTTTTGCATGTGTCTTCAAGAATGCGTATGGCCTTTTTGTCATCTTCCGATTGAAGCTTTCGTAGAGCTATAGGGTCTACATTAAAACTATCCTTGATGGCTTTGTCGCGTTCGCCCCAGTTGCATTCGCAGTGATGTAGAGAAACATGTTTGCTTGAGTTTCCTGTTCCTTGGATGCTCCATCCTAGAGCACATTTTGAGGCGATGGGTTCGTTGCGTCTTCCTTCACGGATTTTTCTGGGAACTGCTAATGCCCAGTTGTTAGTACCGATAAGAATCATAGGCTCTGCGTTATAATATGATTTCAGAGGCAATCCATGTAAATATTTATACCTTTTGCATAGTTTGTCTGCATCAACGGTCTGCTTTGGTAATGACAGCTTTTTAACAGAGTGCACTTTGTTAAGCCACATCTTTTTCGAATTTCCAGTCTCTGATATTTGAAGTTGCGCTCTCTCTGAAGTATCCTCCATTCTGGTGGTGCCGCCGGTCCACTGTAGGCATAGCGGTTCATTTGTTGTGGCAATTTTTAGATCCTTCAGGAATACGCTTTCGATGAGAGTTACTGATGAGCCTTCGTCCAGAAAGGCAAATGTATTAATGGAAGTTCCTTTTCCATACAGAGTGACTGGCAGAATTCGGAAGTATTGTTCTTCCATAATGCCTTCTTCATGATGAGCACTAACTAGCTCTGATTGAGTTGGATCTCTATGAAGTAACGGGTGATGCTTGGATTGGCAGTTGTCGACTCCGCAGTCGCGCCTGGAAAAACATTTACGGCGATGGGCCTTCAAACATCTGTAGCAAGCCCGAGAGTCGTTTATAATTCTTTGTCTTTCTGGAACAGTTAGCAGCTTAAATTTTTCGCATTGGGCGGCGGTGTGTTCAGTAGAATTACACATAATGCACGTTTGGCTCGCTCTGGTTTCTTCCTGGAGATCGACCTCCGTATCGAAAGTTGCTTCGTTCGACGATCCTCGTCGAGTTTGTGAATGGGTGTTTACACTGTTGGTCTTTGCGCTTGATCCGGGTAGTACGGTAGAGGCTGCTTCCGCTAGTTTATATAGCCAGTCGCTGAAAGATTGTATTATGGGAATCGAATCGCAGCGTTGATGCATAGCCCAGCTTAATTTGTGATGAGTAGGTAACTTGTCAACGAGTTCCCGTAGCAGCATTGGATTGTCCATGTGTCTATGTAACTGGCAAGCTTCCATTGTGGCGCAGGCGTTGCGGACTGCCATGGCGAAGTCTATTAGTGTCTCCAGCTTATCTTTGTGCACGTTGATTTTACGGATCCTGTCTATCAGTCGATCGAGGATTTGCTCAGGTCGTCCAAAAAATGTTTTCAGCGTACTGATGACTTCTGGAACCAGTGTTGGTATCAGCAGCTTATCACGGACCAACTCGTACGCTTTTCCCTTCAAGCATTTTTGAAGCCGCAGCATGTTTTCTGCGTTCGAAAAGCCTGCTACAGCGCAACTGTTTTCGTACATACTTATGAACATGGGCGATTCCTCTGGATTACCGCTAAATGGGGGAAGATCCGCTGGCAAGACTTGTCTTGCGGCTAGTTGTGCAGTAGTTGGTCCAATCTCTGGGAAGGGGATTGTGTTTACTCCCTGTTGCTGGGCAAGAAAGGTATACTTTTGATGAATGTACTTTCTTTCAGCTTCACGCGTCTCTTCAAGCATTGCCAGCATTAGATTACTGTTGCTCGGGGCGCTTGTCGGCTCAGCTAACTTGAAGGCTTGTTGCTTGTTGGGTTGAATTTGTGGTTGATAGGCATCCAGCTGTTCCTGGGCAGACTTAGCGCTATTAATGGATTGAACTTCCTGTGGACGCGGTGGTACTGGATAATCGCTGCAAGTTGAAATTACGTCGTCTTCCTCTTCCTTACAGAATGTGCATTTCCACGGACGCTCTCTTATGTTGGCATCGACTCCAGCGCAGGCAAAGTGAAACCATAGCTTGCATATGTCGCATTGGACCCAGTTTTGGACACCGCTATTTAGCCGACTTTTTTTGCATATGTTACACACCGTTGTATCTTGCTCCGTAGGCATTTTGGAATGTCAAGATATTTATGTATAATTGTGTATTTGATGTTGACGATTCTATTATGGTGCTGTTTTTGCGTTTCCCTGTTAGGACCTGTTCACTTTTTGTGATGTACTACACGAGGTTGCATTCAGATTGCCTTTTTTACATGTATGTATGTGCATGTGTGGGCGTCTGTGCAGATGTCTTCGGGTATTTTACAATTTCTGATGAAATTCTGGCGTCTGTTGGCTTTCGCTTATTTGGCGTTTGTTGAAGTAAAGTTTTTTAAAGAAATGTTGCGGCACAAATGTGTTGGCTCGACCGACCAATAAGTATTGACAAATTCTTTAGTAATTCGACTTTATTATTTATTATTTAACTACAAGTTGGAAAAGAAAAACTTTAAAAAACTTTGTCTTTTTTCTCCGGTCGATAGTATCGCAATGTAACGGTAGATATTGAAGGGATCGAAGCAGAATTTAAATATCGGCGGCAACAATGACAATAGCGCATGCTTTGGCTCAAGAACATCCACCCAGCAACTCCCCGCCTACAGTATAACGTAACCGCAGTCCAGCAAGAGTCTTAAACATACGATAAAATTACCTGCAAGAATGTATGCAAATACTTTCGGTAATGCAAAATTGTACAACCACTTCCACGGCGAACCTCGATAGCTGCGCCAAATGGTATCGATTTCCACCATAATTGAGATTGTATAATTTTCCTCCATTTTTTAAATATAAATTCCATTTTTTGTTAATTTTTTAATATTGAACAAATGTAAACTCTATGAGTATGAATTATTTAGCATAGGACCTTAGCTTAAATTTAGTTTCATAAGCAAACCAAATCAGCCTTGAAGGAGAGATCAGTCAGGAATTTTTCCAATTGTATAACTTCCCCTTTGTAATAAGTTAGACAGCGAAAATCACCTCATCATCGGATTATCTGTGGTAGAACTCTGCGAAGGGGAGGAGGAGTGTTAATTTCTGTAGACTCCAAATTCTGAAAAGGTAAAATCACATGAGTTTGGTGATCTTTAATTTCTTTTCATTAAAATCCTGTTCCTACATACCATCTTCGTCCGAACCTCCAACATACTGGCAACATTTGTCCGCTATTCAATTGGTTTTTGATTTTCCATCTGATGGTGACCAGCAAATAGCTCTGGGTGATATTAATACCCCAGAACTCATGCGGTCAAATGTTGAGAATTCACCGTCTTTACAGCTCCCACCACGACTTCCCTGTGGGCATGTTCGACATGTCACTCAGGCAAATTAACCACGTTAGAAATTCTTTAGGTCGGCTGTTGGACTTGTGTTTCGTTTCTGATCCTGATGGAATTACTCTTTCCAGAACTGTGCCCCTTTTTAAACCTGTGAATCCATATCATTCCACTCTTGAGGTTTTAATCGAAAACCATTGCTTAATTGACCTTAAGTCTACACTTAAATCTCATAAAGTTCATTTCTTCCGTAACGCTGACTTTATGAAATTGAATAAGTTAATTTCTGAATTTTATTGGCCTGATCTACTGGCATGCGAGGATATAAAAATCGCATTACAAAAATTTTATTACACCTATTATCAACATATTTTTTCGACGCTTGCGTGCCGTGGAAATATCCGTCCGCTTCAACGAATCCGCCTTGATGACGAAGGCACCTTTTAAATTTAAGAAACATTATAAGTAGACTTTTAAATAAAAATAGATTATCTGGCTGTACCCGTAGTTATTCAAGAAACTTAGTAGCTCGGTCCAATTTCACCGTGCATAACGCAGAATGTTATAGAAGTTATATACGCCGCTGCTGGATTCAGTTTACTCACGAGCCGAAGAAGTTTTATAACGTTGTAAACACTAAGCGCCAACATGTCTTTTCCTCCTCTGCTTACGTTTAAGAACTCATATGCGAACACTGATCAGTCAATGGCAGATCTCATTGCACAGTTTTTTCAAACAACGTATTCACCTAGTAGCAGTTTTCTCAGCCTTACACTTATAATATCCAATCAGCCAACGTTATATTTTGCCCATCTTTCGATCCAAAAGGTGTGTTATCGGTTTTTTTTAAGTTTAAGCCCTGACTTCATTTACACTGACTTCAGTAAAGCATTTGACTCTGTTAACCATTCGCTTCTTATAAGTAAACTCAGTCTCTTGGGATTCCCAACTGATCTCCTTAGCTGGATTTCGAGCTACTTATCTGGGAGAACCCAACGTGTCTTTTTTAAAGGTGTTACCTCGCGGTTAGTCCGCGCCACATCTGGGGTGCCCCAAGGAAGCCATCTTGGACCCTTACTTTTTACATTGTTTATTAACGACTTGTCCCTTGCCTTAAGTAATTCACTTGTACTTATGTACGCTGATGACGTTAAGCTTTGGTTTCAGTATAAAAACACTAGCGCCCAGTTTAGACTTCAATCCGATCCAATCCAAATAACCTAATGCTTAATGGATCGAAATCATGTCATGGGACATGAGGCATTTGAGGCAGTATGGTGCTAGGATTAGGCTTTCTCTGAGATTTCGGCACAACAGTAATATGCGCTCCCAAATCACGATATCAAGGAGAGAAAGATGGAGTGTCTGCCTGGAGGATAGGCTATCAATAGCGGCGACAGGACCCTCAGTAAATTGGGAAAAATTAGCGTAACAAGAGGTTTATAGAGGGGCTAGAAGCGTTCACAGGCCAGAAAATCTGGTCGAAAATAACACAGCACAGGATCACCATGAAGGACGATATCTTTTTAAATCAGAGATATTATACAAAACCCCAAAAATACAAGGGAATATATATAGGGATGTTTAGCTTACTATCGTTTAACAAAAAATACGGGTCAGTGGAGGATGAATGTGGACTTCCGACAGATTAACGCAAAATCAATAAAGGTTGCGTACCCGGTGCCACGAATCAATTTCATTATGGAGCAGCTTAGAGATGGCAGATTTGTTAGGAGCCTCGATCTTAAGGACGGATATTGGCAAATCCCACTAAAGGGAACACTAGAGAAAACCCGTTCGGGTTGCACTAAGCCTCAGCCAGACCAACGTTCATGTCATGACCAACTCATGTCATTTTATCGATCTAGTCCTCACCACGCTATGTACTTTCTCTATGGGAACGCCTTAAAACGATTAACTCATATATCTACCATGGTTAATAAAGCTATGGGTGTGCTTGGTTTTATTAAAAGATGGTCAAAAAAATTTAATGACCCGTACATAACTAAAACGTTATATACAACATTGGTCCGTCCGATTCTTAAGTATGGATCGTGTATCTGGAGTCCTCAATCGAGCCATCGAGATCTCATAGAATCTGTATAAAAAAACTTTCTGACTTTCGCTCTGAGGGGACTTAATTGGGATGCAAATCTTCACCTCCCCTCTTATCATAGTAAACTTTTTCTAATCAACTTACCACCATTAACAAACGAGGCTGGGAGGCATGTTTTTATATAATCTTATTTATGATACTTTCGTTCCTACTCCTCAGCCATTGTAGTCCGACATAAGACCAACACGGACCGTTCACGCGTTACGCGGTAGCGTCCCTCGTTCGGTTGGTCGGGAGGTTGACTGCACGTATGCAGTGGGAACGGCGCGAAATAATTAAATGTGAATGGCTTCCTTTTTGCGACTTACTTTTTGAGACTTTGCGATTACCAAAAACATCCCTAAAAATCTGATAAGCGCCAATTGCCTATCGGATCTTTCATCTGATCACTCGCCTGTCCTGTTTAATCTACTGCGACATCCAGGAACATTGGAACAACCATTAAAATTGACCTCACAGAAAACCAATTGGGTTAAGTACAGAAAATATATCAGCTCACACATTGAGCTAAGTCCTCATCTCCACGATGAAGCCAACGTAGACAGATTTGTTAATTCACTTGAGTCTGTACTCGTCTCTGCAGCTCGAGCCTCAACATCGCAAGCTATAAATACACAAAGCAATAAAAAGACAAATCTACAAATCGAACAGCTCGTCCTCGAAAAGCGGCGTTTACGTCGCGAGTGGCAATTCCACAGATCGCCATCTGCTAAGCAAAGCTTCAGACATGCCTCACGTCAACTAACTAAAGCCCTACAGCAAGAAGAAGCTTACGTCTACCGCCGCTATATAGAGCAATTGTCAACTTCTAGTACAAAACACTCACTATGGAGAGCTCACCCAACTCTAAGCTCACCGAAAGAAACCGTGATGCCTATTAGAAATCCCACAGGCGGCTGGGCGCGCAGCGATGCAGACAGAGCCAGCACGTTTGCCAATCACCTTAAAAATATCTTCCAACCAAATCCGGCCACTAGTGCCTTTACTTTGCCGACTTTACCATATGAGCCTCAGCTTCAACATGAACCAATCGAGTTTCGCCCAAACGAAATCGCTAATATCATCAAAAACCAACTAAATCCGAAAAAATCACCAGGCTGCGACCTCATAACTCCCAAAATGATCATTGAGCTTCCATATTGCGCCGTCTGCACTATCACCCAGCTCTTCAATGCCATCGCAAAACTTGGCCACTTTCCAGCGAGATGGAAAAAGTCAATTATAATAATGATACGAAGCCGGGAAAAGACCACACAATTCCCACGTCGTATAGACCTATAAGCCTACTTTCATGCTTATCTAAACTCTTTGAGAAATGCATTCTGACTCGAATAAACACATACCTAAGGATCCAGGAAGGAATCCCGTCACATCAGTTTGGGTTTCGTGAAAAGCACGGAACAATTGAGCAGGTCAACCGGATAACAGCAGAAATTCGGAATGCATTCGAAAAACGCGAGTACTGTACCGCAATATTTCTAGATGTCTCTCAAGCATTTGATAGAGTCTGGCTAGAAGGTCTAATGTACAAGATCAAGACAATGCTCCCTTGTAATACCCACAAGCTTCTAGAGTCTTACATTTACGACAGAAAATTTGCTGTGAGGTGCAACACTGATATATCTGACGAATTCACTGTTGGAGCTGGAGTTCTTCAAGGAAGTGTATTCGGACCAATATTATATGTTCTCCACACAGCAGACATCCCGACAAGTACACGACTAACAACATCTACGTTTGCTGATGATACAGCTATTCTTAGCCGCTCAAAATGCCTGATGCAAGCAACTGCGCAGCTAGCTCTTCATCTGGTGGATGTTGAAAAATGGCTATCAGACTGGCGAATTAAAGTAAACGAACAAAAATGCAAGCACGTTACGTTCACCTTGAATAGGCAAAACTGCCCGCCCCTTACGCTAAACAACACCCTACTCCCGCAAGCAAACGAGGTAACATATCTAGGAGTACACCTCGATAGAAGACTCACATGGCGTCGGCACATAGAAGCTAAAAGAACCCACCTAAAGCTAAAAGCCAGCAGCCTTCATTGGCTTATCAACGCTCGGTCTCCCCTTTGCCTTGAATATAAAGTCCTGCTGTATAACTCGGTACTTAAACCTATATGGATGTACGGCTCCCAGTTATGGGGGAATGCCAGCAATAGCAATATTGACATAGTCCAGCGAGCTCAGTCGAAGATCTTGAGAACAATCACCGGGGCACCGAGGTACGTTCGCAACGAAAACATTCATCGCGACTTAAACATTCTTCCAGTCAAAGATGTGATCGCAGAACAGAAGGAAAAGTACTTTAGCAAGCTATTGTCGCACCCTAACCACCTGGCGAGAGGTCTAACAAGGTTGAGCAACCAATCACGACTTCGTCGCAATGACCTACCCACCCAGCGACCGTCTTGAGGAACGTGCAACCAGAATGCA
Organism: Drosophila ananassae; assembly: GCF_017639315.1. NCBI lineage: Eukaryota > Metazoa > Arthropoda > Insecta > Diptera > Drosophilidae > Drosophila > Drosophila ananassae. The sequence continues at coordinate 25,518,690 of NC_057929.1, read as the reverse complement.
GTCTTAGTCTACTGTTAGTCAAATGTTAATGTTAAGATTCGAAAACTTAGTCTCAAAATCAAGAGAAGATCCAATAAATAAAAGCAAAGTTTAATAAAAAAAAAAAAATAATGGCTTCCTCCCACCAATGGGTATTGGACGCGAATTTTAGCAATTAGCGCCCAAGGACCAGAGTTCAGATTCATCACATAAAAATGCGTCACTATAGACGAAAATGCAAGATCGATTATTATACGCCCTACGTCCGCCCACCTGATTCGGTTGCAGATACGGAGTTGAATCCACGGTCTCAAGGGTCCAGCACCTTTGCTCTAAGAACCATAGATTCCCAGGTTTGTAGGATGTCATCATTGCCCCATGCGAGAGAGTCTTCCCTTTACTCACTTATCCTTTGGGGCAGGGTCCAGCTTAGAGAAGATGATCAGGATGAGGAGGGATCCATGGATATCGGGCGTCGACCCGTGCCCGCATATGACCGTTGAACTTTTTACTTTTTAAAATATTTAAGTGTTTAGGCTTGGTCATATTTTGAACAGGAAAAAAAAAATTTCAAAAAAAACTACTGGATTCGTTTTCAGTACAATGTGATAAACAAAGTGATAAACAATGATCATCTTTTAAAATTTTCAAATAACATTTACTTTTCGAGATACTTGATTCTCCAAGTCTTAAAAATAAAAAAATTAAAAAACCAAAAGGTGACCATCATGGCCCATAGCCTAAAAAATATAAATTAAAAAAAAAAAACAAGAAAGGAAAGCTAACTTTGGGCGGAGCCGATGTTTATATATACTTGCAGTTGAGTTGCAGTCCGCTAGGTGGCGCCATGCATCTTATATTATTAGATATATAGCAGATCGCATTTCCGATTTCCGAGGATATAGACGGCCGATCCTTATGAAATTTGACAGATCGGATAAATTTGCCCAAATTAGAATGCATAGAAAGTCCCATCCTTCTAACTTGAAAAACAACATTTCCGATCAATCAGATATAGTCGACCGATCCCGGCCGTTCCGACTTATATACTGCATGCAAAGGAAAGAAGGGTGTGGCAAAGTTTCAACTCGATAGCTTTAAAACTGAGAGACTAGTTGGCGTAGAAACAGACAGACGGACAGACGGACTTATGCTTATATCGACTCAGGAGGTGATCCTGATCAAGAATATATATACTTTATAGGGTCGGAGATATCTCCTTCACTGCGTTGCACACTTTTGACCAAAATTATAATACCCTCTGCAAGGGTATAATTTATTTCGCAACAAGCCAGAGTTTTTGCCCAAAATCCTTAATATTTTCCTAATTCCTTAATATTTTAACATTTTTGATTTTTGCAACATTTTTTTTTCAATACTTCTTAAAGAACAAAAACCTTTCTTGAGCTTACTTTGCTTAAATTCGTATGTATTTTTCCAAGTTGAAGGAAAAATACTACAAGAAAAACGTGAAATTTTTAAAACTTGTTTAAAATTAAAAAGCTTTGAAATTTGTATGGAAGTCCTTTTTTTTAGATAGTAAGTAAGTGAACGGGAATTTAATGTGTACATTTTTCCATCTCACCTTAAAAAAACCTTATATGTAACAAATTTTAAACAAAATATTTCTTTTAGGTTCGTCTTATTTTGAGCAATGGTTCACTCTATTTTCCACCATTTGATGCGGAGAATTTTCGCGAAGATGTGCACTGGACAACGTATAGATGTTCCGCACGTAATACTATTGGAACTATAGTTTCAAAAGATACTGTAGTAAAAGCCGGTAAAATATCAATACTTACAGAAGATTTTAATACAAATTTTAATAAAGTTACCTTTTATATTTTTTGTTTTAACAACTAATCTTACTATTATGGTTGCAATAATTTAAGTAAGGACAATTACGCCTAGTTAAGAGGCGTAGCGAACCTCTCCGAATGAATAGGTGCAGTACACATATATTTAAATATATAAGCTCAGACGCGCTATGTGTTAAAACATATATTAGCACATAGCGCGGCTGAGCTCGGAAGGAGCACGAGAACGCCGAGACAACGTAGAACGTAACGGTTCTCGGAGGAATGTGCGGCCTTCCCTAAAAGGAGCAGGTGAAAGAGTGGAACGTAACGGCTCTCGGAAGCAGCCGTCTTTAGAAAGTTAGGTGAAGGAGAAACTCTATCAGTTGGGAAGGTTAGGAAAGAGAACGGAGCTATTACAGAGGTGTGGCGGGATTTCTGGAAAGAAGAAAGAAGGGAAATCAAGGAGGATTAACGGGCGCCTTTGGCACTATATAAGAAGAATGGAGTGATTAAGGACTGCGTCTTCTAAATGGTCGGGAAGCTTGAAGTATTGAGTTGGGGGACCGCTTTTCTAGAGTCCGACATTCAAGCAGGAAAATTTCCTTGGAGGAATTAGAAGTAATATGCTGAAGGACCTCCGTGTAAGTCCGACAGTCTCGAATAAAATCTAGTGCGGAAGGATCTGTGATCCGTGGCTCAGGGACACCCCGTGGCTAACTACGGCAGTCGTACGCGAGTTTAAAGACACTAGTGCGAAAGGATCCGGGATCCTTGGCCCAACTGAAGCGCATGGTAAAACGAGAAGGGCTAGTTAATTTCCCAGACACGGCAGGTATTCTGAAATCGAAGGATAGAGACGAACCGGTCTGGCGTACGCCATATAGCTTACTGACCACAACGAGCAGGTGTCATCCGGCAAGCGAGGGTTTACTAGCTCGGGAACTCTAGCCCAACAACGAAACCAATCAGGGACACCACGGTCCAGTCAGAAGACTCCTGCTCGCTGGGGCATAGGCACAGTGATCACCTGAAGTGAAGGGTCGCGACGGCTAACCACTGGTCGACTACAAATCCTGCAGGGCTTATGCAGTCCGGTGTTCTTGACAAGTGGCGAACGCAACCGTTAGTGTGTCCTGAGGGGTAGGAACGCCTTCGTGCCTTTTTCCGGCTGTCAGGCTTCAAGAAAACACATCCTGTCCGGAATATACCTGGGAGGTGTCCTGATTGGTGATCAAAACCGATCTGGTGCTATAAAAGAGCGACGGAAGCATCGAAAACAGGAAGGAAGACGCCGCAGCAAACAGGTCTACGACAAAAGGAGCATAGTCAGCAGCAGCAGAATGGCGACAGCGGAGGCAGCGACAACAGGAGCAAAGGATCAAATCTTTTCCCTTCATTGATGTTGTTTCATGATTCATTTCAGATCGTTCTGTTATATGGTGGCTATCGGATATAGTCGGCCGATCCTGATGAAATTTGGCAGAACAAACAAGTTTGCCCAAAATGAATCCATGGAAAGTCCCATCATTCCAGTTTAAAAAACACCAAAGTTATGCCAATTCCGATCGTTCAGTTATATGGCTGCTATAGGATATAGTCGGCCGATCCTTATGAAATTTTGTACATAATATATTTTTGCCAAATATAACATGTGTAGAAAATCCCGACTCTCTAACTTAAAAAACACGTTAGTTAGTTATGGCATTTCCGATCAATTAATATGTCTCCTTAACTGCGTTACACACTTTTGCCCAAAATCATAAAACACTCTGCAAGGGTATACAAATTTAAACAAGAAGGGAAAGCTACCTTCGAGCGGAGCCGAAGTTGATATACCCTTGCAGTTAAGCAGCAGCTTATATTATTACTATATATCGGATAGTATATAGTTGTCCGATCCTTATGAGAATTAAACCATCGAATCAATTTTCTAATAAAAATGTTGCAAACAGATGCTATAGCAGGGGCTAACAGCATCTATAAATATAGCAAGGTTATAGATCTTTGTCAAAATATAACTCGTGTGGAAAGTCCCCACTCTTTCACTTAAAAAACACCAAAGTTATGGCATTTGCGATCAATCAGTTATATGGCAGCTATAGAATATAGTCGACCGATCCCCGAAAGAAGGATGTGTGCAAAGTTTCAATTCGATAGCTTTAAAACTTTGAGACGAGTTTGCGTAGAAACAGACAGACGGACAACCGGACATGCTTATATCGACTTAGGAGGTGATCCTGATCAAGAATATTTATACTTTATAGTATGTATATACTTTATTATATTTTTGTATATATTATTGCAATGGTATTAAAACAACAGGGTGCTATTCCTAAAACTTGATAATTAAATAAAAAAAATGTATGCCCATTGTTAAGCTTTTGATATTTTTTAATAACGGCCAAATAAATAGACGATTTCACGGTTAAATTTCAATGTTTTTATTTGAGGGTTCAATCTAACCAACAAACTGAGCGGATGCGAGTTTGTCAGTGCCAAAAATACATGTAAATGAAAGCTTAGCAATAGAACTCAGAACTCAGAACAATGCATTTGTTTATCATTTCGTTGGCCAGGGGGCGAGGCGGGGAACGCACTCTAATTCAAGATGAGCGAGTGTGCAACAGCTCTACAAAAAAGTTCCCCAAAGCTCATACCCTACAAATATCAGTAAAGCGCATGCAAATGGGGGAGAAATAAACAAAAAACAGAAATGCTGATAAACCCGCCGTTGCTCCTCAGTTTTAGAATTTAAAAACTATTTTAAATAGCTTCGCCTTTGGCTGCTTGGCTCAACATCCTCCCCCCGTCGAAGGCTGGATCTTCAACAGAATCCTTGAGAGGCAGCAGACACCGCACGTTTAGTCGTTCCAACCGCTGTCTTAAGTATGGTTACACGGTTCACTCCGTCACGCCCAGGGATCAGCTCCAGTATCCTGGCCAGAGGCCACTAAATTGGGAGTAGATTCTCATCGTTCACCAGGACTATGTCACCAACAGAAATTACAGGGCCAGGTGTGTGCCATTTGGAACGCTGCTGCAACAGCGTAAGATACTCCTCCTTCCAACGGGCTCAGAAAACTTGCTACAGGAAGGAGACTCTCTGCCACCCTTCCAGACGGTTGACGTTTAGGGCAGCAAGATCCGGTTCGATGAACATTGGGGGCGACCCGACATTTAGAAAATGAGCCGGAGTTAGCACATCTAGGTCCGCAGGATTTTCTGAAATCGACACAAGGGGTCTAGAACTAATGATTTAGGCTATGCGGCATAACAAAGTACTCAATTCCTCGAAGCCAATAATTGCCCAGAACCAACTGCCCAATACAGGTGTTTCGCCGTTTTTACTGCTGCTTCCCACAGACCACCAAAATGGGGAGAGCGTGGAGGAATAAACCGCCGCTCGATAGACTTCGACAGGCAAAAATCGTGCAGAGAAGCCTGGTGATCCTGGTTGAGGAATCTTCGCTTCAATTCGATCAGCTCATTCTTGGCATCCACAAAATTGGTGGCATTATTCGACCATATCTGTCTGGGTTTCGACGCGTTCAAATAATCCGTTGGTGGGCGCTCAGAAACGAAGCTGTGGAAAGGTCGTTGACTAACTCCAAATGAATTGTCATCGTACTGAAGCAGATGAATACGCTCACATAACATTTAATAGGGCCCTTATTTCGAGTCTCTGCCTTGTAGAAAAACTGGCCCCCCAATGGGCCAGTATTGAGAACGGATTTTCACAACTAGTGCCCGAGGGCCAGAGTGCAGGTTCTTCTCATGAAAGTGAGTCACTATAGCCGAAGTGATGGGATGGCCTCTAGGAAGAATGAGCGGATGACGTCCACCCAGCGCAGAGTTCCGCAATCGCCCGTCAACACGCAGCAAACCAGCATCATCACAAAAAGTAGCAAGCGAGGCAAGCGGGAAGGCTTTCATCCCAATTTTCTTAGCTTCTGCAATAGGATCTTTGCCCTGCTGACGACAGGACCTACCAAGCCTATGGGGGCATAAAACCGAGCGACGGAAGATAGTATACATCTCCTGGTTGGTTTGGCTGTGGGCTGAAGAGCTTCAAAGGAAAATAGCATAAGGTCAGCAGAAGGATCCCATGCTAAACCAAGAGTTTTTGTGAACTGACCATCGTCAAAATCCATATATGACTCTCTATCACCTTCGGGTACTCTTTCCAAAACCTTTACGATTTTGGAGCACCATTTCCTTAATTGAAACTGACCCTTGTTCAACAGGGTCTGAGCTATTATCTGAATCGCTTCAGGCTTCGTTGGGGCACCAGATATGAGGTCGTCAACATAAAAGTCCTGGAGGACAACGCGAGAGACAGCGGAAAAACTAGCAGCTTCATCATTAGCCGGTTGGTGAATTGATCGAATAGATAGAAAAGACGCTGGCTTTGTGCCATAAGTCACGGTGTCGAGCTTAAAAACTTTCACGTCATCATGAATAGAATCTCTCCAGAGGATGCACTGCAGCAAACTATCATCCGGAAAGACTGGAATACAGGAATTCCTGCGGCACCAGAGAAATGTGACCCAGATCCAAAAATTCCATGATGAACAACGTATATTGGGTCCGTATGTCCTTACGACCCATATTGGGATGACGATCCGAAGCTTGCGCTCAAGTGAATCGAACCGCCGCAAAGCCTGTGCCTAGGATTCCTAACTCCTAACAGCTCCTCACTGTGCTTGCTTGCAAGACGAACTGAATAAGCATCGAAATGGCCCTCGCAATTGAGCTCCTCCTTAGTAGCCTGAACGATTTACGCAGTGCAGGCTTCCAGTTCCCAGAATTGGCGGAGAAGATAATCGAGGCGATCGTCAAAAGGGTTTGCGGAATCAGCAGGAATCATCTTATATGAGGCGGCCAAACGAGGTTTTCCTGGGATGCCACTTCCAAAAACTGGACATCCAAAACGTCTTGTGAGCCGGAGTCAAGTAGCGCTCGACTTGGAAGAAAAGCTCCTGATCCTGTTGGCGGTGGGCAAAAACACTACTTCAGCGCAGCGATCCTGGGTAACAAGAGTATTAGCAGAAGGAGCCCCTTCCGCCGGAAGCGGGAACGGAAGTGGCGCTAGATAGGCGCTCCACCTGGATGTCAACGTGCACGACCGTAGCCAGCTGAGAGAACCGCCAATATAAATCGCTCCCGATCTCGCTATAGTTTAGCTCCTCCAATTCCTCCTGCAGCGTAGTGAAGCGATCGCGCAGAAGCTTCTCCATGGACTCGAGGCCTTAACCTTCCGATGCAGAACCTCCATTTCCTGGCATGTCACCTCTGCGCGTCTCCGCAGTATCCTCTCACGACTTGACGCAGCAGTTTCAGTAGCATCAGCTCCAGACTCCATTGTGAAATTAAATAAAAATGCAACTTTGTGACTACAAAACAACGTCATTTTAGTGGCACTTTTAATGCTGATCTCAATAACCAACCGGGATAAAATTACGTCGGGGTCACTCGCAAGGATGCAATAGCGCCTAATGTCGGCAACTGCAAGTTGAGCAGCGGAAGGACGAGCATCCGCGGGCTAAGGGATCAGTCTTGAGGCACACAAAGCAGAGGGCAAGACGCCGGAACATCATCGTATCTGTCCTCAACGGACAAGGCGAAGAACTTTGGGCAGGCGGAGCCTTCAGGAGCATGCACGGTGGGTTGCTAAATGGCCTACGTCGCCCTGCCTGATTCGCTGACAAATGCGGAGCTAAGGCCAGATCCACCGTCTCCAGGGTGCGGCACCTTTGTTCCAGACTGTCATCACTGCTTCCTGCCAGAGAGTCTTCCCACTTGGCCTTTCTGGCAGAGTCCAGCTTTTAGAAGATGATCTGGATAAGGAGGCACCCTTGAATTTCAGCCGACGTCCTGGAACCCATAAGTATGAGTAGTTGAAATCCCAGCACCACTGGTACCATCCAAAAGCTTAGAGTGCGCAGCCACTCTCATCGAACGCTAGTGTTGGCAACCTTCACCTGGATGTCAACGTGCACGACCGTAGCCAGCTGAGAGAATCGCCAATATAAATCGCTGCCGATCTCGCTATAGTATAGCTCCTCCAATTCCTCCTGCAGCGTAGTGAAGCGATCGCGCAGACGCTTCTCCATGGACTCGAGGGTCAGAATGGTAGAATCGTCGGTCTGCATCGCACCCTTAACCTTCCGATGCAGGACCTCCATTTCCTGGCATGTCACCTCTGCGCGTCTCCAGTTCCAGTTCCAGTAGCATCAGCTCCCGACTCCATTGTGCAATTAAATTAAAATGCAACTTTATGACAACAAAACAACGGTGTTTTAGTGGCACTTTTAATGCTGATCTTAATAATCAACAAAAATAAAAATAAAAAATTACGTCGGGGTCACCAAAATTTTGAGCTAATAATATTTTTTAAAAGCGGCCAAATAAATAGACGATTTTTTGGTTTAATTTCAAACAATTTCAATGTTTTTATTTGAGGGTTCAATCTAACCAACAAACTCGCAGTCGGTCAAATCAGTGCCAAAAATACATGTAAATAAAAGCTTAGCAATAGAAACAATCCATTTGTTTATCATTTCGTTGGCCAGGAGCGAGGCGGGGACCGCACACAAATGCAAGATGAGCTAGTGTGCGGCAGCTCTACAAAAAAAGCTCCCGCGAATGGGGGAGCGCAAAGCGCATGCGAACGGGGGAGAAATAACAAAAAAATAGTACTGCTGATAAACCCGCTGCTGCTCCTCAGTTTTAGAATATATAAATTATTTTAAATAGCTTCGCCTTTGGCTGCATGGCTCAACACTCATCATTACATCATAAAAATTCACAAAAAAATTTTATGACCAATGTTTGGGCCAAGCAGTCACCAAAAAATGCATGTGAAATAATTATAATATGCTTAGCTGCAGCTGTTGTTATCAGCATGTATTAGTCTCTGTTTTGTCTCCCAGTTTCGCATGCGGTTTATTGTTATTTGTAGCTTATGCGCTTTGGGAAGCTTTGGTGGAGCTTCTGCGCAAGCTCTTGGTTTTGCATTTGTTGTGATTTGAAGTTGCCAAAATAAATATATTACAAACCTGATTTGAAACGGGTATATTTATTCGGCTGCTATTAAAAACTATTAATAGCATAACAACCATTATTGTATAAAACCTTATTATAGAAAAAACTTTTTTTTGTGTTGCATTTTATTAAAATTAAACATCTGAGAACGAGAATATTCATTCTCGTATTAGTTACAGAGAATTTATTCGCTTGCTTTGTAAAATCATTATGCGCTTCACATAATCCCGTGTATAAAAATGTATGCATAAATGTAGGTATACGCCGCTTCACCTAATGGCTCCGTCCGTTCGGACTTTCTCGCTCGGGCTGCTGGGCATGCGTGGCTCTTCGCGCTGATCGCTGCGCATCGGTGACTGCTCCTCTTATTGTTTATGTCCGGATTGGTTGCCTATTGAGACCTCTCCGAGGCGTACGTGTGACAGGAAATGAGTTCTGGGTGCCTGGCAGCCGGACACGGGCGACACTAGCATGCATACGCCCTGCAGGGTTCGTGGCAGACCAGAGACTAAACGTCGCGACTCCCTTACTCAAGTTGGTCACTGTTCATAAGCCCCAGTGAGCCTGGATCAGGAGTCTCCTGACTGGACCGTTAAGTCCCCGATCAGTTTCTTTGACGGCCTTAAGTTCCCGAATTGACCCAGTTCCCCTTGCTTTGCAGGATCACGCCTGTCCGTTGCGGATCCTTTCGCAGTCCTTCAGCATTATGCAACATGCAAGTTCTTTCATCAGCTCAATATCAGCTTCGCAAAAAGACTCGACTCGGGTCACCTCTATGGTTTTCCATATATAGCGCCAGGGGCGCCCGTTAATCCTTATTGTCAGCATCGCGCCCTGCTCTGCTTCCCTCCCATATATCTTTGATTCTCGTCGATTCTTGACATTCGCTGTTGCTACGCGGGCCGCACAGCCTTCTATTCCGTGTTCCGCTACCGCTCGCCCGGGCGCACTGCTCCTTCAAGAACGTTTACGTCGGCGTTTTCCCCCACCACACTTTTTAAAAAAGGCTGCCGAGGGCCGTTACTTTCCACGATGTCTTCGCCCTTTCCTGCTCCTTCTGGGCAACGCTACACTGACCCTCCGAGGACTGTACGTCATTTAATCTTCTCTGTCCGTCTCCTAGTTTCGCATGCACTTTTTTGTTATTTGTAGCGCATGCGCTTTTGGGAGCTTTGGAAGAGCTTCTGCGCCAAGCTCTTAGTTCTTCTTTTTTTTGTTCTTTTTTTTACATAAGTATAAAAAAAATTTTCTCCCTACATCTATTTTGTTTGTTTATACGTTTGGCGCCTACTCTTCTGTTTGGACTTTGAGCTCGCTCATGTGTGCGTTCTTCTCCTTCTCCGTGCCGACGCGCCGTAACACGACTATCACTGACAGCACGAAATTCATATTCGCTATTGTGGCGCTAGTTTCGCGGCGAATCCTTCCGCCGCCTTGGACAAATGGTGCACCTTTGCCCATACCGTGTCGCCAACCTTTAAATTTCACTTCGGTAACTTCATATTGTAATGCCTGGTTCTGTGCCACCCACTCCATGTTTCTCCGCACCAGCTCAAATACCTCTTGGAGCTTCTCCACGTTTCGGAGGCATGGCTTGCCCTGATCCTGTCCCCAATGCGTTTTGGTCTTATATTTCCCTCGGCAATCTGACTCTCTCCCTTGTGTTACAAAGCACGGCGAGTATACCGTGGAGTCCGAGACGCTTGAGTTTACTGACAGCATTAACTCTGGCCAGTGCTTGTCCAATTTCCTTTGGTCCTCTCCTTCAAATTTGGCTATCATCATCTTGATCGTTCTGTTCGCCCTTTCGTTAGGATTTTCGGATTCTCGTGATCAAATGCCACACGCCGAGATCCTCTAGAGACTACATTTGACACCGTAGCGTGCGAAAATTTTGCGCGGATTTCCTTCAGAAGCGTCTAGGTCGTTGCTTTTCGTAGCGGTACTATCTCCGTCCACTTCGAGAACCGGTCGATCATTACCAATAGCATTGTGTTCCCATATTTGAATGCGGCCAATGGTCCTGTGAAATCTGCACATACAAAAAATCTGAGATCTATTTCAGCATTTTATGCATGTTTCGCACTGTCTGACAGATTTCCGGATGTCCCTTTGCATCCCTGGCCAGAAGTACCTAGATACAACTTTACCATTTACTTTTCTTCCACCTATGTGTCCTGCTGTTGCGGCGTCGTGGTTCTCTTTCAGAATCTGCTGTCGCATGTCCACCGGTACATGTACCGATACGCATAGCTTCCACGACGACAGCTTTGATTATCTTTTTTTCAGAGCGCTTATTCACACTCATTTGCCATTTAGGCTTGCTGTGGCACTTTCTAGGTTCTTCATTACTGACTGATGGTAAAGTGCGCCCAAGGACATCTGGAACGTTGGTCTTGCTGAGGCTTAGTGCAACCCGAACGGGTTTTCTCTAGTGTTCCCTTTAGTGGGATTTTCCAATATCCGTCCTTTAGATCGAGCCTCCTAACAATCGAGGCACCGGGTACGCAACCTTTATTGATTTTGCGTTAATCTGTCGGAAGTCCACATTCATCCTCCTCTGACCCGTATTTTTTGTTAAACGATAGTAAGCTAAACATACCTATATATATCCCCTTGTGTTTTTGGGGTTTTTGTATAATATCTCTGATTTAAAAAGATATCGTCCTTCATAGTGATCCTGTGCTGTGTTATTTTCGACCAGATTTTCTGGCCTGTGAACGCCTCTAGCCCCTCTATAAACCTCTTGTTACGCTAATTTTTCCCAATTTACTGAGGGTCCTGTCGCCGCTATTGATAGCCTATCCTCCAGGCAGACACTCCATCTTTCTCTCCTTGATATCGTGATTTGGGAGCGCATATTACTGTTGTGCCGAAATTTCAGAGAAAGCCTAATCCTAGCACCATACTGCCTCCCATGCCTGGCACCATCAGCACGTTCAGCTTCTTCTCCTTGTCAAAGCTTACGCTTTTCTTGAGTATCGCCCATGTCTTCGTTGGGCTCCCAATGGTCACCTTCACCAGTCTTCTCGTCGCTATGCGTTCTCCGGCGATTCCTGGGTTAATGCTCACTTCTATCAAAGCTTTGATTTCTGCGCCTCCGACCTCGACGACTGCCGACAACTACTAATATCACCTGATAAACCTCGTACTAGTTTTGGAGGCAGCACCTTGCGATCCCTGCTCTCCTCTCAGTGACCGCTGAACATTTTCGCACGCTGGCAGCACTCTCTGCTCCTTACTCCTATTGCGGCACACACTTCAGAACAGCATCCTGGGGCTAATGCACCCACTTGCCCAATAATCAATGCTTCTCCACCTGCGGCATGCGTGTGCTGGGTTGTCCACTGATCCTTGCCTAGGACTTACTGTCCACTGCCGATTCTGCTTTTGCTGATCTATTCGATGCTGACCCTTGGCCTGCCATATCAGCATCCATCCTTGCCCTGTGGTGTTCTGTTGCTCCGGGGGCCCTGGTGCGGTTCATCTCTCTGCCATCTTGGTGTCCAACCCTGCTCATGCTGCCTGTTCCGGATGGGCGATTGGTGGAATTCATCCCTCTTTCCGGGTTCCCATCTATCGGATTGATTCTGCCATGTCGATTGGTCCGATGGCATGTGAAGATATAAACTTTGCCTTATGTAAATTGTATTACACTTTAATTATATTTTTCGAGTTTTTCATGCCGTGGAAATATCCGTACCCTTCAACAAATCCGCCTTGGTATAAAAGGCACCTATTCAACCTGAAGAACATCAAGACTAGACTCTTAATAAACAGAAAATAACAAGCAGCACACGATACTTAGTAGCTCGGTCCAATTTTACCGTGCATACCCACATGGAGTACCAGGTTGTGTCCTGAAAAACTGCCCTGAGGCACAGTGCAAACCTCTCCATAAACTTTATAATCTATCCCTGGAGACTTCGACCTTTCCCTTCATGTAGATGAAATCATACATATTTCATCTGAATAAAAAAGGGGAAAATCCGTAGCTGCAATTCCAAAGCTTTTTTTTTCGCGTGGTTCCCAATACCTACGTACAGCCCACCTCCCATGCAACCGACGGACAGGACACTGCTGTGTAACGTACGTCTCGAATCGAGGGGATAGATCCGAGATAGTTTAAGAGAACAGTAGGAGTAAGATATCACTAGGAAGAGTGTTTCACAGAAAAGGCGTTTAGTATAAAGGATTTAAGATTATTAGTGGAGCAGAGTGACAAGTTGTGGTAGAGACCATTGTACTCTGAACATAATACCTTGAACGGATCGTGTTGGGCATATGTCGAGCTATGGCATATGGCTGAGGAGTAGAGTACGAAAGTTTCTAGTCCTTCTACTAAGAACGTTAAAATGTATGTTAGTAAATTCTGGGTGTCTACATTTCCATAAATAAGATTATATAGAAACATGAAAACCAGCATCGTTCTACGGTTTGTTACTGATCGTAAGATGATTAGTAAAAGTCTACTACGATAAGAGGGGAGGTAAAGATTTGCATCCCAATTAAGTCCCCTAAGAGATTTTTTGTACAGATTCAATGTGATCAGACACACGATCCATACTCAAGAATCGGACGGATCAGTGATGTATTCAACGTTTTAGTTATGTACGGGTCAATAAATTCTTTTGACCATCTTTTAATAAAACCAAGCACACCAATAGGTTTATTAACCATGGTAGATATACATATGGTCAATAAATTTAAATTTCAAATCTAATAGGATAGCCAGATCGTTAACCTGAGTTAATCGTTCTAAGGCGTTTCCATAAAGAAAGTACATAGCCAGGTGAGGACTAGATCGATAAAATTACATGAGTTTACATTTCGATCCATTAAGCATTGCTTTATTTGCTAAACACCAATTTTGAAATTTATCCAAATCGGATTGAAGTCTAGACCGGGTGCTAGTGAATTTATACTGAAGATAAAGCTTAACGTCATCAGCCTACATAAGTACACGTGAATTAGTTAAGGCAAGAGGCAAGTCTTTAATGAACAGTGTAAAAAGTAGGGGTCCAAGATGGCTTCCTTGGGGCACCCTAGATGTGGCGCGGACTAGCCGCGAGGTAACATCTTTAAAGAAGACACGTTGGGTTCTCCCAGATAAGTAGCTCGAAATCCAGCTTAGGAGATCAGTTGGGAATCCCAAAAGACAGAGTTTACTTATAAGAAGCGAACGGTTAACAGAGTCAAACGCTTTACTGAAGTCAGTGTAAATGACGTCTGTTTGTAAGCCATTCCGGACCCTATCCGTGATAAAAGATGTTAGCTCCAATAAGTTGGTAGGCGTGGAGGAGCGCTACATGAAGCCATGCTGGCACATAAGTTAAGTTTTTCAAAAAGCTTTGGAATTGCAGACAATTTAGAGATGCCTCTATAATTTGCAGCGTCGGATATTGTCCCTTTTTTATGCAGCGGAATAATGAAAGATTCCTTCCACGTAAGGGTAAAGGTTGAAGTTTCCAGCGAAAGATTAAAGAGTTTAAAGAGCGGTTTGCACAGAGCCTCGGCGCAGTTCTTTAGAACACAGCCTGGTACTCCTTGTACTCTGGCGAATACACGGGCTTGAACTTAAAAAGATCCGATAACACACCTTTTGGATCGAAAGATGGGCAAAATATAACGTTGGCTGATTGGATATTATAAGTGTAAGGCTGAGAAAACTGCTACTAGGTGAATACGTTGTTTGAAAAAACTGTGCAATGAGATCTGCCATTGCCTGATCAGTGTTCGCATATGGGTTCTTAAATGTAAGCAGAGAAGGAAAAAATACAAGTTTGCACTTAGTGTTTACAAAGTTATAAAACTGCTTCGGATCCTGAGTAAACTGAATCCAGCAGCGGCGAATATAACTTCTATAACATTCTGCGTTATGCACGGAAAATTGGACCGAGCTACTAAGTTTCTTGAATAACTACGGGTACAGCCAGATAATCTATGTTTATTTAAAAGTCTACTTTTAATGTACTTTAAATTTATAAGGTGCCTTCGTCATCAAGGCGGATTCGTTGAAGCGGACGGATATTTCCAAGGCACGCAAGCGTCGAAAAAATATGTTCATAATAGCTGTAATAAAATTTAATAGGTGAAATACAATTTTTGTAATGCGATTTTTATATCCTCGCATGCCAGTAGATCAGAAAACCTCAAGAGTGGAATGATATGGATCCACATGTTTAGAAAGGGGCAAAGTTCTGGAAAGAGTAATTCCATCAGGATCAGAAACGAAACATAGGTCCAACAGCCGACCTAAAGAATTTCTAATGTGGTTAATTTGCCCGAGTGAAATGTCGAACATGCCCGCAGGGAAGTTGTGGTGGTAGTTAAGTTATAAATTTAATTAATTTTCAACAAAGTTTTTTGAAAAATTAATCACCCCACATTTGCAACAACTATGTAGTTCAAGAATATCAACTTACCAAAATGGCTTTAATAAGCGAAGCTCCGACCACTACCAACTTATTGGAGCTAACCGTTTTTGTCACGGATGGGTTCCGGAATGGTTACAATCAGATGTCACTTACACTGACCTCTGCAAAGCATTTGACTCTGTTAACCATTAACTTCTTTGAGTAAACTCAGTCTTTTGGGTTTCCCAACAGATCTTTTTATCTGGATTTCAAGCTACTTATCCGGAAGAACCCAACGTATCTTTTTTAAAGATGCTTACACACGTTTAATCCGCGACACATCTGGTGTGCCCCAAGGAAGCCACCGTGGACTTTTTACATCTTTTATCGATTTTCCTTCGATTTCCCTTAACTAATTCACTTGTACTTATGTACGCCGATGATGTTAGGCTTTGTCTAGATTTAGATTATAGATTAGATATAGATTTAGATTAATTCCTTCCTTCCTTCACTTCAAAGCGAACGGTCGTGATTATTTTTTGCGTGTGATAATTTCTATTTTTGCCAAACGCGGGTTGGAAACCTTAATTTAAACACTTGGTTTTTAATATAATACTAATATTGTGTCTTAATATTAAAGTTATACCCGTATCGCTACGTGCTTGTGCAGTGCCAAATTTGGGTGAGCATTTAATAAAATTAAAAAGTCTAAAAAAAGTCTAAAAAAATTAAAATGAAATATAGCTTTGCTTCTATTTTACTCTCTGCCTTTTTAAGTTTTGCAGTTAATTCTGCTCTTATCTTTTTGCGCGCATTTCTTTACACTTGCGCTCTCCCGTAGCTCTCTCTTTACTTACTCCCTCCTCTACCTACCTTTTATTAACCTTAGTTGGTACAGTGGTTGAAGGCTAATTTGCTTAAAATAAAAAAAAATAAAAAAAATAAAAAAAAAATAAAATTATAATAATAGAAAATTCAAAAAATTATAAATTCATTTTTGTTAATTTGTAATTTTTTAAAATGGAATACAATGTTGTCTGCTCATTAAAATCGTGCAATAAGCCGATATCTTCGTCCCAGGCCAGCATCTATTGTTGGCTGTGCGAAAGTGTCTCACATGCCAAATGTGCTGGCCTTACCCGCCGTGTTGCCCTCCATTATTGCTGCGCCCCTCGGTCGGTTGGGCGGGAGGTGGGCTGTACGTATGCAGTGGGAACCGCGCGCAGGCTACGTAATTTCTCTATGGGAACGCCTTAGAACGATTAACTCAGGATAACGATCTGGGTGTCCTATTAGATTTGAAACTTAAATTTACCGACCATATATCTACCATGGTTAATAAAGCTATGGGTGGGCTTGGATTTATTAAAATGTGGTTGTTGAGCTATAGCGTTTCGATAGCGGCCGAATTAATAAGACGAGGTTCAATTTATATTTCAATTTATTATGGGCCAATTTAACCTCAAAACAAATTCAGCGGTCGATCCAAACAAAACCGAATATACAAGTGCCTAAACTAGGAGCTTGCCCAGAAGCTCCACCAAAGCTCCCAAAGTGCATGCGCTGCAAAAGAACAACAAAGCGCATACGAATCTGGGAGAATCAAAGAATATGGAACAGCTGCTAACGGGCAATTAGTGGACCGCTGCAGCTAGTTACACTGAGAGAATTAAATAGAAATAATTATGATATTTGATGCTGGCACAAGTCCCAACAATGGTCAAAAGAATTTATTGACCCGTACATGACTAAAACGTTATGTATAACTATGCTGGGTATCGTGTTTCTATATAATATAATTAATGGTAATGTAAACAGCCTGCATTTACTAACACTCTTAAATTTTAGTAGTTTTAGATTGTTTTGCGCTTCTATCTCCACGCTCGACTCCAAAGTTGTCGGACTCTCCAAAGACTGTTCTCCAACTCAACACTAACAGCTTCCTAAAAAGACTCATTCCGGGTCGCTCTAGTGATGTTTCGTAGACGGGGCCTGTATTGGAGTATGAGGAAATTTAATCTTCTCGCAATAAACATTCAGAGGGTATTACATTTTTGGTCAAAAGTGTGCAAAGTGAATATATTTTTCATCACCTCCTGAGTTGATATAAGCAAACATCGAGCTTGCTTTTTTTTGGTGATAAAAGGTTTTAACCCTCTTCAAAATTAGTTTTCGGTCCAAAAAGATTGTGAGATGACTCCTAGGATGCCTAGATTGGGCTATCGAACGGGTTGCGAGTTGCGAATAGCAAACGACCTTACACTAAGTTTAGTTTTAAATAAAGCGAAGGAGACCAGAAGGTCTCTCCTCGGTGGCCCTGTCCGCAAATAATCAGCCCCAGACAGCTAGCGAGCATCCGTAAGCCGTAAGCGCTTGTTTTGACGCTTTTAAAAAGTAGCCTTTCACACTTCTCCTCTCCCACACTACTCCACTACTCTCCACACCTACTTACATCCCATCCCAAAACAACATCTCACACTGGGCCAGACAAAGGTGTCACTCGATCCGTGAGTCAGCCTGGCTGTGGGCCCAGTATACAAACTCTGCCCAATCTGAAACGCAGGGCTCAGGGTACTTGGTGACCCCCTGTTCTAAGAAGGTAAAATCAGAGCCTGCAAAGGCGGCAGCTACCGTGGAGTCCCAGATGACTCCAATCCGCGTACTATCATCCTACATGGCCTATGAAAGGCTGAAACCCGGCCTGTGTTGTAAAAACACAGAACCAGCAGTTTTTCAAAAACCGACTGGGCCAAGTATTACCAAATCCTCTCAAGCACCATTGCACTTGGAAACCGTGGAAAGTCCTAAAAATCTGGCGCAAGAATTCACTCAAGCCTGTAACAATGCCCTCAGAAGAGCATGCCCAAGAACTAAACCGAAAAAGTGACATAGGCGACCCTGGTGGTCTGTAGCTCTGTAAACTAGTAACTCTCCATACGGCAAGCAGAGCTCTTTTCAATACTGCTAAAGCCGGAAACGAGGAGACACTCTGGACTGACTACAAGGTCTCTTTGTCTTCCTATACAAAGGGCAATCCGTAAAACGAAGCGTTCTTCATGGAACTGTTTCTGCTGAATTCGAAAACACAGCCTGTGGCTTAGAAAAATTCTATTGAATCAGCCACAACTCTAGGCTATCTAAAAAAAGTAGACGGCTCTAGGACAAATAAAAGTGAGAAATCTCTAGCTACACTGCGAGAAACGCATTTTACAGGTTGCACCCCGGAAGCAAACCCGCTGCCAAATACAAGTACCATATTCACAAACTTCAAACTAAATATTGACCAGAAAACCCTATACTAGGCAATATGTTATCATAGTAATATCATAGCTTTAAGCCCTAGAATCGGCAGGTCCAGGTGAGATAATACCTGCTCAAGTCCTACAAGCAAGAGACATTGCCACAAATTGGCTCAAAAAATTTATTTAACAGATCCCTTGCATAGCTTCTAACCTGCAGAATAGTGCCGTCCTCACTAGGCACATCTTCTTTAACAAGGACCATAGGTAGAGGCGCTCCGCAAGGCGGTGTATGGAACATAGCTGTCAACTCGATTCTATGCAAGAGGGAGGCTGCACAATAGTGGCATACGCGGGCGACGTCGCAATCCTGTTCACAGGCGTTCTCATAAACGCAAAATTGCAAACTCTAGCCGAATGAACAAGCAGAAATGGCCTGGGAGTAAATGCGAAGAAAACAGAGTTACTTCTTTTTAGCAGGATATACAAATTTGCAAACCAGTATGACATATGCTTCATCTTGGTCCCAGGACTGAAAGCTACATCAAGTATGCTGAAGACCTCCAGATCAGCTTCAAACTTTCAAAAGTAACTAATTGAACTAGTTGAAGCACGAGTTAAAGCACGAGTTGAAAAGAAAAGGCTCAAGTAGAAAATCAAGTTAAGGAGCTATCCCGTGTCGTTGTCCCCATAGATAAACGATTAGCCGGGTTATGTCGGCGCCAAGGAGAACTAGGAGAACTAGAGTTAAAGGCACCTGAGGGAGCCCCAGATGACTTACTAAAATCGTTATGGGTTTAAGTCCAAGAAATCCACTTGACAGTCTTTCTTAGCCCTAGAGCGACGATTAACCGGTGATGTTCAGGAAATGTATTCCGACTTCATGAAAGAATATGAAGCCTTGGGATGTATGAAGTTTGTTTCAGCAACCCATCCAAACATCACTATTTCATACCACATTACATGTTCTTGAACCTGACAACAGCAGCACCAAATTATGAGTGGTGTTCGATGCTTTATGCAAAACATCAAGCTGAAAATTCTTGAACGACATGTGTTATTGTCTATACTACTGTCTATACTATACTACTGCGCTTCGGAACACACAAATATGTATTCACGGCGGACATAGAAAAGATGTACCGTCAAGTATGGGTCAATCCAGATAATTTCATTAACTTATAGTTTGGAGAAACAATCCATCTGAGCATCTGAAGTACTATAGCCTTAAAACCGTCAAGTTTGGAACGGGTGCTGACTCAGTAGCACCTTTCATTAATTCAGCAGAGCAACAGTATGTGCTTTTATGGACCCCTGTTTTTACATGGATCAAGAGAGAACTAGACAAAGGGGCAAGCCATTATTTCAAAGAATAGGAAAATTTAGAACACAAAAAAAAAATTTCTCAGCATGGCGGCTGCTAAGGACACATTTAGAGGAGAGATATACAATTGCAGGCACAGTCCTTTTACAAATTCCAGCGGATTGTTACTTACATGTTGCGGTTCTGTTATACGGCTAACAGAGCACCAACAAAGGCTCTATGTCTAGGTGAACTAAGCCATGCACGCACCATTATTCTGCGCACTATTCTGAAAATTGAATTTAACGCGGAGAGCAGCAGCTCAAATGTTACAAAACAGTGGAAAACAAGAGATCGCTTCTATTAATGGTTCCCATTTTTGGATCTGATGGGTAAAATCGAGTTTTAATTCAAATTTGAGTCAAGCTACGAATTTTTTTTGGAGGCAACAATATATTAAAGGAGCTCGAAAACATTGCAACAAAAGCAAAAGTCTTCAAATTCATTCCCCCACGAGAACCATCATTCGGGTGCCTTTGGAAAGATGCGGTAAAGTCCGCAAAACGGCTGCTTGTATCAATATAGCCACGGCGTCATTGACGTTTGAAGAACTCAACGCGGTGGTCGTTGAAGTCGAGACGATCCTCAATTTACGTCCTATCACTTTCATGTCATCAGACCACACTGACGAATCAGCTTTAACGCATGATACTTCATAATCTTCCTGACACCAACATTATCCCGTGCCGCAAATCTTTAATGAAAAGATGGGAAGTGGTATCACGACTGAAGCACGCCTTTTGGAAGCAATGGTAGTGTCAGTAGCTGCAAGAGCTCCAGAATCGGCACAAGAGGGATTGTTAGTGCTTATAAAGGAAAACAATGTGCCGCTAATAAGTTGGCCTATTTTTAATTCAGTTCTCAAAACGTGTTCTGCACCGAAAAACCTCGTTCGGGTAGTGGACGAGATTAAAAACAAGCGCTCATTGGACGACACCCTCAAGGCGGAACAGTCTGATGAGCCCCCTGTACAACGCAAAAGGGGAAGCCACTCATCAATACCTGTAGTTCTAGCACTAATAGTGATATTTCCACCAGCTATGGCAACGCCAATTTAAGTAAAGGAGTTCAGAAACAAGCCAGGAAAATTCTACGAACGTCTGGGAATGATATAAAGGTACTTTCAGTTGGGTTAACAGAGCTCTCACACAAATGTCAGGAATGGATAAACATGCAGCATGCAGGACCTATAGAGGACCTATAGAGATCTCTAATTCTCACAGAATTACGGATTCGACAATATCTGTTAGCCGATATAAAAGCACCGTACAACCACAAGAAAACCTTGCCGTACGCAGCATTGGCCATTTCAGTCATCATACTGATACTGATCAGGCTAGTATGATGGCTAACTTCAGAACCTACCCCAAGACAGTTTACTATAGAGCTGGACGATGGTTGACCACCTGTTCAACGGCCGGGAGAGTTTTAAGTCACAAATAAGAAATTAATATTATCTCACAAAAAATCACGGACCTCAAATAATAATTGTTATAATTTTTATTTTAAAAATCACAGACTAATCATTATTTTCTAAGCGAAAAAAAAATTAAAAATAATCATTATTCTCTGAGCGAAAAAATAAAAATAATCTTTATTTAAGATTTTTAAACTTTTCGCTCAAAAATATCACTCAATTCATGATTGCGGGCTATGTATTAAACTTTTTGGACATTTGAGTGCATGTCTCCATAGACCAGGTATATATCATAGGCCAAAATGAACACTCCTCCAAACCATAAAAATTAGAAAAAAACAGCAAATCAAGATACATACATATCGCTACGCGTGTGCAGTGATATATTTAGAGGTAAAATAATAATTTTATTAAGTTTCTTCAAAACATAGCTTGCTTCTATTGTCGCTCGGTAGAGATTCTTATCTCTATTCTTTGCAGCTTACTAACCCATACTTATCGCTCTCTTTAATCTCTCTGTTCGTCCGTAGAGCGTTATGCGGCCATTACGTCAAACTTGAACTTGCGGGCGTAATGGTAGGTCCTGGAGTCGGTCCTGGAGTCGGTCCTGAATTCTGACTACATTTTTCTGGATTCTGCAAGGGACTGCTTATATTGAACAGGCGCTTGCCGTGATCAGGCGCCGTCTATTAAAGCTGAGTTATTAGGTCTTGGCACTAAGAGCCAACACTCCTTTTTTCGTTTCCCTGGTACAATAGTTCTAGGTACGTCAATAAAAAAACTCTGTGAAAACGTTTTACACGCTAAGTGTTCCGGGTCCAAGGCCTCAGTTTCGGATGTCATTTCACGTAGGTCTGGTCTCCTGTAGGTCTGGTCTCCTGGTGGACATTATAAAATTTAAATACCTTTATACCAGGACCACGTTAAGAAAAAAATTACCAAACCTGTGGGAGTGAAACTCCCACATGTTAGAACCACTGACCAACCGTCACCCCCATCTTCCTCAGTTTCAAAAAACTTATTACCAATTACCTATCAGAATACCAGAGGGTTACATAGTAAGCTTCCCAAACTGTATTCTAATAGTTCTTCTTTTGCATCTCACATTATAGTCTTTACAGAAACTAAGTTCTTAGCTTTAGACTTTTAGACGTGATAGAAAAATGCTATGGGGAGAAGGAGTGTTAATTTCTACCAGAGTTTGGTGAAATAGAATTTCTTTGTATTAAAATCATTTTTTCCAGTCAATTTTTATACATTACCTGTTTTTACCTTGGTCTGAAGCGAAACTATTCGTTTCGTGTCTGATCGCCTGTCTGATGTTGACCAGCTGCTGGCTCTGGGTGACTTTAATATCCCAGAACTCATGTGGTCCAATGCTGAAAATTCACCGTCTTAACTCCTACTACGACTTCCCTGCGGGCATGTTCGACATGTCACTCGGGCTAATTACCCACATTAGAAATTCTTTAGGTCGGCTGTTGGACTTATGCTTTGTTTCTGATCCTGATGGAATTACTCATTCGAGAACTTTGACCCTTTTTAACCCTGAGGAATCGAAAACAATAGCTTAATTGACCGTAAGTCTACACCTTAATCTCATAAAGTTCATTTCTTCCGTAAGGCTGACTTTATGAAATTAAATAAGTTAATTTCGGAATTTGATTGGTCCGATTTACTGGCATTTGAGGATATAAACATCGCATTACAAAAATTTTATTACACCTTGAACATATTTTACGACGCTTGCATGCCATCCGCTTCAACGAATCCGCCTTGATAGCGCAAACAAGTATGTCTCCTCATCTACTTACGTTTGAGAACTCATATTGGAACACTGATCAGGCAATGGACGATATCTTTACACAGTTTTAGCAGCAGTCAAGCTCAGCCTTACACTTATTATATCCAATTAGCCAATCTTATATTTTGTCCATCTTTAGAACTAAGTGGTGTGTTATCGGATCTACTGAGAGAAACTGAGAGACTTAAAAGTGAGAGACTACAGATGCATATGCTTATATCGACATAGTAGGTCGACCCAATCTGGAGGTCTTGATCAATAATATATATAGTTAATAGTGTCAGAGATGTCTTCTTCACTTCGTTGCACACTTTTGACCAATATAATTATACCCATTGCAAGGGTGTAACAAATAATATCTAGTTGGCCAATTTACTCTTAGAATCAATAGACCAAATACAATTATTTTGTCATAAATTTTATGTATTTATGACAGATCGGTCAGTCTGGCCACTGTGCATTGTACAGCAGCCTCAGCTAGGTTACTGCTCCATCTGGCTTTTTACAGCGTAACAGGCAACGGGGCAACTACCATAGAGTTTCAGCCGATTCCAATTGGGGTACTGTCATCATACATGGTGTCGTCCAGAGTCGTTGGCAAAACCCATAGAAGGACTGACTAATGTTATCCTGGCTTTTCCAAAGGCCTGCTCGGGATACACAGACGCTCGTGGTCAGGCTGACGTTGATCTGGAAGGTCATAGAGAATCACTTCTTCTCCGACCACAGGTACATATATCGAAATATTCCTTAATCACTAAATCACAAAGCCAGTACTTTTTCAAAACCAAAGAAAACCCAACTGGGCCAAATATTATCAAATACTATGGAACATCATTGCACCACAGCTACCAGGCTATACTCAAACCGTGGAAAGCCTGAACCCTCTAGCACATATATATTCATTCAGAGGGGCATACCCAAGAACAAAACCAAATAAGCGGAATAGGTCACCCTGGTTGTCTACAGCACTATCAACCCTCCAGACGGCAAGCTAAGCCCTTTTTAATAGAGCCGGAAACGAAGAGACCGAATATATGCCCTTCCTGGGCTTTTAAAAGGCCTCCCTGCTCGGACACAACCCAATTTGCGAGGAAAATCCTTTCCCAATCAACCACAGCTCTAGCCTATATTAAACAAGAACGGAAAGCTAACTTCGGGCGGAGCCGAAGTTTATAAACCCTTGCAGTTAAGTCGCAGGTGGCGACACGCATCTTAGTCGGCCGATCCTTATGAAATTTGGCATATTGAATTATTTTGCCCAAAGAGGAACCCATTGAAACTCCCATCCTTCTAACTTGACAAACAACGAAGTTATGGCATTTTTGATCAATCAGTTATATTGCAGCTATAGGATATAGTTGACCGATCCCGTACTGCCTGCAAGCAAAACAAGAATGTGTGCAAAGTTTCAACTCGATAGCTTTAAAACCGAGAGACTAGTTTGCGTAGAAACAGACAGACAGACGAACAGACGGACATGCTCATATCGACTCAGGAGATGATCCTGATCAAGAATATATACACTTTATAGGGTCGGAGATGTCTCCTTCACTGCGTTGCACACTTTTGGCCAAAATTATAATACCCTCTGAAAGGGTATAAAAAGAAGATGGCACTTCGACCAGTACAAGTGAGGAATCTTAAGCTATAATGCTGGACCCGACTTTTCTGGTTCCTCCCACGAACTTCATACTATATATTGACCAGAAACCCCAACACACAGATTCCAGTCATACAAATCGGCCGGTCCCGACGAGATGCGGTAGAGAATGCTCTACCGAACACCATAACCACCGCCCTGATGACTCTTGGGGCTCATTGATCAGCTGCTAACCTTCAGATCAGAGAGGCCTTCAGCAGGGGTACACCAAAGGGGGGAGTCCTCTCCTCTCTCCTATAGAACAAAGCTGTCAACCCGATTATATGTAAAATGGAAAAGGGAGGCTGCAAGCTATTGGCATATGTGGATGACATCAAATTCCTTTTCACAAGAAAATACAAAAAATCCTTTTCACAAGAAAATAAAAAAAATCCTTTTCACAAGAAAATACAAAAAATCCTTTTCACAAGAAAATGCAAAAAATTCTCCTTCAGCAACAGTTCCAAGTACCTATGGGTAATATTGGACAGGAAGCTAAACTGGAACCTTAACATAGAACAAATGTCAAGGCCGTTGTAGCCGTTTTCATCTTCAAAAAAGCCATAGGACCCAAGTGCGGCATGTCTCCCTTTTTTGTAAGCTGAATCTACAACGCCATAGACAGACCCATACTACTATATAAAGTACTGGTATGGTGGCCAGCCCTCAAAAAGAAGAAAGTTCTTAAGAAGCTGGAAAAAAATCTAGCGACCAGCAGCACTATGCTTCAGGGGTGCACTAAAATCCACCCAAAACGACTTAGCACACTTAACCCAGTACTAACTGTAATAAAGCAATCAAAGGTAGCGACAATCAGGCTAAAGAAAACCCAATGGAGCACCTTTAAAACGGGCCACTCTATTATTCTACTAAGCGACCCACCTATTCCCTATAGTACCTCCTTCAAGACCCTCATTCCTAATAGAGAGGAATAGGTGACTAAGCCCCAGGCCCAGAGCACGCACTAAGCTTCTACACTGATGGCTCCAAACTAAGCAATAGAGTAGGAAGTGGAGTATACCCCGAACAACTTGGCATCAGTGACTCTTTTAGACCACAGAATTACTGCAGCATCTTTCAGGTCGAGGTGAGAGCCAAAAGTAAAGCACTAAAATACCTAAACAAATACAACTTCACACGAAGAGAAGTCAATATATGCAGTGACAGCCAAGCGGCTATAAAATCGTTCAGCATGGTCATCAGGAACTAAAAATCAGTCTCACACTGTAGATCATCTTTCCACGAGATGGCCAACCAGTATGACATAAGCCTCATCTGAGTCCCAGGTCACAGGAAAATGACAGGCAACTTCATAGCAAACGAATTGGCTCGCATAGGCACCACCACACCACTGCAGGGTGAACTGGAGGATACCGGTGTAGAAAACCAGCTCTGCTAGGACTCCGACCCCAATTTGGGTCCCCGGTTGGCCCGCCAACTTTGGCCCTACATCTCAAAGAAAAGAACATACCAATTACTTAGGATGGACAGAACCCGCATCAGCATGGCTATAAGAGTCATCACGCGGCTCTGTCTAATGGCAACACATGCGAAGCGAATAAACTAATAAACTTGTAATAACAAAATAAGTGCTGCTAATTAACGGCCAGGGTATATGAACTAAAGCCCGCCCGAAGTATGCTTTCTTTTCTTGTTTTTACTTATATAGGCTACTAGCTTTACCCTGCAATGCTTCTCTGTGGCGTATTGTGGTTGGACGATTAGGAAATGAAGAACAGACACGCTTTTTTGTGTGCCTTGGTACATTCATCCCAAACAATGAGTTTACATGCTCGTAGTTCTTTTCCCATACCTGATGTTGATGTTCATTTTAAGAAATTTATGTTCACTGTCTGGGAACGGGAGCAGGGCGCCAGCTTTGTGATATATTTGACCATTGATTTTGAAAGTTGGCATGCATTCGTCAGTTACAATTTACGAACCAAATGACGTCATTTGGAAGCAAGAAGAATTTGACCATTGATTTTGAAAGTTGGCATGCATTCGTCAGTTACAATTTACGAACCAAATGACGTCATTTGAAAGCAAGAATTATATTTCCTAATATTTAATAGGAAATGCTTCGATTCAGCAGTGGTTCCAGCAAGCAGAGTTCGCAGTGGCTCTTGTGGTGTTTCAAGTTGACGTAATTTGATTTTCCCGCCAGAACAGCACATTTCTTTCGATTCATTATTGAACTTCAGAGCCTGGCAGCAAGTGCTGACATGGCTAATCTGGCCAATGACGACATGGCGATTGGAGCTGTAATCAACAGCTGGATCATATCGAAATGCAAGAAATTGCTGATTTCGATCTACTGTTATCTGTGCACGGAATTCAACAGACACTCATGTCCCTATCGTGTTCATGTCTTTGCGAGCGAATTAAATCTATTGCTGATGATCTTCAAGCCTGACTCCACGCCTTTCTGCTGCTTCCATGATAACGTCAATTACATAGCTGTCATTTGCGTTTTGTTATTCCAAGCCTGATTCTTTTTTGTTATACCACGTTTTATAGTGACAGACGTTTCATGTCAAGTCACACGGGAACGCTGTCGAACGGGATAAAAAGTATCCTATATTCGTCTCCTGGCTCTAAGCTACCTCCCTACCAATTTTCAGGCAAATCTGTTCTGCCGTTCTTGATTTATAAGTGGTGTAACTAACACGACTTTTTTTTTTTTTTGCGCGGTTCCCATTGCATACGTACAGTCTACCTTCCGTCCAACCGACCGAGGGACGCTGCCGCGTGACGTATGGCTCGAATCGCGGGAATAGATCCAAGATACTTAATCAAGAAGTAGGAGAAAGATATCACGAGGAAGAGTGTTGCACAGATAAGGCGGTTAATATAAGCGATTTAAGATTGTTAGTAGAGCAAGGTGACAAGATGTGGTAGAGACCATTGTACTCTGAACATAATACCTTGAACGGATCGTGTTGGGCATATGTTGAGCTATGGCATATGGCTGAGGAGTAGAGTACGAAAGTTTCTAGTCCTTCTACTAAGAACGTTAAAATGTATGCGTGTTAGTAAATTCTGGCTATCTACATTTCCATAAATAAGATTATATAGAAACATGACAACCAGCATCGTTCTACGGTTTGTTACTGATGGTAAGTTTATTAGTAAAAGTCTACTACGATAAGAGGGGAGGTAAAGATTTGCATCCCAATTAAGTCCCCTAAGCGCAAAAGTAAGGAAGTTTTTTTGTATTGAGGTGTACTCCATATTGAGGACTCCAGACACACGATCCATACGGACGGACCAGTGATGTATATAACGTTTTAGTTATGTACGGGTCATTAAATTGTTTTGACCATCTTTTAATAAAACCAAGCACACCCATAGCTTTATTAACCATGGTAGATATATGGTCGGTAAATTTAAGTTTCAAATCTAATAAGACACCTAGATTGTTAAGCTGAGTTAATCGTTCTAAGGCGTTCCCATAGAGAAAGTACATAGCCTGGTGAGGACTAGATCGGTAAAAAGACATAAGTTTACATTTCGATCCATTAAGCTTTAGGTTATTTGCTAAACACCAATTTTGAAGTTTAACCAAATCGGATTGAAGTCTAGACTGGGCGCTAGTGAATTTATACTAAAGGCATAGTGAATAAGTTAAGGCACGGGGCAAGTCGTTAATAAACAGTGTAAAAATTAGGGGTCCAAGATGGCTAAACGCGAGGTAACATCTTTAAAGAAAACACGTTGGGTTATCCCTGATAAGTAGCTCGAAATCCAGACAAGAAGATTAGTTGGGAATCATCAAAAGACAGAGTTTACTTATAAGAAGCGAATGGTTAACAGATTCAAATGCTTTACTGAAGTCAGTGTATATGACGTCTGTTTGTAAGCCATTCCGGAAGCCATCCGTGATAAAAGATGTTAGCTCCAATAAGTTGGTAGTGGTGGAGTGGGGCTTCATGAAGCCATGCTGGCACGGAGTTATTATTGAACTACATAGGTGTTGCAAATGTGAAGTGATAAGTTTTTCAAAAAGCTTTGGAATTGCTGACAATTTAGAGATGCCTCTATAATTCGCAGCGTCGGATTTGTTCTCTTTTTTATGCAGCGGAATAATGAAGGATTCCTTCCACATAAGGGGAAAGATCAAAGTTTCCAGCGATAGATTAAAGAGTTTAACGAGCGGTTTGCACAGAGCCTCGGCGCAGTTCTTCAGAACACAGCCTGGTACTCCATCAGAGCCTGGCGAATACACGGGCTAGACCTTAAGAAGATCCAATAACACACCACTTTGATCGAAAGATGGGCGAAATATAAGATTGGCTGATTGGATATTATAAGTGTAAGGCTGAGCTGAGCTGCTGCTAGGTGAATACGTAGTTTGAAAAAACTGTGCAAAGAGATCGGCCATTGACTGATCAGTGTTCGCATAAGAGTTCTCAAACGTAAGCAGTGGGGGAAAGATACATGTTTACGCTTAGTGTTTACAAAGTTATAAAACTGCTTCGGATCCTGAGTAAACTGAATCCTGCATAGGCGGATAAATAACTCATTTATTATTCTGCGTTATGCACGGTGAAATTGGACCAAGCTACTAAGTATCTTGAATAACTAACTGTACAGCCAGATAATCTATGTTTATTCAAAAGTCTACTCATACTATTCTTTAAGTTAATAAGATGCCTTGTATACCAAGGCGGATTCGTTGAAGCGGACGGATATTTCCACGGCACACAAGCGTCAAAAAATGAGTTTAAAGTAAAATAAAATTTTTGTAATGCTAAGTTTATATTATCGCATGCCAGTAAATCAGACCAATGAAATTCCGAAATTAACTTATTTAATTTCATAAAGTCAGCCTTACGAACGAAACGAACTTTATGAGATTTAAGTGTAGACTTAAGGTCAATTAAGGAGATGTTTTCAATTGAAAGCTCAAGAGTGGGATGATATGGATCCTCAGGGTCAGAAAGTTCTGGAAAGAGTAATTCCATCAGGATCAGAAACGAAACATAAGTCCAGCAGCCGACCTAAAGAATTTCTAACGTGGTTAATTTGCCCGAGTGACATGTCAAATATGCCCACAGGGAAGTCGTGGTGGGAGTTAAGCTGTAAAGACGGTGAATTTTCAATATTTCACCATATAAGTTCTGGGATATTAAAGTCACCCAGAGCTATCAGCTGGTCACCATCAGACAGACGATCGAAAACCAAACGAATAGCGGACAAATGTTGCCAGTATGTTGGCGGTTCGGACGAAGGTGGTATGTAAGAACAGGTAACAGATTGATCGGACAAAGTGATTTTGATGCAAAGGAATTCAAGGTCACCAAACTCTTGTGATTTTACTTCTTCAGAAGCGAGTTTGGAGTCTACAGAGATTAACACTCCTCCTCCTCTTCGCAGAGTTCTATCACATCTAAAAGTGGTGTACCTACTAGGAAAAACTTCGGAGCTTAAGATCTCCGGCTTACAAGAACAGGTAACAGATTGATCGGACAAAGAGATTTTGATGCAAAGGAATTCAAGGTCACCAAACTCTTGTGATTTTACTTCTTCAGAAGCGAGTTTGGAGTCTACAGAGATTAACACTCCTCCTCCTCTTCGCAGAGTTCTATCACATCTAAAAGTGGTGTACCTACTAGGAAAAACTTCGGAGCTTAAGATCTCCGGCTTTAACCAAGTTTCTGTAAATACAATAATGTGGGATGCAAAGAAAGAACTATCAGAATACAGTTTGGGAAGTTTACTACGTAGAGAAGACATTAGTTTTTTAAAACAGAGGAAGATGAAGTGGAAGGTTGGTCGGTGGCCGTAACATGTGGGAGTTTTACACCCACAGGTTTGGTTCTTTTTTTTTCACCGTTTTTGGACGAAAATATTCTCTGGCCAAAAGCTGGCGGAACAAATCGTCTTGAACATCTGCAAGGGCACACGTATTTTGAAAGATGACGTGTGCCTGGTGTATGAATATTTAAATTTTGTAATGTCCACCACCTTTATGTCGACATTTGTTTTGGCTTTGATGTAAGCCGAGATATCAATCTCAGAAGTATCAGGGGCAAGCCGGGAAACAAAAATATGTTTCGATGATGGGATCACCTGCAAGGGTTTTGGTGCCGCCGCAACTAGTACAGCGGCATCAGTACGTACCGGGGGTCCGGACGGTTGATTGCCCTTGTTGGTGACTGTTACAAGGGTTTGAATTATTGGGTCTGAGATCACTTGAAGCGATGCCACAGAGGACATATCGGACAATTGCTCATTAATCCTGAGATATTCCGAAGCCGAATTTTTCTCAGGTCCGGCCCTTGGGGTGTCCAGAGATATGAGCGGCTGCATAGTTGTCGGCAGAGCAGGCTGAAGATTATTCGCCGCAAGCACATCACTAAAAGAAGATTTCTTACGCTTTGGAGACTCGTTTAGTAGTTGAAGACTACTAAACTGTGTATCGAGCGCACAGAGTTGGTCATTGATTTTACGGAAACCACTAATCAACTCCTTGAATCCGCTTTTAGTCTGCCTCATGAACGATCTCATTTCGTCCTGAACAGCACGACAACCGTCACAGCAAGAGTAGAGACCAGACCTATGCGAGATTGCATCCGAAACTGAGGCCGTGAACCCGGCCGTGAAGCGTGTAAAATGTTTTCACAAAGCCAGCAGTGGATGGTAGGCTGGGAAGACGAGATTGTCTTATTACATTACTTCAACGCACAGACTTATTTAAATTCCATAATTATTAAAATTTAAAATAATTAATTTATTAAAATTTATTAAAATTTCAATACTTAATTTATTAATAATATTGATGAACCTTGTACCACTGTACCAGGAAAACGAAAGGGGAGAAAATAGGAGAAATAGGAGCAATAGAATAGAAGCAACACCGTAAGAGATGAAGAAGCAGAGCAGGGCTATGTTTGGAAGAAAAAATGTATAAAATTATTATTTTACCTCCAAATATATCACTGCACACTCGAAAGCGATACGGATCTATGAATTGCAATTTGTTATTATTTTTATTTTTTAAGTGAATAGAAATAAACACCGATTGTTTAAGGAAATCCATAAGCAAATTTTATGACAACGCAGTGCGCACAAAAAAAACACGTCCGTCCGCTTTGAGATAAAGAGAGGAAGTGATTCTCTTTTGAGAATGACTTTCTTTTATATATATATATGATATAGATGATAAATTTATTAAAATATTTTTTTAAAAAAACTCGACGCCACTACCTTAAGAAAGTTTTTCTTTAATATGCGCATTAAATAAATACATTATTTTTATTTTAGTTGTGCCGCAACGGTATGAGCCAGAAGTTCAAAATCCTGGAGGATTTATAGCTTGTAATGTTATTATAAAATGCGTAATTCCCTCCTTTGTAAGAGATTTTGTTACTGTTACATCATGGTTGCAAGAACCCAATTTTAACATTTACCCATCGCTGGAAGGCGGTAAGTTTTTGTTGTGAACTAAGAATTTAGATTTTAAGGTTTTATATATATTTTAGATGGAAAAAATCACATGCTTCCTACTGGAGAACTTTTGGTTTATAACATAACAAAACACGATGTCGAAAAAATGTATCGATGCAGAACACATCATAGGCTGACACAGAATACATTAGTCAGTAAAAACGCTGGAAAAATTCAATTAACTGGTATGTTTTTTGAAAGCATAGTAAAGTTTTGAATTTATGTACTTTCAATGGTAAAAAAAATATGAAGTGAATATAGTGGTTGGTTTTTTCTCAGTTTTTAAAATTGAATTGAATTGAATATGGAAATTGAAAAATTTAATATTGAGGTTTTAGATATATTAACTATAGGATATATGATATTTTACATGCACATGTTACAAATGTGTGGCAACCCTAAGTGCTTAGAATAGCACAATCGAACTCAATAACTCACAAGAGTATCGATATCGCTGGAAGCCATCTCTAGAAACAACAACGCCATCTCTTTTGCGCCTAACGACATCGACAGCCTCATCCGCCGCTAGCTACGCCTTTGTTACTTTTTGTTAGTTTTAAGTAAATATATAGTGAATAAACGGACATTAAATTGGTGACCCTGACGTGATCACTATATAGACGCGAGACACCGGTGCTTACAATGGCAAACAACCACACCACACAAGACGACGTCAACGTCTTTCTCGATACCGTTACTCGCGGTTCCGACGCAGTTATTAACTGCGTGGCGGTTAAAATTCCGCCCTTTTGGACCGAGCCCCCAGAATTATGGCTGTCGCAAATCGAAGCCCAATTCGTTCTGGCAGGAATAACTGCAGACGACACGACATTCAACACGATCCTGGCGTCATTCGAAGCACCGGTACTGGCACAAATTGCCGACGCCATCGTCAACCAACCAGGCACAGGCAAGTACGAAAACTTAAAGTCGTGCATATTGGAACGCTTCTGCGAAAGCGAGCAGAAGAAAATCCAAAAGTTTATTTTGGAGACTGACCTTGGTGACAAGCGCCCCACACAACTGCTCAACGAGTTAAACGCACTCGACGCAAACAAAGTTGACGAAACTTTCTTAAAAGCACTGTGGCTGCAGCGCCTACCAACACAAGTGCAAGCGATCTTCCAAGCATCGGACGCCTGCCTAGCCGACTTGGCTAAGTTGGCAGACAAAGTGATGGAAGTTGACGCCAAATCGGCGCCATCCAGCAGCACCGTTTTCGACGAACGTCTAGACCGCATCGAGCAACAAATCAACGCGCTGTTCAAAAACCGTTAACGCAAGAACAGTTCATTCACATTAACGGATCGCAACAGCGTCACGACTTCAGGCTTGGTATGGTACCACAGCAAATTTGGCAACGCAGCCAAGAAATGTCGCCAACCGTGCTCGTTTTCATCCGAACCAAAAAACTAAAACAGTTTTCGGATTCGGCGGCCAAATTCGAAGAAGACCGGTTATTTCACGCGATACCGCGATCTCGCAACGATCATCTCGAACCGGCTGCCAGCAGAATCCAAAGTAACGCACTTCATCTCGACCAACGGCCTACTCACGCCCGCGCCCGACGACTAGCGCCCGACAAACTCAAAGCTGCACAAACTGAGTTCTCCTACCTCATCGAAAAAGGAATATGTCGCCCCTCAAACAGCCACTGGTCTAGTCCATTACACCTGGTAAAGAAAACAAACGGAGAGTGGCGACCATGCGGCGACGTAACAGTGCCGGACCGTACATACTGGTTGTAACGAGCATCCTACACGGTAAAAAGATATTTTCAAAAATCGGCCTGCAAAAAGCGTATCATCAGATCCCTGTCGAACCGCAAGATATTCCCAAAACAGCAATTATCACGCCTTTTGGGCTATTCGAATTCTTCTTTATGACATTCGGCTAACGCAACGCAGCGCAAACTTTTCAGCGTCACATAAACAACGTAATGCAGGATCTCGACTTTGTTTTCGCATACATCGACGACATTCTGATTGCTTCAGAATCCGAGGAGCAGGACGAGACGCACCTCCGTAAGATCCTTGACCGATCCTTCGAGAAGTGCCAATTCGGTAAATCACAACTCACGTTCGTGGAACATGAAGCCAAAGTGGAAGCCATCCACCACTTCAAAAAACCGCTTATAGCTAAAGATTTGAAAAGTTTCTGGGTCTGGGTACCAACACATACTCCAGACGCTAATCCAAGGCAATAAAAAGAACAGCAAAACCCCCATACTCTGGTCTACAGAAGCCGACCACGCATTCGACGCCTGCAAGAACGAGCTTGCAAACGCTACGTTTCTGAACTACATGGCACCTAACTCGCAATTAACACTAACCACCGATGCCTCCGATAACGCCGTGGGTGCCGTGTGTCATCAGATTGTCAACAAGCAGACGCAACACTGACGCAAAAGAAGTACAGCACCTACGATAGAGAACTGACTTCCATCTATCAGGCCATGTTGCACTTCACGTTCGCATTGGGGGGCAGAAACTTCATAATCTTTACCGACCACAAGCCGCTGATGTACGCTTTCAATCTAAACAGCGAGAAAGCATCACCGCGACGCACGCGCCAACTGGATTTCATCAGCCAATTCAGTACCGATATCCGGCACATCACAGGAGAGGAAAACAGCGTAGCTGATTTTCTCTCACGCATCGAAGCCATCAAACACATCGACTTCGACGAGATGGCACTGGAACAGGAAAATGACGACCAACTACAATCGCTACTCAACTCTGATCCAGAAAATACCATCTCACTAACGAAATTTTCCCTTTCAGGCTGAAACAAGCAATTGTACTGCCACATCGCCAATAACCAGATACGCCCATTCGTGCCTAGATGCCTACGCCAAACCGTGGTTCAAGCCCTGCATTGGTTGAGCCATCCAGGAGTTAAGGCGACGAATAAATTGGTCGGCAAACACTATGTTTGGATGTGGCTAAAATTTGCGGTTTTAAGCACCTGCGCACGACGGCGTACCACCCACAAGCCAACGGGATGATCGAACGCTGGCACAGAACATTAAAAGCTGCCTTAAAATGCGCCGAACCTATCAACTGGAGCAGTTCCCTGTACTTAATTCTCCTAGTCCTACGTATAACAGTTAAAAGCGACATCGGGCTGAGCCCAGCTGAAATGGTTTATGGCACCGCTCTACAGGTCCCTGGCGGATTATTTACACCAAACATACAAAAACATACGGAGTCCGAGTTCGCTGAGGCTCTTCAAAAAACCATATCTCAGCTACCAACCACTAAGCCAGTGCACCATCATACACCGCAATATTTTGTGCACCAGGATTTAAACCATTGTACCCATGTCTTCGTCAGAGTGGATCGAGTCAAAACCCCCCTGGAAGCGAACTACGAGGGTCCGTTCGAAGTGTTAGCAAAGCACGACAAGTGCTTTACGCTCAAAGGACACACAAAGGACAACAAGGTTTCAATCGACCTACTTAAACCAGCATACATCTTCCAAAACGAACCACCTCTAACTCAAGAGAAAACGACAGCGCCAACTGCCCAGCCAACCGAGCAGTTATCAAGATCAGGACGACGAGTCAGATTCCCAGCAAGGTATCTTTTCTAACTGGAACTCTAGCAAGGGTATAATAATGTACTCTAATTTTATACCTTTGCATAGGGTATTATAATTTTAGTCTGTTCATGGTTCTCCTGGTTATGCCCATAATCCAAGATGAGATAATCTTGGGCATCGACTTTCTTTTTGGAATTCAAGGTGCCTTGATCTGCGGCCAGGTATGTGTGCAACTATTCCCCATTACGATTTACGCCGGTCTCGGACAACGCTAAGACGACGCACTGTAGCCTCAGAGCAGTAGGAACTCTCGCATATAGGGCCTCTCGATGGGTATACTTACCATAAGCTAATCCTTAAGAAAAATTATAGAACCTGCAGACACTAAAGCAAAATGGACGGATCCAGCAGCTGCGAGAGTGCCAGGTAATATATTCCCATGGTCGAGGTGAGCTCACCCGGCAGCGCGACAGCTCCGGATTCATTACTAGAATCGGTAACGACCTCCCCGACACCACCACAGTGGAGTCCGGGTAGTGTGCCACGCGACCAAGGCCCACCTCCGTACCCGAAACTGGGAGGCACGATTCGATTTCATTGGACCACTCAGCATGGTATACTGCGGAGAAGAGTCACGACCCAGTTTAGACCCGATTCCGATCCAAAGGAACCATGCCGACCATAGCTTGTTTGGCCCGAATCGCTGTGGCAGGCGACATGGCTGATTACGTTGGATGGGTACGCCTTTGCAGTAATCGGGAAGTGGAGGACGCGGGTGCACCGGAGAGCCCATTCCGAAGGCTAAACACCATCGTGCAATGTACTCCTCCGGCACCCGCCTGGAGGCAGGAGCTCCTCGCAGCCCACCGATCGGGAAGCGCACCCCCCAGTTAAAAAGCTATGGCTACTTGGACGTGACCCACATCAGATCCCGGACAAACCAGGAACTTCCACTCAAGGAAGTGTCGAGCATTTCATCACTGCATTTCCGAGGTTAACTTTGCGCATGGTGAATGCTCTGGCCTGCGTTTCCGAGGCTATCTCTGCGCAAGACCAAGGCTAGTCCGGTCTAGAAAAGCGAAACCACTTTCCGACAAAAAACCCTCTTCGTAGACGATACGAGTCGAGTGCCTGTCGAGCATTTCATCACTGCGTTTCCGAGGTGAACACTGCACATGGTGAATGTTCTGGAGCGTCCTTACCACGTTAGTACTGATCTACGCGTTTTCGAGGTTATCTCTACGCAAAACCAAGGCTAGCTGGGACCGGCTGAAACTAACTAACTATTGAAACTATTGATGTCCAACCCAACCACCACGGGCTGCCTTTTGAAAAAACCTTAGGGGCTAAGGGGGGCGAACAGTTAGTGCCCCCCTCAGCCCACACCAGTCCCGCAAATCTTATAAATTTATCTGTGGAGCAACCTGGCTAAACTGAGTCATCACCCCAGCCATGGCCCTTACACCATTGGCCGGTCGGTTTTTTTGGAGATCCCATCTGCGCGTTTTTGTTTTTAAAAATTGTAGCTTCAATGAAAATTTTCACGAGCTGCGAAGAAAGGACAGTTCGTCTGGGTTTAGATCCGTGGCACCCGGACAGGGCTTCTTAGAACAGGTGGTCGCCAGGTACCCTGAGCTCACCGCTCGTGACCGGGCAGAGTGTAAGTCCCAGGTCCCCAGCCAAGCTTACTCTCGGCACGGATCGAGTGACACCTTAGTCAGACCCGAGGTAAGGTGGTGTTTTGAGATAGGACATGGGTGGGTTATGTTGTGTGGAAATAAGAAAGTATATATGAGTTGGCAACACATGCACACCATCTGCTGCGATACCCCCCAGCCCTTCGCTTTATTCATAGCTGATCTGTGGAGAAGTCGTTTACTATCCGAAACTTACGAACCGTTCGGAAGCCCTAAGCTAGGCATCCTAGGCATCATATCACAAACTTTTATTAATATAACTAATATAACTATAATATAAATACTTAAAAATGTGCAAGCTGTAAAACTACATTTTTGTTTTTATTAGGATACCATTTAATGGGGCCATTCCGTGTGGCAGGCTCATGAAATTATTTTTTATAAATAAGCTTCGAAATGAAACCGATCTAATGTTGACAAACATTGCAAACGTAAAAAGGAAAATGAATTGAGTTGAAAATAAAATTGAAAAAAAAATGAGTATAAGAGTATACACTTGGAATGTACGAACCTTATTCATACCTATGACAAGGCTGCATCAAGAATAAGAACTGTGATAGAAAAACTGTAGTTGAAGAACTATCTACTACAACTGCCATACAGAACGGCGTCAGTTTGATTGTGGCTTCGTTGTAGGACAGGCCGCCGAGTTTTTTCAGCCAACAAACGAGAGAATTGCCTGATAGTGCGAACGCCCAAGCGGGAGAAAGAACGACGCCACCAGGGCTTCTTGACCGCGCTTGACCGAGCATAGTGCCGCTATCCCTCCCATGACATTAAAATTCTCCTCTGGGACTTTAATGCCAAGGTAGAAAGAAAAGACATAACTGGTGCCACCGTCGCGCGACTTAGTCTACATGAGACCAACTGAAGCATTGGGTTCTGATAGGCTTTGCAGGAGCGCATAATGTGGTAGTTCGTAATACTGGATTTTGACGTTTGATCACCCTGGCTCTCTCCCGATCAACTGTCCAGAAATCAGATCGACCATGTTGTGATCGATGCGTTTCACGCATGTAATAAACTCGATGTGCGATCCTGCGGGGGTCTAGCATCGACTCCGACCATTTTCTTGTTGTGGCTAAGATTCTTACTTACTTGAAGCGGGCTGGACATCGGAAAGCTGTAGCAGAAGAACTGATTCGATTCTAACATACTTCAAAAAAGAATCCATAGGAGGATCAAAAAACCCAGCCTATAGAAGAACACAGGATCGGGCAATACGGACTGTTGTTGATGTCTAAAGAACACAGGATCGGGCAATACGGACTGTTGTTGATGTCTAAAGAACATAAAAAAGAGATGAAAAAGGATTTTCAAATGCATAAGATAAAAACTGCCAAGACGAGAGTGTGAGAGCTGAAAGAGTAAAAGGACGATGATGGAAATCTAGTCACAGATGCAGGGGTTATGGAATAATAATTTTTCAAATCTACGAAAATGAACTTGCCACGAACCCCAATCTATGGCACCGATATTGACGTGCCAAACCAAATTAAAACCAATAAGTCCACCGGCACTGATAGTCTACCAACAGAAATTTGATAAGTGTTATTCCAGTAGCCTACAAAATCCGAACGAGCGAATTGTGTGAAAAACGGAAACCCCATGCTGAAGCACTGTCAAATTAACTGAAAATTGGCCAGATTTTTACCTTACACCTACCAAATCAGGTGGAACTACGAACTGTATGAACTATACGGCGATGATGCCGTTGCCAGTCGAAGAAAATCTCAAAAACTTTGCTGGCTAGGTCACATTGCCCTAATGGAGGTAGCTAATAGAATGGATGGCTCATATGGTGTTCGATTTTTAGGACGGAGGAGAGGACGACCCCGAATGCGTCGGCAAGACCAGATGGTGGAAGCTCTGTCTAGACTTGGTATTACCAACAGGCGAAGGTGCGCCCCAGACGAAGGCGCGCGAAGGAGTAACATTGTTTCAGGCTGTGACCCGATAGGTCACATAGATAGATAGATAGATAGATGGCCATATAATTACAATAATAACTGAAGAGTTACACTAATTTTTTTTGTTGCAAATTTATATTTATATAGGTTTACATTATTAAAATTTGAAAGCTCTGTCTATTTCGTGAAGGCAGAAAAAAATCTTTGAAAACCGCTAAAAAACAGGTCGCCACACGGGATGAGCCCCCTGATTTTTTAAAGAAGCTCTATATTGCGTTTTTTAAAACAAAAATGTTCATGTAGTCTTTTTAAGTGTTAGTTTGGCGACTCAAACTGACTATATTTTAAAGTCACGTAAGTATAAAGTTTACTCTAATAAGTGGGTACTTCCTTAACATTCGTTAAACTTCGTGTGGTGCTGATATACGCCTTCAGCGTAGCATCGAGGACTGAAGAGCACACATGAATCGTTATCCCTGCATACAACTAACTTTTTGATCGAACATCTTGTTTCGGAAGAAGAATATATTAAAGGAAGCCTTACGAAATCTCTCCGTATCACCAACCAGGCCCAACAGGCCCGGTTTAATTAAAAAATTACAATTTTTTTCAAATTTCTGAACTTAGGTATTCATGAAATTTTTGACCAAATAAAACATAGCCGGGGAGTTTTCTTTCTCTAATATAGCCACGCTTGCTTTAACAAAACAAAAAAACAAGACACTTACACTAAATATCATAAAAGTAAGTCTAGGTTGTAAGTCTACAACCTGTAAGTCTTTGAGATTGAGATTTTAGATGTTTTTTTAATTGGTGAAAGCACAATTTAATAGGCACAGATCACATAAACAAAAAATGTAATATAGTTATTTATTTAAAAAAAATATATTATGTATAATTTTTAATCTTTTTTTTTAGAAATTCAAGAACTAGTGCCACCAATAATTAATGAAAAAATTCTTAAGTTAAGGATCCGAATAGGCGATCCCTTGGTTGTAGCCTGCGACGCCTATGCAAATCCCAGGCCTACCTATAGGTAAGAAATATTTTTACTTTGGTCTTTTAATTATAATAAATAAATGAATAATTATTTATCATACACTAATAATTCTCATAAAAAATAAAAAACCATTTTTAAAGGTCAAAAGAAGTCACACTAACAACTTTTTGATTTTGTCCCCGTTTCGCATTCGCTGTGTTATTATTTGTAGCGGATGCGCTTTTTGGAGCTTTGGTTGAGCTTCTGCGTCTAAGCACTTTGTTATGCTCTTGTATTTTTGAACCTGTAAAAATGAGGATGGTTGCTCAAAAGCCGTATAGGATACGATATTCAAGTCCTAGGTGAGATGTCAAATTTGGGACGGGTCCAGCACGCAATATAACAAATCTTTCGGCTCTGGCTCGCCAGCTAATGGGGTGGTGTTCTTGCCACGCTCCCAAGGTGCCTTTTGCTCATTATCCACAAAAAAAACTGCGTGCATGGGGCAAGCTTCTCTTGGTAAGAGATCTGCTACTCATCTCGGCCATCTGGAGAATAGCTTCAGGGAAGATAGAGAAAAGGGTTCCTTCGCATCGGGCTATACCGTCGAGAGCTCAAGACCTCAGATGTTGCGAGGCTTGGTTTGCCCACCCTACCTGTGGCTATCAAAATCATGTAACATGAACTAGCTTTTTCATATTAAAATATAAATACATGGAAATTACATCAAACATATAAACGAACCTGCGCTCGAACTTGAGTGAAAACTTGCCAACGAACTGGGGGTTTAAAACGAAGGGGATTTAAAATTTTTTTAAGTTTTCCTTTTTTTATTTATTTAAATTTTAAGTTGGCCATCATGTCTAGGAAGTATTCCTCGTTCTACTTTATAATTTTTTTTGGTCTCATTTACTTTTTTTCTTTATGATTAAAATTTGTATTATGTAAGACTTTATACTCACACACTAACCACAAAATTGGTAAATCCATCGTCGAAAGCGCTTTCTCGAACATGAGGTGGCTGAAATTTTGGAACTTAACAATAATAAAAAAAAACCAGGAAAATTCTCTATTAGGAAATACACTATGGGGCCATGGAAATTATTTTTTCCTATTTTTTTCTTCTCAAAGGCTAGGTATAACCCCATATACCCCATATTTTCTATTTCATATTATTTCGTTTTACTCTAATGGCTCTGAATCGGTTTTAGCCATCATCAATCACAAAAAATAACATTTACACTAAAAAAACGTACACTACTTAAACTAACACCTTTCTAGATGCCGGAATCCCACGTGGATTCGGCTCCTTCGATTTTCCCGGACAGAACTCTCCGGATTATCGCACCGGGGTCGCCAGATGTCTCCGAAGTGCCCTGGGTTACTCTCGGGTCACTTTTCCGCCGGAAAACTAGTGATCTTTTCGGTTTTGTTCGCGGCGAGGAAAAATTATGCGCTATCAAGCGCGGTTGGGGCCAAACTGCCGCTCGCGCAACGGGTTTGATGGTGGGCCTAGCGAGTTTATCTGTTTTGGGTCTATCTGACAATCTTGGTACAACCTGGTACTTTTCCGGCGAACGCTGCTCCTGCTGCTTTGCGCCGTATCTATCCTGTTGCCAAGCCTCCACAGATCCAACACTGGCTACCAAAAACGGTGGGCTTTCCTTCTTGATCTCTTCGCCCCTGGACATAAGCTCCTTGTTCACTGATCTTTACACTTCACAGCTCTTACGTAAAACAATCCACTCAACTGAATCTGAGGAGGTGCAATGAGGGAATGAATGAACAGACGCCAAAATTTGTCGCCGAATCCTCCATGGCCTTTGCCCGAAGAGACAATCCCCAAAATGGAAAGTTGCCATTTTACCCGGTTGCACTCCTCCTAATCTCTTTATGCTCCTTTCTAGTTTCTAGTTAAAAAGCGTAAAAACGCTTGATGCAAACTATGGCCGCGAGACACTCCTGTTCAGTGACCGAATAATTCCTTTGGGCTTTGTTTAATTTTTTCGATACAAAAGCAATGAGATACTCGTCACACTGATCTGTCTTTTGCACCAGCACGCCACCCACTCCAGACTTACTTGCATCGCATTGCCCGAAGAATGGTCTGGTAAAATCCGCGCTATTTAACACTGGGGCGGAGCAAAGCATGTCCTTAAGCAGGAAAAACGCCTTCTCACCCTCCGGAGTCATTTAGAATTTTTTTCTTGGCTTCAACAAATCTGTAAGTGGAGCCGATACTGATGCGAAGTTGTTGATGAATTTGCGATACCACCCCACCATGCCAAGAAAACGCCGAAGAGATTTTAAATTTTGGGGAAGTGGATCAGTTCGTTCTCTGGATCAGTTCGTATAGTCCCTTCTCCCACGTCCCAGTCCTTTTCTCCACGTTTAGTGTGAGTCCAGCTAATTTCATTTGCTCGGCCACCACACTTAGAACTTTCATGTGGGTTTTAAATGTATCTCAGATACCAGGAGACCAAGAGATCGTCTAAATAGACAAAGACTTCGTACCTAAGCTCAGGCGGGATAACTTTAACCGAGTCATCGTTTGAGACGCTTTAGTTGGTACAACGGCTTTCCCGGAATTGTAAAGGCTGTTTTATCCCGAGATTTTGGGTCCAACGGGATCTGCCAATAGGCATCTTTTAAATCGAGGCTAGAGATATACATTGCCTTTGGAAGTCGAGATAAAATTCCATCGATTTGGGGTAAAGGATAAGCATCCCCTTTGGTAACAGCGTTGATTTTACGACCATCCAAACACAACCGTACTCTCCCGTGTTTTTGAACCAGGACAACGGGCGAAGACCACGCACTCTGAGACTCCTCAATCACTCCCATTTCGAACATTCGATCGACTTCTTTGTAAATAAGCTTTTCAACCGCCGGTGACACCGGAAAGTGATGTTGTTTGATTGGCTTAGCATCACCATCGTCGATTTCGTGACAAAAAAAAGTTGTTTTTCCTAATCCCGACGAGGCAAACTAAGGAAATTTCCAGGGATTCAGGGAAGATAGAGATAAGGGTTCCTTCGCATCGGGCTATACCGTCGAAAGCTCAAGACCTCAGATGTTGCGAGGCTTGGTTTGCCCACCTTACCTGTGGCTATCAAAATCCTGGGTATAGAACCCATGATGTCACTAATAGCCCCTATCTCGGCGGTCTCAAGGGGATCAGTTATGTCGGGTCAAAAACATAACTTTTTAGCACATTATAAAAATTTATTT
The DNA here is from genome assembly GCF_017639315.1 of Drosophila ananassae. Lineage (NCBI taxonomy): Eukaryota > Metazoa > Arthropoda > Insecta > Diptera > Drosophilidae > Drosophila > Drosophila ananassae. The sequence goes on along the minus strand of NC_057929.1, from coordinate 25,475,235 downwards.
AACAACTAAAAGAAATACAATAAAAATTCTTCTTTTGCCCTAAACCGGCCAAGTACAGGCCAAGTATATCTAATGGTATGGAGTAACTACTAAAATAAATATAATAATAATGGAAATATTTGTAGGTTATAAATATTTGTATAATATGTAGAAATTAAGATAATTGATAGGAATCTAGGATAGGAATGAAAAGCTATCAAAACAACAAAGGCAAATTAGGCATGAGCTAGCCTTTCCATATTAAAATATAAATACATGGAAATTACATCAAAAATATAAACGAACAGGCGTTCAAACTTGAGTGAAAACTTGCCAACGAACTGGGTCAAGCGACTTGGACTAGGGGATTTAAAATTATTTTTAGTTTTCCTTTTTTATTTATTTAAATTTTAAGTTGGCCATCATGTTTAGGAAGTATTCTTTGTTCTACTTTTTAATTTTTTTGGTCTCATTTACTTTTTTCCTTTATGATTAAAATTTGTATTATGTAAGACTTTACATTCACACTTACCCCAAAATTGGTAAATCCATCGTCGAAAGCGCTTCCTCGGACTTGAGGTGGCTGAAATTTTGGCTGAAAATTACACTATGGGGCCATGGAAATTATTTTTTCCTTTTTGTTTCTTCTCAAAGGCTAGGTATAACCCCACTCTCACCTCGACCCGAGTCTCACTCTAATGGCTCCGAATCGGTTTTAGCCCTGGGTCACTCTCGGGTCACTTTTCCGACGGAAAACTAGTGATCTTTTCGATTTTGTTCTCGGCGAGGAAAAATTATGCGCTATCAAGCGCGGTTGGAACCCCGGGCCAGATAAGGGATTAAGTATCGCAGACAACTGCCAAATGCAACCTTGAACAACGATCACGATAGCCAGGACGTGGGCCATTTCGTCTCATCAGTGCCCCTGCTATCCACCGCTCCCCCCGTGGTCGCTATTTCAACGTCGCATCTGGCAGTTGTCTGCGAAGGATTTTCTGAAGCTGCTATACTTAATCCCTTATCTGGCCCGGGATTTGGATTATTGTCACCGTTGCCGATTAAGTCAGCGCCCAGGTCTGACTCCATTCTGGACTCTAGCCTGCACCCTTCCAATGGGGGGAGGTCGCCCGCATCGCTGCTGCCGCCGTCTGCAGCTGCCAAGGTGGCTGCTGCTCCAGCCGTGAAGGCTCCCGATCCTGCAATCGAAAGGTGCGCCTACGCGCAATTTCGGAAAGAAGTTTCCTTCCACTTTCGCCACTCTATTGACGCCTGGCTCGAGCGCTCTCTGGATCTGGATGGACACGGCAGCCTGCAACTGAGAATTATGGACCTTGATCAGCAATATCAGGAACCAAACTGCCGCTCGCGCAAAGGGTTTGATGGTGAGCCTAGCGAGTCAAACTCAAGCCCGCCGATTGAGTCTTTCTTGGTTTATCAGTTTTGGGTCTATCTGACAGTCTTGGTACAACCTGGTACTTTTCCGGCGAACGCTGCTTCCGGAATCCCTCAGATCCGCTCCGACCTCTTGGGACTGCCTGAAGTTCCCTCTGTTCCGGTAATATCTATTCTGTTGCCGAGCCTCCACAGATCCAACAGTGGCTTCCAAAAACGGTGGGCTTTCCTTCTTGATCTCTTCGCCCTTGGACATAAGCTCCTTGTTACTGATCTGTACACCAAAATTTGGCGCCGAATCCTCCATGGCCTTTGCCCGAAGAGACAATCCCTCAAAATGGAAAGTTGCCATTTTACCCGGTTGCACTCCTAATCTCTCTATGCCCCTTTCTAGTTTAAAACTTGTCTCCTAGATGGCGCACCTTTCCCCTCTGCCTTTCTTTCTACAGATACAAGCGTTACAAACCCCAAATAAAATATTCAAAATCTAACTGAAACTCGCCTGTTTATTAGGCTGCTATTAAAATCTATTAACAGCATAATATTTTGGTGACCCCGACGTGATTTCGTTCTGTTTGATTATTGTGATCAGAAGTAAAAATGCACGAAAACACCATTTTTGTTGTTGTTGCAAGTTGCATTTTAATTACATAATAGAGTCTGGAGCAGAGATTTTTGGAGCTGCTGCCGCAACCCGGGAAAGGATGCTGTGGAGAAGAGCAGAGGTGACCTGCCAGAAGATGGAGGCGGTGAATCATAAGGTTAAGTCTGCGGCGTGGCATGAGAATTGCACCATTATGGGGCTGGAGTCAGTGAAGAAGCGTTTGCGTGCGCGGTTCACCGCGCTTCAAGAAGAGTTGGAGGAGCTTAATTTCAGCGAGATCGGGGCTGTATTGGAGATTCTTTGCAGCTGGCGACCTATGTGCATGTCAACATTCAGGTAGAGGTTGCCACGCGCTCCATGAGAATCGTTGCCACTCCACTCTTCTTTCCGCCGGAAAGAAGTTTGGCCGGCAATAATTTATTGAGTTCGTGACGTCACTATATACTTATGTTCGCATCGCCCGCTCTCGTGCATTCGATCGGCCACCTGCATCTGCCTCATGTACTAGCGTTTGTCTCGCTCTCTCCCGGGCTCTCTCGATCGCTCCGCAGCATCATGCGTTGAGCCGCGCTCCCGCGTTTGTATTCTAATTCGGTCTTTACCCCCTGGCAGTCGCATCTATCCCTATATCACTTTGTATAAAGCCAAAACATTTTAAAAATTGCGTGAAATTGAACTGTGCTTGTTTTTACTAAAACTAAGATTTAGAACATTGAATATAGCTCCCGAAAACGCTCGGTAACTGAACATTTGGCGGAACATAACACATTCGCTGTGTTATTATTTGTAGCGGATGCGCTTTTTGGAGCTTTGGTTGAGCTTCTGCGTCTAAGCACTTTGTTATGCTCTTGTATTTTTGAACCTGTAAAAATGAGGATGGTTGCTCAAAAGCCGTATAGGATACGATATTCAAGTCCTAGGTGAGATGTCAAATTTGGGACGGGTCCAGCACGCAATATAACAAATCTTTCGGCTCTGGCTCGCCAGCTAATGGGGTGGTGTTCTTGCCACGCTCCCAAGGTGCCTTTTGCTCATTATCCACAAAAAAAACTGCGTGCATGGGGCAAGCTTCTCTTGGTAAGAGATCTGCTACTCATCTCGGCCATCTGGAGAATAGCTTCAGGGAAGATAGAGAAAAGGGTTCCTTCGCATCGGGCTATACCGTCGAGAGCTCAAGACCTCAGATGTTGCGAGGCTTGGTTTGCCCACCCTACCTGTGGCTATCAAAATCATGTAACATGAACTAGCTTTTTCATATTAAAATATAAATACATGGAAATTACATCAAACATATAAACGAACCTGCGCTCGAACTTGAGTGAAAACTTGCCAACGAACTGGGGGTTTAAAACGAAGGGGATTTAAAATTTTTTTAAGTTTTCCTTTTTTTATTTATTTAAATTTTAAGTTGGCCATCATGTCTAGGAAGTATTCCTCGTTCTACTTTATAATTTTTTTTGGTCTCATTTACTTTTTTTCTTTATGATTAAAATTTGTATTATGTAAGACTTTATACTCACACACTAACCACAAAATTGGTAAATCCATCGTCGAAAGCGCTTTCTCGAACATGAGGTGGCTGAAATTTTGGAACTTAACAATAATAAAAAAAAACCAGGAAAATTCTCTATTAGGAAATACACTATGGGGCCATGGAAATTATTTTTTCCTATTTTTTTCTTCTCAAAGGCTAGGTATAACCCCATATACCCCATATTTTCTATTTCATATTATTTCGTTTTACTCTAATGGCTCTGAATCGGTTTTAGCCATCATCAATCACAAAAAATAACATTTACACTAAAAAAACGTACACTACTTAAACTAACACCTTTCTAGATGCCGGAATCCCACGTGGATTCGGCTCCTTCGATTTTCCCGGACAGAACTCTCCGGATTATCGCACCGGGGTCGCCAGATGTCTCCGAAGTGCCCTGGGTTACTCTCGGGTCACTTTTCCGCCGGAAAACTAGTGATCTTTTCGGTTTTGTTCGCGGCGAGGAAAAATTATGCGCTATCAAGCGCGGTTGGGGCCAAACTGCCGCTCGCGCAACGGGTTTGATGGTGGGCCTAGCGAGTTTATCTGTTTTGGGTCTATCTGACAATCTTGGTACAACCTGGTACTTTTCCGGCGAACGCTGCTCCTGCTGCTTTGCGCCGTATCTATCCTGTTGCCAAGCCTCCACAGATCCAACACTGGCTACCAAAAACGGTGGGCTTTCCTTCTTGATCTCTTCGCCCCTGGACATAAGCTCCTTGTTCACTGATCTTTACACTTCACAGCTCTTACGTAAAACAATCCACTCAACTGAATCTGAGGAGGTGCAATGAGGGAATGAATGAACAGACGCCAAAATTTGTCGCCGAATCCTCCATGGCCTTTGCCCGAAGAGACAATCCCCAAAATGGAAAGTTGCCATTTTACCCGGTTGCACTCCTCCTAATCTCTTTATGCTCCTTTCTAGTTTCTAGTTAAAAAGCGTAAAAACGCTTGATGCAAACTATGGCCGCGAGACACTCCTGTTCAGTGACCGAATAATTCCTTTGGGCTTTGTTTAATTTTTTCGATACAAAAGCAATGAGATACTCGTCACACTGATCTGTCTTTTGCACCAGCACGCCACCCACTCCAGACTTACTTGCATCGCATTGCCCGAAGAATGGTCTGGTAAAATCCGCGCTATTTAACACTGGGGCGGAGCAAAGCATGTCCTTAAGCAGGAAAAACGCCTTCTCACCCTCCGGAGTCATTTAGAATTTTTTTCTTGGCTTCAACAAATCTGTAAGTGGAGCCGATACTGATGCGAAGTTGTTGATGAATTTGCGATACCACCCCACCATGCCAAGAAAACGCCGAAGAGATTTTAAATTTTGGGGAAGTGGAAAGTCTGCCATCGCCGATATTTTCTCTGGATCAGTTCGTATAGTCCCTTCTCCCACGTCCCAGTCCTTTTCTCCACGTTTAGTGTGAGTCCAGCTAATTTCATTTGCTCGGCCACCACACTTAGAACTTTCATGTGGGTTTTAAATGTATCTCAGATACCAGGAGACCAAGAGATCGTCTAAATAGACAAAGACTTCGTACCTAAGCTCAGGCGGGATAACTTTAACCGAGTCATCGTTTGAGACGCTTTAGTTGGTACAACGGCTTTCCCGGAATTGTAAAGGCTGTTTTATCCCGAGATTTTGGGTCCAACGGGATCTGCCAATAGGCATCTTTTAAATCGAGGCTAGAGATATACATTGCCTTTGGAAGTCGAGATAAAATTCCATCGATTTGGGGTAAAGGATAAGCATCCCCTTTGGTAACAGCGTTGATTTTACGACCATCCAAACACAACCGTACTCTCCCGTGTTTTTGAACCAGGACAACGGGCGAAGACCACGCACTCTGAGACTCCTCAATCACTCCCATTTCGAACATTCGATCGACTTCTTTGTAAATAAGCTTTTCAACCGCCGGTGACACCGGAAAGTGATGTTGTTTGATTGGCTTAGCATCACCATCGTCGATTTCGTGACAAAAAAAAGTTGTTTTTCCTAATCCCGACGAGGCAAACGAAGGAAATTTCCAGGGATTCAGGGAAGATAGAGATAAGGGTTCCTTCGCATCGGGCTATACCGTCGAAAGCTCAAGACCTCAGATGTTGCGAGGCTTGGTTTGCCCACCTTACCTGTGGCTATCAAAATCCTGGGTATAGAACCCATGATGTCACTAATAGCCCCTATCTCGGCGGTCTCAAGGGGATCAGTTATGTCGGGTCAAAAACATAACTTTTTAGCACATTATAAAAATTTATTTAACAACTAAAAGAAATACAATAAAAATTCTTCTTTTGCCCTAAACCGGCCAAGTACAGGCCAAGTATATCTAATGGTATGGAGTAACTACTAAAATAAATATAATAATAATGGAAATATTTGTAGGTTATAAATATTTGTATAATATGTAGAAATTAAGATAATTGATAGGAATCTAGGATAGGAATGAAAAGCTATCAAAACAACAAAGGCAAATTAGGCATGAGCTAGCCTTTCCATATTAAAATATAAATACATGGAAATTACATCAAAAATATAAACGAACAGGCGTTCAAACTTGAGTGAAAACTTGCCAACGAACTGGGTCAAGCGACTTGGACTAGGGGATTTAAAATTATTTTTAGTTTTCCTTTTTTATTTATTTAAATTTTAAGTTGGCCATCATGTTTAGGAAGTATTCTTTGTTCTACTTTTTAATTTTTTTGGTCTCATTTACTTTTTTCCTTTATGATTAAAATTTGTATTATGTAAGACTTTACATTCACACTTACCCCAAAATTGGTAAATCCATCGTCGAAAGCGCTTCCTCGGACTTGAGGTGGCTGAAATTTTGGCTGAAAATTACACTATGGGGCCATGGAAATTATTTTTTCCTTTTTGTTTCTTCTCAAAGGCTAGGTATAACCCCACTCTCACCTCGACCCGAGTCTCACTCTAATGGCTCCGAATCGGTTTTAGCCCTGGGTCACTCTCGGGTCACTTTTCCGACGGAAAACTAGTGATCTTTTCGATTTTGTTCTCGGCGAGGAAAAATTATGCGCTATCAAGCGCGGTTGGAACCCCGGGCCAGATAAGGGATTAAGTATCGCAGACAACTGCCAAATGCAACCTTGAACAACGATCACGATAGCCAGGACGTGGGCCATTTCGTCTCATCAGTGCCCCTGCTATCCACCGCTCCCCCCGTGGTCGCTATTTCAACGTCGCATCTGGCAGTTGTCTGCGAAGGATTTTCTGAAGCTGCTATACTTAATCCCTTATCTGGCCCGGGATTTGGATTATTGTCACCGTTGCCGATTAAGTCAGCGCCCAGGTCTGACTCCATTCTGGACTCTAGCCTGCACCCTTCCAATGGGGGGAGGTCGCCCGCATCGCTGCTGCCGCCGTCTGCAGCTGCCAAGGTGGCTGCTGCTCCAGCCGTGAAGGCTCCCGATCCTGCAATCGAAAGGTGCGCCTACGCGCAATTTCGGAAAGAAGTTTCCTTCCACTTTCGCCACTCTATTGACGCCTGGCTCGAGCGCTCTCTGGATCTGGATGGACACGGCAGCCTGCAACTGAGAATTATGGACCTTGATCAGCAATATCAGGAACCAAACTGCCGCTCGCGCAAAGGGTTTGATGGTGAGCCTAGCGAGTCAAACTCAAGCCCGCCGATTGAGTCTTTCTTGGTTTATCAGTTTTGGGTCTATCTGACAGTCTTGGTACAACCTGGTACTTTTCCGGCGAACGCTGCTTCCGGAATCCCTCAGATCCGCTCCGACCTCTTGGGACTGCCTGAAGTTCCCTCTGTTCCGGTAATATCTATTCTGTTGCCGAGCCTCCACAGATCCAACAGTGGCTTCCAAAAACGGTGGGCTTTCCTTCTTGATCTCTTCGCCCTTGGACATAAGCTCCTTGTTACTGATCTGTACACCAAAATTTGGCGCCGAATCCTCCATGGCCTTTGCCCGAAGAGACAATCCCTCAAAATGGAAAGTTGCCATTTTACCCGGTTGCACTCCTAATCTCTCTATGCCCCTTTCTAGTTTAAAACTTGTCTCCTAGATGGCGCACCTTTCCCCTCTGCCTTTCTTTCTACAGATACAAGCGTTACAAACCCCAAATAAAATATTCAAAATCTAACTGAAACTCGCCTGTTTATTAGGCTGCTATTAAAATCTATTAACAGCATAATATTTTGGTGACCCCGACGTGATTTCGTTCTGTTTGATTATTGTGATCAGAAGTAAAAATGCACGAAAACACCATTTTTGTTGTTGTTGCAAGTTGCATTTTAATTACATAATAGAGTCTGGAGCAGAGATTTTTGGAGCTGCTGCCGCAACCCGGGAAAGGATGCTGTGGAGAAGAGCAGAGGTGACCTGCCAGGAGATGGAGGCGGTGAATCATAAGGTTAAGTCTGCGGCGTGGCATGAGAATTGCACCATTATGGGGCTGGAGTCAGTGAAGAAGCGTTTGCGTGCGCGGTTCACCGCGCTTCAAGAAGAGTTGGAGGAGCTTAATTTCAGCGAGATCGGGGCTGTATTGGAGATTCTTTGCAGCTGGCGACCTATGTGCATGTCAACATTCAGGTAGAGGTTGCCACGCGCTCCATGAGAATCGTTGCCACTCCACTCTTCTTTCCGCCGGAAAGAAGTTTGGCCGGCAATAATTTATTGAGTTCGTGACGTCACTATATACTTATGTTCGCATCGCCCGCTCTCGTGCATTCGATCGGCCACCTGCATCTGCCTCATGTACTAGCGTTTGTCTCGCTCTCTCCCGGGCTCTCTCGATCGCTCCGCAGCATCATGCGTTGAGCCGCGCTCCCGCGTTTGTATTCTAATTCGGTCTTTACCCCCTGGCAGTCGCATCTATCCCTATATCACTTTGTATAAAGCCAAAACATTTTAAAAATTGCGTGAAATTGAACTGTGCTTGTTTTTACTAAAACTAAGATTTAGAACATTGAATATAGCTCCCGAAAACGCTCGGTAACTGAACATTTGGTGACCCCGACGTGATTGTGCATAGGAAAATAAGTTGTTAAATTATTTTCGCTGTTTGCAGAGTGCTACAATCGCTCATACATATATTACCCCGTTATATAGTAGTGGCACAGTGGGTCGTGAGCTGACAATAAATAAACAAAATAAAATAAATTTTTTGTTGAAAAAATGAATCCGTTTTTCGATTGTGCCTCTCCGGGAAGGAAAGAATTCCTGAGCCAAAGTTCGGCTGTCCTTTTTTAGGATCTTCAAGGGTTGTTGTCCTCCTTAAAATCAGTGGAAACATTTCCGGAGGCGATGTTAAATGTGCGCCTCAGCGAATTGGAGGGAATCGTTGCGGATTTCAAGAGCACACACAAGGAGTTGTCCGAGATGGATGTTGCAGAACTCAGGAGGGATCTGCGCGTCAACTTCAACGATGGGGCGAGGGAGGCTCAATATATCCCGGACCAGGAAATTATGCGGCGCTCCAGTTTGTTGGCGGCGAGTTCGACACTGACCAACGCTACTTCTGCCACCAATTTTGAGACGTGGCATTGCCGCCACAGCCACTTCCCACTTTTAGTGGAGGCCTTGGAGACTTTTCGATCTTCGGAGCTCACGGACAAAAATTATGACGTTGCATTGGAGCTGCTAAACAAAAGGTTTAGTAATCGGAGGCTCATTTTTCAAGGTCATGTTAATGAGATAATGAATCTGAGGGCCGTAGAATCCGCATCGGCGACGAGACTTCGCGAGCTTTCGGACAAATTTAATTCGCATATGCGAGCCCTGGCAAGCATGGGCACGACGAAGCAGATTGCCAGCTGCATCATAATCCAAGTGCTGTAGCAAAAGGTTGATGATGCCACGCAGTCTAAGTGGAAGGAAATGCAAGCCGACTCGGTTTCCTTGGATTCCATTCCAACGTTGGAGTCCATCGCCAGTTTTCTTGAGCAAAGATGCGGGACTTTGGAGAGCATGGATTTACCGACGACATCACATGCACCAAACTTTGCGGTAGGACGACGCAGACCTTTCATCCAGGTAACTTTGCATTTGAGATCACAAACTCTTCCGCATGCATGTTCTGTGATGGCCATTCTCACGTGAAAAACTCCTGTCCAAGGTTTTTAAGCTTGTTGCCTGAGTTCCCACATCTAGCGACGCTGTTTCTGGTTCAGCGTCCGCCGCCGTCAATTCTCTCGTCGCTAAGGATCGGTTTGGTGATGTGGTGTTGCTAGCCACTGCCAATATTCTGGTTAGGAACCGCTCCGGATATCTACTGCCCTGCCGAGTTCGATTCTGGCTCGCAGGTGCATCTAGTCACTTCAAGGCTGGCGGACCAGCTGCAGCTGCGGAAGATAAGGACTCCCGTGACTGTATGCGGTATAGGAGGCGCAGGGTTCTCTACAGATGGGTTTTCTGTGCAAGTACAATGTAGAGCTAGCGGATCCTCATTTTCAACAGCCTCAGCCAGTTGATTTGCTAATTGGAAATTATTTTACGAGCTGTTTTGTGCTTTGCCCTCCATCAAAAAAACTCGGCTTGGTTGGATTGTTTGTGGATGCGGAGGCCCTGACGATGGTAAGGTCCTCATGGCAGCTGAGCAGTCAGAGTTGCTCGTCCAGCCTCAGACGGAGCCGGGGAAGGTGGAGTCTCATCGCAGGTTTGTTTCCGAGCCAAAGAATAAGCGCCTCCGCAAAGTGCTCAGCGAGAAGGAGAAATATTACAGGCACCGTCGTCACTTCGAGCAGCGCATGGAGAAGCGTCTTGTCGGGATCTGCACAGTGGTGGCTAGTGTGATAGGTCATATGTTACTGGTATGTTACCCAGTGTGGATGTGAAGCCGCTCTTGGACTTTGGCAGCGAAATGGCTACCGAGATGCCATCGCCCATCTGCAGTAACATCGAGGATGAAGACGACGGCGACGGAGTGTGTCGGGTGCGCTGCTGAGGACGGCGTCCGGAGCTACAAGGAAGGCAATCAACAAATGGTGCCTGCTGGCCCTTTATGAAGTTGTTGAAAGCTCTTCTTCCAACGGGGGGAGTATGTCGGGTCAAGCACCCGCTGGAAAGAAGCGGCTTTGTATAAAATCAAAACATATATCACTTTGTTTAACCAAGATTTAGAACATTGAATATAGCTCCCGAAAACGCTCGGTAACTGAACAATCCTCTTCTAACAAAACTGGGTAAGCTCCGGTGGCTCATTTCTTAGATACTGTTAGAGCGCTGGAAATTACGGACGCAAACCACGATGTGGGCCATTCGTTTAAGTGATCGGCGTTTAATATTGCAGTCTTACATCAATGAGATCCTGCAGCTTCGTGTTATCAAGACAGGGTCTGTTGATACTTTTCGGGAGCTATCGGATCAGTTTAATGCGCATATGCAGGCTTTCATGAGATCCGGATCAGCTGACGAGATTCAAGGATGCTTGCTTATCCAGATTATCTTCCAGAGGTTGGATCCTGCCAGGTTGGGTCTGTTGATACTTTTCGGGATCTATCGAATCAGTTTAATGCGCATATGCAGGCTTTCATGAGTTCCGGATCAGCTGACGAGATTCAAGGATGCTTATCCATATTATCTTCCATAGGTTGGATCCTGCCAGGTTGGATCTGTTGATACTTTTCGGGAGCTATCGGATCAGTTTAATGCGCATATGCAGGCTTTCATGAGTTCCGGATGAGCTGACGAGATTCAAGGATGCTTGCTTATCCAGATTATCTTCCAGAGGTTGGATCCTGCCACAAAGGTCAAGTGGAAAGACACTCTAGCCGGAAACAACGACTTTGGCTGCCTATCCACCCGCTAATCAAGTGGGCTGAGGTAGATCCTCCAATAACCGATCTTCGTGCATGGTTATTAACGCCCGTCCTGCTCTATGCGCCCTGAGTGGTTTTTTGGCAAATGATCTTTCTTCTTGCCCAAAGTTCAGTGCTTTGTCAATTGACGAATGGTCGCTATCGCTATCGCTGAATCGCTATTTTGTTTGCCTAGAGGATGGCCATTTCGCTCGTGCTTCCCGCTGCTCAATGTGCAATCGGCGTTATCATTTCCTGTTGCACACTCGCGGGCAGGTTTCCAGTTCTACCAATGCTTCACCCACATCTATGCAGTTAATGTTAATGAGCCAGGATCGCAATGCTGAGCTAGTGCTCCTGCCAACGACCAATGTACTCGTTCTTGGTCGATCTGGTGCCTTCCTGCCTTGCCGAGTTTTATTGGATTCCGGTTCACAAATACACCTCATCTCGTCGCAGCTGGCGAGTCAACTTTAGCTTTGTCACTCCAAATGTTTTGTGGCCGGTCTCGGCGGCGCTGAATTTAAAACGGATGGAGTATCTGTTAATGTATGCGTGATGTCCCGCCTTAGAACGTATTCTGTAAAAATTTAGGCTGTTGTAGTTTCTCACATTACGGACTATCAGCCCAGCCTTCACATAGACGTTTCGAGGTGGAACATTCTTGGCTGACCACAACTTCCACAAAACGCATCGAGTGGACCTGCTGATTGGAGCCAGATTTTTCTTTGACCTGTTGTCGGCTGGCAAAATCCAGTTAGGTCACGTGCTTCCCATTGTTCAGAATACGCGATTTGGCTGGGTTTTTTTCTGGACACGGTGGACTATCACGGGAAGCGCCGGCGTCCTGTGCTATAGAGAAAACCCACAGAATAAAAATTATAATAATGAGACTGCTGCCCCTGCCAAAATTGTCCAGAATTGAAGGTCCACCCTTCAATGGGGGGAAAATGTTGGGCCAAAGCAGCCACCTGGAAAACAATTTCAAAATAATCATAATATGTTTAGCAGCAGCGGTTGTTATTAGCATTTCTTGTTGTCTGTCTGTCTCCCAGTTTCGCAAGCATAACGTATGACTCGAATCGCGGGGATGGATCTGAGATAGTTTAATAGGAGAGTAGGAGTAAGATATCACGAGGAAGAGTAATGCACAGAAAAGGCATTTAGTATATGGGATTTAAGATTGTTAGTGGATCAAAGTGGCAGGATGTGGTAGAGACCATTGTAAGGTTTGATAATGGTAAGTTTATTAGTAAAGGGCCACTATGTTAGAGAGAGGAGGCGAAGATTTGCGTCCCAATTAAGTCCTCTAAGGGCAAAAGTCAGGAAGTTTTTTTGTACAGATTCTATATGATTTCGGTGGCTCCGTATTGAGAACTCAGGTCACACGATTCATACTCAAGAATCGGACGGACCAATGATGTAATAAAGTTTTTGTGATGTACGGGTCATTAAATTCTTTGGACCTTCTTCTAATAAAACCAAGCACACCCATAGCTTTATTAATCATGGTAGATATATGATCGGTAAATTTAAGTTTTAAATCTAATAAGACACCCAGATCGTTAACCTGAGTTAATCGTTTTAAGGTGTTACCAAACAAAAAACACCTAGCCTTGTGAGGACTAGATCGATAAAATGATATGAGTTTACATTTTCATCCCTTATTCTGTAGGTTATTTGCTAAACACCAATTTCGAAATTTATCCGAATCGGATTGAAGTCTAGATTGCGCGCTAGTGAATTTATACTGAAAACAAAGCTTAACATCATTAGCGTACATAAGTACAAGTGAATCAGTTGCGGCAAAGGGCAAGTCATTAATAAACGTAAGGGTTATAAACATATGCAAGGGTTCAATATGGCTTCCTTGGGGCACCCCAGATGTGGCGCTGACTACCGCGAGGTAACATCTTTAAAGAAGACACGTTGGGTCCTTCCAGAAAAGTACCTCGAAATCCAGATCAGTTGGGAATCCCAAAGTTGAATCGGTTGAATTAAATGGATATTTTCACGGCACGCAAGTGTGAGAAAAATATATTCAATCCTCAAAGGGTCATGGTGCCGCCGTACCTAATACTGCGGCATCAGTTCAACCGGGGGTTCGGATGGTTGATTTCCATGTTCGGTGACTCTTAAGGGGGTTTGAATTATTGGGTCTGGTGGTGCCACAGAAGCGATGCCACAGAGAACATATCAGACAATTGCGTATTTATTCGAAGATATTAAGAAGCAGAATTTTTGTCAAGTTGGGGTGGCCAGATATATAAGCGGCTGCATAATTATCGACTTATAGGCTGAAGATTATTCGACACATCATTAAAAGCACATCACTAAAAGAGGATTTCTTACGCTTTGGAGACTCATTTAGTAGTTGAAGACTTCTAAACTGTGTTTCGAGGGCACAGAGTTGGTAATTGATTTTACGAAAGCCTCTAATAAACTTTTTGAATCTACTTTTAGTCAGTCTCATGAACTTATGTCATATCGTCCTGAACAGCACGATAACCGTCACAGCAAAAATGGAGACCAGACCCGGTAAACCCGGCACACTTAGCGTTTAAAAGGTTTTCACAGAGCCAGCAGGGGCTGGGAAGAAGAGATTGTCGTATTACAAAACGCACAGACCAATTTAAATTCAATAATTATTAAATAATTAATTTGCCAATATTTTATGTGGTTTTTATTGACGTACCTTAAACCACTTTACCAGGGAACCGAGGGGGAGATTAGAGAGAGCGATTAGTGTGAGTTAGTAAACTGCAAAGACTCGAGAAAAGAATCTCTAATAAGCAGAGCAATGTTTGAAAGAAAATTTATAAAATTATTATTTTTCCTCCAAATATATCACTGCACACGCGAATCGATACGGATATATAAAATGCAAAAGTTCGTTTTTTTTTATGTAATAAAATAAAAATAAACACCGTGATGTTTAAAGTTAACTAATAAAAGATTTTATAATAACGCAGTGCTCACAAAAAAAAAGGCATAGTTAAAAGGCATAAAACAAATAACAATAAAAAGGATGGGAGCTGCTGCTGCTCGAAAGATAGGATGGCTGGATTATTAGCCTATAAGATTTTTATTTACCTATAAGCTTTACGGCAAATGCTTCATCTCCAAACTGAGGTTTGTTGGGAAACATGGTGGCCTTTATTTTTAACTAATCACCACCACCACAAATAACCCAACCGAATTTAGTACCAGCCCGCCAGGTGCCAACTGGATTTTTTGGTCACAGAGCAGATCATAACAAGCAAGTAGGTCCATCCAACTTCCGACGTTTAGGCTATCTTTCGGGTGATGGTCGCAAAGCTTAGGCTTCTTGATCGGATGGAGATCTGCATTGGGTACTGATGCATTTATATTGAAGGCATCTGCGTACATATTGTACGCCTTAGCACCTAAGTACTTAAAATTGGGTTAATAAATTTGGGATTGGGACATATTAGGACATAAAAGAAGGCATAGGAAAATACCATTTGCCAAACACCAATCCGAATATTCTTATGCAACACTGTCTTTCGTTGATCAGAATGTTGGTCAGTCAAAAAGCAAGAGAGTCGTTGCATAGAAGCATCGAATTCGAAAGTCGTGCGTTATTTTTAAGAAAAATTAATCTTGTATACGTTTCTCATAATATTTAAAATAAACTATATTTTGTAATCCAAACCCTACAAATTATTTGGGGGCTCGTCCGGGATTACGTTAAAACAAGAAAGGAAAGCTAACTTCGGGCGGAGCCGAAGTTTATATACCCTTGCAGTTGAGTCGCAGTCCGCTAGGCAACGTCACGCATCTTATATTATTATACTATATCCTATAGCTGCCATATAACTGATTGATCCGAAATGCCATAACTTCGTTGTTTTTCAAGTTAGAAGGATGGGAGTTTCAATGGATTCCTCTTTGGGCAAAATAATTCGATTTGCCAAATTTCATAAGGATCGACCGACTATATGCGATCCGCCATATATCTGCGACTCAATTGTATATAAACTTCGGCTCCGCCCGAAGTCAATAAATAAAGTCATCGACAACATTGTTTTATAAAAGTTCAACAAAGGTTATCAATGATGCATTGAAGCTACACATACAAAAATGTAAATTTATGTGTACGTGAGCTTGAGAGGCGAAATCTTAAAAATTTCGCAGCTTTGAAGCGACAAATACAAAGAAAAACGGAGAAGTGGCAGCCGATTGAAGCAGACTGACGCCGAGAAAGGGCGCGAATTGTTGAGGCAACCACGTAAATACGACGAGGAGCTGATGTACATATCGAAAGAGTTAAACAACAGCTAACGGTGAAGAACAAGAAAAGGATGATCACGCAGAGTAACGATGAGGCAGAGACCAAGGAGTCAGGCTCAGGGCGAGAGAATCTAGAGACGAGTATTCATGAGTGTTGAGTGTGTTGTGAAATGAGTGTTGTTGTGCAAATTCATATCATATGAAGAGCGAGCGGAATTTGTAAGTGAGGAAGAGTGCAGTTAGGTCTGGTCAATTGATAGTCCACATTTCCAAAAACTACGACAGCTAATTTGTATCCATATGAGGAACGGATTAAAAAGAGCAAAAGAAGATGTGGAATATTTCTAGATCGAGGCAATTGATAGCGTTAGATTGTGAAATTACGGCGACAAATTTCTATCCATTTGACGAACGGATACAAATTTCACAAAAAAATTGCACGGAAACTACAAAGCTACAAAATCCGACGATAAAGCAGAAGCGTTGAAAGGAGGGACATGACGCTGCGAACACGACGGAATAGAAATGAAGAGAGGCGACGTTGCAAACGACGAGTCGGATGACAACAAGAAAAGCAGGACCATCAACGAGTCCATCGCGTAGTATACACACGAAAGAGGAAAGCTGAACACCAAGACAACGGCGTTTTGGGTCAACGAAGAGCTTGATCATCAAACGTAACAGTATTCCTAAGAAACGACGAAGTCAAATCCAATTGGCTTGTGTGAGCGAGAGAGCTTTCAGAATTTTCAGAAGAAGTTAAGGTTGTGCCATTTCCGATCGTTCAGCTATAGAAATTCGGCAAATTTTGCCTAATATAGAATCTGTACCAAGTCCCTGTACCTGTACCAAGTCATTTTAACTTTAAAAACACCAAAGTTATGCCAATTCCGACCGTTCTATGAAAGCTATTGGATATAGTCGGCCGATCCTTATGAAATTTTGTAGACAAGATATTTCGGCCAAATACACCATGGGGGGAAGGTTCACTAAAGCACTTAAAAAACACCAAATTTATGGCATTTCCGATCAATCAGTTATATGGCAGCTATAGGATATAGTCGACCGATCCCGATCCCCGTTCCGACTTATATACTACCTGCAAGGAAAAGAAGGATGTGTGCAAAGTTTCAACTCGATAGCTCTAAAACTGAGAGACTAGTTTGCGTAGAAACAGACAGACAGACAGACGGACATGCTCATATCGACTCAGGAGATGATCCTGATCAAGAATATATTATGTCTCCTTCACTGCGTGCACACTTTTGACCAAAATCAAGTGTGCAAGTTTGCCCAATGCAAGGGTATAAAAAGAGAACATTTTTGTATATACTTTGTACTTCATTTAAATTCATAATCGTAAAAATATTTGTGCTCAAGCATTGAACACGACACGAATTCCAAACATTGAATGTAAGAGATCAGACCCATGGGAATAAGTGATCAATAGCATGGTTTGAAAACGATCCCCTGCAGTCTAAACAAATATTTATGTGGTGCACTTGAAGCACTTAAGAAGGGTCACATAGCATGTCAGCGTGCAGTTCGTTGATAAGTAGTTTTAAATAGATTTCAGATTTTCATGTATCTTTCTTGTAAGAGAAGTGTATGAAATAAAAACAGTTTTTAAAAAGAAAAAAGAGCTCAGTTTAAATATCGTAGTCCTCTGTTGTTTCCCCCCAACAGGTAAGGTACACAGAGAATCTAATATAAATGCCAATGAGCATAATTAAATAGAAATGAAAAACAAAAATAAAAAAAATTTAGTTTCTTTTTATCGTGTTTTCCGGAACGTCACCGGAATAAAAAATATATATGAAAATATATAAAAGATAAAATTTGTGTTTTCGGCCGAAGCCCAACATCGGAAAAGTTAAAAAGAAAAAAAGTAATTGGAATTACTTGAAAAAGTGATTGTGGACAAAAGAACTTAAAAAAAAATCAACAAAAATAAAATCGGAAAACATCAACAAAAATAAAAAAACAAAATATATCAGCATCAGCCGTGACTAGCAGAAGAAACATCAGTTACAGCAGCAGTAGATACGCTTCTCGCAAAAAATTCCTATTTAGAAGAGGATAGGGAGTCACTTAAAAATATTGAGCTTAGAGCCTGTACGAACCATAATCATTTGGTTCAACTTGGTGCTGTAGAGCACGAATATTTTACAAAAGAACTTTTCGATAGCATGCTTTCAAAATTTAAGTTCGCTAAGGAAAAAATTTAAAATATTATTGGCTAGGATGAGCTCTTTTCTAGGCTTGAGGGTGCTATAAAGAATCCCGAAAATTACCTCGAGCAAACTTACATAGAAATTCAGGAAAGGAAAGCTGAAACCTTTCCGATAAGAATTAAAAAATTAAATATGTTTCTCAGCAGAGTAGAAACAGTGTCCAATTTAATAAATATTGAAGGGCTTAATAATAAATATTTGCCCAAAATAATAGAGCTCAGAGAAGATGTTGAAATACACATTGAGCTCATAAATAATAAAATCGAAGTAAGTCGATTAGAAAAGGTAGAAGGTAGTAGCCCTAAAATGGACAAACTACCTACCCTACCAAAAATTTAGGTTCCCAGTTTCTTTGGAAACTCCAAAGATTGGGGTCATTTTTATTAGTTATTCAAGGAGCTTGTGCATTCAAGAATGGATTTAAGTCCATCCTTGAAGCTAAGCTACCTTAAAGTGCTCTAAAAGGGGAAGCACGAAATGTGGTCTCCCATTTATTGCTTGGCTCAGGCAATAATTATGATGCAGCCTGGGAGTTGCTCATAAAAAGGTATGAGAATAATAAACAAACATTTTCAGACCAATTGAACCGCCTGTTTGAGCTTCCAAAAATAAATTTGGAATCATATAGGCATTTAAAAAATACAATTGATTCTATAAATGAATCAGATTGCATTTTTGCGCATACTATTATAAAGAAATTTAATATTGAGGCTCTGCAACAATGTGAGGGCCAAGTAAAAAGTCAAATGATTTCAAAAATTTAAAAGATGTCAGAATTTTTAGATCAACGGCTTAGTTCGTTGACATCAGTTGGAAATGAGTTACCAACTAGAAAAATAATTCAAAATAATCACACAAATAACCAAACATTCCCGATGTTCAAAATGCCCGGGCATCAATTAGTTGTTTGCTACAAATTTAAAGCATTAAGTCCACAAGAAAAATCGAATATAGTTAAAAAATTGAATGTGTGCTACAGATGTTTAAAGCACAGTTCAAACAAAAAATATACAAGCGAGCTAGTATGCTCGTATTGTCAAAAATTACACCATAGCATGTTCCATTTTAAAAAAGAGAATGTAAATACATACATGACCTCTGAACCAGCGGTGTTGGCCACGGCTTATGTTCAGATTAAAGGTCAAGATGGTGAATTCGGGAAATTTAGAGCATTCATTGACAATGGGTCACAAAGCACTCTAATTTCAGGATATTTTTAAGCATAAAGCCAGAAGTGAGACATCTCAAGGGTATCGGTAAGGGTAACATTTTCCTGTAACTTTTTACATTTTAAAGCACAATGAATTTGATTATCCAGCAATCATGGGAAATGACGTCCTACAACACAGGCCAACAGCAAAAAATCTCCACGCATAATTTCACCTGCTCCATAACCTTTAAGCTCCACTGAACCAAAGTCCCGAACAAACATAGGTTCTATCACCCACAGTTTCCGCGGTACACCTAAGAGAAGAAATTGATCAAATTTTACCTTATATTGAATTATGTAGGCCGTGAAATGGCGATGACCATCATTGTTTCTAGTAAATATGATTTTTGAAATGTATGTGTACCAACTAAAATGAATAAATGGTATCTAGCAGTTACCATATCTTTGGAATATTCATCCAAAGATGAAATCTCAGATTTTCTACATTAATTTTTGGTGTTCTATGATTTTTTTCCAAACATTTTCCCATGGAAGATTTTTATTTTCTTATTAAAATCAGTAGATCATAACATGTTTTAATTTTGGATTTAAGGAAAAACACGAAATAATATTATTGAATTTATTATAGGTGGTTAAACAATATTTTCGTCAATTAAATTGGAGTTTTTAATCTCATATTTTCTTAAAGTCATGGCTATCTAAAACTGTTTCTATGTTCAAAACGTATCTATTGTAGGTTCAGCTGGTTTAGTAAAGTTTTAAAGAAATTGTAGATTGCCATGACTTGTAGAAAATATGAGATTAAAAACTCCAATTTAATTGACGAAAATATTGTTTAACCACCTATAATAAATTCAATAAAATTATTTCGAGTTTTTCCTTAAATCGAAAATTAAAACATGTTATGATCTACTGATTTTAATAAGAAAATAAAAATCTTCCATGGGAAAATGTTTGGAAAAAAATCATAGAACACCAAAAATTAATGTAGAAAATCTGAGATTTCATCTTTGGATGAATATTCCAAAGATATGGTAACTGCTAGATACCATTTATTCATTTTAGTTGGTACACATACATTTCAAAAATCATATTTACTAGAAACAATGATGGTCATCGCCATTTCACGGCCTACATAATTCAATATAAGGTAAAATTTGATCAATTTCTTCTCTTAGGTGTATCGCGGAAACTGTGGGTGATAGTTACCTATGTTTGTTCTGAACTTTGGTTCAGGGGGGCCTAAAGGTTATGGAGCAGGTAAAATTATGCGTGGAGGAAAAAAAAAGTTGGAAATTGTCGGCCTGTGCAATCAGAGGATCTGATGTTCAGCTCAAGCGGCGTAAAATTTTAAGAAAAGGAAAATTCATTAGTATTCAAAGTGTTGCAACGAAAGTCGTTTGAAAGGAGACAGTAGTAAATTATTCTAGAAGACGGCATTCAGGTTTAAATACAAAAATGGCTAAAGGAAGGAATTATTGCGTTACTCTGAGTACACATCTCAAGTGGTGATAGTATCAAAGAACGACGGTTCGAAAGAAGATTAAAAAAGATAATTTTCCAAAGCCGTTGATAGACGATATTCTCGAAAGTCTGCAGGATTCAAAACTCGATATAACAAACGGATTCTTTCACGTTCCCGTAAAGAAAGACTATGGGAAATTCACAGCATTTGTGACGCACACTGGACAATACGAATTTACCTTTATACCTTTTGGTATACTCAACTGTCCAGAAGTTTTTTGTCAATATATATCTGATGTTGTAAGGAAGCATACATGCGACGCTTTATCAAGGTCTGCTCATTGGCAGCCAAGCCAAAGCAAACAAAGAGAAGGAATAGAGTTGCTAAAAAATCTTTTAGTCTCGGCACCCGTGCTAAATTTCTTAGCAAATCAGCAAATCAGTTTCAAGCAAATCAGCAAAGATCAGCAGTTCCATCCAGTCGCAAAACGAATGCGAGAAAGAGAAATAAAGTAAATGAAAGTTAGAAGTTTGAAGCTGTAGTGAATGCTCCTAAGAAATGGATGGTATACTTGCTAGATAAGAAGTTCAAGGTAGTAACAGATTGCAGAGCTTTCTTGATGACAGTATTTCTACTATTACTATTATACTACTATTTCGACAGTATTAGGAGAATGTACCAGACAGGATTGAAAGGTGGATTATGGCCGTACAATAATTTACGTTAGAACTAAGAGCAGTCACTAAAATGCGATATGTTGATGCTCTCAGCCACTTGTCTTGCCTTTAATTGAAGATTCAACAAATCTAGAACAGTTCAAGAATAAGGACAAATGGATTAAGGCAGTAACAAGAAATTTCAAAGGCACATAGAGAGACATTTTGGCCATAAAAAGTCTCGAGATATCACATTGATCATGATAAACCGCTAACGGACACGAAGAAAAAATACTATCACATACTAGCAATAGTGGACGGATTTTTTATATTTTCTTAGCTTTACATGGCGAATTCGACTGGAACAGACGAAATAGTGAACAAACTATAGAAACAGGCAGCAGTTTTTTGTAATCCTCATAGAACTCGTAGGAACGTTTCAGAAGTTCTGTAGCCGTGAAGGAATTCAATTGCTTCACATAACCACAGGGATGCCTAGAGATAGCGAATCCATAAAATCGTTATATGTTAAGCAAGTTGTGTCAAGGCATTCCAGGGACTTGGCGATGTAGATAGTGTTAATCTGTAATGATTAAGCGAAGCAAAAGGTACATAAACCGATTGCAGGTTTGTTGCCGCAACTTTCTTTTAAACAATTTGGACGTGGAGAAATAACGAGTTCAGAATATTTTTTTCTGAGCCTGACTTTATTAATAAAAAAGTTCCATATTTATAGCTAATATGATACATGAATATTGCTTTGGTGGTAAATTAATGGCACTAAAGCAAAAACGTAAAAATGATAAATTAACGATTTAAAGTGTAATATTTTGCAATATTTTGTCGATTGCATTAAAGGGTACTGTCAGCAGTTTTGCTGTTTTTCAGTTTGTTGTTTCTGTAGTGTTTGATTCATTAACGTTCATCGCTCTTTATGTAGGCTATGACCCAATATTTTCTTTATTATATATTTATTATGCTTGTGTTTTTGTTGTGTGTACATTTGTGTTCTTGTGACTTAATATTAAATGCTCATGACTTAACAGATAGAGTTCTGCAAATCATAAATAACTCGCCACCTCAAACTACAAGATTTAACCCATTTATAATATTGACAGGAATAATAAAGAGAAAGAAAGACAAGTTAAGAAAACTAAACGATAACAAGGAAGACATACGCCAGCAGGCGCAACTAAATATTGAGGAGGTGCAGCAAAAAAACAGAAAATATTTCAATAAGAAAACAAAGAAATAGAGTTCAGTGTCGAATGAATAATCAGGATGGCCGTATGTGGGATTGGGACATATTAGGACATAAAAGAAGGGCCATACTTAGGAAAATACCATTGGCCAAACCCCAATCCAAATATGATAAGCAACACTGTCTATCGTTGGTCAGAATTTAGGTCAGTCAAAAAACTAGAGAGTCGCTGCAGAGGAGCAACTAAAGCCTATCGAGTTCGAGAGTCGTACGTTATTATTAAGAAAAGTCAATCTTATATAAGTTTCCCACATTATTCAAATAAACTATAATTTGTAATCCAAACCCTACATAAATATAATAAAAAATAAGGGTCCAACGAAAACTAGGTGCCAGTGAACATATTTAAAGAGGATATTCGGCTAAGGAGAAGCGTTTGCGTGAGCGGTTTACCGCGCTTCAAGGAGAGATGGAGGAGCTTAATTTCTTGGAGATTCTAGCAGCTGACGACTGATGTGCTGATGGAAATTCAGGTGGAGGTGCCAAGCGCTCCATGAGAATCGCTGCCCACTCCATCACTCCTTCACTTCACTTCGACGGTGCCGGTGTCTCACCCATGGAATTTTTTTTTTTTTTTTTCGCGATTCCCACTGCATACGTACAGCCCACCTCCCGTCCAACCGACCGAGGGACGCTGCCGCGTGACGTACGGCTCGAATCGCGGGAATAGATCCGAGATAGTTAAGCAAAAAGTAGGAGAAAGATATCCAGAGGAAAAGTGTTGCACAGATAAGGCGGTTAATATAAGCGATTTAAGATTGTTAGTAGAGCAAGGTGACAAGATGTGACCATTGTAGTCCGAACATAATACCCTGAACGGATCGTATTGGGCATAGGTCGAACTACAATGGCTGAGGAGTAGAGGACGAAAGTTTCTAGTCCTTCTACTAGGAACGTTAAAATTTAAACGTGTTAGTAAATGCTGGCTGTCTATATTTCCATAAATAAGATTGTATAGAAACATGACACCCAGCATCGTCCTACGGTTTGTTAATGATGGTAAGTTAATTAGTAAAAGTCTACTACGATAAGAAGGGAGGTAAAGATTTGCATCCCAATTAAGTCCCCTAAGCGCAAAAGTAAGGAAGTTTTTTTGTATTGAGGTGTACTCCATATTGAGGACTCCAGACACACGATCCATACGGACGGACCAGTGATGTATATAACGTTTTAGTTATGTACGGGTCATTAAATTGTTTTGACCATCTTTTAATAAAACCAAGCACACCCATAGCTTTATTAACCATGGTAGATATATGGTCGGTAAATTTAAGTTTCAAATCTAATAAGACACCTAGATTGTTAAGCTGAGTTAATCGTTCTAAGGCGTTCCCATAGAGAAAGTACATAGCCTGGTGAGGACTAGATCGGTAAAAAGACATAAGTTTACATTTCGATCCATTAAGCTTTAAGTTATTTGCTAAACACCAATTTTGAAGTTTATCCAAATCGGATTGAAGTCTAGACTGGGCGCTAGTGAATTTATACTGAAGGCATAGCTTAACGTCATCAGCGTACACAAGTACAAGTGAATTAGTTAAGGCAAGGGGCAAGTCGTTAATAAACAGTGTAAAAAGTAGGGGTCCAAGATGGCTTCCTTGGGGCACCTCAGATGTGGCGCGGACTAAACGCGAGGTAACATCTTTAAAGAAAACACGTTGGGTTAACAGAATGGTTAATCGAAATGGTTAACAGTGTCAAATGCTTTACTGAAGTCAGAGTAAATTACGTCTGTTTGTCGTCTGTTTGACGTCTCGGCGCAGTTCTTCAGAACACAGCCTGGTACTCCATCAGGGCCTGGCGAATACACGGGCTTGACCTTAAGAAGATCTGATAACACACCACTTTGATCGAAAGATGGGCGAAATATAAGATTGGCTGATTGGATATCATAAGTGTAAGGCTGAGCTGAGCTGCTGCTAGGTGAATACGTAGTTTGAAAAAACTGTGCAAAGAGATTGGCCATTGCCTGATCAGTGTTCGCATAAGAGTTCTCAAACGTAAGCAGTGGGGGAAAAGATACATGTTTACGCTTAGTGTTTACAAAGTTATAAAACTGCTTCGGATCCTGAGTAAACGGAATCCTGCAGCGGCGAATATAACTCCTATAACATTCTGCGTTATGCACGGGGAATTGGACCGGGCTAAGTATCTAGAATAACTAACTGTACAGATAGATAATCTATGTTTATTCAAAAGTCTACTCATGCTATTCTTTAAGTTGTTAAGATGCGTTGAAGCGGACGGATATTTCCACGGCACACAAACGTCAAAAAATGAGTTTACAGTGAAATAAAATTTTTTTAATGCTATGTTTATATCATCGCATGCCAGTAAATTAGAACAATCAAATTCCGAAATTAACTTATTTAATTTCATAAAGTCCGCCTTCCGAAAGGAAACTTTATGAGATTTAAGTGAAGACTTAAGGTCAATTAAGGAGTTGGTGATCCCACCATCGAAACATATTTTTGTTTCCCGGCTTACCCCTGATACTTCTGAGATTGATATCTCGGCTTACATAAAAGCCAAAACAAAATTCGACATAAAGGTGGTGAACATTACAAAATTAAAATATTCATACACCCGGCACACGTCATCTTTCAAAATACGTGTGCCCTTGCAGATGTTCAAGACGATTTGTTCCGCCAGCTTTTGGCCAGAGAATATTTTCGTCCAAGAACATCAGCCAAGTACGGTGAAAAAAAAAATAATCAAACCTGTGGGTGTAAAATTCCAACATGTTACGGCCACCGACCAACCTTCCACTTCATCTTCCTCTGTTTTAAAAAGCTAATGTCTTCTCTAACACTTACCTATCAGAATACAAGAGGTTTACGTAGTAAACTTCCCAAACTGTATTCTGATAGTTCTTTCTTTGCATCCCACATTATTGTATTTACAGAAACTTGGTTAAAGCCGGAGATCTTAAGCTCCGAAGTTTTTCCTAGTAGGTACACCACTTTTAGATGTGATAGAACTTTGCGAAGAGGAGGAGGAGTGTTAATCTCTGTAGACTCCAAACTCGCTTCTGAAGAAGTAAAATCACAAGAGTTTGGTGACATTGAATTCCTTTGCATCAAAATCACTTTGTCCGATCAATCTGTTACCTGTTCTTACATACCACCTTCGTCCGAACCGCCAACATACTGGCAACATTTGTCCGCTATTCGTTTGGTTTTCGATCGTCTGTCTGATGGTGACCAGCTGATAGCTCTGGGTGACTTTAATATCCCAGAACTTATATGGTGAAATGTTGAAAATTCACCGTCTTTACAGCTTAACTCCCACCACGACTTCCCTGTGGGCATGTTTGACATGTCACTTGGGCAAATTAACCACGTTAGAAATTCTTTAGGTCGGCAGCTGGACTTATGTTTCGTTTCTGATCCTGATGGAATTACTCTTTCCAGAGCTTTCTGACCCTGAGGATCCATATCATTCCACTCTTGAGCTTTTAATTGGAAACAACTCCTTAATTGACCTTAAGTCTACACTTAAATCTCTTAAACTTCGTTTCTTTTGGTAAGGCTGACTTTATGAAATTAAATAATTTAATTTCGGAATTTGATTGGTCTGATTTACTGGCATGCGATAATAAATCACTTAGTATTAAAAAAATTTTATTTCACTGTAAACTCATTTTTTGACGTTTGTGTGCCGTGGAAATATCCGTCCGCTTCAACGAATCCGCCTTGGTATACAAGGCATCTTATCAACTTAAAGAATAGCATGAGTAGACTTTTGAATAAACATAGATTATCTGGCTGTACAGTTAGTTATTCTAGATACTTAGCCCGGTCCAAATCCCCGTGCATAACGCAGAATGTTATAGGAGTTATATTCGCCGCTGCAGGATTCCGTTTACTCCGGATCCGAAGCAGTTTTATAACTTTGTAAACACTAAGCGTAAACATGTATCTTTTCCTCCTGATCAGGCAATTTCCGATCTCTTTGCACAGTTTTTTCAAACTACGTATTCACCTAGCAGCAGCTCAGCTCAGCCTTACACTTATGATATCCAATCAGCCAATCTTATATTTCGCCCATCTTTCGATCAAACTGGTGTATTATCGGATCTCGGAAAAAAGGGAAAAAATCCGACGCTGCGAATTATAGAGGCATCTCTAAATTGTCAGCAATTCCAAAGCTTTTTGAAAACTTATCACTCCAAAAATGGAAAACCTCCGGTGGCTCATTTCATGCCTGCGGGAGTCAGCCTTGGAGACGGTGAGAGCGCTGGAAATTACTGACGCGAACTACGATGTCGCCTATTGATTAACCTATTCAGCAATCGTTTTAGTAATCGGCGTTTAATTTTCCAGTCTATCAATGAGATCCTGCAGCTTTGTGGGGTCCAGCCAGGGTCTGTTCCTACTTTGCGGGAGCTATCAGATCGGTTCAATGGGCATATGCGGGCTCTCATGAGTTCTGGATTAGCTGCCGAGATCCAAGGATAGGAGACGGTGAGAGCGCTGGAAATTACTGACGCGAACTACGATGTCGCCTATTGATTAACCTATTCAGCAATCGTTTTAGTAATCGGCGTTTAATTTTCCAGTCTATCAATGAGATCCTGCAGCTTTGTGGGGTCCAGCCAGGGTCTGTTCCTACTTTGCGGGAGCTATCAGATCGGTTCAATGGGCATATGCGGGCTCTCATGAGTTCTGGATTAGCTGCCGAGATCCAAGGATGCTCTCTCATCCAGATTGTCCTCCAGAAGTTGAATTCTTCCACAAAGGCCAAGTGGAAAGACCCTTTCGCCGGAAACAACGACAGCCTTCCGTCTTGGGAGTCCATGGCACGATTCTTGGAGCAAAGGTGCCGGACTCTTGAATGCGTCAACTTTTCTTTGGCTGCTTATCCACCAGCTAACCAAGTGGCCCGAGGTAGATATTCGAATACCGATCTTCGTGCATGGTTATTAACTCCCGGGTGGACTGTCAGCCCAGCCTTAAAATTGATATTTCGAAATGGAAGATTCCTCACGATGTAGCTCTGGCTGATTTTAAATTCCACAGACTGCAGGGTGTGGACCTGCTAATTGAAGCCAGCCTGTTCTTCAACCTATTGTCAGTTGGCCAAATCCATTTAGGTCACTGCCTCCCAATTGATATATTATATTGATAATTTGTTTAGCTGCAGCGGCATTTAATCTTCTCAGTCTGTCTCCCAGTTTCGCATGTACTTTGTTGTCATTTGTAGCGCATGCGCTTTTGGGAGCTTTGGAAGAGCTTCTATTTAGAGTTGTGATTGACGGGCCGTTTCTTTGTTATATTGCGCGTTTCAACTCTTCAATAAATTATAGAATCAACTCTTAATAAATTATAAACCGGAATTGGTAATTGTTTTTATTCGGCCGCTATCAAAAAGCTAATAGCTCTACAAAGGACATGTTGGGTTTTTCCAATTAAGTAGCTGGAAATCTAATTTTTAGATACATTGGGAGTCCCAAAGACCTCCCTACTAACCCGAGTCACCCCAAGACCAATAACTGACAGGGAAGAAGCTGACCAATCCCGCACACCTCCGCTCATCCTGGCATCAGCGAGCCGCGCCTAACTCAGAGCGGCTCTTAGGACAATCCAGGATAAGATAAGTCTGGAGTTTCCGCGAGTTTAAGTTCGACGATAGAGGCCGCATAACGCTCTACAGAGGAAAAATGGTAATGGAGAAACGGCACTTTATGAAAAAATGCTACCATGGAGAAATTATTGAAGGTGATAACATATATACCAAGGTGTGGCAAGAAGTTAAAGGAGCGAAAAATTTTGAATTGGTTGGAGTTCGGCTCCAATACGGCTGGAGTTCGTGCATGAAACAACTCGGCCTCCAAACGTTGTATCTTCTGTGGACGTAGAACCCACCGAATCCAGAAATGAATGACTGTTTAAGCTATATTCCTGAAAGAAATGACTCAGACAAATGACAAATCATCAACCTTGGCGCTTGCACTATCTGTTTGTCTGTAGATGACATTACATCTGTCTAAAATTTACTCCCCGGCCGTTATTGGTTCGTAGTTTGGCGTTTATAAGGTCACAAAGTGATTTGGGGGTATTTTCCAGTGAAAATATATCAACTTCAACCGCATATGCCACTACATTGCGGCAATTTAAACGTCGAAGCAGGACTCTTACGGTATTTTTAATTGCATTAATTGGGTATATCTTATTGGGTTTCTTTTGAATCTTCGCCTACGAACGTCAAATATTCTACAGTCGTCAAGGCGGTGCCTTTTCAATTTAACCCCAAACCAAATTCCGCGAATCTGGGAGAAACAAAGAATATGAAACAGCTGATAACGGGCAATTAGTGGACCGCTGCGGCTAGTTACACTGAGAGAATTAAATAGAAATAATTATGATATTTGATGCTGGCACAAGTCCCAACATCCTCCCCCCGTTGAATTCCATCTTTCAACAAAAATCCTTAGGTGCAATTTAGACACGTCCTGGCTATCGTGATCGTTGTTCAGGTTTCGCTCCAATTTAAAAACCTGAGAACCCGATTGGATGTCGCGGACCAGCGGGTAATCCTGACTGCATGAGCGACGATTTTCCAACAGACAATCCTGCACCTTCACCACCGCTATGGTTGGTTCTGCCATTGACGAAGCAGTGGGACCATTGGTGCCGTCGAGACGAGTGGAGTGTGCAGGTACCCTCATGGAGTGCTTTGCCATTCCCACCTGAATGTCAAAGCGCACATTAGCGGCAAGCTGGGAGAAATTCCAGCATAATTCACTCCCAACTTCAACAGAGCTCAATCGCTCTAACTCATCCTGGAGTGTGGTAAATTTCTTGCGCAACAAAATTTCCAACGGCTCCAGTATCATGATGGTCAAATCTTCCTTCTGCACTGCAGCCTTGACTTTATTATGCAGGGCTTCCATCTCCTGGTAGGTAACCTCTGCTCTTCGCCGCAAAAGCCTTTCCCTGCTTGCAGGAACCGAGGCACTAGCTACGTCTCCAGACTCCATTATGCAATTTGTTTTTGTGCAAGGTGCAATGTAATGGAAACAACAGCAACAAGTTTTCCTTTACAAGGTTTCCTTTAAGCACTTTAATGATCACAAATCAATTAGAGCGCAATCACGTCGGGGTCACCAATGTTGAGCTATCAGCGTTTTAATAGCGACCGAATTAATAAAGACTCCACAATTCAATTTCAATATTTTTATTGGGTCAATTTAACCACAAACCAAATTCCGCGGCCGATCCAAAACAATGCCGAATATACAAGAGCATAAACCTAAGAGCTTGCGCAGAAGCTCCATCAAAGCTCCCAAAGTGCATGCGCTACAAAAGAACAACAAAGCGCATGCGAATCTGGGAGAAACAAAGAATATGGAACAGCTGATAACGGGAAATTAGTGGACCGCTGCGGCTAGTTACACTGAGAGAATTAAATAGAAATAATTATGATATTTGATGCTGGCACAAGTCCCAACAGTGGGATTGGGACATATTAGGACATAAAAGAAGGGCTAACTTAGGAAAATACCATTGGCCAAACACCAATCCAAATATGATAAGCAACACTGTCTATCGTTGATCAGAATTTAGGTCAGTCAATAAACAAGAGAGTCGCTGCAGAGAAGCAACTAAAGCCTATCGAGTTCGAGAGTCGTGCGTTATTATTAAGAAAAGTCAAACTTATATAAGTTTCCCACATTATTTAAATAAACTATAATTTGTAATCCAAACCCTACATAAATATAATAAAAAATAAGGGTCCAACGAAAACTAGGTGCCAGTGAACATATTTAAAAAGGCTGTTCGGCTAAGGAGAAGCGTTTGCGTGAGCGGTTTACCGCGCTTCAAGGAGAGATGGAGGAGCTTAATTTCTTGGAGATTCTAGCAGCTGACGACTGATGTGCTGGTGGAAATTCAGGTGGAGGTGCCAAGCGCTCCATGAGAATCGCTGCCCACTCCATCACTCCTTCACTTCACTTCGACGGTGCCGGTGTCTCACCCATGCCATACAAGCCAGTCCCCTCATGGCCACCGTTGTCGATGACAACATTCAACGGCGGCTATGCCGACTGCCCGGATTTCTGCGCCCTTTATAAGACCACGATTGACAGCCATCTTCGCCTATCAAAAATGGAAAAGCTCCGGTGGCTCATTTCACTTGGAGACGGTGAGAGCGCTGGAAATTGCTGACGCTAACTACGATGTCGCCTATTGACTAACCTATTGAGCAATTGTTTTAGTAATCGGCGTTTAATTTTCCAGTCTATCAATGAGATCCTGCAGCTTCGTGTGGTTGAGCCAGGGTTTGTTCCTACTTTGAGGGAGCTATCAGATCGGTTCAATGGGCATATGCGGGCTCTCATGAGTTCTGGATTAGCTGCCGAGATCCAAGGATGCTCGCTCATCCAGATTGTCCTCCAGAAGTTGAATTCTGCCACAAAGGCCAAGTGGAAAGACACTTTCGCCGCAAACAACGACAGCCTTCCGTCTTGGGAGTCCATGGCACGATTCTTGGAGCAAAGGTGCCGGACTCTTGAATGCGTCGACTTTTCTTTGGCTGCTTATCCACCAGCTAACCAAGTGGCCCGAGGTAGATATTCGAATACCGATCTTCGTGCATGGTTATTAACTCCCGGGTGGACTGTCAGCCCAGCCTTAAAATTGATATTTCGAAATGGAAGATTCCTCACGATGTAGCTCTGGCTGATTTTAAATTCCACAGACTGCAGGGTGTGGACCTGCTAATTGAAGCCAGCCTGTTCTTCAACCTATTGTCAGTTGGCCAAATCCATTTAGGTCACTGAATTAGAATTCCCAATTGAATTAGAATATTGATAATTTGTTTAGCTGCAGCGGCATTTAATCTTCTCTGTCTGTCTCCCAGTTTCGCATGTACTTTGTTGTCATTTGTAGCGCATGCGCTTTTGGGAGCTTTGGAAGAGCCTCTATTTAGAGTTGTGATTGACGGGCCGTTTCTTTGTTATATTGCGCGGAATAAACTCTTAATAAATTATAAACCGGAATTGGTAATTGTTTTTATTCGGGCGCTATTAAAAAGCTGATAACTCTACAAAGAACATGTTGGGTTTTTCAAATTAAGTAGCTGGAAATCTAAGTTTTTAGATACATAACCCGAGTCGCCCCAAGACCAATAACTGACGAATAATTGACCGGGAAGTAGCTGACCAATCCCGCACACCTCCCCTCATCCTGGTATCAGCGAGCCGCGCCTAACTCAGAGCGGCTCTTAGGACAATCCAGGATAAGATAAGTCTGGAGTTCTCGCGAGTTTAAGTTCGACGATAGTGGCCGCATAACGCTCTACAGAGGAAAAATGGTAATGGAGAAACGGCACTTTATGAAAAAATGCTACCATGGAGAAATTATTGAAGGTGATATATACCAAGGTGTGGCAAGGAGTTAAAGGAGCGAAAAATTTAAGGAGCGAATCCAGAAATGAATGACTGTTTAAGCTATATTCCTGAAAGAAATGACTCAGACAAATGACAAATCATCAACCTTGGCGCTTGCACTATCTGTTTGTCTGTAGATGACATTACATCTGTCTAAAATTTACTCCCCGGCCGTTATTGGTTCGTAGTTTGGCGTTTATAAGGTCACAAAGTGATTAGGGGGTATTTTCCAGTGAAAATATATCAACTTCAACCGCATATCCCACTACATTGCGGCAATTTAAACGTCAAAGCAGGACTCTTACGGTATGTTTAATTGCATTAATTGGGTATATCTTATTGGGTTTCTTTTGAATCTTCGCCTACGAACGTCAAATATTCTACAGTCGTCAAAACGGTGCCTTTTGTTTCACGTCCTCACTAGGGTTCCGCGTTCGTTGGGACCGTCCTGATCGGGACACATTAAAATGCAGCTCACTGTTTAATTTTAAATTTATTTTTTATTATTACATTTTTTAAACATTTTATTCGAAGCAAACCTCTGCTCGGCGTCATCATTTGTTTTTTGTCGTGCGTCTATTTTTGCGTCTCGATTCATATCTCTATTTTCCATATATATTATATTTTATTTTCCAACACTTATAAATCATGATCTTTAAATCTCATTTTTTAACTATTTAGGCGTAGTGGTTCAAGTGGTGTTCAAAATTAGTGCAATGGAGCTAAATCTTGTCTAAGTCTTATAATATAATAAAACAATTTCTTTACCCCAACTTACTATCTATTTTGTGGCCCTTGAGAAAACGTTGTGGCATTGTACTGGGTTCAGTGCCTTCGTTTCGGATGCCAATTCACTTAGGTCTGGTATCCACTTTTATTGTGATAGTTTTCGTGCTGTTCCGGACGAAATGAGATAAGAAGACTAATATCGGATTTAAAGAGTTGATTAGTTGTTTTCGCAAAATCAACGATTAACTTTGTACTCTGGACTTTTGAAAAAATCGGCTTTTGAATATGCCAGTATAAATAAGCAATTGCCCGATACGTCCTCCAACTCATTACTTTAAGTGATTCCATTGAATTAATTAAATGCCCCACCATCCTGATCCCCGCTACCGACTGATGGTGCTGTACTAAAACCAAAAGTCCTACAAAAGCCCCTAACCGCAACCGAAAGAGGCATCATGGTGCTTTGGGCGGAAAATGCCGCCATGGTGGCAGTAGTGGGTAGCTTACCGCCGCTTAATCAACCTGCCGGACCGGTCGTCTTTGAACCTTGGCCAGACTCACTCGTCAATGTCGTCAGTATTGTGTTTTTTTTTAGGAGATCCGAACTTCTTTTTCGGTTGTAGTAGATTCAATTTTTCATAGGTGGTCCTACGGACTACAGAGATCCACAAAACCAGGGTACTCTCCGTTTGAGTCCTAATTCGTATACCGGGCACCAGGCCAGGTGCACTTTTCTGACTCAGATTTCACCAGGCCACAATGAATAGTTCTCCTGCGGAGGTAATGGTACCACAGAAAGCTGTGTGGAGAGGAACCTTTTCTTAAAAAAAAATCGACCCAGGGTTGTGATCGACCCAATAAGACCAGGAACATCGACAGGGAACCAGGGAAAGTGCACGCCATCAGCTCTTCCATGTAACAGAGGATACAGACGTTCACGTTCACTATAGTAGAACAAGTAAATGGAGAACTCGGGACATGCTCGGTAAATCCCTACCAATGAAAAAAACGACGTTCAAACGATCTGGCGAAAAAAATGCAACGGAATTTATGCCTCTGTGGGCAATACGCCCAGTTCATGGATCAGTATAGATCAGTTATGGATCTTAAACAATACTTGCGAATTGAACCAACCGTCCAAAGTGAATTATTATTCATCCTTCGACGCTTTCGATCATACTTGTAATAACCTCATACCTGAAAAAATGTATCGACAAGTTTTGATACATCCAGATGGCCGACCGTTTCAGATCATTGCGAAACACATGGAGCCGTTGAGGTACTACCAGCCATAACCATCACATATAATACAGAAGCAGCACTGCAGCTTGCGACAACTTAGCATCCGAAGCAGTTTTATAACTTTAAAAAACTAAGAGCATCCATGATTCTTCTTCTTCGCTTAAGTTTTATCTCATCTTTTCGATCTGGCCGATCTTTACGCAACATTTTGTCAAAGAACTTAATACCTTTTGTCATACAATATTCAAACAGCTGTTTTATCGTTTTTTCAAGTAATTATTATTTATCTGAACTACTTATAGGATATTCAATTGGCTATCCCCATTTTTCGCAAAGCCCCGATGGAGGACCAGGCTGTGTGCTAAAGAACTGCGCTAGAGATCTGTGTGAACCTTTACATAAACTATTTAATTTGTCTCTGGAAACTTAGATTTTCCCCCCTACTTAAATGGAATCTTTTAGAATCCCTTTGCATAAAAAAGGGATAAATATGATGCTGCCAACTATAACGGAATCTCTGAATTGTCAGCAATTCCAAAGTTATTCGAAAAATGATTTACTCCTGAAAATGATCTTGGTGTCCTATTAAACTTGAAACTCCAATTTGCCGACCCAATCTTCTTAATGGTTTAAAGCTAAGGGTATTCTTGGCTTTATTAAAAGATGGTCGAAAGAATTTAATGACCTCTCCGTCCGATAATGGAGTACAGTTCACGTGCCTGGAGACCCGTAAAAAGGGTTCACCAAACCGTATAGAATCTGTTCAAAAGAATTCCTTACCTTTTGCTCTTAGGGGAGTTGATTGGAATGGAAATCTACACCTACCTTTGTATCATAGCAGACAATGGTGATGTAGATAGCCAGCATCTATCTCTTAAGATTTTATGTTCGAACTAGAATGGCCTCTACCGTACTACATTTTTTTCCTCTCCTTTAAATAGCGCGGCTCGCATTGCATACATACAGCCGCCCAACCGACCCCTCGGTCGGCAGTGTGTTGTAAAAGATAAAGCGTTAATGATAAAAGGTTTTAGGTTATACATAGTGCATGCTGATAAAATATGGTAAAGACCATTGTAGTCCGAACATAATACCGTAAAGAGATCGTGTTGGGCATATGTCGAGCTATAATGGCCATGGTATAGGACGAAAGTTTCTAGTCCTTCTACTAGGAACCTTAAAATTTATGCGTGTTAGTAAATTCTGGCTGTCTACATTTCCATTAATGAGATTATATAGAAACACGACACCCAGCGTCGTTGTTGATTACTAAAATGTTGATTACTTACTAAGTTGATTACTAAGAGTCTTCTATGGTAAGAGGGAAGGTGAAGATTTGCATCCCAATGAAGTCCTTTAAGGACGAAACTCAGGAAGTTTTTTTGTACAGATTATATTTGGTTGGCTGATGCCAAGACTGAGCAGGACTGCTGCTAGGTGAATACGTTGTTTGAAAAAACTGTGCAAAGTGATCGGCCATTGCCTGGTCTGTGTTCGCATATGAAAAACGTTCTCAAACGTAATCAGAGGAGTAAAAGTTTTAAAACTGCTTCGGATCCGGTGTAAGCTCTTATAACATACTGCCTTAGGCACGGTGAAATTGGACGGATCTACCCAGTATCTTGAATTCCACAGCATATAGGCGTCGAAAAAGCGTAATAAAGTTTATGTAAGGCAATGTTTATATCTTTACATGCCCGTAGATCGGTCCAGTTAAAATCCAAAATCAATTTATTCAGTTTCATAAAGTGAGCTTTACGAAAAAAACGAACTTTATGAAATTTTAGTGAGACTTAAGGTCAATTCAATTATTGGTCTCGATTAAATCCTTAAGAGTGGGATGATATGGGTCCTCTTGATTAGAAAGAGACACAAGTTCAGTAGCCGACATAACGTATTTCTAACGTCGTTAATTTAACCATGTTAAATAAATTGGGTAAAACAGAAAGATGCCCACGGGGAAGTCATGGTGCGTGTTAAGCAATAAAGACAAAGTCACTCAGAACGAATCGAACAGCGGACAAATGTTTGCTAGTATGTAGGCGGTTCGAACGAAGGTGGTATGTAGAACAGTTTTTTTTCTTCTTTCAGAAAAAAAACTAGTAGGAATCACCTTAACAAAATGAAGGCTTAAATACAGAGGGAAATTAGGAGATTTTGGACCGCTCAATTTAAGAAAGAAGATCTATGAAGCTCTTATCCCTTATCTGGCAAGAAAATTCAGTATTGCCAGCCAATTCAGGAAATGGCTGATAGGTGCATACAAATGTGTTGGCTCAACCGACCAATAAGTAAATTTTTTAATAATTCGACTTTATTATATTTTATAGGAATTTAAATAAAAGTACAAGAGGAAAACTTTGTTTTTTTTGCAGGTCGATAGTATCGCAATGTAACGGTAGATCTGTTGTATGGCCGTTTCCCATATTAGCCAAAATCCCTTATTGCGTAATAGGACCATATATTAAAGGGTCGAATGACGAAGGGTTGGAAATTTCGTGGGTCGAGGGTAAGCCACTAAAGAACAGTCTAAGAATTAGTCTTAGTCAAATTTCCATAATTGTCGACATTGTTTTCCTTTTTTATAAGAAGAAATGAAACTGCGGCATAAGGGTATTCGCTGGCGTCTACAAAGTAGATCAATTTACTCTGCTTCTGGTACCAAACTGGAGTAG
Organism: Drosophila ananassae; assembly: GCF_017639315.1. Taxonomy (NCBI): domain Eukaryota; kingdom Metazoa; phylum Arthropoda; class Insecta; order Diptera; family Drosophilidae; genus Drosophila; species Drosophila ananassae. The sequence continues at coordinate 25,438,863 of NC_057929.1, read as the reverse complement.
TGACGGGGAAATTCCAATTTAGTGACATGTAAAAGGACGATTTTCCATTGCATCTAAAACTGAAGTAGCTCTTCAGGAAATTTTTTTGAAGTTACATCTTAGGCTGATTGTGCAGCAAAAGAGTAGGCCCGGTGGATCAATAACGGACATGAGTACCGCAGGATTTTTCGGTTGATTTTCAGGTTCAAGATTTTTCTTGGTTGGTGAGGCGTCTCTGTTCAGGGCATCTCTTTTGAGTCTTGCGAACCTAAATATATACTTAAAAACACCATGTTTTGAATACCAATATATACTGAGGACCTTTTCGGGTCCATCAAGTTCGGGTTCATCAAGTCCATGATTTCAGAGGTAATCCATGTAAGTCTTTATACCTTTTGCATAATTTGTGTGTATCAACGGTCTGCTTTGGTAATAAAAACTTTTTAACATAGTTCACTTCAATATTTGATGTTGCGCTGCGGAAGTATCTCCCATCCCTGTGGTGCCGCCGGTTCACTGTAGGCGTAGCGGTTCATTTGTTATCAATTTTTATATCCTTCAGGTGTCCGCTTTCGATGAGAGTTACTGATGAGTCCAGAGAGGCAAATGTATTGATGGAAAATTCTTTTCTCTTCAGAATGACTGGCAGATTTCGGAAGTATTGTTCTATCATAATGCTTTCTTTATGATGAGCACTAACTAGCTCTGATTGAGGTGGATCTCTGTGAAGTAACGGGTAATTCTTGGACTGGTAGTTGTCGACTTCGCAGTCGCGACTGGAGAAACATTTACGGCGATAGCCTTCAAACATCTGTAAAAAGCCTGTCATTTATAATTCTTTGTTCGGTAGAATTAAACATAACGCACTGTTGGGATTTCTGTCAGTTTAACTAGCCGCAGGGGTCCACTAATTATCAGCAGTTCCATATTCTTTGATTCATGCACTTAGGGAGCTTTGGTGGAGCTTCTGCGCAAGCTCTTAGTTTTATGCACTTGTTATTCGGCATTGTTTTGTATCGGCCGCGGAATTCGTTTTGGGGTTAAATTGACCCAAAATAAATATTGAAAATAGAAATTGAACCTTGTCTATTTAATTAGGCTGCTATCAAAACGCTGATAGCTTAACACGCATGTTTGACTCGCTTTGGCTTCTTGATCAATCTCCGAATCGAAAGTAGCTTCGTGCTCCGATCCTCGGCGAGTTTGTGAATGGGTGTTGACACTGGGCATTTGGGCTGGATTTGGGTAGTACGGTAAGCTGCTTCCGTTAGTTTATATAGCCATCCACGGAAATATTTTATTATAATAATTAAATCGCAGATTTGATGCATAGCCCAGCTTAATTTGTGATGTGTAGCTTATCAACGTAACTTATCAACGAGTTTCCGTAGCAGTATTGGATTGCCCATGTGTTCATGTAACCTGCAAGCTTCCATAGTGGCGCAGTCGTTGCGCACGGCCAGAGCGAAGTTTATCATTGTCTTCAGCTCATCTTAGTGCACGTTGATTTTACGGACCTTCTCTATCAGTCGATCGACGCTTGTCTCAGGTTGTCCAAAAAAAGCTTACATAACTTCTGAAACCAGTGTTGATATCAGCAGCTTATTGCATACCAACTAGTACGCTTTTCCTTTTAAGCATTTTTGAAGCCGCAATATGTTTTCTGCGTTCAAAATGCCGGCTATTGTGCAACTGTTTTTGTACATACTTTTGAACATGAGCCATTCCTCTGGATAACCTCTAAATGGGGGTGCTCAGATACCAAGCGTTTTGGGAAGCTTTATTTTTGTTTTCTAACTATTTTAATAACAACAAGCACTGTTCGATTTATAGATATTATACAATTTATTTAATTGTTTTGGGGTTTCTACAAATGAAATATATGTATATGTGACTGCGAAGTGTTGAAGGCCGAATCAGAATAATAGAAGCGGAAGCGCGGCTCAACGCTTAATGCTGCGGAGCGACCGAGAGATACCGAGGGAGAGCGAGATAACGATAGCGCATGATATAATTCAATAAGTTATTGCCGGTCAAACTTTCCTATCACACTAGCCTCCACTGTGCAGATCCCGGCCAGACTCTTCTCCATGCGCTGATCGAACTAACGACGCTCTCTGTAATATTTCTCCTTTTCGCTGAGCACTTTGCGGAGGCGCTTCTTCTTTGGCTTGGAAATAAGCCTACGATGAGACTCCACCATCACCGGCTCCGTCTGAGGCTGGACGAGCAACTCTGACTGCTCAGATGCCATGAGGACCTTACCATCGTCAGGGCCTCCGCCTCCACAAACAATCCAACCGAGCCGAGTTTTTTGGATGGAGGGCAAACCATGAGACAGATGAATTTGCCCCACACAAAGCAGCTCGTAAAATAATCCAGCGCCAATTAGCAAATCAACTGGCTGAGGCTGGTGAAAATGAGAATCCGCTAGCTCTACATTGGCGGGAATTTTCTAAGAGCTGACGTCCAATGCAAAATTGAGCTGAAGGTCAGTGATGTTGGAGGCTACGATCACAGTTAATTTCGCAGAGTAGTCAGAGCATTGAGATTGCAAGCTGACTTGCACAGAAAACCCATCTGTATAGAACCGATCTGTGCCTCCTATACCGGATACAGTCACCGGAGTCCTTATCTTTCGCAGCTGCAGCCAGCCTTGAAGTTGCACCTGCGAGCCAAAATCGAGCAGCGCTCGGCAGGGCAGTAGATCTCTGAAGCGGTTCCTAACCAGAATATTGGCAGTGGCTAGCAACACCACATCACCAAAACGATCCTTAGCGACGAGAAAATTGACGGCGGCGGACGCTGAGCCAGAAACAACGTCGTTAGATGTGGAAACCTCGGGAAAGGGGGGGATCGGCCTTAAGCTGGCGAATTGCCACCAAAATGCAGCAGACTATGCTGACTGCGTCCACATGCACGGCAGCTTGACGCATTGCAATGCCGAGACAGGTGCTCAGATTCAAGGCACTTACGGCATAAATATAATCGCCTAACTTCGCCTAAGCGATCCTCAGGTGACAAGCTTATAAACCTTGGGCAGGATTTTAACACATGAGAATGGCCATCACAGGTCATGCATGCGGAAGAGATTGTGATCACAAATGCAGAGTTACCTGAATGAAAGGGTCTACTTCGTGTAACGAACTGTTTTTGCTAACTTTTGCTCGCCGCGGCTAGCTCACAAAGTTTGGGGGATCGTTCCACCGAATTTATGTATTCGACGTGATTGCCCGAACCCTTTACAGGATCACACCTGGTCTTAAAGGTCAGGAATCGACAAGGCGTACGCCAGGCCGTTCCGTCGCTATCGCTATGACACCAAGATACCTGTCGTGTCCGGGAATAACCCAACCCGACTCGTTATACCCTTGGGCTTCAGTTCCACCGCGGATCCTTGATCCTTTTCCCACTTGCTCCTTGATTTCTACTCCTTGGCTGATTCGCGTTCCGCCGTCGGACTTACCCACAGGGGTTCCTTGAGCCACGGATCGCAGATCATTGCGCACTCGCTTTAAATCCCACACTTGAGACTGTAGGCCTGAGGCGCCCGTTAATCCTTAAAAATCTCGCTTCCTGCCGTCGTTAACTTTCTCCAATTCCCGCCGCATTTCTATTGGCGGGGTCTCTTTGTTGCTCCCCCTTTTGCCCCGCTTGGGCCTCCGATTCATTTTGTTTTGTGCAGGTCATCGGACTTCGTCGAGATACCACCGAGCAGGGATATTGTAGCAATAAGATCTTCTTTGGTTGAAAATTGTTTGCCAGACTCATAAACCTTTCTAGCCAGCCATCCCAAAACATTTTCAATTATATTCAGATCCGGCGACTATGGTGGCCAATTCAGAGTATTAACATTTTTATCTTTTAAAAAAGATTGTACAACACGTGCAGTATGTATTGGGGCATTGTCGTGCTGGAATGTCTTAGGCAAATTTTTAAAAAAATTGTCCAATGGTGGAAAAGCATTTTCCAGGACGTTTAGATACGCCTTTGCGTTCATGTTTGAGGATAAGAATTGGAGTTCACAAGTCCCATAGTAAGCTATGGCTCCCCAAACCATAACTCTGCCTACTCGACTCGAAAGCTTCATTTGATACGTCCCTTTCCTCAGATCGTGAAAATAATAATTGTAGTCATCTGGCCCTCTAAATTGAACTTTTTTTCATCCGAAAAAACTACGCGCTTGCACTGGTGTAACCATGACATATTGACGCGGCAAAAGGTCAACCGTGTTTCCTTTTATTTGGGGTTAAGCTGTGTTTTTTTTTTAAGTTTCACAAGCTGAAGATTTTTAGCTTTCAAAATAACTCGCCAAACAGTAGTTTTGCTCGCGTTAACACCTGCTTTTGCTCTATCTTGCTTACAGAGTCATGAGAATTTGTGTCTTCCCGCAGAATCGCACGTTTATCTGTGTCGCTAAGAACGTTACATTTTTACTTACCTTTATATTTTTTTCATAGTTTTATTTGTTCTCAATAAAATTGCATACGACTTTTCTGCTTCTTCTAAGGTCACAATCAATATAGCTGTATTTGGTTCTGTTCTTTGTGACTTAGTGACGTTCTACGACCCCTAATTGCACAAAATGATTAAAATATGTTTAAAATTTACAAATTAATCGAAAAACGTTTATGATTCAATCTCCTTGCTTCTGAAATGACACTAAGTCTAAAATGTGCTATTCAAGTGAAACAAAAGAGGTGCCAGTTATTGAAGAAAATTAAAAAGAAAATTTTAGTAAGTTTAAGGTTACATTTCCAGACTTCCAATTTTTGAAAGAGAGTAGATAGGATACGAATTAAAAAGAGCAACAATCATTGCATTAGACCAAGCAACTTTTGAGTGATGAACAAGTAATTATGAAAAATTGTGTGTGCTATTCGGAGTGTTTTCCCTTAAAGTATATTTTTCCCCTTTTTTATACCCTGGCAGAGGGTATTATGATAATATAAAGTATATATATTCTTGATCAGGATCATTTCCAGAGTTGATAGGAGCAAGTCCGTCGGTCCGTCTGACCGTCTGTCTGTCAGAAACTAGTCTCTCAGTTTTGAAGCTATCGAGTTGAAACTTTGCACACATCTTTCTTTTCCTTGCAGGCAGTATATAAGTCGGAACGGCCGGGATCGGTCGACTATATCCTATAGCTGCCATATAACTGATTGATCGGAAATGCCATAACTTTGGTGTTTTTTAAGTTAGAGGGTTGGGACTTTCCACACATGTTATATTTGACCAAAATATCTTATGTACAAAATTTCATAAGGATCGGCCGACTATATCCTATAGCTGTCATACAACGATCGAAATTGGCATAACTTTGCTGTTTTTTAAGTTAGAAAAATGGGATTTGGTACAGATTCTATTTTGGGGAAAAAAATCTGATCTGCCAATTTTCATAAGGATCGGCCGACTATAAGCGATCCGCTTTATATCTAATAAAATAAGATGGGAGGCGCCACCTAGCGGACTGCGACTGAACTGAAAGGGTATATCAACTTCGGCTCCGCCCGAAGCTAGCTTTCCTTTCTTGTTATTTATATATTTTTTAATTTTTTTTTTCTTTTTTATATATGTATATATTTGAATAAATATATATTTTTTCCCCATATTTTTATTTATTTTTTTTTTTCATTTATTTTTTTGCATATATACACAGCTGGCCAAAATAATAAGTACAGGCTCATAGGATTTCTTCTATGTCACGTAAATCTTTTTTGATTACCGTAACGAACCAATTCTAATTTCTTTTATTTTTCTGGCATAATGTTGATTATAAAAATACTTAACATAAGAATATTTCACGTAATCTGTAGAATTTATTGTCGATTAAACCTAAAATTCATAAAAAAGGGTTGGTCAAAAAAATAAGTACAGCAATTCTTCAAAGCCTCTAACTTAAAAATAAAAAACATTTTCTCAATTTTTTTCTTTTTATAGTAATTTTATGCTAATACCCAGTATTTGTATAACTTTTGTTATCCGTTACGGCATGCTGGGCATTTAATTTGCGGCACGTTTCCAAACAACACTCGTACCTTGTCTTTGCTGCAATTCTTCTATATTTTGAAATGTGTTTGTGCCAATCCGACGATTAAGCCTTGACCAGCTTTGAAATTAAATTTATTTCTTGAAAAACTAGATACCTTTAAAAACGAATAACATTTCATTTCTAATATAATATTTTAAATAATTTTGTCACATTAACTTATATATTATATTAACTCTTTTAAAATCGAGAAAAAAAAATATTTATTTTTTATTTAATAAACGCTGATACACAAGGTACAATAAATTAAATTTTCTTTTATAATAAAAATTTTTCAAATTATTTCAATTTTCTTTCACAATACTATTACACTATTATTAAAATTATTTTTTCTTTAAACAATACTAAAACACTTAAATTTATAGTTATTTCTAATATTTTAAAATTTAATATTAATAATTAATAAATAAAATCTAATCAATTTATATTGATTTGCACAAAAATCTTTTCAATGTAAATGAAATGCTTTACTTAATAAGCTTTGGGTCGTTGTCCTGTAGAAAGACCCATCTCAAGGGCATGTCTTCCTCAGCATTATGTCAGACAATATATTTTTATACCCAAATCGGATCATAGTATCGGTAATCCGATGAATCGGGACGACTCCATGCCAAGAAAAACAGTCCCAAATCATAATGTTTCCGCTTCCATGTTTAACGGTCTATTTCGAGTACCGGGCTCGAATTCTTTGCCTTTGGGTCGTCGTACATTCTTTCTGGAGTCGTTACCAAATAGATTTTTTTTTGTTTTGTCGCTCCATAAGACATTATTCCACTTTTTGGAACCCTCTGTTCCAGATCATGTCAAATGATTTTGGGCTAACTTTTCCTCATCTTTAAATTATTCCCTCGAAGGAGAGGAACTTTTCTGGCTATGCGTCCTTGTAAGCCAACATTAGTAAGTCTTCGACGAACTGATCTAGACGATATTTCATGGTCAATATGAGCAACAATGGATGAGCAGCAAAAACTTAGGATTCGGGTGTCGGTCGTTTGACAGGATTTCTTCTTCCGACCTCGAGTTTCGAATTGAACCTTTAATTTAAGGGCATTCTGGACCAAACATAATGACTGCCCAAGTCTTTTAGCGATTTCCCGAAGATTTATTCCTTCCTTTTGCAGAATTAAAGCAATTTTTCTTTTTTCTGTAGTACAACTCTTTTTTTTGCCCAACTATAGAATTTTTTTTTCCTGGGATATACTTAAATATGCTAGGAAATAATAAAAACCAACATATCTTAACTCGAATCTAGCTTTAATCCTTTAAAATTTATCAAATACACAGGTGTACTTATTATTTTGACCAGACCAAAATCGCCCACCCAGCAGAAAATTAAGCTTAGTATTGAATACACGAGGTTCCCATATTTCATTCTTGTTTTAGAAATTGTGTAACATTTTAACTTATCTATATAAAAAAATTGGTGGGTGTGCATTGCATAAAAATCGAGTTATATCGAAACAAATAAACACTATATCAGTGTACTTATTATTTTGACCAGCTGTGTATATATTTTTTTTTTGTTTTATAATTTTTTTCAGTGTGTGTTTTTGTTAACATTTTTCTTCTTCCCAACCTTTATTTGATTTTAAAATCTTTTAATTTGTAGTTTTTATTACACAGGCCGACAATTTCCAACTTTTTTTTCCTCCACGCATAATTTTACCTGCTCCATAACTTTTAGGCTCCCCTGAACCAAAGTCCAGAACAAACATAGGTTCTATCACCCACAGTTTCCGCGGTACACCTAAGAGAAGAAATTGATCAAATTTTACCATATACTGAATTATGTAGGCCGTGTAATGGTGATGATCATCATTGTTTCAAGTATTTTCATTTTCATTTTTGAAATGTATGTGTACCAACTAAAATTAAAAATTGGTATCTAGCAGTTACCATATCTTTGGAATACGCATCCAAAGTTGAAATCTCAGATTTTCTACATTAATTTTTGGTCTTCTATGATTTTTCCCTCGGTGATTGGCCTCGGTGGCCTCTTCTCCGGACGTCGTCTGCCGCTCCAACTTTGGCCTTGCCTTTGGGGCCGGCCACACGCATGGACCTCGCGTCCATGGATCTATGTCCTCCACTGCTGCGTGCTCCTGGGGGTGCGGGGTGGGTGGCCTTGCCGGCTGCCACTTCCGACTTGGCCACTCTCGTGGCCCCGTCATCCTCCTTATTCGGGCGTCCAGCATATCCTTCCTGGCCGCAGGGTGCCCCTGCTGCGCTGGCATCTCCGGCACGCAGCTCTCCTGAGAATCGCAGCGCGCCCCACTGCCACCTCTGCCTTCCACCACCGGACCACCTCCTTGGCCATCGCCGTGGCCAAATTTAGCCTGGCCCTTGCCAACGGCAGGGTTGTGTCCGCCTCCATTCTTACCTGGCTCCTCCGCCTTCTGTGGCGCAGCGCCGACAGTTCCTGACTGGGCCGGTGGTCTCTCTCGAATCCCCACCGGGATTCCTCGTCCTCCTATTCCTTTTTCCGTCATCACCCGTAGGACCCTCCTCGTCGCCCGGAGCCGCCGGATGTCCCATCCTGGCATGTCCATAATATGCCTAAAATGCCTATATTATTGCTAGGTACTCTTCTCAGTCGCCGAGTAATTTTTCTCTGCGCCTATCAGCCTGCGACTGGCGTAAGCGACCACTCGCTCGCCCTCATCAGTGTCCTGCGTCAGAACTGCACCCACGCCGTAGTCGCTGGCGTCGGTTTGCAGCACAAATTTTTTTGAGAAATCCGGGCATGCCAGCACTGGATCTTCTGCTAACCGCGACTTTGGATTATCAAACGCCTCTTGGTGTCTTGCCGACCACTCCCACTTTGTTCCTTTTCGTCTGAGATCGTTTATTGGTTTTGAGACCCCGGCGAAAACTGGGACGAATCGCCGATACCACGACGCCATCCCAATGAACTGACGTACCCCCTTCACGTTTGTTGGGGGTTTCAATTCAGTAATCGCCGCAACCTTTCAGGGATCCATACCAATTCCCTGACTCGTTATCCGGTGGCCCAAGTAGAATAGCTCTCTACTGAAGAAATGGCACTTGTCCGTGTTTATCGTAAATTATCGTAAACGTTATACGTAAATGCGTGCGGAGCCATATCCGGGCCTATGACCTGGTCTAAAGACCTTTGAAACGTTGCCGAGGCTGAGTGCAACCCGAACGGCATCTGGTACAGACATATTCCTGGTACCGTAAAGACCGTGTACTTTCTGCTCCCTTCCTCCAGTGGGATTTGCCAATAGCCGTCTTTAAGGTCGAGGCTGCTGAAAAATTTTGACTCCCTCAATTGTTCCAGTATGAAGTTACTCTGTGGTATCGGGTACGCAGCCTTTGCCGATTTTGCGTTTATTTGTCGGAAGTCCACGCACATTCTCCATTGATCCGTCTTTTTCTTTACCATGACGATGGGTGAGCTGTAAGCGCCATTTGAAGGCTCGATGCATCCCTTTTCCAGCAGCTCTTCTCCTTTTTGTTATCTCCCCCTGTATTTTGGGTTTCTTTGGAGATTACCTTTGCTTTATTGGAATGTCGTCCCTCATCGTGATCATATGCTGCGTTATGTTGGAACAACCCTTCTGATTTGTTAGCTCCTCCTCGATGAACCTTTTGTCCCGCTTTCTCTGCCATTCCTCCGAGGGTCCAGTTATAACTATGGACAGCCTATCCTCCAGGCATCCGCTCCATCTTTCTCTTCTCGGGATCGTGACTTGGTGGCCTGTGCAGTTTATGGTTGTGCCAAATTCTGCGAGGAAGTCCCATTCAAGCACCACGCTGTCTCCCATGCCTGGCAACACCAAAATATTCAAATTTTTCCGCTTGTTTCCAAATCTTACTGTCGTCTGGAGTACCATTTGAGTTTCTGTGTGGCTCCCATTGGCCAACTTTACCAGTCCCCTTGTTGCTCTTTGCTCTCTGGCGATTCCCGGGTTCTCCGCTAGTTTTTCTGAAATGCCCATTGCTGACGCGCCTGCTGTTGCCTTGGGTCTACCATTCAATTTTGGTTCGGCTGTTGCTGCCGCATTTGGCGTCGATCCTCAGGCTGCCATCTCTGCCTCCAACCAAGTCCTGGAGGGCTCTGTTGCTCTGGTGGGTTCTGGTGCAGTTCCTCTTTCGGCCACCTCCTGTCTACCGCCGGCTGATCCCAGCGTAGATCTGCGGGGGCTTGCCTTTGAAAAACCTCTTCCTCCAAGGCCAGCACCTCAAACTCCTCTGCTAGACTCATCACTTCTTCGAACGATGCGAATGCGTATAGCCTCATAAACATTTTCATGCGCGGCATACAGTTTTCCACCAGCGTTTCTATTACCTCCTTCGTGTATTTTTAAGTGGCATTATTAGCATCTGAAGGTCATATATTCCTTGAACGGTTCTCCTCGTTGCTGCCGAACCTGGTCTGCCAAAATCCCTTTCGGCAGGAAAAAGGCCTCGAAGCTCCTTCTAAACTCCTTCCATGTTGGCCACTCTTCATCGTTCATTATGAACCATCTTTGTGCTCTGCCCTGGAGTAATTCCGGCATCGCTCGCGGGATCCTGTTTATTTCCAATCCGTATGTTTTAGCGGACCATGCTACTCCATGTGGTTCTCCTGTTCCGTCGAATCGGAATGACCACTGCCTCACTTGTTTGGCCACTTTTGCACTTGTGGCTTCATGCTCCTTATGCTCTTAATTTCTGGTACCGCCAGACTTTTCCGACTCACTCACAGCTCTTTGTCTCGGTGTGGACCTCTGTGTGTATTTTTCCTCAAATCCACGCGTGACCGCCATCACTTCGTCGGAGTAAGGGCTGCCAAAATCCGCCCAAATGCCTGTTGTGCGGCGTGAAAGGCCGTTCCCGGCGCACTCTGTCCTTAGCCGCTCATACCAGTCCTTCAAGAGCGCTCTAGCCAAGCAGAAAAATGGCTAGGCTCACACTAACTCAACTGAACCTTAAATATTGCGAAGTCGCGCAGGATCCACTAAGCCAGGCCATGCGCGAGAAGAGCTTGGAGGTCGCCCTCATCAGAGAACCGTTCAAGAAGAGATGGCCATCTGGTCCCCAGGCCCAATCGGGTACCTGGAGAGCACACTAGTTGCAAACGGCTTCGGTAGGGGCCAGACTCCTTACGGGGATCTGTCTCTACAGCTTCTACCTGCCACCGAGACTAACTCTTACACAGTAGGCGAAAATCTTCGATCAGATAGTTTCTGACGCCAGGGACACACAGAAGGTCATAATCGCCGGCGACTACAACGCGTGGGCAGGGGAGTGCCCTCTTAGGGGCGTTTGCTTCCCTAGACATTGCCCTTCTAAACGTAAGCTCATAATACACGTTCAGGAGAGCGGGTGCTGGGTCAATAGTCGACTTGACCTTCTGCAGTCTCTCACTTTTCCGGAATGTCACATGGGGGATCAGTGAGGTATACACAGGCAGTGCAATTATTACAACGCAATTATTTGCGAAGTCAAAGCACGCATCCCACGAATTCCAACCACGCAACGCCAATACCCTGCAATCGACGATCTCTTCCAGGGCTATAAAGGACCTTGACGCCCTTGCTGAAGGGGAAGACTGCATCAGCTCCATCATGGACGGCATGAGCAGCGCGTGCGCGGTGAGCATGCGTATTTCTGTTTTTTTGTGGACTCAGGAGATTGCAGTGGCAAAAAAGACGTCCTGCAGAGAGAGGAGACTTCATCAGAGAACGAGATCCAGACCCGGTTTTCCCCGCAGAACGCAGGAGTATGTCGACGCGAGGTGGCGATCAAGTTGGCGATAACGCAAAGACCGCAGGCATTCGCTACAGCATTCACTAAATGCCTCCGCGAAGGAGATTCCCACTGAGATGGAAGAGGCAAAATGCCGAAACCAAACATGCTCTCTGAGGACCTGTTCTCGTACAGGCCCCTGTGCCTAATCGACCACGCGGGGAACGCCTTCGAGAAATGCATTGTTAGGAGGCTCCAGGTCGCAGTGAAAGCCGTTGGCGGCCTCTATCCCAACCAATTCCGCTTCAGAAAGGCCATGTCTCCGATAGGCGCCATTTGACCTGTCGCAGACATTGCGCGAAGGCGCTACAAGGAAGCCGTACACCGTGCGCTTTTTGAATAAGGGATAACTGACCACCTAAACAGGAAAGAGAGCACCTACCTGAGCGACAGGACCGTCCTGTCGTAACCTGTTCGTAAACGGCCCGAAAACTCACAAGGCTACATGCGGTGTCCCAAGGCTTGGTGCTCGGGCCCTTATTTTGGAATATCATGTACGATGGGGTCCTAAACCTGGATCTCCCTGGGCGTTCTATTGATATAGGCTTCGCCGATGATGTTTCCATTGCAGTCGTGGCCAAAACCATCCGGGAAGCTGAGGAGACTGCAAACGCGGCAATCGGTGCCGTTCAACTGTGTCTAAACACTGCTGGGCTTTGCCTAGCTCATCCCAAAACGGAGGCGGTGCTCTTCTCCAGCCGGAAGAGGGTGGAGTCCGCCAAAATTTCTGTGGGAAGTATAGAGATCGTCTCTTTCCGAGCCATCAGATATCTCGGTGTCATGCTAGACACAAGGCTCAGCTTTAGAGAGCACCTACAAGAAGCGAGCAGAAAGGCGACAAACGTCTGCAAGGCTCCAAGCAGAGTTATGGTAAACACGAGAGCACTCAAGCATTGCTGCAGGCTCCTTCTACAGTCGGTCCTCAGATCAACCATCTTGTACGCCGCCCCGTTCTGGGCAGAGGCAACCAGTGTTAAGGCATACAAAAGAGGCATTGAAAGCTCCCTGCACTCAGAGTAATCTCCGGCTTCCTCACGATATCGGAGGAGGCGTCCCTACTCAGAGGTCTAAAAGGCCAAGGAGGTCTACACCGAGTTGAGAGAGGGTGAGGTGGCGGTGACATCTGCACTCAAGAGGTCCATTAAGAAGGTGGCAAGAGAAAGGAGGATTCGGCCACGAGGAGGACCCCAATTGCCCCTGCTGTGGGGTCGACGAAACGGCGGAGCACGTCCTGCAATATTGCCCACGCTTTCGCGCCGACAGCGATTCGGTCTTAACGCCGTGGATGCGACTACCCTAGAACCAAACTGGTCGAGGACGCTGACTGCTGGGGAAACCTCTATGGTTTCTTAGCGGTTGTAATGCAGAAGCTGCGGAGCCTGGAGAGAGCGATATCGAAGCATCGAGCGAAAAAAAGCGCGTTACAGCGATAAAAATTCAATTCAAGTCACTAAACGAAGTCACGCTAAAACCCTGGCCCAGTCACCTGAGTCTTGGCTACCTTTTTTATTTTCTCTTATTTTTTCCATTGTATATCCCCCACCCACCCCGTATGTAATTTATTGCCGCCCAAATAAAGTGATTTGTTCGTCCGTAGAGCGTTATGCGGCAACTACGTCAAACTTGAACTCACGGGAGTAACGGTAGGTCCCGGAGTCGTAGTCAAAGACCGTAAATAGTCTCGACTAAATTTACCTGGATTCTGCAAGGGACTGCTCGGGTTGGCCAGACGCTTGCTGTGATCAGGCTGGAGTTGATGTGCTTGAAGTCCTGGGGTGGTTTTCCTCAAGTACCGGTGGCATGGGGGTTCGGCTGATTCCTTATCGGCCGGTCCTACTGGCGGTCCGTTTCACGGGAGCAACACTCGAAGTAGGTTAGATAGCGCGGGGTCTGCTGGTGGTCCGTTTCACGGGAGCAACACTCGAGCTAGACTGGTATGCCGCGGTGTCGACTCGTGGTCCGTTTCACGGGAGCAACACTTGGAGTAGTTAGGTAACGCGGGGTCTACTGGCGGTCCGTTTCACGGGAGCAACACTCGGAGTAGACTGGTATGCCGCGGGATCAACTCGTGGTCCGTTTCACGGGAGCAACACGTGAAGTAATGAGGTGACGCGGGGTCTACTTGTGGTCCATTTCACGGGAGCAACACTAGAAGTAGACTGGTATGCCGCGGATTCTTCTTGTGAACCGTTTTACACAGGATCACTCGAAGTAGGTTGATTTTAAGTGCCATGGTTCAGACACTGAGTAACGAGACGATTGACTCTGATTTCGGAACTGTCTTTATTTCAGAAGAATATCTCTTATATAAGATGCAAAATTATACATCATTACATTTAAGAAAGGTCAAACTTCTGGACGTGCTAAACTAAGGTTAATGCCAGGGTCACCCACCTCTGAGTCTGCTGACTCAGATTGTTTGTTCACGTACTGCTTCACACACGCATTTCGGCTTCGCTGGCTGCTTTCGGTTTGCCTGGGTCAGTCGGTCATTCTTCCCGCTGATCACGCTGATTCTGCTTCCGGAGCCATCGACTAGTGCCGAGGTAGTAGGTTGGATATAGTTTTATGCTTATTACTAATTATTTATAGGTGAGAAAATCGGTTAGTGGGCTTGTATATTGCGACATGCTGATGCATATTGATTGGATCAAATTACTAAGTGTGCATATAGGGTAGTAGGTCTTGGCACTAGGTGCCAACATGATTAAAAAAACATGTGTGTATGTGTATGTGTGGGCGTCTATGCAGATGTCTTCAGGTATTTTACAAGTTGTGATGAAATTCAGGCGTCTGTTGGCTTTCGCTTATATAGCGTGCATATATTGAAGTAAAGTTTTTTATAAGTAATTTTTTTAATAAGTATGAATAATCCTGTAGTAATTCGACTTTATTTTATTTTATAGGTATTTAAAATAAAGTACAAGAAGAAAAACTTTGTTTTTTTGCCGGTCGATAGTATCGCAATGTTGTGTGGCCGTTTACCCATATTAGCCCAAATCCCTTTTTGCGTAATAGGACCATATTATATATTAAATGGATCGAAGAAGTATTTAGATATCGACGGTAACAATAGTATCGCAGTGTATTGACATCATCGCGAGCTATTTTGACTGGTAGAGTTGGTACAACTTTGAGAAAAAGGTTTATCGCGGGAAAGGAGTTCCGTTACAATACTCCAACAGTTTCAAAAATTCAGTCGATGGGTCAATTGATTATATCTTGACACACAATAACTTGTATCCAGCTTGAACTGCGGACAATGACATTTAGTCTTGAAAATATAGGGGAATAGCGTCAAAAAGATCTACAGAAAATTTCGACGCCACCTAAAAAAGTCGCTGAAAGTGTCATAGCGGATTCCCCCATTTGTCGGATTAAACTCTTCACAATACTTCACAAATGAAACGATATCTGAAGATTTATTTTGAAGAAAAATCGAAAATGGACGGGTCAATCTGAAATGGGTCGCGCCATGTCAAGTGGGCCACTTTGAAAATTGTATTTTTTAATATTAACGGTTCACAATTTTTTTAAATAGGTATCTTTAAGTAGGACAACTTTTTGTTCGAAACAATCGATAATTTTTTGTATTATCAATACTCAAAATTCGGTGCCCAAAAAAAATATTTTTTAATATATCTCGCAAATAAATGGCGCTTTTAATCTTAAAAGCGTCACTCTGAAATAGAAAATTGTTTTTTAAACTTTTTCCCTATTTATTAAAAATGTTTCAAAGAATTATTTAAATTTAATACTGAGCTGGGAATTTCTAAAGACTTTTGTGGTTACAGACCACAGTGAAACCCATTCTATAACAAATATACAAAATAGGTCACCTCTTCAAACCCTTAAGAAATAAAAATTAATATAATAAAATTCAAACCTTTTTAATAAAAAATATTTTTGATTTTTTTTTGAGTTGAGAAGAGAAGAGTTGAGTGAAAGACCCTCCAAGTTTCCTTGGAGGAATTAGGAGTATAGGCTGAAGGACCCCTCGTGGGTAAGTTTGACAGTCTCAAGTGCGGGATTTAAAGCGAGTGCGCAAGGATCTGCGATCAGTAGCTTAAGGTCTCCCTATGGGTAAGTCCGGCGGCGGTACGCGAATGAGTCAAGGAGTAAAAATCAAGGAGCAAGTGGGAAAAGGATCAAGGATCCGCGGTGGAACTGAAGCCCAAGGGTAAAAAGAGTCGGGTTGGGTTATTCCCGGACACGACAGGTATCCTGGTGTCATAGCGATAGCGACGGATCGGCCTGGCGTACGCCTTGTCAATCCCTGACCGATAAGACCAGGTGTGATCCTGTAAAGCGAGGGATAGCCAGCTCGGGAGCACAAGCCCATCAATGAAACCAAGCAGGGACTCCCCGGAAAAGTCAAGAGAATCCTGATCCAGGCGCTGGGGCGTATGCACAGCGTATCACCTGAAGTTAACGGAGACGCGACGCCAAAACCTCTGGTCTGCCATAGATCCTGCGGAGCGTATGCACGCAGGTATTTGAAGGCGAGTGGCGAACGCAACCGGGGGCGTGTGCTGCGGGGTAGGTAGGCCCTTCGTGCCCTGCTCCGACCTCCAGGCACCGAGAAGCGCATCCTGCCTGGCGTATGCCTGGAAGGATAGCCTATTTGTCTGCTAACACGGATTAGGTGCCGGCCACGGCGAAATGGCATTCCCAGTGAGCCAAGGATACCGAAGGTCCGCGGCACCCGCAAAGAAGAAGCAGCGACAGGATCAGCGAAGGAAGCAGCAACAGGAGCGGCGACGACGAGGGAGCAGTGGCGTCGACGAGGGAACAGCGACGACGAGGGAGCAGCGACTACGAAGGAATAGCTACGACGAGGGAGCAGCGATGTCAGAAGAGCAGCGACCACAGCCACAGCGACAGCATAGGCCCCGCAGCTGGAGTCCAAACGGAGGGAACCGTGAGCCCTTTCGGCGCCAGGCACCAACACCACACGTCCTGCTGAGCGCAAGCTTTGGGAGGGCGTGTGTATTGGCACCAACCCGGAGCGGGGATCGGGGATCGACGGGAGGGCGAGCGGTCGGTCGGCTGAGCCAAGCAGCCGGTGAGATTCACCCTTTTGTAACTTTATCGAAAATAAAGGGGATATTTATTAAACGAAGCACCCTGTGTTATTTCTGGGCTCGGGCAATCACGTCGAATATAAAAATTCGGTGGAATGAACCCCCAAACTCTGTGAGCTAGTCGCGGCATTTGTTGCGAACAAATATTAGCAAAAACAGTTCGTTATACCAGGCGCCCAAACTACGTAATTGCTTTAGAGTCTAGGAGTAACACAGCTTTAAGATGGGGAAGAAGAATTGGATTTACGCGCTTTGCAAAGAAGAGTTGTGCAAAGTGTGCAGAGATCTCGGTCTCCCAGCGAATGGAACAGTAGAGATTGAGGGCACTTGTTGCAAGGTGGGTCGACGAGACGAAGGACGACGAAGTGATGGCGGTCACGCGTGGATTCGAGGAGAAATACGCAGAGGTTCACGCCGAGACAAAGAGCGGTGCGCGAGTCGGAGAAACTCATTCAAAGTCTGGCAGTGCCAGAATTGAAAAGTATAAGAAGCATGGAGCCACAAGCGCGGAAGCCAATCCCGGTACAGGTTGACTATGCGAAAGTGGCCAAACAAGTCCGGGAATGGTCGTTCCGATTCGATGGAACAGGAGATCCTCTCGAGTTCGTGGACCGAGTAGCATTAGAAATAAACACAAGCCCGCGGGCGATGCCAGAACTACTCCAGGGCAGAGCGCAAAGATGGTTCATAATGAACGATGAGGAGTGGCCCACATGGAAGGAGTTAAGGAGAAGCTTCGAGGCCTTTTTCCCGCCGAAAGGATATTTTGAGAAACTGGCGGACCAGGTCCGGCAGTGGAAACAGCAGCGAGGAGAACCGTTCAAGGAGTATATGGTGGACCTTCAGACGCTAATAAAGCCTTTAGGAAAGTCCACGAAGGAGGTGATTGAAAGGCTGGTGGAGAACTGCTTGCCGCGCATGAAAATGTTCATGAGGCCATACGCATGCGCATCGCTCGAGGAGGTCTTGCCGAGAAATTCGAGGAGCTGGCCTTGGAAGAAAAGGTTTCTAACAGGCAAGCCGCCACAGAGGCAGAGATGGATGGGGGCAGAGATGGCAGCCGGAGGATCGACACCAGATGCGGCAGCAACAGCAGCCTAGTCAACAATGGACGGTAGACCCAAGGCAGCTGCAGCCGAGCCAACAATGGGCAGCAAGCCAAAGTCAAAGACAGCCGATTCGGCAGTGGGCAGCGATGACTAGACATTGTCAAATAGAAAACTCAGCGCAGGCATGCAACAGGTGCGGAGGCATGGGCCATTGGGCCCGTGGGTGCAGGAACACAGAATTTTGTTCTGCAGGATGTGCGGCGCAATAGGGGTGAGAAGCACAGAACGCTGCCAAAGAGCGGGAAACGTGCAGCGATCTCAGCCGTAGAGAGGAAGGCAGAGATCGCGATGTGCTGCATCAAAGAACTAGTTGTTGGTTTATCAGGAGTCGATCAACAGTTGGCGGCGGTCGTCAAGGTCGGAGGTGCAGAAGTGAAGGCCATTATAGACACCGGGGCAACGACTAGTTCATCTTAGAAAAGTTAGCGGAGAACCCGGGAATCGCCGGAGAGCGGAGAACAACAAGGAGACTAATAAAGTTGGCCAACGGGAGCCACACAGAGACTCAAATGGTACTCCAGACAACAGTAAGCTTTGGCAACAAGGAAAAAAATTTGAATATGTTAGTGTTGCCAGACATGGGAGACAGCGCGGGGCTTGGATGGGATTTACCCGCAGAATTCGGCACAACAATAAACTGCGCAGGCCACCAAGTCACGATCCCGAGAAAAGAAAAATGGAGCGGATGCCTGGAGGATAGGCTGTCCATAGCTATAACTGGACCCTCGGAGGAATGGGAGAGAAAGCGGGACAAAAGGTTCATCGAGGAGGAGCTAGCGGCCTTCACAAACCAGAAGGGGTGTTCGAACATAACGCAGCATAGGATCACGATGAAGGACGACATCCCAATAAAGCAAAGGTATTATCCAAAGAACCCCAAAATACAGGGGGAGATCTATGAAAAGGTAGAAGAACTGCTGGAAAAGGGATGCATCGAGCCTTCAAATAGCGCGTAAAGATAACCCATCGTCATGGTGAAGAAAAAAACGGGTCAATGGAGAATGTGCGTGGATTTCCGACACATAAACGCAAAGTCAGTAAAGGACGCGTACCCGATGCCAACGATAAACTTCATCCTGGAGCAATTGAGGGAGGCAAAATTTTCAGCAGCCTCGACGTAAGGACGGCTATTGGCAAATCCCACTGGAGGAAGTTAGCAGGAAGTACACGGCATTTACGGTACCAGGGAAAGTCTGTACCAGTGAAAGGTGATGCCGTCATCGATGACTTCATCGTGATCGGACGCACAAGGGAGGAGCATATGGCGAATTGGAGGGAAGTATTCCGTAGACTGAAGGCGGCAAACTTGAGGATAAACACGGAAAAGTGTAATTTCTTCACGGAAGAGCTATTATACCTGGGCCACCGGATAACGAGCCAGGGAATTGGCATGGATCAAGGAAAGGTTGCAGCGATTACGGAATTGGAACCCCCAACAAACGTGAAGGGTGTACGGCACTTTATTGGGATGGCATCGTGGTATCGGCGATTCGTCCGAGACTGCGCAGTTGTCGCAAAACCACTAAACGATCTCCTTCGGAAGGGAATGGACGGCGAGACACCAAGAGGCATTTGAGAAGGAAAATGCGAGAAAGCCCACAGAAATATCCAGAGTACGTAGAAGAGGCAGGTTTGTATGAAAACCGACAATATACCGACATGTTGCGCATAGAGCCGGAAGCGAGGAAGTAGCATCATGGAAGCTGTTTGTGCCGATGGATATGAGGCAGCAAGTGCTAAAGGAGAATCACGACGAACCGACAGCGGGACATCTAAACGGAAGGAAAACAATTGCGAGGTACTAAAAAATAGTCGCAAGGTGCTACAGGCCAGGGATGCATAATGACATAAGGAAGTATGTCAGAAAGTGCGAGATATGCATGCGGTATAAATCAAGTCAGATGCAGGCCGCAGGAAAAATGCTGACACAGGTCCCAGAGGAGCCATGGGCGACGGTATGTGCGGACTTTGTGGGATCGTTGCCGAGGTCCAAGCATGGAAACACCATGCTATTGGTAATGATCGATCGGTTTTCAAAGTGGTTCCAATGCGGAAGGCCACAACTGAGACGCTGCAGAAGGCGATTCGCGAAAGGATTATTGCGAGATACGTGGTGCCAAAGCTGATAGTGACAGACAATGGTGTCCAGTTCACCAGTAGGAGCTTCAAAAAATTGCTCGAGGAGCTCGGAGTACGTCATCAGTTTACCGCACCATTCACGACGCAGGAAAACTTTACAGAAAGAGCAAACAGGACGGTTAAGACGATGATCGCCCAGTTTGCAGGCAATGACCAAAGGACATGGGACGAAAATTGGCCCGAAGTGATCTCAAGCGTGTCAGACGCCACGGGATACTCGCCATGCTTCGTAACCCAAGGCAGAGAGCCAAGAATGCCAAAAGCAATATATGATAAAGAGGTATTGGGGACGCGAGCAGCACGGGGCGGGAGCAGCCACTCCCTCAGAGAATGCAGCAAAGCTGCAGGAGGTGTTCGAGCTGGTGCGAAGGAATATGCGGCGCAGGAACAAGGTCGGCACTACAACCTGAGGAGGCGGGAGTGCACTCGAGTGGAGCCCGAAGATCGGCGACACAGTGTGGGCAAAGGAGCACCATTTGTCCAAGGCGGTCGAATGTTTCGCGACGAAGTTAGCACCAAAGGACGATGGGCCATACACAGTGGTGAATTTTGTGTCGCCAGTGATTGCTGTGCTACGTCACGCTGGCACGAGGAAAGAAAAGAGAGCCCACCTGAGTGAGCTAAAAGCCTATGTACAGGAGTCGGTGCAGGCGTAAACCATAATAAATAAATATACACAAAAAGAATTCGGAATCAAAGGGGAAACAAAAAAAGATGTAAACAGAAACACACACTGAAAAAAAACAAGCGAAAAAAAAGGAAAAAAATAAACAAAAGAGAAGCGAAAAACAAAAAAAAATTCAAAGAAAATACAATGCTTTTGGAATGAACTAGGGTGGGCGCGGGGGTATCGGAACGAAATCCGATGACCTGCACAATAACAATACGGATCGTTGGACGGGCCCCTGGAGCAAATCGGGACCGAGTCTTCTAGAAAAGCTGGAAGAGTTGAGTGAAAGACCCCCGTGGGTAAGTCTGACATTCAAGCGGGAAAGTTTCCTTGGAGGAATTCGGAGTATAGGCTGAAGGACCCCTCGTGGGTAATCCCGACAGTCTCAAGTGCGGGATTTAAAGCGAGTGCGCAAAGATCTGCGATCAGTAGCTTAAGGTCTCCCTATGGGTAAGTCTGGCGGCGGTACGCGATTCAGCCAAGGAGTAGAAATCAAGGAGCAAGTGGGAAAAGGATCAAGGATCCGCGGTGGAACTTAACCCCAAGGGTAAAACGAGTCGGGTTTGGTTATTCCCGGACACGACAGGTATCTTGGTGTCATAGCGATAGCGATGGATCGCCCTGGCGTACGCCTTGTCGATTCCTGACCGCTAAGACCAGGTGTGATCCAGTAAAGCGAGGGGTAGCCAGCTCGGGAACTCAAGCCCATAAGTGAAACCAGGCAGGGACACCCTGAGAAATTCAAGAGAATCCTGATCCAGGCGCTGGGGCGTATGCACAGCGTATCACCTGGAGTTAAAGGAGACGCGACCCCAAAACCTCTGGTCTGCCATAGATCCTGCGGAGCGTATGCACGCAGGTATTTGAAGGCGAGTGGCGAACGCAACCGGGGGCGTGTGCTGCGGGGTAGGTAGGCCCTTCGTGCCCTGCTCCGACCTCCAGGCACCGAGAAGCGCATCCTGCCTGGCGTATGCCTGGAAGGATAGCCTATTTGTCTGCTAACACGGATTAGGTGCCGGCCACGGCGAAATGGCATTCCCAGTGAGCCAAGGATACCGAAGGTCCGCGGCACCCGCAAAGAAGAAGCAGCGACAGGATCAGCGAAGGAAGCAGCAACAGGAGCGGCGACGACGAGGGAGCAGTGGCGTCGACGAGGGAACAGCGACGACGAGGGAGCAGCGACTACGAAGGAATAGCTACGACGAGGGAGCAGCGATGTCAGAAGAGCAGCGACCACAGCCACAGCGACAGCATAGGCCCCGCAGCTGGAGTCCAAACGGAGGGAACCGTGAGCCCTTTCGGCGCCAGGCACCAACACCACACGTCCTGCTGGGCGCAAGCTTTGGGAGGGCGTGTGTATTGGCACCAACCCGGAGCGGGGATCGGGGATCGACGGGAGGGCGAGCGGTCGGTCGGCTGAGCCAAGCAGCCGGTGAGATTCACCCTTTTGTAACTTTATCGAAAATAAAGGGGATATTTATTAAACGAAGCACCCTGTGTTATTTCTGGGCTCGGGCAATCACGTCGAATATATAAATTCGGTGGAATGAACCCCCAAACTTTGTGAGCTAGTCGCGGCATTTGTTGCGAACAAATATTAGCAAAAACAGTTCGTTATACCAGGCGCCCAAACTACGTAATTGCTTTAGAGTCTAGGAGTAACAGAGCTTTAAGATGGGGAAGAAGAATTGGATTTACGCGCTTTGCAAAGAAGAGTTGTGCAAAGTGTGCAGAGATCTCGGTCTCCCAGCGAATGGAACAGTAGAGATTGAGGGCACTTGTTGCAAGGTGGGTCGACGAGACGAAGGACGACGAAGTGATGGCGGTCACGCGTGGATTCGAGGAGAAATACGCGCAGAGGTTCACGCCGAGACAAAGAGCGGTGCGCGAGTCGGAGAAACTCATTCAAAGTCTGGCAGTGCCAGAATTGAAAAGTATAAGAAGCATGGAGCCACAAGCGCGGAAGCCAATCCCGGTACAGGTTGACTATGCGAAAGTGGCCAAACAAGTCCGGGAATGTCGTTCCGATTCGATGGAACAGGAGATCCTCTCGAGTTCGTGGACCGAGTAGCATTAGAAATAAACACAAGCCCGCGGGCGATGCCAGAACTACTGCAGGGCAGAGCGCAAAGTTCATAATGAACGATGAGGAGTGGCCCACATGGAAGGAGTTTAGGAGAAGCTTCGAGGCCTTTTTCCCGCCGAAAGGATATTTTGAGAAACTGGCGGACCAGGTCCGGCGGTGGGGGGGTGGGGTGGGGTCAGAGATGGCAGCCGGAGGATCGACACCAGATGCGGCAGCAACAGCAGCCTAGTCAACAATGGACGGTAGACCCAAGGCAGCTGCAGCCGAGCCAACAATGGGCAGCAAGCCAAAGTCAAAGACAGCCGATACGGCAGTGGGCAGCGATGCCTAGACATTGTCAAATAGAAAACTCAGCGCAGGCATGCAACAGGTGCGGAGGCATGGGCCATTGGGCCCGTGGGTGCAGGAACACAGAATTTTGTTCTGCAGGATGTGCGGCGCAATAGGGGTGAGAAGCACAGAATGCTGCCAAAGAGCGGGAAACGTGCAGCGATCTCAGCCGTAGGGAGGAAGGCAGAGATCGCGATGTGCTGCATCAAAGAACTAGTTGTTGGTTTATCAGGAGACGATCAACAGTTGGCGGCGGTCGTCAAGGTCGGAGGTGCAGAAGTGAAGGCCATTATAGACACCGGGGCAACGACTAGTTTCATCTTAGAAAAATTAGCGGAGAACCCGGGAATCGCCGGAGAGCGGAGAACAACAAGGAGACTAATAAAGTTGGCCAACGGGAGCCACACAGAGACTCAAATGGTACTCCAGACAACAGTAAGCTTTGGCAACAAGGAAAAAAATTTGAATGTGTTAGTGTTGCCAGACATGAGAGACAGCGCGGGGCTTGGATGGGATTTACCCGCAGAATTCGGCACAACAATAAACTGCGCAGGCCACCAAGTCACGATCCTGAGAAAAGAAAAATGGAGCGGATGCCTGGAGGATAGGCTGTCCATAGCTATAACTGGACCCTCGGAGGAATGGGAGAGAAAGCGGAACAAAAGGTTCATCGAGGAGGAGCTAGCGGCCTTCACAAACCAGAAGGGGTGTTCGAACATAACGCAGCATAGGATCACGATGAAGGACGACATCCCAATAAAGCAAAGGTATTATCCAAAGAACCCCAAAATACAGGGGGAGATCTATGAAAAGGTAGAAGAACTGCTGGAAAAGGGATGCATCGAGCCTTCAAATAGCGCGTAAAGATAACCCATCGTCATGGTGAAGA
This sequence comes from Drosophila ananassae, assembly GCF_017639315.1. Lineage (NCBI taxonomy): Eukaryota > Metazoa > Arthropoda > Insecta > Diptera > Drosophilidae > Drosophila > Drosophila ananassae. The sequence continues at coordinate 25,414,774 of NC_057929.1, read as the reverse complement.
AAAAAACGGGTCAATGGAGAATGTGCGTGGATTTCCGACACATAAACGCAAAGTCAGTAAAGGACGCGTACCCGATGCCAACGATAAACTTCATCCTGGAGCAATTGAGGGAGGCAAAATTTTCAGCAGCCTCGACATAAGGACGGCTATTGGCAAATCCCACTGGAGGAAGTTAGCAGGAAATACACGGCATTTACGGTACCAGGGAAAGTCTGTACCAGTGAAAGGTGATGCCGTCATCGATGACATCATCGTGATCGGACGCACAAGGGAGGAGCATATGGCGAATTGGAGGGAAGTATTCCGTAGACTGAAGGCGGCAAACTTGAGGATAAACACGGAAAAGTGTAATTTCTTCACGGAAGAGCTATTATACCTGGGCCACCGGATAACGAGCCAGGGAATTGGCATGGATCAAGGAAAGGTTGCAGCGATTACGGAATTGGAACCCCCAACAAACGTGAAGGGTGTACGGCACTTTATTGGGATGGCATCGTGGTATCGGCGATTCGTCCCAGACTGCGCAGTTGTCGCAAAACCACTAAACGATCTCCTTCGGGAGGGAATGGACGGCGAGACACCAAGAGGCATTTGAGAAGGAAAATGCGAGAAAGCCCACAGAAATATCCAGAGTACGTAGAAGAGGCAGGTTTTTGTTCGAAACAATCGATAACTTTTTGTATTATCAATACTCAAAATTCGGTGCCCAAAAAAAATATTTTTTAATATATCTCGCAAATAAATGCCGCTTTTAATCATAAAAGCGTCACTCTGCAATAGAAAATTGTTTTTTAAACTTTTTCCCTATTTATTAAAAATTTTTCAAAGAATTATTTAAATTTAATACTGAGCTGGGAATTTCTAAAAAATTTTGTGGTTACAGACCACAGTGAAACCCATTCTATAACAAATATACAAAATAGGTCACCTCTTCAAACCCTTAAGAAATAAAAATTAATATAATAAAATTCAAACCTTTTTAATAAAAAATATTTTTGATTTTTTTTTGAGTTGAGAAGAGAAGAGTTGAGTGAAAGACCCTCCAAGTTTCCTTGGAGGAATTAGGAGTATAGGCTGAAGGACCCCTCGTGGGTAAGTTTGACAGTCTCAAGTGCGGGATTTAAAGCGAGAGCGCAAGGATCTGCGATCAGTAGCTTAAGGTCTCCCTATGGGTAAGTCCGGCGGCGGTACGCGAATGAGCCAAGGAGTAAAAATCAAGGAGCAAGTGGGAAAAGGATCAAGGATCCGCGGTGGAACTGAAGCCCAAGGGTAAAAAGAGTCGGGTTGGGTTATTCCCGGACACGACAGGTATCCTGGTGTCATAGCGATGGCGACGGATCGGCCTGGCGTACGCCTTGTCAATCCCTGACCGTTAAGACCAGGTGTGATCCTGTAAAGCGAGGGATAGCCAGCTCGGGAGCACAAGCCCATCAATGAAACCAAGCAGGGACTCCCCGGAAAAGTCACGAGAATCCTGATCCAGGCGCTGGGGCGTATGCACAGCGTATCACCTGGAGTTAACGGAGACGCGACCCCAAAACCTCTGGTCTGCCATAGATCCTGCGGAGCGTATGCACGCAGGTGTTTGGAGGCGAGTGGCGAACGCAACCGGGGGCGTGTCCTGCGGGGTAGGTAGGCCATTCGTGCCCCACAGAAATACCCAGAGTACGTAGAAGAGGCAGGTTAGTATGAAAACCGACAATATACCGACATGTTGCGCATAGAGCCGGAAGCGAGGAAGTAGCATCATGGAAGCTGTTTGTGCCGATGGATATGAGGCAGCAAGTGCTAAAGGAGAATCACGACGAACCGACAGCGGGACATCTAGACGGAAGGAAAACAATTGCTAGGTACTAAAAAATAGTCGCAAGGTGCTACAGGCCAGGGATGCATAATGACATAAGGAAGTATGTCAGAAAGTGCGAGATATGCATGCGGTATAAATCAAGTCAGATGCAGGCCGCAGGAAAAATGCTGACACAGGTCCCAGAGGAGCCATGGGCGACGGTATGTGCGGACTTTGTGGGACCGTTGCCGAGGTCCAAGCATGGAAACACCATGCTATTGGTAATGATCGATCGGTTTTCAAAGTGGTTCCAATGCGGAAGGCCACAACTGAGACGCTGCAGAAGGCGATTCGCGAAAGGATTATTGCGAGATACGTGGTGCCAAAGCTGATAGTGACAGACAATGGTGTCCAGTTCACCAGTAGGAGCTTCAAAAAATTGCTCGAGGAGCTCGGAGTACGTCATCAGTATACCGCACCATTCACGACGCAGGAAAACTTTACAGAAAGAGCAAACAGGACGGTTAAGACGATGATCGCCCAGTTTGCAGGCAATGACCAAAGGACATGGGACGAAAATTGGCCCGAATTAATGCTATCAGTGATCTCAAGCGTGTCAGACGCCACGGGATACTCGCCATGCTTCGTAACCCAAGGCAGAGAGCCAAGAATGGGAGCAGCACGGGACGGAAGCAGCCACTCCCTCAGAGAATGCAGCAAAGCTGCAGGAGGTGTTCGAGCTGGTGCGAAGGAATATGCGGCGCAGGAAGTGACGAAGTGATGGCGGTCACGCGTGGATTCGAGGAGAAATACGCGCTGAGGTTCACGCCGAGACAAAGAGCGGTGCGCGAGTCGGAGAAACTCATTCAAAGTCTGGCAGTGCCAGAATTGAAAAGTATAAGAAGCATGGAGCCACAAGCGCGGAAGCCAATCCCGGTATAGGTTGACTATGCGAAAGTGGCCAAACAAGTCCGGGAATGGTCGTTCCGATTCGATGGAACAGGAGATCCTCTCGAGTTCGTGGACCGAGTAGCATTAGAAATAAACACGAGCCCGCGGGCGATGCCAGAACTACTGCAGGGCAGAGCGCAAAGTTCATAATGAACGATGAGGAGTGGCCCACATGGAAGGAGTTTAGGAGAAGCTTCGAGGCCTTTTTCCCGCCGAAAGGATATTTTGAGAAACTGGCGGACCAGGTCCGGCGGTGGGGGGGTGGGGTGGGGTCAGAGATGGCAGCCGGAGGATCGACACCAGATGCGGCAGCAACAGCAGCCTAGTCAACAATGGACGGTAGACCCAAGGCAGCTGCAGCCGAGCCAACAATGGGCAGCAAGCCAAAGTCAAAGACAGCCGATACGGCAGTGGGCAGCGATGCCTAGACATTGTCAAATAGAAAACTCAGCGCAGGCATGCAACAGGTGCGGAGGCATGGGCCATTGGGCCCGTGGGTGCAGGAACACAGAATTTTGTTCTGCAGGATGTGCGGCGCAATAGGGGTGAGAAGCACAGAATGCTGCCAAAGAGCGGGAAACGTGCAGCGATCTCAGCCGTAGGGAGGAAGGCAGAGATCGCGATGTGCTGCATCAAAGAACTAGTTGTTGGTTTATCAGGAGACGATCAACAGTTGGCGGCGGTCGTCAAGGTCGGAGGTGCAGAAGTGAAGGCCATTATAGACACTGGGGCAACGACTAGTTTCATCTTAGAAAAATTAGCGGAGAACCCGGGAATCGCCGGAGAGCGGAGAACAACAAGGAGACTAATAAAGTTGGCCAACGGGAGCCACACAGAGACTCAAATGGTACTCCAGACAACAGTAAGCTTTGGCAACAAGGAAAAAAATTTGAATGTGTTAGTGTTGCCAGACATGAGAGACAGCGCGGGGCTTGGATGGGATTTACCCGCAGAATTCGGCACAACAATAAACTGCGCAGGCCACCAAGTCACGATCCTGAGAAAAGAAAAATGGAGCGGATGCCTGGAGGATAGGCTGTCCATAGCTATAACTGGACCCTCGGAGAAATGGGAGAGAAAGCGGGACAAAAGGTTCATCGAGGAGGAGCTAGCGGCCTTCACAAACCAGAAGGGGTGTTCGAACATAACGCAGCATAGGATCACGATGAAGGACGACATCCCAATAAAGCAAAGGTATTATCCAAAGAACCCCAAAATACAGGGGGAGATCTATGAAAAGGTAGAAGAACTGCTGGAAAAGGGATGCATCGAGCCTTCAAATAGCGCGTAAAGATAACCCATCGTCATGGTGAAGAAAAAAACGGGTCAATGGAGAACGTGCGTGGATTTCCGACACATAAACGCAAAGTCAGTAAAGGACGCGTACCCGATGCCAACGATAAACTTCATCCTGGAGCAATTGAGGGAGGCAAAATTTTCAGCAGCCTCGACATAAGGACGGCTATTGGCAAATCCCACTGGAGGAAGTTAGCATGAAATACACGGCATTTACGGTACCAGGGAAAGTCTGTACCAGTGAAAGGTGATGCCGTCATCGATGACATCATCGTGATCGGACGCACAAGGGAGGAGCATATGGCGAATTGGAGGGAAGTATTCCGTAGACTGAAGGCGGCAAACTTGAGGATAAACACGGAAAAGTGTAATTTCTATTACAGCTATTATACCTGGGCCACCGGATAACGAGCCAGGGAATTGGCATGGATCAAGGAAAGGTTGCAGCGATTACGGAATTGGAACCCCCAACAAACGTGAAGGGTGTACGGCACTTTATTGGGATGGCATCGAGGTATCGGCGATTCGTCCCAGACTGCGCAGTTGTCGCAAAACCACTAAACGATCTCCTTCGGGAGGGAATGGACGGCGAGACACCAAGAGGCATTTGAGAAGGAAAATGCGAGAAAGCCCACAGAAATATCCAGAGTACGTAGAAGAGGCAGGTTTTTGTTCGAAACAATCGATAACTTTTTGTATTATCAATACTCAAAATTCGGTGCCCAAAAAAAATATTTTTTAATATATCTCGCAAATAAATGCCGCTTTTAATCATAAAAGCGTCACTCTGCAATAGAAAATTGTTTTTTAAACTTTTTCCCTATTTATTAAAAATTTTTCAAAGAATTATTTAAATTTAATACTGAGCTGGGAATTTCTAAAAAATTTTGTGGTTACAGACCACAGTGAAACCCATTCTATAACAAATATACAAAATAGGTCACCTCTTCAAACCCTTAAGAAATAAAAATTAATATAATAAAATTCAAACCTTTTTAATAAAAAATATTTTTGTTTTTTTTTTGAGTTGAGAAGAGAAGAGTTGAGTGAAAGACCCTCCAAGTTTCCTTGGAGGAATTAGGAGTATAGGCTGAAGGACCCCTCGTGGGTAAGTTTGACAGTCTCAAGTGCGGGATTTAAAGCGAGAGCGCAAGGATCTGCGATCAGTAGCTTAAGGTCTCCCTATGGGTAAGTCCGGCGGCGGTACGCGAATGAGCCAAGGAGTAAAAATCAAGGAGCAAGTGGGAAAAGGATCAAGGATCCGCGGTGGAACTGAAGCCCAAGGGTAAAAAGAGTCGGGTTGGGTTATTCCCGGACACGACAGGTATCCTGGTGTCATAGCGATGGCGACGGATCGGCCTGGCGTACGCCTTGTCAATCCCTGACCGTTAAGACCAGGTGTGATCCTGTAAAGCGAGGGATAGCCAGCTCGGGAGCACAAGCCCATCAATGAAACCAAGCAGGGACTCCCCGGAAAAGTCAAGAGAATCCTGATCCAGGCGCTGGGGCGTATGCACAGCGTATCACCTGGAGTTAACGGAGACGCGACCCCAAAACCTCTGGTCTGCCATAGATCCTGCGGAGCGTATGCACGCAGGTGTTTGGAGGCGAGTGGCGAACGCAACCGGGGGCGTGTCCTGCGGGGTAGGTAGGCCATTCGTGCCCCACAGAAATACCCAGAGTACGTAGAAGAGGCAGGTTAGTATGAAAACCGACAATATACCGACATGTTGCGCATAGAGCCGGAAGCGAGGAAGTAGCATCATGGAAGCTGTTTGTGCCGATGGATATGAGGCAGCAAGTGCTAAAGGAGAATCACGACGAACCGACAGCGGGACATCTAGACGGAAGGAAAACAATTGCTAGGTACTAAAAAATAGTCGCAAGGTGCTACAGGCCAGGGATGCATAATGACATAAGGAAGTATGTCAGAAAGTGCGAGATATGCATGCGGTATAAATCAAGTCAGATGCAGGCCGCAGGAAAAATGCTGACACAGGTCCCAGAGGAGCCATGGGCGACGGTATGTGCGGACTTTGTGGGACCGTTGCCGAGGTCCAAGCATGGAAACACCATGCTATTGGTAATGATCGATCGGTTTTCAAAGTAGTTCCAATGCGGAAGGCCACAACTGAGACGCTGCAGAAGGCGATTCGCGAAAGGATTATTGCGAGATACGTGGTGCCAAAGCTGATAGTGACAGACAATGGTGTCCAGTTCACCAGTAGGAGCTTCAAAAAATTGCTCGAGGAGCTCGGAGTACGTCATCAGTATACCGCACCATTCACGACGCAGGAAAACTTTACAGAAAGAGCAAACAGGACGGTTAAGACGATGATCGCCCAGTTTGCAGGCAATGACCAAAGGACATGGGACGAAAATTGGCCCGAATTAATGCTATCAGTGATCTCAAGCGTGTCAGACGCCACGGGATACTCGCCATGCTTCGTAACCCAAGGCAGAGAGCCAAGAATGGGAGCAGCACGGGACGGAAGCAGCCACTCCCTCAGAGAATGCAGCAAAGCTGCAGGAGGTGTTCGAGCTGGTGCGAAGGAATATGCGGCGCAGGAACAAGTGGGACCGAGTCTTCTAGGGAAGCTGGAAGAGTTGAGTGAAAGACCCCCGTGGGTAAGTCTGACATTCAAGCGAGAAAGTTTCCTTGGAGGAATTAGGAGTATAGGCTGAAGGACCCCTCGTGGGTAATCCCGACAGTCTCAAGTGCGCGATTTAAAGCGAGTGCGCAAGGATCTGCGATCAGTAGCTTAAGGTCTCCCTATGGGTAAGTCCGGCGGCGGTACGCGAATCAGCCAAGGAGTAAAAATCAAGGAGCAAGTGGGAAAAGGATCAAGGATCCGCGGTGGAACTTAACCCCAAGGGTAAAACGAGTCGGGTTGGGTCATTCCCGGACACGACAGGTATCTTGGTGTCATAGCGATAGCGACGGATCGGCCTGGCGTACGCCTTGTCGATTCCTGACCGCTAAGACCAGGTGTGATCCAGTAAAGCGAGGGGTAGCCACCTCGGGAACTCAAACCCATAAGAATCCTGATCCAGGCGCTGGGGCGTATGCACAGCTTATCACCTAGAGTTAAAGGAGACGCGGCGCCAAAACCTCTGGTCTGCCATAGCTCCTGCGGAGCGTATGCACGCAGGTATTTGGAGGCGAGTGGCGAACGCAAACGGGGGCGTGTCCTGCGGGGTTGGTAGGCCCTTCGGGTAGGAGCCAAGGATACCGAAGGTCCACGGCACCCGCAGAGGAAAAACAGCGACAGGATCAGCGAAGGAAGCAGCAATAGGAGCGGCGACGACGACGGAGCACCGACGTCAAAAGAGCAGCGACGACAGAAGAGCAGAGACGACAACAACAGCGACGGCACGGGCCCCGCAGCTGGAGCACGTGAGTCCTAACGGAGGAAACCGTGAGCCGTTTCGGCGCCAGGCACCAAGACCACACGTCCTGCTGGGTGCAAGCTTTGGGAGGGCGTGTGTATTGGCACCAACACGGAGCGGGGATCGGGGATCAACGGGAGGACGAGTGGTCGGTCGGCTGAGCCAAGCACCCGGTGAGATTCACCTTTTTGTAACTTTATCGAAAATAAAGGGGATATTTATTAAACGAAGCACCCTGTGTTATTTCTGGGCTCGGGCAATCACGTCGAAGATATAAATTCGGTGGAATGAACCCCCAAACTCTGTGAGCTAGCTGCGGCATATGTTGCGAACAAATATTAACAAAAACAGTTCGTTACACCACAATGATAAAAATATAAATAATTTTTTTGATTAAAAGCGGGAAGCCTTTTCTTAAAGGCTTAAAGAGGTTACCAAATTTTTATTTTTATACCCTTGCAGATTATAATTTATAATTTTATAATTTTGGTCAAAAGTGTGCAACGCAGTGAAGGATACTTCTCAGACCATATGAAGGATATATATATTCTTGATCAGGATCACCTCCTGAGCCGATAAAAGCATGTCCGTCTGTCCGTCTGACCGTTTTTTAAGTTAGAAAGATGGGACTGGGACTTGGTACAGATTCCATTTTGGAAAAAAATATTCTTTTTTGCCAAATTTCATAAGGATCGGCCGACTATATTCTATATCTGACATATAACTGAACGATCGTAAATGGCACAACTTTGCTATTTTAAAGATGATAGGCGCTTTTCCAAGGTCGGCCAACTATATACTATCCGATATATACATAATAATATAAGCTGATACCTGCAAGAGTATATCTAATTCGACTCCGCCCGAAGTTAGCTTTCCTTCCTTGTTTTTTATAAATGCGTGCCACTGTGGGTTATAATCACATAATCTTGAGAAATTTTTAGATCAGTATCATATTTAACAATTTTTTTGACATTTTAAATAAATAGGGAAAAAATGTAAATAAAAGTTTTTCCCCCGAAAAGTGACGCTCTTATGAGGCTGCGATTAAAGAAAAAGAAAATTACACAGTGTTACAAAAAAAACCAAAAGTGAATGAACTTTTGAAGTGATATAGTAGGAATTGTTTATTGGGTCAAGTATATTATAAAAACCATGTTTGAAATATTTGTAATACCCTCAAAATCTTGATTTATGGTAAATTTTTACGTTTTTCGGTAAATTTTTGCGATACAACTTACAAAAATTCTGTCTTTTTTGCCACATATCAATGTTGTCTCATTAATTCTGAATAAAGCGAGACAAATTTCATAAAAAAATAATGAAAATTGTTGAAGTTATAATGCTTTTCCCAAAAAAAGTCAATAAAACCATGCGAGCACTATTAGAATAAGAGCATATTCTTTTCTTATGTATGTAGGCCGTGTATTTGCGTTGACCATCATTATTTTTAGTATATATCATTTTTAAAATGTATTTATACCAACTAAAAAAAAATTCATCCAGCAGTTACCATATCTTTGGAATACTCATCCAAAGTTGAAATCTCCAATTTTCTAAATTTATTTTTGTGCTTTTATGATTTTACCTCAAACATTTTCCAATGCAAGATTTTTTTTTTCTTGAAATCACAATTCTCACTAAAAATTTACTTTTTTGACTCACTTGGTGAAGAGTTAATGCTGTGGGCGATTTCTTCTTAAGCCATTACAATGCATTCGAGAGTTCGAAAAATACGATGATACTGTCGTGCCTTTTAATAAAGCTTGTGTCACAAAGCCGGAAAAAATCCGTTTCTCTTTACTGTCTGGAGCATGTTCTTGGATAGTTTCTTAAAAATTTGGTTTCCACAAATCCACAAAGACTTTTCAAAGAAAAATATCACTTCAAAAAGTCTCAACTGCTAACTTCGTAAAAAACAAAGCTGTCTCATTTCCGATTACACAGTTTTATGGCAGCTATAATGCATAGTCGACCGATTCTTCTTTAAAATAGTGAGTAAGGTTAAATCATCATGTCTCCGCCATACCCGTATCACAGTGTCGACTATGAGGTCCGCTAATCCTTCTATATACCAATCCTTCCGTTACTTCTCATCTCTCTATAATCACGATATCCAATCGTGGGCTGGGACCCTTCCTCATCTTTCTGGGTGTGGAACCTTTTATGCGTTACGTTTCACTATTCATTCATTTTCTCCGACTCTTCTCTATTATTATGTGCGGTTTTGCGCACTTCCAGGAGTGCCTCCTATTATCCACTTCTTTGCTGTTGGATAGATGAACACCCTAAGGAACGCTCCTTGCCACTGTGCCTCTCATTTTTTTCGTCTTTCAATCCAACTAACGATATTACTCGTAAGTTACTAACACTCCTCCAGGATCCTCGCTCTTTTACTTCCATCGGTTCCACAATGGTCCCGTTTCGGTTATTAATTGTCTTGGCGCGTGGGAAGACTTAATTACATATTTTAATATGAGGTATGATTCCTTTACATTTCTTCATGATTAAATCCATCCTGTCCACCTCGCTTGCCCATCCAAAAACTAACGGGTCAGCAGAATAATTGAACAGTCCACATGATACTGTGCTGCAAATGGTCATAGTTCTCAAAACTCTCAATGTGCAACAGAGAGCTGGGATCCTATCTTGACCCATCGCATTGACGAAAAACTGGACTCTCATACCCTGTCAAGCGTCGAACTAGTCATAAAAACTAGTCATCTTAAAAAAATATTTTTGAGCATCTAGACGCTGCTCTCGAACTACCGAACTGAGCGGACGTGCTTTGTCCGAGCCCTGGGAAAACTGCAACACATTAGTTGCAATAAAAACCAAAAAAAAAATCTTGGGTAACCCAATATAAGCGAAAAGACGCTTAACCTCAATTTATTAAAAGCAATAGACAAGCTTCTTCTAACAGTTGTGATATGCTAAAACAAAAATTAGTGCATTGTTTTAAATAAATAAGTGCCACGCAATGAGCTCGTTCAGCAACGATCAAAAGAACGAGCGTAAAAGCTCAGTGAACCAAAGAAACGGCTTCTACTCCTACTTTTCAACCCGCGATATCGAAATGGAAAAATCGGCGATTAAGAACAACCCGGCTCTACTGACCGCTGAAAGCCATAGGGCACGGTCTTGCTCGCCCCGACCTGCTCACTCCGACTCCCGCGTCATGGAGTTCGCAGTGTTTACACTGTCCCCTCCAATGGCGGAACCAAATTTCGCACCACAACAACAAGCTAAAACCCCTGCAACTGAAAAAACTTAAAAAACCGCAACATCAACGATTACACCGAGTACAAAAATAACAACTTGGGAAAGATTGAATCGCTAAATCCAATTTAAGCGCAAGCTCAGCCCACAGTGTAATCCGGCAGGCAATAAAACAAAAATTAACAGCGTCCAGAAGATCGACGATGAACCAGGCAGATCCAGTAGTATTAGATTTACCCTTCTGACGAAGGTTGACGAAAAGCAACCAGCGCCAGACACCGCTGTCTTTCAAACATTTTAAATAAATAGGGAAAAAATGTAAATAAAAGTTTTTCCCCCGAAAAGTGACGCTCTTATGAGGCTGCGATTAAAGAAAAAGAAAATTACACAGTGTTACAAAAAAAACCAAAAGTGAATGAACTTTTGAAGTGACATAGTAGGAATTGTTTATTGGGTCAAGTATATTATAAAAACCATGTTTGAAATATTTGTAACACCCTCAAAATCTTGATTTATGGTTAAAAAACCGTTTTTCGGTAATTTTTTTTCACGCGTTTTTTCAACCGATTTCAAAATTTTCGGTGTTTTTCAATAGTAAAGTTGTAGTTGTAGCTTTTGAAAAAATATATATCTTAGATTTTGTTAAACAAAAAGGAGAAAATTTGTACACCTGAAACTAAAGTTTTCGACTTTTATTCGTGTTTTTCGGATTTTGATGCCAGTTTTTCGGTACAACTTACAAAAATTCTGTCTTTTTTGCCACATATCAATGTTGTCTCATTAATTCTGAATAAAGCGAGACAAATTTCATAAAAAAATAATGAAAATTGTTGAAGTTATAATGCTTTTCCCAAAAAAATTCAATAAAACCATGCGAGCACTATTAGAATAAGAGCATATTCTTTTCTTATGTATGTAGGCCGTGTATTTGCGTTGACCATCATTATTTTTAGTATATATCATTTTTAAAATGTATTTATACCAACTAAAAAAAAATTCATCCAGCAGTTACCATATCTTTGGAATACTCATCCAAAGTTGAAATCTCCAATTTTCTTTTTTTTTTTTTTTTTTTTATTAAACTTTGCTTTTATTTATTGGATCTTCTCTTAATTTTGAGACTAACAATAAGTTTTCAAATCTTAACATTAACATTTAACTAACAGTAGTTAGTAGTCCAATTTTCTAAATTTATTTTTGTGCTTTTATGATTTTACCTCAAACATTTTCCAATGCAAGATTTTTTTTTCTTGAAATCACAATTCTCACTAAAAATTTACTTTTTTGACTCACTTGGTGAAGAGTTAATGCTGTGGGCGATTTCTTCTTAAGCCATTACAATGCATTCGAGAGTTCCAAAAATACGATGATACTGTCGTGCCTTTTAATAAAGCTTGTGTCACAAAGCCGGAAAAAATCCGTTTCTCTTTACTGTCTGGAGCATGTTCTTGGATAGTTTCTTAAAAATTTGGTTTCCACAAATCCACAAAGACTTTTCAAAGAAAAATATCACTTCAAAAAGTCTCAACTGCTAACTTCGTAAAAAACAAAGCTGTCTCATTTCCGATTACACAGTTTTATGGCAGCTATAATGCATAGTCGACCGATTCTTCTTTAAAATAGTGAGTAAGGTTAAATCATCATGTCTCCGCCATACCCGTATCACAGTGTCTGCCTTCGCTTGTCTTCACCGTCGGCGTCTTGCCCTTAAGTCGTCTGCCAGTTGCCGTTCCCGGTTGGAAGAAACCATTTGGCAGTCGGACTTCACTGCCGTTTCTCTGGTACTACTGTCTCGATCCGCTGCTTCTTTCTTTGCCGCTGATCTGAGCGATTGTCGGCCGATGCTATGCTTTTATGACCACCAAAAAGGGCTGCCCCTTTTTTTCTTTAGTCGGTCCGCAGAACGGGTTTTCCGGCAATTTACACACCTTCTAGACGTACGCCGGGCAGGATAAGTGAGCCAAATAAGTGAGTAGCGACAGCACTACTCGTCGCACCTCAATAGCATGCATACGTTCTGCAGGATTCGTGGCTGGCCTTAGACTTGGCGTCGCACCTTCTTCACACCAAGATACCACTGGGAAAATGGCCGAGCGGCGCTGGTAAGGCGCTGGTAATTGGTAAGGCGTAAGCCAGACCGACGTTATCCGATTCGTGGCTAGGATAAGTGTATTGATATGGTAATGGCCCGACTTAATTCGTTTACTGTGGTATCCGGCTGAACCGTCCTCTCGCCCGTTGCTTTCCTTATACTTGTGACTCTTCAAGTTCAAAATGGCTCTACTGGCTGGACCTTTCGTAAATGGCTGCCCTTTTATGATCTACCTTGCCCTCAACTCGCTTCACATTAGGGATTTTCTCCAGGTTCCTGTAGACTGGCACACCGACTTTTAAGCGTTCTTGTGTTGATTCTCGCACTTGTTTTCTCCCTTGACCGGCTCCGATTCCAAGGAGGTCGACAGACTCAGCTTTACTAAGCATTCCGCGAACTAGCCCTCTGGCGCTGCATTGCATCGCCTTATATAGCGACTATGAGGTCCGCTAATCCTTCTATATACCAATCCTTCCGTTACTTCTCATCTCTCTATAATCACGATATCCAATCGTGGGCTGGGACCCTTCCTCATCTTTCTGGGTGTGGAACCTTTTATGCGTTACGTTTCACTATTCATTCATTTTCTCCGACTCTTCTCTATTATTATGTGCGGTTTTGCGCACTTCCAGGAGTGCCTCCTATTATCCACTTCTTTGCTGTTGGATAGATGAACACCCTAAGGAACGCTCCTTGCCACTGTGCCTCTCATTTTTTTCGTCTTTCAATCCAACTAACGATATTACTCGTAAGTTACTAACACTCCTCCAGGATCCTCGCTCTTTTACTTCCATCGGTTCCACAATGGTCCCGTTTCGGTTATTAATTGTCTTGGCGCGTGGGAAGACTTAATTACATATTTTAATATGAGGTATGATTCCTTTACATTTCTTCATGATTAAATCCATCCTGTCCACCTCGCTTGCCCATCCAAAAACTAACGGGTCAGCAGAATAATTGAACAGTCCACATGATACTGTGCTGCAAATGGTCATAGTTCTCAAAACTCTCAATGTGCAACAGAGAGCTGGGATCCTATCTTGACCCATCGCATTGACGAAAAACTGGACTCTCATACCCTGTCAAGCGTCGAACTAGTCATAAAAACTAGTCATCTTAAAAAAATATTTTTGAGCATCTAGACGCTGCTCTCGAACTACCGAACTGAGCGGACGTGCTTTGTCCGAGCCCTGGGAAAACTGCAACACATTAGTTGCAATAAAAACCAAAAAAAAAATCTTGGGTAACCCAATATAAGCGAAAAGACGCTTAACCTCAATTTATTAAAAGCAATAGACAAGCTTCTTCTAACAGTTGTGATTGGGAAACAACTTGGGAAAGATTGAATCGCTAAATCCAATTTAAGCGCAAGCTCAGCCCACAGTGTAATCCGGCAGGCAATAAAACAAAAATTAACAGCGTCCAGAAGATCGACGATGAACCAGGCAGATCCAGTAGTAATAGATTTACCCTTCTGACGAAGGTTGACGAAAAGCAACCAGCGCCAGACACCGCAAAAAAACCCAAGCCCCCTCCAATCTATATCAGGGAGAAAAACTCGAGTGCCCTGGTCAACCGAATTGCGGCGTTGATCGGGAACGGTGACAACTTTCATGTTGTCCCGCTTATGAAAGGGAACATCCACGAAACAAACGTGCAAACCAAGACTGAAGAGCACTTCCGTATCGTGTCCAAATATTTGGACAATGCTCGAAAAAACTATTACACGTACCAGCTGAAAAGCAGCAAGGGCATACAGGGGCATACATCAAACCCGATGTAAACCGCCCTTAAAGAAAAGGGCTTCGCCGCCAAGAACGTTATTAACATTCTAAATAAAGATAAAAAGCCACAACCCCTTTTCAAGGTCAAGCTCGAGCCAGAAAGCAGGTCACTGAAGAAGAACAAAGTCCACCCAATCTACAAGCTGCAATATCTTTTGCATAGGAGAATCACATTTGAAGATCCACATAAACGCAACGGTCAAGTGAAATGCACTAATTACCAAGAGTATGGACACACTAGGTCATACTGCACACTGTGGGCTGTCTTTGTAGTCTGAGGGGACACCCACAACTCCACTTACTGCACTACAAACAAGGGGATTACCGCGAAGAAATGTGGAAACTGCGGAGGCAACCATAAGGCAAACTATGAAACATGTATGGTGTACAAGGAGTTGAAAATTCACATGCGTCAAGCGACCGCAACGCGCAACCAAAATTCATAGAATGTGTACATTGCATCAAAAGCTACGCCAGACGTCTTCTTCGCCACAGCTGTGAGGTCCTCATTCGGTCCCCTAAACACCCCCAACGGCTTCTCCTATGCCGATGCTCTACGATCAGTAATGGAATATCCAAATCAGCCTAACTCACACCGCGCTCAGCAGGCCCCAGAACAGCCACACAGCAAAACGGAAACTATAATGCTTACCCTCCAACAAAGTATGATAGAGCTTATATCATTCATGAAACGACCATGCAAACACTTGTTCAAAACCAGAATATTAAAAAATACAGCTGCTCGTAACACAACAGTCTAAATAATCTATGCAGACTCTACGAATATCAGTGTAGAACGCCAATGGCGTCTTACAAGCAAATACAACTTTCAAATAAAAGGCTATAAAATCTACCGCACAGATCATCCAGATAGGAAAGCCCACGGTGGAACTGGAGCTCTAATCAGAGAACGTTTAAAACACCATTTT
The DNA here is from genome assembly GCF_017639315.1 of Drosophila ananassae. Classification (NCBI taxonomy): domain Eukaryota; kingdom Metazoa; phylum Arthropoda; class Insecta; order Diptera; family Drosophilidae; genus Drosophila; species Drosophila ananassae. Next base: position 25,399,327 of record NC_057929.1, on the reverse strand, counting down.
CACAAAAGGTTTGCAACAAACTTCTTACAGGCCACATCGATACAAATTCAGTCAAGATACGGAAGCGTTTCGCTGGCGTTTACTTCCCTCCTCGTTACTCAATCTCGGAAGGCCAATTTATGGACTTCTAAAATTCACTTATAACGCCAAACATACGCACTGTGGTCATGTCTAGTGACTCCCAGAATAAGGCAATTGTACAATGCAATTATAAATGTTAGAAACAAACTGGACTATGTTTCCCCTGGAAGTCCCACATACTGGCCAACCGACCCACGCAAGCTCCCAGACCTTATTGATTTTGCGGTGACAAAAAACATACCTTGCAATCTAATAAGTGCCAAAGCAGTCTCGGAATTATCATCAGACCACTCGCCTGTGCTTTTAACGTTTCTTCAAAGCCCAGAAATAACTGAACACCCCCTCAGCCTGACATCGCCAAAAACGAACTGGCTTAAATACAAAAAGTACGTGAGTGCCCACATAGGACTCGCCCCGGAGGTTAACATGAAATCGGACATCGACTACACTATGAGCGCCCTGGAAGAAGTACTCGTTGCGGCAGCTAAAATCTCTACTCCAGAAGCGAAGGAAGTAGACCTAATCAAATACCACAAATCTAATCAGCAAATCGAACAGCTCGTGCGAGAAAAGAGGTGCAAGCGTAGTGATTGGCAAAACAGCAGATCACCAGCATTAAAGCAACGCCTTAAGGAAGCAACACGATCACTCGACCAGGCTCTTCATCAATAGAAAGAAAATGCACAGCTGAGGTATATCCAGAATCTTTCACCAACAAGCACAAAGTATCCCCTGTGGAGGGCCCACCCAAATCTTAGCGCGCCAATCGAAAAGACTACCCCGATAAGAAACTCTTCGGGATGCTGGGCTCACAGCGACGAAGACCGAGCTGAAACATTCGCTACACATCTCAAAAGTATCTTCCAGCTAAACCCTGCCTCAAATTCATTATTTCTGCCAGTCATTCAGCCAGAGGCTACACCTCAGTCTACTGCACCTTCATTCCCGCCGAACGAAATCGAAATAGTCATAAGAGAGCTTAAACCAAAAAAGGCTCCCGGTGGTGATCTACTGACGCCAAAGATGCTGAACGAACTTCCTATAGAGGTCGTCTGCAAACTATTTAATGGTATCATTAATCTTGGCTATTTCCCAAAAATGAAAACGACCACACAACACCGTCATCGTACAGACCAATAAGCCTTCTATATTGTTTATCTAAATTGTTCGAAAAATGGTTGATAACTCGAATAATACCACATCTGGAAGCTTGTAAAATTATGCCGGCACACCAGTTTGGCTTCCGAAGAAACCACGGAACCAACGAGCATGTGATAGATTAACATCCGAAATACGCTCAGCCTTCGAACAGCGAGAACACTGTAGTGCTATTTTCCTCGACGTATCTCTAGCTTTGGACCGAGTTTGGCTTAATGGACTCATGCATAAAATTATAACGTATTTGCCAACATACACCCACAAGCTACTGGAATACAATAGGGTATTCTCAGTGAGATCGGGCAACGCAGCTACTTCGGGCGACTACATCATCAAAGCTGGAGTTCCACAAGGAAGCGCACTCGGCCCGTGTTTATATGTTTTGTATACTGCGGATATTCCCAGAAACGCACAACTAACAACGTCAACGTTCGCCGACGATACCGCTATCTTTAGTCGCTCCAGATGCCCAATGCAAGCAACAAACCACTTGCCTAATCATCTAATAGTAGTGGAAAAGTGGCTGTCCGATTGGCGCATTAAAATAAACGAACAAAAAGGTAACATGAACGTTTACTCTTAATAGACAAACATGCCCTCCGCGTTCACTAAACGGTATGCAGATCTCTCAAGCTAACGAAGTAACGTACCTTGGCGATAGACGACTAACCTGGCGTAAGCACATCGAATGCAAGAAGGTGCACCTAAAACTGAAAGCCAGCAGGCTCCACTGGATTATAAGCTCACGGACGCCACTGTGCTGTAACAATGAAGATGGGTACTTATAAGTCGTATAGGATACGATATTCAAGTCCTAGGCGAGGTGTTGAATTTGGGAGGGTTGCCGCACGCACCCTAATAAATCTCCCGGCTCTGGCTCGCCAGCTAATGGGGTGGTGTTCTTGCCACGCCTCCCAAGGTGCCTTTTGCTCATTATCCACAAAAAAAAAACTGCGTGCATGGGGCAAACTTCTCTTGGTAAGAGATCTGCTACTCATCTCAGCCATCGGGAGAAAGGATTTAGGGAAGATAGAAAAGTGGGTTCCTTCGCATCGAGCTACACTGCCGAGTGCTCAAGACCTCAGGTGTTGCGAGGCTTGGTTTGCCCACCCAACCTGTGGCTATCAAAATCATGGGTTCAGAACCCACGATGACGCTAGTAGCCCGTACCTCGGCGGTCTCAAGGGGATTAGTTATGTCGGGTCAAAAAATAGAATTATTTAGCACATTATAAAAATTTATTTAACCACTAAAAGAAATATGATTAAATTCTAAAATAAACATAATACTAATTGAAATGTTTTTAAGTTATAAGTATTGGTAAAAGTTAATAGATTTGACAGGAATTTGCTTTTCCAAATAATAAAGACAAATTAGGCATGAGCTAGGCATTCCTATTAAAGCATAAATATATAGAAATTACATCGAACATATAAACGAACATGCGCTCGAACTTGAGTGAAAACTTGCCAACGAAATGGGTCAAGCGACTTGGAATGGGGGATTTAAAATTTATTTTGAACTTTCCATTTCCCTTTATTTTTCATTTAAATTTTAAGTTGGCCATCGTGTTTAGGAGGTATTCCTTGTTCTACTTTATAATTTTATTGGTCACATTTACTTTTTATACCCTTGCAGAGGGTATTATAATTTTGGTCAAAAGTGTGCAACGCAGTGAAGGAGACATCTCCGACCCTATACAGTATATATATTCTTGATCAGGATCACATCCTGAGTCGATATGAGCATGTCCGTCTGTCCGTCGGTCCGTCTGTCCGTCGGTCCGTCTGTCCGTCGGTCCGTCTGTCCGTCTGTCTGTTTCTACGCAAACTAGTCTCTCAGTTTTAAAGCTATCGAGTTGAAACTTTGCACACACCCTTCTTTCCTTTGCAGGCAGTATATAAGTCGGAACAACCGGGATCGGTCGACTATATCCTATAGCTGCCATATAACTGATTGATCGGAAATGCCATAACTTTGGTTTTTTTTAAGTTGGAGGATTGAGACTTTCCACACATGTTATATTTGACCAAAATATCTTGCGTCGACCAAAATATCTGATTTGTCGAATTTCATAAGGATGGGCCAACTATTTGAGGATTGAGACTTTCCACACATGTTATATTTGACCAAAATATCTTGCGTCGACCAAAATATCTGATTTGTTGAATTTCATAAGGATGGGCCAATTATATCCTATAGCTGTCATATAACTGATTGATCGGAAATGCTATAACTTCGTTGTTTTTCAAGTTAGAAGCATGGGAGTTTCAATGGATTCCTCTTTTGGCAAAATAATTCGATATGCCAAATTTCATAAGGATCGGCCGACTATATACTATATATCTAATAATATAAGATGCGTGGCGCCACCTAGCGGACTGCGACTCAACTGCAAGGGTATATCAACTTCGGCTCCTCCCGAAGTTAGCTTTCCTTTCTTGTTTTTTTCTCTTTTTGATTAAAATTTGTATTATGTAAGAGCGCGAAGAGTGTGAATGTAAATCAAACTCACTCCAAAATTGGTAATTCCATCATCGAAAGCGCTTTCTCGAACTTGAGGTGGCTGAAAATTTTGGAACTTAAAAATAATGAAAATTCTCTAGTATGAAATACACTATGGGCCCATGGAAAATATTTTTTTTCTTTTTTTTTCAAAGGTTAGATATAACCCCACTACCACTTCGACCCGAGTTTGGACAACTTTCTTCTCTATTTCATATTATATCTTTTCACTCTAATGGCTCGGAATCGGTTTTAGCCATTAGCAATCATTAAAACATAACATTTACACTAAAAAAACGTACACTACTTAAACTAACACCTTTCTAGATGCCGGAATCCCACGTGGATTCGGCTCCTCCGATTTTTCCCGGACAAAACACTCCGGATTATCGCACCGGGGTCGCCAGATGTCTCCGAAGTGCCCTGGGTCACTCCCTGGGTCACTCTCTTCCGCCGGAAAACTAGTGATCTTTTCGGTTTTGTTCGCGGCGAGGAAAAATTATGCGATATCAAGCGCGGATGGGACCAAACTGCCGCTCGCACAAAGGGTTTGATGGTGGGCCTAGCGAGTCAATCTCAAGCCCGCCGATTGAGTCTTTCTTAGTTTATCTGTATTGGGTCTAACTGACAATCTTGGTACAACCTGGTACTTTTCCGGCGAACGCTGCTCCTGCTGCTTTGCGCCGTATCTATCCTGTTGCCGAGCCTCCACAGATCCAACACTGGCTACCAAAAACGGTGGCCTTTCCTTCTTGATCTCTTCGCCCCTGGACATAAGCTCCTTGTTCACTGATCTTTACACTTCACAGCTCTTAGGTAAACCAATCCACTCAACCGATTCTGAGAAGGTGCAATGAGGGAATGAACGCACAGACGCCAAAATTTGACAAAAATTGATTTTCAGACAATCCCCCAAAATGGAAAGTTGACATTTTACCCGGTTGCACTCATCCTAATCTCTCTATGCCCCTTTCTATTTTAAAACTTGTCTTCTAGATGGCGCACCTTTCGGATCAGTGATGTATCTACTGTTTTCGTTATGTACGGGTCATTAAATTCTTTAGACCATCTTTTAATAAAACCAAGAACACCCATAGCTTTATTAACCATGGTAGATATATGGTCGGTAAATTTAAGTTTCAAATCTAATAGGACACCGAGATCGTTAAGCTGAGTTAATCGTTCTAAGGCGTTCCCATAGAGAAAGTACATAACCTGGGGAGGTCTAGATCGGTAAAAAGACATAAGTTTACATTTCGATCCATTAAGCTTTAGGTTATTTGCTAAACACCAATTTTGAAGTTTATCCAAATCGGATTGAAGTCTAGACTGGGCGCTAGTGAATTTATACTGAAGGCATAGCTTAAAGTCATCAGCGTACACAAGTACAAGTGAATTAGTTAAGGCAAGGGGCAAGTCGTTAATAAACAGTGTAAAAAGTAGGGGTCCAAGATGGCTTCCTTGGGGCACCCCAGATGTGGCGCGGACTAAACGCGAGGTAAAATCCTTAAAAAAAACACGTTGGGTTCTCCCAGATAAGTAGCTCGAAATCCGAAAATGGTTAACAGAGTTAACAGAATGGTTAATCGAAATGGTTAACAGAGTCAAATGCTTTACTGAAGTCAGAGTAAATGACGTCTATTTGTAAGCCATTCCGGAAGCCATCCGTGATAAAAGATGTTAGCTCCAATAAGTTGGTAGTGGTGGAGCGGCGCTTTATGAAGCCATGCTGGCACGGAGTTATTATTGAACTACATAGGTGTTGCAAATGTGGAGTGATAAGTTTTTCAAAAAGCTTTGGAATTGCTGACAATTTAGAGATGCCTCTATAATTAGCAGCTTCGGATTTTTTCCCTTTTTTATGCAGCGGAATAATGAAGGATTCCTTTCACATAAGGAGAAAGATCGAAGTTTCCAGGGATAGATTAAAGAGTTTAACAAGCGGTTTGCACAGTGCCTCGGCGCAGTACTTCAGAACACAGCCTGGTACTCCATCAGGGCCTGGCGAATACACGGGCTTGACCTTAAGAAGATTCGATAGCTTCGATCGAAAGATGGGCAAAATATAAGGTTGGCTAATTGGATATTATAAGTGTAAGGCTGAGCTGAAATGCTGCTAGGTGAATACGTAGTTTGAAAAACTGTGCAAAAAGATCGACCATTCTTTGCCGTTCAGTAGCTAGTGACGTCACTGTACTGGTGACCGTGGCTAAGCAGGTTGGCATGAGGGAAAAACCCCATACGTTGTGTCCAACAAGAGCGCTGGAGAGCCAGGGCGCGCCCTGACTAGCGATATTGGTTAGTTTTTGTTTGGTTTGCGGTCGCCTTGTCTTGCATTGACACGATTGAATGGTTTGCGTTATTACGTTGCAGAGAGAGCCGACGGTCGTCTTACTGGCGTTAAAGCACCGTATGAGTGTCGAATTCACTAATAGCTTAATGTTTTAGATTTTTTTCTTGTTTATTTACACAAAAAGTACGAAGTTCTTCGCACTAAGCATCTTTTCGCCCACTGTGTGTTGTTGTTTAGAGCTTTCACTGATTTTATTTAAATTTTCGTTGACGATAAGAAGACAGGAAAAAAAACACATCTGCACTCGCCGACGTTCGTGTCCGAACTCGGTCACTGTCGTAATTGTTTCTATGGACGTGGATCCCACCAGATTCAGAATTACATGAAGTTTTTAACAAGTTTAAAAGAATGGACTTAAAAGATGGTGCACCTTGGCGCATGCACAAACCGTTTACCGAACAACACATGGCCTCCGAATTTGATTTGTAATAAAAAAATGTTATTTTTGTCACACCTCACCACGATCCAAACAAAGGCTTGAGCAATTAGTGAACCAAGACATCCATACTCTGGCTTTCAAGTAAATTAGCCAGTAAATAAACCAATAATACTTACCACCCATGGTGGTAAGTAAATAAACCATATTTACTAACACTTTCAGATCGTTTATTTGAGTTAAACGTTTGAAGACGTGCCCATAGAGAAAGTAAACAGTCTGGTGGAGGCTATTTTGATTTAATTATTTGGGTTACATTTCAATCTACTCAACTTTAGGTAATTTGCTATTTTCAATGTGAATTAGTTGAGGCAAGGGGCGTTAATAAACAATTTAAAATGTAAATATCCAAGATGGCTTCCTGGGGGCACACCAGATGTGACACTTACAAGAAACGAGTGAATATCTTTAAAAAAATACACGTTGGGTTCTTCTAACGAGCTCGAAGTACATGTCAGGTGGTTAGTTGGGAATCCCAAAAGACTAAGTTTACTTAAAAAAAAGAGAGGTTAACAAAGTCAAATGATTTTCTGAAGTCAGTGTAATGATATTATTTTGTAGTTCATTTCGGATTCCATCCACGACAAAAGATTTTAACGAACTTTTTTTGCAATTTTATGTTCGCAACAATTGCTGTGGCTAGCTCACAGAGTTTGTGAGAACGTTCCACGAAATTTATTGATATGACGTCATTGCCTAAGCCCAGAAATAATACCGAAAGCTGACTCCTTTATTCTAAGCTTTGATTAGAACATACAGATTACATCGTCCACCAGGTCCTCGCTATTTCTCCGCCTTTTTCTGGCTGGCTCTGCCGTCAACCGTTCCCCGTCGTTAACCGGTCGCAGTTCCGGATTGGTCGCCAAAAGGGACATTTCCCAGGCACGCGGCAGGATATGCGGTCTTATTGTCGGTCTTCTATTTCCGCCACAAATACCATAATTTCCATCATAGCACCACACTCCCAATGTCGGGTTCTCTTTCTTATTCTTGATCCTGGATTCCTGCTGCTGTTACGCTGGGCACCAGATCCCTTCCAAGGATCGCCCCGTTCCGTACCCCCGGCCCTTCCTTTCTCTGCTATTGCTCGTTTTGCGAACCCTCTTGGAGTCCCTCCAAGGACCATTACGTTCCACGGTAACTTCGCTTTTTCCTTGAATGCACTGCCTCGTTTCTTTGCTCACACGGTCCACGACCCTCCGAGAACCTTTCAGGCTCCTTCCACCCCATTCACCCCCGTACCTGCCCCTCCTCACCACCTGTCTTGGCGTGTGGGAGATTCAATCTCTTCGCTTCCCCCTTTCTCGGGAAACAACAGAGATGATGGACAGACAATGTTCTGCGCTACCTCTGCAACCCGCGTTCAGCTTCATTTTTTTCTTAAATGTTGCTTCTGATTTCCTGGTGTGAATAATCATATCCACCTCCCGCCTTCTTAGGGAATCAACAGGGTCGTTCCCCATTCCTGTTTTTTTCAGTTTGGTTGTAGCTATTATTATGTGCTTGCTTATATATGTGTATATGTTCCCTTTTTTTTAGTTTTATATATTTTTTTTTAATCTGGAACAGCTGATAACGGACAATTAGTGGACCGCTGCGGCTAGTTACACTGAGAGAATTAAATATAAATAATTATGATATTTGATGCTGGCACAAGTCCCAACACTGTTTTTAATTTATACATTTTTTTCTTTTTAATTTGTATTTTTTTATGTTTAAAATTATGATTATATATATTTTGTTATTATGTAATTTTGTTATGCTTCTTCTAAGCCTTTTGCACCAAATCTTCTGCTTGGCCTTTCAGCTCGCTTTATAGTGACCAAACGGCATCACCATCCACTGGTAGACAACATTCTGCTCCCTTCCTCTAATTGGGACTTGCCAATATCCGTCCTTTAGGTCAGATTTTGACTGCTCCAAAATGAAATTCTCCGAAGAAGTCCCATCCTAGCACCACACTGTCTCCAATACCTAGCATCAGCAGCAGGATCAATTCCCCTCAGTACGCTCGTCAGGAGTATCGTCCGAGTCTTTGTGTTGCTCTTATTACCAGTCTTTTTGTCGTTTCGGGTCGGTCTCCGGCAATTTCCTGTATATCTGCTCACTTTTTCGACTATCTGCTAACTTGTGTTTATCATACCCTTGATTTCTGCATCTCCCACTTTGACGACCGCCGCCCACTGCTGGTCATCTCCTGATAAAACCTCTCCTGATAAAACTAGTTTTGAAAGACAGCACCTTGCGATCGCTGCTTTCTTCTTTATGGCTGTGATCGCTGCGCGTTTCCCGCTCATTGGAAACACTCTGTCCGGCCGCACTTCCTGCTGAACAGCATTATGGGGTTTCTGCACCCACTTGCCCAATGGCTTTTGCTATTTTATGCTCGCAACAATTAACGCGGTTAGCTCACAGAGTTTGTTGAAACGTTCCACCGAATTTATGGATTCGACGTGATTTCCTGAGCCAAGATATAACACCGATAGCTTTCTTTCCACTTATGCCTTGATTTATTATAAACGAACAGATTACAATTATGGATCTCCCCGGAGTCGGATATTCCGTCAAACTACATCTCCGACTTCTTCTGCTTAGATCCGACGCCAACGCTTGTCCTCCCGTCCCGCCTCACACCTTCCAGCATACGCCCGGCAAAGTTATTGCACCCATGAAGTGAATTTTTTTTTATTTGTCGTTGGAATTGCCGACACTTGAGAAATGCCTCTATAATTGGTATTCCATCGGATACCGGCGAATACCTTGCAGAGGGTACTATAATATTGGTCAAAAGTGTGCAACGCAGTGAAGGAGACATCTCCGACCCTCTAAGGTATATATATTATTGGTCAGGATCAACTCCTGAGTAGATATAAACATATACATTGCCTCTTTGAAATTTTAAACTAGTCTCTCAGTTTTGAAGCTATCGAGTTGAAATTTAGCACACATCCTTCTTTTGTTTTCAGGCAGTATATAAGTCGGCACGACCGAGAACGGTCGACTATATCTTATAGATTTCATATAACTGAATGATTGGAAGCTATAATTATAGGACTTTCTACGGATTCCATTTTGGGCAACTTAATCTGATCTTCCAAAATTTATAAGGATCGGCCGACTATATCCTATTTCAGCTTGTCCTTACACTTATAATATCCAACCAGCCACCTTTATATTTCTGTCCTTCTTTTGAGTGCTTTTTGAATAAAGCACTCTTTATTATCGGATCTTCTTAAGTTTACCCATCTTCCGCCTCATTTTCCTCATCTACAAAAAACTAATTTCTTCCCTAGCACTTAAGTTTTCCAAAACAACTTCCGAAACAGTAGTCTGTTCCTTCATTACCTTTTATAATTGTATTCGCCGGTACCCGATGGAATACCAATTATTGAGGCATTTCTCACATGTCAGCAATTCCAACGACATATAAAAAAATAATCACTTCATGGGTGCAATAACTTTGAAGCTCAGTAATAACTCCGTGTCAGCATGGCTTCAGGAACTGCCGCTCCACCACTACCAACTCGTTAGAGCTAACATTTTTTGTCATGGATGGAGTCCAAAATGAACTACAAACTACAGACTTTCAAGAACTTAAGTAAAGCATTTGAATTTGTTCACCGCTCGCTTCTTTGACTAATCTTCTGACTTGTATTGTGAGCTTGTTCTCTGGAAGAACCCAACGTATCCTTTTTGATGATGTTCATTCGTGCCTTGTCTCGTGCCACATCTGGTATACCCCAACTAAGCCATCTTACCTTTTACATTGTTTATTAACGCCCCTTGCCTCAACTAATTTACTTTCGAAATAACAAATTACCTAAAGATGAATAGATTAAAATGTGAACTCATATATTTTTATCAATATAGACCTCACAAGACTGTGTACTTTCTCTATGGGCACGCTTTAAATCGTTTAACTCAGATAAACAATATGGGTGTCCTATTAGATTTGAAATTTTCTGACCAAATATCCACCATGGTTATTAAAACATTATATAGGGTGGGCCAATTAAAAATCACTTTTTGAAATGGCTATAAAATGAAAACGCGTCAATATTTTTCTGATTTTTTCTGATTCTGATTTTTTTATTGTAAAGTTTAATTCTTCCGGTTTAATGATGGAACACAACACAATTCATGTGACTGGCGTGGCAGTAGCCGATACGATCAGACAAATTTTTGACGACATTCTAGACGACATAGTCCAATGGCGTCAAATCGCAGCTACTAGGCGGCCAAGCAACCTCGGCGCGCTGGCTAATAACGCGTTCGCCGAGTTTCTCGCGCAGAAGATCGATTGTGACATTGCTTGTGTGGCACGGTGCGCCATCCTGTTGCAACCAAATGTCTTCCACGACCATTTGATGGATAATAGACCACAAAAAATCGGTTATCATGGCTCGGTAGCGCTCGCCAATGACCGTAACGGCTCTTCCCGCACTGTCTTTGAAGAAAATCGGCCCAATGATACCATTAGCCCATAATCCGCACCAAACAGTCACTCATTCGGGATGCATTGGTTTCTCCCCGATCACATGAGGGTTTTCCGTTCCCCAGATATGGCAGTTTTGCTTATTAACATAGCCGCCAAGATGGAAATGCGCCTCGTCCGAGAAGATGATTTTTCGTTCAAATCCTGATTCGTTACTTTGGAAGTAAAATTTTACCAATTCCCAGCTTTGTTCGTTCGAGAAGCTTTCCATTTCGTGAACCGGAGTTGATATACTGAACAACTATCAATATGCGATTTAATCCTCAAATTTATGAGATTCGTTCGGCATTGGCAGCAATTTGTGATACACTTGGCCTTTAATTTTGAACGTGGAATTGAAATGTTGACCGTTTCCAGCAATATATATTTTTGTTGCTCCAAACGATGTCATTTGGAAGCATGAGTTCAATGTACGAATTGACTTCAGGAACAAGGTAGAATCTGTATCTGTACCGAGAAGTAAACCGTGCAATGGTTCAGGTGGTGTTTCCATTTCGGGTAGTTGTACTTTTTCTGATGAGCAACACATCCCAAGTAGCTCATTTTTAATTTTAAGTGCAAGACAATACAGGCATTCCTTATCCAAAGTACCAATAATCACTTTGGAATGAGCAGAATATTCAACATCAGGAATATTCATATTCTTCATCAACCACTGAAGCTATCGAAACATTCTTTAGATCTTTGAAAAGGTTTTTAATTTTTCCACTTTCTTTAATGTCAAAATTTATGGAGTAAATAAAAAGAGTTTCGGTGTTCATCCTTACATTTAAAGTATTGTTAACTGTGTGAATCGCCTGTCCAGAGGTTACTTAAATATTCTATATATTAAGTGTTCTATTTTAAATAATTGAGGAACTATATATACGAAAAACAACTGATATCATATAAAAAAATTTCTTGACGAGGTAAAATACCGGTGACTAACCAGCATGCGAAACACAAAATATCTGATATCAATTTTTGTGATGAAAATATGCTATATAGGTGTACAAAATTGCATATAAAATTTATTCTTGTTCGGCAAGAAAAACAAAAAAAAAACCAGGCACGTGCCGAATAAGAATATTTTTATATTGAATATTTTTACATTTTGTGACACTTCGAGGCTCCCATCAGAAGGACTGCCAGGACAGAGTGTTGCTCCCATCTACACATACTCGTGGCCATTCGTAGCAGGGCTTCAACTCGTAACCAAAAATTATTTGTTTTTACTATTAATATTTTGACTTTCAAAATGTGGGATAATTAAAAAAAAAAACAACGATAGATATCTTCAGTGGTTTTAAAGTTTTTATACCCTTGCAGAGGGTATTATAATTTTGGTCAAAAGTGTGCAACGCAGTGAAGGAGACATCTCCGACCCTATAAAGTATATATATTCTTGATCAGGATCACCTCCTGAGTCGATATGAGCATGTCCGTCTGTCCGTCTGTCTGTTTCTACGCAAACTAGTCTCTCAGTTTTAGAACTATCGAGTTGAAACTTTGCACACACCCTTCTTTCCTTTGCAGGCAGTATATAAGTCGGAACGGCCGGGATCGGTCGACTATATCCTATAGCTGCCATATAACTGATTGATCGGAAATGCCATAACTTTGGTGTTTTTTAAGTTAGAGGGTTGGGACTTTCCACACATGTTATGTTTGACCAAAATATCTTATGTACAAAAGGTGTTTCATAAGGATCGGCCGACTATATCCTATAGCTGTCATACAACGATCGAAATTGGCATAACTTTGCTGTTTTTTAAGTTAGAAAGATGGGATTTGGTACAGATTCTATTTTGGGGAAAAAAATCTGATCTGCCAATTTTCATAAGGATCGGCCGACTATAAGCGATCCGCTATATATCTAATAAAATAAGATGGGAGGCGCCACCTAGCGGACTGCGACTGAACTGCAAGGGTATATCAACTTCGGCTCCGCCCGAAGTTAGCTTTCCTTTCTTGCTTAATTTGCAAAGATTTTGTAATTTTTTTGCGTTAATTTAAACGGTAATTTTTTAGCTGAAATAAATTTTTAATTTTCAGCTATTTAAAGGTCTTTTCGTGCACTGCTGTGACCACAGTGACGCCAATATTCTTAATTATAATAAACAATAACGGCCAGCTATTTTAAAAATTAATCACATTTTGCATTTTTCAGATGGCATGCTGAACGGGAAGGTGATACCGAAACTCTCGAAAATATGGTAGCTTCTGGAAGAGCCAAAACAAAGGACGGGACCTTAATAATATTTTCAGTTTCAAAAACTGATAATGGTCCTTTTTATTGTACAGTTACAAATTCAGAGGGAATGGAAACATTTAAGCTGGAACTCTTAATAACTTCTCCTCTAAGTGCAATAATACAGCCTAGCCTACAGACTGTTAGTCTTGGCCACACCGCCGACTTAGTGAGTAAAGTATTTTTTCCAATTTTTTACACCAAAAATAAATATTTATTTTTCTTAGATTTGTAGAACGTTTGGATTTCCGCAACAAAATATTGTCTGGTTGAAAGATGGAAATAGATTGCGAACGGGATCTCGAGTACGACTTTTTTCAAGTGAACATATTCATTTTTCTCCTATAGTTAAGGAAGATCAAGGAATGTACCAATGTGTTTTAAGAAATGAGTGGGAGTCGATACAGAGTTCTTCTGAATTTAGATTAGGAGGTAATTAAAAACAAATTTGGATGCTATACAATTAATATCTGAGAATATTTTTTTTTTTTAAGCTTGATTTTATTTATTGGATTTTCTTACTATTGGTTAGACTCTTTATGAGTCTAACAATAAGGTTGCAAATCTTAAAATAATACGTTATCTAAACGTTTAATTTAACTGAATAGAGACTACATGGTCCTAATAATTAGCGCTGGATTGGAAGGTCGTTGCGGTGTAGGAGGGAACTGCTAGCCTGTTGTAGTACTTCGTTGTGATTTGTGCTATCTCTTCTCTGACGAGTGGTATGTCAAGATCCTTGTGAATGTTTGCATTCCGAACGTACCACGGTGCCCCGGTGATGGTTCTGAGAATATTTGACTGTGTTTTTTGCATTATATCCACACTGCTGTTACTGGCATTCCCCCACAACTGAGAGCCGTACATTCAGATTGGTTTCAGAACTGAGTTGTATAGGACTACCTTATAGTGCGGGCTAAGGGGCGAGCGGCTATTGATAAGCCAGTGGAGGTTTCTGGCTTTGAGCTTTAAATGAGTTCTTTTGGCTTCAATGTGGCTGCGCCAAGTAAGACGTCTATCGAGGTGTACGCCAAGATATGTCACTTCATTTGCTACCGGACCACTGTGTTGTTTAGAATAAGTGGGGGGCAGTCTTGCCTATTAAGTGTGAACGTTACGTGTTTGCATTTTTGTTCGCTAACTTTGATTCGCCAGTCGGATAGCCATTTCTCCACTGCCACCAGGTGTTTAGCAAGTTGCGCCGTTTCTTGCTTGGATCATCTCGATCGGCTTAGGATCGCTGTGTCATCAGCAAAAGTGGATGTGGTGAGTTGCGTGCTCGTTGGGATGTCCGCAGTGTAGATAAGGTAGAGTATTGGTCCTAACACTCTGCCTTGAGGAACTCCGGCACTGATGATGTAATCATCGGACATGGCAGCATTACATCTTACTGAGAATTTCCTGTTGTAAAGGTATGACTTCAGAAGTTTATGAGTGTTGGTTGGGAGCATTTCTGTTATTTTGTGCATTAAACCTTGTAGCCATACTCTGTCGAAAGCTTGTGACACGACCAGAAATATCGCAGTGCAGTACTCCCTTTGTTTGAATGCATTTTGGATTTCTGAAGCTGTGCGGTTGACTTTCTCGATGGTTTCATGTTTTTCTCGAAAACCGAGTTGATGAGTCGGGATTTTGTTGTGTGTTCTGAGATGTGGGATAATATGTGCCAGGAGGCATTTTTCGAAGAGTTTTGATAGACACGTTAGTAAACTAATTGGTCTATATGATGAAGCAATTGTGCGGTCTTTGCCAGGTTTTGGTATCATTATGATGATCGACTTTTTCCATCTCTCTGGGAAGTGTCCATGTCTCGTTATTGCATTGAAGAGTTGGCAAATAGCTCGAACTGCGCAGAGAGGAAGTTCGATAATCATTTTTGGTGATATTAGGTCGCATCCTGGGGATTTTTTTGGGTTGAGTTGTTCATTTATGATTTTGAGCAAATCGTGGGGTCTGAATACAATTGGATCATACGTAGATGTGTCAATATCTGATGTTGCTGGCAGTGAGATCCCATTTGATGCTGTGTTGGGCTGAAATACATTTTGAAGATGTTCTCTAAATCTCTCGGCTCTTTCTCCGTCGCTGCGCGCCCAGTTGCCTGTGGATGTCCTAATTGGTATTGCAGGTTCTATTAGTGCGCTGAGTGATGAGTGTGCTCTCCAAAGTGGGAACATAGAGCTCGTTGGGGATAACTGCTCTATAAAATGTTTTTGGGACCTTTCTTCTTCTTGACGGAGTGTAGCTGTGAGTCTTCGTGTGGCATCTTTTAACCTTTGTTTTGCAGATGGTGATCTGTTGGATTGCCAGTCTCGCAGTGAGCGTCGCTTTGCTTGTACAAGCTGTTCTATTTCAACGTTCGTGTATCTATGATTGTACGAGGTTTCTTGCGTTTGTGGGGTTGACATGCGAGCTGCTGCGACCAAGACGTATTCAAGGGCGTTTGTGGATAAGTTGATATCAGCTTCGTCATTCAAACGTGGATTCAACTCGATGTGCGAACTTATATATTTTTTGTACTTGAGCCAGTTGGTTTTATTCATTGTTAGTCTGAATGGTTTATCTACCGCAACTGGATGAAGATTTAGCTGGAGGAGTACAGGTGAGTGGTCAGACGATAGATCTGGTAAGGAAAACTCTTTCAAGTCTGGTAATTTCGTGGAATCTGTTGGCCAATATGTAGGTGTCCCAGGTGACACACAGTCTATCTTGTTGCTTGGTTTTATTATTGCGTTGTACAACTTTGGAGTCACCAGTCGAGATCCCCAGTGCGTATGCTTGGCATTAAAGTCTCCTGCTGCTATAAATTGTTCGCTCAGAAAGTTGAAGTAGTCCATGACAATATCCGAAAAAATATTTAATCCCATAGTTTATTTCAAAAAATATATTTCATTATAAAAACTTTTTTAAAATTTCTATTAAGTTTTTAAACTAACTTTTTTTTGTTGAAACGTTTTTTATTTGTTATTAGTGATAAAATAATTGACTACAGCCGAGTTTTTGACTTTTAATACCTGGTATTCTAAATTGCTCTGCACGCGCTTTGTTTCTACAAATAATTTTGATTGAACTTACCTTTAAGGCCATGTTTCTTCAAACAATTTTCAAAAAATAAAAAAAAATTCCGTAAAATATTAAAAAGGACTTGTTAGGTATAATATAAAATTTGTCCCAAACCTCTGAAAGACCTACGAAGGTAAAACAAGAATGGAAAGCTAACTTCGGGCGGAGCCGAAGATGACATACCCTTGCAGTTAAGGTTGTTCCATTTCCGATCGTTTAGTTATATGGCGTCTATAGGATATAGTCGGTCGATCCTTATGAAGTTATGAAAGTTGACAGATGGGATTATATTGCCCATCCGTAGAAAGTCCCATCATTCTAGCTCAAAAAACACCAAGTTATGCCAATTCCGATCAATCAGTTATATGGCAGCTATAGGATGTAGTCGCCGATCCCGGCTGCAAACAAAAGAAGGATATATGCAAAGTTTTAATTCGATAGCTTTAAAACAAAGAGACAGAAAAGTTTGCGTAGACATGCTTATATCGACTCCTGATCAAGAATATATATACTTTTTAGGGTCGGAGACACTTTTGACCAAAATTATAATACCCTCTGCAAGGGTATAAAAAGAGGACCGAAAAAAATGTTTACGTTTACAATGTTTACGTTACAACACTAAACATATGTTTAGGGTTTACAATGTTATAAAACTGATTCTGATCTTGAGAAAGTGAATCCGGTTGCGGCGAAAGGAACTTCTAGAGCATTTTGCGTGTAATAAAATTTATGTACGTTAATTTTTTAATCTTCACATGCCTGCAGATCACACCAATAAAATTCCAAATTTAACTTATTTTGTTTCATAAATTCTGCCTTATAGAAGAACCAAACTGTGTGAGACTTAAATAGTAACAGATAAAATATAGACGGGACAAAATGATTTAAATGCAAAAAAATTTTATGTCACCTTTTATGATTTTACCTATTTACAAGCGTTTTTGGACTCTACAAAAATGAACCCTACCCTTGTGCAGAAGTCGATCACGTCTAAAAGTGGTGTACTTACTTTAAGAAACTTCGGAGCTGAAGAGCTCCGGCTTTAATGAAGTTTCCGTATAGTCTATAATGTGGGATGCAAAGAAAGAACTATCAGCCTTTCGTTTCGGAAGTTTGCTTCAAAAAGCACAAAGCATTATGCGGCCACTATGGTCGAACTTGAACTTGCGGGCGTAAGAATACGTTCCGGAGTCGTAGTCAAAAATCTTTAGAATGTCTGACTAAAGACGGACTAAATCCACCGAATAGGTGGATCCAACTGACGGTCTTTCTAACGGAAGCAACTCTCTAAGTAGGCTAGTTTTAAGTACCACGAGATGGTACTGAGTAACGAACCGATTCATTCTGTATTCGCAACTATCTTTATTTCAGGAGAACAGATCTCATATTAGATCCTAAAGTACACATATGTTTATCGTTAGGGAAGGACAAAGTTGCAGACGTGCGCCAACAAGGTTACCGTAATGTCACCCACCTCCGTTGATATTGTTTGTTGATTCCGCTGCATTCTGCTTGCCCCGTACTGCTGAAATTTCTGCCTGTGCTTCTTGCGTAGTTGGGAGCGCAAATCTTCTGTGGCGACCCTTGTTTGTCAGTGCTTGCTTGTTGTTCGATTAATTCGAATTCTTCCCTTGTTTTCTTACAGCTATTGGGTTATCGGGTGCAGTGTCATCCTTCCATGCACATCGTGTATACCCCTCCCATGTAGCTATTAGACTAGCATTATTACACCGGAGTATTGATAAGCGATGATTCAGCTTGTCCTGTTATCCACATTCTCTTTCGTTTGTTTGGTCTAATTGATTCAACGTTAACTCCATCTGCCCTCATATTGTCTTTATTTGCCCAAGTTCTGGCCATTCATGCACATAGCCCCCCTGACATCTTTACTATTCCTGACGAGCTGAGTTGTGCTCGTCCCAGTAACGTAATTGTGGGGCTCTGGATAACACAGTCCGGCCTGATTGTCAATTTTTCTACGCCCTTGATGTGATCTGATCTTTCTCCGCTGAGCATACATACTTTATCGTTATAAGTTGTGTTGTCCCAAAGATCCATGCATATGGTTCCGTCAGTTGAATCCAATAACTAGTACTTTTGATTGGCTCTGGTTTACATTTTTCTACCAGATTGTACATAATTGTACACATCTACATGATAATTGGTGGGCATCTGGGCCGAATAGCGTTTGTTTAAATTCGCCCCTGATGCAAGTATTCCTTATTAATTATACCTTGTTTCTGTTTTTGTTATTAGCAGTCCTTTCGTGGTCCAGTTGTCGGTTTCCTGTACCTGAGTGATCGCCAGTCCATACAATTTTCGAGCCGTCTCCTGTAATCCGTAGTCGCCTTCCTGATGAGAAGTGTGTTTGTATTTTTGTAGCAACCTGCCTTACTTGACTGTTATTATATACTGTTGCATTCTTATCTTTGCCGTTGTCACAACCGGACCAAAAAATCCTAGAGGATCAAAGGTTTTCACATCTCTTAATGCCGATTCCTGTGTTTTCTGTGTGGATCTCAAATAATTCTAAGTACTTTTACGGTTTGATCCGAAAAATTACTGAAATCGAGATTCATTTCTTTGTCGTTTTCTAGAATATCTTCTAGTAGTGATGAATGGTTAGCGCACCCCTTTCTTAACCCAACAAGTTGAATAGTTGACTTTTACTTAATATTTCCTTTAAGGTGTGACCTCCGGTACGTAACAACCCTATCAGGTGCTCAGGTGCGGTGTCCGCCAGATATTGCAAGCATCAGGTAGCCAGGTTTGTTGCTGTGCCATAGGTGACAGTTTTAAGTTTATAATATTTTAATGGTTCCATGGGCTTGCGTCACCATAATGTCATCTAAAACTAGGTTTAACGTTCAGGTTGTGATTCAATAGAAAAGGGTAATGTCGGGGTCACCAAGTGTTCGTTTGTAGAGCGTTATGCAGCTATTACCGCAGAACTTGAACTCGCGGACGTAAAGATAGGTTCTGGGGTCGTCAAAAACCTATAGAATGTCTGACTAAAGTTATCTGGATTATTCAAGGGTTCTCTCGGGATGAACAGTCGCTTGCTGCGGTCAGGCTGAGGATGATTATTTTGAAGGTTTTGAAGCAACATGTTGCCAGCTGAAGGGGAGGATGATGGAGTGGAAGGTTGATCGTTGGAGGAACCTAGCCTTAAAAAGTAGTTCTTAAAACAAAATTTTTGGCAAAAACAAAATTTGTTGTAAAAGGGCCTCCCAGGTATTCCACAATTTAATAATAACAGTAGTTTTTAGTTTCTTTAGTTTAAAATGTCTTTTTAATGCTTTTTCCTTTTTGCTTCTTTTCACCTTTTGTTTTACCAGCTTGTGTTTTTTCAAGATTACCTTTTGCTTACATAAAGTTAGTATTTTTCAATGCACCTCCTCAAAAGATACATAAAACAATTTAGAAATTAAGTTAGGGTTTCAATAATACTTTTATTCGGACAGTTTTGTATTCTGGGAATAACAATAATGATCCACTAATGATGATCCTCTGGGTCTAGAAATAGTTTTGGAATCAAATCAAACTAGTTCTAGGATTAAGGAAAACCCCAGTAAAACCTTAATCAAATCATTGGTTAAATAAAACTTCAAGCAACAATTTATACTTTTGTTAAATAATACAATCAGTTTCTTTTGGTTTGATTTTTTTTATAATATTAATTTTCGAGACCCATCTCATGTCTTAGGGTCAAGAATCTTGCAGCAGGCAACGGCTTCGTGAGGACATCAGCTACCTGATGTTCTGTGGAAATATATTCTGATGTAATTATTTTCTTTTCAATTAGTTATCTTTGAAAATGGTACTTGATATCAATGTGTTTTGATTGTTTGTGGCATGCAGGAATATTAGCTATACTAATGCAGCCCTGATTATCTTTTAGTATTTTGATTGGTTTATTAAATTCAAATTTTATACTAGAGACTAACGATTTTAACCATAAAGCTTTTCTAAGAATTCTCATTGCTGTACGTAGATAGGACGTGTACATAACATTAGATACATTAAACAACCAATCAGATTTCGGCACGGCGCATTATAATCTTCATCTGAGTCTAAGGCTTCATAATTCAACGTAGTTGGAAGAGGTGTACTGACTGCATGGCATTCTTCCATATTGAACTTCTTTAAAATATCACTGTGGACGGAAGTCCACGAGGTGACGACCTGCATGCCTAGGCGTGCGCGAGGAAACTCTATATATAGCCGAAGAATTAAAAATTTTCTGTAGGTAACCGATCTAAATGAATGATATACCAATCGAAAGGTATTATTTCAATTAGATAATTTTTGTTGAAACATATTCCAAAAGTTATTTAGTTTGGGAGAAATTAGGGTGAAAGTGAAACAATTTTTAATCACTAAAGTGGGGCTGGTGGACACAGTTTGTGTCGGTTTGTCTGTTTGCACTATTTTTTCCTTAAAAATCCTGAAAAAAATTGGAAAATGTTTGTTACTATCATATGAGCAACTATTGTTCTACAACTTTTTACAACTTTTTTTTTTTTTTTTTTTTTATCTGGATTATTCAAGGGTTCTCTCGGGATGAACAGTCGCTTGCTGCGGTCAGGCTGAGGATGATTATTTTGAAGGTTTTGAAGCAACATGTTGCCAGCTGAAGGGGAGGATGATGGAGTGGAAGGTTGATCGTTGGAGGAACCTAGCCTTAAAAAGTAGTTCTTAAAACAAAATTTTTGGCAAAAACAAAATTTGTTGTAAAAGGGCCTCCCAGGTATTCCACAATTTAATAATAACAGTAGTTTTTAGTTTCTTTAGTTTAAAATGTCTTTTTAATGCTTTTTCCTTTTTGCTTCTTTTCACCTTTTGTTTTACCAGCTTGTGTTTTTTCAAGATTACCTTTTGCTTACATAAAGTTAGTATTTTTCAATGCACCTCCTCAAAAGATACATAAAACAATTTAGAAATTAAGTTAGGGTTTCAATAATACTTTTATTCGGACAGTTTTGTATTCTGGGAATAACAATAATGATCCACTAATGATGATCCTCTGGGTCTAGAAATAGTTTTGGAATCAAATCAAACTAGTTCTAGGATTAAGGAAAACCCCAGTAAAACCTTAATCAAATCATTGGTTAAATAAAACTTCAAGCAACAATTTATACTTTTGTTAAATAATACAATCAGTTTCTTTTGGTTTGATTTTTTTTATAATATTAATTTTCGAGACCCATCTCATGTCTTAGGGTCAAGAATCTTGCAGCAGGCAACGGCTTCGTGAGGACATCAGCTACCTGATGTTCTGTGGAAATATATTCTGATGTAATTATTTTCTTTTCAATTAGTTATCTTTGAAAATGGTACTTGATATCAATGTGTTTTGATTGTTTGTGGCATGCAGGAATATTAGCTATACTAATGCAGCCCTGATTATCTTTTAGTATTTTGATTGGTTTATTAAATTCAAATTTTATACTAGAGACTAACGATTTTAACCATAAAGCTTTTCTAAGAATTCTCATTGCTGTACGTAGATAGGACGTGTACATAACATTAGATACATTAAACAACCAATCAGATTTCGGCACGGCGCATTATAATCTTCATCTGAGTCTAAGGCTTCATAATTCAACGTAGTTGGAAGTGGTGTACTGACTGCATGGCATTCTTCCATATTGAACTTCTTTAAAATATCACTGTGGACGGAAGTCCACGAGGTGACGACCTGCATGCCTAGGCGTGCGCGAGGAAACTCTATATATAGCCGAAGAATTAAAAATTTTCTGTAGGTAACCGATCTAAATGAATGATATACCAATCGAAAGGTATTATTTCAATTAGATAATTTTTGTTGAAACATATTCCAAAAGTTATTTAGTTTGGGAGAAATTAGGGTGAAAGTGAAACAATTTTTAATCACTAAAGTGGGGCTGGTGGACACAGTTTGTGTCGGTTTGTCTGTTTGCACTATTTTTTCCTTAAAAATCCTGAAAAAAATTGGAAAATGTTTGTTACTATCATATGAGCAACTATTGTTCTACAACTTTTTGAAATACCTTAAGCTTACGTAAAAAAATTAAAAAAACTTTGTTAATGAAAAAATTCATAACTTTATAATTAAGAAAGATATTAAAAAGAGCTTTACACCGTTGAAATGGTTTTTTAAATATAAATTTCACTTTCTTTGAGACCAAACGTCTATATAGTAAAAAAAAAGGTACACTGAAAATAAACTTTTTTATTTTAAAGAACAAAAAATTATTTTTCAAAATTTGGTCGACTGATCCTTTTTATATTGCACTTGTAGATAGCTTTTGAGATGGCAAAATCCGTTAACTCAAGATATAGTCCTGTAAGTGCAGCTACCCATTTTGTAAAGCCTCCTGTGAAGCTTGCATTTACTTATACATGTGTGTGTATTTGTTTGCAACTTTGCTTTTTGGAGTCTGCATATATTTGGTCAATACCCTACAAAATATGGAGTATATCTTTTCAGATTTTAGTTTATTTATTTAAAAATAAAATCCAAATAAAAAAGGGCCTAAAAAGTAAAACGTAAACATTGACTCCACTTGGACTCGAACCCAGGCCCTCCGTGATAGGAACCACGACGCTCTCCACTCGGCTAACCTCGAACTTTGTTGCATGATGGCAACTTTTGATCTAATTCTGCTTTGTGTTTCAGTGTCTCATATCTTAATGAGAAGACTCACAAGATTGGTACTTCAACCGACCCGGTCCGACATTTCTTTCAGAAGTTATTCAAGAAATTCGATTTTTACAGTTTTTTCAAAATGAAGCCATTGTGTCTGTTTTTTTTTTTTTTTTTTTTTTTTTTATTTAACTTTGCTTTTATTTATTGGATCTTCTCTTAATTTTGAGACTAACAATAAGTTTTCAAATCTTAACATTAACATTTAACTAACAGTAGACTAAGACTGCATTCTGGTTGCACGTTCCTCAAGACGGTCGCTGGGTGGGTAGGTCATTCCGACGAAGTCGTGATTGGTTACTCAACCTTGTTAGACCTCTCGCCAGGTGGTTAGGGTGCGACAATAGCTTGCTAAAGTACTTTTCCTTCTGTTCTGCGATCACATCTTTGACTGGAAGAATGTTTAAGTCGCGATGTATGTTTTCGTTGCGAACGTACCAAGGTGCCCCGGTGATTGTTCTCAAGATCTTCGACTGAGCTCGCTGGACTATGTCAATATTGCTATTGCTGGCATTCCCCCATAACTGGGAGCCGTACATCCATATAGGTTTAAGTACCGAGTTATACAGCAGGACTTTATATTCAAGGCAAAGGGGAGACCGAGCGTTGATAAGCCAATGAAGGCTGCTGGCTTTTAGCTTTAGGTGGGTTCTTTTAGCTTCTATGTGCCGACGCCATGTGAGTCTTCTATCGAGGTGTACTCCTAGATATGTTACCTCGTTTGCTTGCGGGAGTAGGGTGTTGTTTAGCGTAAGGGGCGGGCAGTTTTGCCTATTCAAGGTGAACGTAACGTGCTTGCATTTTTGTTCGTTTACTTTAATTCGCCAGTCTGATAGCCATTTTTCAACATCCACCAGATGAAGAGCTAGCTGCGCAGTTGCTTGCATCGGGCATTTTGAGCGGCTAAGAATAGCTGTATCATCAGCAAACGTAGTTGTTGTTAATCGTGTGCTTGTCGGGATGTCTGCTGTGTAGAGAACATATAATGTTGGTCCGAGTACGCTTCCTTGAGGAACTCCAGCTCCAACAGTGAATTCGTCAGATATATCAGTGTTGCACCTCACAGCAAATTTTCTGTCGTAGAGGTAAGACTCTAAAAGCTTGTGGGTATTACAAGGGAGCATTGTCTTGATTTTGTACATTAGACCTTCTAGCCAGACCCTATCAAATGCTTGAGAGACATCTAGAAATATTGCGGTACAGTACTCGCGTTTTTCGAATGCATTCCGAATTTCTGCTGTTATCCGGTTGACCTGCTCAATTGTACCGTGCTTTTCACGAAACCCAAACTGATGTGACGGGATTCCTTCCTGGATCCTTAGGTATGTGTTTATTCGAGTCAGAATGCATTTCTCAAAGAGTTTAGATAAGCATGAAAGTAGGCTTATAGGTCTATACGACGTGGGAATTGTGTGGTCTTTTCCCGGCTTTGCTATCATTATTATAATTGACTTTTTCCATCTCGCTGGAAAGTGGCCAAGTTTTGCGATGGCATTGAAGAGCTGGGTGATAGTGCAGACGGCGCAATATGGAAGCTCAATGATCATTTTGGGAGTTATGAGGTCGCAGCCTGGTGATTTTTTCGGATTTAGTTGGTTTTTGATGATATTAGCGATTTCGTTTGGGCGAAACTCGATTGGTTCATGTTGAAGCTGAGGCTCATATGGTAAAGTCGGCAGAGTAAAGGCACTAGTGGCCGGATTTGGTTGGAAGATATTTTTAAGGTGATTGGCAAACGTGCTGGCTCTGTCTGCATCGCTGCGCGCCCAGCCGCCTGTGGGATTTCTAATAGGCATCACTGTTTCTTTCGGTGAGCTTAGAGTTGGGTGAGCTCTCCATAGTGAGTGTTTTGTACTAGAAGTTGACAATTGCTCTATATAGCGGCGGTGGACATAAGCTTCTTCTTGCTGTAGGGCTTTAGTAAGTTGACGTGAGGCATGTCTAAAGCTTTGCTTAGTAGATGGCGATCTGTGGAATTGCCACTCGCGACGTGAACGCCGCTTTTCGAGGACGAGCTGTTCGATTTGTAGATTTGTCTTTTTATTGCTTTGTGTATTTATAGTTTGCGATGTTGAGGCTCGAGCTGCAGAGACGAGTACAGACTCAAGTGAATTAACAAAGCTGTCTACGTTGGCTTCATCGTGGAGATGAGGACTTAGCTCAATGTGTGAGCTGATATATTTTCTGTACTTAACCCAATTGGTTTTCTGTGAGGTCAATTTTAATGGTTGTTCCAATGTTCCTGGATGTCGCAGTAGAATGAACAGGACAGGCGAGTGATCAGATGAAAGATCCGATAGGCAATTGGCGCTTATCAGATTTTTAGGGATGTTTTTGGTAATCGCAAAGTCTATTAAATCTGGTAGTTTCCTTGGGTCTGCCGGCCAGTATGTTGGTGTGCCAGAAGAAACATAGTCGAGCTTGTTCTTGGCTTTGATAATTGCATTATAGAGCTGCTTCCCTTTTGGAGTCACGAGACGGGATCCCCAGTGTGTGTGCTTGGCATTGTAGTCTCCTGCTGCTATGAAGTGGTCTCCAAGTGTGTTGAAAAACTGCATAAACTCATCTTCAGCTATATTGAAGCGAGGGGGGCAGTATACGGCGGCTAGTGTAAGTTGGTTGCCAGTATTTAGTTGTATATTTATAGATGTGGCCTGTAGGTAGTTTTTAGCAAATTTGTTTTGATAATGGTGCTTTATGCGGCTTCTGATTAGAATTCCAGTCCCACCATGTGCTTTACCATCTGGATGATTTGTTCCGTAGAATGAATATCCTCGTAGTTGAAAATTGTATTTGTTTGTGAGGTGTGTTTCCGAAAGCAGCATTACATCGATGTGATTGTCGAGTAGGAATTGAGCTAACTCAAGTTTATGTTGCGAAACGCCGTTAGCGTTCCACGTAGATATCCGTAGGAAAGTCATTATTTGGATTGTTGTGAAACCAGCATTTGAATCAATAGATTTTGGTTTCGCATTAAATCTTGCATAGTTGTGCGCATAAACGACATAAATTCCGTCAGGCTTTGTTGTAGGCTGCATATCATAGCTTCAAAGTTGCTTTTTGGCTGCTCTGTTGGTTGATGTTGCTGAGCCGTGTTCGGTTCTTGATATGCTGATTGCAGAAATGAGCTTCTTGAGGCAGGTGTCGCCGGTCCTGATTTTAAGGCGCTTGCGTATGTCACATTTTTGTCAACGTTAATGGGTCCTAGTGAGGATCTGGCTGCAGTCGAGAAGAAGACTTCAGGGTTTGATCTGGACGCCGTGAACTGTCCATTTTGGGTGCGGGCAGCTATTCCTTTCTGGTGGATGCGACTTTTCAGCTCCTTATAGACTGGGCATCCTCTATAATTAGCAGTGTGATTGCCACCGCAGTTGCCGCACTTTTTCGAGTTGCTGTCATCTTTGCTCGCTGGGCAGTGTGCGGAGTCATGAAGCTCTCCGCAAACTACACACACCGGGCGCAGTTTACAGTATGACCTTGTATGGCCATATTCCTGGCAGTTCGCACATTGTACCGGGCCATTGCGTTTGTGCGGTTCCTCAACTGTAATTCTGCGGTGCAGCAGGTACTGAAGATTGTATATTGGGTGCACTTCGTATTTCTTCAGGAGCTTGGTTTCTGGTTCAAGCTCAACCTTAAAGAGTGGCTGCGGCTTTCTATCCCTGTTAAGGATATTAAAGACTGTCTTGGCGCTAAAACCCTTCTCCTGTAGCGCCTTTTTTATCTCTGCAGGCGTTACTTCGGGCTCTATGCCCTTAAGTACGACTTGCAGGCCCTTGCTGCTTTTTAGCTGGTACGTGTAAAAGTTCTTTTTATTCTCGGTAAGATATTTTGATAATACTCTATAGTTATCTTCAGACTTCATTTGAACTTTTGTTTCTTGAATGTTGCCCTTTACAAGGGGTATTATGTGGAAGTTATCCTTACCAATAAGCTCAATAATTTTGTTGACAAGAACATTGGAACTTTTTTCGCGTATATAGATAGGCGGAGGTTTTGGCTTCCTTTTCCCAACTTCAGTGGATTCGACCGCCTCAACCTCATCGGCGTCTGCCAAGATTTTAAATCGGTTTGAGTTAATGGGCGTTTCTTTTGCTACTAGGCTAGCATTGCCACGGGTTATTTTGCGTTTGGAATTCAGGGGGCTCAGCTTCCTTTTGATTTGGATGTAGCGATCCATGCCAGTCTGCACAGCCGGCTTAATATAGTCATTGTTTTTGTTTTTGTTTTGGTTTTCGGGCAGCGCGGACGTATTACTATTTGCGCTGCTAGCTGATGACGTCGTTAAACGCGCTGTCGATGCAGTTGCGGTTGTTGTTGTTGTTACTGTTGACGTTGTCAAAGAAATTGAGGTGCTAGTTACTGCACTCTTTGGCTGCAGAGACATCGATGGTATCGAGGGGGAGCAGGAACGCGCTCTCTCGCTCTCTACGTTTAAGAATTCGGTCAAGTTGGGGGTAATTGACCGAGCTTGATCGGAGCTTGCATGGTTTTCGGTTGCTTTAAAAGAGAAGTACGCGTTGTTTCTTTGTACTGAGAGCCGTCTCTCGTCTAGCTCACGTTGACGTTGTGTGCGAACGTCGTTTGAACTCATTGCAGTCGAGGTTGATTTAGTTTGAGTTTTAAGTGTTGTGTTTTATATTAATTAATTAATTAATTAATCAATATAAACATTAGCGATTTCATCGCAAAAAGCGTCTTTTCGCGTTATTGTAGATTTCTTAGAGCAGTCACTGCACTTTTATGATTTTATTGAATTTTTTTTTCCCGGAGCACAATAAAAAACACGTCTGCATGCGACGACTGCAATCGAACTTCTGTTGTCTGTATTTTTTTCTTGGCAATCCTGAATAAAATTGGAGATTTTTGTTATTGTCATATGAGCAATTATTGCTCTACAACTTTTTGAAAAAGCTGTAAAAGTCTAATTTCTTGAATAACTTCTCAAAGAAATGTCGGACGGGTCGGTTGAGGTACCAATCTTGAGGTCCCAAAGAAAAACAAGAAAAGCTAACTTCGGGCGAAGCCGAAGTTGATATACCCTTACAGTTGTGCCATTTCCGATCGTTCATTTATATGGCGGCTATTGGATATAATTTGGCCAATAAGATTATTTTGCCCAAAATGGAATCTGAACCAAGTCCCATCTTTCTAACTTAAAAAACACAAAAGTTATGCCAATTCCGATCGTTCTATGACAGCTATAGGATATAGTCGGCCCATCCTTATGAAAGTTTGAACATAAGATATTTTCAAATATTTCAAAAATAAAATCCAAATAAAAAAGTGCTTAAAAAGCAAAACATAAACATTGACTCAACTAGGATTAGAACTCAGGCCCTCCCACAACGCTCTCCACTCGGCTAATCTCGAACTTCGTTTCTTGATGGCAAATTTTGATGTAATTCTGCTTTGTGTTTCAGTGTCTTATGTCTTAATGCGAAGAAAGCAAAATTTTATGAGTAGAACGCTTTATATGCATATGCCCCCACTGAGCATATAATGCATATAAATAAATGTAGTGTATAATTAGATGTAGATAATAAGTAGAATTTTATGAAGTCTAGTATAAGTTAGTTTAGGGCGGAGCGGAATTCGCCCCGCTTCGCCGCACTAGATAAGCTAGGCTTAAGGTTTTGTTAATATGAATATAACCGAATTTATAACGTCGAAGAGTGCACGCATTTTTGTTTTCGGTCGTTTTTTTCGCAATTTAATTATTTCTACAGCCACCAATTTTTTCCTTTCGTTTTCGCGACGAGATAAAATAATCTCGATAAACATTTTGGCGCCCCCGGGTGGACTGTAGTATAATTAAATAAATAAAAAAGCAACAAAAAATAGTGACAGTGACACATAACATATATAATATATATATTACATATTTACATACATATATTCAAAAACAAAAAGAGTTGCTCGCGACGGTTGTGCCAGTGAATTCAAAACACAAATTAAAGAATTCTCCGCGTCGCGAAACAAACTTCTACACAGCTGCTACTGGAAGGATTCGTCGTCCCCATGCACTGCACCTGCATCAATTATGAAAGGAAAGTGGCCGCAGGATTAAAGGATCCGAAAGCAGAAACCCAGGTATTTGTGGGTTCTCAGGATTATTCAAGGGTTCTCTCGGGATGAACAGTCGCTTGCTGCGGTCAGGCTGAGGATGATTATTTTGAAGGTTTTGAAGCAACATGTTGCCAGCTGAAGGGGAGGATGATGGAGTGGAAGGTTGATCGTTGGAGGAACCTAGCCTTAAAAAGTAGTTCTTAAAACAAAATTTTTGGCAAAAACAAAATTTGTTGTAAAAGGGCCTCCCAGGTATTCCACAATTTAATAATAACAGTAGTTTTTAGTTTCTTTAGTTTAAAATGTCTTTTTAATGCTTTTTCCTTTTTGCTTCTTTTCACCTTTTGTTTTACCAGCTTGTGTTTTTTCAAGATTACCTTTTGCTTACATAAAGTTAGTATTTTTCAATGCACCTCCTCAAAAGATACATAAAACAATTTAGAAATTAAGTTAGGGTTTCAATAATACTTTTATTCGGACAGTTTTGTATTCTGGGAATAACAATAATGATCCACTAATGATGATCCTCTGGGTCTAGAAATAGTTTTGGAATCAAATCAAACTAGTTCTAGGATTAAGGAAAACCCCAGTAAAACCTTAATCAAATCATTGGTTAAATAAAACTTCAAGCAACAATTTATACTTTTGTTAAATAATACAATCAGTTTCTTTTGGTTTGATTTTTTTTATAATATTAATTTTCGAGACCCATCTCATGTCTTAGGGTCAAGAATCTTGCAGCAGGCAACGGCTTCGTGAGGACATCAGCTACCTGATGTTCTGTGGAAATATATTCTGAAGTAATTATTTTCTTTTCAATTAGTTATCTTTGAAAATGGTACTTGATATCAATGTGTTTTGATTGTTTGTGGCATGCAGGAATATTAGCTATACTAATGCAGCCCTGATTATCTTTTAGTATTTTGATTGGTTTATTAAATTCAAATTTTATACTAGAGACTAACGATTTTAACCATAAAGCTTTTCTAAGAATTCTCATTGCTGTACGTAGATAGGACGTGTACATAACATTAGATACATTAAACAACCAATCAGATTTCGGCACGGCGCATTATAATCTTCATCTGAGTCTAAGGCTTCATAATTCAACGTAGTTGGAAGTGGTGTACTGACTGCATGGCATTCTTCCATATTGAACTTCTTTAAAATATCACTGTGGACGGAAGTCCACGAGGTGACGACCTGCATGCCTAGGCGTGCGCGAGGAAACTCTATATATAGCCGAAGAATTAAAAATTTTCTGTAGGTAACCGATCTAAATGAATGATATACCAATCGAAAGGTATTATTTCAATTAGATAATTTTTGTTGAAACATATTCCAAAAGTTATTTAGTTTGGGAGAAATTAGGGTGAAAGTGAAACAATTTTTAATCACTAAAGTGGGGCTGGTGGACACAGTTTGTGTCGGTTTGTCTGTTTGCACTATTTTTTCCTTAAAAATCCTGAAAAAAATTGGAAAATGTTTGTTACTATCATATGAGCAACTATTGTTCTACAACTTTTTGAAATACCTTAAGCTTACGTAAAAAAATTAAAAAAACTTTGTTAATGAAAAAATTCATAACTTTATAATTAAGAAAGATATTAAAAAGAGCTTTACACCGTTGAAATGGTTTTTTAAATATAAATTTCACTTTCTTTGAGACCAAACGTCTATATAGTAAAAAAAAAGGTACACTGAAAATAAACTTTTTTATTTTAAAGAACAAAAAATTATTTTTCAAAATTTGGTCGACTGATCCTTTTTATATTGCACTTGTAGATAGCTTTTGAGATGGCAAAATCCGTTAACTCAAGATATAGTCCTGTAAGTGCAGCTACCCATTTTGTAAAGCCTCCTGTGAAGCTTGCATTTACTTATACATGTGTGTGTATTTGTTTGCAACTTTGCTTTTTGGAGTCTGCATATATTTGGTCAATACCCTACAAAATATGGAGTATATCTTTTCAGATTTTAGTTTATTTATTTAAAAATAAAATCCAAATAAAAAGGGCCTAAAAAGTAAAACGTAAACATTGACTCCACTTGGACTCGAACCCAGGCCCTCCGTGATAGGAACCACGACGCTCTCCACTCGGCTAACCTCGAACTTTGTTGCATGATGGCAACTTTTGATCTAATTCTGCTTTGTGTTTCAGTGTCTCATATCTTAATGAGAAGACTCACAAGATTGGTACTTCAACCGACCCGGTCCGACATTTCTTTCAGAAGTTATTCAAGAAATTCGATTTTTACAGTTTTTTCAAAATGAAGCCAGTGTGTCTGTTTGTCTGTATTTTTTTCTTGGCAATCCTGAATAAAATTGGAGATTTTTGTTATTGTCATATGAGCAATTATTGCTCTACAACTTTTTGAAAAAGCTGTAAAAGTCTAATTTCTTGAATAACTTCTCAAAGAAATGTCGGACGGGTCGGTTGAGGTACCAATCTTGAGGTCCCAAAGAAAAACAAGAAAAGCTAACTTCGGGCGAAGCCGAAGTTGATATACCCTTACAGTTGTGCCATTTCCGATCGTTCATTTATATGGCGGCTATTGGATATAATTTGGCCAATAAGATTATTTTGCCCAAAATGGAATCTGAACCAAGTCCCATCTTTCTAACTTAAAAAACACAAAAGTTATGCCAATTCCGATCGTTCTATGACAGCTATAGGATATAGTCGGCCCATCCTTATGAAAGTTTGAACATAAGATATTTTCAAATATTTCAAAAATAAAATCCAAATAAAAAAGTGCTTAAAAAGCAAAACATAAACATTGACTCAACTAGGATTAGAACTCAGGCCCTCCCACAACGCTCTCCACTCGGCTAATCTCGAACTTCGTTTCTTGATGGCAAATTTTGATGTAATTCTGCTTTGTGTTTCAGTGTCTTATGTCTTAATGCGAAGAAAGCAAAATTTTATGAGTAGAACGCTTTATATGCATATGCCCCCACTGAGCATATAATGCATATAAATAAATGTAGTGTATAATTAGATGTAGATAATAAGTAGAATTTTATGAAGTCTAGTATAAGTTAGTTTAGGGCGGAGCGGAATTCGCCCCGCTTCGCCGCACTAGATAAGCTAGGCTTAAGGTTTTGTTAATATGAATATAACCGAATTTATAACGTCGAAGAGTGCACGCATTTTTGTTTTCGGTCGTTTTTTTCGCAATTTAATTATTTCTACAGCCACCAATTTTTTCCTTTCGTTTTCGCGACGAGATAAAATAATCTCGATAAACATTTTGGCGCCCCCGGGTGGACTGTAGTATAATTAAATAAATAAAAAAGCAACAAAAAATAGTGACAGTGACACATAACATATATAATATATATATTACATATTTCAAAAACAAAAAGAGTTGCTCGCGACGGTTGTGCCAGTGAATTCAAAACACAAATTAAAGAATTCTCCGCGTCGCGAAACAAACTTCTACACAGCTGCTACTGGAAGGATTCGTCGTCCCCATGCACTGCACCTGCATCAATTATGAAAGGAAAGTGGCCGCAGGATTAAAGGATCCGAAAGCAGAAACCCAGGTATTTGTCCAAAAAATTGAAAGTTGAGATAAGACAAATTAAAATCCGTCTTGTGCTGGAATATTGCACCCTCCTTTCAATTCTTGGCGCATACGTACGTAGAAAAAATAGTAGAGCAAAAATAAATAACAACATATATAAAAATTTTAATTATAAATATATGTGCTAACCTAAATGTACTGCCTGTGGATAAAATAAAAAAGAGAATATTTATATTATTTGCAATCACTGTCGCCCCCTACCCCTCGTTCTCGAATTTACAAATCTTCCAAATAAATACTAAAGTGCAGCCAAAAATTATTTTAATTATTACAGATAAAATAAAGGTGCATATATATTTGGTTTACATACATACAAATAGATGCAGCGATAATATTCTCGTTTTCGTTTCCCACCGTTATCCGCTGCTGTATGTATGTATGTATATGCACTTTTTGGAGCGTATAGTTTACCGGTCTGCCAAGTGACGCGCTCCCCTACAATTTGGTCAAGCATATTGGTTTCGGTGTCATTGGCGACCAACTATTTTTTTGGATACTCTGTGCCTCGACTATCAATAATTCGTTATCAATTAATTAATCAATTTAGATTTGGTTAAATTTAATAAATTATTTATTATATTTAAATAAGATTAATTAATTATTTTCGTTTTCGCATTTTCTTGTTGTTGAATTAAATTCAATAAATTTTTAAATAAATTTTAGAAAAATTTAATAAATAAAAAATTTAATAAATTTTTAATATTAATATTTTAAAATTAATAAAAAATTTTAAATAAATTATTAAATCTTAAATTTGCATCGTTTTCGTTTTTGTATTGAAAAAACAAATTTTTTTAAAATGGAAAGTACTAAACAAAAACTTAATTCCACGACTCTTATTGACTTAAAAAAAAGATTAAATGTCAAAGTTAAAAGCATTCGCCGGTTGGAGGAACGTTTGGAAGATGGATCACTTCCTCTAAACAAAACCGAGCTAGAATGCAGGCTTCAGGTTTTAGATGAGGCAATTTCTAAAGCAAATGAGTTGCAAGACCAGATCGAGCAAATAGATGAAATGGATCATTTCGGAGCCGAGTTGGAAGAATTAGGAATAACTACGAAGGCAAGGATTATGTCCTTATGTAATGCCTTGAATTCAGCTGAAGACTCCCGTTCAGCTACTGCAATTTCTGCAGCCCCAACTCGAGCTCGACTTCCTAGTTTGGCATTGCCAAAATTCAGTGGAAATTATTCGGATTTCAAAAATTTCATAAGTCTTTTCGAGACATTAGTTGACAAAGATGTGAACATTCCAGTTATCGAGAAATTTAATCATTTAATTTCTTGCCTCTCTGGTGAAGCCTTAGGAACTGTCAAGGCATTCCAGGTCACCGAGAGTAATTACGCCAAAGCTATCGGTAGTTTAAAAAGAGTTTATGATAACGAATGTCTCATCTTTGCGAACCAAATACGTCAACTGTTCAGCCTTCCGAAAATTTCCCAGCCGTCTGCGTCGTCGTTGAGGGGTCTCATCGACACTGTATCATCCATTTATGGATCACTATTATCCATAGGAGATGATACTAAAATTGCAAACTCAATGATTATTCATTTAGTTTTGAGTAGAGTGGATCCAGTGACCAAGCAAAAATGGGAAGAGTCACTGGATTATGAGGAATTGCCGCTGTGGTCCGATTTCGAAAAAATACTAAATCGTAGATACCAGCATCTGTCCGCTAAAGAGACTGGCAAACAAAAAAAAAAGAACTGGGTTCGGCAAGCAACTAAATAGAACTTCGTTGGCTTGTTCTTCTACCAACGCCAAACCACCTTGCAGTTATTGTAACGCGAACAACCATTTTTTGGCCCAGTGTAGTCCGTTCGCTCGCCTTGCTGTAATGCAAAGGTTTGAGTTTGTTAAGTCAGCCTCCCTATGTTTGAATTGTCTGCGAAAAGGTCACACGGTAGCGAATTGTAAATCGACCAGGGGCCAAATCTGTTCAAGATCGCACCATAAACTTCTGTACCGATTTACAGTGACCGAAAATAGCTTAGCATTACCACCACCCACACAAAATCCTCCTCCAGAGTTAACGAATGATGGCCCTTCTACTTCACATGCTTTGCATGCGTCGTCTGTAGAAAGGGTTTTGTTAGCAACGTCGATCGTAAGCGTTCGCACAAAAAATGGTGAGCACATCTTGGCCCGAGCATTACTTGACTCAGGGTCACAAATGAATTTTATTACAGAAGATCTTGCTCAACGCTTACAGATCCGTAGGGAGGAATCGTGCATCAACTTGCTTGGAATTGGTCAAACTAATTCACAAGTTAAGAAAAAGATACACACCGTGGTGAAGTCGAGAGTCAATGGTAGCGAGTTTCCGTTCGACTTTTGGGTTTTGAAAACCATTTCAGGCTATCACCCTGATCAGTCAGTGAACGTAAAAGATTGGACCCTACCAAAGAACTTGCCGTTAGCAGACCCATATTTCTACAAACCTCAGCGGATAGATATGCTAATTGGAGCTGAGTCATTTTTCGAATTGTTGTCCGTTGGCCAAATAAAACAAGGTCCGAACCATCCCATCCTTCAAAAAACTCTCCTTGGGTGGATAGTGTCGGGAAAATATCTGGCAAATTCCTCAACTCCTCGACAGCCAGTCTCTAGTCTGAATTGAAAAAATTCTGGTCGTTGGAAGAAGTTCCTTCTTCTAAAAAGATGTTGTCGCCAGAACAAGAGCTATGTGAGGAACATTATCGGAAGACTACAAGAATACTGCCTTCAGGTCGATTTGAAGTTAAACTTCCATTTAAGTCGGATCCAAGCGTTTTGGGCAATTCATTCGAGATAGCCAAACGCCGATTCCTGTCGCTCGAGAGAAGATTATCTCGAGATCCGAACTTAAAGAAAATGTATTTGGAATTTATGGAAGAATACGAATCCCTAGGCCATATGTCCCCTGCAAGCAATGACGTTCTTGCTTCTCCACACTACGTCATACCCCACCAGTGTGTCTTGCGGCCGCAAAGTACAACGACCAAACTTAGAGTCGTTTTCGATGCGTCCTGCAAGACATCCACACAAAAGTGTTTAAATGAGTTGTTGATGGTGGGTCCAACAATTCAGGAAGAGCTTTACTCAACTCTTCTTAGATTTCGGCTAAACAAATTCGCTCTGGTAGCCGACATAAAAAAGATGTATCGTCAAGTGATGGTAAATAAAGCAGATCGACGATACCAGTTGATAGTGTGGAGAAAAGACCCGTCTGAGTCCTTGAAGTTGTGCAAGCTCATCACCGTTACGTATGGCACTGCACCAGCCCAATTCCTGGCCATAAGGTGTTTGAAGAGGTTGAGTGAATCCGCGAAAAATACATTCCCTCGAGCTGCTAAAGTTATTGGGTCTGACTTTTACGTCGACGACATGTTAACGGGTGCTGGTTGCGTGGAGGAGCTAAAGACAATTAAGTCTGAAGTAACTCAGGTTCTTCAAAACGCTGGGTTTGAATTGAGCAAGTGGTTTTCAAACTCGCCTGAAGTTACTGCATCCGAGAGCACGGTTAAGCCAATAACACTTTCGGACTCAGAGCTGACAAAAACATTAGGAATCGTTTGGGTTCCTAAAGATGATGTATTTAAATTCGAAATTGATATGTCAGTCATGGGTCAAAGGGCGACTAAGCGGAATATTCTTTCGGTGACGTCAAAGCTTTTCGACCCTCTTGGCTTATTAAGCCCGATCCTTATTAAAGGAAAGATCCTGTTACAGGAACTTTGGCTCAATAAGTTAGATTGGGATGAGTCCATTCCACTGCACTTGGAAACCGCATGGAACAAGATTCAGCTTGCCTTGTCACAGTTAGAAGAGATCTCAATACCGAGATTTGTGATGAGTGAGCCAATGTCACCAATTGAAATTCATGCCTTTTCTGACGCATCGATGAGAGCCTATGGAGCCTGCGTCTATATCCGTTGCAAATCTGCAGAAGGTAGTAAAGTCTCATTGTTGACAGCAAAGTCGAAAGTAGCGCCGCTCAAGACAAAGACGCTCCCCCGTCTTGAGTTATGTGCCGCTCACCTTCTCGCGGACCTCTGTCGCAAAATAAAACCTCTTATCAAAGCACCGATCGAACGAAGTGTATATTGGTCAGATTCGGAAGTTTGTCTTCATTGGATTCGTTCCCATCCATCGTCGTTGTCAACGTTCGTATCAAATAGAGTTGCTGAGATTCAAGAGTGGTCAGAGGATAGCACGTGGCGGCATGTACCAACTAAACAGAACCCGGCAGATATTGTGTCAAGAGGTGGAGACGTAAAGGAAACGATAGAATCAATTTGGTTCACAGGTCCATCGTTTTTAACGGAGCCGGAAGATAAGTGGCCAACGAGCCCTCGGTTTGATCCGTCACCAGAGATTTTGCAGATGGAAGCAAAGAAGAGTGTGGTCGGACTGACTGCAATGGTCTCTACCTCATATTTGTTGGAAGTGATAGAAGGATTTTCCTCTCACTTAAAACTGCTGCGAGTGTTCGTTTACATGGTCCGCTTTATAAAGAAATGTAAAAAATTAGTAGTTCCTTCTGATAATGTACCTTCCCCTGTCGAATATCGAGACGCGTTTAATAAAATTGTCCAGATAGTCCAAGAGCACGAGTATCAAGAGGAAATTAAAAATGTTAGAAAAAATCTTGTTGTTAGCCCAAGCCTACAGAAGCTAAGTCCGTTTGTTCATGAAACCTCTCAGGCTGGGCTTACATTTTCGTTGTTGCGGGTCGGGGGGCGACTTGCTAATGCTCCTATTTCGTACGATGCCAAGTTTCCAGTATTGTTGACGAAGCGCTCTCAATTTGTTCAGAGCTACGTCCGATACTTGCACGAGTCGAATTTTCATGTGGGTCCACGAGCACTAGTGAGTCTCTTGCGACAGCGCGTTTGGATAGTAAACGCGCAGGAAGTCTGCAGTCAGATAGTGCGGTCATGCATACGCTGTTTTAAATGCAAGCCTCATCTGATGACTCAAATCATGGGAGATTTACCCTTAGATCGAGTTCGTGCTCTCCGCCCATTTTCCATATGTGGCGTGGATTTCTGTGGCCCTATTGAGACGACCTTGAAAATTCGTGGTAGGCCACCATACAAGTCCTACATTGCCCTGTTTGTTTGTTTTTCGTCTAAAGCAGTACATTTAGAAGTAGTTTCCGATCTGTCAACTGATTCCTTTCTATTGGCTTTTCAAAGGTTCGTTGGGCGCCGAGGATGTCCGCAGACCGTGCACTGCGACAACGCGACGAACTTCGTCGGAGCGAGTCGCCACTTCGCGGCACTGCGGCACCAGATCGAGAGCGAAGCGGACGAGCTGCGACAATACGCATCAAAAAAAGGATGCGTATTTGCGTTCATACCGCCGCGGGCTCCGCACATGGGCGGACTATGGGAGGCAGGTGTGAAGTCTGCAAAGAACCTACTCCTACGAGCGGTGGGCAGCGCGAAG
Source organism: Drosophila ananassae (assembly GCF_017639315.1). Taxonomy (NCBI): domain Eukaryota; kingdom Metazoa; phylum Arthropoda; class Insecta; order Diptera; family Drosophilidae; genus Drosophila; species Drosophila ananassae. The sequence continues at coordinate 25,361,224 of NC_057929.1, read as the reverse complement.
TTGACCGCAGAGGAGCTGCAGACCGTCCTCGTTGGAGTCGAGACCGTCCTGAACTCGAGGCCCCTGGGCGCCCTCAGTCAGGACCCAAGCGACGGCGAGGCGCTGACTCCCGGGCACCTGTTGACAGGCGGGCCGCTCATCGCCCCACCAGCACCGCGGACCCCGGACCAGCAGGGTCTAACGTGCTTGCGGCGATGGCGGCTTGTCTCGTCAATCAAGCAAATGTTTTGGCAGCGTTGGTCCCGGGAGTACGTCTTGGGCCTACAGGCGCGGTCGCAGTGGCAGCGGGAGCAGGAGGACGCCAGGAAGGGCGATCTGGTCCTGGTCGCCGAGGACGACCAGCCGCCCCAGCAGTGGATCACCGCCAGGGTCGTCGAGACTCACGCCGGCGCGGACGGAAGGGTCAGGGTCGCCGACGTCAGGACGAGTAGAGGAGCATTGTTTCGGAGAGCAGTCCACAAGCTGGCAAGGCTGCCAATAGTTGAAGCCTAAGGAAGGCCTTCAACGGGGCCGGTGTATAATTAGATGTAGATAATAAGTAGAATTTTATGAAGTCTAGTATAAGTTAGTTTAGGGCGGAGCGGGAGCGCAAGTGAAGCTCTCACTTGCGCTCTCCCATGAATTCGCCCCGCTTCGCCGCACTAGATAAGCTAGGCTTAAGGTTCTGTTAATATGAATATAACCGAATTTATAACGTCGAAGAGTGCACGCATTTTTGTTTTCGGTCGTTTTTTTCGCAATTTAATTATTTCTACAGCCACCAATTTTTTCCTTTCGTTTTCGCGACGAGATAAAATAATCTCGATAAACATGTACTCACCACCGTTTTGGGCCAAATCATGAATTAAAAGCTAAAAAAAAAACCATGCAAACCAACTCCGCCAATACTTTTCTAATATTTATTATTTTATATCGCACACCCAAAATAAATTGTTACATTCAACAATTGGTTTAACTAGAAAAACTGGAAAAACGAAATTTCCATTTTTTTTATTTTTTTATCTTTGCGCATTTATTTTAGATATAATACATGTTTGTTATATGATTGAGCGGATATGCCATAACTTTGTTTTTTTTTTTTTATAAGTTAGAAGGATGGGACTTAGTACAGATTGCATTTTGGGAAATCTTATCCGATTTGCAAAATTTTTTTAGGATAATTTTCTTAACCTTGTTGTTTTTGAAGCTAGAATGATGGGACTGTGTACGGTTTCCGTTTTGGGCAATCGAATCCTATGTTCATAAGAATTGGGCAACTATATCCTATACCTGTCATATAACTGAACGATCGGAAATGGCAAACCTTTCTGTTAATTTGTTAAAATAATTTGGTTTCCCACAACTACGAAACAATTTTGGATTTTAAATACATTTTTTGGCAAATTTTTAATTAAAATTTTTAAACTAACCAAATTCCAAAACCTTTGTAAATTAAAAATACGTATAACTTCAGAGCCACTGAAGCTATCGAAAAATTCTTTACGTCTTTGGAAAGGTTTTTAATTATTCCACCTTCTTGAATGTCAAAATCTATAGAGTTAAAAAAAAAAGAGTTTTGATGTTTATCCTTACAATTAAAGTATTGCTAACTGTGTGAATCGCCTGTCCAGAGGTTACTTCCATATATATATATTCTATATATTATGCGTTCTGTTTTAAATAATTGAAGATCAATATATACAAAAAAACAACTGATATCATATAAAAAAACCTCTTGACGAGGTAAAGTACCGGTGACGAACCTGCATGCGAAACCCAAAATATCTGATATCAATTTTAGTGACGAAAATATGCTATATAGGTGTACAAAATTGCATATAAAAAATATTCTTGTTCGGCACGTGCAAGAAAAACAAAAAAAAAATCAGTCACGTGCCGAACAAGAATATTTTTTGTATGCAATTTTGTACACCTATATAGCATATTTTCGTCACTAAAATTGATATCAGATATTTTGGGTTTCGCATGCAGGTTCGTCACAGGTACTTTACCTCGTCAAGAGGTTTTTTATATGATTATTAATGTATGTTGATTGACTAAGATATAAATATTCATCTTTCCTTTCTACTTTTATTCCAATAAAGTGTCCTATTTCACATAAGTCTGTCATCCTGAATTTTCTCATTAGGAATATCTTAAGAGAATTCATTATATTATTACTTTCTGTTGCAATTACCAGAACATCTACATATAAAAGCAAATAGATATTTTTTTAAAACAACACCATGGTCTCGTAGATAGATACATCTATCCCCTGCTGAATTACTAAAGCCCATGCTTTTTAAAACATTTTCAAAGTCTCGAACCAGCATTTCGCCGCTTGTTTCAAACCATAAATTGACTTATTAAATTTCCATACTTTACCATTTTTACATGGCAATACCTCCGGAATCTTCCTAAAGATTTCCTCTTTCAAAATACCATTTAGGAATGCCGTCTTAACTTCCATAAAGTGAACTTTTAAATTGAATTGGTTTGCTATGGCAAGAATCAATCGAAAGCTAGATATTCTTGCAACTGGTGCATGTTGGCACCTATCGCCAAGACCTGCTACCCAATCAAGATGCATCAGCATGTCACAATATACAAGCAGTAATAAATAAGCGATAAGCATAAAACAATATCCAACCTACTAACCCGGCACTAGTCGACGGCGCCGGAAGCAGAATCAGCATTATCAGCTGGAAGAATGACCGACTGACCGAAGCAAGCAAAAACCAGCCAGCTAAGCCGAAATGCGTGTGCAAAGCAGTACATGAATAAACAATCTGAGTCAGCAGATTCAGAGGTGGGTGACCCTGGCATTAACATTAGTTTTAGCACGTCCATAACATTGACCTTTCTTAGATTTAAGGATGTATAATATAGCATCTTATCTAAGATTTGTTCTTCTGAAATAAAGACAGTTGCGAAATCAGAGTGAACTACGGCACTTAAAACTGACCTACTTCGAGTGGTCCTGTGTAAAACGGTTCACAAGTTAGGACTCTAAACGGCTATCTACTTCGAGTGGCTCCTGTGTAAACGGACCACAAGTAGAACCCGCGGCATACTAGTCTACTTCGAGTGTTGCTCCCGTGAAACGGACCACAAGTAGGACCGGCCGATTCGGACTCAGCCAAACCACCACACCATCTGTACTTGGGGAGAACCAGCCCAGGACTTCAAGTACCCCACATCAACTCTAGCCCTCAAGTTTGACGTAGTGGCTGCATAACGCTCTACGGACGAACATTTGGTGACTCCGACGTGCTATAGGATCACACCCTGAACACAAACCACACGGCAGTTCATCTTTAAACCTTACACCGCAACCATGGGATCAGAATCAGACCCTGTAACCCAAATGCTCATAGATGAGCAAATTGAAAGCAACATAGCCATCCAAAGGCTAATAAGAAACTTCACTAAGGACTCCGCAGAGCGTAAACTCAAGGGAGGATCCTTCGAGGAGAGACTCAGACAGCTCACTCACTCATGGACCCAGTTTAAAAAAATGATGCCAAGCTCCAGGAGCTAGCACTAAGTCCTGAGAATGAGTATTTCACAAAGGCCAAAGCGCTAGAAGAAGTTGTGAAAAAATATGATGCCATATATTCCGATGGAATCCCATCACGGTCAGGCCCATCACAAAGGCCCCGGAAAACAGGAGAAAATCTAGAGCCAAAGGCACAAGCACGAGGAAACGAGGAGGAAGACCCCCATTTAACATCACTAAAACGAAGACATGAAGGACGGTTGGACGACATGGAAGACTTTTTGTGCAACCGCACCGAGGTACACATGAAGGAGCTATGGAAGGAAATCGTCACGGGATACCATGATCTCATCGATCTTGAACCCACCTAAAAAAATGATGGACATACCGATGACAGATTTCAGGTGGTACGAGCAGAATACTTTTCGTTTCTGGGCGAAGAATCACAATCAACTTGAGCATCAACACAAAAATCCGCACTAGCTTCTCCATTTGTAATACCAGTCGACATTCCAAAATTTGACGGGGATTATTTAAAGTGGCCCCGGTTCTGCGACATCTTTACAGAATTGGTTCACAATCAAGAGTACAGCGATGCGGTAAAATTCCTGTATTTGGAGAACCATGTGATTGGAGAGGCCAAGAATTTAATCTCCACAAAATTTGGAGGACACGCCAGCTATCAATATACCTGGAAGCGACTAAAGTCACGGTATCAGAATGAAAGAATCCTCATAAAATCGACACTGGCAACCTTGTTTGCTCATGCGAAAACAAATGGATTAGCAGATCAGCTACGTAGCTTGCTTGATGCAGTGCTTACAACAATCACCGCCCTTCACGCTCTGAATGTACCAACATTAGGTTGGGATCCTATCCTGATACACATTCTTGAAGAGAAATTGGATTCCCACACCCTTGCTTGACTACCTAGAGCGACAAGCGACCAGCCAAGTTATGCTACCAAAGACAACGGCCAATAATGGTTTTCGCTCATCAACTCAAGCACTGGTTAAAAAATGTGTCATATGCACCCATGGCAATCATCGACTTCAAACATGCCCAAAATTTTTAGACATGACTCAAAGTAAAAGGACACAAAAAACAACAAGGATGAATGACTGCCCAAACTGTTTATCCTTATACCATACAAGCAACTCATGCAAATTTAGGTTCTCATGTCATGTGTACAAAGGGAATCACACACAATGCTGCATCATACATCTACGCGAACAAGCGCATCCTCAACCATCCAACACTCAAGACCGAAGCAAGACACAAATGCCGCGCGGTATTCGATTCCGGATCACAAGTGAATTTAATCTCTCAGGAACTGGCAGATAAACTCGGAGTTCAATCAGCACCAACCGACATTACCATAAAGGGCATAGGAGGCACAAAACGAGCGAACTCCCGAGTAGTGTTAAATATGTTTTCATTAACCACTAATTTCAAAACACAAGTAGTGGCGTATATACTACCAGAAGTCATGATGAATCAACTATCTGAGCCAATTCTGCGCCCTAAAAATATTCCACCAGAACTTCGTCTGGCAGATCCCACCTTCAATCAGCCACAAGGTATTGATTTGCTGCGCGGGGCAGAATATCTCCCACAACTCATCGATTCCCACAACCTAGGGCAAGGACAGCCACTACTTCAACGAACCCCGTTACGATGGATTATATCCGGACCAGCATAAACCAGCGCTATGGTACAAACCAATCCACCCATGAGCAGTGCCATATCAGCCATCGAAGAACCAAGAATCGAGAGCCAAGAATAGACACCCTCGAAGAAACCCAAAGAGCCCTTACCATAGACGAGAAGTTATGTGAACAGCATTTCATGGAAAATATAAAAAAGGGGGCAGATAAAAGATTAAGTGTGCGGCTTCCATTTAAGGAAGATCAAAAAACACTGGGAAGTTCCCTTCCGATGGCATATCGGCGTTTCTACGCATTGGAAAAAATACTTCAACGGGATCCTGATCTCCGGAAACAATATGTACAATTCATGGATCAATACGAGGAATTAGGGCATATGACTAGACTAACAACCAAACAATAAACATCAAACCATTATGTCATTCCACATCATTATGTGCTAAAACCTAATAGTAGTACCACCAAACTTCGGGTTGTATTCGACGCATCAGCAACGACCACAAGCGGAAAGATTTTAAATAATCTTTTACGGATTGGGCCAACAGTGCAAAGTGAATTGCTATCCATTCTTTTACGATTCCGATCGTACCAATATGTTTTCACATCAGATGTAGAGAAAATGTACCGACAAATTATGGTACATCCAGATGACAGCAAGATTCAAATTATATTATGGAGACGGAAGCCAATGGAATCATTAAAATTTTATCAACTAAACACTGTCACCTATGGCACGGCAACAGCCCCATACCTGGCCACGCGATGCTTGCAATATTTGCACGGGTAGCCCCCTTAATGAAACAAACCTTACCACGCTTAGTGGAGAACTAAAAGCCTGGATACCACTATCAACATCATGAGGAGGTCAACGAGCGAAACTCAAAAGAGGATGCAGGACTTAGAAGCAAGTTTGGCCAGAATCAGGGTAGGAAACTATGCGTCTGATCGGTATCTTCCACATGCAGTTTCAGAGTTGGTCGTCATAGCAAGCCACATTCGTCAAGTCCAGGATGCCGTATTGAATGTGCTAATCGGGGCACACGAAGGAAAATTAAGCCCTGCATTGGTGTCGGTGGAACGAGTAAAACAGGTGATCACAAAAATACAAATACACCTTCCACCGGGAAGACGACTACCCATCACCAGTGAGACAGCACGAGACTTATATCGGTTGGCGACCACTCTAGTAAGAAACCGAGGACTTATTGATGTTCCATACAAGCATTCCATTAGTCGAAGAAGAAGAATTCACGGTGTATCGGATGGAGCCAATTCCACAAATAACGAGTGAAGGCCTGGTGATAACCAAGACGGAAACAAGATATCTAGCAATAGATGACCATCGGAAACACCACTTCGCGATCAATCAAGAACACCTTCAGCAGTGTATCAGCAGAACGAACGGCAATAAGGTATGCGAGTTTAAGCAGACGCTCTTTGGCCCCGACGCCTATCAACTCCCGTGTAAATGGCAGCACTATCAAGACATCGGTCAAAGGAATGTAAGCCAGAGCCAATCAAAGGGACCAGTTATTGAGTTCAATTGACAGAACAGAATGCATGGATCTTTGGGACAACGTAGCCAATAACAATGGCATATGTATGCTCGGCCGAAACGGATCAAATCATCAGCGACGGCGTAGGCAAACTGACAATCAGGCAAGATTGTGTGATCCAAAGCCCGACCATCACATTATTGGGACGAGCGCAATTTAACTCATCAGGAACAGTAAATATGTCAGGAAGTTACGTTCACCAGTGGCCGTCACAGGAAAAGATAAAGACAACAGAAGGGCAGTTGGAGTCAACGTTGGATCAGCTAGACCGACTACATGCAGAAATGAATTTAAAGTTCTTCATGGATTTTGCATTAAATTTTGATTTCAGATGCAATGCTGTTTGTTTGTTGTTATTAAAAGATATCGCTTGAAGTATTTTATTGCTTGTTTCCTTGCTCAAATTTTTTATTTTAGTTTCATGGTCAAGTAAGCGGTTTTTGACAAAAGAAATAGAAACATGTTCGGCAGATAAAGTTTCTATCGCTGTCACAACTCTATCATAATCTGAAGGTAATGTTAGAAGAAGGCGAGCTCCACCTCCTCTATTTTTGCTCCCGATGCCATTAATTTGCAGATTAATTCGTCAAATTTATTCAAATGAATAATGAGACGAGTGCCACCATTTAATTTAAATGTCAATAATTGTTTCTGCACAGAGATTTAGCCAAACTTTTTCGTTCATAAATCGAATATAATTTTTCAAAAATTTCTTTAGCAGTCGAATTATTATCAGCAAATGATAGAAAAGAGTCGCTTGAGAATTCTATTAAGACGCTTTTTGCTGACCTGCTGCCTTTGCCCTGATCTCATTTACTTCTTGTGGTTTTCTCTTTTCAATATCAAATAAAAAATAATTATTAGCTAAAAGTGCTTTTACACAAAATTTCCATACGGAATATTTTTCACCACAAAAGGTGAAATATTCTAGAACTTATTCTTCTTATTCATTTTTGTTCTTCTCTTTGGTGCTTATTGTGATACGTTTTCTTCTATTTTCAAATGTGTTTACACATACATACATAAGTTTATGACTCGGCAATTATTTAATTGTGATTTTTAATTGAATTTTGCGAACACTGTATGGGTTCGCAATGGGTCCTGCGAACAGGTTATGGGCCACCTGTTGTAAAAAGGCCCTTTTTCCTTTCCCTTTTTTTCCTCCCTAACACAAAAGGTAACACCTTGGTCGAGAATCTTTTGCTTATATAAAGTTAGTGTTTTTCCATACTTCCTTTAAAAATTTCATATTGACTTTTTTTGGGAAAGGCATTATAACTTCAACAATTTTTATTTTTTTTTAATGAAATTTGTCTCGTTTTATTCAGAATTAATGAGACAACATTGATATGTGGCAAAAAGGACAGAATTTTTGTAAGTTGTACCGAAAAACTGGCATTAAAATCCGAAAAACACGAATAAAAGTCGAAAACTTCAGTTTCAGGTGTAAAAATTTTGTCCTTTTTGTTTAACAAAATCGAAGATATATTTTTTTTTCAAAAGCTACAACATTTAACTATTGAAAAACACCGAAAATTTTGAAATCGCAAAGAAGTCCCGAAAAACGGTTTTTTAACCATAAATCAAGATTTTGAGGGTGTTACAAATATTTCAAACATGGTTTTGTGATATACTCGACCTAATAAACAATTCCTACTACGTCACTTCAAAAGTTCGAAATCACTGTTACACTGTGTAATCTATGAATACCTAGTATAATAATATACAATTTTTATAAAAACAAAACGTTTTGAAAAAAATAAAGTTGCATATTGTCTTAATTTGATTTCTAATTCTCTAATAAAATAATATATTTACTTTATATGCCATTATTTTTTAGAAGTCTTCCCCCAATTGAATTACAAGTTCATTGAGCAAACTTTACAGCCTGGCCCTTTCATTTCATTAAAATGCAGCTGCAGTGGAAACCCAACTCCTACTATAATTTGGTTTTTGGATGGATACCCATTGCCAAACGTGAGTTTAATACGTGTAAAATAATTTGATGTTTTATCTGTAATAAATAAAATAACGGCCGATGATGCTTCTCTTTGATGGCACAGCGCCAGGAGGATGCAGCCAGTCAATTTTTCTTTTATTGAAGAAAATAATAACAGATTTGAATAAGTTTTACGGAGTTTAGTTTATAAGACTTTTGCTCAGGGACCATAAATAATATAAATTTAAAAAAAAATTAATAATAATTTAATATAAAATAAAATAATGGAAAATTATAATTATACCCTTGCAGAGGATATTATAATTTTGGTCAAAAGTGTACAACGCAGTGAAGGAGACATCTCCGACCCTATAAGGTATATATATTCTTGATCAGGATCACCTCCTGAGTCGATGTAAGCATGTCCGTCGGTCGGTACGCAAACTAGTCTCTCAGTTTTAAAGCTATCGAGTTGAAACTTTGCACACATCCTTCTTTTGTTTGCAGGCAGTATATAAGTCGGAATGGGCGGGATCGGTCGACTATATCCTATAGCTGCCATATAACTGAATGATCGGAAATACCATAACTTCGTTGTTTTTTAAGTTAGTAGGATGGGAGTTTCAATGGATTCCTCTTTGGGAAAAATAATACGATACGCCAAATTTCAAGTTAGGCGTAGTTAGCTTTCCGTTCTTGTTTGTCGTAGTTTTTAAAATTTTAGTGATATGTACATTTTGTTCTTGTTTCCGTGATCGTAAAAATTACTTTACATATATTGTGCATAAATTATTTGGTGTACATATAAATACTTGCACGTATATGCATTTTTTGGAGAAGTGTGTTTATCGGAACGCCAAGTATCGCGCTGCCTATCAATTATCTATCTATTAAGACTATCAATTAAATAATTCATTATTTTCGCGTCTTTAAATTAATAAATTATTTTTAATTATATTAAAATAAGAAATTTATATTAACTTGCTGTATTACTTTAAAATAAAAATTGTATATCAAAAGTAATATTTATTAAATTAATTAATTATTTTAGTTTTTGGATCTTATCGAAATAAAAACTAAAATTTATTTAATTTAACTAATTAAAACATTTTTAAATAACTAATATTAAATATTAAAATAGACTAGACCAAATTCGACTATGTTAGATGTCAAATCTGTTTAAGATCGCACCATCAACTTCCTTTTTTTATCTTAAAGCGGATGGACTTGTTTTTTTTGTGCGCACTGCCATATTATAAAATCTCGTATTAGCTAACTTTAAACCTTCGGTTTTTAATATACCCTTGCAGAGTGTATTATAATTATGGTCAAAAGTGTGCAACACAGTAAAGGAGACATCTCCGACCCTATAAAGTATATATATTCTTCCTGATTATTTCCGGATTATTTCCTGAGTCGATATGAGCATGTCCGTCTGTCTGTATTTAAGCAAACTAGTCTCTCAGTTTTAAAGCTATCGTGTTAAAACTTTCAACACATCCTTCTTTTGTCTTCCGGCGGCCATATCTTTGGTGTTTTTTAAGCTAGAGGGTTGAGACTTTCCAGGCATGTAATAATTGGAAAGCATCTTATGTACAAAATTTCATAAGGATCGTCCGATTTTATTCTATAGCTGCTGTAACGAACTGTTTTTGCTATTGTTTGTTCGCAAAAAATGCCGCGACGAGCTCACAGAGTTTGAGGTACGTTCCACCGAATTTATAGATTCGACGTAATTGCCCGAGCCCAGAAATTTTTTTTTTTTTTTTTTTTTTAAACTTTGCTTTTATTTATTGGATCTTCTCTTAATTTTGAGACTAACAATAAGTTTTCAAATCTTAACATTAACATTTAACTAACAGTAGACTAAGACTGCATTCTGGTTGCACGTTCCTCAAGACGGTCGCTGGGTGGGTAGGTCATTCCGACGAAGTCGTGATTGGTTACTCAACCTTGTTAGACCTCTCGCCAGGTGGTTAGGGTGCGACAATAGCTTGCTAAAGTACTTTTCCTTCTGTTCTGCGATCACATCTTTGACTGGAAGAATGTTTAAGTCGCGATGTATGTTTTCGTTGCGAACGTACCAAGGTGCCCCGGTGATTGTTCTCAAGATCTTCGACTGAGCTCGCTGGACTATGTCAATATTGCTATTGCTGGCATTCCCCCATAACTGGGAGCCGTACATCCATATAGGTTTAAGTACCGAGTTATACAACAGGACTTTATATTCAAGGCAAAGGGGAGACCGAGCGTTGATAAGCCAATGAAGGCTGCTGGCTTTTAGCTTTAGGTGGGTTCTTTTAGCTTCTATGTGCCGACGCCATGTGAGTCTTCTATCGAGGTGTACTCCTAGATATGTTACCTCGTTTGCTTGCGGGAGTAGGGTGTTGTTTAGCGTAAGGGGCGGGCAGTTTTGCCTATTCAAGGTGAACGTAACGTGCTTGCATTTTTGTTCGTTTACTTTAATTCGCCAGTCTGATAGCCATTTTTCAACATCCACCAGATGAAGAGCTAGCTGCGCAGTTGCTTGCATCGGGCATTTTGAGCGGCTAAGAATAGCTGTATCATCAGCAAACGTAGATGTTGTTAATCGTGTGCTTGTCGGGATGTCTGCTGTGTAGAGAACATATAATGTTGGTCCGAGTACGCTTCCTTGAGGAACTCCAGCTCCAACAGTGAATTCGTCAGATATATCAGTGTTGCACCTCACAGCAAATTTTCTGTCGTAGAGGTAAGACTCTAAAAGCTTGTGGGTATTACAAGGGAGCATTGTCTTGATTTTGTACATTAGACCTTCTAGCCAGACTCTATCAAATGCTTGAGAGACATCTAGAAATATTGCGGTACAGTACTCGCGTTTTTCGAATGCATTCCGAATTTCTGCTGTTATCCGGTTGACCTGCTCAATTGTACCGTGCTTTTCACGAAACCCAAACTGATGTGACGGGATTCCTTCCTGGATCCTTAGGTATGTGTTTATTCGAGTCAGAATGCATTTCTCAAAGAGTTTAGATAAGCATGAAAGTAGGCTTATAGGTCTATACGACGTGGGAATTGTGTGGTCTTTTCCCGGCTTTGCTATCATTATTATAATTGACTTTTTCCATCTCGCTGGAAAGTGGCCAAGTTTTGCGATGGCATTGAAGAGCTGGGTGATAGTGCAGACGGCGCAATATGGAAGCTCAATGATCATTTTGGGAGTTATGAGGTCGCAGCCTGGTGATTTTTTCGGATTTAGTTGGTTTTTGATGATATTAGCGATTTCGTTTGGGCGAAACTCGATTGGTTCATGTTGAAGCTGAGGCTCATATGGTAAAGTCGGCAGAGTAAAGGCACTAGTGGCCGGATTTGGTTGGAAGATATTTTTGAGGTGATTGGCAAACGTGCTGGCTCTGTCTGCATCGCTGCGCGCCCAGCCGCCTGTGGGATTTCTAATAGGCATCACTGTTTCTTTCGGTGAGCTTAGAGTTGGGTGAGCTCTCCATAGTGAGTGTTTTGTACTAGAAGTTGACAATTGCTCTATATAGCGGCGGTGGACATAAGCTTCTTCTTGCTGTAGGGCTTTAGTAAGTTGACGTGAGGCATGTCTAAAGCTTTGCTTAGTAGATGGCGATCTGTGGAATTGCCACTCTCGACGTGAACGCCGCTTTTCGAGGACGAGCTGTTCGATTTGTAGATTTGTCTTTTTATTACTTTGTGTATTTATAGTTTGCGGTGTTGAGGCTCGAGCTGCAGAGACGAGTACAGACTCAAGTGAATTAACAAAGCTGTCTACGTTGGCTTCATCGTGGAGATGAGGACTTAGCTCAATGTGTGAGCTGATATATTTTCTGTACTTAACCCAATTGGTTTTCTGTGAGGTCAATTTTAATGGTTGTTCCAATGTTCCTGGATGTCGCAGTAGAATGAACAGGACAGGCGAGTGATCAGATGAAAGATCCGATAGGCAATTGGCGCTTATCAGATTTTTAGGGATGTTTTTGGTAATCGCAAAGTCTATTAAATCTGGTAGTTTCCTTGGGTCTGCCGGCCAGTATGTTGGTGTGCCAGAAGAAACACAGTCGAGCTTGTTCTTGGCTTTGATAATTGCATTATAGAGCTGCTTCCCTTTTGGAGTCACGAGACGGGATCCCCAGTGTGTGTGCTTGGCATTGTAGTCTCCTGCTGCTATGAAGTGGTCTCCAAGTGTGTTGAAAAACTGCATAAACTCATCTTCAGCTATATTGAAGCGAGGGGGGCAGTATACGGCGGCTAGTGTAAGTTGGTTGCCAGTATTTAGTTGTATATTTATAGATGTGGCCTGTAGGTAGTTTTTAGCAAATTTGTTTTGATAATGGTGCTTTATGCGGCTTCTGATTAGAATTCCAGTCCCACCATGTGCTTTACCATCTGGATGATTTGTTCCGTAGAATGAATATCCTCGTAGTTGAAAATTGTATTTGTTTGTGAGGTGTGTTTCCGAAAGCAGCATTACATCGATGTGATTGTCGAGTAGGAATTGAGCTAACTCAAGTTTATGTTGCGAAACGCCGTTAGCGTTCCACGTAGATATCCGTAGGAAAGCCATTATTTGGATTGTTGTGAAACCAGCATTTGAATCAATAGATTTTGGTTTCGCATTAAATCTTGCATAGTTGTGCGCATAAACGACATAAATTCCGTCAGGCTTTGTTGTAGGCTGCATATCATAGCTTCAAAGTTGCTTTTTGGCTGCTCTGTTGGTTGATGTTCTTGATATGCTGATTGCAGAAATGAGCTTCTTGAGGCAGGTGTCGCCGGTCCTGATTTTAAGGCGCTTGCGTATGTCACATTTTTGTCAACGTTAATGGGTCCTAGTGAGGATCTGGCTGCAGTCGAGAAGAAGACTTCAGGGTTTGATCTGGACGCCGTGAACTGTCCATTTTGGGTGCGGGCAGCTATTCCTTTCTGGTGGATGCGACTTTTCAGCTCCTTATAGACTGCGCTTGCGTATGTCACATTTTTGTCAACGTTAATGGGTCCTAGTGAGGATCTGGCTGCAGTCGAGAAGAAGACTTCAGGGTTTGATCTGGACGCCGTGAACTGTCCATTTTGGGTGCGGGCAGCTATTCCTTTCTGGTGGATGCGACTTTTCAGCTCCTTATAGACTGGGCATCCTCTATAATTAGCAGTGTGATTGCCACCGCAGTTGCCGCACTTTTTCGAGTTGCTGTCATCTTTGCTCGCTGGGCAGTGTGCGGAGTCATGAAGTTCTCCGCAAACTACACACACCGGGCGCAGTTTACAGTATGACCTTGTATGGCCATATTCCTGGCAGTTCGCACATTGTACCGGGCCATTGCGTTTGTGCGGTTCCTCAACTGTAATTCTGCGGTGCAGCAGGTACTGAAGATTGTATATTGGGTGCACTTCGTATTTCTTCAGGAGCTTGGTTTCTGGTTCAAGCTCAACCTTAAAGAGTGGCTGCGGCTTTCTATCCCTGTTAAGGATATTAAAGACTGTCTTGGCGCTAAAACCCTTCTCCTGTAGCGCCTTTTTTATCTCTGCAGGCGTTACTTCGGGCTCTATGCCCTTAAGTACGACTTGCAGGCCCTTGCTGCTTTTTAGCTGGTACGTGTAAAAGTTCTTTTTATTCTCGGTAAGATATTTTGATAATACTCTATAGTTATCTTCAGACTTCATTTGAACTTTTGTTTCTTGAATGTTGCCCTTTACAAGGGGTATTATGTGGAAGTTATCCTTACCAATAAGCTCAATAATTTTATTGACAAGAACATTGGAACTTTTTTCGCGTATATAGATAGGCGGAGGTTTTGGCTTCCTTTTCCCAATTTCAGTGGATTCGACCGCCTCAGCCTCATCGGCGTCTGCCAAGATTTTAAATCGGTTTGAGTTAATGGGCGTTTCTTTTGCTACTAGGCTAGCATTGCCACGGGTTATTTTGCGTTTGGGATTCAGGGGGCTCAGCTTCCTTTTGATTTGGATGTAGCGATCCATGCCAGTCTGCACAGCCGGCTTAATATAGTCATTGTTTTTGTTTTTGTTTTGGTTTTCGGGCAGCGCGGACGTATTACTATTTGCGCTGCTAGCTGATGACGTCGTTAAACGCGCTGTCGATACAGTTGCGGTTGTTGTTGTTGTTACTGTTGACGTTGTCAAAGAAATTGAGGTGCTAGTTACTGCACTCTTTGGCTGCAGAGACATCGATGGTATCGAGGGGGAGCAGGAACGCGCTCTCTCGCTCTCTACGTTTAAGAATTCGGTCAAGTTGGGGGTAATTGACCGAGCTTGATCGGAGCTTGCATGGTTTTCGGTTGCTTTAAAAGAAAAGTACGCGTTGTTTCTTTGTACTGAGAGCCGTCTCTCGTCTAGCTCACGTTGACGTTGTGTGCGAACGTCGTTTGAACTCATTGCAGTCGAGGTTGATTTAGTTTGAGTTTTAAGTGTTGTGTTTTATATTAATTAATTAATTAATTAATCAATATAAACATTAGCGATTTCATCGCAAAAAGCGTCTTTTCGCGTTATTGTAGATTTCTTAGAGCAGTCACTGCACTTTTATGATTTTATTGAATTTTTTTTTCCCGGAGCACAATAAAAAACACGTCTGCATGCGACGACTGCAATCGAAGAACCCAGAAATAACACGGTTTTTTCCGTTTAATACAAATCCCCTTTATTATGTTAAGTTTACAAAAAGGGTGAATCTCACCGGCCGCTTGGCTCAGCCGACCGACCGCTCGTCCTCCCGTCGATCCCCGATCCCCGCTCCGGGTTGGTGCCAATACACACGCCCTCCCAAAGCTTGCGCCCGGCAGGTCGTGTGGTCTTGGTGCCTGGCGCCGAAACGGCTCACGGTTCCCTTTGTTTGGACTCACGGACTCTGGTTGCGGGGCCTGTGTTGTTGCTGTTTTCTTCTTCGCTGCTCTTCTACTGCCGCTGCTCGCTCGTCATCGCTGCTGCTCCCTCGTCGTCGCCGCTTCTGTTGCTGCTCTTCCGTCGCTGCTTCTCCTTTGCGGGTGCCGTGGACCTTCGGAATCTTTGGCTCACCGAGAATGCCCTTTCGTCGTAGACGGCACCTAATCCGTGTTAACAGACCGATTGGCTCACCTCCCAGGCATACGCCGGGCAGGATATGCTTCTCGCTGCTTAGCGGCCGGATCAGGGCGCGAAGGGCCTACCTACCCCGCAGGACACACCCCTGATCGCGTTCGTCACTCGCCTCCAAACACCTGCGTGCATACGCTCCGCAGGATCTTTGGCACGCCAGACGTTTTGGCGTCGCGTCTCCTTTAACTCCAGGTGATACGCTGTACATACGCCCCAGCGCCTGGATCAGGATTCTAATGACCTTCCCGGGGTGTCCCTGCTTGGTTTCACTGTAGGGCTTGAGTTCCCGAGCTGGCTATCCCTTGCTTCACAGGATCACACCTGGTCTCATTGGTCAGGGACCGACAAGGCGTACGCCAGGCCGATCCGTCGTTATCACCAGGATACCTGTCGTGTCCGGGAATTACCTAACCCGACTCGATTTACCCTTGGGCTTCGGTTCCGCCGCGGATCCTTGATCCTGTTCCCACTTGCTCCTGACTTCTACTGTTTGACTGACTGGCGTACCGCCGCCGGACTTACCCACAGGGGGTCCTTTAGCTACTGATCGCAGATCCTTCGCACTCGCTTTAAATCCCGCACTTGAGACTGTCGGACTTACCCTCGGGGGGTCTTTCAGCATATACTCCTAATTTCTCCAAGAAACCTTTTCCGGGGTCTTTCACTCAACTCTTCCAGCTTCCCTAGAAGACTCGGTCCCGATTTGCTCCCGGGGCCCTGCTTATATAGTGCCAGAGGCGCCCGTTAATCCTTGCAAATCTCGCTTCCTACTGTTAATCCTTCGCTCCTCTACTCTATCCGTTAACTTTCTCCAATTCCCGCCGCATTTCTATCGGCGGGCTTTCTTTATTTCTTTCGCCCGGGAACGTTACGTTCCACTGTGATTCCTCCTTCTCCTTCTTTCGTGCGCGATGCCGTGCTGGTTCCTCTTGCCCCCGCTGCTGCCCCCGCATGCCGTCCGTGCTCGACGCATTGCTTCTTTTCCGTTCTTTCTAAATACATCAGCGCTGGCCCATCCGATGCTGCCGTGTTGACTTGCTTGTTTTTTTGTGTGTGGATACCCTTATCCACCTCCCCCCTTCTTCGGGTGTTGTTAGGGTCGTTCCCCTGCCATTTCTGTTTCTGCCGTTGTATATACCTTTTTTGTTTGTGCATATATATTATTTTGTTTTTTGTGCATATTAAAGGAATATGCTTCTCTTTTTTTTCCAATTGTTTTATATATTCCTATTTATTTCATATTTTATGTATTTTCATTTTTTTTCCTTTTTTTTAATGTTATGTATTTTTTCCATTTCTTTTCATATTATGTTTTTTTTTCATTTTTTTTTCTCATATATATATTTTTTCCATTGTTCTAATATATATATAGGTTTTTTTTGATATATTTTTTTTTTTCATATGTTTTTTCTAATGTAGTGATTTTTCGTGTTTTTTTTTTATTATCCTGCTTTTTGTGCCCTACGCCTGCGGTGCCGACTCCTCCACTTGGGCTTTTAGCTCACTTACGTGTGCTTTCTTCTCTTTCTTCGTGCCAACATGACGTAGCATGGCGATCACGGGCGAAATGAAATTTACCACTCTGTACGGCCCGTCGTATCTCGGCGCTAGTTTCACCGCGAAACCTTCGATTGCTTTTGACAACTGGTGCTCCTTTGCCCACACCGTGTCTTCGGGCTCCACTCCCGCCTCCTCAGATTGTAGTGCCGAGCTTGCTCCTGCGCCGCGCGGTCCATGTTTCTTCGCACCAGCTCGAACACTTCCTGTAATTTTGCTGCATTTTCTGAGGGGGTGGCTTGTGCTTCTCCTGTCCCCAATGCCCCTTTGTCGAATATCGCTTTCGGCATCCTTGGCTCTATGCCTTGGGAGATGAAGCATGGTGAGTATCCAGTAGAGTCTGACACGCTCGAGTTAACCGCCAGCATTAATTCTGGCCAGGGCTCGTCCCATGTCCTTTGGTCCTTGCCTGCAAACTGGGCGATCATCGTCTTAACCGTCCTGTTGCCCTTTCCGTAGGGCTTTCCTGCGTCGTGTACGGTGCGGTAAACGGATGACAAACTCCGAGCTCCTCGAGAAATTTTTTGAAGCTCCTACTGGTGAACTGGACACCATTGTCTGTCACCATCACCTTTGGCACCCCGTATCTAGCGATGATCCTTTCGCGGACTGCCTTCTGCAGCGTCTCCGTTGTGGCGTTCCTCATTAGGACCATTTCTGTCCATTTTGAAAACCGATCGATCATCACTAATGGCATGGTGTTTCCATGCTTGGACCTCGGCAACGGTCCCACGAAGTCCGCACATACCGTCGCCCACGGCTCCTCTGGGATCTGTGTCACCATTTTCCCTGCGGCCTGCAACTGGCTTGGTTTATATCGCATGCATGTCTCGCATTTCCTAACATAATTCCTTACATCCCTTTGCATCCTTGGCCAGAAGTACCTTGCTGCTACTTTCGCGATTGTTTTCCTTCCGCCTAGATGTACCGCTGTCGGTGCGTCGTGGTTCTCCTTCAGCACCTGTTGCCTCATGTCCATCGGCACACACGCTTCCGGCTTTATGTGGAACATCTCGGTAAATCAGGCCTGCCTCTTCAACGTATTTCGGATATTTCTGTGGGTTTTCCTTCATCTTCTTTTTCAGTGAGCCTATCCAAATGCATTCCGTGTCTTCTATTGCTGTGGCACTCGTCAGCTTCTCTACTATCGGCTGGCGGGAAAGTGCATCCGCGTCTACGTTCAGCTTGCCTTTTCTGTAGCTGATAACGTTATCGTAGTGTTGCAACTCGAAGACCATCTCGCGATCCTTCCAAGTCGGCTTTCTATATTGTTCAACCATTTCAGCGCCATGTGATCCGTGATCACGTCGAACTGGTACCCCTCCAGGTATGGCCTCATCTGCAGAATTGCCATAATATAGCTAGGCTAAGCAATAATATAGCTAGGCACTCTTTCTCAGTCGCCGAGTAATTTTTCTCCGCGCCTATTAGCGTTCGGCTGGCGTAAGCGACCGCTCGCTCGCCCTCATCAGTGTCCTGCGTCAGCACTGCACCCACACCGTAGTCGGCCCTTTGAAATGTTGCCGAGGCCGAGTGTAATCCGAATGGCATCACCATCCACTGGTAGAGACCTTTCCCTGGTACCGTAAAGGCCGTATATTTCCTGCTCTCTTCCTCCAGTGGGATTTGCCAATAGCCATCCTTCAGGTCGAGGCTGCTGAAAAATTTTGCCTCCCTCAATTGTTCCAATATGAAGTTTATCCTTGGCATAGGGATACGGGTACGCATCTTTTACTGATTTTGCGTTTATCTGCCGAAAGTCCACGCACATTCTCCACTGACCCGTCTTTTTCCTCACCATGACAATGTAGGCGCTATTGAACGGCTCGATGCATCCCTTCTCCAGCAGATCTTTCAGTTTTTCATTGATTTCCCCCTGTATTTTTGAGTTTTTTGGGTAATACCTTTGTTTTATTGGGATGTCTTTGACTTTGGCTTGCCGCCCATCGTTGACTCGGCTGCTGTTGCCTTGCGACTATCCATTGCTGGCTCGGCTGCTGTGGCTGTGGCATTTGGCGTTGCTCCTCTGGCTGCCATCTCTGCCCCCACCCCTGTCCTGGGGGACTCTGTTGCTCCGGTGGTTTCTGGTGTCGTTCTTCTTTTGGCCACCCTCTGTCTACCGTGGCGGCTTGCCTATTAAAAACCTCTTCTTCCAAGGCCAGCTCCTCGAATTCCTCTGCAAGACCCATCACCTCCTCGAGCGATGCGCATGCGTATGGCCTCATGAACATTTTTATGCGCGGCATGCAGTTCTCCACTAGCCTTTCAATGACCTCCTTTGTGGACTTTTCTAAAGCCGCGACTAGCTCACAGAGTTTGGGGTACGTTTCACCGAATTTATAAATTCGACGTGATTGCCCGAGCCCAGAAATAACACGGGTTTTTTCGTTTAATACAAATCCCCTTTATTATGTTAAGTTTACAAAAAGGGTGAATCTCACCGGCCGCTTGGCTCAGCCGACCGACCGCTCGTCCTCCCGTCGATCCCCGATCCCCGCTCCGGGTTGGTGCCAATACACACGCCCTCCCAAAGCTTGCGCCCGGCAGGTCGTGTGGTCTTGGTGCCTGGCGCCGAAACGGCTTACGGTTCCCTTTGTTTGGACTCACGGACTCTGGTTGCGGGGCCTGTGTTGTTGCTGTTTTCTTCTTCGCTGCTCTTCTACTGCCGCTGCTCGCTCGTCATCGCTGCTGCTCCCTCGTCGTCGCCGCTTCTGTTGCTGCTCTTCCGTCGCTGCTTCTCCTTTGCGGGTGCCGTGGACCTTCGGAATCTTTGGCTCACCGAGAATGCCGTTTCGTCGTGGACGGCACCTAATCCGTGTTAACAGACCGATTGGCTCACCTCCCAGGCATACGACGGGCAGGATATGCTTCTCGCTGCTTAGCGGCCGGATCAGGGCGCGAAGGGCCTACCTACCCCGCAGGACACACCCCTGATCGCGTTCGTCACTCGCCTCCAAACACCTGCGTGCATACGCTCCGCAGGATCTTTGGCACGCCAGACGTTTTGGCGTCGCGTCTCCTTTAACTCCAGGTGATACGCTGTACATACGCCCCAGCGCCTGGATCAGGATTCTAATGACCTTCCCGGGGTGTCCCTGCTTGGTTTCACTGTAGGGCTTGAGTTCCCGAGCTGGCTATCCCTTGCTTCACAGGATCACACCTGGTCTCATTGGTCAGGGACCGACAAGGCGTACGCCAGGCCGATCCGTCGTTATCACCAGGAATAACCTAACCCGACTCGATTTACCCTCGGCTTCGGTTCCGCCGCGGATCCTTGATCCTGTTCCCACTTACTCCTGACTTCTACTGTTTGACTGACTCGCGTACCGCCGCCGGACTTATCCACAGGGGGTCCTTTAGCTACTGATCGCAGATCCTTCACACTCGCTTTAAATCCCGCACTTGAGACTGTCGGACTCACCCACGGGGGGTCTTTGAGCATATACTCCTAATTTCTCCAAGGAAACTTTCCCGCTTGAATGTCAGACTTAGCCACTGGGGGTCTTTTACTCAACTCTTCCAGCTTCCCTAGAAGACTCGGTCCCGATTTGCCACCTCTC
Source organism: Drosophila ananassae (assembly GCF_017639315.1). Taxonomy (NCBI): domain Eukaryota; kingdom Metazoa; phylum Arthropoda; class Insecta; order Diptera; family Drosophilidae; genus Drosophila; species Drosophila ananassae. Next base: position 25,340,378 of record NC_057929.1, on the reverse strand, counting down.
CTTTTCCGTTCTTTCTAAACACAGCAGCGCTGGCCCATCCGATGCTGCCGTGCTGACTTGCTTTTTTCCCCTCCCCCCCTTTGCTACTCCTCTTGCCATCTGTCTTGGCGTGTGGGAGATCTAATCTCCTCAGACTTCAATATAACTAAACGATCGAAAATGGCACAACTTTGCTATTTTTAAGGTAAAATAATAATTTTATTAATTTTCTTCCAAACATAGCCCTGCTCTGCTTCTTCATCTTTTACGATTTTGCTTCTAATCTCGCTCAACAGAGATTCCTATCTCTATTCTATTCTCTTTAATCTCCCCTTTTCGTTTCCCTGGTACAGTGGTTCAAGGTACGTCAATAATAAAAACAAATAATATAATTAAATTAATTATTTAATTTTTAATAATTATGGAATTTAAACTTGTCTGTGCGTTGAAGTCCTTAAATAAGACAATCTCCTCTTCCCCGCCTACCATCCACTGCTGGCGTTGTGTAAACGTTTTACACGCTAAGTGTGCCGGGTTCACGGCGTCAGTTTCAGATGTTATTTCATGTAGGTCTGTTCTCCACCTTTGCTGTGACGATTGTTGTGCTGATCAGGACGAAATGAGATCGTTCATGAGGCAGATTAAAAGTGGATTCAAGGAGTCGATTAGCGGTTTTTGTAAAATCAATGACCAACTCTGGCGCTCGATACACAGTTTAGTAGTTTTCAACTACTAAATGTGTCTCCAAAGCGTAAGAAATCCTCTTTCAGTGATGTGTTTTTAGTGATGTGGCAAATAATCTTCAGCCTACTCAGCCGACAATTATGCAGCCGCTTATATCTTAGGCCACCCTAAGGGCCGGACCTGAGAAAAATTCGACTTCCGAATATCTCGGAATTAATGAGCAATTGTCCGATATGTCCTCTGTGATCCAATAATTCAATACCCTGTAACAGTCACCAAACAGGGTAATCAAGGGGTCCGTCCAGGCCTCGGTATGAACTTATACCGCAGTATTAGTAACGGAGGCACCAAAACCCTTGCAGGTGATCCCACCATCGAAACACCATTGCCCCTGATACTTCTGAGATTGATATCTCGACTTACATCAAAGCCAAAACAAAAGCCGACATAAAGGTGGTGGATTTAAAGGTTCAAAATTTAAATATGGTGAAGAAAAGAATAACCAAACCTGTAGGTTTAAAACTCCCACATGTAACCGCCAGTGACCAACCTTCCACCTCATCTTCCTCAGTTTCAAAAAACAAATGTCTTCACTAACCATTACCTATCAGAATACTAGAGGGTTACGTAGTAAACTTCCCAAACGGTATTCTGATAGTTCTTCCTTTGCATCTCACATTATAGTCTATAAAGAAACTTGATTAAAGCCGGAGATCTTATGCGCCGAATGTTTTCCAAGTACCACTTTGTAATGTGATAGAACTCTGCGAAGGAGAGGAGGAGTGTTAATTTTTTTCGGCACAAAATTCGCTTCTTAAGAGGTAAAATCACAAGAGTTTGGTGACATTGAATTTCTTTGCATTAAAATCATTTTGTCCGGTCAATCTTTGTATGTTACCTGTTCCTACATACCACCTTCGTCCGAACCGCACACATACTGGCAACATATGTCCGCTATTCGTTTCGTCTTTGATCGTCTGTCCGATAGTGACTAGCTGATAGCTCTGAGTGACTTTAAAATCCTAGAGCTCATGTGGTCAAATGTTGAGAATTCACCGTCTTTACAGCTTAACTCCCACCACGACTTCCCTGCGGGTGTGTTAAACATGTCACTCGGGCAAATTAACTACGCTAGAAATTTTTAAGGTCGGCTGTTGAACTCATGTTTCGTTTCTGATTCTGATGGAATTGCTCTTTCCAGAAGTTTACCCCTTTCTAACCCTGAGGATCCATATCATCCCACTCTTGAGGTTTTAATTGAAAACAATAGCGTAATTGACCTTAAGTCTACACTTGAATCTCATAAAGTTCGTTTCTTCCGTAAGGCTGACTGTGAAGCCAAGCAGCCAACAGGCAGCCAATTTAAAATAATTTATAAATTCTAAAACGGAGGAGCCGCGGTGGGTTTATCAGCAGTTCCGTTTTTCTTTATTTATTCCCAGTTCGCATGCGCTTTACTGGTATTTGTAGCGCATGCGCTTTTGGGAGCTTTTTGTAGAGCTGCTGCACTCTAGCTCAACTTACATTTGTGCGCGTTCCCCGCCTCTCTCCCTGGCCAAAGAAATGATCAAAAATGGATTGTTCTGAGTTTCTATTGCTAAGCTTTCGTTTACTTGTATTTTTGGCACTGATTTGAGCGGCTGCGAGTTTGTTGGTTAGATTGAAACCTCAAATAAAAAGATTAAAAATTTATTGAAATTCAATCGTGAAATGGTCTATTTATTTGGCCGCTATTAAAAAATATTAATAGCTTCACATTTGGTGACCCCGACGTGATTTAATCCCGGTTGATTTTTGTGATCAACATTAAAAGTGCAACTAAAACGCCGTTGTTTTTGTTGTCACAGTGTTGAATTTTAATTTAATTGCACAATGGGGGGAGCTGATGCTACTGAAACTGCTACATCAAGCTGTGAGAGGATGCTGCGAAGACGCGCAAAGGTGACATGCCAGGAAATGGAGGTCCTGCATCGGAATGTCAAGGCTGCCGTGCAGACCGACGATTCTACCAAGCAAGCTAGGATTCTAGGACAAGCAAGCTAGCACGGCTGCGCGCACGGAAGATGGAAAACGAGGAATCACCGTGAAACGTAAAGGAGAAAGAGGAATCACCGTGCAACGTAACGGTACCGGGCGAACAGTCTCCTCCGCGCTCAAATGTCTTAGGAGAGAGCGGTGATAGCGGGCAATGGAGCGGCCCACTACAGCGCAGCTGTGTTTAGAAAAATGCAGAAACACAGAATTGCATTTGAAAAAGCCAAAAAGGGGTGGGCGCGGGGGTATCTGGACATAGTGCGATGACCTGCATAATAACAGTGTTTATCGAGATTATTTTATCTCGTCGCGAAAAACGAAAGGAAACAAAGGTGGCTGTAGAATTAAATTAAATTGCAAAAAAAAACGAACGAAACGAAAATGCGTGCACTCTTCGACGTTGTAAATTCGATTATATTCATATTAACAAAACCTTAAGCCTAGCTTATCTAGTGCGGCGAAGCGGGGCGAATTCATGGGAGAGCGCAAGTGAGAGCTTCACTTGCGCTCCCGCTCCGCCCTAAACTAACTTATACTAGACTTCATAAAATTCCACGTATTATCTACATCTAATTATACACCGGCCCCGTTGAAGGCCTTCCTTAGGCTTCAACTATTGGCAACCTTGCCAGCTTGTGGACTGCTCTCCGAAATACTGCTCTTCTACTCGTCCTGACGTCGGCGACCCTGACCCTTCCGTCCGCGCCGGCGTGAGTCTCGACGACCCTGGCGGTGATCCACTGCTGGGGCGGCTGGTTTCCTCGGCGACCAGCACCAGATCGCCCTTCCTGGCGTCCTCCTGCTCCCGCTGCCACTACGACCGCGCCCGATCCCGGGAGTACGTAGGCCCAAGACGTACTCCCGGGACCAACGCTGCCAAAACATTTGCTTGATTGACGAGACAAGCCGCCATCGCCGCAAGCACGTTAGACCCTGCTGGTCCGGGGTCCGCGGTGCTGGTGGGGCGATGAGCGGCCCGCCTGTCAACAGGTGCCCGGGAGTCAACGCCTCGCCGTCGCTTGGGTCCTGACTGAGGGCGCCCAGGGGCCTCGAGTTCAGGACGGCCTCGACTCCAACGAGGACGGTCTGCAGCTCCTCTGCGGTCAACTTTGCGCTGCCCACTGCTCGTAGGAGTAGGTGTTTTGCAGACTTCACACCTGCCTCCCATAGTCCGCCCATGTGCGGAGCCCGCGGCGGTATGAACGCAAATACGCATCCTTTTTTTGATGCGTATTGTCGCAGCTCGTCCGCTTCGCTCTCGATCTGGTGCCGCAGTGCCGCGAAGTGGCGACTCGCTCCGACGAAGTTCGTCGCGTTGTCGCAGTGCACGGTCTGCGGACATCCTCGGCGCCCAACGAACCTTTGAAAAGCCAATAGAAAGGAATAGTTGACAGATCGGAAACTACTTCTAAATATACTGCTTTAGACGAAAAACAAACAAACAAGGCAATGTAGGACTTGTATGGTGGCCTACCACGAATTTTCAAGGTCGTCTCAATAGGGCCACAGAAATCCACGCCACATATGGAAAATGGGCGGAGAGCACGAACTCGATCTAAGGGTAAATCTCCCATGATTTGAGTCATCAGATGAGGCTTGCATTTAAAACAGCGTATGCATGACCGCACTATCTGACTGCAGACTTCCTGCGCGTTTACTATCCAAACGCGCTGTCGCAAGAGACTCACTAGTGCTCGTGGACCCACATGAAAATTCGACTCGTGCAAGTATCGGACGTAGCTCTGAACAAATTGCGAGCGCTTCGTCAACAATACTGGAAACTTGGCATCGTACGAAATAGGAGCATTAGCTAGTCGCCCCCCGACCCGCAACAACGAAAAGGTAAGCCCAGCCTGAGAGGTTTCATGGACAAACGGACTTAGCTTCTGTAGGCTTGGGCTAACAACAAGATTTTTTCTAACATTTTTAATTTCCTCTTGATACTCGTGCTCTTGGACTATCTGGACAATTTCATTAAACGCGTCTCGATATTCGACAGGGGAAGGTACAAGTTAAAAAGATTTTATTAATATTCTTTAAAAAAAAGAAATTAATCTTTTTCACGTTTTGTTTATTTGAGTATATGATTAGAACTGACAATTGTGATTCTTATAATTAATAATTACACCTATGCGTTGCTCCGTCGCTGCCGCGATCTCGGTCGCGGTTGCTGCTGCTGCTGGCGTCCCTCGATGTCATTGGTAGCTGATGTTGTTGCTGTAGCTTAAGTCCATATCTTCATTGCTGATTGGTCAATGCAAGTGCATTGTGTTGTTGGTGGATGCACTTGCCATTAAGTTCAGTGAGCTTTGCCAAATATTTGGGTGTTTTCTTTCTTTTGGCTTTCCCACGATCGCAAGCATAATCAATGCTTACTCAGCGCACGTGTCTTTCGATCCGTGTGACCCTTATTGGTGCCACGGCATCATATTGCATCCGGTGCACGGTGCACTCAATGCGTTTATGTAAGCTCTTTTGCAGTTGTTATTGAGACTTAGCGTTTTATTAATATTATCTAGTGTTTGACATTTTGGGTGTTAACTCTTCCCCCCCTTAAACGCGGGCGTCCTCGTTCGCAACGTAGAAGAGAACAGGGTTAAGTGGGGTTGGATCCGCCGGTGTTTTTGTCGTTTTCGGGGCGGCTTCTTTTGGTCTGCACCTTCTAACTAGCATTATGATCAGACTTACGATCATTATGAGCAGGATAGTGGCTGACGTATAATTCACGGAAGCCTCGATTGTCTTCTCTTCTTTAATTTTTTCCAGAATCTTAGTGTTGGGACTTGTGCCAGCTCAAAAATCATAATTATTTCTATTTCTATTCTCTCAGTGTAACCAGCCGCAGCGGTCCACTAATTGCCCGTTATCAGCTGCTCCATATTCTTTGTTTCTCCCAGATTCGCATGCGCTTTGTTGTTCTTTTGTAGCGCATGCAGTTTGGGAGCTTTGGTGGAGCTTCTGCGCAAGCTCTTAGGTTTTAGCACTTGTAATTCGGCATTGTTGGGATCGGCCGCTGCCGTTGTTTTGGGGTTAAATTGACCCAATAAAATTATTGAAATTAAATTGTGGATTCTTTATTAATTCGGTCGCTATCAAAACGCTGATAGCTCAACACTTAGTGTTATTTATGTTTAATTCTTTGATTAATTGAAGGGAGAGAACTTCGTTAATTTTAGGGTTTACCGCTGATAGTTGGAATAGCGGAGGTTCGGGGTCTACCACAGTGACCTCTTCCGTTCTGTAGATGTTTTCGCCGATCTGTACCGTGGAGTTCCTGTGTTGGATGATGAAGGATCCTTGAAGATTAAGGTTCTTTCCGTCCAAAGACACCATTCCGTTAAAGTCGTTCAGCATCAGTGTTTCTGGTAGTAATTCCTCAAAATTAGGCACATGTTGGCTGTTGATTGCCTTGCATTCCGGTGGTCTTAGGTTTAATAGAGCGCTTACGCAAGTGTCGTTGCTTAAGTCTAACAGTTTATCCTTAACACAAATGGTTCTATCATTATGCGATTCACATGGTTTTGATATCGCGAATAGTTCCTTCTTACATTCTAACAGGTTTTCATATTTTATGTCATATATTATATGGGCTTTTTTTACTGCTTTGACTAATGGGGTTCTACAGATTTCATTACTTATTATTGGGATACTTATGATATACAGAAGAGCTTCATTATTCGATGCAAGTTTGACTTTTGAAAATTCTAGTAATTCTTCCATATTAATAAACAGGTTATTTCCTTTATTAAAAATTTGTTCTAAAATATTGTTTTCTATTGTTGAGAATATAAAAGAGTTTATAATATTTGTTTTGGCCCAAGTTATTGCATGTAGTATATTAGATATTTCTTCTTTTACTATTTGAATTCTATATCTGAGGATATTTGCATCTTCATTAATTATTTCGTTTGAATTTTTAGTTATTTTTAAAATGGCATTCGTTACGTTACTTATTTGATTAATTTTTTCACTTAATTTTTTATTTATTATGACCTGCTTATTATTATTTTCTAATTGTCCGTTTATTTTGTTCTTTAGTATTTCATGATCATGGTGGTCCGGTGTTCCTGCCAACCATTTCCATGCCGTTCCTAGGATTTCTATTGCTCTTTTTTGTCTATTGCTTGTTTTTAGTTTGAGAAGGTTTTGTTTTATCTGATTTAATTCGTAAGACAGGTAGGGGTATAGATGGTGTGATGGTGTGAGGCTGTTTAGTCCTTTGTTAAGTTCGTCAAATGTATTGTCGTATTCTTTTAGGTCGAATGTATGGATGATTTTGAATGTTCCCTCTTGTTTGGCCGCAAGTCCAGTCTCAAGTGAGATCACTTGTGAATTTGAATAATCAAGGACCGTGGACAGGCTGAGGCAAGTTGGTATGAATAGTCTGAAAGTTAGTTTCTGATGTTATTCTTGTGTATTATTTTACCGGATTGAGTTTTTATTGTAGTGTTATTATTTTCTTTGACTGTTTCTTTTTTATAGCGTGGGGTAAGTTTGGTGCCTAGTCTTTTGTCGATTTTTACGTGAATTGTATATCCTGTCTCGTATTGTTTTGGCTGTATTTTATCCTGATTATGGTATTCTAAGTCGGCTACCTGTTTTTTTTTATTTTTTCCCTGATTTCGGTCCGCTGTTTCTCTATGTCTTCTGTTGTGTTCGGAGTGGACCTCCTGAAAAACACCTCAACTGGTTTTTCCTCTATTACTGAATGGATAGACCCATTATATTCTTCGACTGATTTGAAAATTAGGTCTTCGAATGTCATACTCCCGTTGTCTTTTTTAATGCATCTCATGATTTCTGAAAGTGTTGAATGAAATCGTTCTACCTGACCATTACTGGTTGAAGCGTATGGGGCTGTTGTATGGACTGATATTTTAAGTTGATCTTCTAAGAGGAATCGAATCGCTGCAGAGTTTAAAGCGCGTTCGTTGTCCATTACTACCCACTTGGGCATGCCGAATGCTATCAGCATTTCTCTCAAAGGCGCTTTAATGTCCTCGGAGGCCCTTGATTTTAATATTTTGATTTGGGCGTATTTTGAGAACTTGTCTAGACCAGTTAGAATATTATTTTTTTCTGTAATATAAATGTCTATATGGATGATTTCTCCTGGGTACTTAGGGATGGGAGTTGGTTGGATTGCCCCCTTCGGTGGGTGTCTATCGTATTTGGATTCTCTACATGTTTGACAGGATTGGACTATTGCCTGAATTTTCTTTTGAGCTTGTGGGAAGAAGTATTTTTTAAGAATTTGTATTTTGTTTTCTTTTGCGTCTCTGTGTGCCCTTTTGTGTTCTAATGTAATGATCTGATTCTGGGTTGTTTCTGATGGTACATCTTCAACTTGATTACTAGTAAACCTAACTTTGTAAGACTTGAAGTGCGTAGGATAAATAGTTTGAATTTTTCCCATTATTTCTTCTGAAGTGTAGATACCATTGATAATTCTGGGATCTAATCGGGCTCGGAGGAACTTTCGTCGCTGTGGATTGTAGAGTCTGAATGGATTGAATTAACTTCTGGTCGGGCTCTGGATAGGGCGTCTGCTACTACGTTAGCTACACCGGGCTTGTATTTAATTTTTGGGCTGTATTCACCAATAATGTCCCTCCAGCGTTTTAGCTTGGCATTGTGGTTATTTGCACTATTTGAAAAGGTCAGAGGTTGGTGGTCTGTATAAATTGTCACTTTCGAATATCCGTACAGATAATGTCTTAAGCTTTGGAGAGCCCATACGATGGCTAACATTTCCCTTTCGTTCGTTGCGTAATTTTCCTCGGTTTTCGAGAGGATACGGGATATGAATGTTATTGGTCTATGGTTCTGTTCTAAAACGGCTCCTATGGCAAAATTTGATGCGTCTGTGGTCAATTGGAATTCCTTCGTGAAGTCTGGGTACGCTAATGTTACATCCCTAGATATAAGTGTGTTTTTAAGTTTTTCGAATGCACCCGTTGCCTCTTTGTCTAGGTTAATAGCTATTCTGCTTGACTTGTATTTGGATACGCGTCCTTCTTCTCCCCTTAAAAGGGCAGTTAAAGGTTTGGCAATCTTCGCATAATCTTTAATAAATCTCCTATAATAGCCTGTCATTCCTAGAAATGATCGAAGTTCCTTTAGTGTTTTAGGTATTGGGAAGTTTTTAATTGTCTTGATTTTTTCGATGTTGGTTTTAACTCCCTCTTCTGAAATCGTGTATCCCAGAAAATCAACTTCTTTTTTGAAAAAGTGGCATTTGTCGATTTGTATCCTCATATTGGCTTTTTGTAATGTTAGAAACACTTTGTTCAAGTTTTCGGCATGGTCGTTTTCTGTTTTGCTGAAAACAATGATGTCGTCGACGTAAACATAACAGATTTTTCCTATGTGTTCTCGCAAAATGTCATCTATAGCTCTTTGAAATATGGCTGGTGAATTTTTTAATCCAAATGGTAATCTGGTAAATTCGTATTTGCCTCCATTTACCGCGAATGCAGTTTTTTCCATGTCTGACTCTTTAAGTGGTATTTGATGAAATCCACTTTTTAAGTATAGTACTGAGAAGAATCTGTTGTTTCCTAATTTTCTCTTCAATGTCTTTTTCCGTCAGTAGTTTCGAACTAGTCCTTACAGAGGACGAAGGTCCTGCAAGATTTCCCATCCTATCTACTAAGTCCTGTTCAGTCATTTTAATGAGGTTTTTAATGGATGATCGTTAGTAGTCTTATGAGGGTTAGTTGTTTGGATGTCAGACGAATTTAATTTAATTTTTTCTAAAAATTCTAGTTTAGATCTTCGTAAGGTTTCAATTGGAGCATTAATTTGTATGATTTGATTGGGATTTCCTTAAACTTAATTTTTATATCCTTTTTAATATTATTCTTAAAATTTTTCTTGTTTAATTTCTTGATGAGGTTTTCCTCTTATTTTTGATTTGAACTATTAATTTTTTGTTCGTGTTTTACTCAAGGTTTCTTAGGGTTTTTTATGTTTTCAATTATTTTTTAACTAGCTTACATTAAAATCATTTCGGCGTGCTATCGTGACGATAGGTTCGGCTGATTCCTTTTTGTCCCACGCAGCAACGATTCCTCCTGTGTGTGGGTCTACTACGGAGCCTCCTCTATACCTAGATCACGTTCCCTCTGAACGGGTACTGAAGGGATCACGGCGATAAAAGTTGGAGCCTGGTTTTTCCGCTAGGAACAATTCCTTTAGGAGTGCGTTGTAGCGTTTCTTTCTAACGGCACTTTTGCACTTCCAAATCGCGGTGTTTGGCGTTTCTTAATTAGTTAAAGATATCGCCGAACGTCGGGATTTTTTTACCGATCTGAACGAGATTCGGAACTTGTATCCTTTCGCGGTTTTTCACCAGGTCCCTGCTCGGGCGCCAGTTAAAAAGATTTTATTAATATTCTTTAAAAAAAAGAAATTAATCTTTTTCACGTTTTGTTTATTTGAGTATATGATTAGAACTGACAATTGTGATTCTTATAATTAATAATTACACCTATGCGTTGCTCCGTCGCTGCCGCGATCTCGGTCGCGGTTGCTGCTGCTGCTGGCGTCCCTCGATGTCATTGGTAGCTGATGTTGTTGCTGTAGCTTAAGTCCATATCTTCATTGCTGATTGGTCAATGCAAGTGCAATGTGTTGTTGGTGGATGCACTTGCCATTAAGTTCAGTGAGCTTTGCCAAATATTTGGGTGTTTTCTTTCTTTTGGCTTTCCCACGATCGCAAGCATAATCAATGCTTACTCAGCGCACGTGTCTTTCGATCCGTGTGACCCTTATTGGTGCCACGGCATCATATTGCATCCGGTGCACGGTGCACTCAATGCGTTTATGTAAGCTCTTTTGCAGTTGTTATTGAGACTTAGCGTTTTATTAATATTATGTAGTGTTTGACATTTTGGGTGTTAACTTGCATTATCAGAAGGAACTACTACTTTTTTACACTTCTTTATAAAGCGGACCATGTAAACGAACACTCGCAGCAGTTTTAAGTGAGAGGAAAATCCTTCTATCACTTCCAACAAATATGAGGTAGAGACCATTGCAGTCAGTCCGACCGCACTCTTCTTTGCTTCTATCTGCAAAATCTCTGGTGACGGATCAAACCGAGGGCTCGTTGGCCACTTATCTTCCGGCTCCGTTAAAAACGATGGACCTGTGAACCAAATTGATTCTATCGTTTCCTTTACGTCTCCACCTCTTGACACAATATCTGGCGGGTTCTGTTTAGTTGGTACATGCCGCCACGTGCTATCCTCTGACCACTCTTGAATCTCAGCAACTCTATTTGATACGAACGTTGACAACGACGATGGATGGGAACGAATCCAATGAAGGCAAACTTCCGAATCTGACCAATATACACTTCGTTCGATCGGTGCTTTGATAAGAGGTTTTATTTTGCGACAGAGGTCCGCGAGAAGGTGAGCGGCACATAACTCAAGACGGGGAAGCGTCTTTGTCTTGAGCGGCGCTACTTTCGACTTTGCTGTCAACAATGAGACTTTACTACCTTCTGCAGATTTGCAACGGATATAGACGCAGGCTCCATAGGCTCTCATCGATGCGTCAGAAAAGGCATGAATTTCAATTGGTGACATTGGCTCACTCATCACAAATCTCGGCATTGAGATCTCTTCTAACTGTGACAAGGCAAGCTGAATCTTGTTCCATGCGGTTTCCAAATGCAGTGGAATGGACTCATCCCAATCTAGCTTATTGAGCCAAAGTTCCTGTAACAGGATCTTTCCTTTAATAAGGATCGGGCTTAATAAGCCAAGAGGGTCGAAAAGCTTTGACGTCACCGAAAGAATATTCCGCTTAGTCGCCCTTTGACCCATGACTGACATATCAATTTCGAATTTAAATACATCATCTTTAGGAACCCAAACGATTCCTAATGTTTTTGTCAGCTCTGAGTCCGAAAGTGTTATTGGCTTAACCGTGCTCTCGGATGCAGTAACTTCAGGCGAGTTTGAAAACCACTTGCTCAATTCAAACCCAGCGTTTTGAAGAACCTGAGTTACTTCAGACTTAATTGTCTGTAGCTCCTCCACGCAACCAGCACCCGTTAACATGTCGTCGACGTAAAAGTCAGACCCAATAACTTTAGCAGCTCGAGGGAATGTATTTTTCGCGGATTCACTCAACCTCTTCAAACACCTTATGGCCAGGAATGGGGCTGATGCAGTGCCATACGTAACGGTGATGAGCTTGCACAACTTCAAGGGCTCAGACGGGTCTTTTCTCCACACTATCAACTGGTATCGTCGATCTGCTTCATTTACCATCACTTGACGATACATCTTTTTTATGTCGGCTACCAGAGCGAATTTGTTTAGCCGAAATCTAAGAAGAGTTGAGTAAAGCTCTTCCTGAATTGTTGGACCCACCATCAACAACTCATTTAAACACTTTTGTGTGGATGTCTTGCAGGACGCATCGAAAACGACTCGAAGTTTGGTCGTTGTACTTTGCGGCCGCAAGACACACTGGTGGGGTATGACGTAGTGTGGAGAAGCAAGAACGTCATTGCTTGCAGGGGACATATGGCCTAGGGATTCGTATTCTTCCATAAATTCTAAATACATTTTCTTTAAGTTCGGATCTCGAGATAATCTTCTCTCGAGCGACAGGAATCGGCGTTTGGCTATCTCGAATGAATTGCCCAAAACGCTTGGACCCGACTTAAATGGAAGTTTAACTTCAAATCGACCTGAAGGCAGTATTCTTGTAGTCTTCCGATAATGTTCCTCACATAGCTCTTGTTCTGGCGACAACATCTTTTTAGAAGAAGGAACTTCTTCCAACGACCAAAATTTTTTCAAGTTTTTGTCTATTGACTCTAATACTTCCTCTTGGCAATTCAGACTAGAGACTGGCTGTGGAGGAGTTGAGGAATTTGCCAGATATTTTCCCGATACTATCCACCCAAGGAGAGTTTTTTGAAGGATGGGATGGTTCGGACCTTGTTTTATTTGGCCAACGGACAACAGTTCGAAAAATGACTCAGCTCCAATTAGCATATCTATCCGCTGAGGTTTGTAAAAATATGGGTCTGCTAACGGCAAGTTCTTTGGTAGGGTCCAATCTTTCACGTTCACCGACTGGTCAGGGTGATAGCCTGAAATGGTTTTCAAAACCCAAAAGTCGAACGGAAACTCGCTACCATTGACTCTCGACTTCACCACGGTGTGTATCTTTTTCTTGACTTGTGAATTAGTTTGACCAATTCCAAGCAAGTTGATGCACGATTCCTCCCTACGGATCTGTAAGCGTTGAGCAAGATCTTCGGTAATAAAATTCATTTGTGACCCTGAGTCAAGTAATGCTCGGGCCAAGATGTGCTCACCATTTTTTGTGCGAACGCTTACGATCGACGTTGCTAACAAAACCCTTTCTACAGACGACGCATGCAAAGCATGTGAAGTAGAAGGGCCATCATTCGTTAACTCTGGAGGAGGATTTTGTGTGGGTGGTGGTAATGCTAAGCTATTTTCGGTCACTGTGAATCGGTGCAGAAGTTTATGGTGCGATCTTGAACAGATTTGGCCCCTGGTCGATTTACAATTCGCTACCGTGTGACCTTTTCGCAGACAATTCAAACATAGGGAGGCTGACTTAACAAACTCAAACCTTTGCATTACAGCAAGGCGAGCGAACGGACTACACTGGGCCAAAAAATGGTTGTTCGCGTTACAATAACTGCAAGCTGGTTTGGCGTTGGTAGAAGAACAAGCCAACGAAGTTCTATTTAGTTGCTTGCCGAACCCAGTTCTTTCTTGTTTTGGTTTGCCAGTCTCTTCAGCGGACAGATGCTGGTATCTACGATTTAGTATTTTTTCGAAATCGGACCACAGCGGCAATTCCTCATAATCCAGTGACTCTTCCCATTTTTGCTTGGTCACTGGATCCACTCTACTCAAAACTAAATGAATAATCATTGAGTTTGCAATTTTAGTATCATCTCCTATGGATAATAGTGACCCATAAATTGATGATACAGTGTCGATGAGACCCCTCAACGACGACGCAGACGGCTGGGAAATTTTCGGAAGGCTGAACAGTTGACGTATTTGGTTCGCAAAGATGAGACATTCGTTATCATAAACTCTCTTTAGACTAGCGATAGCTTTGTCGTAATTACTCTCGGTGACCTGGAATGCCTTGACAGTTCCTAAGGCTTCACCAGAGAGGCAAGAAATTAAATGAATAAATTTCTCGATAACTGGAATGTTCACATCTTTGTCAACTAATGTCTCGAAAAGACTTATGAAATTTTTGAAATCCGAATAATTTCCACTGAATTTTGGCAATGCCAAACTAGGAAGTCGAGCTCGAGTTGGGGCTGCAGAAATTGCAGTAGCTGAACGGGAGTCTTCAGCTGAATTAAAGGCATTACATAAGGACATGATCCTTGCCTTGGTAGTTGTTCCTAATTCTTCCAACTCGGCTCCGAAATCATCCAATTCATCTATTTGCTCGATCTGGTCTTGCAACTCATTTGCTTTAGAAATTGCCTCATCTAAAACCTGAAGCCTGCACTCTAGCTCGGTTTTATTTAGAGGAAGTGATCCATCTTCCAAACGTTCCTCCAACCGGCGAATGCTTTTAACTTTGACATTTAATCTTCTTTTTAAGCCAATAAGAGTCGTGGAATTAAGTTTTTGTTTAGTACTTTCCATTTTAAAAAAACTTGTTTTTTCAATACAAAAACGAAAACAATGCAAATTTAAGATTTAATAATTTATTTAAAATTTTTTATTAATTTTAAAATAATAATATTAACAATTTATTAAATTTTTATTTATTAAATTTTTCTAAAATTTATTTAAAAATTTATTGAATTTAATTCAACAACAAGAAAATGCGAAAACGAAAATAATTAATTAATCTTATTTAAATATAATAAATAATTTATTAAATTTAACCAAATCTAAATTGATTAATTAATTGATAACGAATTATTGATAGTCGAGGCACAGAGTATCCAAAAAAATAGTTGGTCGCCAATGACACCGAAACCAATATGCTCGACCAAATTGTAGGGGAGCGCGTCACTTGGCGGACCGGTAAACTATACCACTAACCATACAACATATAGACTTCTCATTTCATACAACGAAAATGGACGCAAAAATTTCTTGCGACAGGCCCCCGGAGGCCCCAGAGAGAATCTTACTCTCATTCTTACGCTCATAATCTCATTTAACTTTTTTGGTTGTTCAGTCGCAGAGAGGCGCATCAACAAGAAGGTTCTTCTGCGGTTTAACCGATCTTTATATGTATGCGTGCTCACACATTCACACACACGGTTTCATGTGTGCGTTGGATTTCGTTTTGAAACCAGCTAAAATTTTTGATTTTTGTAACTTTACAGGCATGCTACCCTAAGAAAATGGGAGTTATCATTATTATATACCTGTGAAAAAATTTTATTATATTTTATATTATATATTTTTATATATCATACTTTTTATACATATTTAGGAATACGATTAGATGGCAGCAGTAAAATGCTTCACATATATATTTACGAAATTAGGTATTTACTGTTGTTACTGTTGTTATTTTTAAACGGATGGTTCTTGCATACCCTACTGATGCCCACGGAAACAAAAAATCAGCTGTTTTTGTTTATTCTCACTCCACAAAAATCATCTATCGGAAGGGTATGGAACACCATCCGCTGGCAGAACTACAACAACTTAAAAGCAATCGACTGAAATATACCCTGTTTCTACCTTAATATATAAATTTTAATGCATTCGTTGACATATGCATATATATACATATGAAAAACATTTTACAGATACCACTTAATCGTATTCCATAACAAATATAAAATATAGGTTGAAATATTAATATATAAAACATATTTTTTTCATCATTAGCGTATAATGTATATCCCAATTTTCTTAGGGTAGCATGCCTGTAAAGTTACAAAAATCAAAAATTTTAGCTGGTTTCAAAACGAAATCCAACGCACACATGAAACCGTGTGTGTGAATGTGTGAGCACGCATACATATAAAGATCGGTTAAACCGCAGAAGAACCTTCTTGATGATGCGCCTCTCTGCGACTGAACAACCAAAAAAGTTAAATGAGATTATGAGCGTAAAAATGAGCGTAAGAATGAGAGTAAGATTCTCTTTGGGGCCTCCGGGGGCCTGTCGCAAGAAATTTTTGCGTCCATTTTCGTTGTATGAAATGAGAAGTCTATATGTTGTATGGTTAGTGACTATACGCTCCAAAAAGTGCATATACATACATACATAGAGCAGCGGATGACGGTGGGAAACGAAATCGAGAATATTATCGCTGCATCTATTTGTATGTATGTAAACCAAATATATATGCACCTTTATTTTATCTGTAATAATTAAAATAATTTTTGGCTGCACTTTAGTATTTATTTGGAAGATTTGTAAATTCGAGAACGAGGGGTAGGGGGCGACAGTGATTGCAAATAATATAAATATTCTCTTTTTTATTTTATCCACAGGCAGTACATTTAGGTTCGCACATATATTTATAATAACATTTTTAGAATTTTTATATATGTTGTTATTTATTTTTGCTCTACTATTTTTTTTACGTACGTATGCGCCAAGAATTGAAAAGAGGGTGCAATATTCCAGCACAAGACGGATTTTAATTTGTCTTATCTCAACTTTCAATTTTTTGCAGAAATACCTGGGGTTCTGCTTTCGGCCAAAATGTTTATCGAGATTATTTTATCTCGTCGCGAAAAACAAAAGGAAACAAAGGTGGCTGTAGAATTAAATTAAATTGCAACAAAAAACGAACGAAACGAAAATGCGTGCACTCTTCGACGTTGTAAATTCGATTATATTCATATTAACAAAACCTTTAGCCTAGCTTATCTAGTGCGGCGAAGCGGGGCGAATTCATGGGAGAACGCAAGTGAGAGCTTCACTTGCGCTCCCGCTCCGCCCTAAACTAACTTATACTAGACTTCATAAAATTCCACGTATTATCTACATCTAATTATACAAACAGTATAAACCGTCCAAGCTTGGCAAAGGGGGGCAACAAAGAGATCTCGCCAATGGAAATGCGATGGGAAGTGGAGAAAGGATTAACGGCGAGAACAGAGGAACAAAGGCTTAAAGCAGGAAGCGAGATTGGCAAGGATTAACGGGCGCCTCAGGCGCTATATAAGGAGGGCCACTGGAGTGAATCGAGGCCGAGTCTTCTAGGGAAGCTGGAAGAGTTAAGTGAAAGACCCCGTGGGTAAGTCTAACATTCAAGCGAGAAAGTTTCCTTGGAGGAATTAGGAGTATAGGCTGAAGGACCCCCCGTGGGTAGGTCCGACAGTCTCAAGTGCGAGACTTAAAGGCAGTGCGCAAGGATCTGCGATCCGTGGCTTAAGGACTCCCTGTGGGTAAGCCCGGCGCCTGTAAGCGAGTCATCGAAGGAGAAGAAATCAAGGAGCAAGTGGGAAAAGGATCAAGGATTCGCGGCGAAACTGAAGCCCAAGCGTAAACCGAGTCGGGTTGGATTATTCCCGACAGGAATCCTGGTGTCATAACAATAACCACGAATCGGCCTGGCGGACGCCTTGTCGATTCCTGACCGTTACGACCGGGTGTGATTCAGTAAAGCGAGGGTTAGCCAGCTCGGGAACTCAAGCCCAACAGTGAAACCAAACAGGGACACCCCGATCAAGCCAGGAGACTCCTGATCCAGGCGCTAGGGCGTACGCACAGAGTATCACCTGGAGTTAAAGGAGACGCCACGCCAAACCTCTGATCAGCCAAAGACCGTGGGGAGCGTAAGCACACAACCGGGGGCGTGTCCTGTGAGGTAGGCAGCCCTTCGTGCCCTGATCCGGCCACCAGGCACCAAGAAGCGTATGCCGCCCGGCGTATGCCAGGGAGGTGAGCCTATTGGTCTGCTAACACGTATTGGGTGCCGGCCACGGCGAAAGGGCATTCCCAGTGAGCCAAGGCTATCGACGATCCATGGCGCCCACAGAAGAAAAGAAGCGACAACGAGAAGATCAACGGCGACAGGAGCAGCGACGACGACAGGAGCAGCGACGACGACAGGAGCAGCGACGACGACAGGGGAGCAATAGGAGCAGCGACAGCGGCAGGAGAGGGGCAGCATAGACCCCGCAACAGGAACACGTAAGTCCAAACGAAGGTAACCGTGCCGAACTGGTGCCAGGCACCAAGACCACACGTCCTGCTGGGCGAAAGCTTTGGGGGGCGTGTGTATTGGCACCAACGGTCAATCGGCAGTGCCGAGCAGCCGGTGGATTCACCCTTTGTAATCATTATTGTTGTCTTGTCTCATGCGGAGTTGCCTTAAACGGCTCCCCAGATGCGTAGGTTCAAAGGAAAGGGTAATACTTTAAGGGCCTATGGCCGTGGCGAACGGGCGCGCGTTTTTTTCTGGAATTGCTTAAATTAGCCTCACAATTCAGAATCTTAATCTAAATCTTACCGCAGTGTGCACTCCTACAATTCGCAATACAATGAAAGGGTACTTTTTGGCGGCACTCATATTACCGAGATCAGTAGGCCCGTACTTTAAAGGGCCAAGAATCGGATAACTTAAAAAATACTACATTTTCCTACCAATACTGATTCTAGCTATCGATTCAATGTTTGACCGTCGACATCCCCGACCCCGTGAAGCACCGCTTCTCTCAAATCCAACACTCCAAGTTTAGAGAAGGGCCGCAACATTGTCCGAGATAGGCCAATATCGTTCACGCGTATGGTGGCGCGTCTGACGACTCCACCATCTCCGCTGTAGACCTCCTCCACGATGCCCTTGCGCCACTCTCGTCTGGGCAGGGCAGGATCGCAGACGAACACCATATCGCCCTGGCGGATCCACTTCTCGCGGCGCACAAGCGTAGGCAGCGTACTACATGACCCACCTCCTCCAGAAACGGTCTCGAAGCATGCGGGCAATCCTCCAAATAGTCTGGTCTCCCTGTCAGCTCCCACGAAGTTCTTGCCGCTGTCAATCCGCAGTTTACGTACTGGTTCTCTACGGCAGACGAAGTTCCTGATTGCTATTATGCAGGAATCCGTTGACAGGTCATGCGCCAGCTCCAAGTGAATCGCCCGTGTCGTCAAGCACGTGAAAAAGGCGACCACACGCTTCCCACTGCGACTGGCAACAGTCACCAGCAGTGGCCCAAAGTAGTCCAGTCCTGTGTACTTGAATGGCCATCCTCCCGCTTCCAAGCGATCCTCTGGAAGGAATCCCATTATCGGCGGCATCGGGCGCGTCCGTTGCAACTTGCACTCGTTGCACGGCGAGATTACCTGTTTCAGCACTCGTCTCATCTTCGTGACCCAGAATCTCGTCCGGATCTGATCAATCGTCGCATCCACGTTTTGATGCTTCATCTGGGCGTGGAAGTGTCTTATTACCAACTCATAAGGTTGTGCCTGTGTGACGTATCACAGACCTCCTCACACTGTACGGCATGGACAGCGCGGCATCAACTCTGCCATAGACTCGCAGAACTCCATGTTCGTCCACGTAAGGCGCCAGACCTCGAATCTCGCTCGAGCTGGCGACGTCCTTACCGCGTTCCGCCGTCCTTATCTCGTCGGGAAACGATTCCAATTGGGCCTGCCTGACTAACAGGTTCTCCGCGGCCTCACACTCCATAGCTCCATGGACTCACTCCATATTCCTCGAGCTCGCTTCTCTGTTTGCGGCACCGACGCGCAAGCCTCAGGACCCAGGCCGAGGTCCTCACCAGGCGACTGAAGCTCAAGAATCTCTGGATGACAAATTCACCTCCTCATCAGGTGTATCTGGAACATGCTCGGTTCCCTCCTCGGGCGCTGGCCAGCCGCTTGCTGCCTGCCTCAAAAATGCGGGACCGCTTAGCCACCGGGATTCCGGGCTAAGGTCCGCCTTGCTCTACGACCGCGTCGCATCATCCGCTGCGTTGTCAACTGTAGGCACCCATCTCTACTGGGAAATCTTTGACGACGCAAAAATCTCCGTCACTCGGTTGACAACAAACTGCTTGTATCGGCGGTGGGTGCTGCCGATCCATTTCAGCACCGTTCTTGAGTCCGTCCATAACACCGTCTCACTGATGTCCACACTGTGCTCCTCCTTGACAATGTTCATCACTCTGGTTCCCGTGGGATTGACATCGTTCTCATCGGCGCACACTTCGTCTTTACGCACACGAAGCTAATCAGCACGATGCCATCCTCGTACGCGACCCTCCAATAGGCCACCGCCGCGAATGCAGATTGACTTGCATCCACGAACACGTGCAGCTCGATGGTCCGAACAGCTCCACACCTAAAATAGTGGCGAGGACATCGGAACTATCCCACGGCGTCCATCTCTCTGCGCCAGGCAGCAAAGGCTCTGCCTATCTCCTCCGGCAGTGGCTCGTCCCACTGGATCTTCTGCCTCCAGATCTCCCGCAGAAACAGCTTCGCTATAATCATGAGGCAGCACAGGAACCCCAATGGGTCGAACGTTGACATCAGCAGGCTCAAATACTCCCTCTTTGTAGGGACTCGATCTCCACTTAGAACGCTTTTTGGCACTCGATGATACTCCACGTTGAATCTGAAGTCATCCTATGCTACCTGCCAACGCATTCCAAGGATATTCTGCTCACCCCATCCGACGCTCTTGACTTGTCCAGGTGGTCCCAACGCCGCTTCCACGATGGGTGAGCTGGATGAAAACTGGCATAATTCGAATCCAGCCTCCGCATGTATCTCCTTTACTCGGGTAGATACCTCAATAGCTTCGCTCTCCGTGGCGAAACTGTCCACATAATCATCGACTTAATGGTGGTCGATGATGGCCTTGACTGCCGTCGGATCTGAATCCCGAAACTTCAGGGCATTCACCGTCTTCACGTAATGCGCAGTGCTCGGCGAGCACGCTGCTCCAAACGTCATTACGTTCATCTCGTACACAAACGGGTCCCGATCGTCGGTACCATCTATCCAAAGGAATCGTTTGGAACATCGATCCTCGGGTCGGATCAGGACCTGTTGGAACATCTACTTGATGTCACTGCAGACTCCGACTGCTCCTTCCTTGAAGTAAAGAGCACGGCTGGCAAGGGCTTGTAGTGCTGAGGCCCCTTGTCCAGCGCCGAATTTAGCAAGGTTCCTCCAACCTTGGCTGCAGCATCAAACACAAGCCTGAACTTACCGGGCTTGTTCGGGTTTTCAACACCAAAATGTGGCAAATACCACAGCTTGTCGCTCTTCACTGCGACCTCATCCGGCTGCAGCTTCCTTGCATATCCTTTGGACACGTAATCCTTGATAATCCGATCGTATTCCAGCGCCAACTGCCTGTTGCGCTTCAACTTCTTCTCGACGTTGATCAGCCGTCTGTGCGCCATCTCGTAGCTCCGTGGCAGCATAGCGTGGTCGCCCTTCCAGAGCAGTCCCGTCTGGTAGCGACGCCCCACTTTCACCGTGGTGTCTTCGAGGATCCTTTGGGCCCGCGCGTCGTCGCTGGCTGCGACCGGTGGTGCGAGCTTCACACCAAAGCTTTCCATCTCGAAGTAGTCCTCCACCATCTTTTCCATCGTATCATCCATTGTCACGCCTAGAAGGCAGGACCTCGGTGACGGCGTAATTGATTGTCAACTTTCCGGCCCAAACACAACCCATCCAAGCTCGGTTGCGGCCGCACACGGTCCCTCTCTGGCAAACCGCCTCGTCCTAAGTGGCAATCCCAAATGTCCATGGTCCAGTCCGATGAGCAACTTCGGCACCACGTTGCTGTAGGGCTTCATCGGCAGTCGCGAATCCTTATGCACGCCCTGGACGTCTCGTCAACATAACGTCTGTATGGGCAGACTCAAGCTTGAAATGGCGTACACGTTCCTCAAGAGGTGGCGAGTGGGCTTCTCAGCTCCACTTATCTTCAGGCCCACCACGTTGGTGGGCTCCCTGCTGGCCATTCCTTCAAACCATTGGATATTCAGCTGTCGATGTTCGCCTCGCACTCCCAGCTCGTCGTCGATCATCATGACGGAGGATCCTTTATCCAAGAGCGCGTATGTGTCCACCTGGCGACCAACTCCGTACAGCGTTACTGGCAGACTGGAACAAAAGTCGGCCTGCTTCGACGTCAATACTTAAATTCCTCTGCACGGGTGCTTTCGCTGGCTGCGGGGCCCTTCTCTCCAGGCTGTTTCTGAGGACAGCCGACTGCTGGCTCCTCTCGTGGTCGAAGGCCTCCTTTCCGGGCTGCGCCTGGAAACTGCCGACTGCTGGTTTCCTCCGTTGTGGCGCCTGATGCCACCTTGCTGCTCCGGCCATCTTCGCTCTTCGTCCGCTCCATGTAGCAGACGGTGATGCAAGCTGTGGCATCCGTTGATCTGGCACTCGCCACGAACATCGCAGGATCTGGCCGAACGACCACTAAGCATGTAAGCATGTGAAGCAGAGCCGATGCCTCTTCACCATGCTCAACCTGCCCGGTTGCGAAGCTCCGATGAACTTCCTGCAGCTCGTCGTAGCATGTTGCCCTCCACAAATTGGACAACCTCCATGCCGATCATCCCGCTGCTCTCATACGTTCTGGTCGACGCTCGCATGTAGAACTCGACGCCTCGGCTCCTTTCCCTCGCTGTATAAACTGCTCCGGTCGGCCAAACCTAAAGCGCAGCTGCTCCATCAAGGCGCTGACGTTCGCCGGCTGAATCAGCAGCGACTCCGCTGTCTCGCATGCTTTATCCTTCAGCGCCTCTGGTTGTTCTCCAGGTCCGTGCAGTTGTACGTTTGAGTCGTCTCCACAAACGCACAGTAAAGGAGTGGAGGGCCACTCCTCGGGCTGCCCTCCAAAAACAGGGAAGTCCGGGAGCCTCCTTGGCCCATTCGCTCGTTGACCTCCATTCGGCGTCATCGAGGCGTAGGATCCAACAAATGGCGATGCAGTTGCCATGTTGTGGATGCCCCCGCCCGGTAGCACGAATCCATGCGCTGTCTGCGCAACACTTGTAGCACACAGTGACTCCACAAGATGATTGCTGGTCATTAGCAATGGAGGTCCACTCCAAGATGGCGGCAGCGTGCAGGCCACACTGCTCGCACCGACACCGCCACGTGGGACAAGCCCGACCCCGTTAGTTGGGGCCTCATCGTTTGATGTGGGTAATAGCGGTCCGCTCCAAGATGGCGGCCGCCCCGACGCTCCACTGTTGGCGCCATTTGCGCTGGGCGATTGGCGCACTATTGGCGGTGCTCACACTGTTCAAGGCTTCTTCAGCTCGTTCTCCAACGCCGTAATCCTTTCCAGCAGGTACGCCGTGAGTGGCTGGCACACCTCCGGCTCTGAACGCCCAGCTGTGACAGCGGTACTCCTAGGTTGGGACGATACTGTAGTCACAGTAGTGGCTGGGCGAGAAATGGCCGCAGCCAGTTTTCTGCTCCACTACTCGCTAGCTGCTGACCCCACCCGTTGTTGTAGGGGTGGCTCCTCCGGGGGGAATGCTGCATCTCAAGTCAAAATATGGCGCTGCCCCAGCGCTACAAAATGGTGGCCCGCTGGCTGCGGTCTCCTCAACTGACGCTGGCTGCGTCTCCCTGTCGCTAGCTGCGACTCCGTCCGTACACAGTGTTCGGTGCTGACTGCGCCCTCTATGTCGCTGGCTGCGACTCCTCTACTGGTACGGGAAATTGCGCTCCGTGCGCTCCTGGCAACTCTCTAGCTGGTCGTCAAGCCGTCCTCCAGCGCAAGTAACCCTTGCAGTCTCTCTAGGACTGCGAATAAAAGATGTTGCCTTGCCTTAAGTGGAGTTGCCTTAAACGGCTCCCCACACGCGAAGGTCCAAAGGAAAAGGTAATACTTTAAGGGCCTATGGCCGTGGCGAACGGGCGCACATTTTATTCGCATTGTGCCCTCCTACAATTCACAAGACAATCAAAGGGTACTTTTTGGTGGCATTCATATTACCGAGATCAGTAGGCCGTACTTCAAAGGGCCAAGAATCGGATAACTTATAAAATACTACATTTTCCTACCAATACTGATTCTACCTATCGATTACAATGTTTGCCTGTCGACAATTATAAAAAACGAAGCACCTTGTGTTATTTCTGGGCTCCGGCAATCACGTCGAATCTGTAAATTCGGTGGAAAGATCCACAAACTCTGTGAGCTAGCCGCGGCATTTATTGCGAGCACCAATCAGAAAAAACAGTTCGTTACAGTACATTGAGTTTTGGATGGGTAATTTCTGGAGGAGGTGGCACCTCAGGAAAACCTCGTTTGGCCTCATGTAAGATGATTCCTGCTGACTCCGCAAACCCTTTTGACGATCACCTCGATTATCTTCTCCACCAGTTCTGGGAACTGGATGCCTCCACTGCGCCTATCGTTCAGGCTATTAAGGAGGAGCTCAATTGCGAGTCCCACTTTGCCATGCACCACGTCCGTCTTGGATCAGGTGCTTATTCAGTTTGCCTTCCAATCGAGCACAGTGTGGAGCTGTTAGGAGAATCCTAGGCACAGTCTTTGCGGCGGTTCCATTCACTTGAGCGCAAGCTGGACTGTCATCCGAATTTAAAGACCCAATATATGTCGTTCATCAAGGAATACTTGGATCTGGGTCACATGTCTCAGGTGCCGAAGAAATTGCGAGGTAGGTGCCAGTATTTCTTTCCCCATCACTGCGTCTTGAAGGAAGACAGCTTTACTACTAAGCTAAGAGTTGTGTTCGACGGTTCGGATGCTACATGGTCTGGTTATTCCCTCAATGATGACCTGTTGTCCGGCCCCGTGATTCAACCTAAGCTTTTCCATACCTTGCTTCGGTTTCAGTCTCACCTTGTAGCGTTGACTGGAGACATTTGCAAGATGTACCGCTGCGTAAGGGTCTTTCCGGATGATCGTTTGCTGCAGTGCATCCTCCAGTGCAACCTTCTATCTATTCGCTCAATGCACCAGCTGGCTAACGATGAAGGAGATAACAGTTCAGATATCGAGCTTGTTGAACAAGGGTCAGTTTTAATTATGGAAATGGTGTTCCAACATCCCAGAGGTTTTGGAATGAAGCGGATAGAGTGTTATACCTAAAATTTGACGATGGCAGTCCGTTCACAAAGATTCTTGGATTATCATATGATCCTTCTGCTGACCTTGTGCTATTTTCCTTTGTAGCTTTTCAACCCAACGCCCAACCAACCAGGAGATCTATACCATCTTCCATCGCTCGGTTTTATGACCCGATGGGCTTGGTAGGTCCTGTCGTCACCAGGGCAAAGATCCTACTGTAGAAGCTGTGTAGAGAAAATTTGTCATGGGATAAAAGCCTTCCTAAATCCCTTCTATCCGAGTGGTTGCAATTTTGTTCCAGTTTTGATCAAACTCAGTGAATTAAGTTTCCTCGTTTAGTCATTTTCTGCCTTGAAAGGTTGGAGGTCCACGGATTCTGCGACGCTAGCTTGAATGCGTATGGAGTGTTGGCACCTAGTGCCAAGACCTACTACCCAATCAAGATGCATCAGCAGGTCACGATATACAAGCATCAGACCTACTAGCCTATTAATAATGTAACTCTAAGCATGAGCCAATACCTAACCTACTAACTCGGCACTAGTCGAAGGCTCCGGAAGCAGAAACAGCGTGATCAGCGGGAAGAATGACCAACTGACCGAGGCACGCCGAAACCAGCCAGCGAAGCCGAAATTCGTGTGGAAAGCAGTACGTGAACAAACAATCCCTGAGTCAGCAGACTCAGAGGTGGGTGACCCTGGCATTAACTTTAGTTTAGCACGTCCAGAACTTTGACCTTTCTTAGATTTAATGATGTATAATTCAGCATCTTATATAAGAGTTATTCTTCTGAAATAAAGACAGTTCCGAAATCAGAGTCAATCGTCTCGTTACTCAGTGTCTGGACCACGGCACTTAAAATCAACCTACTTCGAGTGATCCTGTGTAAAACGGTTCACAAGTAGAATCCGCGGCATACCAGTCTACTTCTAGTGTTGCTCCCGTAAAACGCACCACAAGTAGACCCCACGTCACCTTATTACTTCGCGTGTTGCTCCCGTGAAACGGACCACGAGTTGATCCCGCGGCATACCAGTCTACTTCGAGTGTTGCTCCCGTGAAACGGACCGCCAGTAGACCCCGCGTTACCTAGCTACTCCAAGTGTTGCTCCCGTGAAACGGACCACGAGGAAACCCCGCGGCATACCAGTCTAGCTCGAGTGTTGCTCCCGTGAAACGGACCACCAGCAGACCCCGCGCTATCTAACCTACTTCGAGTGTTGCTCCCGTAAAACGGACCGCCAGTAGGACCGGTCGATAAGGAATCAGCCGAACCACCATACCACCGGTACTTGAGGAAAACCACCCCAGGACTTCAAGCACATCAACTCATGCCTGATCACAGCAAGCGTCTGGCCAACCCGAACAGTCCCTTGCAGAATCCAGGTAAATTTAGTCAAGACTATTTACGGTTTTGACTACGACTCCGGGACCTACCGTTACTCCCGTGAGTTCAAGTTTGACGTAGTTGCCGCATAACGCTCTACGGACGAACATTTGGTGACCCCGACGTGATCCTTTAGGATCACAACTTGAACACAAACCTCAACGCAATTTAACTCAACAAAAAAAAAAAAAAGAGAGGAGAGATACATCGCAACAATGGGATCAGAATCAGACCCCGTAATCCAAATGCTCATTGATGAGCAAATTAATAGCAACATAGCCATCCAATGGCTAACAAGAAACTTCACTAAAGACTCCGCAGAGCGTAAACTCAAGGGAGGATACTTCGAGGAGAAACTCAGACAGCTCACTCACTCATGGACCCAGTTTAAAAAAATGATGCCAAGCTCCAGGAGCTAGCACTAAGTCCTGAGAATGAGTATTTCACAAAGACCAAAGCGCTAGAAGAGCTTGTGAAAAAATATGAAGCAATATTTTCGGATGGAATCCCATCAGTGTCAAGGCCCGTCACAAAGGCCCCGAAAAACAGGCGAAAATCTCGAGCCAAAGGCACAATCATCACGAGGAAACGAAGGAGATGACCTTCGATTAACATCATTAAAACGAAGACATGAAGGACGATTAGACGATATGGAAGACTTTCTGTGCAACCGCACCGAAGGACGGGAAGTGTCCACACACGTCAGACAACACATGAAGGAGCTATGGAAGGAAATCGTCACGGGATACCATGATCTCATCGACCTGGAACCAGCCATAAAAAATGATGGACACACAGATGACAGATTTCAGGTTGTACGAGCAGAATACTTTTCGTTTTTGAGCGAAGAATCGCAATCAACTTCAGCATGATCACAAAAACTCGCGATTGCACCTCCGTTTGTAATACCACCAGTAGAAATTCCAAAGTTTGACGGAGACTACCGGCATTGGCTACGATCTTACGGAATGCATCCACGATCAAGACTACAGTGATGCAGTAAAATTCCGTCATTTGGAGAATCATGTAACAGGTGAAGCACAAAACCTAATCGCAACGTCGATTGGCGGACAGACCAGTTACCAGGATGCATGGCAACGACTAAAGAATCGATACCACAATGAACGGCTGTTGATTAAATCCGCGATTCAAGAGCTTTTCGGACACCCCAGAACAAATGGATCAGCGGACCAGCTGCGCAGCTTACATGATACCGTGCTCCGAACGGTCGCCACTCTCGACGCACTCAAAGTGTCAACAGACAACTGGGACCCAATCTTGATACACATCATTGAGGAAAGATTGGATCCACACACGCTGTCAGCTCTAGAACTAGCCGTCACCGATCCAACCAATCGACAATCTCTGAAGCAGATGTTAGAAAACCTTGAGCGTCAGGCATCCAGTCAAGTAACAATGCAGAAAAATACGTCGGCTGCTCCACTTCGATCCAGTTCATCACGATTGGTGTGTTCAGCCACAGCCCTGCTTACAGATAAGCCCACCGTTCTGTTACCAACCGCCCAAGTGGCAATACATGGCCCAGCCGGAACCCATCAGCAATGCCGCACACTCCTAGATTCTGGATCACAGATTAACATAATCACCAGAAGGATGGCTGACACACTTGGACTACAATTGGAGCCATCAACTCTGAATATCGCTGAACTGGGAGGAACAACTAAAAGATCACGAAAAAAAGCTGTGGTGACCCTATCATCATTAACCACTGACTTCGAAGATCAAATCAACGTCGTTGTACCACCGGAAATAATGCCCAATCAACCATCCCACCCTATTCAAGCGCCAAGAAATATCTCACCTCGGTTGCGCTTAGCCGATCCTGAATTTACGCAGCCCCAGAATATTGATCTGTTGTTGGGCGCCGAAATCATCTCTCAGCTTATGAGGCCACAACAGACATATTTGGGAGAAGGACACCCACTACTAAAAAATACCGCGCTTGGATAGATTGTCATGGGGCCAGTGCGACCGGAATCAGCTCCTAACAGCAAGGCAGAACAAGTCGTCGGTAATACGACGGATTGGACACCGGAAGCTAACGAGCCACGACAAAGTTTGATTGCATGCATCGGCAAGGAGCAAATAGTAAAATCCGGAAGTGTACATAGTTCCCCACTCATTGCGGATCACCAAGAAGCTAACGAGCCACGACAAGGAGAGCCGCAGACGGACCCCAATCCACAAGCCCAAGGTTGTCAACTCACAACTGAAGAGCACAGAGTGGAAGGGCCAGTAACCAAGGAAATTCAAGGAGTAGAAGTCACCTCCTATCTGGCATGGGTAACATGCATCTCCGAAAGGGAGCAAGAAGCAAGGTCAAGAGAGGACCAAGAGTCCTGTATGCGCACTGACGAACCAGAAAAAAGGTGTCGTACTTCATGGGATGCCCAAGGAGAATGGTTACGAGGGCGCGCAACAAGGCGATGGAGACAACAGGTCGGATAGAATTATCGTTGGTATCTTATCAATGTTGGAGATCTCACCCACATGATTCAAAAATTTTTTTTTGGTATTAACATTAGGGTTTTTTAATTAGTGTTAAGATCCACAATATTTTCTAGCGCAAGGGTACACATCGATTCACTGAGACGGTCCAACAACAACGCACAGCCGCTATTATTGATTACCTCAATGGGGGGGGAGAATGTTGGCACCTAGTGCCAACACCTACTACCCAATCAAGATGCATCAGCAGGTCACGATATACAAGCATCAGACCTACTAGCCTATTAATAATGTAACTCTAAGCATGAGCCAATACCTAACCTACTAACTCGGCACTAGTCGATGGCTCCGGAAGCAGAAACAGCGTGATCAGCGGGAAGAATGACCAACTGACAGAGGCACGCCGAAACCAGCCAGCGAAGCCGAAATTCGTGTGGAACCTTAGTTTAGCACGTCCAGAACTTTGACCTTTCTTAGATTTAATGATGTATAATTTAGCATCTTATATAAGAGTTATTCTTCTGAAATAAAGACAGTTCCGAAATCAGAGTCAATCGTCTCGTTACTCAGTGTCTGGACCACGGCACTTAAAATCAACCTACTTCGAGTGATCCTGTGTAAAACGGTTCACAAGTAGAATCCGCGGCATACCAGTCTACTTCTAGTGTTGCTCCCGTGAAACGCACCACAAGTAGACCCCGCGTCACCTTATTACTTCGCGTGTTGCTCCCGTGAAACGGACCACGAGTTGATCCCGCGGCATACCAGTCTACTTCGAGTGTTGCTCCCGTGAAACGGACCGCCAGTAGACCCCGCGTTACCTAGCTACTCCAAGTGTTGCTCCCGTGAAACGGACCACGAGGAAACCCCGCGGCATACCAGTCTAGCTCGAGTGTTGCTCCCGTGAAACGGACCACCAGCAGACCCCGCGCTATCTAACCTACTTCGAGTGTTGCTCCCGTAAAACGGACCGCCAGTAGGACCGGCCGATAAGGAATCAGCCGAACCACCATACCACCGGTACTTGAGGAAAACCACCCCAGGACTTCAAGCACATCAACTCATGCCTGATCACAGCAAGCGTCTGGCCAACCCGAGCAGTCCCTTGCAGAATCCAGGTAAATTTAGTCAAGACTATTTACGGTTTTGACTACGACTCCGGGACCTACCGTTACTCCCGTGAGTTCAAGTTTGACGTAGTTGCCGCATAACGCTCTACGGACGAACATGGAACTTGCGTATATGTATTGTCAGGGTCTGATGGTCGGCTGTTATGCTCAAACAGTCGAGTGGCACCCTGAAAAACTCAGACAATACCGAAGCTTGAACTTTCTGGAGCTGAGTTACTAGCAAGACTAATGGCTGAAGTCGCTGATCTTGGAACATATAATTGAGATTATTATTGTTTTGTGTGAATCCTCGGTCGCCCTATCTTGGATTCTAGATGAACCTGCTCGATCAAATCGCGTCTCTTCCATACAGGAGCTCAGCAAGACAATGAAGTGGCGTTATGTTCCTAATGCCTTTAACTGTCAAGAGGTTCTCTTCCTACTGAGCTATTAAACTCTATTAGAGCTATTAAAATATTCCAACTCGATTCCCGCCCTGCAGAGAGTGCTCGCCTACATTTACAAATTTTGCCGCCGCATCCGTCACGAAGGGATTTCTGTCCAGGATCTCAAAGGAGGAACCCATCTGCTGTTGCGCGTCGACCAGCTTACCGAGTTTAAGGAAGAGATAAGCTTACTAAAGTCGCGCAGATTGATTTTACCCTCAAGCCCGCTTGCCTCGCTTGCTGCTTTTGTGGATGATGCTGGTATGCTGCGTGTTGACGGGCGATTGCGAAATTTGATGACTCTGCGCTGGATTTTGAAGGACGTCATCCAATCATTCTTCTCAGAGGCCATCCCGTCACTTCAGCTATACATGAGAAGAACTTGCACTCTGGCGCTCGGGCACAAATTGCAAAAATCCTTTCTCAATACTGGACCATTGGGGGAAGGAAGACAGTTTCAATGGTTTAGCACAAATGCATACTCTGTTCTCGCGCTAAACCCTAAGCGAGAGAATTAAAGGATTACATGGCAAGGATTAGGATACCAAGGTTAAAGGATTCATGGCAGAGTCTCGGAATAAGGACGTATTCATTTGCTTCAGTACGAAGGCAATCCATTTGGAGTTAGTCAAGGACCTTTCCACAGCTTCGTTTCTGAGCGCGCTCCAACGGTTTATTTGTACGCAACGTAAACTCAGACAGATATGACCGGATAATGCCACCAATTTTGTGGGTGCCAAGAATGAGCTGATCGAGTTGAAGCGAGGATTCCTCAGCCAGGATCACCAGGCTTCCCTGCACGATTTCTACCTGTCCGAATCTATTGAGTGGCAGTTTATTCCTCCAAGCTCGCTCCATTTTGGTGGTCTGTGGGAAGCCAAACACCACCTATATCGGGCAGTTGGTCCCGCAATTCTTGGCTTCAAGGAATTGAGGACTTTGTTATGCCGCATAGCGTCAATCATTAATTCTAGACCCCTTGTGTAGATTTCAGAATATACTGCGGACCTAGATGTACTAACTCCGGCTCATTTTCTAAATGTCGGGTCGCCCCCAATGTTCATCGAACCGGATCTTACTGCCCTAAACGTCAACCGTCTGGAAGGGTGGCAGAGAGTCTCCTTCCTGTAGCAAGTTTTCTGGGCGCGTTGGAAGGAGGAGTATCTTACGCTGTTGCACCAGCGTTCCAAATGGCGCACCCCTGGCCCTGTAATTTCTGTTGGTGACATATTCCTGGTGAACGATGAGAATCTACCCCCAATGAAGAGGCCTCTGGCCAGGATACTGGAGCTGATCCCTGGGCGTGACGGAGTGAACCGTGTAGCCATACTTAAGACAGAGGTTGGAACGAGTAAGCGTGTGGTGTCAAAGTTGTGTCTGCTGCCTCTCAAGGGTTCTATTGAAGATCCTGCCTTCAACGGGGGGAGGATGTTGAGCCAGCAGCCAAAGGCGAAGATATTTAAAATAGTTTATAAATTCTAAAACGGAGGAGCAGTGGCGGGTTTATCAGCAGTTCTGTTTTTGTCTATTTTTCCCCCGTTCGCTTGCGCCTTACTCCCTTTGGGAGCCAACGAAATGATAAACAAATGCATTGTTCTGAGTTTCTATTGCAAAGCTTTTATTTACTTGTATTTTTGGCACTGAGCGGCTGAGTTTGTTGGATAGATTGAACCCTCAAAAAACCCTCACTTACCATCATTAACAAGCCGTAGAACGGTTCTGGGTGTCATGTTTCTATATAATCTTATATACCCAACACTATCCGTACAAGTTATTATGTTCATATACAATGGTCTCTACCATATCCTGGCACTTAGTGGAGCAAACAATGTTAAATCCCTTATACTAAACGCCTTATCTGAGAAACACACTTCCTCGTGATATCTTACTCCTACTCTTCTATTGAACTATCTCAGATCCATCCCCGCGATTCGAGCCGCACGTTACGCGGCAGCGACCCTTGGTCGGTTGGTCGGGAGGTAGGCTGTACGTATGCAGTAGGTATTCGCGAAAATGACAAACTTATGACAAACTTATAGCTCTTCGGCAGCTCGTCGCTGATAAAAAAGGGGTGAGTAATCTTTGATCCATGCCAAGCCAGCTGAAGTGATGCGGAAGTCTCCGATCATTACCTTGCCACGTTTTCCGAACTCAGACCCAAGGGGCTTCACCAGCTAGATAGTTGACCTCCATTTAGTTCGCACTCCACTCTTTCCAATTGGTGAAGAGTCGACTTTCTATGGCCAGTACTAAGAAAATAGCGTACACAATGTTATTTAGCCACTTTAGTATTAAGTCTTTTCTATTAGTGTACCCGATTGGCGCAAAACGGTCTCGCAATATAGAACGAGTGAAGTAGGCGCATAGGAGTGAAGATTGAGTATAGCGCACTTTCGAATGCAGAGTTTGTAGTGGATCTTGTTTAGCTATTAGAATTATAAGTGATGGGGTTAACCGCGCTCCCGTATACCCAGCTGAAATAAGTACGCATTAAGTTTGCATATCTACAGTGATAAGTTATCGATAAGTCCAGCAATGGAGAATATTGAATTATTAGGATACTTAGGAAACGAGGGAAACATGTCATTTAGAGATGTAAGGATCTTCTTTAAGGAATAATAATAATTATAATGAAGTAAGAAAAGATATTCGCCTTGTTTAATTTGCCACCGCCCTGCCGCTAGCCCATCCCATTGGCTTTCTCGAGGACCCTACGGGATCCTGGTGTTCATCGTTCGGAGGAGACTATGTTTGACCTACACAGTCCGTGAGGTCGTGCACGCATCACGTTGACATAATTTGTATTTACCGAGGCAGCATCAGGAAGAGAGAGGGGAGTTTTCCAGAACCTTGCTATCACATAGGTTATTGAAGGGTCTGCTCGGGTCGAACAGGTACTTGCTGTGATTAGGAAGTGGTTGATGTGAGATACTTAAAGTTCTGTTCTCAAGTACAGTTGGTGATGGTGGTTGGTAAGAGGTGATCACTAAGGTCAATGTTAAAGAACGTGCTAGGTACTAGTTTTAAGTCTGCTGACTCAGATCACTTGGTATTTGGTTTCTGCTCAGCTCGCTGGTTTTGCTTGCTCCGGTCAGTCGGTCATTCTTTCCGCTAATATTGCTGATTTCGGTTTCTGGTGCTGTCTATTAGAGCTGGGTTATTAAGTCTTTGTACTAGGTGCAAACATTCTCCACCCCATTGAGGGATTCAATGCGTTGTTGCGGCTATGCGTTGTTGTTGGACCGTCTCAGTGAACCGTTATGTACCCTTGTACTATAAACTATTGTAGATCTTAAAACTAATTACTAAAAACACAGGCCGACAATTTCCAACTTTTTTTTTCCTCCACGTATAATTTTCCCTGCTCCATAACCTTTAGGCTCCCCTGAACCAAAGTCCAGAACAAACATAGGTTCTATCACCCACAGTTTCCGCGGTACACCTATGAGAAGAAATCGATCAAATTTTACCATATATTGAAATTTGCAGGCCGTGTAATAGCGATGAACATCATTGTTTCTACTACATATCATTTTTGAAATGTATGTGTACCAACTAAAATTAAAAAATGGTATCTAGCAGTTACCATATCTTTGGAATACTCATCCAAAGTTGAAATCTCTGATTTTCTACATTAATTTTTGGTCTTCTATGATTTTTTTCAAAACATTTGCCCATGGAAGATTTTTATTTTCTTATTGAAATCAGTAGATCATACCATGTTTTAATTTTGGATTTAAGGAAAAACTCGAAATAATTTTATTGAAATTATTATAGGTGGTTAAACAATATTTTCTTCAAGTAAATTGGAGTTTTTAATCTCCTATTTTCAAAAAGTCAAAAATTATTGTAGAAAATCAGAGATTTCAACTTTGGATGAGTATTCAAAAGATATGGTAACTGCTAGATACCATTTTTTAATTTTAGTTGGTACACATACATTTCAAAAATGATATGTACTAGAAACAATGATGGTCATCGCCATTACCCGGCCTACATAATTCAATATATGGTAAAATTTGATCGATTTCTTCTCTTAGGTGTACCGCGGAAACTGTGGGTGATAGAACCTATGTTTGTTCTAGACTTTGGTTCAGTGGAGCTTAAAGGTTATGGAGCAGGTGAAATTATGCATGGAGATTTTTTGCTGTTGGCCTGTGAAATCTGATGTTAATACCAAAAAAAAAATTTTAATTATGTGGGTGAGACCTCCGAGATTGGTAAATAACTAATAATATTTCTATTCCGTCTGTTGTCTCCTTCATCTTGTTCCGCGCCCTCGAAACCATACTCCTTGGTAGAGGTGCAGAAACATCGATGTTTGGACACATCGATGTTTTTCAAAATACATCGATGTTTTTCGATGTTTTTTCATAAAACCTCTATATTTAATATAAATTATTGTTTAATATAAATTAAAACTCACAATTCAATTTTTACTAAAAATTAAAAACGAAAAATATATTTAGAATTTATCAAACAAAAAACAACTTACGATTTAAAAACTTATCCATCTTTATAAAACGCACAGCGCCTCCATCAAACCACCAAACTTTAAAAACTTTAAACTTTTCAAACTTTACTTTAAAAGTGACACTTTAAAAGTGACAAGGTACCGATACATCGATGTTCAAAAATAAACATCGATGTTTTTCATTTTTCCAAAACATCGAGGTATATGTGGGTTTTCTGCACCTCTACAATAAAGCCTCTTTTCGTGATTTTATAGTTTCCCTCCCGATGTTAAGGGTTAATGGCTCCAATTGGAGTCGCAGAGTGAAATCTATTCTTCTGGAGAATATGGTAACCTGTGGTTCAGAATCCAGGAGTGTGCGGCATAGCTGAGGGGTTGCGGCTGGTCCACGTAGTGCCACTTGGGCGGTTGGTAACAGAACTGCGGGTTTATTTGTAAGAAGGTCTGAGGCTGAACACAGCACCCGTTATGAGCTGGACTGACGTGGCGCAATAGAAGGAGCTATCCGCATTGTTACTTGAATGGTTGCCTGACGCTCAAGGTGTTCTAACATCTGCTTCAGAGATTGTCGATTGGTTGGATCGGTGATGGCTAGTTCTAGAGATGACAGCGTGTGTGTGTCCAATCTTTCCTCAATGATGTGTTATAAGATTGTCTTCCAGTTGTCTGTTGACACATTGAGTGCACTGAGAGTGGCGACCATACACGGTATCATGCAAGCTGCGCAGCTGATCCGCTGATCTATTAGTTCTAGGGTGTACGCAAATCTCTTGAATCGGGGACTTAATCAATAGCCGTTCATTATGGTATCAAGTTTTTAGCCGTGCCAGGCATCCTGATAACTGCCCTGTCCGCCAATTGATGTTAAGATTAGGTTTTTGACTTCACCTGTTACATGATTCTCCAGATGCCGGAATTTTACTCCGTCGCTATAGTCTTGATTGTGGATGAATTCCGTGAAAATTTCGTAGAATCGGAGTTTTTGGTGGTAATCTTCGTCAAATTTTGGGAAGTCGACTGGTGGTATTACAAAAGACGATGCGGTAGTGGGTTTGTGAGTTAATACTGAATTCGATTGTGGTCCTTGTTTGAGTTTCCGTTCTGCGGAATGTTGCCTTCAATTTGCTCACCAATGAGCATTTGGATTACTGGGTCTGACTTCGGTCCCATGGTTGAGGCTTAAGATTTTAAGATGATGATGATTGAGATGTTTAAGACAAACTGCCGTGTGGCTTCTGTTCAGGTTGTGATACAATAGAAAAGTATCACGTCGGTGTCACCAAATGTTCGCCCGTAGAGCGTTATCCGGCCACTACGTTGAACTTGAACTCGCGGGCGTAACGGAGTCGTAGTCAAAGAACGTATAAAAGGGCTGTATAGCTTGATTTGATTAAAAATAGATATATTGACAAGAAACACAGAAGTTTAGTATAAGTTAGCTTAGGGTGGAACGGGATAAAATAAATAAAATAAATAAAGGCTCAGTTGCGCTCTTTTGCGAATCCGCCCCGCTTCGCCGCAATAGATAAGCTAATCTTAAGTTTGTTGTGGAATACATATCGAATTATAACGTATAGCCGAGTGCACGATTTTAGAGAACAAGCAAATCAGCACTGCAGCGTCGGATGGGCCAGCGCTGTGTTTAGAAATACGGAAGAAGGGAAAGGCATCAAGGGCAGACGGCATGCGGGGGCTACAGCGGGGGCGGGGGAGCCGGCACGGCGGCGCGCTCGGAAGAAGGCGAAAGAGGAATCACCGTGGAACGTAACGGTCCCGGCCGGGCCTCCATGGCCGATCTCGAAGGTCATAGGAGGGGTCGCGGGGTATCTGGACGAAGTCCGATGACCGGCACAAAAACAATGCGGATCGGAGGCCCAAGCAGGGCAATCTATTAAAGCGAGTGAGTTAGGATCTGCGATAAATAGCTTGAGACCCCCTGTGGGTAAGTCCGGCGGCGGTACGCGAGTCGAGCAAGAAGCAAGGGGAAAGGATCAAGGATCCGCGGCAAAGCTGAGGCCCAGGGGTAAACGAGTCGGGTGGAGTTATTCCCGGACACAAAAGGTGTCCTGGTGTAGTAGCAACGACAGATCAGCCTGACGTACGTCTTGCCTGCTCCTGACCGTTCGATCCAGATGTGATCCTGTAACGCGAGGGATAGCTAGCTCGGGAACTCAAGCCCAACAGTAAAACCACGCAGGGACACCCCGGGAAAGTCAAGAGAATCCTGATCCAGGCGCTGGGGCGTATGCACAGCGTATCACCTGGAGTCAAAGGAGACGCGACGCCCAAACCTCTGGCCTACCATAGATCCTGCGGGGCGTAGGTACGCAGGTATTTGGAGGCGAGTGGCGAACTCGACCAGGGGCGTGTCCTGTGCGGTAGGTAGGCCCTTCGTGCCCTGATCCGGCCGCTAAGCAGCGAGGAGCATATCCTGCCAGGCGTATGCCTGGGAGGTGAGCCACTCGGCCTGTTAACACGGATTAGGTGCCGGCCACGGCGAAAGTGCAAGTGCAGCGAGCCAAAGTTTCCGAAGGTCCACGGCACATATAAAGGAGGAGCAGCAACAACAGAGGCGACGCCGAGGGAGCGACGGCGACAACGAAGAAGCAGCAGCATCGACGAGGAAGCATCAGCGTCAAAGGAGCAGCGACGACGAGGGAGCGGCGGCGACGGACGAGCAGCGGCAGCAGAAGACCAGCGCAGAAGACGGCAGCAACAACATAGGCCCCGCAACCAGAGTCCGTGAGTCCGAACGAAGGGAACCGTGAGCCGTTTCGGTGCTAGGCACCAAGACCACACGACCTGCCGGGCGCAAGCTTTGGGAGGGCGTGTGTATTGGCACCAACCCGGAGCGGGGATCGGGGATCGACGGGAGGGTGAGCGGTCGGTCGGCTGAGCCAAACAGCCGGTGAGATTCTCTTATTCTTTGTAAAGTAAAGACAATAAAGGGTATTTGATTGAAACGAAGCATTCCGTGTTATTTCTGGGCTCGGGCAATCACGTCGAACGTACCCTCCACCTCTGTGAGCTAGTCGCG
This sequence comes from Drosophila ananassae, assembly GCF_017639315.1. Taxonomy (NCBI): domain Eukaryota; kingdom Metazoa; phylum Arthropoda; class Insecta; order Diptera; family Drosophilidae; genus Drosophila; species Drosophila ananassae. The sequence continues at coordinate 25,302,708 of NC_057929.1, read as the reverse complement.
GCATTTATTGCGAACAAAATATAGCAAAAACAGTTCGTTACACCTGGCGCCCAAACTACGTGATTGCTTTAGAGTCTAGGAGTAACACAGCTTCAAGATGGCGAAGAAAAATTGGATCTTCGCGCTTCGCAAAGAGGAGTTGTGCGAAGTGTGCAGAGAGCTCGGTCTTGCAGCGGATGGAACCGTGGAGATCATGAGGGCACTGGTGGCAAGGTGGTTCGACGAAACAAAGGACGACGAAGTGATGGTGGTCGCGCGTGGATTCGAGGAGAAGTTCGCGCAGAGGTCCATGCCGAGGCAGAGAGCAGTGAGCGAATCGGAAAAGCTCATTCAAAGTCTGGCAGTGCCAGAAATGAAGAGCATGAGGAGCATGGAGCCACAAGTGCGGAAGCCACTCCCGGTACAGGTGGACTATGCGAAAGTGGCCAAACAAGTCCGGGAATGGTCGTTCCGATTCGATGGAACAGGAGATCCTCTCGAGTTCGTGGACCGAGTAGCATTAGAAATAAACACAAGCCCGCGGGCGATGCCAGAACTACTTCAGGGAAGAGCGCAAAGATGGTTCATAATGAACGATGAGGAGTGGCCCACATGGAAGGAGTTCAGAAGGAGCTTCGAGGCCTTTTTCCTGCCAAAAGGATACTTCGAGAAACTGGCAGACCAGGTAAAGCAGCGGAAACAACAACGAGGAGAGCCGTTTAAAGAGACATGGTGGACCTTCAGACGCTAATGAAGCCTTTAGGAAAGTCCACAAAAGAGGTCATTGATGGGCTAGTGGAAAACTGCATGCTGCGCATGAAAATGTTCATGAGACCATACGCATGTGCATCACTCGAGGAGGTCATGGGTCTAGCCGAGGAATTCGAGGAGCTGGCTTTGGAAGAGGAGGTCTTCAATAGACAAACCTCAGCGGTAGACAGAAGATGGCCAAAATAGAAACCGCACCATAAACCACCGGAGCAACAGAGCCATCCAGGACAGGGGTGGGGGCAGAGATGGTTGCCTGAGGAGCATCGCCAAATGCCACAGCAACAGCAGCCGAGCCAGCAATGGACAGGCCCAAGGCAACAGCAGCCGAGTCAACGATGGGCAGCAAACCAAAGCCAAAGGCAGCCGAACATGCAGTGGGCAGCGACGCCTGGACAAGGACATGTAGAAAGCCCAGAACAGGCATGCAACAGATGCGGAGGCATGGGCCATTGGGCCAGCGGGTGCAGGAACCCCAGAATTTTGTTCTGCGGCGCAATAGGGGTGAGAAGCACAGAATTCTGCCAAAGAGAGGGAAACGTGCAGCGATCTCAGCCGTAGAGAGGAAGGCAGAGATCGCGAGGTGCTGAATCTCAAAACTAGTTGGAGGATTAACAGGAGAAGATCAGCAGTTGGCGGCAGTCATCAAGGTCGGAGGGGCAGAAGTGAAGGCCATAGTGGACACCGGGGCAACGGCTAGCTTCATCTCAGAAGAGCTAGCAAAGAACCCAGGAATCGCCGGAGAACGGAAAGCAACAAGGAAACTAGTAAAGTTGGCCAACGGGAGCCACATAGAGACTCAAATGGTACTCCTAACAACAGTAAGCTTTGGCAACAAGAAAAAGGATTTGAATATGTTTGAATATGGATGGGATTTCCTCGCAGATTTCGGCACAACAATCAACTGCGCAGGCCACCAAGTCACGATCCCGAGAAGAGAGAAATGGAGCGGATGCCTGGAGGATAGGCTGTCCATAGCCATAGCTGGACCCTCGGAGGAATATGAGCGCGAGCGGGAAAAAGTTCATCGAAGAAGAGTTGTCGGCGTTCACAAATCAGAAGGGTTGTTCAAACATAACCCAGCATAAAATCACGGGAACAAGCAAGTCAGCACTGCAGCGTCGGATGGGCCAGCGCTGCTGTGTTTAGAAAAACGGAAAGGGAGAAATGCGTCGAGCACAGACGGCATGCGGGGGCAGCAGCGGTGGCAAGAGGAGCTCGCACGGCGTCGCGCACGACAAGGAGGAGGAGGAATCACCGTGGAACGTAACGGTCCCGGCCGGGCCTCCGCGGCCGCGCTCGAAGGTCATAGGAAACAGCGGGGACGGCGGGGAACGAAGCGGCCGGCGACTGCGCAGCTGTGTTTACAAAATGCACAAAAACACAGAAATGCATTTGGAATGTCGAGGGGGGGATCGCGGGGTATCGGGACGAAGTCCGATGACCGGCACAAAAATAATGCGGATCGGAGGGCAGTCGGGGGAGGGACAATAAAGAAAGCCCGCCGATAGAAAGACGGCCGGATTGGAGAAAGCTAACGGAGAAAGTGAAGGAGCGGAGGATTAACGGCAGGAAGTAGATTCGCAAGGGTTAACGGGCGCCTCTGGCACTATATAAGGAGGGCCCCTGAAGCGAATCGGGGCCGAGTCTTCTAGGGAAGCTGGGAGAGTTGAGTGAAAGACCCCCCGTGGGTAAGTCTGCCATTCAAGTTGGAAAGTTTCCTTGGAAAAGTTAGGAGTAAAGGCTGGAGGACCCCCCGTGGGTAAGTCCGACAGTCCTAAGTGCGGGCTATTAAAGCGAGTGAGGATCTACGACAAATACCTTAAGGACCCCCTGTGGGTAAGTCCGGCGGCGGTACGCGAATCGAACAAGGAGCAAGGGGAAAAGGATCAAGGATCCGCGGCAAAGCTAAGGCCCAAGGGTAAAAGAGTCGGGTGGAGTTATTCCCGGACACGACAGGTATCCTGGTGTAGTGGCGGCAACGACGGATCAGCCTGGCGTACGCCTTGTCTGCTCCTGACCGTTCGATCCAGGTGTGATCCTGTAACGCGAGGGATAGCCAACCCGGGAACTCAAGCCCAATAGTGAAACCAGGCAGGGACACCCCGGGAAGTCAAGAGAATCCTGATCCAGGCGCTGGAGCGTATGCACAGCGTATCACCTGGAGTCAAAGGAGACGCGACGCCCAAACCTCTGGCCTACCATAGATCCTGCGGGGCGTAGGCACGCAGGTGTTTGGAGGCGAGTGGCGAACGCGACCGGGGGCGTGTCCTGTACGGTAGGAAGGCCCTTCGTGCCCTGATCCGGCCGCTAAGCAGCGAGGAGCATATCCTGCCCGGCGTATGCCTGGGAGGTGAGCCACTCGGTCTGTTAATACGGATTAGGTGCCGGCCATGGCGAAAGGGCAAATTCAGGGGAGCCAAAGATTCCGAGTCCACGGCACCCCAAACGGAGAAACTGCGACGGCAGCAGCGACGACGAGGGAGCAGCGGCAGCAGTATAGCAGCGACGACGAGGGAGCAGCGGCAGCAGTATAGCAGCGACGACGAGGGAGCAGCGGCAACGGTAGAGCAGCGACGAGGAGGGAGCAGCAGCGACGGACAGGCAGCGGCAGCAGAAGACAACAAGCAGCAACACAGGCCCCGCAACCAGAGTCCGTGAGTCCGAACGAAGGGAACCGAGAGCCGTTTCGGCGCCAGGCACCAAGACCGCACGACCTGCCGGGCGCAAGCTTTGGGAGGGCGTGCGTATTGGCACCAACCCGGAGCGGGGATCGGGGATCGACGGGAGGGCGAGCGGTCGGTCGGCTGAGCCAGACAGCCGGTGAGATTCTCTTTATTTCTTTGTAAATTAATTACAATAAAGGGGATTTATTTGAAAAGAAGCAATACCGTGTTATTTCTGGGCTCGGGCAATCACGTCGAATCTAAAAATTCGGTGGAACGTACCCGCAACCTCTGTGAGCTAGCCGCGGCATTTGTTGCGAGCAAAACATAGCAAAACAGTTCGTTACAGGGTCAATGGAGAATGTGCGTGGATTTCCGACAAATAAACGCAAAGTCAGTGAAAGATGCGTACCCTATGCCAAGAATAAATTTCATTTTGGAACAATTGAGGGAGGCAAAATTTTTCAGCAGCCTGGACCTTAAGGATGGCTATTGGCAAATCCCACTTGAGGAAGAGAGCAGGAAATACACGGCCTTCACTGTACCATGGAAGGGTCTGTACCAGTGGAAGGTGATGCCGTTCGGACTTAACTCGGCCTCGGCAACATTTCAAAGGGCCTTAGACCAGGTCATAGGCCCGGTCATGGCTCCCCACGCATTCGCGTACCAGGATGACATCATAGTGATCGGACGCACGAGGGAGGAGCACATGGCAAATTTGAAGGAAGTGTTCCGAAGACTGAAGGCGGCAAACTTAAGGATAAACTCAGATAAGTGCCACTTCTTCAGGGAAGAGCTGTTGTACCTGGGCCACCGGATAACAAGTCAGGGAATTGGTATGGATCCGGGAAAAGTCGCCGCGATTACGGAATTGGAACTCCCGACAAACGTGAAAGGGGTACGGCAATTCATCGGGATGGCGTCGTGGTATCGGCGATTCGTTCCTGATTTCGCTGGGATCGCAAGGCCGTTAATCGATCTCCTACTTAAGGGAACAAAGTGGCAGTGGACGGCAAGACACCAAGAGGCGTTTGAGACGTTAAAGTCACGTTTAGCAGAGGATCCAGTGCTAGCATGCCCAGATTTCACGAAGAAGTTTGTGCTGCAAACAGAGGCCAGCGAATACGGCGTGGGTGCAGTACTGACGCAGGACACGGATGAGGGCGAGCGAGTGGTCGCCTATGCCAGCCGAACGCTAATAGGCGCAGAGAAGAATTACTCGGTGACGGAGAAGGAGTGCCTGGCAACAATATGGGCCATTCGGCAGATGAGACCATACCTGGAGGGGTACCAGTTCGACGTGATCACGGATCACATGGCGCTGAAGTGGTTGAACAACATAGAGAGCCCACTCGGAAGGATGGCGAGATGGGTCTTCGAAATGCAACAGTACGATTACGTTATTAGCTACAGGAAAGGCAAGCTGAACGTAGTCGCGTATGCACTTTCCCGCCAGCCGATTGTGGAGAAGCTGAGGAGTGTCACAGCAACCGAAGACGCGGAATGCATTTGGATAGGCTCACTGAAGAAGAAAATAAAGGAAAACCCACAGAAGTATCCGGAATACGTCGAGGAGGCAGGCCTGATTTACCGACATGTTCCACAGAGAGCCGGGAGCGAGGAAGTGGCATCGTGGAAATTATGTGTGCCGATGGACATGAGGCAACAGGTGCTGAAGGAGAACCACGACGCACCAACAGCGGGACATCTAGGCGGAAGGAAAACGATTGCGAAAGTAGCAGCAAGGTACTTCTGGCCAGGGATGCAGAGGGACGTGAGGAAATATGTCAGGAAATGCGAGACATGCATGCGGTATAAACCGAACAAGATGCAGGCCGATGGGAAAATGTTAACACAGGTCGCAGAGGAGCCGTGGGCGACGGCATGTGCGGACTTCGTGGGACCGTTGCCGAGGTCCAAGCATGGGAACACCATGCTTCTTGTGATGATCGATCGGTTCTCAAAATGGACAGAAATGGTCCCAATGCGGAAAGCCACAACAGATACGCTGCAGAAGGCAATCCGCGAAAGGATCATCGCTAGATACGTGGTGCCAAAGGTGATGGTGACGGACACTGGTGTCCAGTTCACCAGTAGGAGCTTCAAGAAATTCCTCGAGGAGCTCGGAGTTTGTCATCAGTTCACCGCACCATGCACGCCGCAGGAAAACTCGACGGAAAGGGCAAACAGGACGGTGAAGACGATGACCGCCCAGTTTGCAGGAAAGGACCAAAGGGCGTGGGAAGAGCACTGGCCAGAATTTATGCTGGCGGTGAACTCGAGCATGTCGGACTCCACGGGGTACTCTCCATGCTTCATCACCCAAGGCAGAGAGCCAAGAATGCCGAAAGCAATTTTCGACCAGGGGGTATTGGGGACAGGAGAAGCCCAAGCCACTCCCTCAGAAAATGCGGAAAAATTAAAAGAAGTGTTCGAGCTGGTGCGGAAAAACATGGAGCGCGCGGCGCAGGAGCAAGCTCGGCACTACAATCTGAGGAGGCGGGAGTGGAGCCCGAAGATCGGCGACATAGTGTGGGCAAAAGAGCACCATTTGTCCAAAGCGGCCGAAAGTTTCGAGGCAAAGTTAGCGCCAAAGTACGACGGGCCGTACACGGTGGTGAACTTTGTGTCGCCAGTGATTGCTGTGCTACGGCACGCTGGCACACGGAAGGAAAAGAGGGCCCATCTGAGTGAGCTAAAAGCCCAGGCGCAGGAGTCGGCGCAGGCATAAACCACAGATACACGAGAAAGAAAAAAAAAAAAACAAAAAAAATATATATCAAAAATATATATATCAAAAAAATCAAAAAAATTTATCAAAAAAAAAATAAAAAAAAAATACAAGAAAAGAAAACAAAAAAAATATATATATATTAAAAATATATAACATAAGGAAAAAAATTATAAAAAAAAAGAAAATAATGAAAAGAAAAAATACAAGGTAAAAAAAAGAAATAATAAAAAATAATATAATAGAAAGGAAATTTGAAAAAAAGAGGTAAACAAACAAAAAAAAAATTATTATTATGGAAAAAATATACAAAAAAAAATATATATACACAAGAGCATAGAGAAATAGAATGACTCTGACGTCATCCGAAGAAGGGGGGAAGTGGATAAGGGTATCCACACACAAATTTTGCACACACAGGAAAAAAAAAAACACACGAACAAAACAGAAAGAAACATGAAGCTGGAGCCACGAAGCTTCTGTCGTTCCCGAAGAAGGGGGGAAGTGTGAGGAGATTTCCCACACGCCAAGACAGGCGATAAGAGGGGCAGCAGCGGGGGGGGAGAGAACAAGCAAATCAACACTGCAGCGTCGGATGGTTTAGAAATACGGAAGAAGAGAAAGGCATCAAGGGCAGACGGCATGCGGGGGCTACAGCGGGGGCGGGGGAGCCGGCACGGCGGCGCGCTCGGAAGAAGGCGAAAGAGGAATCACCGTGGAACGTAACGGTCCCGGCCGGGCCTCCATGGCCGATCTCGAAGGTCATAGGAGGGGTCGCGGGGTATCTGGACGAAGTCCGATGACCGGCACAAAAACAATGCGGATCGGAGGCCCAAGCAGGGCAATCTATTAAAGCGAGTGAGTGAGGATCTGCGATAAATAGCTTGAGACCCCCTGTGGGTAAGTCCGGCGGCGGTACGCGAGTCGAGCAAGAAGCAAGGGGAAAGGATCAAGGATCCGCGGCAAAGCTGAGGCCCAGGGGTAAACGAGTCGGGTGGAGTTATTCCCGGACACAAAAGGTGTCCTGGTGTAGTAGCAACGACAGATCAGCCTGACGTACGTCTTGCCTGCTCCTGACCGTTCGATCCAGATGTGATCCTGTAACGCGAGGGATAGCTAGCTCGGGAACTCAAGCCCAACAGTAAAACCACGCAGGGACACCCCGGGAAAGTCAAGAGAATCCTGATCCAGGCGCTGGGGCGTATGCACAGCGTATCACCTGGAGTCAAAGGAGACGCGACGCCCAAACCTCTGGCCTACCATAGATCCTGCGGGGCGTAGGTACGCAGGTATTTGGAGGCGAGTGGCGAACTCGACCAGGGGCGTGTCCTGTGCGGTAGGTAGGCCCTTCGTGCCCTGATCCGGCCGCTAAGCAGCGAGGAGCATATCCTGCCAGGCGTATGCCTGGGAGGTGAGCCACTCGGCCTGTTAACACGGATTAGGTGCCGGCCACGGCGAAAGTGCAAGTGCAGCGAGCCAAAGTTTCCGAAGGTCCACGGCACATATAAAGGAGGAGCAGCAACAACAGAGGCGACGCCGAGGGAGCGACGGCGACAACGAAGAAGCAGCAGCATCGACGAGGAAGCATCAGCGTCAAAGGAGCAGCGACGACGAGGGAGCGGCGGCGACGGACGAGCAGCGGCAGCAGAAGACCAGCGCAGAAGACGGCAGCAACAACATAGGCCCCGCAACCAGAGTCCGTGAGTCCGAACGAAGGGAACCGTGAGCCGTTTCGGTGCTAGGCACCAAGACCACACGACCTGCCGGGCGCAAGCTTTGGGAGGGCGTGTGTATTGGCACCAACCCGGAGCGGGGATCGGGGATCGACGGGAGGGTGAGCGGTCGGTCGGCTGAGCCAAACAGCCGGTGAGATTCTCTTATTCTTTGTAAAGTAAAGACAATAAAGGGTATTTGATTGAAACGAAGCATTCCGTGTTATTTCTGGGCTCGGGCAATCACGTCGAATCTATAAATTCGGTGGAACGTACCCTCAACCTCTGTGAGCTAGTCGCGGCATTTGTTGCGAACAAAATATAGCAAAAGCAGCTCGTTACAGGACATATTTTTAAATTAATTAATTATCGAAATTAAAATTACAATGAATTTAATTTTATTAATTGAAAAATTTGCATCGATTTCGCTTCCTTTTAAATAATTTTTTGAAAATGCAATTTCTGAAGCCCCGACTCGAGCTCGACTTCCCAGTTTGGCATTTCCAAAAATCAGTGGAAATTATTCAAAGTTCAAAAATTTTATAAATCTTTACGAGACCTTATTACACAAAGATGTGAACATTCCTGTTATCGACAAATTTAATCAATTAATTTCTTGCCCCTCTGGTGAAGCCTTAGGAACTATCAAGGCGTTCTAGGTCCCAGAGAATAATTATGAAAAACTATCGTTAGTCTAAAAATTTTTCAGCCTTCCTCAACCTCAAACGATGTTTTTCGATGTTTTTTCATAAAACCTCTATATTTAATATAAATTATTGTTTAATATAAATTAAAACTCACAATTCAATTTTTACTAAAAATTAAAAACGAAAAATATATTTAGAATTTATCAAACAAAAAACAACTTACGATTTAAAAACTTATCCATCTTTATAAAACGCACAGCGCCTCCATCAAACCACCAAACTTTAAAAACTTTAAACTTTTCAAACTTTACTTTAAAAGTGACACTTTAAAAGTGACAAGGTACCGATACATCGATGTTCAAAAATAAACATCGATGTTTTTCATTTTTCCAAAACATCGAGGTATATGTGGGTTTTCTGCACCTCTACAATAAAGCCTCTTTTCGTGATTTTATAGTTTCCCTCCCGATGTTAAGGGTTAATGGCTCCAATTGGAGTCGCAGAGTGAAATCTATTCTTCTGGAGAATATGGTAACCTGTGGTTCAGAATCCAGGAGTGTGCGGCATAGCTGAGGGGTTGCGGCTGGTCCACGTAGTGCCACTTGGGCGGTTGGTAACAGAACTGCGGGTTTATTTGTAAGAAGGTCTGAGGCTGAACACAGCACCCGTTATGAGCTGGACTGACGTGGCGCAATAGAAGGAGCTATCCGCATTGTTACTTGAATGGTTGCCTGACGCTCAAGGTGTTCTAACATCTGCTTCAGAGATTGTCGATTGGTTGGATCGGTGATGGCTAGTTCTAGAGATGACAGCGTGTGTGTGTCCAATCTTTCCTCAATGATGTGTTATAAGATTGTCTTCCAGTTGTCTGTTGACACATTGAGTGCACTGAGAGTGGCGACCATACACGGTATCATGCAAGCTGCGCAGCTGATCCGCTGATCTATTAGTTCTAGGGTGTACGCAAATCTCTTGAATCGGGGACTTAATCAATAGCCGTTCATTATGGTATCAAGTTTTTAGCCGTGCCAGGCATCCTGATAACTGCCCTGTCCGCCAATTGATGTTAAGATTAGGTTTTTGACTTCACCTGTTACATGATTCTCCAGATGCCGGAATTTTACTCCGTCGCTATAGTCTTGATTGTGGATGAATTCCGTGAAAATTTCGTAGAATCGGAGTTTTTGGTGGTAATCTTCGTCAAATTTTGGGAAGTCGACTGGTGGTATTACAAAAGACGATGCGGTAGTGGGTTTGTGAGTTAATACTGAATTCGATTGTGGTCCTTGTTTGAGTTTCCGTTCTGCGGAATGTTGCCTTCAATTTGCTCACCAATGAGCATTTGGATTACTGGGTCTGACTTCGGTCCCATGGTTGAGGCTTAAGATTTTAAGATGATGATGATTGAGATGTTTAAGACAAACTGCCGTGTGGCTTCTGTTCAGGTTGTGATACAATAGAAAAGTATCACGTCGGTGTCACCAAATGTTCGCCCGTAGAGCGTTATCCGGCCACTACGTTGAACTTGAACTCGCGGGCGTAACGGAGTCGTAGTCAAAGAACGTATAAAAGGGCTGTATAGCTTGATTTGATTAAAAATAGATATATTGACAAGAAACACAGAAGTTTAGTATAAGTTAGCTTAGGGTGGAACGGGATAAAATAAATAAAATAAATAAAGGCTCAGTTGCGCTCTTTTGCGAATCCGCCCCGCTTCGCCGCAATAGATAAGCTAATCTTAAGTTTGTTGTGGAATACATATCGAATTATAACGTATAGCCGAGTGCACGATTTTAGAGAACAAGCAAATCAGCACTGCAGCGTCGGATGGGCCAGCGCTGTGTTTAGAAATACGGAAGAAGGGAAAGGCATCAAGGGCAGACGGCATGCGGGGGCTACAGCGGGGGCGGGGGAGCCGGCACGGCGGCGCGCTCGGAAGAAGGCGAAAGAGGAATCACCGTGGAACGTAACGGTCCCGGCCGGGCCTCCATGGCCGATCTCGAAGGTCATAGGAGGGGTCGCGGGGTATCTGGACGAAGTCCGATGACCGGCACAAAAACAATGCGGATCGGAGGCCCAAGCAGGGCAATCTATTAAAGCGAGTGAGTTAGGATCTGCGATAAATAGCTTGAGACCCCCTGTGGGTAAGTCCGGCGGCGGTACGCGAGTCGAGCAAGAAGCAAGGGGAAAGGATCAAGGATCCGCGGCAAAGCTGAGGCCCAGGGGTAAACGAGTCGGGTGGAGTTATTCCCGGACACAAAAGGTGTCCTGGTGTAGTAGCAACGACAGATCAGCCTGACGTACGTCTTGCCTGCTCCTGACCGTTCGATCCAGATGTGATCCTGTAACGCGAGGGATAGCTAGCTCGGGAACTCAAGCCCAACAGTAAAACCACGCAGGGACACCCCGGGAAAGTCAAGAGAATCCTGATCCAGGCGCTGGGGCGTATGCACAGCGTATCACCTGGAGTCAAAGGAGACGCGACGCCCAAACCTCTGGCCTACCATAGATCCTGCGGGGCGTAGGTACGCAGGTATTTGGAGGCGAGTGGCGAACTCGACCAGGGGCGTGTCCTGTGCGGTAGGTAGGCCCTTCGTGCCCTGATCCGGCCGCTAAGCAGCGAGGAGCATATCCTGCCAGGCGTATGCCTGGGAGGTGAGCCACTCGGCCTGTTAACACGGATTAGGTGCCGGCCACGGCGAAAGTGCAAGTGCAGGGAGCCAAAGTTTCCGAAGGTCCACGGCACATATAAAGGAGGAGCAGCAACAACAGAGGCGACGCCGAGGGAGCGACGGCGACAACGAAGAAGCAGCAGCATCGACGAGGAAGCATCAGCGTCAAAGGAGCAGCGACGACGAGGGAGCGGCGGCGACGGACGAGCAGCGGCAGCAGAAGACCAGCGCAGAAGACGGCAGCAACAACATAGGCCCCGCAACCAGAGTCCGTGAGTCCGAACGAAGGGAACCGTGAGCCGTTTCGGTGCTAGGCACCAAGACCACACGACCTGCCGGGCGCAAGCTTTGGGAGGGCGTGTGTATTGGCACCAACCCGGAGCGGGGATCGGGGATCGACGGGAGGGTGAGCGGTCGGTCGGCTGAGCCAAACAGCCGGTGAGATTCTCTTATTCTTTGTAAAGTAAAGACAATAAAGGGTATTTGATTGAAACGAAGCATTCCGTGTTATTTCTGGGCTCGGGCAATCACGTCGAACGTACCCTCCACCTCTGTGAGCTAGTCGCGGCATTTATTGCGAACAAAATATAGCAAAAACAGTTCGTTACACCTGGCGCCCAAACTACGTGATTGCTTTAGAGTCTAGGAGTAACACAGCTTCAAGATGGCGAAGAAAAATTGGATCTTCGCGCTTCGCAAAGAGGAGTTGTGCGAAGTGTGCAGAGAGCTCGGTCTTGCAGCGGATGGAACCGTGGAGATCATGAGGGCACTGGTGGCAAGGTGGTTCGACGAAACAAAGGACGACGAAGTGATGGTGGTCGCGCGTGGATTCGAGGAGAAGTTCGCGCAGAGGTCCATGCCGAGGCAGAGAGCAGTGAGCGAATCGGAAAAGCTCATTCAAAGTCTGGCAGTGCCAGAAATGAAGAGCATGAGGAGCATGGAGCCACAAGTGCGGAAGCCACTCCCGGTACAGGTGGACTATGCGAAAGTGGCCAAACAAGTCCGGGAATGGTCGTTCCGATTCGATGGAACAGGAGATCCTCTCGAGTTCGTGGACCGAGTAGCATTAGAAATAAACACAAGCCCGCGGGCGATGCCAGAACTACTTCAGGGAAGAGCGCAAAGATGGTTCATAATGAACGATGAGGAGTGGCCCACATGGAAGGAGTTCAGAAGGAGCTTCGAGGCCTTTTTCCTGCCAAAAGGATACTTCGAGAAACTGGCAGACCAGGTAAAGCAGCGGAAACAACAACGAGGAGAGCCGTTTAAAGAGACATGGTGGACCTTCAGACGCTAATGAAGCCTTTAGGAAAGTCCACAAAAGAGGTCATTGATGGGCTAGTGGAAAACTGCATGCTGCGCATGAAAATGTTCATGAGACCATACGCATGTGCATCACTCGAGGAGGTCATGGGTCTAGCCGAGGAATTCGAGGAGCTGGCTTTGGAAGAGGAGGTCTTCAATAGACAAACCTCAGCGGTAGACAGAAGATGGCCAAAATAGAAACCGCACCATAAACCACCGGAGCAACAGAGCCATCCAGGACAGGGGTGGGGGCAGAGATGGTTGCCTGAGGAGCATCGCCAAATGCCACAGCAACAGCAGCCGAGCCAGCAATGGACAGGCCCAAGGCAACAGCAGCCGAGTCAACGATGGGCAGCAAACCAAAGCCAAAGGCAGCCGAACATGCAGTGGGCAGCGACGCCTGGACAAGGACATGTAGAAAGCCCAGAACAGGCATGCAACAGATGCGGAGGCATGGGCCATTGGGCCAGCGGGTGCAGGAACCCCAGAATTTTGTTCTGCGGCGCAATAGGGGTGAGAAGCACAGAATTCTGCCAAAGAGAGGGAAACGTGCAGCGATCTCAGCCGTAGAGAGGAAGGCAGAGATCGCGAGGTGCTGAATCTCAAAACTAGTTGGAGGATTAACAGGAGAAGATCAGCAGTTGGCGGCAGTCATCAAGGTCGGAGGGGCAGAAGTGAAGGCCATAGTGGACACCGGGGCAACGGCTAGCTTCATCTCAGAAGAGCTAGCAAAGAACCCAGGAATCGCCGGAGAACGGAAAGCAACAAGGAAACTAGTAAAGTTGGCCAACGGGAGCCACATAGAGACTCAAATGGTACTCCTAACAACAGTAAGCTTTGGCAACAAGAAAAAGGATTTGAATATGTTTGAATATGGATGGGATTTCCTCGCAGATTTCGGCACAACAATCAACTGCGCAGGCCACCAAGTCACGATCCCGAGAAGAGAGAAATGGAGCGGATGCCTGGAGGATAGGCTGTCCATAGCCATAGCTGGACCCTCGGAGGAATATGAGCGCGAGCGGGAAAAAGTTCATCGAAGAAGAGTTGTCGGCGTTCACAAATCAGAAGGGTTGTTCAAACATAACCCAGCATAAAATCACGGGAACAAGCAAGTCAGCACTGCAGCGTCGGATGGGCCAGCGCTGCTGTGTTTAGAAAAACGGAAAGGGAGAAATGCGTCGAGCACAGACGGCATGCGGGGGCAGCAGCGGTGGCAAGAGGAGCTCGCACGGCGTCGCGCACGACAAGGAGGAGGAGGAATCACCGTGGAACGTAACGGTCCCGGCCGGGCCTCCGCGGCCGCGCTCGAAGGTCATAGGAAACAGCGGGGACGGCGGGGAACGAAGCGGCCGGCGACTGCGCAGCTGTGTTTACAAAATGCACAAAAACACAGAAATGCATTTGGAATGTCGAGGGGGGGATCGCGGGGTATCGGGACGAAGTCCGATGACCGGCACAAAAATAATGCGGATCGGAGGGCAGTCGGGGGAGGGACAATAAAGAAAGCCCGCCGATAGAAAGACGGCCGGATTGGAGAAAGCTAACGGAGAAAGTGAAGGAGCGGAGGATTAACGGCAGGAAGTAGATTCGCAAGGGTTAACGGGCGCCTCTGGCACTATATAAGGAGGGCCCCTGAAGCGAATCGGGGCCGAGTCTTCTAGGGAAGCTGGGAGAGTTGAGTGAAAGACCCCCCGTGGGTAAGTCTGCCATTCAAGTTGGAAAGTTTCCTTGGAAAAGTTAGGAGTAAAGGCTGGAGGACCCCCCGTGGGTAAGTCCGACAGTCCTAAGTGCGGGCTATTAAAGCGAGTGAGGATCTACGACAAATACCTTAAGGACCCCCTGTGGGTAAGTCCGGCGGCGGTACGCGAATCGAACAAGGAGCACGGGGAAAAGGATCAAGGATCCGCGGCAAAGCTAAGGCCCAAGGGTAAAAGAGTCGGGTGGAGTTATTCCCGGACACGACAGGTATCCTGGTGTAGTGGCGGCAACGACGGATCAGCCTGGCGTACGCCTTGTCTGCTCCTGACCGTTCGATCCAGGTGTGATCCTGTAACGCGAGGGATAGCCAACCCGGGAACTCAAGCCCAATAGTGAAACCAGGCAGGGACACCCCGGGAAGTCAAGAGAATCCTGATCCAGGCGCTGGAGCGTATGCACAGCGTATCACCTGGAGTCAAAGGAGACGCGACGCCCAAACCTCTGGCCTACCATAGATCCTGCGGGGCGTAGGCACGCAGGTGTTTGGAGGCGAGTGGCGAACGCGACCGGGGGCGTGTCCTGTACGGTAGGAAGGCCCTTCGTGCCCTGATCCGGCCGCTAAGCAGCGAGGAGCATATCCTGCCCGGCGTATGCCTGGGAGGTGAGCCACTCGGTCTGTTAATACGGATTAGGTGCCGGCCATGGCGAAAGGGCAAATTCAGGGGAGCCAAAGATTCCGAGTCCACGGCACCCCAAACGGAGAAACTGCGACGGCAGCAGCGACGACGAGGGAGCAGCGGCAGCAGTATAGCAGCGACGACGAGGGAGCAGCGGCAGCAGTATAGCAGCGACGACGAGGGAGCAGCGGCAACGGTAGAGCAGCGACGAGGAGGGAGCAGCAGCGACGGACAGGCAGCGGCAGCAGAAGACAACAAGCAGCAACACAGGCCCCGCAACCAGAGTCCGTGAGTCCGAACGAAGGGAACCGAGAGCCGTTTCGGCGCCAGGCACCAAGACCGCACGACCTGCCGGGCGCAAGCTTTGGGAGGGCGTGCGTATTGGCACCAACCCGGAGCGGGGATCGGGGATCGACGGGAGGGCGAGCGGTCGGTCGGCTGAGCCAGACAGCCGGTGAGATTCTCTTTATTTCTTTGTAAATTAATTACAATAAAGGGGATTTATTTGAAAAGAAGCAATACCGTGTTATTTCTGGGCTCGGGCAATCACGTCGAATCTAAAAATTCGGTGGAACGTACCCGCAACCTCTGTGAGCTAGCCGCGGCATTTGTTGCGAGCAAAACATAGCAAAACAGTTCGTTACAGGGTCAATGGAGAATGTGCGTGGATTTCCGACAAATAAACGCAAAGTCAGTGAAAGATGCGTACCCTATGCCAAGAATAAATTTCATTTTGGAACAATTGAGGGAGGCAAAATTTTTCAGCAGCCTGGACCTTAAGGATGGCTATTGGCAAATCCCACTTGAGGAAGAGAGCAGGAAATACACGGCCTTCACTGTACCATGGAAGGGTCTGTACCAGTGGAAGGTGATGCCGTTCGGACTTAACTCGGCCTCGGCAACATTTCAAAGGGCCTTAGACCAGGTCATAGGCCCGGTCATGGCTCCCCACGCATTCGCGTACCAGGATGACATCATAGTGATCGGACGCACGAGGGAGGAGCACATGGCAAATTTGAAGGAAGTGTTCCGAAGACTGAAGGCGGCAAACTTAAGGATAAACTCAGATAAGTGCCACTTCTTCAGGGAAGAGCTGTTGTACCTGGGCCACCGGATAACAAGTCAGGGAATTGGTATGGATCCGGGAAAAGTCGCCGCGATTACGGAATTGGAACTCCCGACAAACGTGAAAGGGGTACGGCAATTCATCGGGATGGCGTCGTGGTATCGGCGATTCGTTCCTGATTTCGCTGGGATCGCAAGGCCGTTAATCGATCTCCTACTTAAGGGAACAAAGTGGCAGTGGACGGCAAGACACCAAGAGGCGTTTGAGACGTTAAAGTCACGTTTAGCAGAGGATCCAGTGCTAGCATGCCCAGATTTCACGAAGAAGTTTGTGCTGCAAACAGAGGCCAGCGAATACGGCGTGGGTGCAGTACTGACGCAGGACACGGATGAGGGCGAGCGAGTGGTCGCCTATGCCAGCCGAACGCTAATAGGCGCAGAGAAGAATTACTCGGTGACGGAGAAGGAGTGCCTGGCAACAATATGGGCCATTCGGCAGATGAGACCATACCTGGAGGGGTACCAGTTCGACGTGATCACGGATCACATGGCGCTGAAGTGGTTGAACAACATAGAGAGCCCACTCGGAAGGATCGCGAGATGGGTCTTCGAAATGCAACAGTACGATTACGTTATTAGCTACAGGAAAGGCAAGCTGAACGTAGTCGCGTATGCACTTTCCCGCCAGCCGATTGTGGAGAAGCTGAGGAGTGTCACAGCAACCGAAGACGCGGAATGCATTTGGATAGGCTCACTGAAGAAGAAAATAAAGGAAAACCCACAGAAGTATCCGGAATACGTCGAGGAGGCAGGCCTGATTTACCGACATGTTCCACAGAGAGCCGGGAGCGAGGAAGTGGCATCGTGGAAATTATGTGTGCCGATGGACATGAGGCAACAGGTGCTGAAGGAGAACCACGACGCACCAACAGCGGGACATCTAGGCGGAAGGAAAACGATTGCGAAAGTAGCAGCAAGGTACTTCTGGCCAGGGATGCAGAGGGACGTGAGGAAATATGTCAGGAAATGCGAGACATGCATGCGGTATAAACCGAACAAGATGCAGGCCGATGGGAAAATGTTAACACAGGTCGCAGAGGAGCCGTGGGCGACGGCATGTGCGGACTTCGTGGGACCGTTGCCGAGGTCCAAGCATGGGAACACCATGCTTCTTGTGATGATCGATCGGTTCTCAAAATGGACAGAAATGGTCCCAATGCGGAAAGCCACAACAGATACGCTGCAGAAGGCAATCCGCGAAAGGATCATCGCTAGATACGTGGTGCCAAAGGTGATGGTGACGGACACTGGTGTCCAGTTCACCAGTAGGAGCTTCAAGAAATTCCTCGAGGAGCTCGGAGTTTGTCATCAGTTCACCGCACCATGCACGCCGCAGGAAAACTCGACGGAAAGGGCAAACAGGACGGTGAAGACGATGATCGCCCAGTTTGCAGGAAAGGACCAAAGGGCGTGGGAAGAGCACTGGCCAGAATTTATGCTGGCGGTGAACTCGAGCATGTCGGACTCCACGGGGTACTCTCCATGCTTCATCACCCAAGGCAGAGAGCCAAGAATGCCGAAAGCAATTTTCGACCAGGGGGTATTGGGGACAGGAGAAGCCCAAGCCACTCCCTCAGAAAATGCGGAAAAATTAAAAGAAGTGTTCGAGCTGGTGCGGAAAAACATGGAGCGCGCGGCGCAGGAGCAAGCTCGGCACTACAATCTGAGGAGGCGGGAGTGGAGCCCGAAGATCGGCGACATAGTGTGGGCAAAAGAGCACCATTTGTCCAAAGCGGCCGAAAGTTTCGAGGCAAAGTTAGCGCCAAAGTACGACGGGCCGTACACGGTGGTGAACTTTGTGTCGCCAGTGATTGCTGTGCTACGGCACGCTGGCACACGGAAGGAAAAGAGGGCCCATCTGAGTGAGCTAAAAGCCCAGGCGCAGGAGTCGGCGCAGGCATAAACCACAGATACACGAGAAAGAAAAAAAAAAAACAAAAAAAATATATATCAAAAATATATATATCAAAAAAATCAAAAAAATTTATCAAAAAAAAAATAAAAAAAAAATACAAGAAAAGAAAACAAAAAAAATATATATATATTAAAAATATATAACATAAGGAAAAAAATTATAAAAAAAAAGAAAATAATGAAAAGAAAAAATACAAGGTAAAAAAAAGAAATAATAAAAAATAATATAATAGAAAGGAAATTTGAAAAAAAGAGGTAAACAAACAAAAAAAGAAATTATTATTATGGAAAAAATATACAAAAAAAAAATATATATACACAAGAGCATAGAGAAATAGAATGACTCTGACGTCATCCGAAGAAGGGGGGAAGTGGATAAGGGTATCCACACACAAATTTTGCACACACAGGAAAAAAAAACACACACGAACAAAACAGAAAGAAACATGAAGCTGGAGCCACGAAGCTTCTGTCGTTCCCGAAGAAGGGGGGAAGTGTGAGGAGATTAGATTTCCCACACGCCAAGACAGGCGATAAGAGGGGCAGCAGCGGGGGGGGAGAGAACAAGCAAATCAACACTGCAGCGTCGGATGGTTTAGAAATACGGAAGAAGAGAAAGGCATCAAGGGCAGACGGCATGCGGGGGCTACAGCGGGGGCGGGGGAGCCGGCACGGCGGCGCGCTCGGAAGAAGGCGAAAGAGGAATCACCGTGGAACGTAACGGTCCCGGCCGGGCCTCCATGGCCGATCTCGAAGGTCATAGGAGGGGTCGCGGGGTATCTGGACGAAGTCCGATGACCGGCACAAAAACAATGCGGATCGGAGGCCCAAGCAGGGCAATCTATTAAAGCGAGTGAGTGAGGATCTGCGATAAATAGCTTGAGACCCCCTGTGGGTAAGTCCGGCGGCGGTACGCGAGTCGAGCAAGAAGCAAGGGGAAAGGATCAAGGATCCGCGGCAAAGCTGAGGCCCAGGGGTAAACGAGTCGGGTGGAGTTATTCCCGGACACAAAAGGTGTCCTGGTGTAGTAGCAACGACAGATCAGCCTGACGTACGTCTTGCCTGCTCCTGACCGTTCGATCCAGATGTGATCCTGTAACGCGAGGGATAGCTAGCTCGGGAACTCAAGCCCAACAGTAAAACCACGCAGGGACATCCCGGGAAAGTCAAGAGAATCCTGATCCAGGCGCTGGGGCGTATGCACAGCGTATCACCTGGAGTCAAAGGAGACGCGACGCCCAAACCTCTGGCCTACCATAGATCCTGCGGGGCGTAGGTACGCAGGTATTTGGAGGCGAGTGGCGAACTCGACCAGGGGCGTGTCCTGTGCGGTAGGTAGGCCCTTCGTGCCCTGATCCGGCCGCTAAGCAGCGAGGAGCATATCCTGCCAGGCGTATGCCTGGGAGGTGAGCCACTCGGCCTGTTAACACGGATTAGGTGCCGGCCACGGCGAAAGTGCAAGTGCAGCGAGCCAAAGTTTCCGAAGGTCCACGGCACATATAAAGGAGGAGCAGCAACAACAGAGGCGACGCCGAGGGAGCGACGGCGACAACGAAGAAGCAGCAGCATCGACGAGGAAGCATCAGCGTCAAAGGAGCAGCGACGACGAGGGAGCGGCGGCGACGGACGAGCAGCGGCAGCAGAAGACCAGCGCAGAAGACGGCAGCAACAACATAGGCCCCGCAACCAGAGTCCGTGAGTCCGAACGAAGGGAACCGTGAGCCGTTTCGGTGCTAGGCACCAAGACCACACGACCTGCCGGGCGCAAGCTTTGGGAGGGCGTGTGCATTGGCACCAACCCGGAGCGGGGATCGGGGATCGACGGGAGGGTGAGCGGTCGGTCGGCTGAGCCAAACAGCCGGTGAGATTCTCTTATTCTTTGTAAAGTAAAGACAATAAAGGGTATTTGATTGAAACGAAGCATTCCGTGTTATTTCTGGGCTCGGGCAATCACGTCGAATCTATAAATTCGGTGGAACGTACCCTCAACCTCTGTGAGCTAGTCGCGGCATTTGTTGCGAACAAAATATAGCAAAAGCAGCTCGTTACAGGACATATTTTTAAATTAATTAATTATCGAAATTAAAATTACAATGTATTTAATTTTATTAATTGAAAAATTTGCATCGATTTCGCTTCCTTTTAAATAATTTTTTGAAAATGCAATTTCTGAAGCCCCGACTCGAGCTCGACTTCCCAGTTTGGCATTTCCAAAAATCAGTGGAAATTATTCAAAGTTCAAAAATTTTATAAATCTTTACGAGACCTTATTACACAAAGATGTGAACATTCCTGTTATCGACAAATTTAATCAATTAATTTCTTGCCCCTCTGGTGAAGCCTTAGGAACTATCAAGGCGTTCTAGGTCCCAGAGAATAATTATGAAAAACTATCGTTAGTCTAAAAATTTTTCAGCCTTCCGAAAATTTCCCAGCAGTCTGCGTCGACGTTGAGGGTCTTATCGACACTGTGTCATCGATTAAGGATCATTATTATCCATAGGAGATGACACTAAAATTGCAAACTTAATGAATATGTCGGAGATAAAATAGATTTAATTCAAATAATATTTACTGATTAATTATAAGATAAGTGTATGGTCCAAAAGGAAATAAATGAGCATTGAAAATGAAGAGAGAGAAGCTTATAAGGATAAGAGCGCGGTAGGGAAAGAGAGTAAAGCCCTGCTGAGCGTGGCGCAATGATGGAAGGAAGGAAGTGGAAAGGGAAGGTAATTGAAAACAGCCATCGGAAGTGAACGGTCATAAGGAATAATATCATTGCGACTCGCTGCGTGTAAAAAATAGAAAATGACTGAGAAAAACGACCAACATTTTCCGACATCAGAAGTGGGATCACCGCCCCTACAAGATAACTCGGAAGATAGCTGGCGCAGACTATTAGAATCGCAAAATAGAGTGATAACCGAACTATTAAAAGCAAACTATTTTCAAAAAGTCAAAAATTATTGTAGAAAATCAGAGATTTCAACTTTGGATGAGTATTCAAAAGATATGGTAACTGCTAGATACCATTTTTTAATTTTAGTTGGTACACATACATTTCAAAAATGATATGTACTAGAAACAATAATGGTCATCGCCATTACCCGGCCTACATAATTCAATATATGGTAAAATTTGATCGATTTCTTCTCTTAGGTGTACCGCGGAAACTGTGGGTGATAGAACCTATGTTTGTTCTAGACTTTGGTTCAGTGGAGCTTAAAGGTTATGGAGCAGGTGAAATTATGCATGGAGATTTTTTGCTGTTGGCCTGTGAAATCTGATGTTAATACCAAAAAAAAAATTTTAATTATGTGGGTGAGACCTCCGAGATTGGTAAATAACTAATAATATTTCTATTCCGTCTGTTGTCTCCTTCATCTTGTTCCGCGCCCTCGAAACCATACTCCTTGGTAGAGGTGCAGAAACATCGATGTTTGGACACATCGATGTTTTTCAAAATACATCGATGTTTTTCGATGTTTTTTCATAAAACCTCTATATTTAATATAAATTATTGTTTAATATAAATTAAAACTCACAATTCAATTTTTACTAAAAATTAAAAACGAAAAATATATTTAGAATTTATCAAACAAAAAACAACTTACGATTTAAAAACTTATCCATCTTTATAAAACGCACAGCGCCTCCATCAAACCACCAAACTTTAAAAACTTTAAACTTTTCAAACTTTACTTTAAAAGTGACACTTTAAAAGTGACAAGGTACCGATACATCGATGTTCAAAAATAAACATCGATGTTTTTCATTTTTCCAAAACATCGAGGTATATGTGGGTTTTCTGCACCTCTACAATAAAGCCTCTTTTCGTGATTTTATAGTTTCCCTCCCGATGTTAAGGGTTAATGGCTCCAATTGGAGTCGCAGAGTGAAATCTATTCTTCTGGAGAATATGGTAACCTGTGGTTCAGAATCCAGGAGTGTGCGGCATAGCTGAGGGGTTGCGGCTGGTCCACGTAGTGCCACTTGGGCGGTTGGTAACAGAACTGCGGGTTTATTTGTAAGAAGGTCTGAGGCTGAACACAGCACCCGTTATGAGCTGGACTGACGTGGCGCAATAGAAGGAGCTATCCGCATTGTTACTTGAATGGTTGCCTGACGCTCAAGGTGTTCTAACATCTGCTTCAGAGATTGTCGATTGGTTGGATCGGTGATGGCTAGTTCTAGAGATGACAGCGTGTGTGTGTCCAATCTTTCCTCAATGATGTGTTATAAGATTGTCTTCCAGTTGTCTGTTGACACATTGAGTGCACTGAGAGTGGCGACCATACACGGTATCATGCAAGCTGCGCAGCTGATCCGCTGATCTATTAGTTCTAGGGTGTACGCAAATCTCTTGAATCGGGGACTTAATCAATAGCCGTTCATTATGGTATCAAGTTTTTAGCCGTGCCAGGCATCCTGATAACTGCCCTGTCCGCCAATTGATGTTAAGATTAGGTTTTTGACTTCACCTGTTACATGATTCTCCAGATGCCGGAATTTTACTCCGTCGCTATAGTCTTGATTGTGGATGAATTCCGTGAAAATTTCGTAGAATCGGAGTTTTTGGTGGTAATCTTCGTCAAATTTTGGGAAGTCGACTGGTGGTATTACAAAAGACGATGCGGTAGTGGGTTTGTGAGTTAATACTGAATTCGATTGTGGTCCTTGTTTGAGTTTCCGTTCTGCGGAATGTTGCCTTCAATTTGCTCACCAATGAGCATTTGGATTACTGGGTCTGACTTCGGTCCCATGGTTGAGGCTTAAGATTTTAAGATGATGATGATTGAGATGTTTAAGACAAACTGCCGTGTGGCTTCTGTTCAGGTTGTGATACAATAGAAAAGTATCACGTCGGTGTCACCAAATGTTCGCCCGTAGAGCGTTATCCGGCCACTACGTTGAACTTGAACTCGCGGGCGTAACGGAGTCGTAGTCAAAGAACGTATAAAAGGGCTGTATAGCTTGATTTGATTAAAAATAGATATATTGACAAGAAACACAGAAGTTTAGTATAAGTTAGCTTAGGGTGGAACGGGATAAAATAAATAAAATAAATAAAGGCTCAGTTGCGCTCTTTTGCGAATCCGCCCCGCTTCGCCGCAATAGATAAGCTAATCTTAAGTTTGTTGTGGAATACATATCGAATTATAACGTATAGCCGAGTGCACGATTTTAGAGAACAAGCAAATCAGCACTGCAGCGTCGGATGGGCCAGCGCTGTGTTTAGAAATACGGAAGAAGGGAAAGGCATCAAGGGCAGACGGCATGCGGGGGCTACAGCGGGGGCGGGGGAGCCGGCACGGCGGCGCGCTCGGAAGAAGGCGAAAGAGGAATCACCGTGGAACGTAACGGTCCCGGCCGGGCCTCCATGGCCGATCTCGAAGGTCATAGGAGGGGTCGCGGGGTATCTGGACGAAGTCCGATGACCGGCACAAAAACAATGCGGATCGGAGGCCCAAGCAGGGCAATCTATTAAAGCGAGTGAGTTAGGATCTGCGATAAATAGCTTGAGACCCCCTGTGGGTAAGTCCGGCGGCGGTACGCGAGTCGAGCAAGAAGCAAGGGGAAAGGATCAAGGATCCGCGGCAAAGCTGAGGCCCAGGGGTAAACGAGTCGGGTGGAGTTATTCCCGGACACAAAAGGTGTCCTGGTGTAGTAGCAACGACAGATCAGCCTGACGTACGTCTTGCCTGCTCCTGACCGTTCGATCCAGATGTGATCCTGTAACGCGAGGGATAGCTAGCTCGGGAACTCAAGCCCAACAGTAAAACCACGCAGGGACACCCCGGGAAAGTCAAGAGAATCCTGATCCAGGCGCTGGGGCGTATGCACAGCGTATCACCTGGAGTCAAAGGAGACGCGACGCCCAAACCTCTGGCCTACCATAGATCCTGCGGGGCGTAGGTACGCAGGTATTTGGAGGCGAGTGGCGAACTCGACCAGGGGCGTGTCCTGTGCGGTAGGTAGGCCCTTCGTGCCCTGATCCGGCCGCTAAGCAGCGAGGAGCATATCCTGCCAGGCGTATGCCTGGGAGGTGAGCCACTCGGCCTGTTAACACGGATTAGGTGCCGGCCACGGCGAAAGTGCAAGTGCAGCGAGCCAAAGTTTCCGAAGGTCCACGGCACATATAAAGGAGGAGCAGCAACAACAGAGGCGACGCCGAGGGAGCGACGGCGACAACGAAGAAGCAGCAGCATCGACGAGGAAGCATCAGCGTCAAAGGAGCAGCGACGACGAGGGAGCGGCGGCGACGGACGAGCAGCGGCAGCAGAAGACCAGCGCAGAAGACGGCAGCAACAACATAGGCCCCGCAACCAGAGTCCGTGAGTCCGAACGAAGGGAACCGTGAGCCGTTTCGGTGCTAGGCACCAAGACCACACGACCTGCCGGGCGCAAGCTTTGGGAGGGCGTGTGTATTGGCACCAACCCGGAGCGGGGATCGGGGATCGACGGGAGGGTGAGCGGTCGGTCGGCTGAGCCAAACAGCCGGTGAGATTCTCTTATTCTTTGTAAAGTAAAGACAATAAAGGGTATTTGATTGAAACGAAGCATTCCGTGTTATTTCTGGGCTCGGGCAATCACGTCGAACGTACCCTCCACCTCTGTGAGCTAGTCGCGGCATTTATTGCGAACAAAATATAGCAAAAACAGTTCGTTACACCTGGCGCCCAAACTACGTGATTGCTTTAGAGTCTAGGAGTAACACAGCTTCAAGATGGCGAAGAAAAATTGGATCTTCGCGCTTCGCAAAGAGGAGTTGTGCGAAGTGTGCAGAGAGCTCGGTCTTGCAGTGGATGGAACCGTGGAGATCATGAGGGCACTGGTGGCAAGGTGGTTCGACGAAACAAAGGACGACGAAGTGATGGTGGTCGCGCGTGGATTCGAGGAGAAGTTCGCGCAGAGGTCCATGCCGAGGCAGAGAGCAGTGAGCGAATCGGAAAAGCTCATTCAAAGTCTGGCAGTGCCAGAAATGAAGAGCATGAGGAGCATGGAGCCACAAGTGCGGAAGCCACTCCCGGTACAGGTGGACTATGCGAAAGTGGCCAAACAAGTCCGGGAATGGTCGTTCCGATTCGATGGAACAGGAGATCCTCTCGAGTTCGTGGACCGAGTAGCATTAGAAATAAACACAAGCCCGCGGGCGATGCCAGAACTACTTCAGGGAAGAGCGCAAAGATGGTTCATAATGAACGATGAGGAGTGGCCCACATGGAAGGAGTTCAGAAGGAGCTTCGAGGCCTTTTTCCTGCCAAAAGGATACTTCGAGAAACTGGCAGACCAGGTAAAGCAGCGGAAACAACAACGAGGAGAGCCGTTTAAAGAGACATGGTGGACCTTCAGACGCTAATGAAGCCTTTAGGAAAGTCCACAAAAGAGGTCATTGATGGGCTAGTGGAAAACTGCATGCTGCGCATGAAAATGTTCATGAGACCATACGCATGTGCATCACTCGAGGAGGTCATGGGTCTAGCCGAGGAATTCGAGGAGCTGGCTTTGGAAGAGGAGGTCTTCAATAGACAAACCTCAGCGGTAGACAGAAGATGGCCAAAATAGAAACCGCACCATAAACCACCGGAGCAACAGAGCCATCCAGGACAGGGGTGGGGGCAGAGATGGTTGCCTGAGGAGCATCGCCAAATGCCACAGCAACAGCAGCCGAGCCAGCAATGGACAGGCCCAAGGCAACAGCAGCCGAGTCAACGATGGGCAGCAAACCAAAGCCAAAGGCAGCCGAACATGCAGTGGGCAGCGACGCCTGGACAAGGACATGTAGAAAGCCCAGAACAGGCATGCAACAGATGCGGAGGCATGGGCCATTGGGCCAGCGGGTGCAGGAACCCCAGAATTTTGTTCTGCGGCGCAATAGGGGTGAGAAGCACAGAATTCTGCCAAAGAGAGGGAAACGTGCAGCGATCTCAGCCGTAGAGAGGAAGGCAGAGATCGCGAGGTGCTGAATCTCAAAACTAGTTGGAGGATTAACAGGAGAAGATCAGCAGTTGGCGGCAGTCATCAAGGTCGGAGGGGCAGAAGTGAAGGCCATAGTGGACACCGGGGCAACGGCTAGCTTCATCTCAGAAGAGCTAGCAAAGAACCCAGGAATCGCCGGAGAACGGAAAGCAACAAGGAAACTAGTAAAGTTGGCCAACGGGAGCCACATAGAGACTCAAATGGTACTCCTAACAACAGTAAGCTTTGGCAACAAGAAAAAGGATTTGAATATGTTTGAATATGGATGGGATTTCCTCGCAGATTTCGGCACAACAATCAACTGCGCAGGCCACCAAGTCACGATCCCGAGAAGAGAGAAATGGAGCGGATGCCTGGAGGATAGGCTGTCCATAGCCATAGCTGGACCCTCGGAGGAATATGAGCGCGAGCGGGAAAAAGTTCATCGAAGAAGAGTTGTCGGCGTTCACAAATCAGAAGGGTTGTTCAAACATAACCCAGCATAAAATCACGGGAACAAGCAAGTCAGCACTGCAGCGTCGGATGGGCCAGCGCTGCTGTGTTTAGAAAAACGGAAAGGGAGAAATGCGTCGAGCACAGACGGCATGCGGGGGCAGCAGCGGTGGCAAGAGGAGCTCGCACGGCGTCGCGCACGACAAGGAGGAGGAGGAATCACCGTGGAACGTAACGGTCCCGGCCGGGCCTCCGCGGCCGCGCTCGAAGGTCATAGGAAACAGCGGGGACGGCGGGGAACGAAGCGGCCGGCGACTGCGCAGCTGTGTTTACAAAATGCACAAAAACACAGAAATGCATTTGGAATGTCGAGGGGGGGATCGCGGGGTATCGGGACGAAGTCCGATGACCGGCACAAAAATAATGCGGATCGGAGGGCAGTCGGGGGAGGGACAATAAAGAAAGCCCGCCGATAGAAAGACGGCCGGATTGGAGAAAGCTAACGGAGAAAGTGAAGGAGCGGAGGATTAACGGCAGGAAGTAGATTCGCAAGGGTTAACGGGCGCCTCTGGCACTATATAAGGAGGGCCCCTGAAGCGAATCGGGGCCGAGTCTTCTAGGGAAGCTGGGAGAGTTGAGTGAAAGACCCCCCGTGGGTAAGTCTGCCATTCAAGTTGGAAAGTTTCCTTGGAAAAGTTAGGAGTAAAGGCTGGAGGACCCCCCGTGGGTAAGTCCGACAGTCCTAAGTGCGGGCTATTAAAGCGAGTGAGGATCTACGACAAATACCTTAAGGACCCCCTGTGGGTAAGTCCGGCGGCGGTACGCGAATCGAACAAGGAGCAAGGGGAAAAGGATCAAGGATCCGCGGCAAAGCTAAGGCCCAAGGGTAAAAGAGTCGGGTGGAGTTATTCCCGGACACGACAGGTATCCTGGTGTAGTGGCGGCAACGACGGATCAGCCTGGCGTACGCCTTGTCTGCTCCTGACCGTTCGATCCAGGTGTGATCCTGTAACGCGAGGGATAGCCAACCCGGGAACTCAAGCCCAATAGTGAAACCAGGCAGGGACACCCCGGGAAGTCAAGAGAATCCTGATCCAGGCGCTGGAGCGTATGCACAGCGTATCACCTGGAGTCAAAGGAGACGCGACGCCCAAACCTCTGGCCTACCATAGATCCTGCGGGGCGTAGGCACGCAGGTGTTTGGAGGCGAGTGGCGAACGCGACCGGGGGCGTGTCCTGTACGGTAGGAAGGCCCTTCGTGCCCTGATCCGGCCGCTAAGCAGCGAGGAGCATATCCTGCCCGGCGTATGCCTGGGAGGTGAGCCACTCGGTCTGTTAATACGGATTAGGTGCCGGCCATGGCGAAAGGGCAAATTCAGGGGAGCCAAAGATTCCGAGTCCACGGCACCCCAAACGGAGAAACTGCGACGGCAGCAGCGACGACGAGGGAGCAGCGGCAGCAGTATAGCAGCGACGACGAGGGAGCAGCGGCAGCAGTATAGCAGCGACGACGAGGGAGCAGCGGCAACGGTAGAGCAGCGACGAGGAGGGAGCAGCAGCGACGGACAGGCAGCGGCAGCAGAAGACAACAAGCAGCAACACAGGCCCCGCAACCAGAGTCCGTGAGTCCGAACGAAGGGAACCGAGAGCCGTTTCGGCGCCAGGCACCAAGACCGCACGACCTGCCGGGCGCAAGCTTTGGGAGGGCGTGCGTATTGGCACCAACCCGGAGCGGGGATCGGGGATCGACGGGAGGGCGAGCGGTCGGTCGGCTGAGCCAGACAGCCGGTGAGATTCTCTTTATTTCTTTGTAAATTAATTACAATAAAGGGGATTTATTTGAAAAGAAGCAATACCGTGTTATTTCTGGGCTCGGGCAATCACGTCGAATCTAAAAATTCGGTGGAACGTACCCGCAACCTCTGTGAGCTAGCCGCGGCATTTGTTGCGAGCAAAACATAGCAAAACAGTTCGTTACAGGGTCAATGGAGAATGTGCGTGGATTTCCGACAAATAAACGCAAAGTCAGTGAAAGATGCGTACCCTATGCCAAGAATAAATTTCATTTTGGAACAATTGAGGGAGGCAAAATTTTTCAGCAGCCTGGACCTTAAGGATGGCTATTGGCAAATCCCACTTGAGGAAGAGAGCAGGAAATACACGGCCTTCACTGTACCATGGAAGGGTCTGTACCAGTGGAAGGTGATGCCGTTCGGACTTAACTCGGCCTCGGCAACATTTCAAAGGGCCTTAGACCAGGTCATAGGCCCGGTCATGGCTCCCCACGCATTCGCGTACCAGGATGACATCATAGTGATCGGACGCACGAGGGAGGAGCACATGGCAAATTTGAAGGAAGTGTTCCGAAGACTGAAGGCGGCAAACTTAAGGATAAACTCAGATAAGTGCCACTTCTTCAGGGAAGAGCTGTTGTACCTGGGCCACCGGATAACAAGTCAGGGAATTGGTATGGATTCGGGAAAAGTCGCCGCGATTACGGAATTGGAACTCCCGACAAACGTGAAAGGGGTACGGCAATTCATCGGGATGGCGTCGTGGTATCGGCGATTCGTTCCTGATTTCGCTGGGATCGCAAGGCCGTTAATCGATCTCCTACTTAAGGGAACAAAGTGGCAGTGGACGGCAAGACACCAAGAGGCGTTTGAGACGTTAAAGTCACGTTTAGCAGAGGATCCAGTGCTAGCATGCCCAGATTTCACGAAGAAGTTTGTGCTGCAAACAGAGGCCAGCGAATACGGCGTGGGTGCAGTACTGACGCAGGACACGGATGAGGGCGAGCGAGTGGTCGCCTATGCCAGCCGAACGCTAATAGGCGCAGAGAAGAATTACTCGGTGACGGAGAAGGAGTGCCTGGCAACAATATGGGCCATTCGGCAGATGAGACCATACCTGGAGGGGTACCAGTTCGACGTGATCACGGATCACATGGCGCTGAAGTGGTTGAACAACATAGAGAGCCCACTCGGAAGGATCGCGAGATGGGTCTTCGAAATGCAACAGTACGATTACGTTATTAGCTACAGGAAAGGCAAGCTGAACGTAGTCGCGTATGCACTTTCCCGCCAGCCGATTGTGGAGAAGCTGAGGAGTGTCACAGCAACCGAAGACGCGGAATGCATTTGGATAGGCTCACTGAAGAAGAAAATAAAGGAAAACCCACAGAAGTATCCGGAATACGTCGAGGAGGCAGGCCTGATTTACCGACATGTTCCACAGAGAGCCGGGAGCGAGGAAGTGGCATCGTGGAAATTATGTGTGCCGATGGACATGAGGCAACAGGTGCTGAAGGAGAACCACGACGCACCAACAGCGGGACATCTAGGCGGAAGGAAAACGATTGCGAAAGTAGCAGCAAGGTACTTCTGGCCAGGGATGCAGAGGGACGTGAGGAAATATGTCAGGAAATGCGAGACATGCATGCGGTATAAACCGAACAAGATGCAGGCCGATGGGAAAATGTTAACACAGGTCGCAGAGGAGCCGTGGGCGACGGCATGTGCGGACTTCGTGGGACCGTTGCCGAGGTCCAAGCATGGGAACACCATGCTTCTTGTGATGATCGATCTGTTCTCAAAATGGACAGAAATGGTCCCAATGCGGAAAGCCACAACAGATACGCTGCAGAAGGCAATCCGCGAAAGGATCATCGCTAGATACGTGGTGCCAAAGGTGATGGTGACGGACACTGGTGTCCAGTTCACCAGTAGGAGCTTCAAGAAATTCCTCGAGGAGCTCGGAGTTTGTCATCAGTTCACCGCACCATGCACGCCGCAGGAAAACTCGACGGAAAGGGCAAACAGGACGGTGAAGACGATGATCGCCCAGTTTGCAGGAAAGGACCAAAGGGCGTGGGAAGAGCACTGGCCAGAATTTATGCTGGCGGTGAACTCGAGCATGTCGGACTCCACGGGGTACTCTCCATGCTTCATCACCCAAGGCAGAGAGCCAAGAATGCCGAAAGCAATTTTCGACCAGGGGGTATTGGGGACAGGAGAAGCCCAAGCCACTCCCTCAGAAAATGCGGAAAAATTAAAAGAAGTGTTCGAGCTGGTGCGGAAAAACATGGAGCGCGCGGCGCAGGAGCAAGCTCGGCACTACAATCTGAGGAGGCGGGAGTGGAGCCCGAAGATCGGCGACATAGTGTGGGCAAAAGAGCACCATTTGTCCAAAGCGGCCGAAAGTTTCGAGGCAAAGTTAGCGCCAAAGTACGACGGGCCGTACACGGTGGTGAACTTTGTGTCGCCAGTGATTGCTGTGCTACGGCACGCTGGCACACGGAAGGAAAAGAGGGCCCATCTGAGTGAGCTAAAAGCCCAGGCGCAGGAGTCGGCGCAGGCATAAACCACAGATACACGAGAAAGAAAAAAAAAAAACAAAAAAAATATATATCAAAAATATATATATCAAAAAAATCAAAAAAATTTATCAAAAAAAAAATAAAAAAAAAATACAAGAAAAGAAAACAAAAAAAATATATATATATTAAAAATATATAACATAAGGAAAAAAATTATAAAAAAAAAGAAAATAATGAAAAGAAAAAATACAAGGTAAAAAAAAGAAATAATAAAAAATAATATAATAGAAAGGAAATTTGAAAAAAAGAGGTAAACAAACAAAAAAAAAATTATTATTATGGAAAAAATATACAAAAAAAAAATATATATACACAAGAGCATAGAGAAATAGAATGACTCTGACGTCATCCGAAGAAGGGGGGAAGTGGATAAGGGTATCCACACACAAATTTTGCACACACAGGAAAAAAAAAAACACACGAACAAAACAGAAAGAAACATGAAGCTGGAGCCACGAAGCTTCTGTCGTTCCCGAAGAAGGGGGGAAGTGTGAGGAGATTAGATTTCCCACACGCCAAGACAGGCGATAAGAGGGGCAGCAGCGGGGGGGGAGAGAACAAGCAAATCAACACTGCAGCGTCGGATGGTTTAGAAATACGGAAGAAGAGAAAGGCATCAAGGGCAGACGGCATGCGGGGGCTACAGCGGGGGCGGGGGAGCCGGCACGGCGGCGCGCTCGGAAGAAGGCGAAAGAGGAATCACCGTGGAACGTAACGGTCCCGGCCGGGCCTCCATGGCCGATCTCGAAGGTCATAGGAGGGGTCGCGGGGTATCTGGACGAAGTCCGATGACCGGCACAAAAACAATGCGGATCGGAGGCCCAAGCAGGGCAATCTATTAAAGCGAGTGAGTGAGGATCTGCGATAAATAGCTTGAGACCCCCTGTGGGTAAGTCCGGCGGCGGTACGCGAGTCGAGCAAGAAGTAAGGGGAAAGGATCAAGGATCCGCGGCAAAGCTGAGGCCCAGGGGTAAACGAGTCGGGTGGAGTTATTCCCGGACACAAAAGGTGTCCTGGTGTAGTAGCAACGACAGATCAGCCTGACGTACGTCTTGCCTGCTCCTGACCGTTCGATCCAGATGTGATCCTGTAACGCGAGGGATAGCTAGCTCGGGAACTCAAGCCCAACAGTAAAACCACGCAGGGACACCCCGGGAAAGTCAAGAGAATCCTGATCCAGGCGCTGGGGCGTATGCACAGCGTATCACCTGGAGTCAAAGGAGACGCGACGCCCAAACCTCTGGCCTACCATAGATCCTGCGGGGCGTAGGTACGCAGGTATTTGGAGGCGAGTGGCGAACTCGACCAGGGGCGTGTCCTGTGCGGTAGGTAGGCCCTTCGTGCCCTGATCCGGCCGCTAAGCAGCGAGGAGCATATCCTGCCAGGCGTATGCCTGGGAGGTGAGCCACTCGGCCTGTTAACACGGATTAGGTGCCGGCCACGGCGAAAGTGCAAGTGCAGCGAGCCAAAGTTTCCGAAGGTCCACGGCACATATAAAGGAGGAGCAGCAACAACAGAGGCGACGCCGAGGGAGCGACGGCGACAACGAAGAAGCAGCAGCATCGACGAGGAAGCATCAGCGTCAAAGGAGCAGCGACGACGAGGGAGCGGCGGCGACGGACGAGCAGCGGCAGCAGAAGACCAGCGCAGAAGACGGCAGCAACAACATAGGCCCCGCAACCAGAGTCCGTGAGTCCGAACGAAGGGAACCGTGAGCCGTTTCGGTGCTAGGCACCAAGACCACACGACCTGCCGGGCGCAAGCTTTGGGAGGGCGTGTGTATTGGCACCAACCCGGAGCGGGGATCGGGGATCGACGGGAGGGTGAGCGGTCGGTCGGCTGAGCCAAACAGCCGGTGAGATTCTCTTATTCTTTGTAAAGTAAAGACAATAAAGGGTATTTGATTGAAACGAAGCATTCCGTGTTATTTCTGGGCTCGGGCAATCACGTCGAATCTATAAATTCGGTGGAACGTACCCTCAACCTCTGTGAGCTAGTCGCGGCATTTGTTGCGAACAAAATATAGCAAAAGCAGCTCGTTACAGGACATATTTTTAAATTAATTAATTATCGAAATTAAAATTACAATGTATTTAATTTTATTAATTGAAAAATTTGCATCGATTTCGCTTCCTTTTAAATAATTTTTTGAAAATGCAATTTCTGAAGCCCCGACTCGAGCTCGACTTCCCAGTTTGGCATTTCCAAAAATCAGTGGAAATTATTCAAAGTTCAAAAATTTTATAAATCTTTACGAGACCTTATTACACAAAGATGTGAACATTCCTGTTATCGACAAATTTAATCAATTAATTTCTTGCC
Source organism: Drosophila ananassae (assembly GCF_017639315.1). Lineage (NCBI taxonomy): Eukaryota > Metazoa > Arthropoda > Insecta > Diptera > Drosophilidae > Drosophila > Drosophila ananassae. The sequence goes on along the minus strand of NC_057929.1, from coordinate 25,269,696 downwards.
CCTCTGGTGAAGCCTTAGGAACTATCAAGGCGTTCTAGGTCCCAGAGAATAATTATGAAAAACTATCGTTAGTCTAAAAATTTTTCAGCCTTCCGAAAATTTCCCAGCAGTCTGCGTCGACGTTGAGGGTCTTATCGACACTGTGTCATCGATTAAGGATCATTATTATCCATAGGAGATGACACTAAAATTGCAAACTTAATGAATATGTCGGAGATAAAATAGATTTAATTCAAATAATATTTACTGATTAATTATAAGATAAGTGTATGGTCCAAAAGGAAATAAATGAGCATTGAAAATGAAGAGAGAGAAGCTTATAAGGATAAGAGCGCGGTAGGGAAAGAGAGTAAAGCCCTGCTGAGCGTGGCGCAATGATGGAAGGAAGGAAGTGGAAAGGGAAGGTAATTGAAAACAGCCATCGGAAGTGAACGGTCATAAGGAATAATATCATTGCGACTCGCTGCGTGTAAAAAATAGAAAATGACTGAGAAAAACGACCAACATTTTCCGACATCAGAAGTGGGATCACCGCCCCTACAAGATAACTCGGAAGATAGCTGGCGCAGACTATTAGAATCGCAAAATAGAGTGATAACCGAACTATTAAAAGCAACGCCGCAACCTGACACGCGCGCCGCATCCGCGATGTTACCGATATTCAACCCCGAAGCTGCAGAAGCCGTCGCGGCAGCATGGTGCAAAACGGCGGATATGATTTTAAGTGAACATCCACAAGAAGGTGCATCCTTGGTGATGACGCTCAGCAAATCGCTACTCGGTAGTGCATCGCAGTGGCTTTCGCAAATTTGTTTTCCCGGAATGAGCTGGTCGCACCGGCAGCAGTGTTGCTCAACATGCTCAAGGGACGTCCTAATGCAAATGAATGCCTTTCGGTGTATTCAAGCCGACTAATTACATCGTTATTGACCAAGTGGAAATCAATGACCCATGAGGAGATCGCTATATCCCTAGTCTTGGCCCATGCTTCCCAAATTGTCCCCAGAATGCAGCGTGTAGCGTTCACCACAAACATAAAAACACGTGCTGAACTGCAACAACAACTCAAGGCGCACACGTTCAGCAGGAATTTAGAATTTTCTGCATCAGAGGGACCCGAGAGGAAGAGATTCAAAATGCAGACGCCGATTAGATGCCATAATTGCGGAAAACTTGGACATAAGGCAATGGAGTGTCGCAAGAGGAGAACAGAAGAACGAAACGAGACTAGACACGGCGAAAGCAACAACAGAACAACGATAGTACGAGAGAGATCAACAATTACTTGCTTCAAGTGCGGCGGCGTTGGACATATCGCTTCAGTGTGTACGAGAGGAACAGCAACAGCGAGCCGAAGCAGCAACGAAAGGAGAGTAGACATGTGCGCATTACATCAGCCAAATGGGACTGCAATTCAATTTGGTGAGAAGTTTCCATTTTTCTTTGATTCTGGATCAGAATGCTCTTTGGTTAAAGAAACAGTTGGCGCCAAGCTGGCTGGAAAGAGAATCCATAACATGGTTGTTTTGAGAGGCATAGGCGACAATGTTGTCAAGAGCAATATGCAGATTCTGTCCACCATACAAATTTCTGAATTTAATTTTGAATTGTCATTTCATGTAGTAGATAATAATATGATAATTGGACAAGACATTTTTGAGCTTGGTTTTGGAGTAACTTTAGAAAGAGATAGATTCGATATCTACAAAACTCAAACCGTATTGTCTTTAAATAATGATAAAAATGTAAACGAGATAGATCATAAAAGTAATGTTAATTTGGAGCTAAGTAATAGTGATAAGTTAAAATTAAACGACATACTGGCCAAATATTCCAAATTTCTCATTGATGGCATTCCAAATAGACGCGTTACGACAGGTTCTTTAGAAATCCGTTTAGTGGACGTAAACAAAACAGTACAGAGACGACCATATCGTCTTAGCGAGAGTGAGAAAGAAATAGTAAGAGAAAAGATTCAGCAAATGCTAGAATCCAATGTAATTAGACCAAGTAGCTCCCCTTTCGCTAGTCCAATGTTACTTGTAAAAAAGAAGGACGGCAGTGACAGACTGTGCATAGATTATCGAGAACTCAACGCAAATACTGTGTCAGATAGATACCCCTTGCCATTAATATCAGACCAAATAGATCGCCTGCAAGGCGGTAAATATTTCTCTAGCCTAGACATGGCCAGTGACTTCTATCAGGTGCCAATTCACGCCGATTCGGTTGAGCGAACTGCATTCGTGACACCAGAGGGTCAATATGAATTTTTAGCTATGCCCTTTGGCCTCAAAAACGCTTCGTCAGTCTTTCAACGTGCCATAGTTCGAGCTTTAGGGGATTTGGTTAATAAATATGCAGTAGTCTATATCGATGACGTATTAATTGTTTCTAGTACTATAGAGGAAGCATTTGACAGATTGGAAACAGTTCTAAGCGTATTATCAAAGTCAGGCTTTTCCTTTAACATTAAAAAATGCAAATTTCTGCAAACGGAGATAGAGTACTTAGGTTTTCTTATAAGAGATGGCGAGCTAAAACCCAATCCTCGAAAAATACAAGCACTAACCCAACTTCCCAAACCAGAATCAGTCACACAAACTAGACAGTTCATAGGTTTAGCATCTTACTTTAGGAAATTTGTCCCACATTTCTCAGAAGTAATGAAGCCTCTTTATCTGCTAACATCAAAAATAAACGAATTTGAGTGGAGCGAAAAGCATGAGGAAATTCGAAAAAAAATTATTAAGGTGCTAACCAGTGATCCCGTTTTGATCATATTCGATCCAAATTTACCAATAGAGCTGCATACGGATGCTAGCGCCAATGGGTATGGCGCTATGCTATTGCACATGGTAGATGGTCAGCGCCGTGTAGTTGAGTATTACAGTAAATGCACCACAATATCCGAGTCAAAATATCATTCGTATGAACTCGAGACATTGGCGGTGTACAATGCGATTAGAAATTTCCGACATTATTTAAGCGGCAGAAAGTTCACAGTATATACGGACTGTAATTCTGTTAGTGCAAGTCAAAAGAAAGCGGCATTGACGCCGCGAGTTCATCGTTGGTGGTCATTTCTGCAGTCATACGAATTCCAGGTGGAATATAAAAAAGGGAGCCAAATGGCTCACGTTGACTGCTTGTCTAGGAATCCCGTCACCATAGTAGAGCAGGAAAGTTTGAGTAAGGTAGTGGAGGTACGAGTTGACTTGGCAACTATAACCCACAACTGGCTTATATCCGAACAGAAGCGTGATCAAGACATATCGCAAATCATGACCGAGCTAAATAGTGATGAAATGCAGAAAGAAACAGCTAACTCTTATGAAATCAGGAATAGCTTGCTGCATCGTAAAATTCAAAGAAATGGGAAGACACGATGCTTGCCAGTCGTACCCAGGGCATTCAGGTGGTCGGTGGTTAATCATGTTCACGAAGCTGTAATGCACTTGGGGTGGCAAAAAACCCTAGATAAGATTTACGAGCAATATTGGTTTGACGGAATGTCAAAATACGTGCGAAGATTTGTAGAAAATTGTGTGACATGTAAATTGTCAAAATCGGTGTCAGGTAAAATACAATCAGAGTTACATCCCATTCCCAAAGTAGAGATACCATGGCATACAGTGCATATTGATATTAGTGGGAAATTAAGCGGAAAAAAGGACGAGAAGGAATACGTAATAGTTCAAATTGATGCCTTCACCAAATTTGTTTACCTGTACCACACGTGGAACTTGGACACGGTGAACTGCATACAGTCAGTAAAGTCTGCGATATCAGTATTTGGTGTTCCTAACAGAATTATAGCGGACCAAGGTAGATGCTTCACGAGTAGCGAATTTCGAAAATTCTGTTCCAATAACAAAATTGACCTTCATGTAGTAGCAACGGGTGCCAGTAGGGCAAATGGCCAGGTGGAGCGCGTTATGAGTGTGCTAAAGGGCATGCTAACGGCTGTAGAGACAAGTGAGCGAACATGGCAAGAAGCATTGGGCGAAGTACAATTGGCAATAAACTGTACCATGAACCGGGTAACTAACCATAGTCCATTAGAGCTGATGATTGGCAAAGAAGCGAGACCCTTGGGAATGCTCACTGTAAATGAGGAAGAGCGTGTAGATCTGAATAAGGCTAGGAAGCTAAGGAAGGCATAAGTAAGAATGCTCAGTATGATAAGGCAAGAGTAAATAAAAAGCATGCTCAGGTAGTAAGGCATAAAATTGGCGATCATGTATTGCTGAAAAGCGAAGAGCGGCACCAAACGAAGTTGGATCCAAAGTTTATGGGACCATTCGAAATTGTACAATTGCTAGATGGTGACCGATATTTGTTAAAATCATTGACAACTAGAAGGGTGTATAAATACCCGCATGATAGTGTGCGTAGTGTGCCTAAAGATCGAGAGACCTTGGAATTTGAAGAAGAGCTTGACGACGGCAAAAAGTAGTGCGTGCAAGCAAGAGATCTGTGACCCAAGAGGGGTGCGAGGGAGAAATTTTATGCAGAAGAGAGCGTAGTACTCTGATTTGTATGAGAGAAGCCTGCTAAAATTATGATTTGATGATAAGTGAATTGGTAACCAGATGATTGAGCTTGAGCGGAAGAGAGCGTGTACTCTAAGATATGTGAAAGAAAAGAAAGTTATCCTGCTAAGCTAATCTCTGATGGATATCCAAGTGGTTGGGTTTGTACGGAAGAAAGCTTGTACTCTAGAGAATTTGAGAAGTGTTATCCCGTCAAACTAACGCTTGAAGGCACAAGAAGTGCAATTGATTTTGTTTTGAAGTATAAGTAAGCTTTGTAATCATAGGGATAAGCTAAGTAATATAAAATATTGACAGTGATGTGTTCTGATAAATCTTGTACTATGCAAAGCAACACGAGGACGTGTTATAGTCAGGAAGGCCGTGTCGGAGATAAGATAGATTTAATTCAAATAATATTTACTGATTAATTATAAGATAAGTGTATGGTCCAAAAGGAAATAAATGAGCATTGAAAATGAAGAGAGAGAAGCTTATTAGGATAAGAGCGCGGTAGGGAAAGAGAGTAAAGCCCTGCTGAGCGTGGCGCAATGATGGAAGGAAGGAAGTGGAAAGGGAAGGTAATTGAAAACAGCCATCGGAAGTGAACGGTCATAAGGAAGAATATCATTGCGACTCGCTGCGTGTAAAAAATAGAAAATGACTGAGAAAAACGACCAACATTTCCCGACAAATATATATTTTTAGCTTTGAGTAGAGTAGATCCAGTGACCAGGCAAAAATGGGAAGAGTCACTGGATTATGAGGAATTGCCACTGTGGTCCGATTTTGAAAAAATATTAAATTGTAGGTACCAGCACCTGACCGCTGAAGAGACTGCCAAACAAAAACAGGAGAAACTGGGTTTAGCAACCAACTTAATAGAAGTTCGTTGGCTTGCTTCTCTGCCAACACCAAACCAGCTTGCAGTTATTGCAACGCTCAAGACAATTTTTTGGCCCGGAGCAGTCCGTTCGATCTCCTTGCAGTAATACAAAGGTTTGAGTTCATGGTCACATAATTTTATTACTGAAGATCTATTTGAAATTGGAGTCATTTTTCGAAATTTTGTCCGTTGGTCACTTAAAGCAAGGTCCGAACCTTGGATGGATAAAATCCTTAAAATATAAGAAAACTTCTTCAACTAGTAACTAACTGTTTTTTTTGTTTACTCTCGCAACAAATGCCGCGGCTTACTCAGAGAATTTGTGGGTCATTCCACCTAATGTATATATCCGACGTGATTGCTCGAGCCCAGAAATACCACCGAGAGTTTCTTATAAATAATATCCTTTATTACTCTAATGTGTTTACAATGTTATTGTAATAGAGAATCTTACCGTAGGTGGCTTCTCCGCCGGATCTTCGCTGCTTCTTCGGTCGTTGCCGCTCCGCTCCGGTGGTCTTGGTGCCCGGCGCCGCTTCGGCGCCGACCATACTAGCGGTTCCCTCAGTTTAGACTAACAGCTTTAACTGCGGGGTCTATGCTGCTCCTCGCCTGTTTCAGTCGCTGCTCCTGTCTTTGTCCCTGCTCCCGTTGTTGGTGTCGCCATCGATCCTCTACCACGGCGTCTCCGCTCCTCGTTGTCGGTGCTTCTATTGCTTTCGCCGTGGGTGGCACCTAATCCGTGTTGGTTCACCAATCGTTCATACGCTCCGCCCTTCAACACTGCGTTCATACGCTCCGCAGGATCAAGGGCGTCGCGCCTCTTTCACTGCAGGTGATCGCTGTTTGAACGTCCCTTCTGACTTGACCGGAGTGTCCCTGGTTGGTTTTATATGTGGGCTTGAGTTCCCGAGCTAGTCACCATTCGCTTTACAAAATTACACCTAGTCGTCGCGGTCAGGAATCGATAAGGCGAACGCCAAAACGATCTAGTGCTATTGCTCCGACATCAGGATACCTATCGTGTCCGGAAAATTAACCACCCCGACTCGCTTTACCCTTGGCTTCAGATTGCCGAGGATCCCTGAACCTTTCACTCTTTCTCCTTGTTCTATCCTCGCGTAATCACTCGCTTACTGCCGCCGGACTTACCCGCAGAGAGTTCTTGATCCACGGATCACAGATCCTTGCGCACTTTCCCTAAATCCCGCACTTACCCACGGGGGGTCATTTAGCCTATACTCCTAATTCCTCCCAGGAAACTTTCCTATTTGAATATCGGACTCTACAAAGGCGGGCCTCTACTCAACACTTCCAGCTTCCCTAGAAGTCTCAGCCCTGATTCGCTCTAGTGACCCTCCTCATATAGCGCCAGAGGCTCCCGTTAATCCATGTTAATCTCGCTTCCTGCTGTTAGTCCTTTTCGCTTCTGTTTTCGCCGATAATCCTTATTTCCAGAACTCGCGTCGCATATTCATTGGCCGGTTCCCTTTTTTACCCCCCTTGGGCAAAGACCCCCTTTGGCCTTTCCAAACGGGTTTCTTCCCTTCCGCATTTTCTAAACACTGCCCCCTCTGTGGGCCGTAAGTTGCCCGCTGTCTATCCACCTATCCACATCCCCCCTTTTTGGGTGATACAAGCTCCGTTCCTCTTTCTGTTTTCTTTCCCACTACTGGTTTTAGCAAAAACTTTGACTCCTTTGTGTTTTTTTTCTAACCTTCTGCCTCATATATACCCATATATATTTCCCCCCTTTTTATACCCTCGAAGAGGGTATTATAATTTTGGTATAATTAACTTTTTTGTGCAACGCAGTGAAGGAGACATCTCCGACCCTATAAAGTATATATATTCTTGATCAGGATCACTCCCTGAGTCGATATAAGCATGTCCGTCTGTCCGTCTGACCGTCTGTCTGTCTGTCTGTCTGTTTCTACGCAAACTAGTCTCTCAGTTTTAAAGCGATGAGTTGAAACTTTTCACACATCCTTCTTTTGTTTACAGGCAGTATATAAGTCGGAACTGCCGGAATCGGCTGCCATATAACTGATTGATCGGAAATGCAATAACTTTAGTGTTTTTTAAGTTGGTTTTTAAGTTAGAAAGATGGGACTTGGTACAGATTCTATTTTGAACAAAATAATCTGTTCTGCCGATATTCATAAGGATCGGCCGACTATATTATATAGCTGCCATATAACTGAACGATAAGAATTGGCATAGCTTTGGTGTTTTTTAAGCTAGAATGATTGGACTTTCTACGGATTCCATTTTGGACAATCGAATCAGATCTGCCAAATTTCATAAGGATCGGCCCTATAGCCGCCATATAAATGAAAGATCAGAAATGGAACTACCTTAACTCCAAGGGTATAACAATTTCGGCTTGGTGTTCGGGCAGGTTCGGGTTCGGGTTCGGGCAGGTGTCTAATAAGTGGGTGGTGGACAGAATTTGTCCACAAAGTTGGCAGGTAGGCCGGTCTTCACCTTTAATTTGGAGTTAAACTGAATATGTTAAAACTAATTGAAACGAACAAATATAAATAAAAGATTATGTTTAATTACATATTCACACATGGGGGCTCGTCCTGGCCTTAGTGAAAAGCCGATAAATAGTGGATTATATCAGCAAACAGCTCTGAACAATCAATATAAATTTTAAACGGGTTGTAGTGAACAGTAAAAAGTTGATAAAGTAGACGCCGATGATAAAAGAACAAAACGCAGAGCGAGAAATAGCAAATACCTCAAACGCAGTTGAGCAGAATATCACCATGGCAACGTCAGAACCTGTAACCAGCATAAGTGCGCTTGAGACAAAGATAGAACAAATTATGCATTTACTCACGTTGAAAATGGAAATAGAAAAGAAACCAAAGTTAAAATAAATTCCAATACTTTTGGAAAAGTTGTGAGTGAATGCGATGGAAAACCAATACCGATTAAAAAGTAGTTTAATATTTTCGAAGGAAATGCAGATGCATATGAGCTAACAGATAAACAAAACAAGAAAGGAAAGCTAACTTCGGGAGGAGCCGAAGTTTATATACCCTTGCAGTTGAGTCGCAGTCCGCCAGGTGGCGACACGCATCTTATATTATTAGATATATAGTCCGTTTTAGATAGTCGGCCGATCCTTAAGAAATTTGGCATATCGAATTATTTTGCCCAAAAAGGAATCCGTTGAAACTCCCATTCTTCTAACTTGAAAAACAACGAAGTTACGGCATTTCCGAAAAATCTGTTATATGGCAGCTATAGGATATAGGCGTCCGATCCTTATGAAATTTTGTACATAAGATATTTTGTCCAAATTTAACATGCGTGGAAAGTCTCAACACTCTAACTTAAAAAACACCAAAGTTATGGCATTTCCGATCAATCAGTTATATGGCAGCTATAGGATATAGTCGATCGATCCCGGCCGTTCCGACTTAAATACTACCTGCAAGGAAAAGAAGGATGTGGGCAAAGTTTAATATCGATAGCTCCAAAACTGAGAGACTAGTTTGCGTAGAAACCGACAGACAGACTGACAGACAGACAGACGGACATGCTCATATCGACTCAGGAGGTGATCCTGACCATGAATATATATACTTTATAGGGTCGGAGATGTCTCCTTTACTGTGTTGCAAATTATAATACCCTCTGCAAGGGTATAAATATGTAGAAGCTCGTAAGAAAATGATCTGTCCAGCTGATGATTGACGCTGAAAATGTATATGAGAACGAATAAATGAAAAACTTGTTGATAGACGAATTTTAATGTACGGTAAATAGCAGAGATATACATAAGCAGCTACAAGGAAGAAGGAAAAAGAAGGAAGAGACATCACACGAGTATATGCTATATATGAAAAGAATAGCTGCTGTAGGTGAAATAACAGAAATATCAGTTGTCACTCATATTTTAGAAGGACTTGACATACAAAAAGCTTACAAACATGCCATGTACCGTTGCACATTATTTAAGCAGTCGAAAGTTGAATTTGATGCGTATGAAAAACTAAATATATAGCCGAAAAGGAAAAGTAGAAGCCAAATGCTGGTGGCAAACAACTGATTCAAGGTTACAAAAAAGCATATTGTTATAATAGCGGATCCGACGAACATAAAAGGAAGGATTGCACGGAACAAACAAAATTTTTTGCTGGCAATCAAAGCGGTCACATGTCAAACAATTACCCTACTAAAGCTGGAAGCACTCAAATTCGAGTAATTACAGATCGAAGCCTTATAAAGGATATTGAAATAAATGGGGTTGTAATCAACTGCCTGGTAGACACTTAATCTGACGTTACCCTAATCAAGGAGAATGTTCACTTATCGAGAGTTTTCGGGTGCTTTATTTAATGTTCCAAATCTAGGCTTTAATAAAATGAAGCACTGTTCGATTTCTACGCATAAATACAATTGGTTTATATATATACAAATGACTTATATATGTGACCTGCGTGGGGTTGAAGATCGATTTAGAATAAAAACAGCGGGAGCGCGGCCTAACGCTTGATGCTGCGGAGCGACCGAAAGATACCGCGAGAGAGCGAGGTAACGCTAGCAATCGAATGCAGAACGAGAGCGGGCGACGCGAATAGAACTCTACGCGAATTGATACTCTTCTTTTCATCTGGACCAGAAACACCAGTGTCTGCAAATCGTCGGCTTTTAGTACAGCCGAGCCCTCGACCCTGTAAAAACAATACTTGGCGGTCTTAACAGCAGCTTCCCATTAGCCGCCAAATTAGGGAGAAGGGATGAACTTCCATTCAATGGACTCTGGCGAACATCCAAGACTGCTCTCTGGTATTCGTCGCTAAGAAATAGTCTCATTAATTCTCAACTGATTTTTGGCGCCAACGAAATTGGTGGCGTCGTCGGACCAGATCTGTCGAGGCTTCTTCCTGAGAGAAATATACCTCCCCAGTGCATGCAGAAAGGCGGTGGTGAACAGATCCCTCACCAGCTCTAAATGGACGGCCTTTCTCGTAGGCCTTTATGGTAGCCTTGTTGCGAACCTCGGACTTATAGAAGAAAGGACCACAAAAATCGATGCCGGTTACATCGAAGACTTGATAACCAGCGAACTAGAGGCGGCAACCGTTACCTTTATCTGCAACGTCTTTATTTCATCACCCAAATGAGCGCGCTGAACTGCCCACAAAAGCATGCGAGTCCCCGCCTTGAGATCATGAACGGTAATTCCTTTATGACGAACCCTTCTGCCAAACTTATAGACGTACGCAAACACTCATTGAATTGGTGAAAAGGAGTTAGCGTATTTGCTAGTCGCCACGAGGTCTGTATATGGCGACTTCGCCAATAAAATTGAAGGGCGAAGCTCTAAAGCGGGCTTCTCGATTAGTATCGTCGCAGGCCAGTCCCTCTGTATCTTTAAAAGAAAGGGCGGCCCCTGACACCATAAACTGCATCCGATCAACTCAATAGGAAGGGCTCCACGAGATAAGATGTCAGATTGAGCTGAACATAATGCTACTCCATGGAATTCATCAGGTTTTGGATGGTTGACCCACGCTTGGATACGAAAACGTTAAACCTGGCTGGCTCATCTCGAATCCAGGATAACACAACTAAATAGTCGCACCAACAAAAATACTTCCCTTTGTCTAGACTGTGCCTAGACTGTGAACCTGTCATCATTTTCGCCAACAACTCAGCTTCAGCCAGCTCCAACTTCGGCACAGTTAACGTCTTAAAAGGCGATACACGAGACTTCGGACATATAAGACTCTCAGCCCCTCAGCCCCTGGCAACCTGAAAACCGTGTAGACACATGCTCTGTAGGCTTCAATGCTGGCGCCACAGAATCCATGAATCTCCACTAGTGCTCCACACGTAAGCGCCAGCCGAGGAAATTCTGCACGTTGAATGTGACAGAAGCTCCGGCAGATCTTCTGCCACTTGGAGTAAAAACCCTGAGGTAAGGTTTCATCCCAAGAAAGATGCTCTCGGCACAGCTTCTTCAAAAATATTTTTGCCTTAGTAACAACTGGACCAAGAAGGTCCAGAGGATCGTATAACCGAGCTATTGATCATAAGAAAGAACGTCGAGACGGCTTGGAAGGGGACTGAAGAGCAGAAAATGAAAGCAGCAGCTGATCAGTCATCAAAAGTTAAATAAGACTCCCGATCCTCTTAAGGTACACAGTTGCTAGGGATATTGGAGCACCACTTCCGCAGCTGAAATTCGACCTTTGACAGAAGCTCTGAAATCTTCCTCTCTTTATCTTAAGGGGTTAGGTGGGTCTGGGAGGCCAAAAAATGGCCTATTTTCAAAAATTTTTTTTTTATATAAAGAATGAAATATTTTATTGGAACTTTTAGGATTATTAAATATACATACATATTTAAAGATGAATTTCTGAAATTTTGAGAAAAAAATATTTTACAGTTAGCCATTGAGACGTCATTTGCCATGACTCCTGGCAATAAAGGTGCTTTCGCGTTGACAGCACAATTCCTAACAGAATCATCTAAAATGAAAAAACCAAATATTTTCCTCTAGTACAGACCTAAAACTAGAAACTGAACGAAGGAAAGAAAAATCATGCAAAAATTGGATTTTTGGGACACCTTTTTGCAAAAAAATTCAAATTTTTCGAACATTTTTTTTTTTGGAAATAGTTGTAATCAACGAAAATAAAAATCCTTCCTTCAAGTCCTAGATAATCGTATCTCAAAGGCCTGTGCAAAATTTAATCAAGATCGGTTGAGTAGTTTTCGAGAAATCTTGACAACCGATTTCAAAAACACAGTTTTGAGAAAAACGCGTTTAAAGTTTGCGCTCTGCCTATAGCTGACCTCGAGCGTCCACCTTTTCAGGATTGTATCTCCGAAACTTTTATTCCAATCAACTTGAAAATTTGGGAGAATATTCTCAAGATTCTGGAGAATTTTATAAAAAAATAAAAAAAAAACGATTTTTTTTTTGCCGCCAAACCCACCTAACCCCTTAAAGCGGACGGACGTGTTTTTTGTGCGCACTGCGTTTTTAAAAAATCTCTAATTAGCTAATTTCAAACATTCGGTGATAATTTCTTTACGCGATTATGAAAATAAAATTTTGCATTTTATAGATTCGTATCGCTTTGCATGTGCAGTGATTTGGAAGTAAAATAATAATAAGAAGAAATCCTCTCTAAGTGATATGGCCAATAATCTTCAGCCTCAACTATAATCTTCTTCACAACTATGCAGCCGCTAATATCTCTGGCCACCCCAAGGGCCGGACCTGATAAAAATTCAGCTTCCGAATACTGCGGCCGCAGTATTAGTTACGGCGGCACCAAAACCCTTGCAGGTGATCCCACCACCGAAACACATTATTATTTCCCGGCTTGCCACAGTGGGCGATTTGGTCTCGCTAGCGGCATTTAATTCAAATTTTCAAACTTAAAAAACATTTAATATTTTTTTACATATCGATAGCAAATGCTTTGATTAGATTTTTTAAAAGCTCTACGACCAGCTGATCATCAGCTGTGAGCGGTCAAGCACACCATATGATTTTGCAAAGAGCTTTACACAATTTTTTCTCTTTGCGCGCATTGAATTTGAGTTCCTCGGAAATTTAAAATTTTTAGTGAATTTGTTAAAAGTTTGGCTTTTTATTATCTTCAAGGTATGTATTATAAAAAAAGTCAATGTTTGTGACCGGTCTATAAATGTGTAGCTCATAAAACGTAGTGGTAATTGAGTGTATTAACAACTAGCCCGGATTAGCGTACACCTGTCTTTCGTGGAGTAGAACTTACCGGATTCAAGTGGATTCAGTCTAACTCTTTTGTTAACCGAAAGTGTGAATCAGTGCCGTCCAAAATGTGTAATATCAACTGCTATTACCTGCTAGCCTTCAAACAATGGTACTTTATAGGAACAATATCAGTAGCAAAGAGGGTGCTTTTTTTGGTATGGCACTCAGAAGTCATCCCAACGAAGAAGTTTGTTGCCATGGAAAACTTTGTATTTGGTACTGTTTTGAAAAATATTACATTTACTCTGGAAGAGCAGAGCGAGATTGGTAAAAAATTGAGAAATTTTATCAGTAGGCTAATAGTAAAGTGGAAAGACTGTGGAAGAAATAATGATTTCTTCGAAACTAAAAGCCATGAATGCCTAGATACGCCGCTGGTATTAATGTAAATTTCATGTTTCAAAAATGTTGGTCGTCCACAAAAAGATTTGGCGGATTGTTGCAAAAAAACGGAAGTCAACAAATTGTCAGACCTTACTGAAAATATCCCATCAGATGCATTGTTGGTAGCTGCAAGTAGCAGCTTGTATAAAGCTGGAAGACGCAGTGCTTCAAAGTTGGTTTCAATGGTAAACGCCGACGAAGAGCTTACCGGAAATATATTGAAAACCTTGTCTACCCCACAGCGTCTACCGACAAAATTCTCTGATGGAAACGCACTGGACCTAATTGTAGATGTTGGACATACCAAGTACACATGGAATTTGTTAAAAAGAGCTGCCAAAGGACAAAACGCTGATATATATTCATGTTATGATAAACTGCGTTGTGCGAAAAAAATGTGAAGTTGCACTACAAAGCATAGTGGACCATACGATTGCTAGGATTATTGAAGCACACCCAAAAAGTTTTCCAACCCATATTGAAAACAATAAAGACATCCAATTAATTGCTACATACAAATGGGGCTGTGATGGCAGCAGCGGCCATTCAACGTACAGACAAAAATTTGATGACTTTGATGGAAACATGATAGATCAATATTAATTTTCAATTTGTTTAGTGGCATTGACAGTGCAGAAAGAACTGAAATGGAAAAACAGTAGACCCTCATCTACTCGATATTGTCGACCCATTAAGATACTTTGCGAGACAAAATCGGCAGACTTAATTCGTAAAGAAAGTGAAGATATTAAAAGCCAAATTTCAAATATTTTACAAACATTATTGAGTGGCTTTAGAATTGCTTGATGGCAAAACATTCAGTGTCATATCGGAATCTTCTTCGCGAACATGCGGAATATGTAAGGCAACTCCTAAGAATATGAACGATCTGAATTTGGTGAAGAGCTTGTTTATTATTTAAAACCTCTTTGAATATGGGTTATCAAGTCTTCACACCTGGATTAGGTTTTTCGAGTGTGTTTTGCACATTGCATATACATACAAAAGTGGCAAGCTCGCGGTATTGACAAAGATGTTGTCTATGAAAATAAAAGAATTATTCAGCAGAAGCTGAGGGAAAAGATGCATTTGCTGGTAGATATACCAATTGCTACTGCTGGTAGTACGAATAACGGAAACACTGCAAGGAGGTTTTTCGAACAACCAAATTTTGCTGCTCGTATAACAGAAGTAAGCTATAATTTAATACATTGATTCAGTGTAGTCTTACGAACACTAGCATGATGCCACGAAATAAATTCGGATGCATTCCGGTCTTACGCATTGGAAACTGCCGAATTGTTTGTAAAATCATATCCCTGGTTTTATATGCCATCTTCTGTTCACAGAATTTAAATTTTTGGAGCAGATATTATAAGCCATTTTTGGCTTCCAATTGGTATGATGTCCGTGGAAGCTCTTGAAGCCAGGAACAAGGACTTCCGAAATGTACGAGAGAGCAATACAAGGAAAAATTATCATAGCAGATGTGTTAAATGCCTTATTAGTTTCTTCCGACCCCTTGATAACGTCATTGTCAAATGGGTCTGCAATTTCCTCTAAAAAAAAAATTATTATGGATGATGATGTTAAGAGTTTGCTTCTAATAAAACATCTGGATTGCCTCTCTCTGATGATTTCGAATAACATTCTGGCCTTTTTTAGATAAAGTTTATTAATGAAATATGTTAATTAAAGTTTAAAAAAAATAAAAGTAAAACAAAATTTTAAATTTAAAAAAAAAATGTTTAATTAAAAAAAAAATAAAAAAAATTGTTTAACTAAAAAAATTCTATGATTTTTTTCTGATCAGTGAAAAAAAACCGACTGAAAACATCTAATTTAGTTTAGAAGTTATTAATTAAATGCCGGTAGCGGGACCAAATCGCCCACTGTGCTTGCCCCTGATACTTCTGAGAATGGTATCTCGGCTTACATCAAAGCCAAAACAAAAGCCAACATAAAGGAGGATATTACAAAAATTTAAATATGGTGAAGAAAAGAATTAACAAACCTGTGGGTGTAAAACTCTCATATGTTACCGCCACTGATCAACCTTCCACCTCATCTTCCTCAGTTTCAAAAAACTAATGTCTTCACTAACCATTACCTATCAGAATACTAGAGGGTTACGTAGTAAACTTCCCAAACTGTATTCTGAGAAGTGATAAAACTCTGCGAAGGGGAGGAGGAGTATTAATTTTTTGGCTCAAAATTCGCTTCTGAAGAGGTAAAATCAAGAGTTTGGTGACATTGAATTTCTTTGCATTAAAAGCATTTATCCGGTCAATCTTTGTATGTTACCTGTTCCTACAAACCACTTTCGTCCGAACCGCCCACATATTAACCAGCTGATAGCTCTGAGTGACTTTAAAATCCCAGAACTCATGTGGTCAAATGTTGAAAATTCACCGTCTTTACAGCATAACTCCCACCACGACTTTCCTGCCGGCATATTCGACATGCCACTCGGGCCAATTGACCACGTTCGAAATTCTTTAGGTCGGCTCCTGGACTTATGTTTCGTTTCTGATCCTGATGGAATTACTCTTTCCAGAACTTTGCCCCTTTCTGACCCTGAGGATCCATATTAACCCACTCTTGAGGTTTTAATCGAAAACAATAGCGAAAATGACCTTAAGTCTACATTTCAATCTCATAATTCTCTCATTTAATTCTCTCGAGGATATAAACATCGCATTACAAAAATTTATTACACCTTGTACATGTTTTTCGACGCTTGCGTGCCGTGGAAATATCCGTCCGCTTCAACGAATCCGCCTTGGTATACAAGGCACCTTATAAATTTGAAGAACATTATGAGTAGACTTTTAAATAAACATAAATCATTTGGCTGTACAGTTAGTTTTTCAAGATACTTAGTACCTCGGTCCCGTTTACCGTGCATAACGCAGAATGTTATAGGAGTTATATTCGCCGCTGTCGGATTCAGTTTACTCAGTATCCGAAGCAGTTTTATAACTTTGTAAATATTAAGCGTAAACATTTTTCTTTTCCCCCACTGCTTACGTATTCACCTAGCAGCAGTTCAGCTCAGCCTTACACTTATAATATCCAATCAGCCAACCTTATATTTTGCCCATCTTTTGATCAAAGTGGTGTGCTAGCAGATCTTCTTATCACTCCTCATGTTCAACACCTATGTAGTTCAATAATATCTCTATGCCAGCATTCCCAACTGATCTTCTTATCTAGATTTCGAACTACTTATCTGGGAGAACTCAAAGTGTCTTCTTTAAAGATGTTTCCTCGCGTTTAGTCCGCGCCACATCTGGGGTGCCCCAAGGAATCCACCTTGGACCCCTACCACCTTGGGCCAAATTTCAAATATTTTACCAACATTATTGAGTGGCTTTAGAATTGATCACCAATTCCATATGACCATGCTTGATGGCAAAACGTTCAGTGTCATATCGGAATCTTCTTCGCGAACATGCGGAATATGTAAGGCAACTCCTAAGAATATGAACGATCTGAATTTGGTGAAGAGCTTGTTTATTATTTAAAACCTCTTTGAATATGGGTTATCAAGTCTTCACACCTGGATTAGGTTTTTCGAGTGTGTTTTGCACATTGCATATACATACAAAAGTGGCAAGCTCGCGGTATTGACAAAGATGTTGTCTATGAAAATAAAAGAATTATTCAGCAGAAGCTGAGGGAAAAGATGCATTTGCTGGTAGATATACCAATTGCTACTGCTGGTAGTACGAATAACGGAAACACTGCAAGGAGGTTTTTCGAACAACCAAATTTTGCTGCTCGTATAACAGAAGTAAGCTATAATTTAATACATTGATTCAGTGTAGTCTTACGAACACTAGCATGATGCCACGAAATAAATTCGGATGCATTCCGGTCTTACGCATTGGAAAAATAAAATGTTTAATTAAAAAAAAAATAAAAAAAATTGTTTAACTAAAAAAATTCTATGATTTTTTTCTGATCAGTGAAAAAAAACCGACTGAAAACATCTAATTTAGTTTAGAAGTTATTAATTAAATGCCGGTAGCGGGACCAAATCGCCCACTGTGCTTGCCCCTGATACTTCTGAGAATGATATCTCGGCTTACATCAAAGCCAAAACAAAAGCCAACATAAAGGAGGATATTACAAAAATTTAAATATGGTGAAGAAAAGAATTAACAAACCTGTGGGTGTAAAACTCTCATATGTTACCGCCACTGATCAACCTTCCACCTCATCTTCCTCAGTTTCAAAAAACTAATGTCTTCACTAACCATTACCTATCAGAATACTAGAGGGTTACGTAGTAAACTTCCCAAACTGTATTCTGAGAAGTGATAAAACTCTGCGAAGGGGAGGAGGAGTATTAATTTTTTGGCTCAAAATTCGCTTCTGAAGAGGTAAAATCAAAACAGTTTGGTGACATTGAATTTCTTTGCATTAAAAGCATTTATCCGGTCAATCTTTGTATGTTACCTGTTCCTACAAACCACTTTCGTCCGAACCGCCCACATATTAACCAGCTGATAGCTCTGAGTGACTTTAAAATCCCAGAACTCATGTGGTCAAATGTTGAAAATTCACCGTCTTTACAGCATAACTCCCACCACGACTTTCCTGCCGGCATATTCGACATGCCACTCGGGCCAATTGACCACGTTCGAAATTCTTTAGGTCGGCTCCTGGACTTATGTTTCGTTTCTGATCCTGATGGAATTACTCTTTCCAGAACTTTGCCCCTTTCTGACCCTGAGGATCCATATTAACCCACTCTTGAGGTTTTAATCGAAAACAATAGCGAAAATGACCTTAAGTCTACATTTCAATCTCATAATTCTCTCATTTAATTCTCTCGAGGATATAAACATCGCATTACAAAAATTTATTACACCTTGTACATGTTTTTCGACGCTTGCGTGCCGTGGAAATATCCGTCCGCTTCAACGAATCCGCCTTGGTATACAAGGCACCTTATAAATTTGAAGAACATTATGAGTAGACTTTTAAATAAACATAAATCATTTGGCTGTACAGTTAGTTTTTCAAGATACTTAGTACCTCGGTCCCGTTTACCGTGCATAACGCAGAATGTTATAGGAGTTATATTCGCCGCTGTCGGATTCAGTTTACTCAGTATCCGAAGCAGTTTTATAACTTTGTAAATATTAAGCGTAAACATTTTTCTTTTCCCCCACTGCTTACGTATTCACCTAGCAGCAGTTCAGCTCAGCCTTACACTTATAATATCCAATCAGCCAACCTTATATTTTGCCCATCTTTTGATCAAAGTGGTGTGCTAGCAGATCTTCTTATCACTCCTCATGTTCAACACCTATGTAGTTCAATAATATCTCTATGCCAGCATTCCCAACTGATCTTCTTATCTAGATTTCGAACTACTTATCTGGGAGAACTCAAAGTGTCTTCTTTAAAGATGTTTCCTCGCGTTTAGTCCGCGCCACATCTGGGGTGCCCCAAGGAATCCACCTTGGACCCCTACCACCTTGGGCCAAATTTCAAATATTTTACCAACATTATTGAGTGGCTTTAGAATTGATCACCAATTCCATATGACCATGCTTGATGGCAAAACGTTCAGTGTCATATCGGAATCTTCTTCGCGAACATGCGGAATATGTAAGGCAACTCCTAAGAATATGAACGATCTGAATTTGGTGAAGAGCTTGTTTATTATTTAAAACCTCTTTGAATATGGGTTATCAAGTCTTCACACCTGGATTAGGTTTTTCGAGTGTGTTTTGCACATTGCATATACATACAAAAGTGGCAAGCTCGCGGTATTGACAAAGATGTTGTCTATGAAAATAAAAGAATTATTCAGCAGAAGCTGAGGGAAAAGATGCATTTGCTGGTAGATATACCAATTGCTACTGCTGGTAGTACGAATAACGGAAACACTGCAAGGAGGTTTTTCGAACAACCAAATTTTGCTGCTCGTATAACAGAAGTAAGCTATAATTTAATACATTGATTCAGTGTAGTCTTACGAACACTAGCATGATGCCACGAAATAAATTCGGATGCATTCCGGTCTTACGCATTGGAAAAATAAAATGTTTAATTAAAAAAAAAATAAAAAAAATTGTTTAACTAAAAAAATTCTATGATTTTTTTCTGATCAGTGAAAAAAAACCGACTGAAAACATCTAATTTAGTTTAGAAGTTATTAATTAAATGCCGGTAGCGGGACCAAATCGCCCACTGTGCTTGCCCCTGATACTTCTGAGAATGATATCTCGGCTTACATCAAAGCCAAAACAAAAGCCAACATAAAGGAGGATATTACAAAAATTTAAATATGGTGAAGAAAAGAATTAACAAACCTGTGGGTGTAAAACTCTCATATGTTACCGCCACTGATCAACCTTCCACCTCATCTTCCTCAGTTTCAAAAAACTAATGTCTTCACTAACCATTACCTATCAGAATACTAGAGGGTTACGTAGTAAACTTCCCAAACTGTATTCTGAGAAGTGATAAAACTCTGCGAAGGGGAGGAGGAGTATTAATTTTTTGGCTCAAAATTCGCTTCTGAAGAGGTAAAATCAAAAGAGTTTGGTGACATTGAATTTCTTTGCATTAAAAGCATTTATCCGGTCAATCTTTGTATGTTACCTGTTCCTACAAACCACTTTCGTCCGAACCGCCCACATATTAACCAGCTGATAGCTCTGAGTGACTTTAAAATCCCAGAACTCATGTGGTCAAATGTTGAAAATTCACCGTCTTTACAGCATAACTCCCACCACGACTTTCCTGCCGGCATATTCGACATGCCACTCGGGCCAATTGACCACGTTCGAAATTCTTTAGGTCGGCTCCTGGACTTATGTTTCGTTTCTGATCCTGATGGAATTACTCTTTCCAGAACTTTGCCCCTTTCTGACCCTGAGGATCCATATTAACCCACTCTTGAGGTTTTAATCGAAAACAATAGCGAAAATGACCTTAAGTCTACATTTCAATCTCATAATTCTCTCATTTAATTCTCTCGAGGATATAAACATCGCATTACAAAAATTTATTACACCTTGTACATGTTTTTCGACGCTTGCGTGCCGTGGAAATATCCGTCCGCTTCAACGAATCCGCCTTGGTATACAAGGCACCTTATAAATTTGAAGAACATTATGAGTAGACTTTTAAATAAACATAAATCATTTGGCTGTACAGTTAGTTTTTCAAGATACTTAGTACCTCGGTCCCGTTTACCGTGCATAACGCAGAATGTTATAGGAGTTATATTCGCCGCTGTCGGATTCAGTTTACTCAGTATCCGAAGCAGTTTTATAACTTTGTAAATATTAAGCGTAAACATTTTTCTTTTCCCCTACTGCTTACGTATTCACCTAGCAGCAGTTCAGCTCAGCCTTACACTTATAATATCCAATCAGCCAACCTTATATTTTGCCCATCTTTTGATCAAAGTGGTGTGCTAGCAGATCTTCTTATCACTCCTCATGTTCAACACCTATGTAGTTCAATAATATCTCTATGCCAGCATTCCCAACTGATCTTCTTATCTAGATTTCGAACTACTTATCTGGGAGAACTCAAAGTGTCTTCTTTAAAGATGTTTCCTCGCGTTTAGTCCGCGCCACATCTGGGGTGCCCCAAGGAATCCACCTTGGACCCCTACCACCTTGGGCCAAATTTCAAATATTTTACCAACATTATTGAGTGGCTTTAGAATTGATCACCAATTCCATATGACCATGCTTGATGGCAAAACGTTCAGTGTCATATCGGAATCTTCTTCGCGAACATGCGGAATATGTAAGGCAACTCCTAAGAATATGAACGATCTGAATTTGGTGAAGAGCTTGTTTATTATTTAAAACCTCTTTGAATATGGGTTATCAAGTCTTCACACCTGGATTAGGTTTTTCGAGTGTGTTTTGCACATTGCATATACATACAAAAGTGGCAAGCTCGCGGTATTGACAAAGATGTTGTCTATGAAAATAAAAGAATTATTCAGCAGAAGCTGAGGGAAAAGATGCATTTGCTGGTAGATATACCAATTGCTACTGATGGTAGTACGAATAACGGAAACACTGCAAGGAGGTTTTTCGAACAACCAAATTTTGCTGCTCGTATAACAGAAGTAAGCTATAATTTAATACATTGATTCAGTGTAGTCTTACGAACACTAGCATGATGCCACGAAATAAATTCGGATGCATTCCGGTCTTACGCATTGGAAAAATAAAATGTTTAATTAAAAAAAAAATAAAAAAAATTGTTTAACTAAAAAAATTCTATGATTTTTTTCTGATCAGTGAAAAAAAACCGACTGAAAACATCTAATTTAGTTTAGAAGTTATTAATTAAATGCCGGTAGCGGGACCAAATCGCCCACTGTGCTTGCCCCTGATACTTCTGAGAATGATATCTCGGCTTACATCAAAGCCAAAACAAAAGCCAACATAAAGGAGGATATTACAAAAATTTAAATATGGTGAAGAAAAGAATTAACAAACCTGTGGGTGTAAAACTCTCATATGTTACCGCCACTGATCAACCTTCCACCTCATCTTCCTCAGTTTCAAAAAACTAATGTCTTCACTAACCATTACCTATCAGAATACTAGAGGGTTACGTAGTAAACTTCCCAAACTGTATTCTGAGAAGTGATAAAACTCTGCGAAGGGGAGGAGGAGTATTATTTTTTTGGCTCAAAATTCGCTTCTGAAGAGGTAAAATCAAAAGAGTTTGGTGACATTGAATTTCTTTGCATTAAAAGCATTTTATCCGGTCAATCTTTGTATGTTACCTGTTCCTACAAACCACCTTCGTCCGAACCGCCCACATATTAACCAGCTGATAGCTCTGAGTGACTTTAAAATCCCAGAACTCATGTGGTCAAATGTTGAAAATTCACCGTCTTTACAGCATAACTCCCACCACGACTTTCCTGCGGGCATATTTGACATGTCACTCGGGCCAATTGACCACGTTCGAAATTCTTTAGGTCGGCTCCTGGACTTATGTTTCGTTTCTGATCCTGATGGAATTACTCTTTCCAGAACTTTGCCTCTTTCTGACCCTGAGGATCCATATTAACCCACTCTTGAGGTTTTAATCGAAAACAATAGCGAAAATGACCTTAAGTCTACATTTCAATCTCATAATTCTCTTATTTAATTCTCTCGAGGATATAAACATCGCATTACAAAAAATTTATTACACCTTGTACATATTTTTCGACGCTTGCGTGCCGTGGAAATATCCGTCCGCTTCAACGAATCCGCCTTGGTATACAAGGCACCTTATAAATTTGAAGAACATTATGAGTAGACTTTTAAATAAACATAAATCATTTGGCTGTACAGTTAGTTTTTCAAGATACCTAGTACCTCGGTCCCGTTTACCGTGCATAACGCAGAATGTTATAGGAGTTATATTCGCCGCTGTCGGATTCAGTTTACTCAGTATCCGAAGCAGTTTTATAACTTTGTAAATATTAAGCGTAAACATTTTTCTTTTCCCCCACTGCTTACGTATTCACCTAGCAGCAGTTCAGCTCAGCCTTACACTTATAATATCCAATCAGCCAACCTTATATTTTGCCCATCTTTTGATCAAAGTGGTGTGCTATCAGATCTTCTTATCACTCCTCATTTTCAACACCTATGTAGTTCAATAATATCTCTATGCCAGCATTCCCAACTGATCTTCTTATCTAGATTTCGAACTACTTATCTGGGAGAACTCAAAGTGTCTTCTTTAAAGATGTTTCCTCGCGTTTAGTCCGCGCCACATCTGGGGTGCCCCAAGGAATCCACCTTGGACCCCTACTTTTTACACTGATTATTAACGACTTGCCTTAACTATTTCACTTGTACCTATGTACGCTAATGACGTTAATCTATGCCTTCAGTATAAATTCACTAGCGCCCAGTCTAGACTTCAATCCGATTTGGATAAACTTCAAAATTGGTGTTTAGCAAATAACCTAAAGCTTAATGGATCGAAATGTAAACTTATGTCTTTTTACCGATCTAGTCCTCACCAGGCTATGTACTTTCTCTATGGGGCACTTAAGAGCAACTGTAGAGCACTTAATTGGGATGTCAATCTTCTGTTGTTTAATTTAAACCATGTAGTTTATTTTGTTTTGTAATCTTTATTGAGTTTTCTTAGTGTTTGGTTAATTTAGACTTTATTCTTTAAAAGTCAAATCCAGAGTGATTTGATATTCTGTTGCTCGCGGCTGCGCTGCCTACAAAAGCTCGGCAGCGATCACTCGCGGCTATATTCATATATATATATATTTCTATGCTCGTATATAAGGCTGGTAGCGGCCCGAGCGTAAGGGTGTAAGTATGCATGGCTCATTTGTATGCGTTGTCAACTCATGGGAATTTGCTGACCAATGCACTTCCCAGGAGTGAGGCTTTAAGGCATATGTATATAGCTGGCTATTTGGCCGGGGCATTATGATTATATAACAACACTGTAGCACATTATTGTATTGCTACAGTGGATGCTTCCTATAATGACCCATGCATTCTACACTTCACCTCCCCTCTTATCATAGTAGACTTTTATCAATCAACTTACCATCATTAACAAGCCGTTGTCGATGCTGGGTGTCATGTTTCTATATTATCTTTTTTATGGAAATGTAGACAGCCAACATTTACTTACACGCTTAAATTTTAACGTTCCTAGTAAAAGGAACGACATATGCCCAACACGATCCGTTCAGGGTATTATGTTCGGACCACTATGGTCTCTAGCCCATCTTGTCACTTTGCTCCACCAACAATCTTAAATCTCTTATACTAAACACCATCTTTACCACACTCTTCATCTTGATATTATATCTTACTCCTACTCTTCTCTATCCAATACAACTCCGGCGGAGCCAGGGACCTATGACCTAAGTTTAGTTACTCCTTTATGAAGTCCGAATACTGAGCGCACAGTTCGGGCTGATGAGACAGTTTCCTCTCCAATGACTGGAAGCGACGTAGAGCCTTTAAAAACGAGTCACCCAATAAGCCGGAGTAATGTTTAATTGGCAACCTTACTATATAGGCACCACCTTCTAACCGCACGAAGTTCTTAACAAAGTGACTCCCGCAATCCAGTTCTTCCTTTGACGCCTTCACACTCGGATCGGTGCAGGTTCCCACTTCCCAGAACTGTCGAAGAAGTTGATCGTCTAAGGGCCTTTTGGGTAGATCAGTTCCGACCGCTTAACTGCCATGAGTACCTTACCATTGTCAGGGCCTCCGCCTCCAGAAACAACCCAACCAAGCCGAGTTTTTTTGATTCAGGTAAACCAGGAGACAAATGAATTTGGCCTACACAAAGCAGCTCGTAAAAAAATCCAGCTCCAATTAGCAAATCAACTCGCTGAGGCTGGTGAAAATGAGGATCCGCTAGCTTTACATTCGCTAAGCGGAATCCGCTAGGCGGGAATTTTCCAAGAGCTGACGTCCAATGCAAAATTGTGCTGAAGGTCAGTGATGTTGGAGTCTACGATCGCAGTTAATTGTGCAGAGTAGTCAGAGCATTGGGATTGCAAGCTGACTTGCACAGAAAACCTATCTATAGAGAAATCTGCATCACCTATAACGGATACAGACACCGGAGACCTTATCTTCAGCAGCTGTTGCTGATTCGCCAGCCTTGAAGTGACTTGATGCACCAGCGAGCCAAAATCGAGCAGCGCTCGGCAGGGCAGTAGAACTCCGGAGCGGTTCCTGACCAGAATATTGGCATTGGCTAGCAGCACCACCAAAACGATCCTTAGCGACGAGAGAATTGACGGGGGTGGACGCTGAATATCGGGAGACGGGTGTTGGTCTTGAGCTGGCGAATTGCCCAATAGTTGCCCAAATCCAAGGCACTTACAGCACAAATCCAGTCGCTTAACTTCGCCTAAGCGAACCACAGGCGACAAGCTTAAAAATCTTGGGCAGGAGTTTTATATTTTTATATTTGGCCATCACAAATCGTGCACGCGGAAGAGTTTGTAATCACAAATGCAGAGTTTCCTGGATGACAGGGTCTACGCCGTCCTACCGCAAGGTTTGGTGAGACGACTTCATGTCGTCAAACCCATGCTCTCCAAAGTCCGGCATCTCTGCTTAAGAAAACTGGCGATGGACTCCCACGTTGCAATGGAATTCAAGGAATCCGAGTCAGTCACTAAGATTTGTTGGCATCATCAACTTTCTTCGTTGTGCAATGTGCTTCGTTGTGCCCATTCTTGACAGGCCTCGCATATGCGAATTAAATTTGTCCGAAAGCTCGCGAAGCCTCGTCGCCGATGTGAATTCTACGGCCCTCCGATGCATTATCTCATTAAAATGAGCTTGAAAAGTAACCCTACGATTACTAAACCTTTTGTTAAGCAACTCCCATGCGACATAATTTTTGTCCGTGAGCTCCAACGATCGAAAGTCTTTAAGGTAGATTCACGAAGGCAAGACCGCCACCGCTGAAGCTTCTCGATCCCACTTATGAATGGGTTTGTGTATGGTCGAGAACAATGACCGGAATTCAAGCCACTTCGCATAAACTCCACTAAAAGCGGGAAGTGGCAGTGGCCTGGAAAGTTCTGACGAACGACGCATCTAAATTGGTGGCAGAAGTAGCGTTGATCAGTGTCGAACTCGCCGGCTACGAACTGGAGCGCCGCACAATCTCCTGGTCCAGGATAATTCGTGCCTCCCTCGCCGCATTGTTGGAGTTGACCCACAGATCGCTCCTGAGTTCTAAAACATTCAGCTCGTATAGCTCCTTGTGTTTGCCATTGAAATTCGCGACGATGCCTTCCAATTCGCTGACCCGCAAATGTATCTCCGGAAATTTCTGCACTGCTCTTAAGGAAGACAGCAATCCTTGAAGGCCCTCAAAAAGGACAACTGCACTTTGGCTCAGGAATTTTTTCCTTCCAGGAGAGGCACACTCGAAAAACAGATTCATTTTCGCTACAAAAAATGTATTTTAGTTCGTTTATTTATTGTCAGCTCACGACCCACTGTGCAACTTCTATATAACGGGGTAATAGATGTATGAGCGATTGTAGCACTCTGTAAACAGCGTATGTATGTGAATAGATATTAATATTTCGCGCACAAATCACAAACCGAATAGTGTTTTTCAATGGAAAATAATTTAACATATTATTTCTGTAGGGACTTGTGCCAGCATCAAAAATCATAATTATTGCAATTTAATTCTCCCAGTGTAACTAGCCGCAGCGGTCCACAAATTGCCCGTTATCAGCTGTTCCATATTCTTTGTTTCTCCTAGATTCGCATGCGCTTTGTTGTTCTTTTGTAGCGCATGCACTTTGGGAGCTTTGGTGGAGCTTCTGCGCAAGCTCTTAGGTTTTATTACTTTCGGCATTGTTTTGGACCGGCCGCGGAATTTGTTTTGGGGTTAAATTGACCCATAATAAATTGATTTGTAAAATTGAACCTGGTCTATTAATTCGGCCGCTATCAAAACGCTGATAGCTCAACAATTTCCTTAAGCACAATCACGTCGGGGCTCACCAAATGTTCAGTTACCGAGCGTTTTCGGGAGCTTTATTTAATGTTCCAAATCTAGGCTTTAATAAAAACAAGCACTGTTCGATTTCTATGTATTATGAATTCAATTTATTTTAAATACAATATATTATTGATTTGGTTTATATATCTCTATATATATAAAAATGATTTGCTGTTCTTTAGTCTCGCTAAAACTCCATAACGACTGAACGGATTTATCTTATCTTGGTCTTGAATTATTTGTGGAGGTCTAGGGAAGGTTTAAAAGGTGAGAAAAATTCGAATAATTGCCGGGAAAATCCTCAAACAGCATTTTTCTTTTTCCCATACAAACGTTTTCTAAATAAAATGGAGACTACAATAATAGTAGGCGCCGGTATGTGGTACATTGTTTGACAGCTACTCATTTTTCTCTGCTCAGTTAATTTTATGTGAAAAACCAATATTGTGTTCACTGAAAAATTGTGAACAAAATTGGAAAAAATTTTAATTTGAAATTTTATCACTTCTCAAATTTTGCGGGAAATGTTCTCACTTTGATTAATTACAATTTACGATGCCGAGGAGAAGACGACCTGACTTAGGTCGTCGTAGTCAATTAAATGTGCGAAGAGCTACCTCACGTGCTAACTGCACTGATGACCAGAGACAGACAGAAGAAAATAGTCGTATTGCTATGCCAGAATTGCGTTCTTTAGTGAGTGACAATGTAGGAGATAGGCTTAGAATGCAACGAGTTCGTGCACATCAAACACAACAACAGCAAGCTAGACAATTGAGCGAATCCGCAGACGCAGTGCTCATCTGATTCTTAAACGAACTGCATTCCACTATGATCCGGCAATTGATTATTGTGGCGACAAATCAGTAACAATTGGGGAAATGAAAACAATTTGTAAATATTGTAAGGCGTTAAAGTACACTGGTGAATCTACTGGATTATGTTGTGCTAAAGGCAAAGTAAAATTCCCACACTTGGTCCCACCACCAGATCCTTTACGCTCTTTAGTTTCTGGGATTGAAAATGATTATTAGTTGCTCTAGTCATCTATTGCTCTATTAAATACAGTTCATATTAAATTATAATCACTATTATAATTATGTTGTCAAAGAAATTTAGGTGTGTTTCTAACGACAAAGGGTCAATTTTAAATTTTTTACCGCTCCACAAAGTTCAAATCCAATCAAATTATTCTTCGCGTGCGCTTTGGGGGATCTATTTGGGGGATTTCAAAATTAAACAAAAGTGAATCGCGATCGCGAAAAAATTTCAGAGTCACAAATAAAAGGTCATTATTAGTACTGTATTTTAATTTATTTGGTCAGCTCCGCGAAACTTAACTTTAGCTATCTTCAGTTCTTACTGTATCAGATAAAATAGGATACACGTTCTTGAAAGCAAATATAAGTGTACAACCGATCTACTCATTGATCGGTTGCTGTTGTTCATAACATTAATGAAAGTTGTCAATTTACAGCTCCGCCACAATATCGCAAGGTTGTTGAACAGCTGATCGATAGCAGCAGTACAGAGTCAATCCAAAACGTGTCCAATAAAGCGCCTTTTGGGTTCAAAAATTCTCCAGCTGCGTTCATAAGTTTTGTTCACCATGTTTTTCAAAAACTAATTAATGATAACATAATGCAGATATGCGTTGACGATATAATTGTCTTTGCCAAGTCGCTACATGAATGTATGCAATAAACTAAGATGGTTATAGAAACGATCAAAAAGTATGGGCAAATGGTGAAATGGAAGAAATGTAGAAATGTAACGACCACTTACCAATCTGTTAAAAAAGAGTTCAGAGTTTATTATTGGTCGACCCATTCATTTAAACAACTGAAGCACTGCTTAACAGCCGAGCCTGTTTTGAAGATATACGCGAAAGATTTGGCTTGAAGC
Organism: Drosophila ananassae; assembly: GCF_017639315.1. Lineage (NCBI taxonomy): Eukaryota > Metazoa > Arthropoda > Insecta > Diptera > Drosophilidae > Drosophila > Drosophila ananassae. The sequence goes on along the minus strand of NC_057929.1, from coordinate 25,240,685 downwards.
CGTTCAGTTGCAGCTAATTAATGGTCAATTACAATGGTCAAAAAGACATCGGATGCTAAACTTAAAGATGCTAAACCATCACAGCTATTATCTTGACGCTAAAGAAGCTTATTTATCCATGAAAAAATACCGTTATTATTTACTGGGTCTTAAATTCAAGTTCAAGTCACGGAATGTGCAGCTTTCAACCATACCACTACAAAGCAGGACATACCGAGAGAAGTAGGCCCGTGGACATTCAAGCATTTAAGTCAAAACATTGGCCAGCAGAGAAGATGAAACATGTGAATACTCTCAGCCGATACCCACAGATTTGCATGGTCATCACTACAGAAGTCTAAGCAAGAATTAGAAAATCTCAGCACAACGACGATTATATCAAAGCTATCTTAGAAATCCTAAAAGATCGATAGTACGATGGATTTAAAACATAAGGTGATCTCTTATACAAGGTTGTAGAACGCAACAATTTGCTGGTAATTACACGAAGCCAAGAAAAATGTGTTTTGAAGCCAAGAAAAATATTGAGCAGACCCAGCAGTTAGCTAAACGCAATGTCGCCAAAAATCGTAAATCTGAACATGAGTACTAGGTGGGCGATCTAGTCTCGATTAAGCGAACACACTTTGTTGCTGGTAGCAAGATGGCTGCAGGATATCTAGGTCCTTATGAAGTCATCAAGAATAAACGAAAAAGAAGGTACGAAATACGTAAAGCCGCCAATGTTGTGTAACGTCGGCGATAGGTCGACCGGGGTGGCAACCCGGGGAGGGGTGTTGAAACAGCCTACGTGGCAGCCCTATCGCATAGTAGGACCCTATTTAGCATTTCGTGGAGGGCTTTGTCGATCTGGCAACAAGCTTAAAGCGTAGGTTAGAAAACCGGCGATCGAGTTTGACGCGAGTTCAAGTTTGACGTAGTTGCCGCATAACGCTCTACGGACGAACATTTGGTGACCCCGGCGTGATCCTTTAGGATCACAACTTGAACACAAACCTCAACGCAATTTAACTCAACAAAAAAAAAAAAAAAAAGAGATACATTGCAACAATGGGATCAGAATCCGACCCCGTAATCCAAATGCTCATTGATGAGCAAATTTAAAGCAACATAGCCATCCAAAGGCTAATAAGAAACTTCACTAAGGACTCCGCAGAGCGTAAACTCAAGGGAGGATACTTCGAGGAGAGACTCAGACAGCTCACTCACTCATGGACCCAGTTTAAAAAAAATGATGCCAAGCTCCAGGAGCTAGCACTAAGTCCTAAGAATGAGTATTTCACAAAGGCAAAAGTGCTAGAAGAGCTAGTGAAAAAATATGAAGCAATATTTTCGGATGGAATCCCATCAGTGTCAGGCCCGTCACAAAGGCCCCGGAAAACATGCGAAAATCGAGAGCCAAAGGCACAATCATCACGAGGAAACGAAGGAGAAGACCTTCGATTAACATCATTAAAACGAAGACATGAAGGACGATTAGACGATATGGACTTTCTGTGCAACCGCATCGAAGGACGGGAAGTGTCCACACACGTCAGACAACACATGAAGGAGCTATGGAAGGAAATCGTCACGGGATACCATGATCTCATCGACCTGGAACCAGCCATAAAAAATTATGGACAGATTTGATGACAGATTTCAGGTGGTACGAGCAGAATACTTTTCGTTTCTCAGCGAAGAGTCGCAATCGGCTTCAGCATCAACACAAAAACCTGCGATTGCACCTCCGTTTGTAATACCACCAGTTGAAATTCCAAAGTTTGGCGGAGACTACCGACATTGGCTACGATTCTACGAAATTTTTACGGAATGCATCCACAATCAAGACTACAGCGATGTAGTAAAATTCCGTCATTTGGAGAATCATGTAAGAGGTAAAGAAAAAAACCTAATCTCAACGTCAATTGGCGGACAAACCAGTTACCAGGATGCCTGGCAACGACTAAAGAATCTATACCAAAATGAACGGCTGTTGATTAAATTCGCGATCCAAGACCTTTTCGGACACCCCAGATCAAATGGATCAGCGGACCAGCTGCGCAGCCTACATGATACCGTGCTCCGAACGATCGCCACTCTCAACGCACTCAAGGTGTCAACAGACAACTGGGAGCCAATCTTGATACACATCATTGAGGATAGATTGGACCCACACACGCTGTCATCTCTAGAACTAGCCATCACCGATCCAACCAATCGACAATCTCTGAAGCAGATGTTAGAAAACCTTGAGCGTCAGGCATCCAGTCAAGTAACAATGCAGAAAAATACATCGGCTGCTCCACTTCAATCCAGTTCATCACAATTGGTGTGTTCAGCCACAGCCCTGCTTACAGATAAGCCCACCGTTCTGTTACCAACCGCCCAAGTGGCAATACATGGACCAGCAGGACCCCCTCAGCAATGCCGCACACTCCTAGATTCTGGATCACAGATTAATATAATCACCAGAAGGATGGCTGACACACTTGGACTACAATTGGAGCAATCAACCCTGAACATCGCTGCACTGGGAGGAACAACTAAAAGATCGCGAAAAAAGGCTGTGGTGACCCTATCATCATTAACAACTGACTTCGAAGATCAAATCAACGTCGTTGTACTACGGGAAATAATGCCCAATCAACCATCCCACCCAATACAAGCGCCAAGAAATATCTCACCTCAGTTGCGTTTAGCCGATCCTGAATTTACGCAGCCCCAAAATATTGATCTTTTGTTGGGCGCCGAAATCATCTCCCAGCTGATGAGGCCACAACAGGCATATTTGGGAGAAAGACAGCCTCCACTAAAAAATACCGCGCTTGGATGGATTGTAATGGGGCCAGTGCGACCGGAATCAGCTCCCAATATCAAGGCAGAACAAGTCGACGGTAATACGGCGGTTTGGACACCGGAAGCTAACGAGCCACGACAAAGTTTAATTGCATGCATCGTCAAAGAGAAAATAGTAAAATCCGAAAGATTACATAGTTCCTCCCTCATTGCGGATGAACAAGGAGAGCCGCAGACGGACCCCAAACCACAAGCCCAAGGTTGTCAACTCACAACTGAAGAGCACAGAGTGCAAGGGCCAGTAACTAAGGAAATTCAAGAAGTAGAAGTCACCTCCTATCTGGCATGGGTAACATGCATCTCCAAAAGGGAGCAAAAAGCAAGGTCAAGAGAGGACCAAGAGTCCTGTATGCGCACTGACCAACTAGAAAGAAGGTCTAGTACGTCTGGGGATGCCCAAGGAGAATGGTTACGAGGGCGCGCAACAAGGCGAAGGAGACAACAGGTCGGTTAGAATTATCGCTGGTATCTTATCAATGTTGGACATCTCACCCACATGATTCAAAAATTTTTTTTTTTTTGGTAAGATTTTTAGAAATTAGTTTTAAGATCCACAATATTTTTTAGTGCAAGGGTACACATCGGGTCACTGAGACGGTCCAACAACAACGCACAGCCGCATTGGATTGAGTCCTTCAATGGGGGGGAAGAATGTTTGCACCTAGTGCCAAGACCTACTACCCTATATGCGCACTAGTCATTTGATCCAATCATATGCATCATGTTGCGATATATGAACCCACTAACCTATTAGCAATAAGCATATACAATATTCAACCGAATAACCCAGCACTAGTAGACGGCGCCAGAAGCAGAAATCAGCATTATCAGCAGAAGACTGACCGATTGACCAAATGATGAAAGTTGTCAATTTACAGCTCCGCCACAATATCGCAAGGTTGTTGAACAGCTGATCGATAGCAGCAGTACAGAGTCAATCCAAAACGTGTCCAATAAAGCGCCTTTTGGGTTCAAAAATTCTCCAGCTGCGTTCATAAGTTTTGTTCACCATGTTTTTCAAAAACTAATTAATGATAACATAATGCAGATATGCGTTGACGATATAATTGTCTTTGCCAAGTCGCCACATGAATGTATGCAATAAACTAAGATGGTTATAGAAACGATCAAAAAGTATGGGCAAATGGTGAAATGGAAGAAATGTAACGACCACTTACCAATCTGTTAAAAAAGAGTTCAGAGTTTATTATTGGTCGAGCTATTCATTTAAACAACTGAAGCACTGCTTAACAGCCGAGCCTGTTTTGAAGATATACGCAAAAGATTTGGCTTGAAGCCGTTCAGTTGCAGCTAATTAATGGTCAATTACAATGGTCAAAAAGACATCGGATGCTAAAGCCAAAGATGCTAAACCATCACAGCTATTATCTTGACGCTAAAGAAGCTTATTTATCCATGAAAAAATACCGTTATTATTTACTGGGTCTTAAATTCAAGTTCAAGTCACGGAATGTGCAGCTTTCAACCATACCACTACAAAGCAGGACATACCGAGAGAAGTAGGCCCGTGGACATTCAAGCATTTAAGTCAAAACATTGGCCAGCAGAGAAGATGAAATTTGCTGGTAATCACACGAAGCCAAGAAAAATGTGTTTTGAAGCCAAGAAAAATATTGAGCAGACCAAGCAGTTAGCTAAACGCAATTTCGCCAAAAATCGTAAATCTGAACATGAGTACTAGGTGGGCGATCTAGTCTCGATTAAGCGAACACACTTTGTTGCTGGTAGCAAGATGGCTGCAGAATATCTAGGTCCTTATTAAGTCATCAAGAATAAACGAAAAAGAAGGTACGAAATACGTAAAGCCGCCAATGTTGTGTAACGTCGGCGATAGGTCGACCGGGGTGGCAACCCGGGGAGGGGTGTTGAAACAGCCTACGTGGCAGCCCTATCGCATAGTAGGACCCTATTTAGCATTTCGTGGAGGGCTTTGTCGATCTGGCAACAAGCTTAAAGCGTAGGTTAGAAAACCGGCGATCGAGTTTGACGCGAGTTCAAGTTTGACGTAGTTGCCGCATAACGCTCTACGGACGAACATTTGGTGACCCCGGCGTGATCCTTTAGGATCACAACTTGAACACAAACCTCAACGCAATTTAACTCAACAAAAAAAAAAAAAAAAAGAGATACATTGCAACAATGGGATCAGAATCCGACCCCGTAATCCAAATGCTCATTGATGAGCAAATTGAAAGCAACATAGCCATCCAAAGGCTAATAAGAAACTTCACTAAGGACTCCGCAGAGCGTAAACTCAAGGGAGGATACTTCGAGGAGAGACTCAGACAGCTCACTCACTCATGGACCCAGTTTAAAAAAAATGATGCCAAGCTCCAGGAGCTAGCACTAAGTCCTAAGAATGAGTATTTCACAAAGGCAAAAGTGCTAGAAGAGCTAGTGAAAAAATATGAAGCAATATTTTCGGATGGAATCCCATCAGTGTCAGGCCCGTCACAAAGGCCCCGGAAAACATGCGAAAATCGCGAGCCAAAGGCACAATCATCACGAGGAAACGAAGGAGAAGACCTTCGATTAACATCATTAAAACGAAGACATGAAGGACGATTAGACGATATGGACTTTCTGTGCAACCGCATCGAAGGACGGGAAGTGTCCACACACGTCAGACAACACATGAAGGAGCTATGGAAGGAAATCGTCACGGGATACCATGATTTCATCGACCTGGAACCAGCCATAAAAAATTATGGACAGATTTGATGACAGATTTCAGGTGGTACGAGCAGAATACTTTTCGTTTCTCAGCGAAGAGTCGCAATCGGCTTCAGCATCAACACAAAAACCTGCGATTGCACCTCCGTTTGTAATACCACCAGTAGAAATTCCAAAGATTGGCGGAGACTACCGACATTGGCTACGATTCTACGAAATTTTTACGGAATGCATCCACAATCAAGACTACAGCGATGTAGTAAAATTCCGTCATTTGGAGAATCATGTAAGAGGTAAAGAAAAAAACCTAATCTCAACGTCAATTGGCGGACAAACCAGTTACCAGGATGCCTGGCAACGACTAAAGAATCTATACCAAAATGAACGGCTGTTGCTTAAATTCGAGATCCAAGACCTTTTCGGACACCCCAGAACAAATGGATCAGCGGACCAGCTGCGCAGCCTACATGATACCGTGCTCCGAACGATCGCCACTCTCAACGCACTCAAGGTGTCAACAGACAACTTCAGGAGCCAATCTTGATACACATCATTGGGGATAGATAGGACCCACACACGCTGTCATCTCTAGAACTAGCCATCACCGATCCAACCAATCGACAATCTCTGAAGCAGATGTTAGAAAACCTTGAGCGTCAGGCATCCAGTCAAGTAACAATGCAGAAAAATACATCGGCTGCTCCACTTCAATCCAGTTCATCACAATTGGTGTGTTCAGCCACAGCCCTGCTTACAGATAAGCCCACCGTTCTGTTACCAACCGCCCAAGTGGCAATACATGGACCAGCAGGACCCCCTCAGCAATGCCGCACACTCCTAGATTCTGGATCACAGATTAATATAATCACCAGAAGGATGGCTGACATACTTGGACTACAATTGGAGCAATCAACCCTGAACATCGCTGCACTGGGAGGAACAACTAAAAGATCGCGAAAAAAGGCTGTGGTGACCGTATCATCATTAACCACTGACTTCGAAAATCAAATCAACGTCGTTGTACTACGGGAAATAATGCCCAATCAACCATCCCACCCTATACAAGCGCCCAGAAATATCTCACCTCCGTTGCGCTTAGCCGATCCTGAATTTACGCAGCCCCAAAATATTAATCTTTTGTTGGACGCCGAAATCATCTCCCAGCTGATGAGGCCACAACAGGCATATTTGGGAGAAAGACAGCCTCTACTAAAAAATACCGCGCTTGGATGGATTGTAATGGGGCCAGTGCGACCGGAATCAGCTCCCAATATCAAGGCAGAACAAGTCGACGGTAATACGGCGGTTTGGACACCGGAAGCTAACGAGCCACGACAAAGTTTAATTGCATGCATCGTCAAAGAGAAAATAGTAAAATCCGAAAGATTACATAGTTCCTCCCTCATTGCGGATGAACAAGGAGAGCCGCAGACGGACCCCAAACCACAAGCCCAAGGTTGTCAACTCACAACTGAAGAGCACAGAGTGCAAGGGCCAGTAACTAAGGAAATTCAAGAAGTAGAAGTCACCTCCTATCTGGCATGGGTAACATGCATCTCCAAAAGGGAGCAAAAAGCAAGGTCAAGAGAGGACCAAGAGTCCTGTATGCGCACTGACCAACTAGAAAGAAGGTCTAGTACGTCTGGGGATGCCCAAGGAGAATGGTTACGAGGGCGCGCAACAAGGCGAAGGAGACAACAGGTCGGTTAGAATTATCGCTGGTATCTTATCAATGTTGGACATCTCACCCACATGATTCAAAATTTTTTTTTTTTTGGTAAGATTTTTAGAAATTAGTTTTAAGATCCACAATATTTTTTAGTGCAAGGGTACACATCGGGTCACTGAGACGGTCCAACAACAACGCACAGCCGCATTGGATTGAGTCCTTCAATGGGGGGGAAGAATGTTGGCACCTAGTGCCAAGACCTACTACCCTATATGCGCACTAGTCATTTGATCCAATCATATGCATCATGTTGCGATATATGAACCCACTAACCTATTAGCAATAAGCATATACAATATTCAACCGAATAACCCAGCACTAGTAGACGGCGCCAGAAGCAGAAATCAGCATTATCAGCAGAAGACTGACCGATTGACCAAAAACCAAGTAAAACCGAAGCGTGTGCTAGCAATGCATAAACGAGCAATCTGAGTCAGCAGACTTAGAGGTGGGTGACTCTGGCATTAACATTAGTTTTAGCACGTCCATAACATTGACCTTCCTTAGATTTAATTATGTATAATTTAGCCTCTTATATAAGAATGGTTCTTTTGAAATAAAGAAAGTTCCGAAATCAGAGTCAATCGTCTCGTTACTCAGTGTCTGAACCGCGGCACTTAAAATCAACCTACTTTGAGTGATCCTGTGTAACGTTTTACAAGTAGGACTCTCTGAAAGCTATCTCCTTGGCGTAGCTCCAGTGTAAACGGACCACCAGTAGAACTTTCATCATCGAATCTACTTCGAGTGGCTCCTGTGTAAACGGACCACAAGTAGACCCCGCATTACCTAACTACTTCGAGTGTTGCTCCCGTGAAACGGACCACGAGGAGATCCCGCGCCATACCAGTCTATTTCGAGTGTTGCTCCCGTGAAACGGACCACCGGTAGACCCCGCGTTACCTAACCTACTTTGAGTGTTGCTCCCGTGAAACGGACCGCCAGTAGGATCGGCCAATAAGGAATCAGTCGAACCACCATACCACCGGTACTTGAGGAAAACCAGCCCAGGACTTCAAGCACCCCACATGAACTCCAGCCTGATCGCAGCAAGCGCCTGGTCAACCCGAGCAGTCCTTGCAGAATCCAGGTAAACTTAGTCAGACTATTTACGTGCTTTGACTACGACTCCGGGACCTACCGCTACTCCCGCGAGTTCAAGTTTGACGTAGTTACCGCATAACGCTCTACGGACGAACAGTGAGTAATCTTCAATCTATGCCAAGCCATCTGAAGTGATGCGGAACTCTCCGATCAATATTTTTCCAAGTTTTTCGAGTTCCGGCAGAAGAGGCTTCACCAGTTAGACAGTCAGCCACCTTGATGCATTGAGCAGAAATAAAAGAAAGATGAAAATCGAATAAGGCCCACTTTCGTACTTCATAGTGGAACGCTTTTATCAGTTAAAATTTTATACAATAAAATAGAGCGCGCGTCCGCAAATCCTATCGAATTGAATATACATTAAGTTCGCAAATCATTAGTTTTAAGTTATTGTTAAGCGTAATAAGAAGGAATAGATATTGAATTACTAGGTTATTTAGGAGGCTAGATAAGAGATGTTATTTAGAGATTTAAGGACTTTCTTAAAGGAATAAATATGAAGTTTATAATGGAGTAAGAAAACATATTTCGCCTCGTTTGATTTGCCACCGCCCTGCTGCCAGCCTATGCCATGTACCTTCTTAGGGATCCCCGAAGGATCCTAATACACACCGTTCTAAGGAGCCCGAGTTTGACCTACGCGATTCGTGAGGTCGCGCACGCATCATTATTGAAATAATTTATGATTCCCGAGGCAGCATCGAGGGGGATAGAAGGGAGTGTTTCAGAAACCGCCGATTAGCCGACGAGATCTGGCCGGACACCGCGTGCAACCCATTCTCTCATCCGATATCTCCAGCAATGCCACCTCACTATTCGTTACAGTTGAGAGTACCAATGTCACAGCAACTAGCTGCGATAACATGAAGCTGTGGAGATTTGTGACCGAGAACGAAAAGCTGTTACCATCTGGGTCTGGTATGCAAAGCTGGAACCGATCAGCGGTCCCGTCTGCCCCGTTAGGGAATAAAAAAAGAGAAGCAGAGGCATAAGCAGTAATTTTGTGGAAGAAGTTCAGGGTCATCAGCAGCTTGAAGCGCTTATACATCAGCGAATTAGCAGAGTCCACCGCCACTGTTTCTATTTTACATAAAATGCGTTTATGCATTTTGCCGAAGTTCTTATATACTTTTATACTTTCTACTAAAAATTATTTTTAAATTTAATTTGGAGTTAAATTGAATATGTTACAACTAAGTGTACCGAACAAATATAAATAAAATGATTATGTTTAATTACATCTTCACAAGCATCACAATTTTTTTTTGTATATATATATTTTTTTCCCATTGCATACCTATATTTTCTTTTCCCCTCTTTTTATACCCTTGCATAGGATATTATAATTTTGGTCAAAAGTGTGCAACGCAGTGAAGGAGACATCTCTGACCCTATGAAGTATATAAATATGTGATCAGGATCACCTTCTAAGTCAATACAAGCATGACCGTCTGTCCGTCTGCCTGTCGGTTTCTATGCAAACTAGTAAGATATCGAGTGGAAACTTTGCACACACCCTTCTTTCCTTTGCAGGCAGTATTAAGTCGGAACGGCCGGGATCGGTCGACTATATCATATAGCTGCCATAAACTGAATGATCGGAAATGGTACAACGTTGCTATTTTTAAAGCTTGAGACTGTTCCCAACATTTTTAGTAAAAAACTGATTTGTTGGTAAAACTTTCATAAGGGTCGAACAACTATATACGATCCGATATATATGTAATAATATTATATAAGCTGCTACCTAACTGCAAGGATATATCAACTTGGGCTCCGCCCAATGTTAATTTGCACTAGCTCAAACACTTCCTCGAGCTTCGCTGCGTTCTCTGGGGCTTGGCTTGTGCTGCTCCCGTCCCCAATGCCTCTTTGTCTCTGGCCAGTGCTCGTCCCAAGTTCTCTGATCCTCTCCTGCGAACTGGACGATCATTGTTTTTTTTTTGCGCGGTTCCCACTGCATACGTATATCCCACCTCGCGTCCAACCGACCGAAGGACGCTGCCGAGTAACGTACGGCTCGAATCGCGAGAAAAGATCTGAGATTGATTAAGCGAGGAGTAGAAGAAAGATATCCCGAGGAAGATTGTTGCACAGAAGACAAATGAGAAATGGAGCAAAGTAGTCCGAACATGATGGGTATATGTCGAATCGTGATGGGCATATGTCGAACTACAATGGCTGCGGAGTAGAGGACGAAAGTTTCTAGTCCTTCTACTAGGAACGTTACAATTAACGCGTGTTATTAAGTGCTGGCTGTCTACAATTCCATAAATAAAATTATATAGAAACATGACACCCAGCATCGTTCTACGGTTTGTTAATGATGGTAAGTTGATTAGTAAAAGTCTACTACAATAAGAGGGGAGGTAAAGATTTGCATCCCAATTAAGTCCCCTAAGAGAGAAAGTCAGGCAGTTTTTTTGTACAGATTCTATGTGATCTTGGTGTACTCCGTATTGAGGACTCTAGACACACGATCCATACTCAAGAATCGGACGGGCCAATGATGTATATAACGTTATTGTTATGTACGGGTCATTAAATTCTTTTGACCACCTTTTAATAAAAGCAAGCACACCCATAGCTTTATTAACAATGGTAGATATATGGTCGCTAAATTTAAGTCGGTAAATTTAAAATTTCAAATCTAATAGGACACCTAGATCGTTAACCTGAGTTAATCGTTCTAAGGCGTTCCAGGGGGCAAGGGGCAAGTCGTTAATAAACAGTGTAAAAAGAAGGGATCCAAAATGGCTTCCTTTAAAGAAGACACCTTGGGTTCTCCCACATAAGTAGTTCGAAATCCAGATAAGAAGATCAGTTGGAAATCCCAAAAGACTGAGTTTACTTATAAGAAGCGAATGGTGAACAGAGTCAAATGCTTTACTGAAGTCAGTGTAAATGACGTTTGTTTGTAGGCCATTCCGGAACCCATCCGTGTTAAAGATGTTAGCTCCAATAAGTTGGTAGTGGTGGAGCGGCGCTTCATGAAGCTGGCACGGAGATATTATTGAACTACATAGGTGTTGCAAATGTGGTATAATAAGTTTTTCAAAAAGCTGTGGAATTGCTGAAAATTTAGAGATGCCTCTATAATTTGCAGCGTCGGATTTTTTCCCTTCTTTATGCAGCGGAATAATGAAAGATTCCTTCCACATAAGTGGAAAGATTGAAGTTTCCAGCGATAGATTAAAAGTTTAACGAGCGGTTTGCACAGAGCCAGGGCGCAGTTCTTTGAAACACAGCCTGGTACTCCATCAGGGCCTGGCGAATACACGGGCTTAACCTTAAGAAGATCCGATAACACACCACTTTGATCGAAAGATGGGCAAAATATAAGGTTGGCTGATTGGATATTATAAGTGTAAGGCTGAGCTGAACTGCTGCAAGATGAATACCTAGTTTGAAAAAACTGTGCAAAGAAATCGGCCATTGCCTGATCAGTGTTCGCATTAGTGTTTTCAAAGTTATAAAACTGTTTCGGATCCTGAGTAAACTGAATCCGGCAGCGGCGAATATAACTCCTATAACATTCTGCGTTATGCACGGTGAAATTGGACCGAGCTACTAAGTATCTTGAAAAACTAACTGTACAGCCATTTACTCTATGTTTATTTAAAAGTCTACTCATACTGTTCCTTAAATTTATGAGGTGCCTTATATACCAAGGCGGATTCGTTGAAGCGGACGGATATTTCCTTCGCATGCTAGTAAATCAGACCAATCAAATTCCGAAATTAACTTATTTTATATATTATTATAAAGTCAGCCTTTACGCAAAGCCAACCAACGAAAGAAACGAACTTTCTGAGATTTAAGTGTAAACTTAAGGTCAATTAAGGAATTGTTTTCGATTGAAACCTCAAAAGTGGGATGATATGGATCCTTTGACCACATAAGTTCTCGGATATTAAAGTCACCCTGAGCTATCAGAAGGTTACCATCAGACAGACAATCGAAAACCAAACAAATAGCGGAAAAATGTTGCCAGTATATTGGCGGTTCGGACGAAGGTGGTATATACGAACAGGTAGTGCACAAAACAGTGCGAACAAAAGTGATTTTGATGCAAAGAAATTCAATGTCACCCAACTCTTGTGATTTTACCTCTTCAGAAGCGAATTTGGAGTCTATAGAAATTAACACTCCTCCTCCCCTTCGCAGAGTTCTATCACATCAAAAAGTGGTGTACCTACTATGAAAAACTTCGCAGCTTAAGGTCTCCGGCTTTAACCAAGTTTTTGTAAATACAATAATGTGACATGCAAAGACAGAACTATCAGAATACAGATTGGGAAGTTTACTACGTAACCCTCTAGTATTCTGATAGGTAAGTGTTAGAGAAGAATTAGTTTTTTAAAAAAGAGGAAGATGAAGTGGAAGGTCAGTGGTCAGTGGCCGTAACATGTGGGAGTTTTACACCCACAGGTTTGGTTATTTTTTTTTTCACCGTACTTGGCTGATGTTCTTGGACGAAAATATTCTCTGGCCAAAAGCTGGCGGAACAAATCGTCTTGAACATCTGCAAGGGCATACGTATTTTGAAAGATGACGTGTGCCTGGTGTATGAATATTTAAATTTTGTAATGTCCACCACCTTTATGTCGACTTTTGTTTTGGCTTTGATGTAAGCCGAGATATCAATCTCAGAAGTATCAGGGTCAAGCCGAGAAACAAAAATATGTTTCGATGGTGGGATCACCTGGAAGGGTTTTGGTGCCGCCGCAACTAGTACAGCGGCATCAGTACGTACCAGGGGTCCGGACGGTTGATTGCTCTGTTTGGTGACTCTTACAGGAGTTTCAATTATTGGGTGTGGAATCACTTGAAGCGATGCCACAGAGGACATATGGGACAATTGCTCATTAATCCTGAGATATTCGGAAGCCGAATTTTTCTCAGGTCCGGCCCTTGGGGTGGCCAGAGATATAAGCGGCTGCATAGTTGTCGGCTGAGCAGGCTGAAGATTATTCGCCACAAGCACATCACTAAAAGACGATTTTTTACGCTTTGGAGACTCGTTTAGTAGTTGAAGACTACTAAACTGTGCATCGAGCGCACAAAGTTGGTCATTGATTTTTCGAAAACCACTAATCAACTCCTTGAAACCGCTTTTAGTCTGCCTCATGAACGACCTCATTTCGTCCTGAACAGCACGACAACCGTCACAGCAAAAGTGGAGACCAAACCTACGCGAGATTGCATCCGAAACTGAGGCCGTGAACCCGGTACACTTAGCGTGTAAAACGTATTCACAAAGCCAGCAGTGGATGGTAGGCAGGGAAGACGAGATTGTCTAATTACATTAAAATTCCATAATTATTAAAAATTAAATAATTAATTTACTAAATATTTTAAAAAATTAATTTATTTATATTATTTGTTTTAAATATTAAGGAACCTTGTACCATGGAAACGAAAGGGCGAGATTAAAGAGAGCAGTTAGTGCGTGTTAGTAAGATGCAAAGAATAGAGATAAGAATCTCTATTGAGCGAGAGTAGAAGCAATAGAATAAGAAGCAACACCGTAAGAGATGAAGAAGCAGAGCAGGGCTATGTTTGAAAGAATAATCAAATTATTATTACAGACAAGCGAGCACGGCGGAGCAGCGACGACAACAACAGCAACATCACAGGCCCCGCAGCTGGAGCACGTGACTCCAAACGAAGGGAACCGTGAGCCGTTTCGGCGCCAGGCACCAAGACCACACGTCCTGATACGTGCAAGCTTTGGGAGGGCGTGTGTATTGGCACCAACCCGGAGCGGGGATCGGGGATCGACGGGAGGATAAGGGGTCGGTCGGTTGAGCCAAACAGCCGGTGAGATTCACCCTTTTGCAAAAGTTAACAAACACAGTTAGTTACACCTGGCGCCCAAACTACGTGATTGCTTTAGAGTCAAGGAGTAACACAGGTTTAGGATGGGGAAGAAGAATTGGATTTAGGCGCTTCGCAAAGAGGAGTTGTGCGAAGTGTGCAGAGAGCTCGGAATAGAAACCACCGGAGCAACGGAGCCCCCCAGAGCAGGTAAGGGAGCAGAGATGGCAGCCTGAGCATCGACGCCAAATGCAGCAGCAGCAGCCGAGGCCACAATGGACAGTCCCAAGGCAACAGCAGCCGAGTCAACAATGGGCAGCAAGCCAAAGTCAAAGACAGCCGAATCCGCAATGGGCAGCGACGCTTAGACAAGAACACATAGTAAACCCAGACAGGTGCGGAGGCATGGGCCATTGGGTCAGCGGGTGCAGGAACCGCAGAATTTTGTTCTGCTGAATGTGCGGCGCAATAGGGGTGAGGAGCACACAATGCTGCGAAAGGGCGGGAAACGCCAAGCGATCTCAGCCATAGAGAGGAAGGCAGAGATCGCCAAGTGCTGCCTCTCAGAACTAGTTGGAGGTTTATCAGGAGACGATCAGCAGTTGGCGGCGGTCGTCAAGGTCGGAGGTGCAGAAGTGAAGGCCATGATTGACACCGGGGCAACGGCTAGTTTTATTTCAGAAAATCTAGCGGAGGATCCGGGAATCGCCGGAGTGAGGAGAAGAACTAGGAGACTAATAAAGTTGGCCAACGGGAGCCACACGGAGACACAAATGGTACTACAGACAACAGTAAGATTTGGCAACAAGAAAAAAAATTTGAATGTGTTAGTGTTGCCATTCATGGGAGACAGCACGATGCTTGGATGGGATTTCCTCGCAGAATTCGGTACAACAATAAACTGCGCGAGCCACCAAGTCACGATCCCGAGAAGAGAAAGATGGAGCGGATGCTTGGAGGATAGGCTGTCTATAGCCGTAACTGGACCCTCGGAGGAATGGACGAGCGAGCGGGACAAAAGGTTCATCGAGGACATCCCAATAAAGCAAAGGTATTATCCACAGATCCCCAAAATACAGGGGAAGATCTATGAAAAGGTAGAAGAACTGCTGGAAAAGGGATACATAGAGCCTTCAAATAAGCCCTGGTTAAGAAAAAGATGGGTCAATGGAGAATGTGCGTACATTTCCGATACATAAACGCAATGTCAGTAATGGACGCGTACCCGATGCTACGGATAAACGTCATTCTGGAGCGATTGAGGGAGGCAAAATATTCGACCTTAAGGAAGGCTATTGGCAAATCCCACTGGAGGAAGGGAGCAGGAAATACACGGCCTTTACGGTACCGGGGAAAGGTCTGTACCAGTGAAAGGTGATGCCGTTCGGGTTACACTCAGCCTCGGCAACGTTTCAAAGGGCCTTAGACCAGGCATAGGTCCGGATATGGCTCCGCACGCATTTGCGTATCAGGATGACATCATCGTGATCGGACGCATGAGGGAGGAGCATATGGCAAATTTTAAGGAAGAAGGCGGCAAACTTGAGGATAAACACGGAAAAGTGCCATTTCTTCACAGTAGGGCTATTATACCTGTGCCACCGGATAACGAGCCAGGGAATTGGCATGGATCCCGGAAAGGTTGCAGCGATTACGGAATTGGATCCCCCAATAAACGTGAAGGGGGTACTGCAGTTTATTGGGATCGGCGATTCACCCCAGACTTCGCAGGGGTCGCAAAACCTTTAAACGATCTCCTTCGGAAGGGAACAAAGTGGGAATGGACGGCGAAACACCAAGAGGAATTTGAGAAGCTAAAGTCGCGGTTAGCAGATGATCCAGTGCTGGCATGCCCGGATTTCTCAAAGAAATTTGTACTGCAAACAGACGCCAGCGACTACGACGTGGGGGCAGTTCTGACGCAGGACACCGATGAGGGCGAGCGAGTGGTCGCCTACGCTAGTCGAACGCTGATAGGCGCGGAGAAAAACTACTCGACAACCGAGGAAGAGTGCCTAGCAATAGTATGTGCAATTTGACAGATGAGACCATACCTGGAGGGGTACCAGTTCGACGTAATCACGGATCATATGGCGCTGAAGTGGACCCCACTATAATATAGAGAGCCACTTGGAAGGATCGCGAGATGGGTCTTCGAGTTGCAACAATATGATTATGTTATCAGCTACAGGAAAGGCAAGCTCAATGTACTTGCAGATGCATTTTCCCGCCAGCCGTTAGTAGAAAAGTTGTCACGAAGATGTTGAGTACGTGTGGATAGGCGCACTAAAAAAGAAAATGCGATAAAACCCACAGAAATGGCCAGAATACATAGAAGAGGCAGGTCTGGTATACCGACATATTCCGCATAGAGCCGGAAGCGAGGAAGTAGCATCATGGAAGCTGTGTGTGCCGATGGATATGAGGCAGCAAGTGCTAAAGGAGAACCACGACGAACCGACAGCGGGGCATCTAGGCGGAAGGAAAACAATTGCGAAAATAGTCGCAAGATACTTCTGGCCAGGGATGCAAAGGGACATAAGTATGTCAGAAAATGCGAGACATGCATGCGGTATAAACCAAGTCAGATGCAGGCCGCAGGAAAAATGCTGACACAGGTCCCAGAGGAGCCATGGGCGACGGTATGTGCGGACTTCGTGGGACCGTTGCCGAGGTCCAAACATGGATGCACCATGCTGTTGGTAATGATCGATCGGTTCTCAAAATGGACAGAAATGGTCCCAATGCGGAAGGCCACAACTGAGACGTTGCAGAAGGCGATTCGCAAAAGGATTATTGCGAGATACGGGGTGCCAAAGGTGATGGTGACAGACAATGGTGTCCAGTTCACCAGTAGGAGCTTCAAAAAATTTCTCGAAGAGCTTGGAGTTCGTCATTAATTTACCGCACCATACACGCCGCAGGAAACCCCATCAGAAAGGGCAAACGGGACGGTTAAGACAATGAACACTGGTTAGAATTAATGCTGGCAGTAAACTCAAGCGTGTAAGACTCCACGGGATACTCGCCATGCTTCGTAACCCAAGGCAAAGGGGCATTGGGGACGGGAGCTCCCTCAGAGAATGCAGCCAAGTTGCAGGAAGTGTTCGAGCTAGTGCGAAGGAATATGGAGCACGCGGCGCAGGAACAAGCTCAGCATTACAATCTGAGGAGGCGGGAGTGGAGCCCGAAGATGTGTGGGCAAAGGGACACCATTTGTCTAAAGAAGTCGAAGGTTGCGCGGCGAAACTAGCACCGAGATACGTACACAGGCCGTACACAGTAATGAATTTCATTTCGCCTGCGATCGCCGTGCTACGTCACGTTGGCACGAAGAAAGAGAAACGGGCACACGTAAGTGAGCTAAAAGCCCAAGTGGAGGAATCCGCACCGCAGGCATAGGGCGAGAAAAAATGGGAGAACATACAAACATAAATTTGTCATTTCGCCTGTGATCGCCGTGCTACGTCACGTTGGCACGAAGAAAGAGAAAAGGGCACACGTAAGTGAGCTTAAAACCCAAGTGGATGAATCCGCACCGCAGGCATAGGGCGAGAAAAAATGGGAGAACATACAAACATAAAATTGTCAAAAACAAAGGGGATCGCGAGAACGGAGTTACACGAACCAACGGAGAAAGGCAGGAGGAGGAGACCCACAACGGGAGAATGTGAATATGAGAACCGCAAGAACGGATCTTTCCAGGCGGCAGAAATGCAGGTCTATAAAAAGGCAACGGGGGACACTGGCCGGCCTTCTTTTTTCTATACCCAACGCAAGATGGACGCATCGCACACGCCCTCACCAAGCACGATGCCGGTGGTCTCCTCCGACGAGAGCGACCTGGAGATCCTGGACATACCAGGATGGGACATTCGGCGGCTCCGGGCGACGAGGAGGATCCTCCGGGTGATGGCCCAGGGGAGAAATGGAGTAAGAGGAATCACGGTGGGCACGGCCACCGTGCAGGAGGAGGACCACCGGCCCAGCCATGAGCTAACGGCGCTGCTCCAGAGACGAAGGAGGAGCCACGACAGGAGGGAGCCGGACGGAAACCTAGCCCTGGCAAGGGCAAGGTTAAATTTGGCCACGGGGATGGCTAAGGAGGAAGTTTTCGGGTGCGCGGAGGCGCCAATGGAATACGAGTCACCCGAAAACTTTAACACCAAGACACTACAATAAAGAGAAACAGTCAAAACTGCAAAACAATTGAATAAAAAAAAAAGGGGGGGAGGGAAACAAAAAAAAAACACACACTTTAAAAAAAAAAAAAGAAAAACAATATGAAAAGAAAAATATAAAAATGAAAATATGAAAAGAAAAAATATAGAAAAAAATTCAAAAAAATATATATATATATATGTACGATGGGAGATGCGGTTATGCGCCGTGAGCGAGTATTAGGTGGGAATCGGAGTCAGCAGTGAACAATTGGAACCAGCAGTCGGAGTGAACAATCAGCAGTCAGTCGTCGAGAGAGTGGGGAGTGAGTTGTCAGCAGTAAGAACAAAGTCGGTGATCAGCAGTCAGCAGTGCACGTCCACAGTCGTCCAGTCGATCATTATACGTTTAGCGTTTTGCTTATTTCATATGATATTGCACTTTAATTATATTGGACGTTACTATACTATTGTACGTTATTATATTATATCCACCATATTGTATATTTTATTATATTATATTGTATGTTAAATAAAGGCAATTTGCCTAATATATATATAGAATATAATATGAAAAAAAAATATGGAAAGAAAATGAATAAAAAAAAATATATACATAAAAAAAAAGAAAAGGAGAAAATATATATAAAATAAAATATAATAAGAAAAAATAGGAAAAGAAATGAAAAAAAAAGGTATAAAAACAATTGTCAAAAAAAAAAAAGAGAAGTATATTTCTTTAATCAGGGGAATATACACAGAAAAAATAATAAAGGAAAATGTATACAGCAGCACAAAGCGAGCACGGCGGCGTCGGACGGGCCAGCGCAGCTGTGTGCGGCACAGCCGCAGAAAGAACGGAAGAGAAGAAATGCGTCGAGCACGGACGGCATGCGGGGGCTGCGGAAACTGCACGGCGTCGCGCACGAAAGAAGGAGAATTCACGGGCGGGCATCCACGGCCACGCTCGAATGTTATAGGAGAGAGTGGGGAAGGCGGGGAACAAAGCGGCCCGCGACGGCGCAGCTGTGTTTAGAAAAATGCAGAAAACACAGAAATGCATTTGGAGTGACCAAGGGAGGGCGCGGGGGTATCTCAGGCCCAAGCGGGGCAAACAGGGGGGGCAAATAAAGAAAGCCCGCCGATAGAAATGCGGCGGGAATTGGAGAAGAGTCTTCTAGGAAAGCTGGAAGAGTTGAGTGAAAGACCACCGTGGGTAAGTCTGACATTCAAGCGGGAAAGATTCTTGGAGGAATTGGTAGTATAGGCTGAGCCAAGAATCTTGATCCAGGCGCTGGGGCGTATGCACAGCGTATCACCTGGATTTAAAGGAGACGCGACCCCAAAACCTCTGGTCTGCCATAGATCCTGCGGAGCGAATGCACGCAGGTGTTTGGAGACGAGTAGCGAATGCAACCGGGGGCGTGTCCTGCTGGGTTGGTAGGCCCTTCGAGTAGGAGCCAAGGATACCGAAGGTCCACGGCACCCGCAAAGGAGAAGCAACGACAGGATCAGCGAAGGAAGCAGCAACAGGAGCGGCGACGACGAGGGAGCAGCGGCAACGACGAGGGAAACAGCGACGACGAGGGAGCAGCGACGTCAGAAGAGCAGCGACGTCAGAAGAGCAGCGACGGCAGAAGAGCAGAGACGACAACAACAGCGACGGCACGGGCACGGGCGCAGCTGTAGCAAGTGAGTCCAAACGGAAGAAACCGTGAGCCGTTTCGGCGCCAGGAACCAAGACCACACGTCCTGATACGTGCAAGCTTTGGGAGGGCGTGTGTATTGGCACCAACCCGGAGCGGGGATCGGGGATCGACGGGAGGATAAGGGGTCGGTCGGAGATTCGTAATATATAAATTCGGTGGAACGTTCCCCCAAACTCTGTGAGCTAGCCGCGGCATTTGTTGTGAGCAAAAGTTAAAAAAGAACAGTTCGTTACATTATATAATATAATCTGCAACCTAACTGCAAAGGTATATCCACTTTGGTTCCGCCCAAAGTTAGCTTTCCTTTCTTGTTTTATTTTTATTTTTTTATTTTTATTAGGTTTAGTGTTGCCTGTTGCCTGGGATCACTAAGTGGTACCGTCCATAGTTATTGGAGTCTTCAAGTTTGGAGTGCTTAATTCATAAGAGTTTTAAAATACCTGTTCAGAAAGATTCGGATTTTGTATATTACGGAGCAATGGATTCTAAAGAGATTAGGTCGCTTTTCCACAACAACTTAGGGAGGGCACGAGTTTCATCCTCGGCGCACTCCAAGGTCGAAACCACTTGTCTGAATTGCAAAGTAGTCTGTTTTGCACTCCCAAAAACGGCTTCTGCAAGCACTAAACAAAAAAAGGAGCAAGCTACGATAATGCTCGCTTCAAGTGTTCAAATAGGTGAAGCAAATAATTCATTTCGCGCAACGATGCAAACTTTAAACAGCTGGAAGCTGAATTTAATGACATCCCAGAATGTATTAGTATGGAATACTTTATATATAGAGTGGAAGCTTTGACCCATCAAACCTTAGAGGGAAATTTCACAATAATACTGGTTATACAATAATGGTTTCTTAAGACGTGACAGGAACTCCGTTGGGACGTTCTTTGCACCTCCTTACGGAAACAATTTCAGAACTGCCGGACAGACATTCATATCCGAAAGGCCATACGAGGAAGCAGACTTTATGACAAGATAAAGAGGCCTTTGACCGAGCAAGAGATAGTAGATCAGCTGAAGAAAAATTTAAGGCCGGAAATTAGGCACGAAATATTGAATATTTATATTCATTCAGTAGAGAAGCTAAGAGAGATATGCCGGCAAAGGAAACGCTTTTTGGACGACGTAAGAGTCAACTATGGCTATCAAAATATAGTGCCGTTTTGAAGGCAAGTGGCCGAATTGGTAGAGGAAACGGATGAGGCTAAAGAGTTCGCGGAGGAGGAATTGAAGGCCGAAATAGGGGCAGTCGCACTTGTGTGCTGGAACTGCCGAAAAGATTGACATAGACAAAAAGACTATGGAGCAAAGAGAAGGGTGCTCTGCTAAGGCTGTGGGGCACTTAATTTGTACAAGCCTAGTTGCGCTTGGGGCCAAATAAAAACGGGACGATGATCCCAGGCAACATTCGTCTCCAGCCAGGAGTTCAAAGCAAGGCAGGAAATGTTCGGATGTTGCAAGTAAAGGAAAAAGGTAGCAACCAGGCGATTCAATCCTTTATAAGGGAAAAGATAATAGACCACATGCTGAGGTGAAATTTTTAGGAAATCGGTTGTAGGTTTGCTGGAGCGGCAGTTAAAGGCATAAGAAGCAGTTTGGCGAATGAGATAATAAAAAACCGAGTGCCTTTTAAAAAGGTCCTCTCAGTGGCGGCTATAGCGGATGGCAAGGCCTAGAAGGTAGTTGGAAGGGCAACAAACGAAATAGAATTTTAGAACGAGATCAAGAGCCTTGAATTTCACATAGTTCCGTCCTTAACTCCGAATCTGTACTTAAACAATTTTGGAGGGCGTAATATATGTGGCCTTCTCCGGGTATGATATCCGATATTTCGTCACATTCCCACACTATAAGCACCGACCAGCAAGAACGTCTGGGACAGGTGATCGCCAAATTTCCGTCCTTCTGGTCCATTAGGTCTGGGAAAAACTAATCTCATATCCCCGGATAGATATCGGACATGCCAAACCGGTAAAACAGCGGCATTTCCCCGTGTCACCTTGGAAAAACTCCTTTATGAGGAAGTCGACCAAATGCTAAAAATGGAGGTCATCGAGGAGTCACAGAGCGCACGGTCCACTTCGGTAGCCGAAAAATTAATGGCATTGCAAATCGATGGCATACTGACACGGCTAAATAAAGCAAATTTTATTTCCAGCTTAGATTTACAGGACGCGTACTGGCAGATCCCCTTAGATCCATATTCGAGAAAAAAACCACTTAGAAGTGGTATCAGAACATCAAAAAAAGCAAATTCTGCAAGAAGACATTCCGGTATTTGGGACATGTAGATGAAAAAAGGGTAAATAGCTGCTATGACGAAGTTTCCATTACCATCAAATTTGAAAGCCCTGCGTAGGTTTCTAGGGATGGTAGGATGGTACCGGAAATTTGTACATAATTTTGTGACGGTAGCAACACCGCTCACGGATTTATTAAACCCAAGCAAAAATTTTTAAAGATTCCAGAGGGCAAAGAAGCATTCGAAAGTCTAAAAAAGATGTTATGCTCGGACCCAGTACTTCGGAGTCGCGATTTCGGAAAGCTATTTTGGGTAAAGTGCGATTCAAGTAATCTGGGGTAGGAGGTGTCCTAGTGCAGAAGTCGGAGCAGGAGGATGACCATCCCATAGAGCAGGAATTCTTAGTGGCAATTATCGCCATTAAACGATTTAGGCCATACATGAATTCACTGTCATAACAGACCACGCGTCCCTTAAGTGGCTTATGTCCCAAACGCATCTGCATTCCCGTTTAGCACGGTGGGCCATGAAATTAAACGTCTTTAAGTTGAAGATAGAGCACCGTAGCGAAAGGCTTAAGGTGGTGCCAGATACTGCCTCTAAGGTAAACGAGTCAGAGTTGGCCGCTCTGGACGCGAACCATGGACTTTTAATCAATGTGGAATCTCCTGAGTTTAGGTCCGAGTTTAAGTCGAGTTTGTTAAGGGTGTAGAAGCTAACCAAGATAAGTTGCCGGATTTGAAGGTAGTGGACAATTTGGTATACCGAAGCATGAGTCATGTAGGTGGCGAAGGATTGCACGACAACTTTTGTAGGAAGCTCTGGGTTCTTCGTGGATTAGTAAAAGAGGTTCTGAAGAGCGCGCAGGATGGCCCGTTAGGATCACATGGTGGAGTCCACAAGACCCTTGAGAGGATTAGGAGCTATTACTATTGGACAGGGCTGCTGAATGACGTCAAGGAGTACGTCCGAGGGTGTGAAGTCTTTATGACGACTAAAGCAGCTAATAGTATCCAAAAGCCACCTATTGGGGTTGCATCTCAATCCGATAAGTTCTTTCAAAAATAATATAACAATTTTGGTAATATAGTGGTAATATAGGAATTTTTATAGTGATAGACCTCTATTCGAAGTTTGTGTTTTTGAAAGCGGCTAAGAAACTAACGGCGAAGGTGTTAATAAAGTATTTGCAGCAGAATCTGTGGCACACATTCGGAGTGCCTGAGGTTATTGTCTTTGGCAATGGCTCGCAAATCCGGGCAAATGCTTTTAAAAAGTTGTTAAGGGAGAACAAAATTTCGCACACCCTGCCGGCCGCCTATTCTCCACAGGCCAACGCATCAGAACGGGTAAACCGTTCGGTAGTGAGTACCATCAGGGCCTTTATAAGAGCCGACCAGAAAGATTGGCACAAGCAGCTGAGCTGCATTTGTTGTTCCTTGCGTACAGTGGTTCACGCGGCGTTTCTTACTATATGGCATTCGGCCAGCATTACATATCATCGGGTTCGACACATAAATTGTGCATTGGGCATTCTTGATGATCGATGATGATCGATTCTTGATGAACTTTTTCACGGGAGGACTCGTTGAAGATCGGTCGTATGAGGGCGAAGGATGTACACCAGAAGCAGAATGAGAAAAATGAGCGGCATTATAATCTTTGAACCCTGGAGGTATGCTACAAGGAAGGGAAGGTGGCGAATATAAAAAATTTTAAGCAGAGCAACTTTCAGGCGGGACACAGCGCAAAGTTAGATCCGGCCTATATAAAAGTGCAGGCATGAAAGAAAGATGGGAGTTACTTGTTTGAATGGAAGATATGACGGGACGAATACTAGGACGTAACCACGCTAAAGATATGAAACAGTAGAGGTTCCAACTACAAGCTTAGTTGGGATCGACCTTTGGACGTATGGATCCAAAGCTCGATCTTTAGAGGGGTGCATTTTTGTAACGATAATAGCCCAATGTGCAGCTGGTGTGGTGGCGTCTTTTTTAAGTGTCTGGCGGAATCGGCATGGAGGCAGAAGGTTTGAGGAAATTGAGTAACAGTGGCAGAGGTCTCCAAAGATGTAGTTGAATTATGAGAGAAAAGTGAAAGAGCAAATGAATCACTGGGGTAAGTGCGGAGGCTTTGGTCCTGACTAGTGGCATTTATCAGAGGGTCTTTATGTAGAGAGGTCCTTCGGAGAGTCTTAGTTGATCGCGAGCCCCACTACATGTCGAATATTTAAGGAATATTTAAAATGATAACAAGAAACCCCAAAAACCCTGCGCTACAAATAACAACAACGCGCATGCGCTTTTAGAAATTTTAGTAGAGCTTCTGCGCCTAAGTTCTTTGTTATGCACTTGTGTATTCGGCATCGATTTGAGCGGCTGGGTTTTTGGGGTTTCTTGTTATCATTTTAAATATTCCTTAAATATTCGACATGTAGTGGGGCTCGCGATCAACTAAGACTCTCCGAAGGACCTCTCTACATAAAGACCCTCTGATAAATGCCAGAGAAACTGAGAGACAGACAGACAAGATTAAATGCTGATAACAACCGCTGCAGCTTAACATATTATGATTATTTTTAAATGGTTTTGTTGGTGGCTGCTTGGCCCAACAATATTTATAAAAACCAATTTCTACATATCATACATCAGTATTGCTTTGCGTGTGCAGTGATATACTTTGAGGTAAAATAATAATTTTATTAATTTTCTTCCAAACATAGCCCTGCTCTGCTTATTCATCTTTGACGGTGTTGCTTCAATTCTAACTCATTAGAGATTCTTATCTCTATTCTTTGCAGTTTAATTATAATAAATTACACAGCCACACAAAAAAAAAAAGTGTCCGGGTTGCGAGATCAGAGTACCCTATCCCCATGTATTTTGGACCGCTGAACACGAATGTGAAGTCCGTTTTGGTCATGCACGTGTACGTTTCTTCCCAACCTCAAAAAAAGTTTCACATTTTTGGAGGTATGCGACTTTTTTTTTAATATATTGGATTTTCATGAAACTGGGTACCCATGTAAATGACTCTGTAAAAACGTTTTAAGTGTGCAAGGCACTCGGCTTGTTCTAACCGAGTAGGAGGGCGACTCGATTCATGGATTCGGACTCCAGAATCGGATTCGCTCGGACAAGTTCCATCTTGCGCAGAGATGCCTCGAAAACATAACCACGGGTCTTTGCCGAGATGCGGTCCAGACCAACACAAGGCTCCTGGAGGCACAGGCATGCAACGCCCCGATAAATATATTACGCACTTGAGTTTGTCTTCTATATTTCTTTATTTCAGTGATTTGTTGTTTGTTCTTTCTAAAGCTACCTTTCTTCTTGGTTATTTCCTTTCTCTCTCTCTCTCTTGCACCTTGCGGTTAGTAGGGCAAGAGAGAGAGAGAGAGAGAAAACCTCATCTTAGGTTTCTCTTCTGCTCCACTGGCCCAGCCAGAGTCAGCGGAGGCAGTCACCGAAAAAAAAAACTCGAACTTAC
Source organism: Drosophila ananassae (assembly GCF_017639315.1). Taxonomy (NCBI): domain Eukaryota; kingdom Metazoa; phylum Arthropoda; class Insecta; order Diptera; family Drosophilidae; genus Drosophila; species Drosophila ananassae. Next base: position 25,214,897 of record NC_057929.1, on the reverse strand, counting down.
AATCGGTATTCGTAAACCACACTTTTCGCGCTTACCCCTTTCGGCTGTTTCCAACACAATCTATTGCGACTGTGCCCACTGTACCTATTGATAGTAATCCCCTTCGAACTTTTGGGGATGAGCTTCGGATTTTAACTTTTACTTATAACAACGGTCTTCTAGAAAAATATGGAAAGCTACAAACAAATGAACTTAACTATTTTTGCCATTACGGCTAGAAAATATGAAAACTACTAACTAAGGGCCTTAGACTAAATGATTATTGATATTCAAAAATTGTGGTGGGGGGGCGTATTTTCCATCCTCACACCCTCCCTTTTTATAATAAACCGTTGTGCCGTGATGGTGATCCGGAACTGCTTGTTTTCCTCGGTGGCCCACTATTGGAGTGTGCAACCGCCTCTTATGCGTGTCCACGCGCCATCCATCCAGTGCCTGCACTCCGATCCTCGTCCTGCACATATCCAACTTCTGGACACTCCCTGGTGCAGGCGGCGCCTGGACACTCCCTGTGTTGTTCTCGGCTGCCTCCATATCGGCGTCTCGGGCTTCCATCCCGATGTCGTCTGCTTCGATCTCGATGTCTACTACTTCCTCGACCTCGGCAACACCGACCTCCTCCTCCTCCAGGTCCATGTCCTCCACCCCGCTTTCTTCCGACGAGATTAGGAAGTCTAGGGGGTCCATCTCTCCGACCCATCCCTCGTTGTCTGCATCAATGGCTGCCCGCCGTTGTGCCTCAGGTACTTTTACGTGAAACCGCCCCTCCCCTGCAGTTAGCGCTCACCTGTTGGCATGATATGTTCCCAACCGGTTCCTCGTCTACCACAGCGATTTGTGCCAAACGCGCTATAGTTGGCACTGTCGGCGGCGCTTCTGGATCCGATTCGTGGACGAAGCTGGGTCGGAGCTCTTCCCCGCTGTAAACCATACTGGGTGGGCGGGATCGGTCGAGATCGAATCCTGACCCCCAGTTTTGGGCACGGAGGGAGGGCCTTGGCCTCGTAAGGCACTTCCCGGATTCCAGTGCGATGGTGTCGGGGATGAAGTTGCCGATTCTAACAACGAATCCGAAGTGGGTGCGCTGCCGGTGGGCTCATCTCGGCCATGGATTGTATTTCTTTGGTGCCTGCCGGTTCTATAATTGTTCTTAAGGATTAGCTTATGGTAAGTATCCCCACCGAGATGCCCTGGGTGCGAGAGTTCCTACTGCTCTGCTCTTACTGTTCCAAACGTTACTTACGTCTGACCGATGGTCCCGGTGTCTGTGTGTTCTGGCTGCGTGCTTTAGACTCATCGTCACCCTCATCGTCTTCTGGGTCGTTCTTGGTGATCGCTCGTGGGTGGTAATCCATGAGGTCCCCGCTACTGGTCCTTCGTCTCTTCGTCACCTTATGTTGAATTTGGACTTTGTTCGGGGATATGAACAAAGTACCTTCAGTACCTTGTAGGGTCCAGCTTACTTTGGAGCTAACTTTGGGTTGAAACCTTCGCAGGTCTTCGAGAGGTGATGCAGCTTTACCACCATGATGGTGGTGCTCCACCAGGGATCCCAACTGGTGACTAATGTCACCCCTGTTCGCAGGTTGCCTTCTGATTGCTTTCCATGGCCGTGTGGAACGAGTCCTGGAGGGGTTTGGCTCGTTCTGCGGGGTCCCCCGGCTGCATAGTGGTTGCACTTGTATGGAAGCGCTGCCAAAAATGCTTTTAATGGCATTAGAGGGCTGAAAGTTGCATAATCCCCAAACAATAAAATTTAACAAATAATTAAACAATAATAATTTATGAGCCATTTAAGTACTAAACAAAATTTACAATGGTTTTAACTTCAAAATTATACAACAATTTTAGGATATCTCCTTTTCTCAATATTTCTCTGCCCAGTAATATATGGATCGGACCTTAAAAGCAAATAATTCAATATGTCTGTATTTGTAAGTATTCGTGACATTTTGCGGGTATTGTTCAGTCTGCATTTCTTTATTTTTTTGTTGTACACCTCTGCAGCGTCCTCCTAGAGTATAGAAAGAGTCCGTGAGAGTATGGTAAATAGAACCAGGGATACTCCTTGATTAACCCTTCGGCAGTATCGAGGGCATATTCATTAAATTTGTGTACGTTGATTTTGTGTCCCGATGCCAAAGCTTGCAGTAAGGTGGTGCAGTAATTTTCATTAAGGCCTGAAATTAATGCAGTCATCCGAGGATTCGAAAAAATTTTTTCGCTAAATTGGCATCGTTGGATGTTCCTTTGCCACCATCTCTAGGCTGGTTCACTATTAAGCCCATTTTATCTCGAAAATCCCGTTAAACTTCTCTCTTTCTTTCTAAAACTTTTTTTTTTGTTGAGACCCTCTGGCCTGCCACATTTTTATGACTGACTTATGAAAAAGGTGAAGAAAGTATTCAAAGAATCTTACTTTTGCATGTAGTGGAGATAAGTCAAACTCGAAATTTTTTGTTGATACCTTTTTGTCCAAACATTCATTCAAATTGTTCATCTCTGTTGGCTTTGCTTTGCAAATATAACATTTATTCAAATCAACAATTTCAAAAATCAACAATTTTTTTTTCAAATGTACTCAATTGGTTAAATACACGCATTCCGTTGTTTATCAAATTTTGTTGGACATCAGCAATTACTTGTCGTAATTTTCCAGCGTGTGTGCCTTTTTTGGAGCACCATATATTAAAAATATGTAGGCGTGCAAACACACCCTGACTTATGTTGCCTATGAAATTAAAAGGTAAAAACAACAATTTTGTAATATTACGAAGTTTCTATACACAATGTAAGCTATAAGTAAAGACGAAGACAAAAACACAAAACAATCACAGGGGATCTGTTGGAAAAGTTTGACCTTGAAGAAATAAAACAAGAAAGGAAAGCTAACTTCGGCGGAGGCGAAGGGATATACCCTTGCAGTTCAGTGGCAGTCCGCTAGGTGGCGCCACGCTTCTTATATTATTAGATATATAGCGGATCGTATATAGTCGGCCGATCCTTATGAAAATTGGCAGATGAGATTGTTTTTCCCAAAATAGAATCTGTACCAAATCCCATATTTCTAACTTAAAAAAACACCAAAGTTATGCCAATTTCGATCGTTCTATGACAGCTATAGGATATAGTCGGCCGATCCTTATGAAATTTTGTACATAAGATATTTTGGTCAAACAAACCATGTGTGGAAAGTCCCAACCCTCTAACTTAAAAAACACCAAAGTTATGGCATTTCCGATCAATCACTTATATGGCAGCTATAGAATATAGTCGACCGATCCCGGCCGTTCCGACTTATATACTGCCTGCAAAGGAAATAAGGATGTGTGCAAAGTTTGAACTCCATAGCTTTAAAACTGAGAGACTAGTTTGCGTAGAAACGGACAGACGGACAGACGGACATGCTCATATCGACTCAGGAGGTGATCCTGATCAAGAATATATATACTTTATAGGGTCGGAGATGCCACCTTCACTGCGTTGCACACTTTTGACCAAAATTATAATACCCTCTGTAAGGGTATAAAGATGCGTTAGATTATTGATTTTTTCACACTCATCTGCAAGTTTCTGCATCTGACTTAAACACTTTTATTAAGTAACAAGAAAGGAAAGCTAACTTCGGGCGAAGCCGAAGTTTATATACCCTTACAGTTGTGCCATTTCCGATATTTCAGTTATATGGCAGCTATAGGATATAGTCGGCCGATCCTTATGAAATTTGGCAAATCAGATTAATTTATCCAAAGTAGAATCTGTACCAAGTCCCATCTTTCTAACTTAAAAAACACCAAAGTTATGCCAATTCCGATCGTTCTATGACAGCTATAGGATAAAGGCCGATCCTTATGAAATTGTGTACATAAGATATTTTGGCTAAATATTACATGTGCGAAAAGTCCCAACGCTTAACCTTAAAAAACACCAAAGTTAAGTTTTTTTAGAAAGTCCCGTTAGATTTCCAGACAATCCGTTTTGCCATCAAGAAGTTTGAACATTTTAAAGACAATATGCTTCCAAATTTTTTCTATTTGTTGTTATCACTTTTTTTCATTTTTGGCCTCTGGCGGAACTACTGTGGGCTTTGCCGGGCAAGTCGGGTGCGACGCTGTCGATGAAAGCCCCCGTTAGTCTTAGCTGGCGCCCCTGGACTAAGTAGGCTGGGCTAAGCCCGGTGCTATCCGAGACACTCGTATTTATCGCCAACGACAATCGGCGAGTTCATGCCAGGATCGATGGTCTTGGTCGTCGTATTGTGCTATTATCGTCTTGATCGTGGGATTCGCCCGCTCTGTAGGGTTCTGTTTAGGGATAAATATACAGTAAACTCCAGATGAACGCTGCTTCGCTTGAAGAAGTTCCCAAAGGAGCGACTGGTGAACTAGGTCCCGTTATCACAGATCAGAGTCCTGGGTGTCCCGAACCTTGATATTATTTTCTCGCAAAATCCCAGCTCTAGTTGAGCGGAGGTGGCCTTCATCAGGGGGATGATCTCCACCCATTTGGAGAAGACATCAAAGAGCCCAAGGAGCAAAATGGCCACTTTCGGTCCGTGGGAGAGTTCCGACAAAGTCCGCTCCAACTAATGCAAATGGTTCCGTGGGTCGGTGGGTCAACATTTTCCCCCGTGGCTTGTGCTGGTCCACCTTGTACCGTTGGCAAGTCAAGGAGCTGGTGACGTACCTTACAATGTTGTTGGCACCTAGTGCCAAGACCTACTACCCTATATGCACACTTAGTAATTTGATCCAATCAATATGCATCAGCACGTTGCAATATCCAAACCCAGTAACCTATTAGCAATAAGCACAAAGCAATATCCAACCTAATAACTCAGCACTAGTAGACGGTGCCAAAAGCAGAAATCAGCATTATTAGCGGGAAGAATGACCGACTGACCGAAGCAAGCAAAAACCAGCTAGCTAAGCCGAAATGCATGTAAAAGAAGTACATGAACAAACAATCTGAGTCAGCAGACTCAGAGGTGGGTGACTCTGGCATAAACATTAGTTTTAGCACGTCCATAACATTGACCTTCCTTAGATTTAATTATGTAAAATTTATCATCTTATATAGAATTGTTCTTCTGAAATGAAGATAGTTGCGAAATCAGAGTGAATCGTCTCGTTACTCAGTGTCTGAACTACGGTACTTAAAATCAACCTACTTCGAGTGATCCTGTGTAAAACGGTTCACAAGTAGGACTCTCTGAAAGCTATCTACTTCGCTTGGCTCCAGTGCAAACGGACCACCAGTAGAACTTTCACCATCGAACCTACTTTGAGTGGCTTGCCAGGTGCTTGCTGTGATCAGGCTGGAGGGGATGTGGGGTACTTGAAGTCCTGGGCTGGTTTTCCTCAAGTACAGATGGTATGGTGGTTCGGCTGATTCCTCATCGGCCGGTCCTACTTGTGGTGCGTTTCACGGAAGTAACACTCGAAGTAGTTTGGGTACCGCGGGGTCTACTTGTGGTCCGTTTCACGGGAGCAACACTCGAAGTAGACTGGTATGCCGGGGGTTCTACTTGTGGTCCGTTTACACAGGAGCCACTCGAAGTAGATAGCTTTCAGAGAGTCCTGATGTGGATCCTTATCATCCCATTCTTAAAGTTTTAATCGAAATCAATAGCTTAATTGACCTTAAGTCTACACTTAAATCTCATAAAGTTCGTTTCTTCCGTAAGGTTAAATTTTTGAAACTTAATAAGTTTATTTTGGAATTTGATTGGTCCGATCTACTGACATGTGAAGATATAAACATTGCCTTACATAAATTTTATTACACTTGAATATATTTTTCGACACTTGCGTGCCGTGGAAATATCCGTCCTCTAATAATCAGGACGGATTGGTATGCAAAGTTATATTAAATTTTAAGAACGTCATGAATAGACTTTTAAATAAACATAAATCATCTGGATATACAGTTAATTTTCCAAGACACCTAGTACCTCGGTCCAATTTCACCATGCATAATACAGAATGTCATAGGAGTTATATACGCCGCTGTCTGATTCATTTTACTCACGATTTTTTCAAACTATTCACCTTGCAGCAGTTCAGCTCAGCCTTACACTTATAATATCCAATGCCCATCTTTCGATCAAAGTGGTGTGTTATCAGATCTTCTTAAAGTCAAGCCCGTGTATTTGTCAGGCCCTGATGAAGTAGCAGGCTGTGTTCTGAAGAATTGGGCCGATGCTCTGTGCAAACCGCTCGTTAAACTCTTTAATCTATCGCTGGAAACTTCAATCTTTCCCCTTATGTGGAAGGAATCCTTCATTATTCCGCTGCATAAAAAAGGGAAAAAATCCGACACTGCAAATTATAAAGGCATCTCTAAATTGTCAACAATTCCAAAGCTTTTTGAAAAACTTATTACACCACATTTGCAGCACCTATGTAATTCAATAATATCTCCGTGCCAGCATGGCTTCTGGGGTGCCCCAAGGAAACCATCTTGGAACCTTACTTTTTACACTGTTTATTAACGACTTGCCCCTTGCCTTAACTAATACACTTGTACTTACATATGTATCCTGATGACGTTAAGCTATGTCTTCAGTAGAAATTCAATAGCGCCCAGTCTAGATTTCAATCCGATTTGGATAAACTTCAAAATTGGTGTTTAGCAAATAACCTAAAGCTTAATGGATCGAAATGTAAACTCATGTCATTTTACCGATCTAGTTCTCATCAAGCTATGTTCTTTCTCTATGGGAACGCCTTAGAACGATTTACTCAGGTTAACGATCTAGGTGTCATATTAGGTTTAGGTAACTAAAACGTTATATATATCATTGGTCCGTCCGATTCTTGAGTATGGATCGTGTGAGATCATATATAATATGTACAAGAACTTATTGACTTTCGCCCTTTAGTGACATAATTGGAATGCAAGTCTTCACCTCCCCTCTTATCATAGTATACTTTAATTACCTTTATTTTATTATGTCTTTTATTAATTAACTTACCAGGATTAACAAACCGTAGAACGATACTGGATGTCTTGTTTCGATATAATCTTTTTTATGGTAACGTAGAAAGCAAACATTTTTTTGCTTAAATTTTAACGTTCCTAGTAGAAGGACTTGAAACCTTCGTCCTCTACTCCTCAGCCATTGTAGTTCGAAATATGCCCAACACGATCCGATCAGAGTATGGAACCACGCAAAAAAAAAAATATTTTATAAGTACCAATTCCATCGAATTGAATAGTTTTGGCTTTAAAGAGATTTTGGAATATTTAAATAGAAATTCATAAGGCAAAATTAATAAATTTTATGAGAAATTTTCTTGGAGTAGTTGGAATTCATTTGAAAATAGCTATGCTGTAGCCATTAAAAAATCATTAATGATTGCGGATATGGGGCGAATTAAACGTCGTTAATATCGCCAATGTCGGGTGCATTCAGCTAAGAATAGGGTATAATGAAAATCAAATTACCCTACAACTGATCTGAATTATTCTCTAATACCACAAAAACTTTACGCATTTCACTCCCATCCATACTCCTCAAGGTATGGTTCTCCTCAAGGTATGGTACTCCTCAAATCTGGTTCTATTTAGCAATAGTAGCCACACTGTAGACACCATAGACAGAGGCAAGGCGAAGAGAAGATTCGAAGTGGACAATAAAGTAACTATAAAAGAAGCCTAGTACACTGAGTTTACAATTCGAAACAAGCGATTATACCAATATAAAGTCATACCATTTGGTTTGTTCAATGCATTCCAGACCCTTTGTAGATTAATGGACCGTGGAAAGGACCACTTTCTCACAAGAGTTTTTGTTTATTTTGACGCTCTCTTCATCCTATCTGAAGATTTTGAGTCATACGTGCAGGCTCTAAGATAAGTTACGTTATACAGACTAAATAAGTTACTTTCATCCCCCTCGGATGAAACTTGCTCCGGAATTGAAAACATGGAAGAAAATCTTAAAGATTTTTTTTTTGCCCAGGAATGGTATCGGACAACGTTTTGAAGTAATACCAAAAATGCTGTGTTAAACCTCCAATTAGAAAGCCGATGACATCAGGATGTTTAAAAAATTTTACATTGATTTATTAGGCTAGTATCAAAAATCCAGAAGAGTAAATAATGGCATATTAATCATTTCCACAATTTCGGAACAAAGCATATATATACAGCTATCTTTTCGCCACAGACTAACGCAACGTCTAAATAGGTCAGTTCTCTCCACAATACGCTCATACATCGGGTCAAATCATTCTTATTGGAATATCAGATCAAAAGTGTGCAAAGCGGTGAAGGGACATCTCCAACCTAAACTATATATTTTCTTGATCAGGATCACCTATAGAGTTGATAAAAACATGTCCGTCCAACTGTTTCTGCACAAACAGTCCCAGTTTCTCCCAGTTTTAAAGCTATCGGCTTCAAACTTTGCACACATCCTTCTTTGTAAGCAGGAGGACGTGTTCGTAATTTTTTTAGGTGGTACAGGTACTCTGGCTCGGCTCCTCAAATAGGTGCTCGTTCTCAGGCTCTTCCTTTTTCCTTGGCTCCTTTTCTCATGGTAATGTGTGAACTGCTGCTTCTGTAAAAAAAATTTTTATTAAATTATTTGTCAGTAAGCTCGACCAATTGGTGTCGAGTGTTGTATCGACCGTTTTAGATTCTAGAAGATAGAATTTTTCGGAAAGCTTATGAATCGCGTAGCAAAACAAACAAAAACAAGAAAGGAAAGCTAACTTCGGGCGGAGCTGAAGTTTATATACCCTTGCAGTTGAGTCGCAGTCCGCTAGGTGGCGCCACGCATCTTATATTATTAGATATATAGCGGATCGTATATAGTTGGCCAATCCTTATGAAATTGGCATATCGAATTATTTTGAAAAAGGGGGGAATCCATTGAAACTCCCATCCTTCTAACTTGAAAACCAACGAAGTTATGGCATTTCCGATCAATCAGTTATATGGCAGCTATATAGTCGGCCGATCCCTATGAAATTCGAAAAATCTGATTGTTTTTTTCAAAATAGAATCTGTACAATGGCCGAAAACGAAGACTTCGCTGACGCGCAAGACGCTGCGCAATTCACTAGCACAGCCATGATCCAATCCGTATTTGGAAAGATGCCGTTCCCAAATTTACAATCAATCACAAACATAGAAATGTTCTTCACGAAGTTAGAAAGTTGGTTCGCACTACAAGGACTTGGTGCACGAAAAGAACAGGAAAAGTTCGCTGCAGTCATCGCCTACGCAGACCCCAAATACCTGGAACAAGTACACGATCTTGTGAACAATCCACCCGAAACTGCCCCTTATTCCACCTTAAAGGAAGCGATCCTTTCAAAGTTTACGGACTCGGAAATGGTAGGTTTGGACCGACTTGCAACGGGAATTCAGCTCGTCGACAGCCGCCCAAGCCACTTACTCTGCCAACTGCAGCAAACCAAGGCAACCTGCGACGAATCAGTAGTACGACGCTACTGGATCAAACGTTTGCCTCCTCCCGTACGCGCGGTAATTGTCGGCATGATAGGAAGCTCACCGCAGACCAAACTCTCACAACTTGCAAAAGCAGCCGATGCGGTTATGGATTCCTTAAACGACGATGCGTCTGACCACGTATATGCTTTTTCAAAAAACAAACAACAGCAGTCTCATCAAGAAGAACGCGTCATAACGCTGACCAAACGACTCGACGATAACGACAAGGCTCTGCAGCAGATTAACAACAAACTGGGACAGTTACTAAATCACAATCAAACGCGTGGCAGAAATATTCAGCGACCCCAAAATTATTACCGCAACAATGCACCTTCTAACGATAGATCGTCCCAACAACTGTGTTGGTACCACAACAAGTACGGCAGAGATGCACGGCGTTGCAGCCAACCATGCTCCTTTACAGCGTTCAACGAGGACGACCAAAAAAAACTAAATGCAACCGTCAGAGGATCAGGAGGCAGCCTTGACGGATTAAGTAATTTCGCCTCTTCTTATCATCAAGCATTTCAAATTAATGTTCACAGAATTTCTTACTGCAACCGATTTTTTGTACCAGACGCCCAATCTGGGAGAAAATTTTTAGTCGATACAGGAGCCGACGTTTCGATCATTCCATACAGTACTATTCACAAGAATATACAAAACGCCAATCGCCATACACTCTTTGCAGCGAACGGCACAGAAATAAAAACATACGGCACCATCGCTTGACACTGGACCTAGGACTACGTCGTCCTTACACTTGGAACTTCGTTATTGCTGATACCAATACTCCAATCATTGGATCCGATTTTCTACACCACTACAACCTTCTTGTCAACATCAAGGAGGCTAAGTTAGTTGATGCCAAAACACGCTTGACATGCTGTGGTATCCACACACATCCAAATTCATCAATTATTAAAACATTCAACACATCCAACGCATTCGCTCAACTGTTGGAAGAATTCAAAGACATCACACAATTCAACACAATCACACATCGTCCATCGTCAACAACTAGCGTCACCCACGTCATCGACACCAAAGGAGCACCACCCTTCGCGCGACCACGAAGACTGACCCCAGAGAAACTCCGAGCAGCAAAGAACGAGTTCCAATATTTAATGGACATGGGAGTATGCAGACTTTCTAAAAGCCCATATGCTTCACCTTTACACATGGTACGAAAACCTACTGGTGAATGGAGACCATGCGGTGACTACCGCGCCCTCAATGCGCAAACCATACCGGACCGGTATCCACTACCACACATACAAGATTGCACACACGTGTTCTATGGAAAAACTATTTTCTCCAAGATCGATCTCAACCGCGCATACAATCAAATCCCAATAGAACCTAAAGACATCCCTAAAACGGCCATAACAACTCCTTTTGGTCTGTTTGAATTCACACACATGACATTTGGACTGTGTAACGCAGCTCAAACATTTCAACGCTATATGCATACAGCATTCAGGGATTTAGACTTTGTCTTTGTTTACGTCGACGATATAGCAGTCGCATCGGCCAACATACAACAACATCATATCCATCTGCGCCAAGTTTTCGAGAAACTGCAAGAGTACAATCTCACGATAAACCCCAGCAAATGTAGTTTCGGAAAAGAATCAATTGAGTTCCTAGGACATAAAATTAACCACCAGGGTATTAAACCTCAACAAACCAAGGTAAACGCCATTACAAATTTCCCCTTACCCAAGGTGGCCAAAGAATTACGAAGATTCCTCGCAATGATCAACTTTTATAGACGATTCCTCCCCAATGCTATTCAACATCAAGCTCCACTAGTGCAGCTTATACCAGGCAATAAGAAAAACGATTCCACCCCAATCAACTGGACAACAGAAACAATCGACAAATTCAACAGTTGCAAAAATTCTTTAGCACAAGCTGCACTATTGGCACATCCTGCACCGAACGCAAACCTTTCGCTAAGCACAGACGCGAGCAACATAGCAGTGGGAGCGGTTCTACATCAATTCATCAACTCGGAATACCAACCAATGGGATTCTTCAGCATTAAGCTCTCAGAAACACAACGAAAATATATCACATACGATCGGGAACTCCTAGCAATTTACCTCGGAATAAAACGTTTCCGCCACATGCTGGAAGGCAGGGTTTTTCACATCCGTACAGACCACAAACCCTTAGTATACGCCTTCGATCAAAAACCCGAAAAAGCATCCCCGCGACAACTTCGCCACTTGGATTTCATAGGACAATTCACCACATCTATAACACACGTAAGAGGAGACGAAAATACAACCGCAGATACGCTTTCCCGCATCGAAGCCATCGGAGACAATTGCATTAATTATAATGAACTAAGCGATGCGCAATTACGCTGCCCAGAACTCCAAAAACTACTCAATTCCAACACCAGCTCTCTTCAGTTAAAAGCAGTAAATATTCCTCATACACATCACTCACTAATTTGCGATATATCTACTTCTAGCGTACGGCCTTTCATACCACAGCCGCTTAGAAACAAAATCATCGAGAAGCTACATAACATTGGACACGGTGGAGTTAAGGCAACTATAAAACTTTTAAAACAACGATTCGTTTGGCCCTCCATGCACAAAGAAATCTCCGAGTTCGAAAAACACTGCATTCCTTGCCAAAGATCAAAAATCACCCGTCACGTTCGCTCACCTCTTCAAAACTTTACACTACCCAACCAAAGATTCGAGCACATCAATCTGGATCTTATTGGACCACTACCACAATCTGGTCCGTACAGATACTGCCTCACCATTATAGATCGGTACACGAGGTGGCCAGAAGCCATCGCTATTGAAGACATGCAAGCCGATACCGTAGCATCCGCCCTCATTCGCTCCTGGATCTCCAGATTTGGCATACCGGCTCGAATCACAACGGATCAAGGCAGACAATTCGAATCGAGGCTATTTAATGAATTATCAAGGCTACTGGGAATCGATCACCTACATACAACCGCATAACATCCACAAGCAAACGGAATCATCGAACGCTGGCATCGAACACTAAAAGCTGCCATCATGTGCAAAAACCATGCAAATTGGCCACAGAAACTACCAATAATTCTTTTAGGACTTCGCACAGCTTACAAACCGGACATTCAAGCAACACCCGCACAGCTAGTATACGGAACTACGCTCAGGTTGCCGGGAGAGTTTTTCCACCAATCAAACAAAATACAATCCCAAACGGAATATGCCAAAGAATTGGAAAAAATCATGCAAGAGATCCGTCCAGCACAAACAGCTCATCATGAAACCTCCAAACCATTTATATTTAAGGAATTGGAAACCACCTCACATGTATTCCTACGAAATGATGCCGTACGCACTTCACTTCAACCTCCATACGACGGTCCATTTGAAGTCATCGAAAGGAACGACAAACACTTCACCATATCCGTCGCTGGACGTCCAGTCAAAGTAACAGTGGACAGCCTCAAGCCCGCCTTCATAATAATGCAACAGCCAACAGACAAAAGCTCAACGTTGGAACCACCAAATAAAGGACCAGATCTACAGGCTCTTGGAGAGTCACCGGAAACAACCTCACCTCCAAGACCCCGGCGTACAAGACTCCCTGCTCGCTTTGCACCATGAAGTCTAGGGGGGAGTACTGTGGCGAGTCAACCGACACAATTTGAAATTGCAACGAATAAATTCTTTTTCGCCATAGTATCGAAAATCCCTTTGGGCATACTAAAAGACTACTCGCTACAAGAAGCTTCACTCTTCAAGAAATCATCTTAATATTGACAAAGTTATGCCAATTTCGATCGTTCTATGACAGCTATAGGATATAGTCGGCCGATCCTTATAAAATGTTGTACATAAGATATTTTGGTCAAATATAACATGTGTAGAAAGTCCCAACCCTCTAACTAAAAAATCACAAAAGTTATGGCATTTCCGATCAATCAGTTATATGGCAGCTATAGGATATAGTCGACCGATCCCGGCCGTTCCGACTTATATACTACCTGCAAGGAAAAAAAGGATGTGTGCAAAGTTTGAACTCGATAGCTTTAAAACTGAGAGAGTAGTTTGCGTAGAAACCGACAGACAGACAGACAGACGGGGGGGTGTGAGAAGGAGGTGGTAGTAAACAGACGTGCCGTGTGGCGCTCCTCGAAGAGCAACCAGAACATAGCACCTGCGCGAATAGAAACCAGATAAAAAGGTGTCCATCAGGTGTGCAGAGGCCTTACCTGGGTCTGCTGGGTCGAGGTCCGCTGAGAATCTGCTTAATCCGGATTCATCCGACGCGCCCGGATCGATGGCGCCAGCGCCAAGGTAAGAGACGGAGAGACGGGGAGATTGCTTTTTCTTCCGGTCACTCTCTTTTCAGCTCTTCCTGCCAAATTTCACCGGAACTGACGCGAGCGTGGCCACCCCAAAGTGTATCGAAAGGCCAGCTGATCGGCTGCGCAGCTCCAACAGTGTGGTCCAATGCACGTAAGCCGGGCTTTGGAGAAAAATGTGACCCCTAGAGGGCGCTACCTATAAAAGCGCCCACCAGATGGATCTGGACAGGGGGCACAATGGCATACTTGCAGGCGGTGCTGGGCAAGTGTTTGTTTGGCCCTGCCGGTCTAACAAACGATCCCAATACCAATACCCACAACCTCCACCACCACCCCCCCCGCCCGGCAGCGGGGGCTTAGAATACTACCGGGGCTTGACCTGGTTTGTCGTAAGAGGCGACTAACAGGTACGGGGGATGTCCCTGCTGGACGAAGTTTTCCATCCAGGCCGATAGTCTGATGGCCAAGCTTCCAAGTCACGCATGAAAAGTGCAGCTCGCAACCTTTCTCCTTCAGGAAATAACAACAAAAATAATGTAGACGGAGAGGCAGCCTTTGCGAAAAGCTGCAAACTCCCGAGATCACCCAGCAACAGGCTGGATGTAGCCTCCCCCATTTCAGGGATCCGCGTGGACCAATACAGGAGCGGAAGCCAGGAGATGGGTAAAGCATCGCTGGAGGACCTCGGGAAGGAGATCACGCTGCTGGTGGAGATGCTGGAGGATGGAAAAAGGAGGTCCATCCACCAGCCGATGAGGGACGTTATAGAGAGCATCCGTACTCTCTACGAGCGACTGGTTGCCCAGAAGGACGAACAAGGAGGCAAAGAGGCGCCGAAAACCCACCAGGCGTCCCAGACGTCCCCCTTATTTCGACCGGTGGTGGAACCCAGGAGGAAGGGTGTTGGACCCAATCCCCCGAGCACCAAAAGGAGCAGGAGGGAGCCTTCGCATGCGGCTACGCAAACGAGGGCCGGAACAGGACAACCAGGGCAGCCTACGGAACCCGATCCTGGTACCCAGAGGACGAAGGACGCCCCCAAGTGGAAACTGGTAGGCCCGAAAAAGGGCAAGAACCAGCGGAGACCTAACCCAGCGCCCAAGGAGAAGCCGAAGCCGGACGCGCTGGTCATCACGGCCAAGGGCGAGGCCAGCTGCAGAAGCTGGGAGAGGCCGTCACAAGGATAAGAAGGACCCAGAAAGGAGAACTCCTTCTCCAACTGAAAAAATCTGGAGAGGACACCGCGGAGTACAGAGCACTGGTTACGAAATCGATCGGACTCGGGACTAGACCTGGCGGCGCACAAAACGGAGGCGGTTCGCTTCACAAGCAGGAAGAAGGTGGAACATATCACCATCCAAGTGGGCAACTGCCCAATAAGATCTAAGGACGCAATAAAGTATTTAGGAGTCATGCTGGACAACAGGCTGTCTTACAGAGCTCACGTGGACTACGTGACCAAAAAAATCAGCTGGAATCCAAGGAGCACTATCTCGGATGTTGCCAAACATTGGAGGCCCAAAAGAAGGCAGGAGACGCCTTCTGGCCAGTGTCGTCACGTCGGTCCAACTGTATGCAGCGCCGATATGGGAGGCATCAGTCAGAGGAAACCTAGGGCTTAAAAGGAAGCTAGGCGCATCGTACCGGCTCGCAGCGCTACGAGTCATATCGGGTTTCAAGACGATCTCGGAGGATGCAGCCCTCGTCTTGGCAGGAATGATCCCCATAGACATTCTGGCAACCGGAGCGGAGAAAATATACAAATCCATCCAACAAGAGGGAAGTACGGCACCCCGGGAGGCCATCAAGAGGTCCGCCCGGCAATGGTCATTATCCATTTGGCAGGAGAGGTGGGATTCAGCGACCAAAGGAAGATGGACGCATAGGCTAATCCCCAAGGCAAGGGCCAGGTGAGTTACCAACTTACCCAGTTTCTTTCAGGCCACGGAGGGTATAGAAAGTACCTCCACAGGATCGGGCACGAGGAAAGCCCAGAATGCACTAACTGCCCAGGAGCAGATGAGGACCCAGAGCACATCCTCTATATGTGTAGGAGGTACCGTGCAAGAGCGGGAGCTCTACCAGCTCCAGAGCACCTAATAAGATATATGTGCAAAGCAGAGGAGCAGTGGAACCGGGTTAGCCAGGTTATAGCTTATACACAGGGTGACTTAAGAAGGCTAGAAAATGAACGTCGCTTAAGGGAGAATGCCTAGGTTAGGCAACCCTTCGCCGCGAAGTAATACCTTACAGTGGTTCCGCGGGGTCTGTGGTGTGTGCGGGGGTGGTTTTAGTACGTAGGCACTGGCTAGACACGCCGGTGAATCGTGCATACTATTGGTACGGCCAATAGTATCTAGGATAGATTTCCATCTCAATGGCGCAATCCAAAAAAAAAAAAAACAGACAGACGGACATGCTCATATCGACTCAGGAGGTTATCCTGATCAAGAATATATATACTTTATAGGGTAGGAGATGTCTCCTTCACTGCGTTGCACACTTTTGACCAACATTATAATACCCTCTGAAAGGGTATAATGAAAGGTAACTTCGGGCGGAGCCAAATATGATATCAGTTGATATCCCTTGTAGTTACCCTTGTAGTTAAGTGACAGCTTATATTCTAAAATATACGTCGCAAATATCGGCTATAATGGATCAATCCAAGGGAGAATTTTATTAAAAATAAATTTTTAAATTAATTTCAAATTTGAAATAAATTTCATAATTTATTAAAGTTAAACCAATGCAAAGTGGTATCAAATTTATATAGTACAGTACATATATATTATATGTTTTTATATTATATATATATATAGTGAAGGAGATGTCTTCTTCACTGTGTTTGATACTTTTGATCATAATTACAATACCCTCTGAAGGTTTATAAAACTCTAAACTCTAAAAACTAAACTTAATACATAAAAAATACATTTATTAGACACGTGAAAGAAAAACAATATAACGAAGAGTAGTGTCGTGCATGAATCTTTTTTATACCCTGTAATGTGTGGGTGTGGTTCGAACTCCCTACGTTGTTAGCCAACTTCTAACGTGGGGGTGTACGGGCTGTAGTTAAACAGAACCAAATTGCAAGATCTACTGCAAGGTCCAGAGGATATACCTTGGGGACGTATGGATGAGAGTGAAGGGCGTGCACTTCTTTTGGTCTTAGACTAAGCTCGATGGATGGGGATGGTTCTTTTCACGTATCCATACTACACATCATCAAAATAAATTTAAGTGCACTAACTAGATGCAAGTTAATAAAGAAAACCCGGATGATTGTCCTACTGACTCAAATCCAAAAGAAAACTAAGGAAACAAATCATCTAAAAGGCAAACAGGCTCAGAAGAAAGAGAGAGAGAATGATTTTGATCAGTTGTAGGGTATTAGATGTTCATTATACCCTTTTCTTAACCCACCCAACCTTGGCGAGATCTACGACGTTTGATTCGCCCCATATCACAATCCCATGTGATACCTATTGTGGTTCCAGCATGGCTATTTGAAGTTTCGGTGGCGGATCTGTAATGGCCTTAAGCCTTCATGGAGTTCCTAACACTCAAATATGAATTGGAGCGAACTTGATTCATTTTTCCCAGTCGGGTATTTCTATTTTATTATAAAATTTCTCCTTAACTGCTACTTTATATAATTTCATTAGAATTCATATTAATATATATATATATGTAAATCATTCAATTTCATTAGAATTCATATTAATATATATATATATGTAAATTTATATTTAGATATAAAGAAGAGATTTAAAAATATTGGGTTAAATTCAATAAATCAGTTTAACTACGTTTGGGATTAATGTAGTAATTAAATTTGGAATTATGAAATTTGCAATTTCATTAGTTAAAATTATTATTAATCCAAAATTATTCAATTCATGCCTTGCTAAATTTACTGTTTGCGTCGCAAAACTATTAAAATTTAATTTCGGGATATTCACTCACCGATGTTCGCCGCCGTTGAGCTCAAGGACAGGAATAGCTAGAGATGTTTATAATTATTAATTTAAATAGAACAATAAATTAGCCTGGCCATGCTCGAATATTATCACAAAGTTATCATTATTTAATTCAATCTAAATTCTTTTCTTATATTTTCATATCACTTATATATACAGTGGCGAGCAAAATTGAGTGTATATTCAGAACTCAGACTTTCGTCACCCACAGAATCATAACCACACAAGATAATCCCAAAATTTTTTTTGTTTTATATTCATTATTTTATTCTTAATAAATTTTAAGCAAAAACAGTCATGCCAGAGATAAATTCTAGGAGAATAACAAAAAAAACGAAAAAAACCCGCATAAACTCAATTTTGCACGTACGCACTTTTTGCCTATTTTCGCTTTCTAACTTCTCTTATCAGCACAAATCGGCAAGATTCACCATTATTTTTGATTTTCTATTATTCTTAATGTTCGTAGCACAGATTAAAACGTGCTTCAGACTAAGCAGAGTGTAACTGAATTAGCTTATAATTAGAAATAAATTTTTCAAAATTTGCGAGCATAAAAATGCGAAAATTATCTGAAGATATTGAAAATAATGTAGTTAGCCTGACCGAGAATGGTTGTACATCACGTGAAATTTCCAAAAGGCTTGGTATAAGCCAATCGGCGGTAATCGCTGTTCAGAAGAGACGGAATGTGACTCCCAAAACGCAAGTCGCAGGTCGCAAGAAATTATTGAAGGAGTCAGATGCTCGACTAATGATGTCGGAAATGAGGAAGAACAAGCTTCTAACTCCAAAGGGTGCTTCCTTGGCTATAAACAAGAATGTTAGCGAATGGACAGCTAGAAGAGCGCTGCGAGACATTGGGTATATTGCAAGTGTGAAAAAAATCAAACCTGCATTATCCGTTAAAAATGTGAAAGCTCGATTGAAATTTGCAAGGGCACACAAAAATTGGACTGTGGACGATTGGAAACGAGTTGTCTGGTCTGACGAGTCCAAATTTAACAGATTTCAGTCCGACGGAAAGCAATATTGCTGGCGCAGACCCGGAGATCGCATCCAAAGACACCATGTAAAACAAACGGTTAAACATGGTGGTGGAGGTATTATGGTTTGGGGATGCTTCACGTGGTGGCATGTTGGCCCTCTACAGTTAATAGAAGGTATTATGCGGAAAGAGGACTACCTACAAATATTGCAGACCAATCTTCCCAATTTTATTGAAAAATGTGCTTATCCCGAAAAAGAAATTGTTTTTCAACAAGATGGGGATCCGAAGCACACGGCCAAAATTGTTAAGGAGTGGATTGAAAAGCAACCTTTTAAGTTAATGGAATGGCCAGCACAAAGTCCCGACCTCAATCCGATTGAAAATCTTTGGTCAATCGTGAAAAGACGGCTCGGGCAATACGAAGCAGCTCCATCAAACATGGGCATCCTTTGGGAGCGTGTTGAAGCTGAATGGAGACGTATTCCCAAAGATATAATTGAAAATTTGGTAGAGAGCATGCCTAAACGTGTACAGGAAGTTATTTCAAATAAAGGTCTTTGGACAAAATATTAATATTAATTTAATAATTAAAACATCTGGAAACGTGCAAAATTGAGTTTATGCTGGTTTTTTTCGTTTTTTTTGTTATTCTCCTAGAATTTATCTCTGGCATGACTGTTTTTGCTTAAAATTTATTAAGAATAAAATAATGAATATAAAACAAAAAAAATTTTGGGATTATCTTGTGTGGTTATGATTTTGTGGGTGACGAAAGTCTGAGTTCTGAACATACACTCAATTTTGCTCGCCACTGTATATACATAAATTTATATATTTATAATAAAATAACAATAATAATAAGATCTTAATAATAATATATATTAAGATCTCAATTATTTAAAAAAAAAAAACTAAAGGGTGTGCGAAATTCGAATTAAGATACAATATTCTTTCTTTCCGCAGAATAACTTCATAATTAACAAAAGGGATTTGAGAGCTTTGAATAAAATTCAGCAGGCCAATATTCACATAATTGCACTTCTTATAGTTACAAATTTATCAATAATTCGCTGGAGTTTTCTCTCCGTGTAGCGAAAAGGGGGCTTGTCGTCGAATCCAAAAATATATCAAAAGATTGCGATCCCGCGTCGAATCTCTGCACTAGTTAATTCCAAAATTCCATCCATTTCGGCTACCTGGTGCTAGCCGCACTGGCACGTGGCACTGGGGGGGTAATAATTTCATGAAAACAAAACTGCACTGAATTTATAACATACCTAGCATAAACTACTGAACACTATTAAATAAATCCCACAAATTCGTCTGGGATTTAATTTTATTTATTTTTCAGCACTATTTAAATATTTATTAAACTTGGCTTACGATTGCAGCCGTATTGCTTTCAAGCTCGTCAAATAATGTCAAAGCTCTCCTATGCAAATCTAGCCCTAACTATGCTAGAGAAAAAGCTTTTACATAACGGCCATCTTATCTCGATATGCAAAAACATAGATAAGAATCGCGTGATGTTTCGTTCTCTTATCCAAGGTGACCGCAGATCAATGATATTCGGTGATAAGCTTTTAAGCTTTTCTATGTCTATCTTATGACCGCTCTTCGCATGCGTGCCCTGTTGGAAATACACACACTACACCACAGTCTTCCCCAATTGGAATGATCTGTGCCGATGTATGCGCGTATTGCGGCGAGAACTGACCTATTTAGGCGTTCGCTTGCGTTAGCCTGGGGCGAATAGATAGCTGTACAAATATGCTTGGTTCCGAACCGGGTCAGAAATGATTTGAACTCGGCCGATCGGAACTGTGAGCCATTATCGGTTAAAATCGTCTCAGGAACACCGAAGGTATAAAATACTGAAGTTTCGAGAAATTCACAAATCCGACTCGAAGTAAACTTCTTGATCGGATGTAAAAAGTGGAACTTAGTATAATGATCTACTATGACTAGTATGCCGATATTCCCACTTTTGGATCTGGGATACGGGCCTAATAAATCCATTTACAATTTTTGAAAGGGCCTATCTGAGGTTAACGGCTTTCCCATCGGAGGTTTCAACACTACGTTTGGGCTTTTCGTTGTGCGACATACGGAACACTTCAAAACATAATCCCGAATTTGCGAAACCATTCCTGGCCAAAAGAAAAATCTTTTTAGATTTGCTACCATTTTTCCAATGCCGCAATGAGCTGCGTCTGGGGGGACATGTGATCTGTATAAAGTCTCTTGCCTTAAGTTTGAAGGTACCCATAATTTCCATGAATTCATTTCTTGGATAACGTCACCAGTGGCCTGCTCTACTCTTTTATAAACAAAATTATCCATAATCTTGAGATCTGGTAGCTTAGACTGATTCCGTTGGATGTTTTCAATCAGATCCGTGTATTCTGCTGATTTAAATTCAACTGAGGTCAAATCTATCAATGGACCGAAGTCTTTGATTTCAGATACCGCTGGTTCATGTTGACGGGAAAGAGTGTCAGCTACTACGTTTAGAGTTTCACGCCTATGCTCAATTTTCATCTGCTTTGCAAAAGGCTGTAACTTGACCGCCCATCGACCCACGCGACCTGTCAAATCTTTCTGTTCCATTAGCCACTTCAATGATGCATGATCAGTGACTACTGTAAACTCTAGACCTTCTATATACGCTCTAAATTTCTTCACACCTCTGACTACTGCCAAGCACTCTAGTTCGGTCACTGTGTAATTGCGCTGCGCTTTCGTCAGTTTCTCGGACATATAGGCAATAGCATTTCGGCCAATAGCATTGGCTTGTGCCAAGACACATCCCACTCCATATATACTTGCATCGCACAGTAGTATGAAGGGTCTAGAAAAATCGGGAGTGTGCAGTATCGGTGCTGATGTTAACTTTCCTTTCAACTCAGCGAATGCTTTATCTGCCTTCTGGGTCCATTCTAATTGTCTATTTTTCCGTAGCAACTGAGTTAACGGGAAACTAACAGTTGCATAATTGTCCACAAAGCGTCTATACCATCCTGTTAAACCTAAAAATCGTCGCAGTTGCTTGACGGAAGTGGGAACGGAGAATTCATTGATAGCTATAATTTTCTCTTTGTCTGTTTTAAGCTGACCATATCCAATGATGAATCCTAAATATTTTACTTCTCGCATGCAAAAGTTAGACTTAGCGACGTTTATTGTCAAGTTGGCTTTCCTTAGACATACAGCCACTTCTTGAAGAAGCTGCATGTGCGACTCAAAGTCTTCCGATAAGATAAGAAGATCGTCTAAGTAAACAAAAACTCTTGTACGAAAGTGAGCCGGGATCACAAGGTCCATTAATCTACAAAGTGTCTGGGGTGCATTGCACAGACCAAAAGGCATTACTTTATATTGGTATAAAGGCCTGTTCGGAACTGTGAACGCGGTGTACTGCCGAGAGTTTTGTTCCAGAGGGATCTGCCAAAAAGCGTGCTTCATGTCTAAGCCGGTTATATAACGTGCTGGTGGTAAACGGCTGAGAATTCCGTCAATATGTGGTAGTGGATAGGCGTCCTTTATAGTTACCTTATTAACCACTCTGGAATCGAGGCAAAGACGAATCTTTTCTCCTCGTTTTACAATGACACTGTTACTACTCCATGGGCTTTTCGATTCCTCTATGATACCTAATTCCAACATCCTATCTACTTCCTCAAACATTAAATTTTCAATTGCCAATGTCTCTGCTTTACTGGCTTTGCTTCGCCTACCTCGATGACGTGCTCCATGAGATGGGTATCACCCAAGCCTTCCCTATCGAACGATGGAAATTTACTGATGACCTTATCAAGGTTGCTTTGTTGATCAGGTGACAAAAGGTGTATTTTTGGGCTTCCCTTTTGTTCATCTCTCTCAGTATCTAATTCTGCAACCTTAGGACTAATTAGGTGGTTGATTAAGTTGAAGCATTTCCAGAAATCAATTCCTAAATAAACATCCTGACTTAATGTTGGGATAACATAAAATTCTATAGGTCTTATTTTGTCACGGTAAAAAATATTAGTCACATATTTTCCTACCACGGGACATTTATTATTATTGGCTGTTCGGATATTTCCCGAACATTTTTTAAGTTGGTGATTGCTCATGATTTCGGTAGCTGCTTTTCCGCCTAAGCAACTTACTGATGCTCCCGAATCTAGTAATGCAATATAGTTCCTTTCTCCTATAATAATATCGGTATACAACCTATCATCGGAGTTAAAAAATATAGAGGAAACAAACTTTTTCCTGGTATTGGTAACATTTTTCCAAAATAACTTCAACCGAGTGGTTGAACGTCTTGGTTTCAGTTTGGCCGTCGTCTTGGGGTATCCGAATATGCGACACTTTGCTTCATTGTACCTTTTCCATCGAAGGTGTAGAGGTACGAATGAGTGATGTTCGGTGACTGCGCAAAGGGGCTCTGCCTCTTCCTGAACTTTGTTATTCTCTGGAATAGGTGTTGTAAATTCCGTTTGAGAATAATTTTCTTTAACTATTGGTTTGGATTTTAAGGATGCGTCAGATAGGTGGTGTTCTGCGCATCCCGCTGACGGTTTTCCGACGGGTTACACCGAGAGCATTTTGGCTTATAAACATCTTTGGCTCCGCAACCATAACAAAATATTGATCGGACCTCCATACAATCGTCGAACCTATGACCTGGCTTCTGACAATTCCAGCAAACCATCTTCCTCTTATGGATTTCGTCTACTTCCATTTCTAGTTCATCTGCTGAAGTGCCAAATAATTCTGAAACGGAACGATTTGGTATCTTCGGTTTCAAGGATTGGGCCTTGACGTGCTTTTGAAATTGCTCGTTAGTACGAATTTCTTCACGTAATCTAGCAAGGGTGTTAATACCTAAATGCATCAACTCGTAACGTAACGATATCTTTGCATTTCTGATAAGAATTCGTACGGTAGATTGTTCGGATATGGGAATCTTTAGTCTACCTAACAAATTTTCTACAGCGAACTGGTATTCTTCGAATGGTTCGTGTTCTGACTGTCGTCTAACATTGATCAAGTCCCAAATGTCCATATCGGAGTCTACTTCCTGAAATTTTTCTCGAAATTCCTGTTGGAAGGTGTGCCAAGAGAAATTAGGACGAGAACGATGAAACTTCCAAAACCATTCATTCGCCTTTCCTGCGAACAACAAGTACAAACGATCACACAAAAGTTGATAGTCGCCTCCTAAATTTTGTGCTGTAAGGGAGCGAATACGATATAGGAAGTCTTCGACTTGCATGCCGTTTCGCGCACCGTCGAATTTAATCCGCCAGCCTTGTATAATGTTAGCGACTTTTTCGGGGGAAATACTGGACGTTCTGGAATTTCCGGCTGATGTCTCACTATGATGACTGATATTTCTCTGAATGGGTGGTAATTGCGATTGGTAATCGTCAAAGCATCAGGGAACGCTAGGTGACCTTTGGTCCTGTTCTGTTGACTCGATATTAAGGGAAGTCATTTTGCTTTTTAGAGCTTGTTCTATCGATGAGTTAATAATTTGGGATATATTCTGCAACATGTTATTTTGTTGAGCTTGTATGCATGATTGTACTAAATCCGTTATTTCGGTTCTGCCTAACCCTTCTCGATGGTTGTCGCTCTCGAGGTATGAGTCACTTGGCTGTCCCTTACGTTGCATAGATCTTGTCTGTACCCCTTTTCTTGCTATAGCACCTTTCCCTCTGTTATATGGATTAGCTCTAATTGGTTCAAGACTGGGATCTAACATTTCTCCTAAGGCCTCTGCCTCGTTTATTTCAACCGTTACGTTATTGTTAGTAAGGGATAGTCGGTTCACTGAGCAACTACTACTGCAAACGGGACAAATTGATTTAACTTGTAAAAGTGGCATTAAACAGCTG
The DNA here is from genome assembly GCF_017639315.1 of Drosophila ananassae. Taxonomy (NCBI): domain Eukaryota; kingdom Metazoa; phylum Arthropoda; class Insecta; order Diptera; family Drosophilidae; genus Drosophila; species Drosophila ananassae. Next base: position 25,190,231 of record NC_057929.1, on the reverse strand, counting down.
TAATGAAATTTGTGATTACAGGGAGTCGTAGCCAACATATCGTTTGAACTCGTAGGTTCGCGACAAGTGGAACAAATAGTTTCCTGCTCTCCTACGCCTTCTGCTGGATTCTCTAAGCTATGTCGTACTGCCATTTTAAAATATCAAATTATCTATTCAATACAAAAAAAAATACTATAAAAACTCCAAAATTAAAAATACCCCAAATAAAAAAAATCAAAACCAATCCGCCTTCAAAATTTGTATAGCGCTTTTCGGAAATCCGAAATGTGCTGAAACACTTTACTGATCAAATCTCTCTTTCTCTGATACTGTTTGGGGATACACTAAAAAAAATTACTGACTCGTAAAACTTCCGATAATATGTACATCCAGTAGGTCAAGAGCTAAAATTCTTCCAGCGTCTTGCGATTCCTAACCAGAATCTATTATTCGGACCTGATAAATCTGAAATTATTCAACTTGGAGAAGTCAAGTTACACACAAGAGTCGCTCTGGTCGATCAGTCCAAGCTGCTGAACTGCAATCGCAATTCCTAAAGACGAACAGTTGGAGAATTCCATCGAAATTCAAGTTAAACAGATCTAATAGGTTTTACTAAAAAAAATACTACTACGATATATCATTGTCTAATGGGTCAAGATGCCAAAAAAAACTCTAGCGTCTTGCAGTTCCACAAGAGACGATATGAAAAAAAAAGGAAACTGACTAGATAACTCTAATCAGGCCCCACGTTGGGCGCCAATTTTGTAATGTGTGGGTGTGGTTCGAACTCCCTACGTTGTTAGCCAACTTCTAACGTGGGGGTGTACGGGCTGTAGTTAAACAAAACCAAATTGCAAGATCTACTGCAAGGTCCACAGGATATACCTTGGGGACGTATGGATGAGAGTGAAGGGCGTGCACTTCTTGTGGTCTTAGACTAAGCTCGACGGATGGGGGTGGTTCTTTTCACGTATCCATACTACACATCATCAAAATAAATTTAAGTGCACTAGGTTAGGTTAGGTTAGGGCGGTGATGCAAGGGGGTCATAGAATACCCCTCGCTTCCACTTGAGCCGCTAGGGCTCCTTGTGCTGCCGCTGGAGCAAGGGTTTCACCGAGATGCTACCCCCCCTCTGCTGCGTCCGAGCGCCGGGCAGTGGCATAAGAGGTGCGATACCGATTCCACCTCCTCTTCATCCCTGCAACTCCTGCAGAAATCATTGTGGGGGACTGCAAGCCTGGCCGCGTGTTCGCCTATCAGCCAGTGCCCAGTGATTGCCCCAATCGCTAGGCTGCATTCCGGTCTAGTCAGAGCAATAAGTCTCGCCGATCTTTTCTGAGAGCGTGTCGGCCAGATCAAACGTGATGTTCTACAGGTCTGGAGATTACTCCATTTCCTATTGGCTGCCAAGTCGAAAAACTCCCTGCACTTTAGCGTGCAAGTAGCCAAGGGTATGCCTACAAGTTCTTTCTCCGGTAGGAGAGGGTTGGTAGTCCCTGCCCTAGCTAGTTCATATGCAGCACAGTTTCCCTCGTGGTCCCTGTGACCGGGGACCCAGATGAGGTAGATGTCAAGCTGTTCAGCTATCTCGTTGAGAGATCTGCGACAGTCATTGACTGTCCTGGAGTTGGATGAGAATCCGTCCAGTGCCTTGGGCGCTGCTTGACTATCTGAGAAGATACATATCGTACCCCGATTGCCTCTTAGAGCTGGGGATTCAAGTGCTTCCTTAATGGCTACTACTTCAGCCTGGAACACACTGCAGTGGTCAGGGAGTCTGAAGGACTCCTTCAGGCTCAGATGCTCGCAAAAGTAGCCGCCTCCCACCTGGCCGTTAAGTTTTGATCCATCTGTATAGATATGAATGGAGCCCTCCGGTCCCGGTATCCGGGCATCCCATTCCTCCCTCGAGGGGATTAAGACTTTGTAGTTAGTGGTGGGTTGGTCGACGGGCACACAGTAATCCGTACCCCCCTCAGACATGAAATGTTGTAGGTCCAGTCTGGTATGACCGAAACTATTTTTGCTCCATAGGTTTGCCTCCCGCAGTCTTATTGCTGCCAGAGTGGCTGTCTTTACCCCCATCAGTTCAACTGGTTGTAGGTCAAGTATAGTGTCTATCACTAGGCGTAGTGCGTAGACTGCCTGTTATACAGACTTCCGCCATGCGCTGCATCTTCCTGAACTTTTCCCTGCATGTGGAGTTGTCTAGGGCGGGCCACCAGACAACAACACCATAGAATAGAATTGGTCTGATGATCGCTGTGTATAACCATCTGACCATCTTCGGGGACATTCCCCATTTCAGGCCTACCGCCTTGCGGCAGGTATAGAGTGCTATTGCCGCTTTCTTAGTCCTATCAGCGGTGTTCAGCTTCCAGTCCAGGTACTTCGCACTATCACTAAGAACTAGTGTTTCTCCTAGGAGCTTCGGAAGTCTTAGGTTAGGTATTTTGTACTTCCTGGTGAAAAGCACGAGCTCTGTCTTGGACGGGTTGACTCCCAGCCCGTTCTTTTGCGCCCAGGCCGACAGAACTTCGAGCTTTCCTGTCATTAGGTCGCATAGCGTCTGTGGGAATTTCCCCACGAAGGCAATAGCAACATCGTCCTCGTACGCAATGATCTTACATCCGCCACCCTCTAAGGATCGTAGTACGCTGTTAACCGCCACGTTCCATAGTAGTGGTGAGAGTACACCTCCTTGCGGGGTGCCCCTCCTGACGTATCTTCGAATAGTCGAACCTCCAAGTGTAGCCTCGACACTCCTGTTAACCAGGATCTGCCGTATTAGGTGAGTTGATCGATTGTCTATTCCAAGTCCCGTCAGTGCGTCGATTATTGAGCACGGTAAGATGTTGTTGAAGGCCCCTTCTATGTCTAGAAAAGCCACAAGTGCGTATTCCTTGAAATTAATCGCTCGTTCGGCGATCATAGTGATATCGTGCAGGGCTGTTTCTGTTGATCGGCCCCTTTTTTAAGCATGCTGAGAGCATGAGATGTCGTTTGGGTTAATGTTAAGTTGTAGATGGAGACTTAAGAGTCTTTCCATAGTCTTAAGGAGAAAGGAAGACAGACTTATAGGTCTGAAGTCCTTGGGGGTGCAGTGGGATGGTTTCCCCGCTTTGGGTATGAATACAACCTTCGTGCACAGCCATGCCTTTGGTATCATACCAGTAGTGAAGACTGTGCTGAAGATTTTCTTAATCCGTTTCCTTATGTTAATGCCGGCTCTGGATAACTGAGCTGGTAGAATACCGTCCGGTCCCGGAGATTTGAAGGCGGCCTCTGATGTCTCCTGAATGTTGGTGCAGAAATTGGCCCAGGCAACCCTCTTTGCCTTGCGCAATTCTTTGTTATATTGCCTAAGTTCAGCTTTATATGTTTCCTACGCCTCGTCTGTGTTGGTACGGTGCTCGTGGTTGAAGGCCCTACGTGCATTTTTTTTGTACGGGGCTAAAGACGAGGTCCACCACGGAGGCTTCTTCGATCTGTTGCTACCTATTCTTTTTTTGGGGCAGGCCTTGTGGTAAGCTTTTGCACTAGTCGCAATAAGCTTGTCTACCATGGCGTTGAGCCATGGTCTCCGAAGGCGGTTCGCCTAAGGATCTATCTAGTATATTTTTATAGAGCTCCCAGTTTGCCTTTCTAGGATTTCGTACCGCTTGCTTGGTGAAGTTTTCAAAATTTACTACTATCTCAATATAGCGATGGTCTGAAAATGAGTGTTTGTCAAGGACTCTTCAGCTGGTGATTGTATCAGCCAGGGAGTGCGAGAATAATGTGACACCAAGAACCTCCCTTCTGTTCTTGACTACGAAGGTGGGTTCTGAACCTCTGTTACCCACTAGAAGCTTAGAGCTGAGGATAAAATCGAAGATTGACTCACCCCTCTCGTTTGTGTCAGTGCTTCCCCACTGATTGTGATGAGCGTTGGCATCGCATCCTATTATTAGGTCGATGTCCTTCCTTTCGCTGTCTTCCACAAGCCGCCTGAGTAGCGAATGGGGTGGAGGTCCTTGGTGGTCGTGACCCATATATGCCGAGCATATTCTTAGATGGCCGTCTGGGCCCTCTATCGATGCGGCTACGTGATCTTCATTGCTGAAATTTGGTAGCAAGAAGGTATTAAGGCTTTTCTTTGCGAGTATGCATGCTTGCTTTTTACCTGTTACATCGGCTGTGTACAGTCTGAAGTCCGACGCCCCCAGACCGAGAATCCTGTCTCCGTGGATCCAGGGTTCTTGGATGAGGGCCACGTCAGCTCCATCCTCTGCAAGATGGAGCAGGAGGGCGGCGGAAGCCACCTTACTGTGATGGAGGTTTATCTGCAGGAATGTCAGGGACATCCTTTAGATTCTCCACCACAGTAACCTCCGCCTCGGTGTCGGAGCCCAGCAATGAGTCCTCCTCCATGCCGACGCCACCAAGAGCCCTCGCCAGGTCACTCTCCTCTGAGGTGTACCCTTCCAGAATGTCCTCCTCCACATCTGACATTCCTTCTGGGCGGACCTCTTCGGTTGGTTCCTCCGAGTCTAGCTTCTGTGCGTCCATCTCCAAGTCGATGCCTCCAGGCTTACTCTTCGCATCCGACTTGTAGATCCTCACCGCAACGTGCTCGAACCCGTATTTGATACGGCTACCGGCACCCTCCAGGATCTTCGCAGTCTCCTCATTTAAAGTGAGGACAACCTGCCTTCTCAGTCCCACTGCTTCCTCCACCTTGGCGACCCTCCAGTCCGCCGTAGGGAGTGTGGGATTGCACATTTTAAGCATGGCCAGAATGGTGGCAGGGTCCGCCGGCTTCTCTATCAGCCATACGCAGGCCCTCGGTTTGCTGGGGATCTTGTCCCAGTCCACCGCCTCCAGTCTGGCTCCGGGGTAGACCTCCCCAAGCGACGCAATCATTCGCTTGTAGAGGCTTACAGACCTCGCATCTTGGCACGCTATCACCTTGATGCGACCCTGGTACCACCCTGCGTCTTCGCAGTCCGGTGGAGGTCCTCCGCTCTTGAGCATCTCCTCCATGAAGCGCCCATGCAGCTCATTCACTACCTTACGCCAAAGCTCCTTGGGGATCAGGCCATCTTTGGAGCCATTATCAATGACCCCAATGATGGTCCTGCCCTTGGTAACTTCGGCGAAGGATCTGTTACTCTGTGTCTGCACCTTCATCTTCTTAGCTAGGGGCGCTCCACCGTCGGTCAACCTCTGCCTTTTCGCACTCTGTGCACTCTCCTTGGCAGAGTCGCCTACTCCTGTCGGCTTCTTTGAGTCCAATCTGGCTCCCGCTCTTGCTGGCTGAAAGTCAGGCAGGATTTCCCTCGCCCATTATATTATTTCAGCCTGATCGGGATTGGACTCCGCCGATGGGTCTGCTCTCATCAGGATGAAGGCCGCTCTCCTCCTATCTTTATAGGAGCCCTTCCGCTGCAGGGGGCCAGCAGTCGTCGGACCGGGGCCTTCCTTAGGGGTGCCGCCGGTGCGAAAGGAGCTCGATTCAGGGATCTTACCCCCCACACCGTTCGGTGGTCCCATAGTGGGCCCCGTTTTGGGGGTCGGTGCCTTGGCATCTCCCCCTACACCGGCGCCGCTCGCCTCCGGATGTTGTCCCTCAGTGGGGAGCTTCGCCATCCCAGCATCTCTTTGGCCTCTATCTGCTTTGGAGATTGACGGATCCGAGATCCCATTTCCGGACTTTCTTAGGGAGTTCCGTTCTACACTGTTTGTTTTTTTTTTTTAATTGTTATCGTTCATTTTTTGGACCCACGAGTAGGCGGGAAGGGGTTCGTCCATCATGACATAGCCCGCTTGTCATGATAAGCCTGGTTAAAACTGAGAGGTCGGCCGGTCCCCCAGAGTCCGCATATTAACGTCCGTGCATCCCCCGGACATGCATCCCTCGGCATATGCTGTTCCACCTTGGATTGGGGTGATTTGAGGAAGGGAGTTTTCTTCTCCCCGCCCGACTACAATTAGCCAGCATCCTCGGCAGAGACATGACCTTACCGGGACCTGTTACCAGCCGCCCTCACGTGGAGAGTATAGTCGCACTACCATCGGTGTACACAGTTACGGCACATGAGCTCATGCGTTTTTCCCCCTGTTGTACCCTATTGGCTGACGGCCTGTGCACTAACTAGATGCAAATTAATAATGAAAACCCGGATGATTGTCCTACTGACTCAAATCCAAAAGAAAACTAAGGAAACAAATCACCTAAAAGGCAAACAGGCTCAGAAGAAAGAGAGAGAGAATGACTTGGATCAGTTGTAGGGTATTAGATGTTCATTATACTCTATTCTTAACCCACCCGACCTTGGCGAGATCTACGACGTTTGATTCGCCCCATATCACAATCCTATGTGATACCTATTGTGGTTCCAGCATGGCTATTTGAAGTTTCGGTGGCGGATCTGTAATGGCCTTAAGCCTTCATGGAGTTCCAAACACTCAAATATGAATTGGAGCGAACTTGATTCATTTTTCCCAGTCGGGTATATCTATTTCATTATAAAATTTCTCCTTAACTGCTACTTTATATAATTTCATTAGAATTCATATTAATATAATATATATATAAATGTATATTTAGATATAAAGGAGAGATTTAAAAATATTGGGTTAAATTCAATAAATCAGTTTAACTACGTTTGGAATTAATGTAGTAATTAAATTTGGAATTATGAAATTTGCGATTTCATTAGTTAAAATTATTATTAATCCAAAATTATTCAATTCATGCCTTGCTAAATTTACTGTTTGCGTCGCAAAACTATTAAAATTTAATTTCGGGATATTCACTCACCGATGTTCGCCGCCGTTGAGCTCAAGGACAGGAATAGCTAGAGATGTTTATAATTATTAATTTAAATAGAACAATAAATTAGCCTGGCCATGCTCGAATATTATCGCGAAGTTATCATTATTTAATTCAATCTAAATTCTTTTCTTATATTTTCATATCACATATATATATATACATAAATTTATATATTTATAATAAAATAACAATATATATTAAGATCTCAATTATTTAAAAAAAAAAAACTAAAGGGTGTGCGAAATTCGAATTAAGATACAATATTCTTTCTTTCCGCAGAATAACTTCATAATTAACAAAAGGGATTTGAGAGCTTTGAATAAAATTCAGCAGGCCAATATTCACATAATTGCACTTCTTATAGTTACAAATTTATCAATAATTCGCTGGAGTTTTCTCTCCGTGTAGCGAAAAGGGGGCTTGTCGTCGAATCCAAAAATATATCAAAAGATTGCGATCCCGCGTCGAATCTTTGCACTAGTTAATTCCAAAATTCCATCCATTTCGGCTACCATCCATTCCGGTTGCATAACCTGCTACTAGCCGGTTGCCTAATAGGGTGCTAGCCGATTATATAATCCTGTACTAGCCGATTACATAATCTGGTGCTAGCCGCACTGGCACGTGGCACTGGGGGGGGGTAATAATTTCATGAAAACAAAACTGCACTGCACTGAATTTATAACATACCTGGCATAAACTACTGAACACTATTAAATGAATCCCACAAATTCGTTTGGGATTTAATTTTATTTATTTTTCAGCACTATTTAAATATTTATTAAACTTGGCTTACGATTGCAGCCGTATTGCTTTCAAGCTCGTCAAATAATGTCAAAGCTCTGCTATGCAAATCTAGCCCTAACTATGCTAGAGAAAAAGTTTTTACATAACGGCACTCTTATCTCGATATGCAAAAACATAGATAAGAATCGCGTGATGTTTCGTTCACTTATCCAAAGTGACCGCAGATCAATGATATTCGGTGATAAGCTTTTAAGCTTTTCTATGTCTATCTTATGACCGCTCTTCGCATGCGTGCCCTGTTGGAAATACACACACTACAACCCTTACCCGTTTTATAATTTTAGTTAAAAGTTTGCAATGCAGTAAAGAAGACATCTCACCCCATTAGGTATATATATTCTGGATCAGGAGTCGATATATCCGATTCGGCATATATCTTAAAAAAAACTGATACTTAACTGCAAGGTTATATTAACGTAGTTTTTGCCTGAAGCTAGCTTTGCTTGAATTTTTATATCAACATATATGACATAGTGTAGATGGATATAAAATTGTTATAAAATTTAATGTTTTTACTAAATTTTTACTAAACTAATATTATATTATTTTAACCATTACTTAATTAAAATGTTGTGTACTTACAGGATGATCGAATAATGATAGGTCAATATGTAACAATGTTTGGAGATGTCATCTCACACGTTAATATAAGCGCCGTCAAATCAGAAGACGGTGGAGAATACACATGCAAAGCTTATTCTAATGCTGGTGAAGTCACACATTCTGCCTATTTAAATATATATGGTAAGAGCTTTCTGTCATTCTACAAAAAAAATGTTGGAAGATTTCAAAGAAAAAGTTACAGTTATGCTTAGATAAAGCGTTAAGAACCAAATGTTTTCTGTTAGAAGTAGAACAAAGCGATTTGATGTGGTAGAGACCATTTAATTCCTAAATTGATCAGGTTGGGAAAATAGAAGAAATATATGACAAAGTCAGTCTTTCTACTAATATTTCCTGGAACTACTATTTTAGCGGGTACAGCAGTACATGAACAAACAATCTGGAAATAAAGACAGTTGCGAGATCAGAGTCAATAGTCTCGTTACTCAGTGTTGAAACTACGGCACTTAAAATTGGCCTACTTCATGTGAACCTGTGTAAAATGATTCACAAAGTAGGACTCTCTAAAACCTATCTACTTCGCGTGGCTCCAGTGTAAACGGACCACAAGTAGAATCCGCGGCATACCAGTCTACTTCAAGTGTTGCCCTCGTGAAACGGACCACGAGGAGATCCCGCGGCATACCAGTCTATTTCGAGTGTTGCTCCCGTGAAACAGACCACCAGTAGACCCCGCGTTACCTAACCTACTTCGAGTGTTGCTCCCGTGAAACGGACCGCCAGTAGGACCGGCCGATAAGGAATCAGCCGAACCACCATACTACCGGTACTTGAGGAAAACCACCCTAGGACTTCAAGCACATCAACTCCAGCCTGATCACAGCAAGCGTCTGGCCAACCCGAGCAGTTCCTTGCAGAATCCAGGTAAATTTAGTCAAGACTATTTACGGTCTTTGACTACGACTCCGGGACCTACCGTTACTCCCGTGAGAAAGCAACATAGCCATCCAAAGGCTAATAAGAAGGCTAATATTATTAGCCTTCCCTATTACTAGGGAACTATCCTCCCTATCCTCCCACTATCCTCCCACTATCCTCCCTATTACTAAAGGGAGGATACTTCGAGGAGAGACTCAGACAGCTCACTCACTCATGGACCCAGGTTAAAAAAAATTATGCCAAGCTCCAGGAGCTAGCACTAAGTCCTGAGAATGAGTATTTCACAAAGGCCAAAGCGCTAGAAGAGCTTGTGAAAAAATATGAAGCAATATTTTCGGATGGAATCCCATCAGTGTCAGGCCCGTCACAAAGGCCCCGGAAAACATGCGAAAATCTCGAGCCAAAGGCACAATCATCACGAGGAAACGAAGGAGAAGACCTTCGATTAACATCATTAAAACGAAGACATGAAGGACGATTAGACGATATGGACTTTCTGTGCAACCGCATCGAAGAACGGGATCAAAGATCGGTAATACGGCGGCTTGGACACCGGAAACTAAAGAGCCTGTTGAGCTATTAATAGTTTTTAATAGCAGCCGAATAACTATACGCGTTTCAAATTATAGTTTCAATATATTTATTTTGGGCTCAATTTAACCCTAATATATGCGGCTCCAATCAACTCCAAATCACAACAAACGCCAAACCAAGAGCTTGCGCAGAAGCTCAACCAAAGCTCCCCAAAGCGCATACGCTACAAATAACAATAAAGCGCATGCGAAACTGGGGACAAAATAGAGACGAAACATGCTGATAACAACAGCTGCAGCTTAGAATATTATTATTATTTTATATGCAATCTTTGGTGGCTGCTTGGCCCAACATCCTCCCCCCATTGAAGGGTGGGCCTTCAATAAGAATTTTGGAAGGGGCAGCAGTCACATTATTGCAGAGGTTATTCCATGGGTTGTCCTCCCTACCACAGAGCGCCGACACATCCCGTGATAGTCCACCGTGGCCAGAAAACACCCAGCCAAATCGAGTGTTTTGAGCAATTGGGAGCCCGTGACCTAACTGGATTTGGCCAGCCGACAACAGGTCAAAGAATAAGCCGGCTCCAATCAGCAGGTCCACTCGCTGCGTTTTGTGGAAGTTGGGGTCAGCTAGGTCCATATTGCCAGGAATCTTCCAGCCCGAAGCATCTATGTCCTGGCTAGGCTGATAGTCCGTTATATGTGAAGCTACAACAGCCTCAATTTCCACTGAATATGTGCTAAGGCGGGACTTCAAGCACACATTAACGGATGCTCCATCTGTTTCAAATCCAGCGCCGCCGAAACCGGCCACCGTTGTGGAGCATTTGGAGCGGCCAAGCTGAAGTTCATTCGCCAGCCGCGACGAGATGAGATGTACTTGTGAACCGGAATCCAACAACGCTCGGCAAGGCAGGAAGGTTCCAGATCGACCACGAACGAGTACATTTGCTGTTGGCAGGAGCACTAGCTCAGCATTGCGATCCTGGGTCACAACAGTGTTAATTGAGCGGGATGGGTTCGCACCAGCAACTGCACCGATGGGACGTGAGACTCGTGCGGGTGAAACCTGCCCGCGAGGGTGCAACAGAATATGATGACGGTGATTACAAGTCGAGCAGCGGGAAGCTGAGCATCCGCGAGCGAGATGGTCATCCTCCAGACAAACAAAACAGCGAGCCAGACGCCGCACTTCGTCGTACCGTTCCTCAATTGGCAAAGCACTGAACTTTGGACAAGCAGGAAGCTCGTGAACCGAAACACCACACAGGGCGCATAGAACCGGACTGGCGTTAATAACCATGCACGAGGATCGGTTATTGGAGGATCTACCTCGGCCTACTTGGTTAACTGGTGAATACGCCAAAGACAAGTCAACGCTTTCGAGAGTCCGGCACCTTTGCTCTAAGAATCGTGCCATAGACTCCCAAGTTGGCAGGCTATCATCAGTGTTTCCTGCCAGAGAGTCTTCCCATTTGGCCTTTGTGGCAGGGTCCAGCTTTTGAAAAATGATCTGATCTTGAATTTCGGCCGACGTTCCAGAACTCATAAGGGCCCGCATATGTCCATTGAAGCGGTCAGCTAATTCTCGAAGAGTAGCAACGGATCCCGGCTCAACTACCCTTAACTGCAGGATCTCGTTGATGTGAGCCTGGAAGATTAAGCGACGGTTGCTGAAACGGTTGCGCAAAAGGTCGAGGGCAACATCATAGTTAGCGTCGGTAATCTCAAGCGCCCTCACAGTCTCCAGGGCTGAGTCCCGCAGGCAGGAAATTAGCCACCTGAGCTTCTCCATCTTGGTCAAGTGCGGGTGGCTGTCAATGGTTGTCCTAAATAGGGCGCAGAAATCCGGCCACTCGGCATAGCCGCCGCTAAATGTTGGCATTGGCAACGGGGGCAATGAGGGAGCAGGCCTATATGGAGCGTTTGAAATCCCAGCACCCTTGGTAGCATCCAACAGCGTAGAGTGAGCAGCAACCCGCATAGAACGCTTGGCCACCTCCACCTGGATGTCAACGTGCACGTCCGTAGCCAGCTGAGAGAATCGCCAATATAAATCGCTGCCGATCTCGCTGTAGTTTAGCTCCTCCAATTCCTCCTGCAGCGTGGTGAAACGGTCGCACAGACGCTTCTCCATAGACTCGAGGGTCAGAATGGTTAAATCGTCGGTCTGCATCGCAGCCTTGACCTTCCGATGCAGTACCTCCATTTCCTGACATGTTACCTCTGCGCGTCTCCGCAACATCCTTTCACGGCTTGACGCAGCAGATGCAGTAGCTTCAGCTCCAGATTCCATTGTGCAATTAAATTAAAATGCAACTTTGCGACAACAAAAACAACAACGGTGTTTTAGTGGCACTTTTAATGCTGATCACAAGAATTGAACGGGATGATAATCACGTCGGGGTCACCAAATGTTGAGCTATTAATAGTTTTTAATAGCAGCCGAATAACTATACGCGTTTCAAATTATAGTTTCAATATATTTATTTTGGGCTCAATTTAACCCTAATATATGCGGCTCCAATCAACTCCAAATCACAACAAACGCCAAACCAAGAGCTTGCGCAGAAGCTCAACCAAAGCTCCCCAAAGCGCATACGCTACAAATAACAATAAAGCGCATGCGAAACTGGGGACAAAATAGAGACGAAACATGCTGATAACAACAGCTGCAGCTTAGAATATTATTATTATTTTATATGCAATCTTTGGTGGCTGCTTGGCCCAACAGAGCCACTAAAGGGTATCGGTGAAATCGTATCGGAACAAGGTTTGATTGCATGCATCGGCAAGGAGCAAATAGTAAAATCCGGAAGATTACATAGTTCCTCCCTCATTGCGGATTAACAAGGAGAGCCGCAGACGGACCCCAAACCACAAGCCCAAGGTTGTCAACTCACAACTGAAGAGCACAGAGTGCAAAGGCCAGTAACTAAGGAAATTCAAGAAGTAGAAGTCACCTCCTATCTGGCATGGGTAACATGCATCTCCAAAAGGGAGCAAAAAGCAAGGTCAAGAGAGGACCAAGAGTCCTGTATGCGCACTGACCAACTAGAAGGAAGGTCTAGTACGTCTGGGGATGCCCAAGGAGAATGGTTACGAGGGCGCGCAACAAGGCGAAGGAGACAACAGGTCGGATAGAATTATCGTTGGTATCTTATCAATGGAGATCTCACCCACATGATTCAAAAATTTTTTTTTTGGTATTAACATTAGGGTTTTAGTATTTAGGTTTAAGATCCACAATATTTTCTAGCGCAAGGGTACACATCGGTTTACTGAGACGGTCCAACAACAACGCACTACTATTACTCCCCTATTATTGAGTACCTCAATGGGTGGGGGTTATGCCGCCATGTCTGAGCTTGGTATACCAGCAAAGCTAATACGGCTTTGCATGATGACATTGAGCAACACCATCAGCTCTGTCAGGGTAGGAAATGACCAATCTGAAACCTTTTATACCAAGTGTGGTCTCAGACAAGGCGACTCGCTGTCTTGTATGCTCTTCAACATTCTAATGGAGAGTATTATAAGGAAGGCTGGTGTGCATCGGACGGGCACTATTCTAACAAACAGATGTGTCCAACTCCTTGGCTACGCTGATGATATTGATATCATTGGCCGAACCAAGCGTGATGTTACAGCAGCCTTCGGGGCTATTGAAAAAGAGTCAGCTAAAGTAGGACTGGCAGTTAACATGGATAAGACAAAGTTTATGGTGTGCTCTAGCAGGGAATCGCGGCGTCTTGATTCCCAGCTATCTGCAGGAAGCCATAGCTTTGAGTCCGTGAAGGAATTCATTTACCTTGGATCTGCAATATCTAGCACAAATGATGTCAGCCTGGAGATTAAGCGGAGAATCACACTTGCCAACAGGTGCTACTTTGGGCTCAGTAGGCACTTTAACAGTAGAGCTCTCTCTCGACCGACAAAAATAACACTCTACAGGACGCTCATTCTTCCAGTACTCTTATATGGTGCGGAGTGCTGGACAGTGGTGCAATCCGATGCAGCTGCTCTTGGAGTGTTCGAGAGAAAGATTCTCCGCAAAATCTTTGGTCCAATCTGCGTTGGCGATGCTTATCGCACCAGATGGAACCACGAGCTGTATGAGCTGTACGGGGATGTTGATATAGTAAGCCGAGTCAAAATTCAAAGACTCCGCTGGCTGGGTCACATCGCCCGTATGGAAGAAGACGCTCCGGCTCGTAAGGTATTTGATGCGGTAATCGTCGGAAAACGGAGGAGAGGACGACCCCGGATACGTTGGCAGGACCAGGTGATGGAAGCCCTGTCTACATCTGGTGTTACCAACTGGCGAGCGCGGGCCCAGGACAGGAAAGCGTGGAGGCAGATTGTGCAACAGGCTGTGACCCGATAGGGTTGTGATGGCCATTTATTATTATTATAATGGGTGGGGGAGAATGTTGGCACCTAGTGCCAAGACCTACTACCCAATCAAGATGCATCAGCAGGTCACAATATACAAGCATCAGACCAACTAGCCTATTAATAATGTATCGATAAGCATAAGCCAATATCCAACCTACTAACCCGGCACTAGTCGATGGCACCGTTGTTCATGTACTGGAAAGCAGTACATGAACAAACATTCTGAGTCAGCAGATTCAGAGGTTGGTGACCCTGGCATTAACCTTAGTTTTAGCACGTCCATAACATTGACGTTTCTTAGATTTAATAATGTATAATTTAGCATCTTATATAAGAGTTGTTCTTCTGAAATAAAGACAGTTGCGAGATCAGAGTCAATAGTCTCATTACTCAGTGTTGAAACTACGGCACTTAAAATTGACCTACTTCATGTGATCCTGTGTAAAATGATTCACAAAGTAGGACTCTCTAAAACCTATCTACTTCGCGTGGCTCCAGTGTAAACGGACCACAAGTAGAATCCGCGGCATACCAGTCTACTTCAAGTGTTGCTCCCGTGAAACGGGCCGCCAGTAGGACCGGCCGATAAGGAATCAGCCGAACCACCATACCACCGGTACTTGAGGAAAACCACCCTAGGACTTCAAGCACATCAACTCCAGCCTGATCACAGCAAGCGTCTGGCCAACCCGAGCAGTCCCTTGCAGAATCCAGGTAAATTTAGTCAAGACTATTTACGGTCTTTGACTACGACTCCGGGACCTACCTTTACTCCCGTGAGTTCAAGTTTGACGTAGTTGCCGCATAACGCTCTACGGACGAACAACAATGAAAGATAAAAAAATCCGGTGCTGTAAATTATAGCAATTTTAAATTTTTACACATTTCAAAGCTTTTTGGTAATCGAATCACTCCTCATTTGTAACACCGTTATATTTTAATAATACCGTGCTAGCTTGGCTTCATGCTCTATTGCGCTGCTCTATTACTACCAACGTAACTTAATAAGCTAACTTAAAAATGCTTACAAACATACGTTTACTGACAGGCATTTTCACTGACTTTAGTAAAGCTAAATAACTATTCGCTTCATTTAAGTAAGCTCAGTCTTTTGGGATTCCAAACTGATCTGAGTTGGTAGGGTGGAAACGAAATGGGTACGCTTATTTTTTACGATATTAAAGAACTGCTTTCCTTGATCCTTGGATAATTGAATCAGGCAGCTCTGAATACGAAAAAGTTAAACCGACCTACTCCGTTTCTTGAATAACTTATTGTGCAGCCAAGTGGATTTATCCTCATGTAGCTTAGTTTTTATACCCTTCCAGAGGGAATTCTAATTTTGCTCAAAAGTGTCCAACGCAGTGAAGGAGACATCTCCGACCCTATAAAACAGAGACGTCGAGTCCCACTACTCTCGTTCCTCCTTTGTTGTTGGATTGCTCTTTCATATGGGAAGAGCAGAGTCATATACGTGTGCTGCTCCCAGCATAGGCAAAGGCAAATTACAAGAAATTCAAGAAATTACATAAGATCGTTTCATATTTTGATCAGGATCACCTCCTGAATCGATATAAGCGAGTCTGTAGGTCCGTCTGTCTCTCACTTTTAAAGCTATCGAGTTGGAACTTTGCACATATCCTTCATTTGCTTTCCGACAGTTTATAATTCGAACGGCCGGCATCGGTCGACTATATTCTGTAGGTGCCACATAACTGATTAATCGGAAATGCTATAACTTCGGTGTTTATTAAGTTAGAGGGTTTGGATGGTATCTGCGTATCAAGCATCAATTATCAGGGATTATCGAGAAAAACGCTTGAAGATGGTAAAGGCCTGATCGAGCGAAGCCAGACTATGGCAAATTTTGGACATAAAAAAAATTGGACGGAACCTCAACAGTGCGAGTCGTGGAATAAAGTTTTCGTCTCTAATAAACAAATTAAAACCTAAGAAAAACAACGTTTTAGACTAGAAGAGGTCCAAGAGAATCGCGGGGTGTCGGTAAAAACTAGGTCAGGGAAAATTTTACATAAATCAAACTTGAGAAATTGAGAAAAAAGAATAAAAAAGCGTTTTATGAACCTCTCTTTTTAACACGCAGACAAAAACCAACTCTTGTTTAACACACCAAAAAAAAAACACTAAAACATATAACACAAATTATATAAGCACGAATAAGCAAGTCTCTGCAAGTGGAGGGAATAAATACGTGGAGCAAACAGCGGAGGGAATAAATAGAGTAATGAGGCCGTCGTCACATAGAGCTCGGGCAATAAACTGGATGGGTTGAGCCTGAAAGTGAATTGCAGGATCACCAGACGCAGAGGACTGGACTGTGATACTCAACTTGGAAAGAATGATCGCCGAGAACAGTGACCAACAAATCCGGACCAATGCTCGACTCTTCAACGCCAGCCGTGAATCAATTTAACAATTGAACAATGTGGTAGCGAGAGTCAATGCAATAGACGGCAGCCTTCATGCGATTACGGCAACACTACACAAGTCAATCAACCTGGCTGACCAATTAGCGGAAGTCGCAGGGGCATGTCAACTTGCCAAAACTGGAGTGGCAAATACAAACCTCATGGATCACGAGGAAATCGAAACGATGCTCGCAGAAGTCAACGACCTCAACGTATCAAAACGCTGTGTGAGGCAGTAAAATTTTCCCGGCCAACAGTACTATCTAACGGCACGGCACTGCCGTACATCTTAGCCTTGCCCAAGGTATCTAATAGGAGATATGAACTCGTACATCTGTATCCAACGGTATCAGGTGGGAAGCAAATAGTGCTCGAACACCAGAAGCTCGAACTAAACGAAGAAGAGATGTATGTAGTAGGGGGCAGCTGTTCCTCCATTGGCAACATCACAGTCTGCCAAGAAAAGGATTTGACGAGGCTAGAGGAAAACTCATGCATCCCTCGGTTCCTGAAGGGCATCCTGCTCATACCTTCGAAGAAATGAAGAGGTCGTGCAGTTAGTCAAGGATGGGACACTATTCCTCTCCAACTATAATGGCTCAATAACAACATTCAAAAGGATACCAACTGGAAGGAACATTTATTGACCAGTTTAACAGTGAAACCATCACAGTCCGCGACCAGAAATTCACCGCCTATACTGCAAGCCACCCAATAGCTTCACCACCACTACTGACCAACATAACAGTAACCGGTTATCGACTTTCGCTTGGATACGTTGCTGATGTCAACGCCCAACATTTATACTTGATGTCTGGCGTTTCACGAGGTGTAACCTTTTCCTTTGTCTTGGAGGCTTTATTAAAAATGGTAGTCTTCTCGATACTGTTTATCATCTGGAGGAAGTTTTTTTTTTGCGCGGTTCCCACTGCATACGTACAGCCCACCTCCCGTCCAACCGACCGAGGGACGCTGCCGCGTGACGTACGGCTCGAATCGCGGGAATAGATCCGAGATAGTTAAGCGAAAAGTAGGAAAAAGATCTCACGAGAAAGAGTGTTGCACTGATAAGGCGGTTAATATAAGCGATATGACCCTGAAGGGATCGTGTTGGGCATATGTCGAACTACAATGGCTGAGGAGTAGAGAACGAAAGTTTCTAGTCCTTCTACTAGGAACGTTAAAATTTAATCGTGTTAGTAAATGCTGGCTGTTTATATTTCCATAAATAAGATGGTATAGAAACATGGCACCCAGCATCGTTCTACGGTTTGTTAATGATGGTAAGTTTACTACGATAAGTTTACTACGGTAAGTCTACTACGATAAGAGTAGTCACTTCCTCTCTTTATCTTAAAGCGGACGGACGTGTTTTTTTTGTGCGCACTACGTTTTTGTAAAACTTGCAATAAGCTTTCTATAAACAATCGGTGTTTATTTTCTTTACATTTATAAAAACAAATTGCAATTTCGTAGATCCGTATCGCTTCGCGTGTGCAGTGATATATTTGGAGGTAAAAATATTAATTTGTTTAATTTACTTTCCAAACATAGCCCTGCTCTGCTTCTTCATCTCCAACGGTGTTGTTTCTATTCTTTTGCTTCTACTCTCGCTCGATAGAGATTCTTATCTCTATTTCTTTAAATCTTGCTAACTTGCACTAACTGCTCTCTTTAATCTCCCCCTTTCGTTTCCTTGGTACAGTGGTTCAAGGTTCCTCATTAATAAAATCAAATAATATTTTAAAATAATTATTAATTTTTTTTAATAATTTTTAATAAATTAATTATTTAATTTTTAATAATTTTTAATAAATTAATTATTTAATTTTAAATAATTTTTAATAAATTAATTATTTAAATTTTTTTAATAATTATGGATTTAAAATTGGTCTGTGCATTAAAGTCTTGCAATAAGACAATCTCGTCTTCCCAGCCTACCATCCATTGCTGGCTCTGTGAGAACGTGTTACACGCTAAGTGTGCCGGGTTCACGGCCTCAGTGTCGGATGCAATCTCGCGTAGGTCTGGACTCCACTTTTGCTGTGACGGTTGTCGTGCTGTTCAGGACGAAATGAGGTCGTTCATGAGGCAGACTAAATGCGGTTTCAAGGAGTTGATTAGTGGTTTTCGAAAAATCAATGACCAACTCTGTGCGCTTGATACACAGTTTAGTAGTCTTCAATCACTAAATGAGTCTCCTAAGCGTAAGAAATCCGCTTTTAGTGATGTGCTTGTGGCGAATAATCTTCAGCCTGCTCAGCCGACAACTATGCAGCCGCTTATATCTCTGGCCACCCCAAGGGCCGGACCTGAGAAGAATTCGGCTTCCGAATGTCTCGGGATCAATGAGCAATTGTCCGATATGTCCTCTGTGGCATCGCTTCTAGTGGTCCCAGACCCAATAATTCAAACTCCTGTAACAGTCTCCAAACAGGGTAATAAACCGTCCGGACCGCCGGTACGCACTGATGCCGCAGTATTAGTTACGGCGGCACCAAAACCCTTGCAGGTGATCCCACCATCCTAACACATTTTTGTTTCCCGGCTTGCCCCTGATACTTCGGAGATTGATATCTCGGCTTACATCAAAGCCAAAGCAAAAGCCGACATAAAGGTGGTGGATATTACAAAATTCAAATATTCGTACACCAGGCACACGTCATCTTTCAAAATACGTGTGCCCTTGCAGATGTTCAAGACGATCTGTTCCGCCAGCTTTTGACCAGAGAACATTTTCGTCCAAGAACATCAGCCAAGTACGGTGAAAAAAAAGATAACCAAACCTGTGGGTGTAAAACTCCCACATGTTAAGGCCACTGATCAACCTTCCACCTCTTCTTCCTCAATCCCAAAAAACTAATGTCTTCTCTAACACTTACCTATCAGAATACAAGAGGGTTACGTAGTAAACTTCCCAAACTGTATTCTGATAGTTCTTCTTTTGCATCCCACATTATTGTATTTACAGAAACTTGGTTAAAGCCGGAGATCTTAAGCTCCGAAGTTTTTCCTAGTAGGTACACCACTTTTAGATGTGATAGAACCTTGCGAAGGGGAGGAGGAGTGCTAATTTCTGTAGACTCCAAATTCGCTTCTGAAGAGGTAAAATCACAAGAGTTTGGTTACATTGAATTCCTTTGCATCAAAATCACTTTGTCCGATCAATCTTTGTATGTTACCTGTTCTTACATACCACCTTCGTCCGAACCGCCAACATACTGGCAACATTTGTCCGCTATTCGTTTGGTTTTCGATCGTCTGTCTGATGGTGACCAGCTGATAGCTCTGGGTGACTTTAATATCCCAGAACTTATGTGGTCCAATGTTGATAATTCACCGTCTTTACAGCTTAACTCCCACCATGACTTCCCTGAGGGCATGTTTGACATGTCACTCGGGCAAATTAACCACGTCAGAAATTCTTTAGGTCGGCTGTTGGACTTATGTTTCGTTTCTGATCCTGATGGAATTACTCTTTCCAGAACTTTGCCCCTTTCTAACCCTGAGGATCCATATCATCCCACTCTTGAGGTTTCAATCGAAAATAACTACTTTTTTGACCTTAAGTCTACAGTTAAATCCCAGAAAGTTCGTTTCTTTCGTAAGGCTGACTTTATGAAATTAAATAAGTTAATTTTGGAATTTGATTGGTTTGATTTACTGGCATGCGAGGATATAAACATTGCATTACAAAAATTTTATTACACTTTGAACATATTTTTCGACGTTTGCGTGCCGTGGAAATATCCGTCCGCTTCAACGAATCCGCCTTGGTATACAAGGCACCTTATAAATTTAAAGAATAGTATGAGTAGACTATTAAACAAACATAGATTATCTGGCTGTACAGTTAGTTATTCAAGATACTTAGTAGCTCGGTCTAATTTCACCGTGCATAACGCAGAATGTTATAGGAGTTATATTCGCCGCTGCAGGATTCAGTTTACTCAGGATCCGAAGCAGTTTTATAACTTCGTAAACACTAAGCGTAAACATGTATCTTTTCCCCCACTGCTTACGTTTGAGCACTCTTCTGCGAACACCGATCAGGCAATGGCCGATCTCTTTGCACAGTTTTTTCAAACTACCTATTCAACTAGCAGCAGTTTAGCTCAGCCTTACACTTATAATATCCAATCAGCCAACCTTATATTTTGCCCATCTTTCGATCAAAGTGGTGTGTTATCGGATCTTCTTAAGGTTAAGCCAGGCGAATGTATTCGCCAGGCCCTGATGGAGTACCAGGCTGTGTTCTGAAGTACTGCGCCGAGGCACTGTGCAAACCGCTTGTTAAACTCTTTAATCTATCGCTGGAAACTTCGATCTTTCCCCTTATGTGGAAGGAATCCTTCATTATTCCGCTGCATAAAAAAGGGAAAAAATCCGACGCTGCTAATTATAGAGGCATCTCTAAATTGTCAGCAATTCCAAAGCTTTTTGAAAAACTTATCACTCCACATTTGCAACACCTATGTAGTTCAATAATAACTCCGTGCCAGCATGGCTTCATGAAGCGCCGCTCCACCACTACCAACTTACTGGAGCTAACATCTTTTATCACGGATGGCTTCCGGAATGGCTTACAAACAGACGTCATATACACTGACTTCAGTAAAGCATTTGACTCTGTTAACCATTCGCTTCTTATAAGTAAACTCAGTCTTTCAGTCTTTTGGGATTCCCAACTGATCTTCTTATGTGGATTTCGAGCTACTTATCAGGGAGAACCCAACGTGTTTTCTTTAAAGATGTTACCTCGCGTGTAGTCCGCGCCACATCGGGGGTGCCCCAAGGAAGCCATCTTGGACCCCTACTTTTTACTCTGTTTATTAACGACTTGCCCCTTGCCTTAACTAATTCACTTGTACTTATGTACGCTGATGACGTTAAGCTATGCCTTCAGTATAAATTCACTAGCGCCCAGTCTAGACTTCAATCCGATTTGGATAAACTTCAAAATTGGTGTTTAGCAAATAACCTAAAGCTTAATGGATCGAAATGTAAACTTATGTCTTTTTACCGATCTAGTCCTCACCAGGCTATGTACTTTCTCTATGGGAACGCCTTAGAACGATTAACTCAGGTTAACGATCTAGGTGTCCTATTAGATTTGAAACTTAAATTTACCGACCATGTATCTACCATGGTTAATAAAGCTATGGGTGTGCTTGGTTTTATTAAAAGATGGTCAAAAGAATTTAATGACCCGTACATAACTAAAACGTTATATACATCACTGGTCCGTCCGATTCTAGAGTATGGATCGTGTGTCTGGAGTCCTCAATATGGAGTACACCAAGATCACATTGAATCTGTACAAAAAAACTTCCTTACCTTTGCTCTTAGGGGACTTAATTGGGATGCAAATCTTTACCTCCCCTCTTATCATAGTAGACTTTTACTAATCAACTTACCATCATTAACAAATCGTAGAACGATGCTGGGTGTCATGTTTCTATATAATCTTATTTATGGAAATATAGACAGCCAGCATTTACTAACACGCTTAATTTTAACATTCCTAGTAGAAGGAACAGAAACTTTCGTCCTCTACTCCTCAGCCATTGTAGTTCGACATATGCCCAACACGATCCGTTCAGGGTATTATGTTCGGACTACAATGGTCTCTACCACATCTTGTCACTTTGCTCTACTAACAATCTTAAATCGCTTATACTAACCGCCTTATCTGTGCAACACTCTTCCTCGTAATATCTTTCTCCTAATCCTCGCTTATCTATCTCGGATCTATTCCCGCGATTCGAGCCGTACGTTACGCGGCAGCGTCCCTCGGTCGGTTGGACGGGAGGTGGGCTGTACGTATGCAGTGGGAACCGCGCAAAAAAAGAGGGGAGGTAAAGATTTGCATCCCAATTAAGTCCCCTAAGCGCAAAAGTAAGGAAGTTTTTTTGTACAGATTCAATGTGATCTTGGTGTACTCCATATTGAGGACTCCAGACACACGATCCATACTCAAGAATCGGACGGACCAGTGATGTGCATAACGTTTTAGTTATGTACGGGTCATTAAATTCTTTTGACCAATTTTTTTTAAATTCTTTAATTTCGATTGCAGTCGTCGCATGCAGACGTGTTTTTTATTGTGCTCCGGGAAAAAATATTCAATAAAATCATAAAAGTGCAGTGACTGCTCTAAGAAATCTACAATAACGCGAAAAGACGCTTTTTGCGATGAAATCGCTAATGTTTATATTGATTAATTAATTAATTAATTGATATAAAACACAACACTTAAAACTCAAACTAAATCAACCTCGACTGCAATGAGTTCAAACGACGTTCGCACACAACGTCAACGTGAGCTAGACGAGAGACGGCTCTCAGTACAAAGAAACAACGCGTACTTCTCTTTTAAAGCAACCGAAAACCATGCAAGCTCCGATCAAGCTCGGTCAATTACCCCCAACTTGACCGAATTCTTAAACGTAGAGAGCGAGAGAGCGCGTTCCTGCTCCCCCTCGATACCATCGATGACTCTGCAGCCAAAGAGTGCAGTAACTAGCACCTCAATTTCTTTGACAACGTCAACAGTAACAACAACAACAACCGCAACTGTATCGACAGCGCGTTTAACGACGTCATCAGCTAGCAGCGCAAATAGTAATACGTCCGCGCTGCCCGAAAACAAAAACAAAAACAATGACTATATTAAGCCGGCTGTGCAGACTGGCATGGATCGCTACATCCAAATCAAAAGGAAGCTGAGCCCCCTGAATTCCAAACGCAAAATAACCCGTGGCAATGCTAGCCTAGTAGCAAAAGAAACGCCCATTAACTCAAACCGATTTAAAATCTTGGCAGACGCCGATGAGGTTGAGGCGGTCAAATCCACTGAAGTTGGGAAAAGGAAGCCAAAACCTCCGCCTATCTATATACGCGAAAAAAGTTCCAATGTTCTTGTCAACAAAATTATTGAGCTTATTGGTAAGGATAACTTCCACATAATACCCCTTGTAAAGGGCAACATTCAAGAAACAAAAGTTCAAATGAAGTCTGAAGATAACTATAGAGTATTATCAAAATATCTTACCGAGAATAAAAAGAAGTTTTACACGTACCAGCTAAAAAGCAGCAAGGGCCTGCAAGTCGTACTTAAGGGCATAGAGCCCGAAGTAACGCCTGCAGAGATAAAAAAGGCGCTACAGGAGAAGGGTTTTAGCGCCAAGACAGTCTTTAATATCCTTAACAGGGATAGAAAGCCGCAGCCACTCTTTAAGGTTGAGCTTGAACCAGAAACCAAGCTCCTGAAGAAATACGAAGTGCACCCAATATACAATCTTCAGTACCTGCTGCACCGCAGAATTACAGTTGAGGAACCGCACAAACGCAATGGCCCGGTACAATGTGCGAACTGCCAGGAATATGGCCATACAAGGTCATACTGTAAACTGCGCCCGGTGTGTGTAGTTTGCGGAGAGCTTCATGACTCCGCACACTGCCCAGCGAGCAAAGATGACAGCAACTCGAAAAAGTGCGGCAACTGCGGTGGCAATCACACTGCTAATTATAGAGGATGCCCAGTCTATAAGGAGCTGAAAAGTCGCATCCACCAGAAAGGAATAGCTGCCCGCACCCAAAATGGACAGTTCACGGCGTCCAGATCAAACCCTGAAGTCTTCTTCTCGACTGCAGCCAGATCCTCACTAGGACCCATTAACGTTGACAAAAATGTGACATACGCAAGCGCCTTAAAATCAGGACCGGCGACACCTGCCTCAAGAAGCTCATTTCTGCAATCAGCATATCAAGAACCGAACACGGCTCAGCAACATCAACCAACAGAGCAGCCAAAAAGCAACTTTGAAGCTATGATATGCAGCCTACAACAAAGCCTGACGGAATTTATGTCGTTTATGCGCACAACTATGCAAGATTTAATGCGAAACCAAAATCTATTGATTCAAATGCTGGTTTCACAACAATCCAAATAATGGCTTTCCTACGGATATCTACGTGGAACGCTAACGGCGTTTCGCAACATAAACTTGAGTTAGCTCAATTCCTACTCGACAATCACATCGATGTAATGCTGCTTTCGGAAACACACCTCACAAACAAATACAATTTTCAACTACGAGGATATTCATTCTACGGAACAAATCATCCAGATGGTAAAGCACATGGTGGGACTGGAATTCTAATCAGAAGCCGCATAAAGCACCATTATCAAAACAAATTTGCTAAAAACTACCTACAGGCCACATCTATAAATATACAACTAAATACTGGCAACCAACTTACACTAGCCGCCGTATACTGCCCCCCTCGCTTCAATACAGCTGAAGATGAGTTTATGCAGTTTTTCAACACACTTGGAGACCACTTCATAGCAGCAGGAGACTACAATGCAAAGCACACACACTGGGGATCCCGTCTCGTGACTCCAAAAGGGAAGCAGCTCTATAATGCAATTATCAAAGCCAAGAACAAGCTCGACTATGTTTCTTCTGGCACACCAACATACTGGCCGGCAGACCCAAGGAAACTACCAGATTTAATAGACTTTGCGATTACCAAAAACATCCCTAAAAATCGGATAAGCGCCAATTGCCTATCGGATCTTTCATCTGATCACTCGCCTGTCCTGTTTATTCTACTGCGACATCCAGGAACATTGGAACAACCATTAAAATTGACCTCACAGAAAACCAATTGGGTTAAGTACAGAAAATATATCAGCTCACACATTGAGCTAAGTCCTCATCTCCACGATGAAGCCAACGTAGACAGCTTTGTTAATTCACTTGAGTCTGTACTCGTCTCTGCAGCTCGAGCCTCAACATCGCAAACTATAAATACACAAAGCAATAAAAAGACAAATCTACAAATCGAACAGCTCGTCCTCGAAAAGCGGCGTTCACGTCGCGAGTGGCAATTCCACAGATCGCCATCTACTAAGCAAAGCTTTAGACATGCCTCACGTCAACTTACTAAAGCCCTACAGCAAGAAGAAGCTTATGTCCACCGCCGCTATATAGAGCAATTGTCAACTTCTAGTACAAAACACTCACTATGGAGAGCTCACCCAACTCTAAGCTCACCGAAAGAAACAGTGATGCCTATTAGAAATCCCACAGGCGGCTGGGCGCGCAGCGATGCAGACAGAGCCAGCACGTTTGCCAATCACCTCAAAAATATCTTCCAACCAAATCCGGCCACTAGTGCCTTTACTCTGCCGACTTTACCATATGAGCCTCAGCTTCAACATGAACCAATCGAGTTTCGCCCAAACGAAATCGCTAATATCATCAAAAACCAACTAAATCCGAAAAAATCACCAGGCTGCGACCTCATAACTCCCAAAATGATCATTGAGCTTCCATATTGCGCCGTCTGCACTATCACCCAGCTCTTCAATGCCATCGCAAAACTTGGCCACTTTCCAGCGAGATGGAAAAAGTCAATTATAATAATGATAGCAAAGCCGGGAAAAGACCACACAATTCCCACGTCGTATAGACCTATAAGCCTACTTTCATGCTTATCTAAACTCTTTGAGAAATGCATTCTGACTCGAATAAACACATACCTAAGGATCCAGGAAGGAATCCCGTCACATCAGTTTGGGTTTCGTGAAAAGCACGGTACAATTGAGCAGGTCAACCGGATAACAGCAGAAATTCGGAATGCATTCGAAAAACGCGAGTACTGTACCGCAATATTTCTAGATGTCTCTCAAGCATTTGATAGAGTCTGGCTAGAAGGTCTAATGTACAAAATCAAGACAATGCTCCCTTGTAATACCCACAAGCTTTTAGAGTCTTACCTCTACGACAGAAAATTTGCTGTGAGGTGCAACACTGATATATCTGACGAATTCACTGTTGGAGCTGGAGTTCCTCAAGGAAGCGTACTCGGACCAACATTATATGTTCTCTACACAGCAGACATCCCGACAAGCACACGATTAACAACATCTACGTTTGCTGATGATACAGCTATTCTTAGCCGCTCAAAATGCCCGATGCAAGCAACTGCGCAGCTAGCTCTTCATCTGGTGGATGTTGAAAAATGGCTATCAGACTGGCGAATTAAAGTAAACGAACAAAAATGCAAGCACGTTACGTTCACCTTGAATAGGCAAAACTGCCCGCCCCTTACGCTAAACAACACCCTACTCCCGCAAGCAAACGAGGTAACATATCTAGGAGTACACCTCGATAGAAGACTCACATGGCGTCGGCACATAGAAGCTAAAAGAACCCACCTAAAGCTAAAAGCCAGCAGCCTTCATTGGCTTATCAACGCTCGGTCTCCCCTTTGCCTTGAATATAAAGTCCTGCTGTATAACTCGGTACTTAAACCTATATGGATGTACGGCTCCCAGTTATGGGGGAATGCCAGCAATAGCAATATTGACATAGTCCAGCGAGCTCAGTCGAAGATCTTGAGAACAATCACCGGGGCACCTTGGTACGTTCGCAACGAAAACATACATCGCGACTTAAACATTCTTCCAGTCAAAGATGTGATCGCAGAACAGAAGGAAAAGTACTTTAGCAAGCTATTGTCGCACCCTAACCACCTGGCGAGAGGTCTAACAAGGTTGAGTAACCAATCACGACTTCGTCGGAATGACCTACCCACCCAGCGACCGTCTTGAGGAACGTGCAACCAGAATGCAGTCTTAGTCTACTGTTAGTTAAATGTTAATGTTAAGATTTGAAAACTTATTGTTAGTCTCAAAATTAAGAGAAGATCCAATAAATAAAAGCAAAGTTTAAAAAAAAAAAAAAATTAAGTCCCCTAAGCGCAAAAGTAAGGAAGTTTTTTTGTACAGATTCAATGTGATCTTGATGTACTCCATATTGAGGACTCCAGACACACGATCCATACTCAAGAATCGGACGGACCAGTGATGTACATAACGTTTTAGTTATGTACGGGTCATTAAATTCTTTTGACCATCTTTTAATAAAACCAAGCACACCCATAGCTTTATTAACCATGGTAGATATATGGTCGGTAAATTTAAGTTTCAAATCTAATAGGACACCTAGATCGTTAACCTGAGTTAATCGTTCTAAGGCGTTCCCATAGAGAAAGTACATAGCCTGGTGAGGACTAGATCGGTAAAAAGACATAAGTTTACATTTCGATCCATTAAGCTTTAGGTTATTTGCTAAACACCAATTAGTGAATTTATACTGAAGGCATAAACGTCATTAAGCTTAACGTCATTAGCGTACACAAGTACAAGTGAATTAGTTAAGGCAAGGGGCAAGTCGTTAATAAACAGTGTAAAAAGTAGGGGTCCAAGATGGCTTCCTTGGGGTACCCCAGATGTGGCGCGGACTAACATCTTTAAAGAAAATACGTTGGGTTCTCCCTGATAAGTAGCTCGAAATCCAGATAAGAAGATTAGTTGGGAATCATCAAAAGACTGAGTTTACTTATAAGAAGCGAATGGTTAACAGAGTCAAATGCTTTACTAAAGTCAGTGTATATGACGTCTGTTTGTAAGCCATTCCGGAAGCCATCCGTGATAAAAGATGTTAGCTCCAATAAGTTGGTAGTGGTGGAGCGGCGCTTCATGAAGCCATGCTGGCACGGAGTTATTATTGAACTACATAGGTGTTGCAAATGTGGAGTGATAAGTTTTTCAAAAAGCTTTGGAATTGCTGACAATTTAGAGATGCCTCTATAATTAGCAGCGTCGGATTTTTTCCCTTTTTTATGCAGCGGAATAATGAAGGATTCCTTCCACATAAGGGGAAAGATCGAAGTTTCCAGCGATAGATTAAAGAGTTTAACAAGCGGTTTGCACAGAGCCTCGGCGCAGTTCTTCAGAACACAGCCTGGTACTCCATCAGGGCCTGGCGAATACACGGGCTTGACCTTAAGAAGATCCGATAACACACCACTTTGATCGAAAGATGGGCGAAATATGAGATTGGCTGATTGGATATCATAAGGCTAGGTGTAGATATCATAAGGCTGCTAGGTGAATACTGTAGTTTGAAAAAACTGTGCAAAGAGATCGGCCATTGCCTGATCAGTATTCGCATAAGCGTTTTCAAACGTAAGCAGTGGGGGAAAAGATACATGTTTACGCTTAGAGTTTACAAAGTTATAAAACTGCTTCGGATCCTGAGTAAACTGAATCCTGCACCGGCGAATATAACTCCTATAACATTCTGCGTTATGCACGGTGAAATTGGACCGAGCTACTAAGTATCTAGAATAACTAACTGTACAGCCAGATAATCTATGTTTATTCAAAAGTCTACTCATACTATTCTTTAAGTTGTTAAGATGCCTCGTATACCAAGGCGGATTCGTTGAAGCGGACGGATATTTCCACGGCACACAAACGTCAAAAAATGAGTTTACAGTGAAATAAAATTTTTTTAATGCTAAGTTTGTATCATCGCATGCCACCAATCAGTAATTCCATCAGGATCAGAAACGAAACATAAGTCCAGGAGCCGACCTAAAGAATTTCTAACGTAGTTAATTTGCCCGAGTGACATGTCAAACATACCCACAGGGAAGTCGTGGTGGGAGTTAAGCTGTAAAGACGGTGAATTTTCAACATTTGACCATATAAGTTCTGGGATATTAAAGTCACCCAGAGCTATCAGCTGGTCACCATCAGACAGACGATCGAAAACCAAACGAATAGCGGACAAATGTTGCCAGTATGTTGGCGGTTCGGACGAAGGTGGTATGTAAGAACAGGTAACATACAAAGATTGATCGGACAAAGTGATTTTGATGCAAAGGAATTCAATGTAACCAAACTCTTGTGATTTTACCTCTTCAGAAGCGAGTTTGGAGTCTACAGAGATTAACACTCCTCCTCCTCTTCGCGGGGTTCTATCACAACTAAAAGTGGTGTACCTTCTAGGAAAAACTTCGGAGCTTAAGATCTCCGGCTTTAACCAAGTTTCTGTAAATACAATAATGTGAGATGCAAAGAAAGAACTATCAGAATACAGTTTGAGAAGTTTACTACGTAACCCTCTTGTATTCTGATAGGTAAGTGTTAGAGAAGACATTAGTTTTTTAAAAAAGAGGAAGATGAAGTGGAAGGTCAGTGGTCAGTGACCGTAACATGTGGGAGTTTTACACCCACAGGTTTGGTTATTTTTTTTTTCACCGTACTTGGCTGATGTTCTTGGACGAAAATATTCTCTGGCCAAAAGCTGGCGGAACAAATCGTCTTGAACATCTGCAAGGGCATACGTATTTTGAAAGATGACGTGTGCCTGGTGTATGAATATTTAAATTTTGTAATGTCCACCACCTTTATGTCGACTTTTGTTTTGGCTTTGATGTAAGCCGAGATATCAATCTCAGAAGTATCAGGGGCAAGCCGGGAAACAAAAATATGTTTCGATGGTGGGATCACCTGGAAGGGTTTTGGTGCCGCCGCAACTAGTACAGCGGCATCAGTACGTACCAGGGGTCCGGACGGTTGATTGCTCTGTTTGGTGACTCTTACAGGAGTTTCAATTATTGGGTGTGGAATCACTTGAAGCGATGCCACAGAGGACATATGGGACAATTGCTCATTAATCCTGAGATATTCGGAAGCCGAATTTTTCTCAGGTCCGGCCCTTGGGGTGGCCAGAGATATAAGCGGCTGCATAGTTGTCGGCTGAGCAGGCTGAAGATTATTCGCCACAAGCACATCACTAAAAGACGATTTTTTACGCTTTGGAGACTCGTTTAGTAGTTGAAGACTACTAAACTGTGTATCGAGCGCACAGAGTTGGTCATT
This sequence comes from Drosophila ananassae, assembly GCF_017639315.1. Taxonomy (NCBI): domain Eukaryota; kingdom Metazoa; phylum Arthropoda; class Insecta; order Diptera; family Drosophilidae; genus Drosophila; species Drosophila ananassae. Next base: position 25,160,000 of record NC_057929.1, on the reverse strand, counting down.
GATTTTTCGAAAACCACTAATCAACTCCTTGAAACCGCATTTAGTCTGCCTCATGAACGACCTCATTTCGTCCTGAACAGCACGACAACCGTCACAGCAAAAGTGGAGACCAAACCTACGCGAGATTGCATCCGAAACTGAGGCCGTGAACCCGGTACACTTAGCGTGTAAAACGTATTCACAAAGCCAGCAGTGGATGGTAGGCAGGGAAGACGAGATTGTCTAATTACATTAAAATTCCATAATTATTAAAAATTAAATAATTAATTTACTAAATATTTTAAAAAATGTGGTGGAGCAGTGGAGCAGCGACGACAACAACAGCAACATCACAGGCCCCGCAGCTGGAGCACGTGAGTCCAAACGAAGGGAACTGGAGCCGTTTCGGCGCCAGGCACCAAGACCACACGTCCTGATACGTGCAAGCTTTGGGAGGGCGTGTGTATTGGCACCAACCCGGAGCGGGGATCGGGGATCGACGGGACGATAAGGGGTCGGTCAGTTGAGCCAAACAGCCGGTGCGATTCACCCTTTTGCAAAAGTTAACAAAAACAGTTAGTTACACCTGGCGCCCAAACTACGTGATTGCTTTAGAGTCAAGGAGTAACACAGGTTTAGGATGGGGAAGAAGAATTGGATTTAGGCGCTTCGCAAAGAGGAGTTGTGCGAAGTGTGCAGAGAGCTCGGAATAGAAACCACCGGAGCAACGGAGCCCCCCAGGGCAGGTAAGGGAGCAGAGATGGCAGCCTGAGCATCGACGCCAAATGCAGCAGCAGCTGCCGAGGCCAGAATGGACAGTCCCAAGGCAACAGCAGCCGAGTCAACAATGGGCAGCAAGCCAAAGTCAAAGACAGCCGAATCCGCAATGGGCAGCGACGCTTAGACAAGAACACATAGTAAACCCAGACAGGTGCGGAGGCATGGGCCATTGGGCCAGCGGGTGCAGGAACCGCAGAATTTTGTTCTGCTGAATGTGCGGCGCAATAGGGGTGAGGAGCACACAATGCTGCGAAAGGGCGGGAAACGCCAAGCGATCTCAGCCATAGAGAGGAAGGCAGAGATCGCCAAGTGCTGCCTCTCAGAACTAGTTGGAGGTTTATCAGGAGACGATCAGCAGTTGGCGGCGGTCGTCAAGGTCGGAGGTGCAGAAGTGAAGGCCATGATTGACACCGGGGCAACGGCTAGTTTTATTTCAGAAAATCTAGCGGAGGATCCGGGAATCGCCGGAGTGAGGAGAAGAACTAGGAGACTAATAAAGTTGGCCAACGGGAGCCACACGGAGACACAAATGGTACTACAGACAACAGTAAGATTTGGCAACAAGGGAGACATTCATGGGAGACAGCACGATGCTTGGATGGGATTTCCTCGCAGAATTCGGTACAACAATAAACTGCGCGAGCCACCAAGTCACGATCCCGAGAAGAGAAAGATGGAGCGGATGCTTGGAGGATAGGCTGTCTATAGCCGTAACTGGACCCTCGGAGGAATGGACGAGCGAGCGGGACAAAAGGTTCATCGAGGACATCCCAATAAAGCAAAGGTATTATCCACAGATCCCCAAAATACAGGGGAAGATCTATGAAAAGGTAGAAGAACTGCTGGAAAAGGGATACATAGAGCCTTCAAATAAGCCCTGGTTAAGAAAAAGATGGATCAATGGAGAATGTGCGTACATTTCCGATACATAAACGCAATGTCAGTAATGGACGCGTACCCGATGCTACGGATAAACGTCATTCTGGAGCGATTGAGGGAGGCAAAATTTTCGACCTTAAGGAAGGCTATTGGCAAATCCCACTGGAGGAAGGGAGCAGGAAATACACGGCCTTTACGGTACCGGGGAAAGGTCTGTACCAGTGAAAGGTGATGCCGTTCGGGTTACACTCAGCCTCGGCAACGTTTCAAAGGGCCTTAGACCAGGTCATAGGTCCGGATATGGCTCCGCACGCATTTGCGTATCAGGATGACATCATCGTGATCGGACGCATGGGGGAGGAGCATATGGCAAATTTTAAGGAAGAAGGCGGCAAACTTGAGGATAAACACGGAAAAGTGCCATTTCTTCACAGTAGGGCTATTATACCTGTGCCACCGGATAACGAGCCAGGGAATTGGCATGGATCCCGGAAAGGTTGCAGCGATTACGGAATTGGATCCCCCAATAAACGTGAAGGGGGTACTGCAGTTTATTGGGATCGGCGATTCACCCCAGACTTCGCAGGGGTCGCAAAACCTTTAAACGATCTCCTTCGGAAGGGAACAAAGTGGGAATGGACGGCGAAACACCAAGAGGAATTTGAGAAGCTAAAGTCGCGGTTAGCAGATGATCCAGTGCTGGCATGCCCGGATTTCTCAAAGAAATTTGTACTGCAAACAGACGCCAGCGACTACGACGTGGGGGCAGTTCTGACGCAGGACACCGATGAGGGCGAGCGAGTGGTCGCCTACGCCAGTCGAACGCTGATAGGCGCGGAGAAAAACTACTCGACAACCGAGGAAGAGTGCCTAGCAATAATATGTGCAATTTGACAGATGAGACCATACCTGGAGGGGTACCAGTTCGACGTAATCACGGATCATATGGCGCTGAAGTGGACCCCACTATAATATAGAGAGCCACTTGGAAGGATCGCGAGATGGGTCTTCGAGTTGCAACAATATGATTATGTTATCAGCTACAGGAAAGGCAAGCTCAATGTACTTGCAGATGCATTTTCCCGCCAGCCGTTAGTAGAAAAGTTGTGACGAAGACGTTGAGTACGTGTGGATAGGCGCACTAAAAAAGAAAATGCGATAAAACCCACAGAAATGGCCAGAATACATAGAAGAGGCAGGTCTGGTATACCGACATATTCCGCATAGAGCCGGAAGCGAGGAAGTAGCATCATGGAAGCTGTGTGTGCCGATGGATATGAGGCAGCAAGTGCTAAAGGAGAACCACGACGAACCGACAGCGGGGCATCTAGGCGGAAGGAAAACAATTGCGAAAATAGTCGCAAGATACTTCTGGCCAGGGATGCAAAGGGACGTAAGTATGTCAGAAAATGCGAGACATGCATGCGGTATAAACCAAGTCAGATGCAGGCCGCAGGAAAAATGCTGACACAGGTCCCAGAGGAGCCATGGGCGACGGTATGTGCGGACTTCGTGGGACCGTTGCCGAGGTCCAAACATGGATGCACCATGCTGTTGGTAATGATCGATCGGTTCTCAAAATGGACAGAAATGGTCCCAATGCGGAAGGCCACAACTGAGACGTTGCAGAAGGCGATTCGCAAAAGGATTATTGCGAGATACGGGGTGCCAAAGGTGATGGTGACAGACAATGGTGTCCAGTTCACCAGTAGGAGCTTCAAAAAATTTCTCGAGGAGCTTGGAGTTCGTCATTAATTTACCGCACCATACACGCCGCAGGAAACCCCATCAGAAAGGGCAAACGGGACGGTTAAGACAATGAACACTGGTTAGAATTAATGCCAGCAGTAAACTCAAGCGTGGAAGACTCCACGGGATACCCGCCATGCTTCGTAACCCAAGGCAAAGGGGCATTGGGAACGGGAGCTCCCTCAGAGAATCCAGCCAAGTTGCAGGAAGTGTTCGAGCTGGTGCGAAGGAATATGGAGCACGCGGCGCAGGAACAAGCTCAGCATTACAATCTGAGGAGGCGGGAGTGGAGCGCGAAGATGTGTGGGCAAAGGGACACCATTTGTCTAAAGAAGTCGAAGGTTGCGCGGCGAAACTAGCACCGAGATACGTACACAGGCCGTACACAGTAATGAATTTCATTTCGCCTGTGATCGCCGTGCTACGTCACGTTGGCACGAAGAAAGAGAAAAGGGCACACGTAAGTGAGCTAAAAGCCCAAGTGGATGAATCCGCACCGCAGGCATAGGGCGAGAAAAAATGGGAGAACATACAAACATAAATTTGTCAAAAACAAAGGGGATCGCGAGAACGGAGTTACACGAACCAACGGAGAAAGGCAGGAGGAGGAGACCCACAACGGGAGAATGTGAATATGAGAACCGCAAGAACGGATCTATTCCAGGCGGCAGAAATGCAGGTCTATAAAAAGGCAACGGGGGACACTGGCCGGCCTTCTTTTTTCTATACCCAACGCAAGATGGACGCATCGCACACGCCCTCACCAAGCACGACGCCGGTGGTCTCCTCCGACGAGAGCGACCTGGAGATCCTGGACATACCAGGATGGGACATTCGGCGGCTCCGGGCGACGAGGAGGATCCTCCGGGTGATGGCCCAGGGGAGAAATGGAGTAAGAGGAATCACGGTGGGCACGGCCACAGTGCAGGAGGAGGACCACCGGCCCAGCCATGAGCTAACGGCGCTGCTCCAGAGACGAAGGAGGAGCCACGACAGGAGGGAGCCGGACGGAAACCTAGCCCTGGCAAGGGCAAGGTTAAATTTGGCCACGGGGATGGCTAAGGAGGAAGTTTTCGGGTGCGCGGAGGCGCCAATGGAATACGAGTCACCCGAAAACTTTAACACCAAGACACTACAATAAAGAGAAACAGTCAAAACTGCAAAACAATTGAATAAAAAAAAAAGGGGGGGAGGGAAACAAAAAAAAAACACACACTTTAAAAAAAAAAAAAGAAAAACAATATGAAAAGAAAAATATAAAAATGAAAATATGAAAAGAAAAAATATAGAAAAAAATTCAAAAAAATATATATATATATATGTACGATGGGAGATGCGGTTATGCGCCGTGAGCGAGTATTAGGTGGGAATCGGAGTCAGCAGTGAACAATTGGAACCAGCAGTCGGAGTGAACAATCAGCAGTCAGTCGTCGAGAGAGTGGGGAGTGAGTTGTCAGCAGTAAGAACAAAGTCGGTGATCAGCAGTCAGCAGTGCACGTCCACAGTCGTCCAGTCGATCATTATACGTTTAGCGTTTTGCTTATTTCATATGATATTGCACTTTAATTATATTGGACGTTACTATACTATTGTACGTTATTATATTATATCCACCATATTGTATATTTTATTATATTATATTGTATGTTAAATAAAGGCAATTTGCCTAATATATATATAGAATATAATATGAAAAAAAAATATGGAAAGAAAATGAATAAAAAAAATATATACATAAAAAAAAAGAAAAGGAGAAAATATATATAAAATAAAATATAATAAGAAAAAATAGGAAAAGAAATGAAAAAAAGGTATAAAAACAATTGTCAAAAAAAAAAAGAGAAGTATATTCCTTTAATCAGGGGAATATACACAGAAAAAATAATAAAGGAAAATGTATACAGCAGCACAAAGCGAGCACGGCGGCGTCGGACGGGCCAGCACAGCTGTGTGCGGCACAGCCGCAGAAAGAACGGAAGAGAAGAAATGCGTCGAGCACGGACGGCATGCGGGGGCTGCGGAAACTGCACGGCGTCGCGCACGAAAGAAGGAGAATTCACGGGCGGGCATCCACGGCCACGCTCGAATGTTATAGGAGAGAGTGGGGAAGGCGGGGAACAAAGCGGCCCGCGACGGCGCAGCTGTGTTTAGAAAAATGCAGAAAACACAGAAATGCATTTGGAGTGACCAAGGGAGGGCGCGGGGGTATCTCAGGCCCAAGCGGGGCAAACAGGGGGGGCAAATAAAGAAAGCCCGCCGATAGAAATGCGGCGGGAATTGGAGAAGAGTCTTCTAGGAAAGCTGGAAGAGTTGAGTGAAAGACCACCGTGGGTAAGTCTGACATTCAAGCGGGAAAGATTCTTGGAGGAATTGGGAGTATAGGCTGAGCCAAGAATCTTGATCCAGGCGCTGGGGCGTATGCACAGCGTATCACCTGGATTTAAAGGAGACGCGAATGCACGCAGGTGTTTGGAGACGAGTAGCGAATGCAACCGGGGGCGTGTCCTGCTGGGTTGGTAGGCCCTTCGAGTAGGAGCCAAGGATACCGAAGGTCCACGGCACCCGCAAAGGAGAAGCAACGACAGGATCAGCGAAGGAAGCAGCAACAGGAGCGGCGACGACGAGGGAGCAGCGGCAACGACGAGGGAAACAGCGACGACGAGGGAGCAGCGACGTCAGAAGAGCAGCGACGTCAGAAGAGCAGCGACGGCAGAAGAGCAGAGACGACAACAACAGCGACGGCACGGGCACGGGCGCAGCTGTAGCAAGTGAGTCCAAACGGAAGAAACCGTGAGCCGTTTCGGCGCCAGGAACCAAGACCACACGTCCTGATACGTGCAAGCTTTGGGAGGGCGTGTGTATTGGCACCAACCCGGAGCGGGGATCGGGGATCGACGGGAGGATAAGGGGTCGGTCGGAGATTCGTAATATATAAATTCGGTGGAACGTTCCCCCAAACTCTGTGAGCTAGCCGCGGCATTTGTTGTGAGCAAAAGTTAAAAAAGAACAGTTCGTTACATTATATAATATAATCTGCAACCTAACTGCAAAGGTATATCCACTTTGGTTCCGCCCAAAGTTAGCTTTCCTTTCTTGTTTTATTTTTATTTTTTTATTTTTATTAGGTTTAGTGTTGCCTGTTGCCTGGGATCACTAAGTGGTACCGTCCATAGTTATTGGAGTCTTCAAGTTTGGAGTGCTTAATTCATAAGAGTTTTAAAATACCTGTTCAGAAAGATTCGGATTTTGTATATTACGGAGCAATGGATTCTAAAGAGATTAGGTCGCTTTTCCACAACAACTTAGGGAGGGCACGAGTTTCATCCTCGGCGCACTCCAAGGTCGAAACCACTTGTCTGAATTGCAAAGTAGTCTGTTTTACACTCCCAAAAACGGCTTCTGCAAGCACTAAACAAAAAAAGGAGCAAGCTACGATAATGCTCGCTTCAAGTGTTCAAATAGGTGAAGCAAATAATTCATTTCGCGCAACGATGCAAACTTTAAACAGCTGGAAGCTGAATTTAATGACATCCCAGAATGTATTAGTATGGAATACTTTATATATAGAGTGGAAGCTTTGACCCATCAAACCTTAGAGGGAAATTTCACAATAATACTGGTTATACAATAATGGTTTCTTAAGACGTGACAGGAACTCCGTTGGGACGTTCTTTGCACCTCCTTACGGAAACAATTTCAGAACTGCCGGACAGACATTCATATCCGAAAGGCCATACGAGGAAGCAGACTTTATGACAAGATAAAGAGGCCTTTGACCGAGCAAGAGATAGTAGATCAGCTGAAGAAAAATTTAAGGCCGGAAATTAGGCACGAAATATTGAATATTTATATTCATTCAGTAGAGAAGCTAAGAGAGATATGCCGGCAAAGGAAACGCTTTTTGGACGACGTAAGAGTCAACTATGGCTATCAAAATATAGTGCCGTTTTGAAGGCAAGTGGCCGAATTGGTAGAGGAAACGGATGAGGCTAAAGAGTTCGCGGAGGAGGAATTGAAGGCCGAAATAGGGGCAGTCGCACTTGTGTGCTGGAACTGCCGAAAAGATTGACATAGACAAAAAGACTATGGAGCAAAGAGAAGGGTGCTCTGCTAAGGCTGTGGGGCACTTAATTTGTACAAGCCTAGTTGCGCTTGGGGCCAAATAAAAACGGGACGATGATCCCAGGCAACATTCGTCTCCAGCCAGGAGTTCAAAGCAAGGCAGGAAATGTTCGGATGTTGCAAGTAAAGGAAAAAGGTAGCAACCAGGCGATTCAATCCTTTATAAGGGAAAAGATAATAGACCACATGCTGAGGTGAAATTTTTAGGAAATCGGTTGTAGGTTTGCTGGAGCGGCAGTTAAAGGCATAAGAAGCAGTTTGGCGAATGAGATAATAAAAAACCGAGTGCCTTTTAAAAAGGTCCTCTCAGTGGCGGCTATAGCGGATGGCAAGGCCTAGAAGGTAGTTGGAAGGGCAACAAACGAAATAGAATTTTAGAACGAGATCAAGAGCCTTGAATTTCACATAGTTCCGTCCTTAACTCCGAATCTGTACTTAAACAATTTTGGAGGGCGTAATATATGTGGCCTTCTCCGGGTATGATATCCGATATTTCGTCACATTCCCACACTATAAGCACCGACCAGCAAGAACGTCTGGGACAGGTGATCGCCAAATTTCCGTCCTTCTGGTCCATTAGGTCTGGGAAAAACTAATCTCATATCCCCGGATAGATATCGGACATGCCAAACCGGTAAAACAGCGGCATTTCCCCGTGTCACCTTGGAAAAACTCCTTTATGAGGAAGTCGACCAAATGCTAAAAATGGAGGTCATCGAGGAGTCACAGAGCGCACGGTCCACTTCGGTAGCCGAAAAATTAATGGCATTGCAAATCGATGGCATACTGACACGGCTAAATAAAGCAAATTTTATTTCCAGCTTAGATTTACAGGACGCGTACTGGCAGATCCCCTTAGATCCATATTCGAGAAAAAAACCACTTAGAAGTGGTATCAGAACATCAAAAAAAGCAAATTCTGCAAGAAGACATTCCGGTATTTGGGACATGTAGATGAAAAAAGGGTAAATAGCTGCTATGACGAAGTTTCCATTACCATCAAATTTGAAAGCCCTGCGTAGGTTTCTAGGGATGGTAGGATGGTACCGGAAATTTGTACATAATTTTGTGACGGTAGCAACACCGCTCACGGATTTATTAAACCCAAGCAAAAATTTTTAAAGATTCCAGAGGGCAAAGAAGCATTCGAAAGTCTAAAAAAGATGTTATGCTCGGACCCAGTACTTCGGAGTCGCGATTTCGGAAAGCTATTTTGGGTAAAGTGCGATTCAAGTAATCTGGGGTAGGAGGTGTCCTAGTGCAGAAGTCGGAGCAGGAGGATGACCATCCCATAGAGCAGGAATTCTTAGTGGCAATTATCGCCATTAAACGATTTAGGCCATACATGAATTCACTGTCATAACAGACCACGCGTCCCTTAAGTGGCTTATGTCCCAAACGCATCTGCATTCCCGTTTAGCACGGTGGGCCATGAAATTAAACGTCTTTAAGTTGAAGATAGAGCACCGTAGCGAAAGGCTTAAGGTGGTGCCAGATACTGCCTCTAAGGTAAACGAGTCAGAGTTGGCCGCTCTGGACGCGAACCATGGACTTTTAATCAATGTGGAATCTCCTGAGTTTAGGTCCGAGTTTAAGTCGAGTTTGTTAAGGGTGTAGAAGCTAACCAAGATAAGTTGCCGGATTTGAAGGTAGTGGACAATTTGGTATACCGAAGCATGAGTCATGTAGGTGGCGAAGGATTGCACGACAACTTTTGTAGGAAGCTCTGGGTTCTTCGTGGATTAGTAAAAGAGGTTCTGAAGAGCGCGCAGGATGGCCCGTTAGGATCACATGGTGGAGTGCACAAGACCCTTGAGAGGATTAGGAGCTATTACTATTGGACAGGGCTGCTGAATGACGTCAAGGAGTACGTCCGAGGGTGTGAAGTCTTTATGACGACTAAAGCAGCTAATAGTATCCAAAAGCCACCTATTGGGGTTGCATCTCAATCCGATAAGTTCTTTCAAAAATAATATAACAATTTTGGTAATATAGTGGTAATATAGGAATTTTTATAGTGATAGACCTCTATTCGAAGTTTGTGTTTTTGAAAGCGGCTAAGAAACTAACGGCGAAGGTGTTAATAAAGTATTTGCAGCAGAATCTGTGGCACACATTCGGAGTGCCTGAGGTTATTGTCTTTGGCAATGGCTCGCAAATCCGGGCAAATGCTTTTAAAAAGTTGTTAAGGGAGAACAAAATTTCGCACACCCTGCCGGCCGCCTATTCTCCACAGGCCAACGCATCAGAACGGGTAAACCGTTCGGTAGTGAGTACCATCAGGGCCTTTATAAGAGCCGACCAGAAAGATTGGCACAAGCAGCTGAGCTGCATTTGTTGTTCCTTGCGTACAGTGGTTCACGCGGCGTTTCTTACTATATGGCATTCGGCCAGCATTACATATCATCGGGTTCGACACATAAATTGTGCATTGGGCATTCTTGATGATCGATGATGATCGATTCTTGATGAACTTTTTCACGGGAGGACTCGTTGAAGATCGGTCGTATGAGGGCGAAGGATGTACACCAGAAGCAGAATGAGAAAAATGAGCGGCAGTATAATCTTTGAACCCTGGAGGTATGCTACAAGGAAGGGAAGGTGGCGAATATAAAAAATTTTAAGCAGAGCAACTTTCAGGCGGGACACAGCGCAAAGTTAGATCCGGCCTATATAAAAGTGCAGGCATGAAAGAAAGATGGGAGTTACTTGTTTGAATGGAAGATATGACGGGACGAATACTAGGACGTAACCACGCTAAAGATATGAAACAGTAGAGGTTCCAACTACAAGCTTAGTTGGGATCGACCTTTGGACGTATGGATCCAAAGCTCGATCTTTAGAGGGGTGCATTTTTGTAACGATAATAGCCCAATGTGCAGCTGGTGTGGTGGCGTCTTTTTTAAGTGTCTGGCGGAATCGGCATGGAGGCAGAAGGTTTAAGGAAATTGAGTAACAGTGGCAGAGGTCTCCAAAGATGTAGTTGAATTATGAGAGAAAAGTGAAAGAGCAAATGAATCACTGGGGTAAGTGCGGAGGCTTTGGTCCTGACTAGTGGCATTTATCAGAGGGTCTTTATATAGAGAGGTCCTTCGGAGAGTCTTAGTTGATCGCGAGCCCCACTACATGTCGAATATTTAAGGAATATTTAAAATGATAACAAGAAACCCCAAAAACCCAGCCGCTCAAATCGATGCCGAATACACAAGTGCATAACAAAGAGCTTAGGCGCAGAAGCTCTACTAAAATTTCTAAAAGCGCATGCGCTACAAATAACAACAACGCGCATGCGAAACTGAGAGACAGACAGACAAGATTAAATGCTGATAACAACCGCTGCAGCTTAACATATTATGATTATTTTTAAATGGTTTTGTTGGTGGCTGCTTGGCCCAACAATATTTATAAAAACCAATTTCTACATATCATACATCAGTATTGCTTTGCGTGTGCAGTGATATCCTTTGAGGTAAAATAATAATTTTATTAATTTTCTTCCAAACATAGCCCTGCTCTGCTTATTCATCTTTGACGGTGTTGCTTCAATTCTAACTCATTAGAGATTCTTATCTCTATTCTTTGCAGTTTAATTATTACATAACTATATATATATATAGTTATATAATATATATATTATTTATATATTATGTAATATTAATATTAATAAATTACACAGCCACACAAAAAAAAAAAGTGTCCGGGTTGCGAGATCAGAGTACCCTATCCCCATGTATTTTGGACCGCTGAACACGAATCTGAAGTCCGTTTTGGTCCTGCACGTGTACGTTTCTTCCTAACCTCAAAAAAAGTTTCACATTTTTGGAGGTATGCGACTTTTTTTTTAATTTATTGGATTTTCATGAAACCTCGACCTCGGCAACACCGACCTCCTCCTCCTCCAGGACCATGTCCTCCACCCCGCTTTCTTCCGACGAGATTAGGAAGTCTAGGGGGTCCATCTCTCCGACCCATCCCTCGTTGTCTGCATCAATGGCTGCCCGCCGTTGTGCCTCAGGTACTTTTACGTGAAACCGCCCCTCCCCTGCAGTTAGCGCTCACCTGTTGGCATGATATGTTCCCAACCGGTTCCTCGTCTACCACAGCGATTTGTGCCAAACGCGCTATGGTTGGCACTGTTGGCGACGCTTCTGGATCCGATTCGTGGACGAAGCTGGGTCGGAGCTCTTCCCCGCTGTAAACCATACTGGGTGGGCGGGATCGGTCAAGATCGAATCCTGACCCCCAGTTTTGGGCACGGAGGGAGGGCCTTGGCCTCGTAAGGCACTTCCCGGACTCCAGTGCGGTGGTGTCGGGGATGAAGTTGCCGATTCTAACAACGAATCCGAAGTGGGTGCGCTGCCGGTGGGCTCATCTCGGCCATGGATTGTATTTCTTTGGTGCCTGCCGGTTCTATAATTGTTCTTAAGGATTAGCTTATGGTAAGTATCCCCACCGAGATGCCCTGGGTGCGAGAGTTCCTACTGCTCTGCTCCTACTGTTCCAAACGTTACTTACGTCTGACCGATGGTCCCGGTGTCTGTGTATTCTGGCTGCGTGCTTTAGACTCATCGTCACCCTCATCGTCTTCTGGGTCGTTCTTGGTGATCGCTCGTGGGTGGTAATCCATGAGGTCCCCGCTACTGGTCCTTCGTCTCTTCGTCTCCTTATGTTGAATTTGGACTTTGTTCGGGGATATGAACAAAGTACCTTCAGTACCTTGTAGGGTCCAGCTTACTTTTGTAGCAGTATGCTAAGTCACACTCATGTACATATATCATATCATATCATTGTATTCAGTAGTTCCTTGTATTTAACTGTTAGTTCTTAAGTATGTATAAGCAGTTTGTGAAGTAAGGAGGAATGAGCAAAAACCGAAAATAAAAGAGTCAGTCTTGTGTTAGCTCTGGAACTGTGCGGGTGTTTTCTCTGCTACAGCGTCAGAAGTGGTTGTGAGACCTTCGTGCCATTTGGAAAAAAAAAAGAAGAAATAAAATAAAATAATAACAATAAGTTGGTGAAATAGTCAAATTGATTCATTATGGACACAATAAACATAAACGATTACACAGCAATTGAACTACGCGAGTGGTGTAAATGTTTGCTTTTGCCGTCTCACGGCAATAAAAATGAACTTGCAGCCCGTTTAAACAAATTAAGTGCTGATCATCGTGGAGAGTGTCCGAAGACAAAACATATTGATTTGATTGAAAATCCAAAAATTTTATGTGACATTCCACAAAATTCTAATGAACACGAAATCGAAAAGCAACAAGACAATTTAAGTGAAGACAAACCCGAAAAGCAAAAACAAAGTTCAAAAGAAGCAGCAGAAATGTTACAGGGCACAGACGAAATGCAAAACCAAAAACAGTTAGGCGACACAAATGATGAGACAAAAGATCAGCTACAAAAACACAACACAAATGAAGAGACAAAAGATCGGCAACTAACACGCAATACAAATGAAGAAGCAATGGATCAGAATGAGACACAAAAGACAAAGGAAACGGTAGAAAATGAACAGAAAAAATTATTGGGTGCAGAAGAAGCATCGAATGAAGACCAACAAAACGAAAACGGTGGCGCCACTAAGGAGGGCAAATACTGCGAATTAACGAATGAACGTCAGCAAATAGCAAGCGAAACTGTTGCGATGGGAAGACAACTAAACGAAATAAGAGAAGAAGCGAGAAAAAGGGAAAAACAATTACAGAGCTATAACGAAAGAACAAAAAATGAAAAGAGGAAAAAATCGATTGTATACAAATTAGGAGATTACGTAGTTGTAAAAAACTTTGACTCTCACACAGGTATTTCAAAAAAACTGGTCCCAAGGTTTAGAGGTCCGTTTAAAGTAATAAAAGTATTAGGCAACGATCGCTATATTGTCGAGGACGTAGACGGATTTCAACAATCTAGGGTCCCATATTCAGGAGTTTGGGCTTCGGCCAATATGAAACCATGGCTCGGTTGGTTGGAAAATGAAAGGGATGATCAAGACAATGATGAATTCGAGTTAGATGAAAAAGAAGAGGAGCGAACAAATGAAACGTCAAATGAAAATGGAAAAGAACAGTCAAATGAAATGTTAAAAGAAAATGAAAAAGTAAACGAACAATCAAACAGAATGTCAAAAGAAAACATAGAAATAAGCTTAAAAAATAAACCCACTGTAAGGATAAAAAGAAATGAAATTATAACGACCAATGAATCAAATAAAAACATGAATGTAAATAATAATAAAAGTATTGATATCACAACAAAAAATGTAACAAATAGAGTGAGTCGAACTTATAATACTAGAAGTAAGTCTAAGAAAAGTTGATTTGTATTTAAAAAGAATCAGGAGATCCTTGACGGTCAGAATGGCCGAATTGTAGCAGTATGCTAAGTCACACTCATGTACATATATCATATCATATCATTGTATTCAGTAGTTCCTAGTATTTAACTGTTAGTTCTTAAGTATGTATAAGCAGTTTGTGAAGTAAGGAGGAATGAGCAAAAACCGAAAATAAAAGAGTCAGTCTTGTGTTAGCTCTGGAACTGTGCGGGTGTTTTCTCTGCTACACTTTGGAGCTAACTTTGGGTTGAAACCTTCGCAGGTCTTCGAGAGGTGATGCAGCTTTACCACCATGGTGGTGGTGCACCACCAGGGATCCCAACTGAGGTCGCCACTCGCGTCGTCTTTGGTTCTAATGTCACCCCTGTTCGCTGGTTGTCTTCTGATTGCTTTCCATGGCCGTGTGGAACGAGTCCTGGTGGGGTTTGGCTCGTTCTGCGGGGTCCCCCGGCTGCATAGTGGTTGCACTTGTATGGAAGCGCTGCCAAAAATGCTTTTAATGGCATTAGAGGGCTGAAAGTTGGATATTCCCCAAACAATAAAATTTAACAAATAATTAAATAATAACAATTTATGAGCCATTTAAGTACTAAACAAAATTTACAATGGTTGTCAAACCATTCAAAATTATACAACAATTTTAGGATGTCTCCTCAAGCAAGCTATTAACTGAGGGAAATAATTTTAAATTGTCCTTTTCTCAATATTTCTCTGCCCAGTAATATATGGATCGGACCTTAAAAGCAAATAATTCAATATGTCTGTATTTGTAAGTATTCGTGACATTTTGCGGGTATTGTTCAGTCTGCATTTCTTTATTTTTTTGTTGTACACCTCTGCAGCGTCCTCCTAGAGTATAGAAAGAGTCCGTGAGAGTATGGTAAATAGAACCAGGGATACTCCTTGATTAACCCTTCGGCAGTATCGAGGGCATATTCATTAAATTTGTGTACGTTGATTTTGTGTCCCGATGCCAAAGCTTGCAGTAAGGTGGTGCAGTAATTTTCATTAAGGCCTGAAATTAATGCAGTCATTCGAGGATTCGAAAAAATTTTTTCGCTAAATTGGCATCGTTGGATGTTCCTTTGCCACCATCTCTAGGCTGGTTCACTATTAAGCCCATTTTATCTCGAAAATCCCGTTAAACTTCTCTCTTTCTTTCTAAAGCTTTTTTTTTGTTGAGACCCTCTGGCCTGCCACATTTTTATGACTGACTTATGAAAAAGGTGAAGAAAGTATTCAAAGAATCTTACTTTTGCATGTAGTGGAGATAAGTCAAACTCGAAATTTTTTGTTGATACCTTTTTGTCCAAACATTCATTCAAATTGTTCATCTCTGTTGGCTTTGCTTTGCAAATATAACATTTATTCAAATCAACAATTTCAAAAATCAACAATTTTTTTTTCAAATGTACTCAATTGGTTAAATACACGCATTCCGTTGTTTATCAAATTTTGTTGGACATCAGCAATTACTTGTCGTAATTTTCCAGCGTGTGTGCCTTTTTTGCAGCACCATATATTAAAAATATGTAGGCGTGCAAACACACCCTGACTTATGTTGCCTATGAAATTAAAAGGTAAAAACAACAATTTTGTAATATTACGAAGTTTCTATACACAATGTAAGCTATAAGTAAAGACGAAGACAAAAACACAAAACAATCACAGGGGATCTGTTGGAAAAGTTTGACCTTGAAGAATTAAAACAAGAAAGGAAAGCTAACTTCGGCGGAGCTGAAGTTGATATACCCTTGCAGTTCAGTGGCAGTCCGCTAGGTGGCGCCACGCTTCTTATATTATTAGATATATAGCGGATCGTATATAGTCGGCCGATCCTTATGAAAATTGGCAGATGAGATTGTTTTTCCCAAAATAGAATCTGTACCAAATCCCATCTTTCTAACTTAAAAAACACCAAAGTTATGTTAATTTCGATCGTTCTATGACAGCTATAGGATATAGTCGGCCGATCCTTATGAAATTTTGTACATAAGATATTTTGGTCAAACAAACCATGTGTGGAAAGTCCCAACCCTCTAACTTAAAAAACACCAAAGTTATGGCATTTCCGATCAATCACTTATATGGAAGCTATAGAATATAGTCGACCGATCCCGGCCGTTCCGACTTATATACTGCCTGCAAAGGAAAGAAGGATGTGTGCAAAGTTTGAACTCCATAGTGTAGTATCCAGTTAGTAAGAGCAAGTATTCGTACGCTGCTGTTCCCTTTTGCTTTACCACATCGTTAAAGAAAAACTGGTAGCAAAGGGGCTTACTGTCGGCATTCACCCTGGGATCGACGGATCGTCTTTACCCACGGTGCGTAGGAGGTTTCGGGGGCGTGCACTTCTTGCGTTGCTCGGTTCTAAGCTCGTCGGAACGGTGTGGGTTCTTCCTAGCTTCCTACATAACACCACTCTACTCTAATAATTATTTAAGTGCACTTTACTGTTCGTTAATGATCGGGCAAATATTTGAATTAAGACCTGTTGGAAACGGACGGACACGGGTTGTATTGAGGATCAGGAAAACTTTCGCTTGATCGGGGTGGCTGAGATGTTGTACGCTCCCCTGGTCTTTACCCTCCCTACCTTGATACCTCGATGTGAATCTATTTGGGTATCCCTAGAGTAATGTACTCTACAGACTCAAACGACTTCGGAGTTTCCTGAAAACTGCATCACCATAAGCCCCAGACCCAGATAATATTCTTCTATTCCATTGTAATATACATTATCTTTACTAAATCAAATCAAAATACACTTCATACGCCTTTGCGCCATATCAAAATAAAGAAAACTCAAAAGGAAATTGAGGAAATCAAAACTAAAGAACAAAAGAAATAATACTACAAATTCATCTTATTTCAATTTACCCTATCTGTCATATGTACCAATTGTCACCGCATTCACTAACATAGGCTACCTTTATATATATAGATAGATATATATTCACTTTTTTACGGACTTACGCTCGTTTCCGGCGATGCAGGTTCGTTGGGCCCATCGAAGATGCGGATTTCTGTAAAAATGGTGCTTCTATCGTTGCAAGTGAAGGCTGGTGGCGGTTGTGTGGTGCATGTGCAGTTACATTTAAACTACATGAAAATAGAAATTACCCTAAATAACTATGTCTAGCAAAACCTTAAATCTAATTTTAACTGATCCAACGCTTTGATACTTCTCACATCCTAGTTCGTGATTGCTTTTCTCGGGGTCTCTTGCTGAATTTGGGTCGCTGCGGGGGGGGGGGGGTGCGGAGTGCGGAGGGTAGGACCGGTGGATCTGCGAGATCACGTGGTTATGAGTTCATGCCACACTGGCACAAGGATGAGTGAGTCCCAACTTTGGCTGCTGTGGAAACCGCTGCTTCAGTCTACTCTGCTCATGGCTCTGTTACGCCATCAGTTTAAGGTTAGGCTGCCACGTGTACTCGACCTCTTACACTCGATCTTTTTCCACTCCTTTCTTCCTTCACTTGCTTCCTTTCCGACCGGTTGCCTTTGTTTTTGTCAGTGGCAACTGCCACATTGATGAAAAGCGCGAACGCGCTACGCGACGTGCGCGAGGCCAACCGGCCGGTGGAGATCGCAATATAGGTTGCTTTCCCACTGTAATACAAATTCTCTCACTGATCTGTTCACTATCTATCCACTATATTTACCTTTCAGCAATCTTAGTATTCTTAACTTTGCAAGAGATGTTTCCAATATTTATTGTCAAGAGGTTGGAAATTTTATAAATTCCAAAGCTGTGTAAGCACGTGGTTGCTGCCTTCTTTCAAATTTACGCAGGTCAGTTTTCACGTCTGGTTCTCTCTCTATCGCAAATTCAAATGAACGAACTGCTAATAAGCTAACTTCGTTGCCACGCAACCGAGAAAATCTCCAAAACTTCCAATAACGGGACAATTCCTGATCTCCGTTTCCATATGTCTCTCAGCGCTTTCGCATAACTATGTCAGAAAGGGATCGTACCGTGTGCCAGAGCGGGACGATTATATTGCCGTTTTCGTCTCTATGCTCTACACACTACACTTCGGATTCGGCATTTCCGACTATTGGTAAAGTCTGATACAAAATAATTTCTTGGTTCTGTCTACTGTTTCGACCCCCACAACCACAGTTAATAAAGCCGAAGCTCGATCGAGGATGCATTAACTGAAAAGGGTCGGCTGATACATTTCACTTTCTATTCGTTATGTTTTGATGTCCTTCAAATGGTACACTCCTAGTTGTTTCTCCGTGTCGCTAACTAATTCATAGTAAATCGGACTTATCTTCTTCTTAATCTTTGCTTTGACAAATACTGGTGCAAGCTTACTGCTGAACTTCTTTGCCGCATTGCTTTGCGCGAAACTACGGGCATAAACGGTGTCTCCTTCTTTCAGCTTGACCGCACGACTACGCAAGTTATAAACTTTAGCGTTTGCTTCATGACACTGACTGATCCTTTCCTTAGCCGTCTTCCTAGCTAACGCTAATAAATCCGGTGTTTTTAAAGCTACATCGTCTGTCAAAGCTTTTAGCCTTCTAAGCAACTCATAGTCTCGTCCGTTTACAATCATGTTCTGACCAAAACAAAGGAAATACGGCGAAAAGCCCGTACTCCGATGTACACTTGCTCTTAAAGACGCACTAATCTGATCAATGCTTGAATCCCAGTTTGTATGATCAGCGTCTATATATGCCCTAATTGCTGCTAACACAGATCGATTTACACGTTCACTGGCGTTCGCTTGTGGTGAGTAGATCGCGGTACATATATGTCTGACTCCAAACCGCGTCAAAAATGCTTTAAAATGTCCTGACTTGAATTGGGATCCGTTATCCGTTAGGATTGACTCCGGAACACCAAATGTATAAAACACTTGTGACTCTAGATAATCGCAAATCCTTTCAGAGGTGAACTTTCGCAAAGGCTGCAAGAAATGAAACTTCGTATTATGATCCAATATGATCAATAATCCTATGTTTCCCTTCTTGGATCTCGGGTAAGGTCCTAGCAGATCCATGTAAAGTTTCTGGAACGGCCTTTCTGATACTATGGGTTTCCCCAATGGTGGCCTCAGTATAGTGTTCGCACTCTTACTTGTTTTACAAATTGGACACTCCGAGACGTAACTACGAATCTGAGTAACCATTCCTGGCCAATATAGATATCGCTTGAGCTTCTCAACCATCTTTGTCATGCCAATATGAGCAGAATCGGGAGGATTGTGACCGCGCGATATAACCTTGTCAACTAAACTGACGGGAACGTACAATTTCCATGCCTGTTGTTCTTGCGCTATATCTCCACTTGATGCTTCTGTTTTCTTATAAACAAACTGATCGACAATTTTAAAATCTGGTAACCTGTCTTGATTAGCTTTGATATGTTCTCGTAGCTCTCTGTACTGTGCTGAATTGAATTCGTTAGACTCTAAGTCGATAATAGGTCCGCTATCTAATATTTCGTCTATTGAACCTTCTTCGCGACGCGACAGTGCATCCGCTACAACGTTTTGTGAGCCCTTCCGGTGCTCTATCTTTAGTTTGAGTCCACGTAATTTCATGGCCCACCTTTCCAAGCGACCTCTCAAGTCTTTCTGCTTTAACAGCCACTGAAGCGCTGCGTGGTCAGTAATGACTAGAAAATCTTGCCCCTCAATATAGGCTCTAAACTTCTCTATTCCTTTTATAACTGCTAAACACTCTAGCTCTGTCACGGAATAGTTGCGTTGCGCTTTCGACAATTTTTCTGACATATACGCTATAGGCAATTCGATGTCATCTTCGTTCTTTTGCGCTAACACACATCCTAGTCCATACAGGCTGGCGTCACATAATAAAATGAACTGTTTCTGAAAATCAGGTGTCCGCAGAATGGGTGACGACGTCAACTTCTGCTTGAGCGTCTTGAACGCTTCGTCGGCCTTATTACTCCATTCAAGTGTTTTGTTCTTCTTAAGAAGATCTGTCAGTGGGGTTGCGATAGTGGCATAGTTGTCCACAAATCGCCTGTACCATCCGGATACTCCGAGAAATCGTCTCAGCTGTTTTGTGGAGTTGGGAACTGGAAAGTTTTCCACTGCACTAACTTTCTCTGGGTCAACTTTTAATTGGCCGTGCCCAATGATATATCCTAGATATTTAACCTCTGTCATGCAAAACTTCGATTTAGCTATATTTATTGTTAGGTTTGCCTTACGCAGGTGGCTTGCGATTTCTTCGAGCAATGTCATGTGTGACTCGAAATCTTCGGACAAAACTAGCAAATCGTCCAAATATACGAAGACTCTTGTGCGCAACGTTGGTGGTATCACAATATCCATCAATCTGCACAGAGTTTGAGCCGCGTTGCAGAGACCGAAAGGCATTACCTTGTACTGGTACAATGGCCTGTTAGGAATCGTGAAGGCTGTGTATTGCCGTGATTTCTCTTCTAGCGGTATCTGCCAAAACGCATGTTTCATATCTAATCCAGTAATGTATCGGGCTGGTGGCAAGCGACTAAGAATACCGTCCACATGAGGTAGTGGATAAGCATCCTTGATCGTGAGCTTGTTCACTTCTCTGGAATCTAAGCATAGACGAACCTTGGGTCCCTTTCTAACAAGAACGCAATTGCTGCTCCACGGACTCTTGGATTCCTCTATAATTCCCAATGCCAACATGTTCTCTACTTCTTTGAACATTAAATCCTCCTTTGCTGGTGAGATCACATCAATGCTATGCTCCAGGACATGTGTTCTCCCTAAACCATTTCTTTCATAGGAAGGTAACTTCGCCATGACTAAATCTAGCCTCTGTTTCTGACTGGTTGACAGTGCATGAGTTTTAGCTACTTCATACGCTGTTTCTTCCCTATTTTCAGTTAGTTCGGATACTGTCTGCTTTTGTTCCATTATTTTATCAAGTAATCCAAACTCTCGCCAAAAATCTATGCCTAAATAGACGTCTTGATTAAGATCTGGTATTATGAAAAATTCGATTGTTTTCTTGAGATCCCGGTACGCTATCTCCGTTTTGATTCTTCCCGTGACGTTGCACTGTGCATCGTTAGCTGTTCTAATCCTTCCCGAACACTTCAGCATTTTCGATTGAGTTGCTAATTCCTTGGCTGCTCTACCGCCTATGCAACTAATGGACGCGCCTGAGTCCAATAACGCTACGTATCGATTCTTCTCTATTACAATCTCTGTGTATAGCCTGTTATCTGAGTTCAAAAATATCGCTGAAACTAACTTCGTTCGACAAGTCTGAACTTCCCTCCAAAATCTTTGTATTCTCGTTTTCGATCGTCTCGCCTTCTTCGCACAAGAGTTGACGTCTCCGAGGATACGCTCTCTTGCTGCCTTATAATTTGCCTCGCGAATATGATAGGGCTTGAACAGTATTGATCTATCCGGTAAGGTTTTGTTAAGTTCGTACTCCCGTGGAAGCGGACTTAACGTAAATTCTGTCTGAGTACTATTATCGGATTTTATTGTCTTGGATGCGACGCTTTGACGTGGTTCGTCGCATCCCCTCTCTGGTTTTCCGATGGGTTACACTTTTGACATCGGGGCTTGTAAGTATCTTTGGCCCCGCATCCATAGCAAAAGATACTGCGAACGTCGAGACAGTCGTCGAAGCGATGTCCGAGCTTGTCGCAGTTCCAACACTTCAATTGCTTTCGTTGCACTGCTGCAACTTCGCTGCAACCGTCATGTTCAAAGTCTGGTTCTAGTTGCGAGACTACAGGGCGCTGATGATAGCTGCTTTTCCCTGTTTGAAATCGCATCTGCCTGCAAAACTGCTCGTGGGTGCGAATTTCCGCCCTTAAATGTGTTAAGGTGGGCACGTGCAAGTGCATTAATTCATATCGGATTGATGGCTTTGAGTGTCTGATGAGAAGCTTCACCAATGAATCTTCTGTAATCGGGGTATTCAATCGGGCTACGAGTTTCTCTACTTGGAATTGGTATTCCTCGAAGGGTTCTTTTTCTGCTTGCCGTCTGTTATTGATTAACTCCCAGATATCCATATCCGACTCATTGTCCCTGAACTTATTCCTGAATTCCCTACAAAATTCTCTCCAATCGAAACGTTGGAATGAACGATGGAAATTCCAGTACCATTCACCTGCTTTCCCTATAAAGAATAGGTGTAAGTGATCACACAAAAGCTGTCTATCACCGCTGAGATTCTGCTTAGCTAAGGCTTCTACTCTATAAAGAAATTCTTCGGCTTGCAATCCCTCCTTCGTACCATCGAACTTAATGTGCCAACTCTGAATGATACTTGGTACTTTCTCGGGCTGAACTGCCGAAAAGGATCTGCCTACTTGATGACCGTATAGGTGGCTGTTCTCCCCAGATACTATAGCTGGATTCTCACTACCGACCTGTGTGTGGTTCTCCGACCTGTGTCTGTTAGGACTGTGGGGTTGGTTCCCCATTTGCATCATTGCAAATTGCGACTGAATAAATTGCGTGAGGTCTTGCTTCAATAGCTGCTGCTGTGTTTGCATAGCTGCTTGAACTACCTTGCCTATCTCTACAATATTTTGCGATAAGGAAAGTTGTTGAGCCGTGCACTCGGTGTAACACACGGGGCACTGGCTCGCTTGCATCAAGCATTCTCGTATACATTGATTATGGAACGTGTGACCGCAACGCGTAGTTGCTTTAAGCTTCCTTGCTACTATAGGCATCGTACATATGGTACACGCCGTCATGTCCTCGTTGGTGGCTGCTGCCAGATTCGAATTACTGTGTCTAACTGACATTTTGCTTGTAAAAACTACAAAAAGTGTTCTTTTTCTTAGGGTCTGTGCTTTGGGCTGATGTTTACAGTATAACTCCTACTGTTGATTCCCTGAATCCTACCTCTTTTAATAAAATCATCAAAGTTAATGTTGATTTAGCGGCTTAATTATGGCTTCTTTGATCCGGTACCACTCAATCGAAGTATCTCCGAAGGATGTAACTCCACGAACAAATATTCCATGCTTCCACCGCTAGACTGCAAGAAATTATCCGGTATGAAGTGTCGGCTTGATCTGGTCGACCATTCCGATTGTCTCGAAATAAGGCGCTATTCCTAGATACAGAATCCTAAATCACCTCATCTATTCCACAATAAAATCTTCAGCTAAATCTCATTTCCAAGCTAAAAAAGTCGCTTCAGCCACTGTTGTCGCGTGGTCGTCCCGATCCGTAAATACTCGAATCGCGGCCGCAATTCCTATGCGCAGACATTCAGATACCTCCTGACAGACTATTAGCTTGTTCCTGAACGCTAAACTGAAACTAATTACTTAAAAAAAAACTCTGAAACAATAGAGCAACACAGTGAGTCTCACAACTCACTTTCAGGGCCTACTCGTAACTAGAATCCTCGCTTCAACGTCCGCTCTGGGCGTCAAATCGAGTAATCGTAGTCATGCATTCTATACAAAATGTCCTCGGGCCCCGCACGTTGGGCGCCAAATTTTTATATGTAGTATCCAGTTAGTAAGAGCAAGTATTCGTACGCTGCTGTTCCCTTTTGCTTTACCACATCGTTAAAGAAAAACTGGTAGCAAAGGGGCTTACTGTCGGCATTCACCCTGGGATCGACGGATCGTCTTTACCCACGGTGCGTAGGAGGTTTCGGGGGCGTGCACTTCTTGCGTTGCTCGGTTCTAAGCTCGTCGGAACGGTGTGGGTTCTTCCTAGCTTCCTACATAACACCACTCTACTCTAATAATTATTTAAGTGCACTTTACTGTTCGTTAATGATCGGGCAAATATTTGAATTAAGACCTGTTGGAAACGGACGGACACGGGTTGTATTGAGGATCAGGAAAACTTTCGCTTGATCGGGGTGGCTGAGATGTTGTACGCTCCCCTGGTCTTTACCCTCCCTACCTTGATACCTCGATGTGAATCTATTTGGGTATCCCTAGAGTAATGTACTCTACAGACTCAAACGACTTCGGAGTTTCCTGAAAACTGCATCACCATAAGCCCCAGACCCAGATAATATTCTTCTATTCCATTGTAATATACATTATCTTTACTAAATCAAATCAAAATACACTTCATACGCCTTTGCGCCATATCAAAATAAAGAAAACTCAAAAGGAAATTGAGGAAATCAAAACTAAAGAACAAAAGAAATAATACTACAAATTCATCTTATTTCAATTTACCCTATCTGTCATATGTACCAATTGTCACCGCATTCACTAACATAGGCTACCTTTATATATATAGATAGATATATATTCACTTTTTTACGGACTTACGCTCGTTTCCGGCGATGCAGGTTCGTTGGGCCCATCGAAGATGCGGATTTCTGTAAAAATGGTGCTTCTATCGTTGCAAGTGAAGGCTGGTGGCGGTTGTGTGGTGCATGTGCAGTTACATTTAAACTACATGAAAATAGAAATTACCCTAAATAACTATGTCTAGCAAAACCTTAAATCTAATTTTAACTGATCCAACGCTTTGATACTTCTCACATCCTAGTTCGTGATTGCTTTTCTCGGGGTCTCTTGCTGAATTTGGGTCGCTGCGGGGGGGGGGGGTGCGGAGTGCGGAGGGTAGGACCGGTGGATCTGCGAGATCACGTGGTTATGAGTTCATGCCACACTGGCACAAGGATGAGTGAGTCCCAACTTTGGCTGCTGTGGAAACCGCTGCTTCAGTCTACTCTGCTCATGGCTCTGTTACGCCATCAGTTTAAGGTTAGGCTGCCACGTGTACTCGACCTCTTACACTCGATCTTTTTCCACTCCTTTCTTCCTTCACTTGCTTCCTTTCCGACCGGTTGCCTTTGTTTTTGTCAGTGGCAACTGCCACATTGATGAAAAGCGCGAACGCGCTACGCGACGTGCGCGAGGCCAACCGGCCGGTGGAGATCGCAATATAGGTTGCTTTCCCACTGTAATACAAATTCTCTCACTGATCTGTTCACTATCTATCCACTATATTTACCTTTCAGCAATCTTAGTATTCTTAACTTTGCAAGAGATGTTTCCAATATTTATTGTCAAGAGGTTGGAAATTTTATAAATTCCAAAGCTGTGTAAGCACGTGGTTGCTGCCTTCTTTCAAATTTACGCAGGTCAGTTTTCACGTCTGGTTCTCTCTCTATCGCAAATTCAAATGAACGAACTGCTAATAAGCTAACTTCGTTGCCACGCAACCGAGAAAATCTCCAAAACTTCCAATAACGGGACAATTCCTGATCTCCGTTTCCATATGTCTCTCAGCGCTTTCGCATAACTATGTCAGAAAGGGATCGTACCGTGTGCCAGAGCGGGACGATTATATTGCCGTTTTCGTCTCTATGCTCTACACACTACACTTCGGATTCGGCATTTCCGACTATTGGTAAAGTCTGATACAAAATAATTTCTTGGTTCTGTCTACTGTTTCGACCCCCACAATAGCTTTAAAACTGAGAGACTAGTTTGCGTAGAAACGGACAGACGGACAGACGGACATGCTCATATCGACTCAGGAGGTGATCCTGATCAAGAATATATATACTTTATAGGGTCGGAGATGCCACCTTCACTGCGTTGCACACTTTTGACCAAAATTATAATACCCTCTGTAAGGGTATAAAGATGCGTTAGATTATTGATTTTTTCACACTCATCTGCAAGTTTCTGCATCTGACTTAAACACTTTTATTTAGTAACAAGAAAGGAAAGCTAACTTCGGGCGGAGCCGAAGTTTATATACCCTTACAGTTGTGCCATTTCCGATATTTCAGTTATATGGCAGCTATAGGATATAGTCGGCCGATCCTTATAAAATTTGGCAAATCAGATTAATTTGTCCAAAGTAGAATCTGTACCAAGTCGCATCTTTCTAACTTAAAAAACACCAAAGTTATGCCAATTCCGATCGTTCTATGACAGCTATAGGATAAAGGCCGATCCTTATGAAATTGTGTACATAAGATATTTTGGCTAAATATTACATGTGCGGAAAGTCCCAACGCTTAACCTTAAAAAAACACCAAAGTTAAGTTTTTTTAGAAAGTCCCGTTAGATTTCCAGACAATCCGATTTGCCATCAAGAAGTTTAAAAATTTTAAAGGCAATTTGCTTGCAATTTTTTTCTATTTGTTGTTATCACTTTTTTTCATTTTTGGCCTCTGGCGGAACTACTGTGGGCTTTGCCGGGCAAGTCGGGTGCGACGCTGTCGATGAAAGCCCCCGTTAGTCTTAGCTGGCACCCCTGGACTAAGTAGGCTGGGCTAAGCCCGGTGCTATCCGAGACACTCGTATTTATCGCCAACGACAATCGGCGAGTTCATGCCAGGATCGATGGTCTTGGTCGACGTATTGTGCTATTATCGTCTTGATCGTGCGATTCGCCCGCTCTGTAGGGTTCTGTTTAGGGATAAATATACAGTAAACTCCAGATGAACGCTGCTTCGCTTGCAGAAGTTCCCAAAGGAGCGACTGGTGAACTAGGTCCCGTTATCACAGATCAGAGTCCTGGGTGTCCCGAACCTTGATATTATTTTCTCGCAAAATCACAGCTCTATTTGTTGTTATCCCTTTTTTTCATTTTTGGCCTCTGGAGGAACTACTGTGGGCTTTGCCGGGCAAGTCGGGTGCGACGCTGTCGATGAAAGCCCCCGTTAGTCTTAGCTGGCGCCCCTGGACTAAGTAGGCTGGGCTAAGCCCGGTGTAATCCGAGACACTCGTATTTATCGCCAACGACAATCGGCGAGTTCATGCCAGGATCGATGGTCTTGGTCGGCGTATTGTGCTATTTTCGTCTTGATCGTGCGATTCGCCCGCTCTGTAGGGTTCTGTTTAGGGATAAATATACAGTAAACTCCAGATGAACGCTTCTTCGCTTGCAGAAGTTCCCAAAGGAGCGACTGGTGAACTAGGTCCCGTTATCACAGATCAGAGTCCTGGGTGTCCCGAACCTTGATATTATTTTCTCGCAAAATCCCAGCTCTAGTTGAGCGGAGGTGGCCTTCATCAGGGGGATGATCTCCACCCATTTGGAGAAGACATCAAAGAACACAAGGAGCAAAATGGCCACTTTCGGTCCATGGGAGAGTTCCGACAAAGTCCGCTCCAACTAATGCAAATGGTTCCGTGGGTCGGTGGGTCAACATTTTCCCCCGTGGCTTGTGCTGGTCCACCTTGTACCGTTGGCAAGTCAAGGAGCTGGTGACGTACCTTACAATGTTGTTGGCACCTAGTGCCAAGACCTACTACCCTATATGCACACTTAGTAATTTGATCCAATCAATATGCATCAGCACGTTGCAATATCCAAACCCAGTAACCTATTAGCAATAAGCACAAAGCAATATCCAACCTAATAACTCAGCACTAGTAGACGGTGCCAAAAGCAGAAATTAGCATTATTAGCGGGAAGAATGACCGACTGACCGAAGCAAGCAAAAACCAGCTAGCTAAGCCGAAATGCATGTAAAAGAAGTACATGAACAAACAATCTGAGTCAGCAGACTCAGAGGTGGGTGACTCTGGCATTAACATTAGTTTTAGCACGTCCATAACATTGACCTTCCTTAGATTTAATTATGTATAATTTATCATCTTATATAGAATTGTTCTTCTGAAATGAAGATAGTTGCTAAATCAGAGTGAATCGTCTCGTTACTCAGTGTCTGAGCTACGGTACTTAAAATCAACCTACTTCGAGTGATCCTGTGTAAAACGGTTCACATGTAGGACTCTCTGAAAGCTATCTACTTCGCGTGGCTCCAGTGCAAACGGAACTTTCACCATCGAACCTACTTTGAGTGGCTTGCCAGGTGCTTGCTGTGATCAGGCTGGAGGGGATGTGGGGTACTTGAAGTCCTGGGCTGGTTTTCCTCAAGTACAGATGGTATGGTGGTTCGGCTGATTCCTCATCGGGCGGTCCTACTTGTGGTGCGTTTCACGGAAGTAACACTCGAAGTAGTTTGGGTACCGCGGGGTCTACTTGTGGTCCGTTTCACGGGAGCAACACTCGAAGTAGACTGGTATGCCGGGGGTTCTACTTGTGGTCCGTTTACACAGGAGCCACTCGAAGTAGATAGCTTTCAGAGAGTCCTGATGTGGATCCTTATCATCCCATTCTTAAAGTTTTAATCGAAATCAATAGCTTAATTGACCTTAAGTCTACACTTAAATCTCATAAAGTTCGTTTCTTCCGTAAGGCTAAATTTTTGAAACTTAATAAGTTTATTTTGGAATTTGATTGGTCCGATCTACTGACATGTGAAGATATAAACATTGCCTTACATAAATTTTATTACACTTGAATATATTTTTCGACACTTGCGTGCCGTGGAAATATCCGTCCGCTAATAATCAGGACGGATTGGTATACAAAGTTATATTAAATTTTAAGAACGTCATGAATAGACTTTTAAATAAACATAAATCATCTGGATATACAGTTAATTTTCCAAGACACCTAGTACCTCGGTCCAATTTCACCATGCATAACGCCGCTCCACCATAATATACGCCGCTGTCTGATTCATTTTACTCACGATTTTTTCAAACTATTCACCTTGCAGCAGTTCTGCTCAGCCTTACACTTATAATATCCAATGCCCATCTTTCGATCAAAGTGGTGTGTTATCAGATCTTCTTAAGGTCAAGCCCGTGTATTTGTCAGGCCCTGATGAAGTAGCAGGCTGTGTTCTGAAGAACTGCGCCGAGGCTCTGTGCAAACCGCTCGTTAAACTCTTTAATCTATCGCTGGAAACTTCAATCTTTCCCCTTATGTGGAAGGAATCCTTCATTATTCCGCTGCATAAAAAAGGGAAAAAATCCGAAGCTGCTAATTATAGAGGCATCTCTAAATTGTCAGCAATTCCAAAGCTTTTTGACAAACTTATCACTCCACATTTGCAACACCTATGTAGTTCAATAATAACTCCGTGCCAGCATGGCTTCATAAAGCCCCACTCCACCACTACCAACTTATTGGAGCTAACATCTTTTATCACGGATGGCTTCCAGAATGGCTTACAAACAGACGTCATATACACTGACTTCAGTAAAGCATTTGACTCTGTTAACCATTCGCTTCTTATAAGTAAACTCAGTCTTTTGATGATTCCCAACTAATCTTCTTATCTGGATTTCGAGCTACTTATCAGGGAGAACCCAACGTATTTTCTTTAAAGATGTTAGTTCGCGCCACATCTGGGGTGCCCCAAGGAAGCCATCTTGGACCCCTACTTTTTACACTGTTTATTAACGACTTGCCCCTTGCCTTAACTAATTCACTTGTACTTGTGTACGCTAATGACGTTAAGCTATGCCTTCAGTATAAATTCACTAATTGGTGTTTAGCAAATAACCTAAAGCTTAATGGATCGAAATGTAAACTTATGTCTTTTTACCGATCTAGTCCTCACCAGGCTATGTACTTTCTCTATGGGAACGCCTTAGAACGATTAACTCAGGTTAACGATCTAGGTGTCCTATTAGATTTGAAACTTAAATTTACCGACCATATATCTACCATGGTTAATAAAGCTATGGGTGTGCTTGGTTTTATTAAAAGATGGTCAAAAGAATTTAATGACCCGTACATAACTAAAACGTTATGTACATCACTGGTCCGTCCGATTCTTGAGTATGGATCGTGTGTCTGGAGTCCTCAATATGGAGTACACCAAGATCACATTGAATCTGTACAAAAAAACTTCCTTACTTTTGCGCTTAGGGGACTTAATTGGGATGCAAATCTTTACCTCCCCTCTTATCGTAGTAGACTTTTACTAAGATGGTCAAAAGAATTTAATGACCCGTACATAACTAAAACGTTATGTACATCACTGGTCCGTCCGATTCTTGAGTATGGATCGTGTGTCTGGAGTCCTCAATATGGAGTACACCAAGATCACATTGAATCTGTACAAAAAAACTTCCTTACTTTTGCGCTTAGGGGACTTAATTGGGATGCAAATCTTTACCTCCCCTTTTATCGTAGCATACTTACCGTAGTAAACTTATCGTAGTAAACTTACCATCATTAACAAACCGTAGAACGATATACAATCTTATTTATGGAAATATAAACAGCCAGCATTTACTAACACGCTTAAATTTTAACGTTCCTAGTAGAAGGACTAGAAACTTTCGTTCTCTACTCCTCAGCCATTGTAGTTCGACATATGCCCAACACGATCCCTTCAGGGTCATATCGCTTATATTAACCGCCTTATCAGTGCAACACTCTTTCTCGTGATATCTTTTTCCTACTTTTCGCTTAACTATCTCGGATCTATTCCCGCGATTCGAGCCGTACGTCACGCGGCAGCGTCCCTCGGTCGGTTGGACGGGAGGTGGGCTGTACGTATGCAGTGGGAACCGCGCAAAAAAAAACTTCCTCCAGATGATAAACAGTATCGAGAAGACTACCATTTTTAATAAAGCCTCCAAGACAAAGGAAAAGGTTACACCTCGTGAAACGCCAGACATCAAGTATAAATGTTGGGCGTTGACATCAGCAACGTATCCAAGCGAAAGTCGATAACCGGTTACTGTTATGTTGGTCAGTAGTGGTGGTGAAGCTATTGGGTGGCTTGCAGTATAGGCGGTGAATTTCTCGTCGCGGACTGTGATGGTTTCACTGTTAAACTGGTCAATAAATGTTCCTTCCAGTTGGTATCCTTTTGAATGTTGTTATTGAGCCATTATAGTTGGAGAGGAATAGTGTCCCATCCTTGACTAACTGCACGACCTCTTCATTTCTTCGAAGGTATGAGCAGGATGCCCTTCAGGAACCGAGGGATGCATGAGTTTTCCTCTAGCCTCGTCAAATCCTTTTCTTGGCAGACTGTGATGTTGCCAATGGAGGAACAGCTGCCCCCTACTACATACATCTCTTCTTCGTTTAGTTCGAGCTTCTGGTGTTCGAGCACTATTTGCTTCCCACCTGATACCGTTGGATACAGATGTACGAGTTCATATCTCCTATTAGATACCTTGGGCAAGGCTAAGATGTACGGCAGTGCCGTGCCGTTAGATAGTACTGTTGGCCGGGAAAATTTTACTGCCTCACACAGCGTTTTGATACGTTGAGGTCGTTGACTTCTGCGAGCATCGTTTCGATTTCCTCGTGATCCATGAGGTTTGTATTTGCCACTCCAGTTTTGGCAAGTTGACATGCCCCTGCGACTTCCGCTAATTGGTCAGCCAGGTTGATTGACTTGTGTAGTGTTGCCGTAATCGCATGAAGGCTGCCGTCTATTGCATTGACTCTCGCTACCACATTGTTCAATTGTTAAATTGATTCACGGCTGGCGTTGAAGAGTCGAGCATTGGTCCGGATTTGTTGGTCACTGTTCTCGGCGATCATTCTTTCCAAGTTGAGTATCACAGTCCAGTCCTCTGCGTCTGGTGATCCTGCAATTCACTTTCAGGCTCAACCCATCCAGTTTATTGCCCGAGCTCTATGTGACGACGGCCTCATTACTCTATTTATTCCCTCCGCTGTTTGCTCCACGTATTTATTCCCTCCACTTGCAGAGACTTGCTTATTCGTGCTTATATAATTTGTGTTATATGTTTTAGTGTTTTTTTTTTGGTGTGTTAAACAAGAGTTGGTTTTTGTCTGCGTGTTAAAAAGAGAGGTTCATAAAACGCTTTTTTATTCTTTTTTCTCAATTTCTCAAGTTTGATTTATGTAAAATTTTCCCTGACCTAGTTTTTACCGACACCCCGCGATTCTCTTGGACCTCTTCTAGTCTAAAACGTTGTTTTTCTTAGGTTTTAATTTGTTTATTAGAGACGAAAACTTTATTCCACGACTCGCACTGTTGAGGTTCCGTCCAATTTTTTTTATGTCCAAAATTTGCCATAGTCTGGCTTCGCTCGATCAGGCCTTTACCATCTTCAAGCGTTTTTCTCGATAATCCTGATAATTGATGCTTGATACGCAGATACCATCCAAACCCTCTAACTTAATAAACACCGAAGTTATAGCATTTCCGATTAATCAGTTATGTGGCACCTACAGAATATAGTCGACCGATGCCGGCCGTTCGAATTATAAACTGTCGGAAAGCAAATGAAGGATATGTGCAAAGTTCCAACTCGATAGCTTTAAAAGTGAGAGACAGACGGACCTACAGACTCGCTTATATCGATTCAGGAGGTGATCCTGATCAAAATATGAAACGATCTTATGTAATTTCTTGAATTTCTTGTAATTTGCCTTTGCCTATGCTGGGAGCAGCACACGTATATGACTCTGCTCTTCCCATATGAAAGAGCAATCCAACAACAAAGGAGGAACGAGAGTAGTGGGACTCGACGTCTCTGTTTTATAGGGTCGGAGATGTCTCCTTCACTGCGTTGGACACTTTTGAGCAAAATTAGAATACCCTCTGGAAGGGTATAAAAACTAAGCTACATGAGGATAAATCCACTTGGCTGCACAATAAGTTATTCAAGAAACGGAGTAGGTCGGTTTAACTTTTTCGTATTCAGAGCTGCCTGATTCAATTATCCAAGGATCCAAAGCAGTTCTTTAATATCGTAAACAATAAGCGTACCCATTTCGTTTCCACCCTACCAACTCAGATCAGTTTGGAATCCCAAAAGACTGAGCTTACTTAAATGAAGCGAATAGTTATTTAACTTTACTAAAGTCTGTGAAAATGACTGTCAGTAAACGTATGTTTGTAAGCATTTTTAAGTTAGCTTATTAAGTTACGTTGGTAGTAATAGAGCAGCGCAATAGAGCATAAAGCCAAGCTAGCACGGTATTATTAAAATATAACGGTGTTACAAATGAGGAGTGATTCGATTACCAAAAAGCTTTGAAATGTGTAAAAATTTAAAATTGCTATAATTTACAGCACCGGATTTTTTTATCTTTCATTGTTGTTCGTCCGTAGAGCGTTATGCGGCAACTACGTCAAACTTGAACTCACGGGAGTAAAGGTAGGTCCCGGAGTCGTAGTCAAAGACCGTAAATAGCCTTGACTAAATTTACCTGGATTCTGCAAGGGACTGCTCGGGTTGGCCAGACGCTTGCTGTGATCAGGCTGGAGTTGATGTGCTTGAAGTCCTAGGGTGGTTTTCCTCAAGTACCGGTGGTATGGTGGTTCGGCTGATTCCTTATCGGCCGGTCCTACTGGCGGTCCGTTTCACGGGAGCAACACTTGAAGTAGACTGGTATGCCGCGGATTCTACTTGTGGTCCGTTTACACTGGAGCCACGCGAAGTAGATAGGTTTTAGAGAGTCCTACTTTGTGAATCATTTTACACAGGATCACATGAAGTAGGTCAATTTTAAGTGCCGTAGTTTCAACACTGAGTAATGAGACTATTGACTCTGATCTCGCAACTGTCTTTATTTCAGAAGAACAACTCTTATATAAGATGCTAAATTATACATTATTAAATCTAAGAAACGTCAATGTTATGGACGTGCTAAAACTAAGGTTAATGCCAGGGTCACCCACCTCTGAATCTGCTGACTCAGAATGTTTGTTCATGTACTGCTTTCCAGTACATGAACAACGGTGCCATCGACTAGTGCCGGGTTAGTAGGTTGGATATTGGCTTATGCTTATCGATACATTATTTATAGGCTAGTAGGTCTGATGCTTGTATATTGTGACCTGCTGATGCATCTTGATTGGGTAGTAGGTCTTGGCACTAGGTGCCAACATTCTCCCCCACCCATTGAGGTACTCAATAATAGGGGAGTAATAGTAGTGCGTTGTTGTTGGACCGTCTCAGTGAACCAATGTGTACCCTTGCGCTAGAAAATATTGTGGATCTTAAACCTAATTACTAAAACCCTAATGTGAATACCAAAAAAAAAATGTTGAATCATGTGGGTGAGATCTCCAACATTGATAAGATACCAACGATAATTCTATCCGACCTGTTGTCTCCTTCGCCTTGTTGCGCGCCCTCGGAACCATTCTCCTTGGGCATCCCATGAAGTACTAGACCTTTTTTCTGATTGGTCAGTGTGCATACAGGACTCTTGGTCCTCTCTTGACCTTGCTTCTTGCTCCCTTTTGGAGATGCATGTTACCCATGCCAGATAGGAGGTGACTTCTACTTCTTGACTTTCCTTGGTTACTGGCCCTTGCACTCTGTGCTCTTCAGTTGTGAGTTGACAACCTTGGGCTTGTGGTTTGGGGTCCGTCTGCGGCTCTCCTTGTTTATCCGCAATGAGGGAGGAACTATGTAATCTTCCGGATTTTACTATTTGCTCCTTGCCGATGCATGCAATCAAACCTTGTTCCGATACGATTTCACCGATACCCTTTAGTGGCTCTTTAGTTTCCGGTGTCCAAGCCGCCGTATTACCGACGACTTGTTCTGCCTTGATATTAGGAGCTGATTCCGGTCGCACTGGCCCCATCACAATCCATCCAAGCGCGTTATTTTTTAGTAGAGGCTGTCCTTCTCCCAAATATGCCTGTTGTGGCCTCATCAGCTGGGAGATGATTTCGGCGCCCAACAACAGATCAATATTATGAGGCTGCGTAAATTCAGGATCGGCTAAGCGCAACTGAGGTGAGATATTTCTTGGCGCTTGTATAGGGTGGGATGGTTGATTGGGCATTATTTCCCGTAGTGCAACGACGTTGATTTGATCTTCGAAGTCAGTGGTTAATGATGATAGGGTCACCACAGCCTTTTTTCGCGATCTTTTAGTTGTTCCTCCCAGTGCAGCGATGTTCAGGGTTGATTGCTCCAATTGTAGTCCAAGTGTGTCAGCCATCCTTCTGGTGATTATATTAATCTGTGATCCAGAATCTAGGAGTGTGCGGCATTGCTGAGGGGGTCCTGCTGGTCCATGTATTGCCACTTGGGCGGTTGGTAACAGAACGGTGGGCTTATCTGTAAGCAGGGCTGTGGCTGAACACACCAATTGTGATGAACTGGATTGAAGTGGAGCAGCCGATGTATTTTTCTGCATTGTTACTTGACTGGATGCCTGACGCTCAAGGTTTTCTAACATCTGCTTCAGAGATTGTCGATTGGTTGGATCGGTGATGGCTAGTTCTAGAGATGACAGCGTGTGTGGGTCCAATCTATCCTCAATGATGTGTATCAAGATTGGCTCCCAGTTGTCTGTTGACACCTTGAGTGCGTTGAGAGTGGCGATCGTTCGGAGCACGGTATCATGTAGGCTGCGCAGCTGGTCCGCTGAT
The DNA here is from genome assembly GCF_017639315.1 of Drosophila ananassae. Lineage (NCBI taxonomy): Eukaryota > Metazoa > Arthropoda > Insecta > Diptera > Drosophilidae > Drosophila > Drosophila ananassae. The sequence goes on along the minus strand of NC_057929.1, from coordinate 25,124,995 downwards.
CCATTTGTTCTGGGGTGTCCAAAAAGGTCTTGGATCGCGAATTTAATCAACAGCCGTTCATTTTGGTATCGATTCTTTAGTCGTTGCCAGGCATCCTGGTAACTGGTTTGTCCGCCAATTGACGTTGAGATTAGGTTTTATGCTTTACTTCTTACATGATTCTCCAAATGACGGAATTTTACTACATCGCTGTAGTCTTGATTGTGGATGCATTCCGTAAAAATTTCGTAGAATCGTAGCCAATGTCGGTAGTCACCGTCAAACTTTGGAATTTCTACTGGTGGTATTACAAACGGAGGTGCAATCGCAGGTTTTTGTGTTGATGCTGAAGCCGATTGCGATTGTTCGCTGAGAAACGAAAAGTATTCTGCTCGTACCACCTGAAATCTGTCATCGGTGTGTCCATAATTTTTTATGGCTGGTTCCAGGTCGATGAGATCATGGTATCCCGTGACGATTTCCTTCCATAGCTCCTTCATGTGTTGTCTGACGTGTGTGGACACTTCCCGTCCATCGGTGCGGTTGCACAGAAAGTCTTCCATATCGTATAATTGTCCTTCATGTCTTCGTTTTAATGATGTTAATCGAACATTTTCGAATAAAAACACAGAGTGATAAAATACACGTCCATATGCGGCGGAGTTTAACAACTCAACCAATTTTATTGGGGCCAGTAACGGGATGCGGGTGGTGCGCACCCGCTCCAGATCATCAGTCATGAGAATCAACGGCCGCTGCTGTAATTTTATCCGATTCCGGTCTTGGCTATCAATGTGGTGCTGGTCAAGGACGGCAACCTACCCCTGCTGGCTGCTGGATTGAACTTTGTTGCTGTAATATGCCCCTTACATGAGGAAAACTGTTACCAATCGCATTGATGGTATCGTGTGACTCCTTGGTCGAGTTCCTACATGGTAAGATTCGTTCCTTTTTCCCTTTTCGTCTTAAGTGATAGACTTCGGTTGAATTGCCAGTTTGCAATACTAAGAGGTGGGCACGCTTTATGCAAATACCTGAATAATAACCGACAGGTGGTCACATTTATCGACGAAGGTCCAGGTCGACCAGGTATGATCCTGTAAAGCGAGGAGTGACCAGCTCAGGAACTCAGATCCGCCTATAAAACCAACCAGGGACACCCCGGTCAAGTCTGAAGACTCCTGATTCAGGCTTGATCCAGGCATGATGCCAAACCTCTGGTCAGCCAAAGATCCTGCTGATGGCGGGGTGGGAGCGTTAGAAATTAAGATTATAGTTCTAGGTCAATTTTGATATTTTGATTTAATCTATTTTCATAAGAATTCTTATATTTTACTATATACAATTTATTGGAATTGAGCTGGGTGATTTGTGTATTACAAGCTAATATTTGTGTTCATTAGTAGTGTCACATAAAGACTGAAAATTATCGCTTAAAAGGTGTGTTATAGCTGTGTGTTCAAATCGATACATGGTTCTTAGACTAAATTCTATACTTTTTGGCAACTAGTGCCAAGACCTACTACCTTATATTCACACTAAGTAATCTGATCTAGTCAATGGTTATCAACATGTCGCAATACACAATAATCAGACCGACTAACCAATTGGCACACCTAGTAATAACTAGCAATAAGCATATAACCCAGCACTAGAAGACGGCGCCAGAAGCCGAAATCAGAAGTATCAGCGGGAAGAATGACCGAATGACCGAAGCAAGCAAAGCCAGCTAGCTAAGCGGAAATGCATGAACAAACTATCTGAGTCAGCAGACTCAGAGGTGGGTGACATTGGCATTAACATTGGAGGAACACGTTCATAACATTGACCTTCCCTAGACTTAGTTTATGTATAATTTAGCATCTTATATAAGAATTGTTCTTCTGAAATAAAGACAGGCGTGAATACAGAGTAGATCGGTTCGTTACTCAGAGTCAAGATACGGCACTTAAAACCAACCTACTTCGAGAGATCCTGTGTAAAACGGACCGCAAGTAGGACTCTCTTAAGCCTATCTTCTTCGAGTGGCTCCTGTGTAAACGGACCACAAGTAGAACTTCGTATATTCGTTCTTTGACTACGCCTCCGGAACCTACCGCTATGCCCGCGAGTTCAAATTCGACGTAGTGGCGGCGCAACGCTCTACGGACGAACAATATATTTCTCCCGACTTAGTTGTTACCGTAACCTTTCCCTCTTTCAACACTTCTTCGGCCTTAAACCTTTGTATATCCTAAGTTTTAATTTGCTTGTTTGCGACATACAAATAGCGTAATCCCCATGTTCTCAAATAATTCTAAACTCTGGGATATAAAAAGCCTCTTTCATTGTCGGAGACCATTATTTTAGGGACCGAAAAGTGGTGGATCGCTTCCACCAAACGTTCCCGTTGATCCTCAACCGATGAGACGAATGAGCTGTGGACTGTAGAGTTAAATGTTCTTGTCAGTTTCGCTGTCTAATTGGTACTAAGAAAATTTACATTTGTGGAACTTAACGATAGGTGTGTGTGTGCATACATATTGTGGATTCTAAAGCTAGTAGGTATAGAAAATATAAAGATGACAATATGGGATAACTTATAAACTAGGTATCGATAGTTCCTAAACATCTCGGGCCACCCTGAAACACGGTTTCTGAACTGAGTAATTTCGCAGTTTTCGTTATTGGCCGGGTTTCGAGCCGGATGATCCTGACTGCTCGAACCATATTGTCCTTTCCTTGGAAAGTGTCGATCACCTTCGCTAGATGCCATGATGGTGGTGTGTTGGACTCCTTGACGAGCGCAACGCTGCCGATCGAAATGTTAGGGGTTGTCGTGGTCCACTTAGGACGCTGCTGATGCTTCGCCTCTGCAAAGGTTGGATTTGTCCACCCACTCTTAGCAGGTTGTCCTTGTCGATGATTGGTGAGAGCTTGACCAATTGAGATTGGTTCCCTAGAGCCTTGTTTGCGCGTAGTAACTGGATCTCCTGTTGCGCGAGCTTGAGCGTGTTGCAGCCATCGAATCCTTGCTGCCTTGATCTCATCGAATGTTAGGGAAGATGGGTGCTTCATGCGATGAATGAAGCGCAAAACGTAAGCAAGTGTGTGTATAAGCTTCAGACAAGATGAGTTGCGATTGAGAAGCTTGTCCCATGGGTTGTCCGTCGTGACAGTCATCTGCGCAGCTAGGCAGTTACTTTTGACTTCGTCTTGTATGCGTTTGTCTGAAAGAGAAGTACTGTTGTGAGTATTGTTCAATTTCACCAAGAATTGTTCCTTGTCCCTCAGCCATGAAGGACCCTTCCACCATAATTGGAAATCAATGAGCTCGGATACTCCCAAGCCACGGGATGCGCAATCCGCTGGGTTCGACTTTGAGTCTACATGCCGCCATGCATGCTTCGGAATGGTTTCGAGGATTTCTGAAGTGCGGCTCCCAACAAACGTCTTGAGTTGGGCTGGTAAATACGATAACCATGACAGGACTATCGTCGAATCACTCCATGCGTAGATCGTTACGTCGTTGTTCATTAGTCCAGCTTTTATGGACTGCAGAAGTTGACTCAGAAGAAGTGCGCCACATAGTTCCAGGCGCGGCAAAGACTGCTGCTTCAAAGGTGCCACTCTTGTTTTTGCTGCAAGTATGGCGACCGAAATGGTTCCATCGTCGTTAACCACTCGGGTGTATACGACCGCTGAGTACGCCTTGGTGGATGCATCTGAAAATCCGTGCAATTCGATTTTCTATGTGTCGCTTTTAACGATGCGTGGTATCTGGAGCTTGTGAAGGTTTTCTAGATAAGCTCGCCATTTGAGCCAGTTGTATGCTAGTTTGCTCGGTAGTTCGTCGTCTCAATTCAAATTCAACAGCCAGAGTTTTTGAAATAGTATTTTGAATTGAACTATGGTTGGTGCTAATAGACCGAGAGGGTCGAATATACGTGAGACATCCGACAACACTTGCCTCTCGGTGCAGCCAGGGTCTTTCGATAAATTTACATTGTACGACAATGTGTCCTCTCCAGGGTGCCAATGCAGCCCTAGCACTTTGACTGATGATTGTGAGGAATCCGTGTTATCCTCCGATTCGATGCGTTTGGTATTCGATACCCATTTCCCGAGCTCTAGGTTTGCACAGGACATCAGTTGGACGAGTTCGTCCCTGTTGCGTAGCAGCTCATCCTCACTATTTGCTCCAGTGAGAACGTCGTCGACATAGAAGTCCTCCAACACGATTTTTGCTGCGTTCGGAAACTCGTGCTTATGGTCAGCAGCGAGTTGCTCTAGCACTCTGACTGCTAGAAATGGTGCGCATGATGTTCCATACGTCACCGTGCATAGTTGGAAGTGCTTGATAGGATCTGACGGATCCTCTCTCCATACGAATCTCTGATAGTCTCTATGTTTTTCGCTCACCCAGATTTGACGGAACATCTTGACTATGTCCGCTGAAAAGACGTATTTGTACATACGGAATCGCAAGCACAAAGCAAACAGGTCTCGCTGAATACTCGGTCCGATCAAGAGCGTGTAGTTTAATGCCATGCCTTTGGCGTCTTGATATGAGCCGTCGAAAACCACTCTAAGTTTCCGGCCCAATACGGGATGATGTGGCAAGTAGAAATTCCTACCCTTGGGAATTTCGCTCGGTGAGATTTCTCGCATATGTCCTAGCTCCTGGTATTCCCTCATGAACATCAGGTAGTCGTTACGTAATTGTTGATTTTGTGCCAAACGTCGTTCAACTGATTTGAACCTCTGCAGCGCTCCTTGAAGTGTATCTGCGAATTGTGTTTCGGATACTTTAAACGGAAGTTCCACGATGTACTTGCCTTGTTCGTCTCGAGTGTGTGTTGCAAGAAAGTGTTTCTCCACCTCCTCGTCTTCAGATGTCTATTGTCGTTGTAAGTGCCGTAGCGCTGCATGCGCGTGATGAAAGCAGTGATGTAATTACCCATCCGAAAATTGATGATATAGCAATGAGCTTTCCTTTGTTGTCGTAGATCTTTCTCCCAGTTATAGCGCTCCAAACGTGTTCGCTGCCCAAAAGAATGTCAATTGGAGCATTTGTGCTAAATTGTGAATCTGCCAGTTGCAGATCGTTGAAAACTCGAAGTGCAGACTCGTCGATGGCCTGCCTTTCCAATGATGATGTAATCCTTCCAAGCACATGAGCCTGGACTACCAGCTGATCTTGCGAAATACGGGATTGGATGCGTATAGTGCTGCATCCCCTTGTAGTGTCTGCTTTGATTGATGAAATTCCCGTAACCAGTATGCGTGATGGCGTACGAGCCAAACAAAGTGTTTGTATACAGCGTTCAGATTTGTACGACAGTTCTGAACCCGTGTCCAATAGGAGTCGGCATGCTACCAAATCTCCATTTGCGTTGCGAACGTTTACCATGGCCGTGGGTTGGTGCTCCTGTTCCATCCAGTTTATTGTTATATATTTGCGGTGCCTTGTGCACATATAATTGCTGCAGAACCTTCTGCTTGTGCGATGTGACTCGTAGTCACCGTTGTGTGCGCTAGGATCCTCCTGATCCTCACCAGTTTGAGCGATTATTCCAATAGCCTGTTGCGTGCGTTGCAGGTGCAAAAGTGAGTGATGCTGACCTTTACATTGTCTGCACTTGAACGTAGATTTGCATTTTCTGACCCCATGTCCAGGATTCAGACAATTGTAACATAGAGCGTTTTCCTTGGCAAACGAAATCCTCTGTCCTGCTGACATATCCAAGAATTGTTGGCATCCATACAGACGATGCTCTGTAGAATGACATTTGCTGCACTTGTTTCCTTCAAGTACAACCAGCGAATGTGTGACCTTCCTTGTCTTGTCACAGATTGAGGCTGTTGTCTTGCCTCCGATTGCTTCACGTTTGCTGAGCTCTAGCTCCTCGCAACGTGCATCCAAAAATTTGAAGAATTCCTCCAGTGCGGGTGAGTCTGTCTCCACACTGCGCTCGATCCACCTGCGTCGAGTATCTGCATCCAGCTTCTCCAGCGTCAAGTAGATGATCCAACAGTCTCGTCCTGTTTCCTCTATGGCATCCAGACCACGCACTATTTCATTGGCTCCGTCTGACTCCTTCCGTAATGTTGTTGTATCCGACCTGGTTGTTGTTGGCAGCTTCATAAACTGCTCCAATAGTGAATTCACGATATGTCGTGGACGATTATATCTTTCATTAAGTCGCTCCCACGCAGTGTTGTAAGCTGAATCCGTGATAGCCAAATGTCGTACCAGATTCGCAGCCTCGTCGATCAGAAGAGATTTCAAATGATGAAATTTATGCGTATTTGTCAAATTTGCCTTGTTGTGAATTGTGCTCTCATATATGTCCTAGAATGCTGGCCACTCTGAATAATTGCCAGCGAACCGTTTTATTTGAATTTTAGGCAATTCGCCTCCTTCAGGTCTCGACATGTTTGCAGTGGCTCGATTTGCCGCCAACTGCTCGAAGAGTTGTTGTTGTTGTTGTAGCAAACTTATTATTGCGTCGTTGTTTTGCAGCACGCCGCTGCCGTTTTCACTATTCACAACCTATGGACTTGGTCTTGTACCTACCATCTCCGAAAGTAATGCAAGCGCCCTTACATATTTTTCCTCGTAGAATATGTTGTCATTCTCTGGGTCCACATAGCCATCTACTTCGTCTAGCATAGCTATTTCATCACCAAATCTATTGAAGTCTTTCCATGTTGTGTTGAGATGCTCCAGCCGCGAAGACACCTCTGCCAGTGTGGCGTTCGAATGTTGCGCGTCCTCAGCCCAAGCCAAGCTCCGTGTGATATTGGCCTTGAGTCTGGCACGCCCTTTTGTCAATGCTTTTAATTGCTCCATGCCGAGAAACAATTACAAATGAGAACCAATGCGCAGAAAACTACAAAACAAATCCGGTTGCGAAGGACCAAACAATGATCCCCAACCGATGAGTCTAATTGGTACTAAGAAAATTTACATTTGTGGAACTTAACGATAGGTGTGTGTGTGCATACATATTGTGGATTCTAAAGCTAGTAGGTATAGAAAATATAAAGATGACAATATGGGATAACTTATAAACTAGGTATCGATAGTTCCGTTCCTAAACACCCGTAAATGCACTGAACACGGAATTTTGTGAATTTGTCAACACAGCTCAAGCATACCCTCTTTTCGCATGGAGTATCAAGCATGGAGTATTTCGCACTGATAGTTCGGAACCGATGTTGGCTGCAGCTCTGGTCTATTGGGATGCCGTTCACACTTGAAAAGCTTACAGTATTCGCAAGCCAAAAGTTGGGAGCCTATGATGCTTGACATTTTGGGGAAGTAGAATTCTTGCATAAGTTGGATACGAACTATCCAAAACAAAACCCGACATAAATGTGGTGGATATTACAAAATTTTAATATTCATACACCAGGCACACGTCATCCTTTAAAATACGTGTGCCCTTCCAAATCTTAGAGACAATTTGTTCCGTCAGCTTTTGGCCAGAGAACATTTTCATCCAAGAACATCAGCCACGTACGGTGAAGAAAAAAATTACAAAACCCGTGGGTGTAAAACTCCCACATATTACGGCCACTGACCAACCTTCCACCTCATCATCCTCAGTTTCAAAAAACTAATGTCTTAACTAACACTTACCTATCAGAATACTAAATGGAACGTAGTGTACTTTCCAAACTGTATTCTGATAGTTATTCCTTTGCATTTTACATTATAGTCTTTATAGAAACTTGGTTAAAGCCGGAAATCTGAAGCTCCGAAGTTTTTCGAAGGAGGTACACCACTTTCAGTTGTGATAGAACTCCGCGAAGGAGAGGAGGTGTGTTAATTTATATAGACTTCAAAATCGCTTCTGTAGAGAGTAAGGAACTGATTTTGCTAACTGTTGCTCGCAACAAATGCCGCGGCTAGCTCACAGGATCGTTCCACCTCACGAAGATTCGACGTGAGTGCCCGAGCCCAGAAAAAATACAAGGTGCTTCGTTTTACAAATATCCTTTTTATTTTGATAATAATACAAAGGGTGCATTTCACCGGCTGCTCGGCTCAGCCGATCGACCGTTCGTCCTCCCGTCATTCCCCGATTACCGTTCCAGGTTGGTGCCAATACACAATCGCTAATGGTGTTCTTGGTGCCTGGCGCCGGTTCGGCTTACGGTTCCCTCCGTTTGGACTCACGTGCTCCAGTTGCGGGGCCTGTGATGACCCTCTCCTGCCGCTGTCGCTATTTTTGTCATCGTCGCGCTTGCTCCTGTCGTCGTCGCTGCTTCTGTTGCTGCTCTTGTCGCTGCTCCTGTTCCTGGTTGTCACTGCTTCTCTTCTGTGGGCGCCGTGGGTCTTCAATATCCTTGGCTCACTGGGAATGCCCTTTCGCCGTGGCCGGCACCCAAACCGTGTTAGCAGACCAATAGGCTCACTGTTGGGCTAAGCAGCCACCAGATAGGCTAATTAGAATATTGATAATTTGTTTATCTGCAGCGGCATTTAATCTTCTCTTTTGTCTCCCAGATTCGCATGCACTTTGTTGTCATTTTGTAGCGCATGCGCTTTTGGGAGCTTTGGAAGAGCTTCTGCGCCAAAGCGGTTCTTCTTCTTGTTGTATTTTGGGAGTTGTTATTGACGGGCCGCTTTTTGTTTTATTGTGCGGAATTAGCTTAATAAATTGAATATAAACTATTGAATCTCGTCTTTAATTCGGTCGTTATCAAAACTCTGATCGCTCAACACTCACCTTCCAGGCATAAGCCGGGCAGGATGCGCTTCTCGGTGCCTGGCGGCCGGATCAGGGCACGAAGGGCCCACCTACCTCCTTTAATTCCAGGTGATACGCTATGCATACGCCCCAGGGCTTGGATCAGGATTCTATTGACTTTACCGGGGTGTCCCTGTTTGGTTTCACTGTTGGGCCTGAGTTCCCGAGCTGGCTACCCCTTGCTTTACAGGATCACACCTGGTCGTAACGGTCAGGAATCGACAAGGCGTACGCCAGATCGATCCGTCGCTATTGCTATGACACCAGGATACCTGTCGTGTCCGGGAATAAACCAACCCGACTCGATTTCTGTTCTGTTCTGCCGCGGATCCTTGATCCTTTTCCCACTTGCTCCTTGACTTCTCCTTGTTCGATGACTCGCATACAGCCGCTGAAGTCCAGCCGGATCACAGATCCTTGCGCACTCGCTTTAAAACCCGCACTTGAGACTGTCGGACTTACCCTCGGGGGATCCATCAGCCTGTGCTCCCAATTCCTCCAAGGAAACTTTCTCGCTTGAATGTTAGACTTACCCAAGGGGGTCTTTCGCTCAACTCTTCCAGCTTCCCTAGAAGACTCGGTCCCGATTTGCTCCAGGGGCCCTCTTTATATAGTGCCTGAGGCGCCCGTTAATCCTTGCAAATTTCGCTTCCTGCCGTTAATCCTTCGTTCCTCTGTTCTAGCCGTTAACTTTCTCCAATTCCCGTCGCATTTATATTTTCGGGATCTCGTTGTTCTCTTGGTACTCCGGGCCTGGCGAATTTACGGGCTTGACCTTAAGAAGATCCGATAACACGCTGCTAGGTGAATACGTTGTTTGAAAAAACTGTGCAAAGACATCGGCCATTTCCTGATCAGAATTCGCATGTGAATTCTGAAACGTAATCAGAGGAGGAAAAAATAAATGTTTGCGCTTAGTGTTTAGAAAATTATAAAACTACTTCGGATCCTGAGTAAACTGAATCCGACAGCGGCGAATATAACTCCTATAACATTCTGCATTGTGCACGGTGAAATTGGACCGAGCTTCTAAGTATCTTGAATAAATAACTGTACAGCCAGATAATTTATGTTTATTTAAAAGTTTACTCATAATGTTTCTTAAATTTATAAGGTGCTTTGTAAACCAAGGCGGATTCATTGAAGCGGACGGATGTTTCCACGGCACGCAAAAGTCGAAAAATATGTTCATGGTGATATAAAATTTTTGTAATGCGATGTTTATATCCTCGCCAGTAGATCCGACCAATCAAATTCCGAAATTGACTTATTTAAAATCATAAAGTCAGCCTAACGGAAAAAACGAACTTTATAATTTTTAAGTGTAGACTTAAGGCCAATTAAGATTAAAACCTCAAGAGTGGGATGAGATGGATCCTCAGGGTAAAAAAAAGGCAAAGTGCCGGATAGAGTAATTCCATAAGGATCAGAAACGAAACTACAGTCCGACAGCCGACCTAAAGAATTTCTAACGTGGTTAATTTGTCCGAATGACATGTCGAACATGCCCGCAGGTAAGTCATAGTGGGAGTTAAGCTATAAAGACGGTAAATTTTCAACATTTGACCACATGAGTTCTGGGATATTAAAGTCACCCAGAGCTATCAGAAGGTCACCATAAGATAGACGATCAAAAACCAAACGAATAGCGGACAAATGTTGCCAGTATGTTGGCGGTTTGGACGAAGGTACTATGTAGGAACAGGTAACTTACAAAGATTGACCGGGAAAAATGATTTTAATGCAAAGAAATTCAATGTCACCAAACTCTTTTGATTTTACCTCTTGTGAGGTGATTAGATCTACCACACGCCAGGACAGGAGGCAAGAGGGGCAGCAGCGAGAGGAGACAGGCAAGCTGGCAAGCTCGAATTCAAGGAGTAATTGGAAAAGGATCAAGGATCCGCGGCGAAACTGAAGCCCAAGGGTAAATCGAGTCGGGTTGGTTTATTCCCGGACACGACAGGTATCCTGGTGTCATAGCAATAGCGACGGATCGATCTGGCGTACGCCTTGTCGATTCCTGACCGTTACGACCAGGTGTGATCCTGTAAAGCAAGGGGTAGCCAGCTCGGGAACTCAGGCCCAACAGTGAAACCAAACAGGGACCCCGGTAAAGTCAATAGAATCCAGGCGCTGGGGCGTATGCACAGCGTATCACCTGGAGTTAAAGGAGACGCGACGCCAAAACCTCTGGTCTGCCAGAGATCCTGCGGAGCGTAGGCACGCAGGTGTTTGGAGGCAAGTATCGAACGAAGCCAGGGGTGTGTCCTGTGGGGTAGGTAGACCCTTCGTGCCCTGATCCGGCCGCCAGGAAGCGAAAGGGCATTCCCAGTGAGCCAAGAATATCGACAATCCACGGCGCCCACAAAGGAGAAGCAGCGACAACCAGGGACAGGAGCAGCGACAGGAGCAGCGACAAAAACAGCGGCATAAGGAAAACAGCGGGGGAGCATAGAGTCCAAACGGAGGGAACCGTGAGCCGAGCCGGCGCCAGGCATCAAGACCACACGTCCTGCTGGTCGCAAGCTTTGGGGCGGCGTGTGTATTGGCACCAACCCGGAACGGTGACCGGGAAACGAAGGGAGGACGAGCGGTCGATCGGCTGAGCCGAGCATCCGGTGAGATGCACCCTTTGTAACCATTATAAAAAAAGGGGATATTTTTGAAACGAAGCACCTTGAGCAAATTCGGTGGAACGATCCACAAACTCTGTGAGCTAGCCGCGGCATTTGTTGCGAGCACCAACCAGCAAAAACAGTTCTTTACAAACTCTTTATTCAATCGCTGGAAACTTCGATCTTTCCCCGTAAGTGGAAGGAATTTTTCATTATTCCGCTGCGGAAAAAAGGGAAAAAAACCGACGGTGCAAATTATTGAGGCATCTATAAATTTTCAGCAATTCCACAGCTTTTTGAAAACTTAGCACTGCACATTTGCAACACCTATGTAGTTGTAAATATGAATAATAACTACGTGCCCAAATGGCTTCATGAAGCGCCGCTCCACCAATACCAACTTATTGGAGCTAACATTTTTTGCATTAATTGCGTTAATTTAAAAATTGGTGGTTAAAAAAATAACCTAAAGAATAATGGATCCAAATGTAAACTCATTTTATTTTATCGATCTAGTCCTCACCAGGCTGTGTACTTTCTCTATGGGAACGCCTTAAAACGATTAATTCAGGTTAACGATCTGGGTGTCCTTTTATATTTGAGACTTATATTTACCGACCATATGGCTACCATGGTTAATAAAGCTGTGGGTGTGCTTAGTTTTATTAAAAGATGGTCAAATGAATTTAATGACCCGTACATAACTAAAGCGTTACATTCATCATAGGTCCGTCCGATTCTTGAGAATGGATCGTGGGTCTGGAGTCCTCAATTCGGAGTACACCGAGATCACAAAGAATCTGTACAAAAAACTTCCTGACTTTCGCTGTTAAGGGACTTAATTGGGATGCAAATCTTCACCTCCCCTCTTATCGTAGTAGGCTTTTATTAATCAACTTACCATCATTAACAAACCGTCGATGCTGGGTGTAAGTAAATGCTGGCTGTCTACATTTCCATAAATAAGATAATATAGAAACATGGTTATTGCTTCATATTGCCGTCTTGTGTGACAATGTACCCCAGGAACTCGACTTGTTGGGAGAGGAATCGCGTATTTTCTCGGTTTACAAACTCCAAGTAAACCGAGAAAATACGCGATTCCTCTCATCATTTCAGGTCATTTTCAGGTTTTTAAATACCGCTCTCAGATTCTGCCTATGACTTTGATAGACAGCACTTAAAACTGTGATATCGTCGATGTAGACGTAGCAAATTTTTCCGATGTGTTCCCTTAGCACATCGTCAATCATCCGTTGAAAAATCGCGGACAGAATTGGCAGAAGGGAAGACGGTCAGGGTCGAGAAGGCGGTCTTTGCGATGTCGCTTTCCTATATATTGGCAATACGCCAAGAGGCGTACTCTTAGACCAACTCTTCTTATGCGCCCTTGACAGACTGGGAATCTTCACCATTGATTACTGCGTTGACGGTTGACGTTGACGGATTTGCTAAAAGAGGCAACTTGATTCCGTGAGATAAGATAAGAAAATCGTTTTCTCTGTCTATGTGGGTTTTCATTTCTTTGAACCATCACCGATGATTCCATCGAAAGTTTCTAAGTCAGGGAGTACATAGAACATTATAAAAGAGTCGTTACCCGAGGATTTAACAAATTTACCTACTAGTTGATTCGTAATTTGTATTTTGCCCGAAGCAGTATGGGCGGTAAGGGAGTAATACGTTTAAATTAAGTAAGGGCTTGTCCCTATAGGTTTCAATTAGGGCCCTGACCACGTCGGGATCGTGATCACCTCCCTTCAACTTTTCCAACGCAAGAGAAAAGTGGCTATTTACCTCTGGGTAAAGTTCCTTCAGGGTTTTTTGACCCTTGAGTCAGCTGACTATGTTGGTATTCTATGGTACGAACATTCCGTTTATCGGCATAATGTAAGGCCAGAACTCGCTTGATTTCTGGCCAGTCATCATCCGGAACGTCATATGCACACAGCGGTAGATCAGCTTTGCCCCGAATTTTTTGCCTAATTTACAAAACTATGGATCGTTACAAGAGACGCCGTTTCTTTCATTACGTATTCATTGCGTGGTCGCACTAAGGGGGTGAGTTGGCCTACGGTCGGGTTACGGTTCTCTTACTAGTGTCGAATTTACTCAGGGTTTCCTTGATCTCCTCCTTTGTTGTTTATTATAAGTCAAAAGTGTGCAACGCAGTTAAGGAGTCATCTCCGACCCTATAAAGTATATATATTCTTGATCAGGATCACCTCTTGAGTCGATATAAGCATGTCCGTCTGACCGCCTGTTCGTTTCTTCGCAAACTAGTATCTCAGTTTTAAAGCTATAGAGTTGAAACTTTGCACACATCTTTCTTTTGTTTGCAGGCAATATATAAGTCGGAACGGCAGGGATCGGTTGACTATATACTATAGCAATCATATAACTGATTGATTGGAAATGCCATGTCTTGGGTCCCAAGCCATGGGTTGGGACTTTCCACTAGAGGTGGGCATGGGCTGAATTTTTCGACACGGCCCAACACGACACGACAGCTTAGTTTTTTTAGCACGCACGCACACGCACGGCCAAAAATTTTGCCAACACGGCCCAACACGGCCCAACACGAAAAATAATATTTACATTACAAAAAATTTTTTTTTTCTCGAAATTTCTAGAAAATACAAAATTTTTAATGCTTTGTGTTTTGTCGTGTTTTGGAAGGTCGGCACGAAAACGCACGCACGCGTGTTAAATTTTAATTTTCAACACGAACACGCGTGGCCACGCGTATGCACGCGTGCCACGACGAAAACACGAGCCCATGCCCACCTCTACTTTCCACACATGTTATATTTGGTCAAAATATCTTAAGTATAAAATTCATAAGGATCGGCCGACTATATCCTATATCTCTCATAGAACGATCGGAATGAGCATAACTTTGGTGTTTTTTATGTTAGAAAGATAGGACTTGGTACAGATTCCATTTTGGGCAAAGTAATCCGATTTGCCAAATTTTGTAAGGATTACTCGACTATATCCTATAGCTGAACGATAGAATTGGCTTAACTTCATTGTTTTTGAAGCTAAAATGATGGGTTTTTTGTACGCATTTTTGACTATCTTATCAGATCTTCCAAATTTCAACAGGATCGGCCGACTATATCCTATACCTGCCATGTAACTGAACGATCGGAAATGGCCAACCTTGCTATTTTTAAAGATGCTTGGGGCTGTTTCAAACATTTTTATTGGAAAATTGTTTCGATGGTGAATTTCTCATAGGGATCCGATATATATATAATAATATAAACTGCTACCTAACTGCCTAAGGGTATATACGCTTCGGCTCCGCGCGAAGTTAGCTTTCCTTTCTTGTTTTTACAATTTTTCATCAAAAATATGATTTAATGGAACTATTACAAATTTTTTTTCTTTCTTTTGAGTTGCGCATTTACACAAAACAATTCCAGCACCACCGTTTTTTCATTTCATTCTCCTATAATTGTATATCAATTCTACTTATGGGGCTCCATGTTCTTGAAGGATAATGTACTGTTCGGACGCCAGCTAAGGACCATTGTCCTCCATGAGGGCAAGGTGCCCCCTTACCTGAGGAATACTGCTGCTATCCCCATCAGTTTGATGCTCCATGTTATCCGTTCAATACCTTTAAATTGTTCTCGTTTCTTTTTCGCTCTTATAAGGATATCTAAGTTATAATCTGAGTTGGATATGGGGTTTTCAATCTTTAAATTTTTTGTGTACTGTTGGGCCAAGCAGCCACCAACAAAATCATGTAAAATAGTTATAATACGTTTAGCTGCAGCTGTTGTTATCCAGTTTCCCAGTTTCTCATGCGCTAGTAGAGCTTCTGCGAAAGCTCTTAGTGATGATTGGAGCGGCATATGTTAGGGTTGAATTGAACCCAAAATAAAACATTGGAAATCTGAACTGAAACGCGTCTATTTATTCGGCTGCTATTAAGAACTATTAATAGCATAACATTTGGTGATCCCGACGTGATTTCATCCGATTTCATTTCGGTTAATTATTGTAATCAGCATTAAAAGTGCCAAGAAAGCGCCGTTGTTGTTGTTACTGTTACAAAGTTGCATTTTATTTGTACAATGGAGTCTAGAGTTAAGACATTTGGAGCTGCTGCCGCAAGCCGGGAAAGGATGCTGCGGAGAAAAGCAGAGGTGACTTGCCAGGAGATGGAGGCTCTGCATCATAAGGTGAAGGCTGCGGCGCGGAATTTGGATTGCACCAATATGGCGCTGGAGTCATTGAAGAAGCGTTTGCGTGAGCGGTTTACCGCGCTTCGAGAAGAGTTTGGAGGAGCTTAATTTCAGCGAGATCGGGAGTGATCTGTATTTGAGATTCTCGCAGCTGGCGACTGATGTGCACGTGGGCATTCAGGTGGAGGTTTCCAAGCGCGTGAGAATCGCTGCCCACTTCACACTTATCGTCGGTGCCAGTATATCGCCAATGCCATACAAGCCAGACCCCTCTTTGCCACCGTTGCCGATGCCAACATTCAGTGGCGGCTGAAGTCCAGTTAGGTCACGGGCTCCCCATTGCCCAGAATACGCGATTTGGCTGGGTGTTTTCCGGACGCGGTGGACTCTGTGCAACGGAGGACAACACACAGAATAACCATTGCAATGATGTGACTGTTGGCCCTTCCAAAATTGTTTTTGAAGTCCCACCCTTCAATGGGGGGAGGATATTGGGCCAAGCAGCCACCAATAAAGTCATATAAATTAGCTGCAGCTGTCGTTATCAGAAATTCTTCTTGTCTGTTTTGTCTACCAGTTTCGTATGCGTTTTGTTGTTATTTGTAGCGCATGCGCTTTGGGAAGCTTTGGTGGAACTTCTGCGCAAGCTTTTAGTTATGCGTTTGTTGTGATTCGGCATTGATGGGAACGGCACATAATAATGTTAATTTGAACTCAAAATAAAAAGTTAAACATCTGAACTGAAACGCGTACATTTATTCGGCTGCTTTTAAAAACTATTAATAGCATAATATGTACGATTTGACAATGATTTTTAGGTATAATAAGAAAGGAAAGCTAACTTCGTGCGGACCCGAAGTTTATATACCCTTGCAATTAAGGAGCAGGTTATATTACATATATTGTAGATAGTTGGCCGATCCTTATGAAATCGGATATCAAATGCGAACCCTGGAAAGCAGATTTCTGGTTGCATCATAATCCAAGTGCTGTTGCAGAAGGTTGATGATGCAACTCGGATTCCTTGGATTTCCATCAACCGTGTGAGTCCATCGCTTTACTTGGCCCTCATGTTGTTATAGAGCGTCAATATTACATTTTTTTTATAATTATATGCGCAAAAATGCAATCTGATTCTTCGGTCAAATTTGCTTTAAGACGCATCATATAAATTGATTGATTTATAGAATCAATTGTATCCTTTTAATGCCTATATGAGTCCAAATTTATTCTTAGAAGTTCAATGAGACGATTCAGTCCAACATATTTTATTATTATCTATTATTTATTTTATCTGCTATCATAATTATTGCCTGAGCCAAGCAATAAATAGGAAACCACATTTCGTGCTTCCCCTTTTAGAGCACTTTTAAGGTGGCTTAGTTTCAAGGATGGACTTAAATCCATTCTTGAATGCACAAGCTCCTTAAATCTTTTGAGTTTTCAAAGAAATTGGGGACCTCAAGGGTGGGGTAGGTAGTTCGTCCATCTTAGGGCTACCATCTTCTACCTTTTCTAATCTACTTTCTAATCTACTCAATGTGTATCTCAACATCGTCTTTGAGCTCTATTATTTTGGACTTGTATTTGTTATTAAGCCCTTCAATATTTATCAAAACGGACACTGTTTCTACTCTGCTGGAAACATTTTTAATTTTTTAATTCTTTTCGGAAAGGTTTCAGCTTTCTTTCCTTAATTTCTATATATGTTTTCCTAAAGTAATCTTCGAGATGCTTAGTAGACTCCTCAACCCTAGAGAAAAGCTCATCCTGGCCAATACTTTTTTTAATTTTGTCCTTGGCGGACTTAAATTTTAATAGCATGCTATCGAAATGATTTTTTGTAAAATATTCCTGTTCCACAGCCCCACAGCTCAATATTTTTTAATGATTCCCTATCCTCTTCTTCATAGGCATTGCTAGTAGCGCATCTACTTGCCGGGTGAGCCGCACCAGATCTTCAAAAATGGCAATCTTTTCTTTAGTCGACATTTTGAAAATTTGTTGTCCTTTTTGTTTTTCAATTAAAATTAAATTTAAGTTACAAAACTTAAAAGAAAAAAAAAACTTGCCGAAAACTTGCTGCTGCTGTCAATTCTTTTATTTTCGTTGTTGTTGCTGCGGATGTTGCTTCTGCTTGTGATGTTGTTGTCGCTGCTTCTTTGGTTGCTGATGCTCCTGATGTTGTTGTCGCTGCGAATGCTGCTGTTGTTTGTTAGTGTTTATTGTTGTCACTGCTGCTTTGGCTGATTTTGTTGGAGCTTTTTGTTTTTTATTTTTATTGATTTTGAAAATTTGTTTTGATATTTTTCGTTTTAATTTTTGTTTATGTTTTTTGGTGTTCTATTTTTTTTATATTGATATATATTTTTTTTTTATTTCGGTGTTTTTCCGTAAAAATAAACACCTCATGGAAAGGAACAAAATATTTTTTTTTTTCGTTCTTTTTATTTATGTTCATTGGCATTTTATTCTCTGTGTTCCTTACCTCTTGGGGGGAAACGACAGAGAACTACGATTTTTAAACTCGGCTCTTTTTTACCCAGATTGTCTTATTATACCCTTGCAGAGGGTATTATAATTTTGGTCGAAAGTGTGCAACGCAGTGAAGGAGTCGGAACGGCCGGGATCGGTCAACTATAACTGCCTTATAACTGATTTTTCGGAAATGCCATAACATCGTTGTTTTTCAAGTTACAAGGATGGGAGTTTCAATGGATTCCTTTTTGGGCAAAATAATTCAATATACCAAATTTTATATGGATCGGCCGACTATCTGCGATCCGCTATATATCTAATAATATAAGATGCGTGTCGCCACCTAGCGGACTTCGACTCAACTGCAAGGGTATATAAACTTCGGCTCCGCCCGAAGTTAGCTTTCCTTTCTTTTTTTTTATACTTCTATACATAGAATTGCTTCATGCAAATTTTGTCGGTCAATTATAATTGAATTATTATACAATATTCAATAATTATTGAACAATACAATACAATGCTTAATCACTTACTTTAACAATCTTCAATGGAGGATCAATGGAATTTTTCACATAAATGTAAACATATTTACATTTTAATTATTTTATTTTTCAATTTATTTACTTTTATCACATTTATCTAACCGTATTTATATTATCGTATCCTTATCGTATGGTTTCTTATTATGCTGTATGTTATTAAAATAATAAGATTTAATATTATGTTAAATCTACATAAGATATAAAATATTAATATACTATATGGATTAAATTAGTTATCTTATTCTAAAATAATTAAGGTATAAAATCATATCTTACTACTTTTAAGGAGACTTGGAGATTAAATATAATTTTCCTTTCACTCTTATACTTAATTCGTCTAAATCAACATGTCCGTACATCGATATGGGAGTAAGGTTCGGTCCGGGAGTTGTAGTAAAAACCTATTGAAGGCCTGACTAATGTATTCCTGAATTGTCTTGCGGTTTAGCTTGCCCCGGTCAGTCGGTCAGCTTTGCTGCTGATATTGATCATACAGTTTCTAGCTCCTACATTCGCCCAGTTATTCTCTATTGCTGTAATATGTCTTGGGGCCGGGCAATTTGGTCTTGGCTGTTATACTGGATAAATGTGGTTAACTAAATGTATTATTTTTTTTTTTACTGCAAATCCACCACCTTAGTGACACTGGAATCAAAGCTCGATTTTATTTTCATATTTTCGATATCTATTTTTCATTTCTCCCTTTATAAAATACTAAACGATGCATTAAAATTTGTATACCCTTGCGGAGGGTATTATAATCGTTCGGTTCCCATTGCATACGTACATCCCACCTCCCATCCAACCGACAGAGGAACGCTGCCCCATAACGTACGGCTCGAATCGGGGATAGATCCAAGATAATTTAAGCGAAGAGTAGGAGTAAGATATCACGAGGAAGAGATTTGCACAGATAAGGCGCTTAATATAAGGAATTTAAGATTGTTAGTGGAGCAAAGTGACAAGATGTGGTAGAGACCATTGTAGTCCGGACATAATACCCTGAACGGATCGTGTTGGGCATATGTCGAACTACAATAGCTGAGGAGTAGAGAACAAATATTCTACTAGGAACGTTAAAATTTAAGCGTCTACTGGCTGTCTACATTTCCATAAATAAGATAATATAGAAACATGACACCCAGCATTGAATACAGTTTGTTAATGATGGTAAGTTGATTAATAAAAGTCTCCTACGATAAGAGGAGAGGTGAAGATTTGCATCCCAATTAAGTCACCTAAGGACAAAAGTCAGGAAGTTTTTTTGTACAGATTCTATGTGATCTCGGTGTACTCCGTATTGAGGAATCCAGACACACGATCCATACTCAAGAATCGGACGCACCAATGATGTATATAACGTTTTTGTTATGTACGGGTCATTAAATTCTGTTGACCATCTCTTAATAAAACCAAGCACACCCATAGCTTTATTAACTATGGTAGATATATGGTCGGTAAATTTAAGTTTCAAATCTAATAGGACACCCAGATCATTAACCTGAGTTAATCATTCTGAGGCGTTCCCATAGAGAAAGTACATAGCAGGGTGAGGACTATATCTATAAAATGACATTAATTTACATTTCGATCCATTATTCTTTAGGTTATTTTCTAAATACCAATTTAAAAATTTATCCAAATCGGATTAAAGTCTAGACTGGGCGCATGTGAATTTATTCTGAAGACAAAGCTTAACGTCATCAGCGTACATAAGTACAAGCAAATCAGTTAGGGCAAGGGGCAAGTCGTTAAGAATCATTGTAAAAAGTAAGGGTCCAAGTTGGCTTCTTTTGGGCACCCCAGATGTGGCGCTTACTACACGCGAGGTAATATTTTTAAAGAGGACACGTTGGGCCTGAGTAAACTGAATCCGGCAGCGGCGAATGTAACTACTATAACATGCGTTATGCACGGTGAAATTGGACCGAGCTTCTAAATATCTTGAATAACTAACTGTACAGCCAGATAATTTATGTTTATTTTAAAGTCTACTCATAACGTTCTTAAAATTTATAAGATGCCTTGTATACTAAGGCGGATTAGTTGAAGCGGACGGATATTCCCACGGTACGCAAGCGTCAAAAAATATGTTTAAAGTGTAATGAAATTGTTGTAATACGATGTTTATTTCCTCGCATGCCAGTAAATTTCGAAATTACCTTTATTTAATTTCATAAAGTCAGCCTTACTGAAGAAACGAACTTTATGAGATTTAAGTGTAGACTTAAGAGTAGACTTCACGCAAGCGTCGAATAAAATATTCAAGGCATAATAAAATTTTTGTTATGCAATGTCGGAACCATCAAATTCCAAAATTAACCTATTTAAATTTATTTAGTCAGCCTTACGGAAAAGTGTACAATGCAGTGAAGGAGACGGATCTTATAAAGTATATATATTCTTGATTAGGATCACCTCCTGAGTCGATATAAGCCTGTCGCGAGGTAATATTCTAATAATATTTTATATTTTATATATACTCTATATATATAAAAATGTTCTGTAGGCAACCGATCTAAATGAATTATATACCGATCGAAAGGTATTGTTTCAATTAGATAATTTTTCTCCAAACATATTCCAAAAGTTATTTGGTTTGGGAGAAATTAGGGTGAAAGTAAAAAAATTTGGAATCACTAAAGTCGGTCTGGTGGACACATGTTTATATATTCACATTCTAATGCTAAATACGCGTCGATTGGTACCTCAACAGGTTTGGTTATTCCAAAAAAAGGAAAAAAATAATTTTTTTCTTTGCCATCCTGAAAAAAATTGGAGATGTTTGTTACTATCATATGAGCAACTATTGTTCAAAATTCGTAAACTCAAGATATAGTCCTTTAAGTGCAGATACCAATTTTGTGCAGCCACCTGTGAAACTTGCTGTTACTTACACATGTGTGTTTATTTGATTAGCAACTTTGCTTTTTGGAGTCTGCATATATTTGGGCAATACCCTAGAAAATATGGAGTATATCTTTACAGCTTTTAGTTTATTTATTTAAAAATAAAATCCAAATAAAAAAAGGGCTTAAAAAGTAAAATAGAAACATTGGCTCAACTGGGACTAGAACTCAGGCCCTCCGTGTTAGCTCTCCACTCGGCTAACCTCGAACTTTGTCTCGAACGAAGACTCACAAATACACAATTTTGCGAGTAAAAAGCTTTATATGCACATGCCCCTCCCTGAATATATAATGCATTTAAATAAAACACTACTTTAATTAAATTACAGCCACCACCGTTTTTGGGCCAAGTCATGGATTAAAAGCTAAAAAAAACACTAGGCAAACCAACTCCGCCAATACTTATCTAATATTTATTATTTTATATCGCACACCCAAAATAAAGTGCTACATTCAACAATTTGTTTAATTGGAAAAACTTCAAAAACCTTTTTTTCTTAATTTTTTAATTTTGCGAATTATTTTAGATATGTCGGGAAACAGTATAATTCAAGGACAGAGACAAGAACAGAGTTGCCGCGAAGTTCTAAATTCGGGGAATATAGAATTCATGCGAAAGGCATAGCAGCAGAGACGATGGTAGTCTCTGCTGGTGAGTGAGGTCCGCTCACGAGTTACCAGAAGTTTAAAGGGATGAAAAGAGATGACGACAGAGGCTAAGCTTGAGAGAAGGCTAAGAGAGAGAAGGTTGAGAGAAATGATCGATGAGAGAAAATGGGTCAGTCGAGTGATGGTAACGAACGTGAGCGGAACTTGCTGTGCTGCCGCATCGATTTTATTAAGTGACAATGGAGGAAACTACTGGACATACTACAGGGACTACGGCTTGTACTACATCAGAAGTGGGATCTCCTCCGCCACAAGGGCAAAGTTCCACTCACTATACGTCAGCGCTGGAGGAGCAAAACAAAAACCTCATGGAAATCATAAAGGCCATGCAGGCGCCAAGAGCTTCGGCGTCAGACGGGAAAATCACGCATGTGACACTACCCAAATTTAATCCCGATGGTGCGGGAACAGATGCAACAGCATGGTGTACTACGGTCGACTTAATCTTCGCAGACAACGTACTTGAAGGCAGCGCCCTAGTAATAGCACTAAGCAAAGCGCTGGAAGGCAGTGCTTCACAATGGCTGCCACAGGTATGCTTTGCTGGCATCACCTGGACCCAATTCAAGGAACTGTTCATCCAGCGATTCGTGGGAATTGAGACAACGGCTGCCGTACTGATTAATGTTTTAAATGGACATCCCAGATCTGGAGAAAGCTTTGCTGAATATGGAAGTCGCATAGTTACGCTATTACTATCCAAGTGGAAATCTACGGAGCACACATGACACAAATTGACAATAATTTGCTGCGTTGGGTTTTTACAACCAGGGTAACGACACGTAATGAACTACAGCGGCAGCTGCAGGCTTACGCCTTCAAGAAGCGTAAAAACGAAATTGATGAATCTTCGTCAAGTTTGGACAAGAAAAAACCACGAATGCAGTCGCAGATAAAATGTCATAGTTATGGAAAAATTTGCCACAAATACGCTCAATGCCGCGCTCGTATGGAGAGCTCATTCTCAACAAAAGGAAAGAACTACAGTGGAAGCAGCGTTTCTGGAGGGAATGAGCGATCAGGATGCTACAAGTGCGGTGAGGCTGGACATATTGCTACTGTATGCCCCAAAGGTAGCACCAGTGGAAACGGCGAGTACAAGGAGAAGCGCGTGGACATATGTCAAGTTCTTCAGCCTAAGGGCTTATTCTATCAAAGGGGTGAGACCTTTCCATTTTTTTTTTGACTCGGGTGCCGAGTGTTCTTTGATAAAAGAAAAATTAAGTAACAAAATTGATGGAAAAAGATTTAATAATTTAATTGTACTTCGAGGAATTGGCGACAATATTGTTAAGAGCCATTTGCAGATTTTGTCTACGATTCAAATATCACAGTTTAATTTAGAAATTTTGTTCCATGTAGTATTAGACAATTATTTGAAACATGACATCATGATTGGACAAGAAATATTCCAGCTTGGTTTTGGTGTGATTATCGAAACAGACAAACTTAATATTTACAAAACTAAGATTACACAGGCCAACAGCAAAAAATCTCCACGCATAATTTTACCAGATCCATAACCATTAGGCTCCCCTGAACCAAAGTCCAGAACAAACATAGGTTCTATCACCCACAGTTTCCGCGGTACACCTAAGAGAAAAAATTTATCAAATTTTACCATATATTGAATTATGTAGGCCGTGTAATGGTGATGACCATCATTGTTTCTAGTACATATCATTTTTGAAATGTGTGTGTACCAACTAAAATTAAAAATTGGTATCTAGCAGTTACCATATCTTTGGAATACGCATCCAAAGTTGAAATCTCAGATTTTCTACATTAATTTTTGGTCATCTATGATTTTTCCCCAAACATTTTTCTATGGAAGATTTTTATTTTCTTATTGAAATCAGTAGATCATACCATGTTTTAATTTCGGATTTAAAGAAAAACTCGAAATAATATAATAGCCATGACTTTTTGAAAATATGAGATTAAAAACTCCAATTTAATTGAAGAAAATATTGTTTAACCACCTATAATAAATTCAATAAAATTATTTCGAGTTTTTCTTTAAATCCGAAATTAAAACATGGTATGATCTACTGATTTCAATAAGAAAATAAAAATCTTCCATAGAAAAATGTTTGGGGAAAAATCATAGATGACCAAAAATTAATGTAGAAAATCTGAGATTTCAACTTTGGATGCGTATTCCAAAGATATGGTAACTGCTAGATACCAATTTTTAATTTTAGTTGGTACACATACATTTCAAAAATGATATGTACTAGAAACAATGATGGTCATCACCATTACACGGCCTACATAATTCAATATATGGTAAAATTTGATAAATTTCTTCTCTTAGGTGTACCGCGGAAACTGTGGGTGATAGAACCTATGTTTGTTCTGGACTTTGGTTCAGGGGAGCCTAAAGGTTATGGAGCAGGTAAAATTATGCGTGGAGGAAAAAAAAAGTTGGAAATTGTCGGCCTGTGTTATTAATGCTATACATGAATAGACATCCAATTTTGAAAATGTACTTGACACCAACATAGAATTAAGTGAAATTGATAAATGTAAACTAAAAAACATACTGAAACATTACTCCGACAATTTTATAAATGGAATCCCAACTAAACGTGTAACCACAGGAGCATTAGAAATTCGTTTGATAGATGAGAACAAAACTGTTCAAAGGCGCCCTTATCGGCTCAGTGTAGATGAAAAGATATTAGTTAGGGAAAAAATAGACCAAATGATTAAATCCAATGTGATCCGTCCAAGCAATTCGCCATTTGCAAGTCCAATGCTATTGGTCAAAAAGAAAGATGACAGCGACAGACTGTGTATTGATTTTCGTGAGCTAAATTCAAACACAATCTCAGATAAGTACCCGTTGCCGTTGATTTCTGATCAGATAGATCGCTTGCGAGGCGGAAAATATTTTTCTACTTTAGATATGGCCAGCGGATTTTATCAAATACCAATCCATCCCAATTCCATAGAAAGAATAGCATTCGTTACCCCAGAGGGTCAGTATGAATTTCTAGTGATGCCATTTGGTCTAAAAAACGCCTCTGACAGCTCTGTCGACACCATCCACCATAGGTTCGGCATCATATTTTAGACAATTTGTTCTCAGTACGGTTCTCAGAGCAGATGAAGCCGCTCTATGAGTTGACCTCTAAACTTAAAACGTTTGATTGGAAAGAAAAGCATGAACAGATCCGAAAAAAGATTATCAAAATACTGACGTCTGACCCCGTACTGACAATCTTTGACCCTAAGCTTCAAATTGAATTGCATACAGATGCCAGTGCCGAGGGGTATGGTGCAATGCTAATACACAAGATAGATGGGAAAAGAAGGGTAATAGAATATTTTAGCAAATGCACGACAGTGTCTGAAGCTAAATATCACTCATACGAATTAGAAACTTTAGCTGTTTACAATGCAATAAAACACTTTAGACATTATTTACATGGCAGAAAATTTATTGTGTACACCGATTGCAACTCACTAAGAAAGCTGAGTTGACCCCAAGAGTACACCGTTGGTGGGGGTAATTAACAGCTTTTGATTTTAGCATCGAGTATCGGAAGGGTTGCCAAATGGCACACATGGATTTCTTATCACGCAATCCAATCCCTAAAGTGTCAACTGTCATTCGTAGAGTAGCAGAGATTCGTGTAGATCTAGCAACAATAACAAATAATTGGCTGATAGCCGAACAGCAACGAGATGATAGCATAATAAAAATCGTGAACCAACTAAATGGTGAAGATGTAGAGACCGATGTAATGAAAACATATGAAATTAGGAATGGGCTATTGTACCGCAAGATACAACGTAATGGCAAGACTCGTTGTTTGCCAGTGATTCCCAAGGCGTTTAGATGGTCTGTCATAAACCATGTACATGAGGCTATGATGCATTTAGGGTGGCAGAAAACTTTAGACAAGGTTTATGAACAATTCTGGTTTGAGCATATGTCTAAATATGTCAAGAAATTCGTTGAAATTGCATAACATGCAAATTGGCTAAGCCCCCTTCTGGAAAGGCACAAATGGAATTGCACCCTATTCCTAAGATTGATATACCTTGGCATACTATCCACGTGGATATAAGTGGCAAACTCAGTGGGAAAAACGACCTAAAGGAGTACATTATTGTACAGGTAGATGCATTCACAAAGTTTGTTCACTTATATCACACTCTTAATCTAGACTCAGAAAATTGCATTAAAGCTGTGAAGTCAGGCATATCTTTCTTTGGAGTACCCAGTCGAATTATAGCAGATCAGGGCAGGAGCTTTGCGAGTAACAAATTCCGAGAATTTTGCTCATCAAATAAAATTGAATTGCATTTAATAGCCACGGGAGCAAGCCGTGCCAATGGACAGGTGGAACGTGTAATGAGCACGTTAAAAGCTATGCTAACTGCGGTAGAAACTAGCGAACGTTCTTGGCAGGATGCATTACAAGATATCCAGTTAGCCTTAAATTGTTCTACAAATAGAGTTACCAAATCTAGTGCTTTAGAGTTGTTGATAGGGAAATAGGCTAGGCCTTTTGGTATGATGAAAATGAATGAAGAAGAGAATATAGTAAATAGAGAAAGTGCTAGAATAAAAGCTAAAGAAAATATGGAGAATAACGCACGATACGATAAAGAAAGATTTGACAAAAATAAAGCGAAAATTATTGCGTATAACCTAGGTGATCACGTTTTATTGAAAACTGAAGAGCGTCATCAAACAAAACTTGATCCAAAGTTCAAGGGTCCATTTCAAGTCGTAAAAGTATTAGGTGGAGATCGATATGAATTAAAATCATTAGTTAATAAGCGAACGTATAAATATTCACACGAGTTTCTAAGAGCGCTACCAAATAGACAGTTAATCAGCGAATTAACAGGAGAATTGCAGAATAATGATGAACCCCAAGAGGGGGTAGATCCTGCGGTTGGCACAAGTGAAGGTGCGTCTGTGTCCCAAGAGGGGAAAGAGTATGAGGATGACACAAGTGAATGTGCATCTGTGTCCCAAGGAGGGAAATGTTGATCACAGTATGGCAGCTGTCTCGCAGGGTCGAGCAGTGCTATGGCGGAGGTCTTGGTGACCTGGTGCATGTATTTGCGCGGCAAAGTTGAAAGAAGTTAAATGATGAATTTGAGTTATGTAAGATGAATTGATTAGAATTAAGAATGGTTTAAGAAAAGAAGGAAGAATGAAAAGTTTATGTTAAATGTAAGAATTTTCTATGGAAAGTAGTTTGTAGTTGTAAGAGAACGATGATGAAAAGATTCAATAAATAAATTAAATGTAAGGCTTCAAATATAAAAATCAACATAACCGAGGTTTTCTTGACTTGTTTGGCAATTTAAAAACTCAACACACAGGGACGTGTGATAGGTCAGGAAGGCCGTGTCGGGAAACAGTAGAATTCAAGGACAGAGACAAGAACAGAGTTGCCGCGAAGTTCTAAATTCGGGGAATATAGAATTCATGCGAAAGGCATAGCAGCAGAGACGATGGTAGTCTCTGCTGGTGAGTGAGGTCCGCTCACGAGTTACCAGAAGTTTAAAGGGATGAAAAGAGATGACGACAGAGGCTAAGCTTGAGAGAAGGCTAAGAGAGAGAAGGTTGAGAGAAATGATCGATGAGAGAAAATGGGTCAGTCGAGTGATGGTAACGAACGTGAGCGAAACTTGCTGTGCTGCCGCATCGATTTTATTAAGTGACAATGGAGGAAACTACTGGACATACTACAGGGACTACGGCTCTTACTACAGATATAATACATGTTTATTATATGGTTGACCGGATATGGCATAACTTTGTTTTTTTTTAAGTTAGAAGGATGGGACTTTCAGTGGGATCCACTGTGGGAAAAATTATCCGATCTGACAAATTTTGATAAGGATCGGCCGACTATATCCTATAGCTGCCATATAACTGATCCATTGGAAATGCCATAACTTTGGTGTTTTTTAAGTTGGAGGGTTTCCACACATGTTATATTTGGTCAAAATAACTTTTGTATAAAATTCAAAGGGATCGGCCGACTATATCCCGGAATGGCATAATTTTGGTTCTTTTTAAATTAGAAAGATGGGACTTGGTACATATTGCATTGGGCAAAATAATCTGATTTGCCATGTGTGGAAAGTCCCAACCTTCTAACTTAAAAAACAATTAAGTTATGGCATTTCCGACTAATCAGTTATATGGCAGCTATAGGACAAAGTCAACCGATCCCGGCCGTTCCGACTCATATACTACCTGCAACGAAAAGATGGATGTGTGCAAAGTTTCAACTCCAAACCGACAGACAGACAGACAGACGGAAAGACGGACATGCTCATATCGACTCAGGAGGTGATCCTGATCAAGAATATATATACTTTATAGGGTCGGAGGTGTCTCCTTGGAGAACGTTGAAAACAGAAACGTTTCATTCGATTGATTCGAGTTGTAAATGTAAATAAAAGGAAATAAAAACAAATTAAATGCAGGGAATTTTCTTTGAGTCCGAAAAGGCTTTATATTTATGTTTTTTTTTTTTTATTTATTTCTAAATACCCGATAACTTATAACTAATTTAAATTGGAATGCAAGAACATTATTTTGTTGATATTTTCTGAGTTAGAAAAAAACAGGCTCCTCGGCTTCTTTTATAAATTGGTTGTCCATATTTCCGTCTTTTTGCTGCAGCTCTCAGAAAGAAATGTGCCCGAATCATAAGAAACAACTCGAAAGATTCGGGTATACAAGACATTGCCAAATTTTTCATTTCACTTTTCGTTTCGTTCATTCTCTTTCATTTCGTTTGACGTCTCAAATTACCAGAGGAACACAAGCTTACACTCATACAATGTCATTTCATTTCCATCATTCCCCTCACTTCTTTCTATTCGATTCGAATGTACTCTGTTAGACGTATGTTATGAATGTAATCATGCAGACGTCTAGTAGAAACCAACAGACAGACGGACATGCTTATATTGACTCAGGAGGTTTTCCTGATCAAGAATATATACACTTTATAGGTGTCTCCTTTACTGCGATGCACACTTTTGACCAAAATTATAATACCCTCTGCAAGGGTATAATGATGGGAGATTCTACGGATTCCATTTTGAACTGCCAAATTTTCAAAGGATCGGTTAACGATTCGATGACTATATTTTGTAACTGATCGATCGGAAATGGCACTACTTTGCTATTTTTAAAGATACTTGGGGCTGTTTCCAAAATTGAAAAATTGATTTGATGGTGAAACCCTCATAAGGATCGGCCAAGTATATACGATTCGATATATATAAATAATATATGATGCTATATAACTGCAAGGGTATATTTACTTCGGCTCCTTCCGAAGTTAGCTTTCTTTTCTTGTTTTTAATAAATCGATGAATAATTGCGATCGCCTATAAAAATGACTCTAAGGATGTACATCCGTCTTCCGACCAAAAAGACGGAACCAGCGCGTGAAACTGCCTCGCAGTTACACTTTTATAGGCTCATGGTGGCGTTTATTTTATTGAATAGTTACTAATCGTTAAAAGCAACCCGCTTTCGACTTTCACACTAAGTTAAAAATTGTTTGTTTATCAATGGTATAATTTTTAGAAGTAATTTCGTATAGAATAAAATATACAAATATTATTTTTACGTTATCTAGGTTTACCTTATATTCGACCAATGTCAATTCTATCTGCCGTTGCTGGAAAATCATTTTCACTTAGGTGTCCGATAGCTGGATTCCCCATTGAATCAGTGAGTATAGAGAAAGGTAAGCTCAATTCAAAACATAATGGATATTTTTTAAGAAGCCCAACAGCGGGACTGTGTAGGTTTTAATAGTTTACGTCATGGTAATATATCTGTTAAGTTACCGATATTTTTCCGTAGTTAGAAGTAATATTTGAAGTTTCCTTGTAATAAAGAGCCACATTCAGATCGACAAAAATAATTTACATCAACGTATGTTTTTTATGTAAGCCAAATATAAACTGCGTTTCACTAGATTAGCGCCCCCCTTGGTGTTCGCGTTTGATGTGAAATATTATCAAAACTATTAAAGATTGAACTGTACAATTATTTTCCAATACAATTCGATTAATTCTAACATATTTATATTCGATAAAATAAAAAACATTTTAGAACGCAGTTGGTATTTGCAAAGATTTTTATTAAATTAAAAACTAAGGTTTTTTTGGAAGAAAAAACTGCGTCATCACGATAGCGCCAGCTACATTAACTTTTTTTCGATGAATTTCTTACAAAATATTATCTTCAACAATTTTATGATTAAGTTTAAGCATTTTTAAGGAAAATTAATAATGAGTTGTCCCTCCCTTGTTTACAAGGACTTCGCAAACTCGATTGGGGGGAGAGTCATATAAGTTTTTGATAAAGTCTATAGTGATATGGATATAGTTATTGTTGACCAGGCCTGTTTTATATTGTGAATTTGTAACGAATAGTCGCAGTGCTGAGGTGGCATCGTTGGAGATATCGGATGAGAGAAAGGGTTGCATGCGGTGTCCGGCCAGATCTCGTCGGCTAATGGGCGGGTTCTGAAACACCCCCTTCTCTCCCCTGTATGCTGCCTCGGGAATCATAAATTATTTCAATATTGATGCGTGCGCGATCTCACTAACCATGTAGGTCAAAAGAACTCCACTGCAAAGTCCGCGTACGGAAGTGGGCCATATTCGATTCTCATTCTCATTTCTATTCAAGGCAATACTGTGGTTGACTATCTAACTGGTGAAGCCTCTTGGGCCGGAATTCGAAGAACTCAAAAAAGTATTGATCGGAGAATTCCGCATCACTTCAGCTGGCTTGGCATGGGTTAAAGATTACTCACTTTTTATATCCGCGACGAGCCGTTGAAGCGCTTCCACTGCTCGAGGCTGGAAAAGAAAATATACATATCGGGAGGATTCTCGCCTGTCCTGTCAACAAAGCCAACATAAAACACTCAGCCAGCAACAGTGCTCCATTCGCTCCGCCTCTGAGACTCGCTCTACTTCTTCTGGCCGAACGCCACAGCTCTCTGCCTCCTCTGCACACGTCGCTCAAATCATGCCTCGCTGCCACTAAGGATCTAGCTTGTACGCCAAGACCCTTGACATAATGAATCGAAAAAATCTACGTCAGGCTCACACGACTATGACCTAACCTCATGACTCACCTCGCTTCTGCGATCCGCGACCTGCCTCAACTTAACTCCGCGTACGCCGGCAAATGGCCGCTTGTGGCCTTTTGATTAATGCCGGTTCTGCGTCAGCTCCTCAAACACTATGATCCCTCAGCGGGTTAACCTTCGCTGAAGCATTTTGAATTTCTCGTTGCCTTTCACTAATCGGCCGATCTTTCCCACTCAGTGGTTAAAAAGCCAAAAAACCTATTATCAGCTGTTTTCTTACCTACGCTTTAAGCTTGTTGCAAGATCGTCAGTAGGGCTGCCACGTAGGCTGCTTCACCGCATCCCCCGGGTTGCCACCTTAGTCGACCTATCGCCGACGTTACAATTTAAATCCTCCTTGGTAGCCTTGGTTGCCATAATAGGATATGGCTCCCCATACCATTACTCCTCCAACCCGGCTATGTAAGCGATGCTCTTCCTTGCGAAAATCGTGGAAATAATAATTATATCCGTGAGGACCCTCTAGGTTAATTTTTTTCGTCTACAAACACGACGTTATGCCTCTTCTTGGACCATGTCATATGCGTTCCAGCAAACTTGGCACTTGGTTAAGAGGTGGCTTTTTTTTTTAGTTTTAGCTTCTTTAAATGGTCAGCTTTCTTGATCACCCTTAAAACAGTCGATTTGCTTGCCTTAACATCAGTTTTTTCTAATATTTTGGCGGTCGAGTCGTGGGAGTTGGACGCCTCTCAGAGTATAGCCCTGTGATCTGCTGAACTAATAACACTGTTATTACCTCCTTTGTAATTTTTTCCATAGCTTTCCTTATTTTGAAGAAAATTTGCAATAGTTTTGTGATGTCTTTCCGTTTTTTTCGGCGATTTTGTGAAGAGAAAGTCCAAATTCATTGAACGCTTCGATTTTTCCTCCGAAGATAAGATTGTTCCTCTGCCCATATTGTAAGTCAAATTAAAGAAAAATGTTTTATTTAACAAAGTAGATTAAAAATGTAACGGTGAATCTTACATGCTTAATATTACTCTGAATGAAAGAGATACCGTTTATTTACATATTGCCAAACAAATTACCAATTTAAGATCAATATAAAAAGGAATAGGAGAATTCAAAGAGAAGAGTAACAGGGGGCGCTAACCTGGTGACGCGCAGTGTATGATGGGTTAACGATCGAGCGAAGAAATAAAATGAGGGCGCGGCTTAATGCTTGATAATGCGAAGCAACCGAGAGATAGCGCAGGAGAGAGGGACAACGGGACTATGCGTGACTTAACGGGCGACGCTAGCAACGGTAGTACCAAGTGACGTCACGGGCGGTTTGGGGTCGATAAACAATTGCCGAACATATTGACAACCTGATTCACCCAGCTCATTTTGGCTCCAACGAAATTATTGGCGTCGAGGCTTGTTTCTGATAGAAATGAACCTCCTAAGCGTATATAATAACGTTAGGTAGATCCTCCACCAGCTCCACGTGGACGGCCTTCGTTATGAAACAGATGAAAACGCTGATGTAACATTTTATGAGAGCCTTGATAACCTTCCACTCACTCTTTCGGACGATCGCTTATCACATAGATTTAATATATAAAAAAATGTTCTTCCCCAATAGGCCACTGCCTTATCAATTATAATAACTAAGGTCAGTTTCCTAATAGGGTCAGACTCCACGAGATAAGAAGACAGCTGAAGTGGTCGCAGTGGACCCAACAAATCGAACCCTAAGTTTCGTCATGATGCGACAAGAAATATTTTCAATCCAAGCAGCTCTGGCTGAATAGCATATGACCAAAATCCAGATACTTCCTTAATCAAGATACTTCCTGAATAGGCTCCGCTTTTCAATCGAACGAACTTTTGAGCAAAATTATCCTTGCAATCGGTACTTCCTTCGACTACTTCTCAATCGGAGTGTTGCAGTTCTCCACTTCCTAGAACTGAAAAAGTTGATCGAGCCGCTCACCCATAGTACCTTGGAGCTGACTATCCGCGACCGCTCAGCTACGATAAACTTTTTATATTACCTCCCTTGTAATAGGCTTATATGACCTCCGCGTTCACAGACAACCCATCCGAGCCGGTTTTTCAGGATTGAATGAGACTAATAAATTTGCGCCACACAAAGCAGCTCTAAGAATAATGTAGCTTCAATTAGCGAATCATCTTGCTGACGATCGTGAAAATGAGGATCCGTTAATTTTATATTAGGCTGGAATTTTCCAAGAACTGACACATTAATTATGATGCATCTGCTGCTGCTTAGCCCATGCTAGACATGCGATATGCGAATTAAATTTATCTAAGAGCTTTCGTTGGCATGTCGCCAATGCACTTTCTATAGCCTCCAGCTACAGTATCTCATTTAAATGAGCTTGAAAAATCAGCCGTCAGCTCCAAAGAACGCAAAGTCTCTAAGGACACACCTCACAAAGGACAATTACACTTGGGCTCAGAAAAGTTTTCTTTCAGGAGAGGCGGACTCCAAAAATGTATTTACTTTACTACGCAACTGCTATATGACGAGTATGTTGTTATTTATTGAATGTAACAATCAACTGTTATTTATACAATTACTAAAATTAATTATAATTAAGAGTTAAACAAATTATTCTAATAGAAAAACAATCAATTTAGATTTTATTACATCTAGGGATAATTCAAGCGAAAATATATGTGACAACAGGTTATAATTTTTACAGATAACGCGAAAAGGATCATGATCCGCAAAATTAGATCTGCAAATTGGTAACCAAAGGGGTCGGAAGGACCTGGTTGACCTGTTTGGAACAGAGAAAAG
Source organism: Drosophila ananassae (assembly GCF_017639315.1). Lineage (NCBI taxonomy): Eukaryota > Metazoa > Arthropoda > Insecta > Diptera > Drosophilidae > Drosophila > Drosophila ananassae. The sequence goes on along the minus strand of NC_057929.1, from coordinate 25,090,938 downwards.
TATTTTTTCGGGTAAAAGTTTCGAGTCAACTTGATCAAGAATAATTTTATGAAGGAGCAAGGCCCCAGCACAAGTACGACGTACCTGCAATGGTGGCAGGTCTAATAACTTTAGCCGACAACGATATGGTGGAAGAAGATCATCTGAATCCCAGTTTAAATATTTTAAGGCAAATAAAAGAAACTGCTTTTGCACTGATTCAATACTTCTTTGATGAACCATATACTGCGGACTCCAAACGCATGAACAGTATTCCAGGATCGGTCGAACCAAAGAGATATACAACGTTTTTGTGGTGAAGGGATCATCAAACTCTTTTGACCAGCGCTTGATAAAAGCTAGTACTCCTCTGGCTTTATTAACTATTACAGAAATATGTTCATTAAGCGACAGCTTGTGATCGAAAAGAACTCCAAGATCATTCATTAAGGAAACACAATCTAAAAAGTGAATCCCAATGATTAAACGTCATAACCTTGCACTTTGAGCAGTTTAGTGCGGGAAGATTATTAGAGCACCACAAGAATACTTCATAAAGGTAAAATTGCATAGGTCTATGAAGGAAGTGGTCAGAGAAAGAAAAGCAGAGCTTGACATCATCAGCATACATAAGTGTAAATGCATAGCTTCTACTAGGTAAGTCGTTAACAAAGAGGATAAACAGAAGAGGTCCTAAGTGACTGCTTTGCGGAACACCAGATGTTATTTTTATAACATGAGATGTGATGTTCTTGAACAAAACCCGCTTCCCGCTGCGAACGATTCGATAGATATGAAGTCATCCACTGTATGATATTAGGAGGAAAACCCATAAGATAAAGTTTCCGGAGAAGAAGACGATGATTAACAGAATCGAAAGCTTTGCTAAAATCGGTGTAAACTACATCGGTTTGCATTCGTTTTAGATAACCCTTGTGGACGATCGAAGTGAATTCTAGCAGATTGGTTGTTGTAGAACGATATTTGACAAAACCATGCTGGGAGGAGGAAATTATGCTTTTGCAATGATGTTGCAGTTGCAATGTAACCAATTTCTCCAGCAGCTCGGGACATTATCAGGACCAGCAGAAAATGAGATGTCCAAGGTTGAAAGAGCATTAAAAACATCGCGATGATTAAATTTAGACAAGTAAATATGGTTGGATTTACGTTTCATATTGACAAACGAATAGAAGGAGCTCAGATCATTTCGGAAGTTTGCCTTACAATTCACGATGTAACGCTTATAAAGGTTGATTATTAAGAATAATAAACTGGTTGCGAATGTAAAGAAAGTTTTTCTGATGAAACAAAGATCCAGACTTAAGAAATATTTTGTAAGCTCTAGATTTCCTGTTCTTACGACGAGATAGGTGTTTATTAAACCATGGCGGTTTAGTTGATGAAGACGATGAAACTACAGGGACAAATTTGTCCAAGGCGTTATGGATTACATCATAGTAGCAGCATCAATAGAGTTAAAAGATGAAAGATATTTCCAGTCAAATCCAGGTAAATGATTGCGAAGAGCATTGTAATCCGCTTTTCGAAAACATAAACCAGATGAGCCTTATAGTTAGCAAGTATATTAGGGACATCAATTAATACCGAAACCAATAGTGTAGGATGGTTTACGTCCTCAGGAAGCGATAGCGGTGAAGACCGATTTACAGTCACAGAGGATATCTTATTACAGAAAATAAGGCCTAGAGATCTGCTAAGTGTGTTAAGGATGGGGTTAATTTGGAAAAGAACAATTTCAATTAATGCATCAATAAAGTCGTTTTGACAACTGGCATGCACGGAATTGTCATCTTCACACGGGATCCAGGAGATTTTGGAAAGGTTGAAATCACCCAATATTAGGACAAAATCGGAGTCACTGACTAATGATAGAACGAAATTAATAGCCTCGATGTGATGTAATTATACAGTATCCTCAACCGAAGGAGGTATATAGGAACAGGTCATGAAAATATGAGTCGGTCCAACAGCTATTTTTAAAGTGATAAACTCGATTCCAAACTGATTCGGGAAAGAGATTGATTCAGCTGAGAATTTATTATTAACAGCAATGAGGACACCACCACCGAAAGATGGTCTATCCATTCGAAACACAGTGTACTTTGAAACAAAAATTTCATAATCAGAGACAGAGGAATTAAGCCAGGTTTCAGTAAGTGCAATAGCATCAAAATCAAAAGAAGCACTCTTAGTAAAAAATTGACTCAATTTACCCAGAATACTTCGAACGTTTTGGTAGCAACAAGAAAATACCTTATTACTCAGTTTTTTGGAGCTGAATCGACATAGTTGGGATTTAGAGGATCTTTGGCTAAAAAGTCATGAATAATACTTTGCTCAGGGCAGGCTGACGGATCAAGTGCTTTTTCAAAGTAGGATTCAGGAATTACAATTTTGAAAGAGGATGTTTAAAATTAAACTTAAAGACCGCTAATTCATTAGGAGCCACCTTAAGATGGTTTAAGAGGTGACTCCTGACATCATCCACAGTGGCGTCCGGCATGAGGCGGGATGCAAATAAAGCTTTACGAGGTGCAACAGCTCTAAGCGAAAGCCCAGAGAATCTTAACACAGGCGCCACACCAGTGAGAACACCCGGCGCTTAAAGCGGCGTTCGAATGCCTAGATGGACTTTAGAACACCGGCGATTTGGGGGGCATTTCACTCCCGGGTAATATGCACGCACTTTTTGAGAGCTAAGATCTGCTCTCAATCTAAGCTACTTATTAGTTTACTTGTTAAAACAAAACTTCAGGTACTTGCTGTACCTTTCCTATGGAGGGTCAGATTGAAAAGAAATCCACAAAGGATATCAAGGCTGCTCGACAAGTTATATCCATTTTTTTATACTTATACTCTGCAGCTTTGGATAATACATGCTATCGATAGTCTGCATACGAATTTTGACTCCCTGTGGGTGATTCGTAACCCCCATATCCCCCGCTTGATGGCGTATTCCTAAATCCATTTTTTTCAAACCTGGTCCACAGCCCCTTTGGATCAGTTGGATTTTTATGGTGTGAAGTCTTACTTTCTCGTCTTACTTTCCAATGCGAAGTCCAGGGTGCGCGCCTTTTTTCTAAGAGGGTCCTGCTGATGATAGCGTCTACATATTGTAGGCTGTCTTTGTGTTTGCCTGTTTTATGAATTGGGACTATTGTACTAATTTTAAAAGACTAAGGGATGAAAGAATATAGGATTAAGTTGAAAGAATTTAACTGATTGAGTTTTTATTGATGTCTTGGTTGCAATGAATGTGTGTTGATTTGTAAATTCCACAAAACTGTCTGATGTTATTTCAGATCAATTCCGCTTTGGTATGGCCTAAAATTGTGTACCAATAATTCTTACTGAGGCGAATTTCCCCTCCGAATTAGGCGTTAGATTTTTATATTGTATCAGATTTTATTGATTTTTTGGAGGCTGAAATTGGGAAATACTAATCTCTATTTAGTAAGCTCTATTTAGTATTATTTTATTTTTGTTATATATTGTTATATATATATACTGTGTTATATGTTTGTGTTCATTGAAATCCGGATTGGGTAGGGAGACAGTTTGTAAGATTTTAAAATTTTTTCCAATTTGCTTTTTTGGTTATAAACTGTCTTAGGATTGTTATAGGGAAGTGGACTACCCAGGAGCGAGTCCATTATTTTAAATTCAGAGTGAATTTTAAGGCTGGGTGAGCATAAGGCAAGATTGATGTGGGTGTAAGAGATGTGTGTGGAGAAATGGGTTGGTTGGCCGTTGTTTAATATTATATAATTTTTTTTAGAATGTATTCCTTGCGAATCTTACCCCTTCGATTGCTCTTAGGGGCCCCAGAGAGTATTCCAACCATTAAAATCACCAATAATCAGCGAAGGTGCTGGCGACGTGCTGACTTCTTAAGAAGGTGCAATATAGGCGGATACAATGGTAAATTTTAGCTTGGAGTGGATTTCTAACGCATCTAAAATTTGTCCTACCGGAATGGGTTTGTGTTATATGGTTTGTGTTTGTGCTATGTGACATATTTGTGGATCAGTAAGGCGACACCACCTTTTGCTATAATTGAAGTGGTATTGTAGATTTTTTAATTTAAAGGCATGGGAAATTGTTGGGAAAATGTTACGTATGTTACCTTAAGGGAGATATCTTTGGGTTTGTGTAGTTTCATAAGGATTAGCAGTTCGTTGTTATTGTTTTTGTAGCCATTGATGTTTAATTGTAATATATTATGTGTCATGTTTGATGATTTATGTTTGTTTATAATTTTTCTTTACTTTAGTATTTAGTTAATTCTGCAATATTTTAAGTTTTGATCTAGTTATAATTGTGCTGTTTGATTTTTATTTATTGATAACTTAAAAGTTTTGTAATCCTGGTACGTATATTTATTTTACTGTTTGTCCTGTCAATACCGGTATTTTCAATACTGGAGTCCGTTAGCATAATTTCGTCTTCCATGTCAACGTATCCTATGACGGGTCTACCAGTGTCTTCTGATGATAGTGGTTTGTGAGAGGTTGATGCCATTGTCGATATATTCTGTGTCAATCTACCATATGTGGTTGGGGTGTGGTGTGTTGCATTCGGCTCTCCTGTAAAGTTCTTCATAATTTTTCATACGGCTGGCACTTTCTGGGTTTTTGGGTTTTCAAGAATCTCATCCTCATCATTCCTCGCAAGTCGTTTGAGTATATTATACCCTTTGAGTAGTTTAGAATTCTGTGCTCTGAGACTGCTACTGGTATATGCAATATGTTTGTAAGTTTTGGGATTTTTTTGGCTTGTCTAATATCACAGGCCAACAGCAAAAAATCTCCACCCATAATTTTACCTGCTGCATATCCTTTAGGCGCCCCTGAACCAAAGTCCAGAACAAACATAGATTCTATCACCCACAGTTTCCGCGGTACACCTAAGAGAAGAAATTGATCAAATTTTACCACATATTGAATTATGTAGGCCGTGTAATGGCGATGACCATCATTGTTTCTAGTACATATCATTTTTAAAATGTATGTGTACCAACAAAAATTAAAAAATGGTATCTGGTAGTTACCATATCTTTGGAATACTCATCCAAAGTGGAAATCTCTGATTTTCTACATGAATTTTTGGTCTTCTATGATTTTTCTCCAAACATTTTTCTATGGAAGATTTTTATTTCATTTTTGAAATCAGTAGATCATACCATGATTTAATTTTGAATTTAAGGGAAAACTCGAAATAATTTTATTGAATTTATTATAGGGGGTTAAACAATATTTTCGTCAATTAAATTGGAGTTTTTAATCTCATATCTTCAAAAAGTCATGGCTGGTGGATCACGAGTTGTTCATTTTAAGTTTCTTGTATAGGCGAGGAGATTGTCACTGCAGGAGCACTAACTGATAACCAATCTGTTTATAGAACTGTTTGTACGTTAGAATGTTTGTTCCTTAAGTCTGCCTCGCTTAGAAGTTTCATTTGAGAGATAAACACGACTGATCGGATAGACTGCCAAACGTAAAATGTATTCAAAGATAAACCCCAACTCAAGTTGAAATCTTTTGTTGTTCCTTTGTTACAAAATAAACATAAGTGAATGAACTTTTGAAGTGACTTAGTAGGTATTGTTTATTGGGTCGAGTATATCACAAAACCATGTTTGAAATACTTATAACACCCTCAAAATCTTGATTTATGGTTAAAAAACCGTTTTTCGGAACTTTTTTGAGTTTAAAAATTCCTGAACGCGTTTTTGTCAACCGATTTCAAAATTTTCGGTGTTTTTTAATAGTTGAAATAGTTGAGTTGTAGCTTTTGAAAGAAAATATATCTTCGATTTTGGTAAGCAAAAAGGACAATTTTATTCGTGTTTTTCGGATTTTGATGCAGTTTTTCGGTACACCTTACAAAAATTCTGTCATCCATACCACAATCAATGTTGTCATTAATTCTGAATAAAACGAGACAAATTTCATCACAAAATAATACAAATTGTTGAAGTTATAACGCTTTTCCCAAAAAAAGGCAATTCAACCTTGCGTGCGCTCCGGAGTAACAAAGTCGAAAAAAACGCGTTTAGGAATTTTTAAGCGCAAAAAAGTCCCGAAAAACGTTTTTTTTACCATAAATCAAGATTTTGAGGGTGTTACAAATATTTCAAACATGGTTTTGTGATATACTCGACCCAATAAACAATTCCTACTATGTCACTTCAAAAGTTCAGAATCACTGTTACACTGGGTAATTTGTTTGTCTTTGTCCATGGACCAAAAATTATAACCCAAGATGTATTATACCTTAGGATTAAGCCAATATTTAAAAATGAGTTACAATATAAGAAGGACAAGATAATCTTTATTTTATCATTTTTATTTGTGATAAAAAAAATAATCACTATTTCAAGAGTTATTTTTAGAACTCGTTGATTTATCGATCAACAAATAAAAATTATAAAATGGTCTAAAATGACCATTTTCCGGACAGATCCGACGATCTGTCTAAAACTTATCCTTTGTTTGTATTGTGTTGATAGAATCATCTTCGACTTATATAGTATAATGTAGTTTTCATTAATTGGATAGCATTTTAAAAAAATATTCTTGTACATTTTTAATAAGAAATTAAGGAAGTTAATACGTAGACGAATCGAAAAAATTGATTTGCTACTTTGCACTTCCAAGAAGTCAAAGCAGAACGGTCCGAAATTAGACCCCATCGTTCCTATTGCAAATATATGATTCAATTGTACAATTTGCACAAAACAGGCGTGCAGACGGACGTGCTATATTTCGTCTTGATGAAGAACATATGTGCTTTAAAGGGTCGGAGATGATTTGTTCAATCATTCTGGACATCTTAATATTTTCCTGCATTGTAACGCCATCAAACGTTTTCAGTAGCTCCGATCAAAAAAAACCGGTGCTGTTTGATATTTATATTTAATTTGGGTCAGACTTAACCCAAACATTCAGCGGCAATTACTACTTTCAAACACACAAGTTTAACATTGTTATAACATGGTGAGAGGCCAGGAGGGGGTCACCCACAAATGCATAGATGAGGCTGTGCGGAGAAGCTACCAAGGCGTATGCCCTACAAATAATGACAAAACGCATGGGAAACTGGGAGAAACAGACAGAAAAGAATATATACTAGTAAAAAGTCGCTACTGCTAAACCATTTGTAAACATATTGAACTATACTAAACTATTCCCTTTGTATGTGTATGCTTGTCCCAACATCCTCCATCTCTTGAAAAATGGGATAGAAAAAACAACAGATAAGAAGGAAACTCTCTGCCACGCATCAAGACGGTTTAAATTGAGAAAAATTTCTCTGGTTCAATGAACGTTAAAGGGGGCTACTATTTAGAAAATAGGCCGGAGTCAGCACATTCAGGTCAAATGAATTTTTTGAAAGGATATAGCAGGAATTAGTTTAACGGTTGAAGCTATATGGTATAACAAGGTCCGCCATTCCTAGAAGCCGTGGCCAATTGGCAACTGACCAATTGGCGATATAAGTTTATTTGTCTTTTATGGTTAAAATGAGGATAGCGTGGGGGAATGAACTGTCACTCGATAGGAAAATCTCCTAAAGGCTAAAGAACCGTCGCTTCAACTTAATGATTTAACATCCACAAAAATGGTAAAGTTTTTGAAAACAAACAGCTTGAGTCCCTGACTAAGGCGAAATAGATCGACTTTAATCTGAATCTGAGATAGGCCTTGTCTTGTTCTAGTAGCCGCGGCTTAGTGCGAAAACACTGTATGCTTTTATTACAAATTCTTGTAACAAAATAGAGTATTTTGGGAGAGTGTTTTTTGCTATAAGCGCCCGACGACCAGAAAAAAAACAGATCTGGGATATTACTTATTAAAATTTAAAATCACATTCAAGCATATAATTTAAAAAATTGGCTAAGTTCTTTGCAGACTTTGGAGTATGTGTAGAAGATCATAAAATGCTAAACTCAACAAAAGGATTTTTTTCAAACGTCCTACGTGACATTAGGCAGTACGAAATTTTACAAGAGCTCAAATCGCAACAAGTCGTAGAGGTACGAAAAATTCTTTTCTAAAAGCTTTCCCTTTAAGAAACTGGACTAATATTATAAATCTTTTCTACTATCAATCTACTTGAAAAGATGTTGGTCGGATCCGAATTCATTAATATCTGAGCAGAAAATCTACCCTTATATTCCTCTGCTTAGGGGTGCTTTAATTTCCTGAAATTCGAAAACACGTTAGCTTATTGCAAAAGCCCCAAAATAAAAAAGAAATCTACTCAACCCGTGTTGAGCAGTGCTACCCGAGTGTATGCCTCGCGTACATGTATCGTGGGTTGCCAGCTTGCAGAACGATGCGTAAGTTGTTAGTTCGCAATCGGTGACAGCTACGACGTCATTGTTGCATTCAGCTACTATGTTTTAGTTGCTGGATGGTGTGTAGGTGTGATACAGGAAAAATTGTGAACTTCTTACAAGTAGTTTTAACATTATCGTTCTAAAACACCTTAATGGTAGACGCCTCTATTAAACTAATATTGGGGACTTATGTGGGGTGATCAATCAATACAGTATTTAAATCATTGTAATTAAAATTAGCTGTGTTTATAATGTTGGCTTTAGCTAATTTATACAATTTTGAGTCTCGTTATTAATATTCTATGTCTGGCCAAAATGATACTTCTGGTACAAGTGTGGAGTGTCAACCATATTATTTTGTGTTGCCCTGAAAATTTTGTTAACTGCATCTGTTAATCAATAAATTTGGCGTTATAATTCGGACGTTTTTAACATTGCGAAGTCGACGGCATAATGGGTGCTCGCTATTAGTTTAAGTACAGTGCCAAAAATTCTAGACTCCTAGCAATCCTATGATGTACCTTCAATACGAACAATAAGCTTCTTAAATGGTCGGTGTCGACGGCCACTATGCGTAAAGTGGGTTAATTGTCATAATGTATAAGATGCGTGTAAATAAAGTAAAGAACTTGAGAGGAGCTTTATCTAAGGTTATCCTCATGGGACACCCTCTCTCTAAGGACAGGCGTTACCATATTTCCATATTTTCCATATTTCCGAAAACGTAGCTATTTTTTGAGGTATACTCTTTCTCGTACCTCACAAATTCGGTTTTGTCTAGTAAGGTTTCACATATCTAGATTAGCCTGTTGAGCTGCTGTGTATAGAGAGTCCATTAACAATGTCAATGTCATATTGATTTTTTAATAATGAGGTTATGGTCTCTGAGTTGAAGGATGTCTTATTATCGCAGTATATCGTTTTAATGTTTGGCAACAAGTTTATTGCAATATGGGGCTGCGTAGGGCTCTTAACACTCTTTCGTTTGATGCATATTTAAGCTCGCAGTCTTCCAATATGCGAGATATCATCGTGATTGGTCTGCCTTTTTGGTACAGTACCGCACCGATACCACTTTAAAACCCAAACCAAGTTGAATTGAAGAGGGCTTTGAAAATTTTAATTATACCAGTTCCCAAAATGGATTTATAAATATAGGAGCTCTAAAACCGTATAAAAACTTTTGATTCGTAAAAAAAGGATTTGAACGGTTTATTTTGAAGATTATGTCTCGAGCAAAGAGTGGAGGTTGAAAGGCTGTGTAGCTATTGTCAAAAAGACATGTACAGATGCTCTATATTTTCATTGTGCCAATCACAACCTAAATCCACCTAAAACTGGAATTCATTTGCTTGACGCAAAAACAGATGAAGTACAACCAAACAGCTTGCTTGCTTCAACAGCGCAATTCATTGTTGCATTGGTAATGTAAAATAATCATAATATGCTTAACTGCAGCTGTTATTAACAGCATGTATTCTTCTCTGTTTTGTATCCCAGTTTCGCATGCGCTTTATTGTTATTTGTAGCGTATGCGCTTTGGGTAGCTTTGGTAGAGCGTTTGTTGTGATTTAGAGTTGATTGTAGCAGCATAGATTAGGGTTAAATTGAACCCAAATTAAAATATTGAAAATCTGATTTAAAACGTGTCTAATTATTTGGCTGCTATTAAAAACTATTAATAACATAATAGTAACCTGAGCCAGAATTTATAAAAAGAATTGTAACGAACTGTTTTTGCTAATATTTGCTCGCAACAAATGCCGCGGCTAGCTTACAGAGTTTGGGGGAACGTTCCACCGAATTTATATATTCGACGTGATTGCCCGAGCCCAAAAATAACACAGGGTGCTTCGTTTAAATAAATGTCCCCTTTATTGCGATAAAGTTACAAAAGGGTGAATCTCACCGGCTGCTTGGCTCCGATCCTGCTCCGATCCCCGCTCCGATCCCCGCTCCGATCCCCGCTCCGGGTTGGTGCCAATATACACGCCCTCCCAAAGCTTACGCCCAGCAGCACGTGTGGTCTTGGTGCCTGGTGCAGAAACGACTCACGGTTCCCTCCGTTTGGACTCACGTGCTCCAGCTGCGGGGCCTGTGCTGTTGTTGTCGTCGCAGCTCTTCTGTCGTCGCTGCTCCCTCGTCGCCACCGCTGCTCCCTCGACGTCGCCGCTCCTGCCGCTGCTCCTATCGCTGCTCCTGGTGCTGCTGCCGTCGCTGATCCTGTCGCTGCTTCTCCTCTACGGGTGCCGTGGACCTTCGGTATCCTTGGCTCACTGAGAATGCCCTTTCGCCGTGGCGATACCTAATACCTAATCCCTGTTAGCAGACCGATAGGCTCACCTTCCAGAGATACGCCGGGCAGGATACGCTTCTCGGTGCCTGGCGGCCGGATCAGGGCACGAAGGGCCTATCTACCCCGCAGGGCACGGCCTCACTCGCCTCCAAACACCTGCGTGCATACGATCCGCAGGATCTATGGTAGATCAGAGGTTTTGGCGTTGCGTCTCCTTTAACTCTAGGTGATACGCTGTGCATACGCGCAGCGCCTGGATCAGGATTCTATTGACTTTCCCGGGATGTACCTGCTTGGTTTCGCTGTTGTGCTTGAGTTCCCGAGCTGGCTACCCCTCGCTTTATAGGATCAAACCCGGTCGTAACGCCAGGCCGATCCGTCGCTATTGCTATGACACCAGGATACCTGTCGTGTCCGGGAATAACCCAACCCGACTCGTTTTACCCTTGGGCTTCAGTTCCGCCGCGGATCCTTGATCCTTTTCCCACTTGCGCCTGATTTCTACTGTTTGGCTAATTCGCAAACCGCCGCGGGACTTACCCACAAAGGTTCCTTAAGCTACTGATCGCAGATCCATGCGCACTCGCTTTAAATCCCGAACTTGAGACTGTTGGACTTACCCTTCAGTCCATACTCCTAATTCCTCAAAGGAAACTTTCCCGCTTGAATGCCAGACTTACCCACGGGGGATCTTTCACTCAACTCTTCCAGCTTCCCCAGAAGACTCGGTCCCGATTTGCTCCAGAGGCCCTCCTTATATAGGGCCTGAGGCGCCCGTTAATCCTTGTAAATCTCGATTCCTGCCGTTAATCCTTCGCTCCTCTGTTAACTTTCTCCAATTCCCGCCGAATTTCTATCGGCGGGTTTTCTTTATTTGTCAGTGCTAGCTTGCCTATTCCTCCCCCGCTGCAGCCCCTCGTGCCACCTGTCGCGTGGGAGATCTACTCTCCTATTGCGATTTAAGTGAATGCGTCCAATATGCGAACATTGTTCTCGATGAAATAAAGGAGATGCGGGGGCTAAGGAGATCCAGGGCTAACAAAACATTTGTTCATCGTCGATTAGGACGTCAAAAAAACCGTGACAGCTATTTTGGAAACGCTAAAGAATATTATCGACGATCGATATTTATTCAATTTTTTTATAAATATTTGGAAGAACTGGGTACGAGTCTTCTCGAACATCAAGCACTGTTGTCAAGATACAAAATAGCATTCCAGCCAAAGGCGCAAAACTCGATGAAGAGGAAATAAAAGAAATGGCCCATTTTTTTGAAGAAAAATGGCCGAACGATATCACCGGGTCTACATCAAGTTATGGAAAAGGTGGTTAACAGTTTTTCGCAGATAAAAAAAATCTATTCGATTTATTCATTCGTTTTTTATTCTTGGTTCTGTTCAAACATTCCTGAAAAATAACGACCAAAAACATTCATCGAAACTATAGACGTTTGCAAAAGAAGATTTTACAACCAGGTTTATAGGCTTCTTCAATATTGTGGGACACTACCGGTCACAGTTTCCTCTAGTGAACGATCCCTCTCCACTTTACGAAGGTTAAAAACTTATTTGTGCACCCGAACTGGAGAGGAATGGCTGAATGGACTGGCGCTTTTTAACATTCACAGAGATCTAATTATTACCAGTGATCGAATACCGGAATTTCTCGGAAAAAGAACAAGAAGAATCGACATCACTCTGTAACCATTTTGCCTGATATTAAGGGGGCATGCGCAGTTGGAGCGCCAAAAAATAGACATTTTTCCCGAATTTTTTTCTCGTAAACCTTTGAATTTTTTTGAAATATCGCTTTATTATGTGAAAGTACATCATTTTAACTTAAATTAAAAAAAAAAAAGTAGAAAATATTGATAATTGAGAAAATGTAGATTGTTGGGCCAAGCAGCCCCCAAAAGGTGCATTTAAAATAATCATAAAATGCTAAGCTGCAGCTGTTGTTATCAGCATGTTTTCGTCTCTGTTTTGTCTCCAGTTTCGCATGCGCTTTATTGTTATTTGTAGCGTATGCGCTTTGGGGAGCTTTGGTTGAGCTTCTGCGCAAGCTCTTAGGTTTTAGTACTTGTAATTCGGCATTGTTTTGGACCGGCCGCGGAATTTGTTTTGGGGTTAAATTGACCCATAATAAATTGATTTGTAAAATTGAACCTGGTCTATTAATTCGGCCGCTATCAAAACGCTGATAGCTCAACATTGGTGACCCCGACGTGATTTCATCCCGGTTTATTATTGTTATCAGCATTAAAAGTGCCAAGAAAACGCCCTTGTTGTTGTTGCTACAAGTTGCATTTTAATTGAAGAATGGAGTCTGGATCTGAGATTATTGGAGCTGCTGCCGCAAACCGGGAAAGGATGCTGCGGAGAAGAGCAGAGGTGGCCTGCCAAGAAATGGAGGCGCTGCATCATAAGGTGAAGGCTGCGGCGCGGACTGAGGATTCTTCCATTATGGCGCTGGAGTCGGTGGAGAAGCGTTTGCGTGAGCGGTTCACCGCGCTTCAAGAAGAGTTGGAGGAGCTTAATTTTAGCGAGATCGGGAGTGATCTGTATTGGAGATTCTCGCAGCTGGCGACTGATGTGGAAGTGGAAATTCAGTTGGAGGTTGCCAAGCGCTCCATTAGAATCGCTGCCCACTCCACACTTCTCGACGGTGCCAGTGTATCGCCAATGCCAAACAAGCAAGCCCCCTCCTTGCCACCGTTGCCGATGCCAACATTCAGCGGCGGCTATGCCGAGTGGCCGGATTTCTGCGCCCTTTTTAAGACCACGATCGACAGCCATCCTCACCTAACGAAAATGGAAAAGCTCCGGTGGCTCATTTCATGCCTGCGCGAGTCAGCCTTGGATACGGTGAGAGCTCTGGAAATTAATGACGCGAACTACGATGTGGCCCTTGACCTATTGCGCAATCGTTTTAGTAATCGGCGTTTAATATTTCAGTCTCACATTAATGAGATCCTGCAGCTTCGTGTGGTCGAGCCAGGATCTGTTACTACTTTGCGGGAGCTATCGGATCGGTTCAATGGGCATATGCGGGCTCTTATGAGTTCCGGATCAGCTGCCGAGATCCAAGGATGTTTGCTTATCCAGATTATCCTGCAGAAGTTGGATCCAGCCACAAGGGCCAAGTGGGAAGACACTCTCGCCGGAAGCAACGACAGCATTCCGTCTTGGGAGTCCATGGCACGATTCTTGGAGCAAAGGTGCCGGACTCTTGAATGCGTCGAGTTTTCTTTGGCGGCGTCTCCCCCAGCTAACCAAGTGGGCCGAGGTAGATCTTGGAATAACCGATCTTCGTGCATGGTTATTAACGCCCGTCCTGCTCTATGCGCCCTGTGTGGCATTTCGGAGCACGAGCTTCCTTCTTGTTCAAAATTTAGTGCTTTGACAATTGAGGAATGGTACGACGAAGTGCGGCGTCTGGCTCGATGTTTTGTTTGTCTGGAGGATGGCCATCTCGCTCGTGGATGCTCAGCTTCCCGCTGCTCGACGTGCAATCACCGTCATAATATTTTGTTGCACCCCCGCGGGCAGATTTCACCCGCACGAGTCTCCCGTCCCATCGGTGCCGTTACTGTTGCGCACCCATCCCGCTCAATCAACCCTGTTATGAACAAGGATCGCAATGCTGAGCTAGTGCTCCTGCCAACAGCCAATGTACTCGTTCGTGGTCGATCTGGAGCCTTCTTGCCTTGCCGAGTTTTATTGGATTCCGGCTCACAACGGCAACGACAACGGCTTGTTAATGATGGTAAGTTGATTGATAAAAGTCTACTATGATAAGAGGGGAGGTGAAGTGTAGAATGCATGGGTCATTATAGGAAGCATCCACTGTAGCAATACAATAATGTGCTACAGTGTTGTTATATAATCATAATGCCCCGGCCAAATAGCCAGCTATATACATATGCCTTAAAGCCTCACTCCTGGGAAGTGCATTGGTCAGCAAATTCCCATGAGTTGACAACGCATACAAATGAGCCATGCATACTTACACCCTTACGCTCGGGCCGCTACCAGCCTTATATACGAGCATAGAAATATATATATATATGAATATAGCCGCGAGTGATCGCTGCCGAGCTTTTGTAGGCAGCGCAGCCGCGAGCAACAGAATATCAAATCACTCTGGATTTGACTTTTAAAGAATAAAGTCTAAATTAACCAAACACTAAGAAAACTCAATAAAGATTACAAAACAAAATAAACTACATGGTTTAAATTAAACAACAGAAGATTGACATCCCAATTAAGTGCTCTACAGTTGCTCTTAAGTGCCCCATAGAGAAAGTACATAGCCTGGTGAGGACTAGATCGGTAAAAAGACATAAGTTTACATTTCGATCCATTAAGCTTTAGGTTATTTGCTAAACACCAATTTTGAAGTTTATCCAAATCGGATTGAAGTCTAGACTGGGCGCTAGTGAATTTATACTGAAGGCATAGATTAACGTCATTAGCGTACATAGGTACAAGTGAAATAGTTAAGGCAAGTCGTTAATAATCAGTGTAAAAAGTGAGGGTCCAAGGTGGATTCCTTGGGGCACCCCAGATGTGGCGCGGACTAAACGCGAGGAAACATCTTTAAAGAAGACACTTTGAGTTCTCCCAGATAAGTAGTTCGAAATCTAGATAAGAAGATCAGTTGGGAATGCTGGCATAGAGATATTATTGAACTACATAGGTGTTGAACATGAGGAGTGATAAGAAGATCTGCTAGCACACCACTTTGATCAAAAGATGGGCAAAATATAAGGTTGGCTGATTGGATATTATAAGTGTAAGGCTGAGCTGAACTGCTGCTAGGTGAATACGTAAGCAGAGGGGGAAAAGAAAAATGTTTACGCTTAATATTTACAAAGTTATAAAACTGCTTCGGATACTGAGTAAACTGAATCCGACAGCGGCGAATATAACTCCTATAACATTCTGCGTTATGCACGGTAAACGGGACCGAGGTACTAAGTATCTTGAAAAACTAACTGTACAGCCAAATGATTTATGTTTATTTAAAAGTCTACTCATAATGTTCTTCAAATTTATAAGGTGCCTTGTATACCAAGGCGGGTTCGTTGAAGCGGACGGATATTTCCACGGCACGCAAGCGTCGAAAAACATGTACAAGGTGTAATAAATTTTTGTAATGCGATGTTTATATCCTCGAGAGAATTAAATGAGAGAATTATGAGATTGAAATGTAGACTTAAGGTCATTTTCGCTATTGTTTTCGATTAAAACCTCAAGAGTGGGTTAATATGGATCCTCAGGGTCAGAAAGGGGCAAAGTTCTGGAAAGAGTAATTCCATCAGGATCAGAAACGAAACATAAGTCCAGGAGCCGACCTAAAGAATTTCGAACGTGGTCAATTGGCCCGAGTGGCATGTCGAATATGCCGGCAGGAAAGTCGTGGTGGGAGTTATGCTGTAAAGACGGTGAATTTTCAACATTTGACCACATGAGTTCTGGGATTTTAAAGTCACTCAGAGCTATCAGCTGGTTAATATGTGGGCGGTTCGGACGAAGGTGGTTTGTAGGAACAGGTAACATACAAAGATTGACCGGATAAATGCTTTTAATGCAAAGAAATTCAATGTCACCAAACTCTTTTGATTTTACCTCTTCAGAAGCGAATTTTGAGCCAAAAAATTAATACTCCTCCTCCCCTTCGCAGAGTTTTATCACTTCTCAGAATACAGTTTGGGAAGTTTACTACGTAACCCTCTAGTATTCTGATAGGTAATGGTTTTTGAAGACATTAGTTTTTTGAAACTGAGGAAGATGAGGTGGAAGGTTGATCAGTGGCGGTAACATATGAGAGTTTTACACCCACAGGTTTGTTAATTATTTTCTTCACCATATTTAAATTTTTGTAATATCCTCCTTTATGTTGGCTTTTGTTTTGGCTTTGATGTAAGCCGAGATACCATTCTCAGAAGTATCAGGGGCAAGCACAGTGGGCGATTTGGTCCCGCTACCGGCATTTAATTAATAACTTCTAAACTAAATTAGATGTTTTCAGTCGGTTTTTTTTCACTGATCAGAAAAAAATCATAGAATTTTTTTAGTTAAACAATTTTTTTTATTTTTTTTTTAATTAAACATTTTTTTTTTAAATTTAAAATTTTGTTTTACTTTTATTTTATTTAAACTTTAATTAACATATTTCATTAATAAACTTTATCTAAAAAAGGCCAGAATGTTATTCGAAATCATCAGAGAGAGGCAATCCAGATGTTTTATTAGAAGCAAACTCTTAACATCATCATCCATAATAATTTTTTTTTTAGAGGAAATTGCAGACCCATTTGACAATGACGTTATCAAGGGGTCGGAAGAAACTAATAAGGCATTTAACACATCTTCCATGGTATTTTTCCTGCAATTTTCACTTGTATTGCTCTCTCGTACATTTCGGAAGTCCTTGTTCCTTGCTTCAAGAGCTTCCTCGGACATCATACCAATTGGAAGGCAAAAATGGCTTATAATATCTACTCCATGAATTAAAATTCTGTGAACAGAATATGGCATATAAAACCAGGGATATGATTTTACAAACAATTCGGCAGTTTCCAATGCGTAGACCGGAATGCATCCGAATTTATTTCGTGGCAGCATGCTAGTGTTCGTAAGACTACACTTAATCGATGTATTAAATTATAGCTTACTCCTATTATACGAGCAGCCAAATTTGGTTGTTCGAAAAACCTCCTTGCAGTGTTTCCGTTATTCAAACTACCAGCAGTAGCAATTGGTATATCTACCAGCAAATGCATCTCTTCCCTCAGCTTCTGCTGAATAATTATTTTATTTTCATCGACAACATCTTTGTCAACACCACGAGCTTACCACTTTTGAATCGAAATTCTATATGCAGCGTGCAAAACACACTCGAAAAACCTAATTAAGGCGTAAAGACTTGACAACCCATATTCAAAGAGGTTTTCATTAATAGATAAGCTCTTTACCAAGATCGTTCATATTCTTAGAAGTTGCCTTACATGCATGTTTGCGAAGAAGATTCCGATATGACACTGAACGTTTTGCCATCTAGCATGGTCATATGGAATTGGTGATCAATTCTAAAGCCAATCAATAATGTTGGTAAAATATTTGAAATTTGGCTTTTAATATCTTCACTTTCTCTACGAATTAACTCTGCCGATTCTTTCTAGCAAATTATCTTAATGGGTCGACAATATCGAGTAGATGAAAGTCTATTGTTTTTCCATAAAACTTTCAGTTCTTTCTGCACTGTCAATGGCACTATACAAATTTAAAATAAATATTGATCTATCATGTTTTCATCAAAGTCATCAATGCTTCATTAATCCTAGCAATCGTATGGTCCACTAAGCTTTGTGCAAGTTGCTGCTTCAGCGAAATGATCAGTGACCGTGATGACACTGGGATAGCATTTTTTTTCGCACAACGCAGGTTATCATAACATGGATATATATCAGCGTTTTGTCCTTTGGCTGCTCTTTTTGACAAATTCCATGTGTACTTGGTATGTCCAACATCTACAAATAGGGCCAGTGCTTTTTCATCAGAGAATTTTGTCGGTAGACGCTGTGGGGTAGTCAAGGTTTTTATTATATTTCCGGTAAGCTCTTTGTCGGCGTTTACCATTGAAACCAACTGTGAAGCACTGCGTCTTCCAGCTTTATACAAGGTGCTACTTGAAGCTACCAACAATGCATCTGATGGGATATCTTCAGTAAGGTCTGACAATTTGTTGACTTGGGTTTTTTTGCAACAATCCGCATTTTTTAAACATGAAATTTCCATTAATACCAGCGGCGTATCTAGCCATTCCTGGTTTTTAGTTTCGAAGAAATCCTTATTTCTTCCACAGTCTTTACCCTTTACTATTAGCCTACTGATAAAATTTCGCAATTTTTTACCAATCTCGCTCTGCTCTTCCAAAGTAAATGTAATGTTTTTCAAAACAGTACCAAATACAAAGTTTTCCTTGGCAGCAAACTTCTTTGTTGGGATTACTTCTGAGTGCCATACCAAAAAAAGCACCCTTTTTGCTACTGACATTGTTCCTAAAAAGTACCATAATTTGAAGCCTAGCAGGTAATAGCAGTTGATATTACACATTTTGGACGGCACTGATTCCCAATTTTGGCTAATAAAAGAGTTAGACTGAATCCACTTGAATCCGGTAAGTTCTACTCCACGAAAGACAGGTGTACGTTAATCCGGGCTAGTTGTTAATACACTGAGTTACCTCTACGTTTTATGAGCTACACATTTATAGACCGGTCACAAACATTGACTTTTTTTATAATACATACCTTGAAGATAATAAAAAGCCAAACTCTTAACAAATTCACTAAAAATTTTAAATTTCCGAGGAACTCAAATTCAATGCGCGCAAAGAGAAAAAAATGTGTAAAGCTCTTTGCAAAATCATATGGTGTATTTGACCGCTCACAGCTGATAATCAGCTGATCGTAGAGCCATTAAAAAGCTTTGAAAAATCTAATCAAAGCATTTGCTATCGATATGTGAAAAAATATTAACGGTTTTTTAAATTTGAAAATTTGAATTAAATGCCGCTAGCGCGACCAAATCGCCCACTGTGCGTAATGTCATATTTCGTTTGAAAAACAATTAGTAAGGGAGCTTTACGAACGTCAAAGCTAAGTAGGCGAAGTAATTCTGGCGGTCCTCTGCTGCTGCTAGAGTTCGAAATTACGCATATTCGATAGTCGTGAAAAAAATATCAATTTTTTGTCATTTTAAATATTTTGCCCGGAAAACTTTAACCCCATGATTCAATGATTAAGATAACTGGCGATTCGTAGTAGAAAAATTTATGTTATGAGTTGATTTTTGTTTAATTTAATTTTTTTTAATATCGCAGTCTAAAATAAACTGTTGAATTGAATATTTTAAAGTGGCCTTCAGCTCATCTTATAGAAGAGAGTTGGCTCAATATAATTGTTTGTGTATTGTGTTTGTTGTATTATATACATTTCCTAATTATAAAGATATCTAATAGGTTTTCTTTAGTTCTATGAAGGCAGTAAGTATCAAATTTTGTAGATATACCAGCTAGGATAGGGTTTTAGTTGCTAAAGGAAAAGGCACGTTGGTTGGCGATTGCTGTACAAAAGCACAGAATGTGCCTGACGTCTATTTGCTCATTGTTGCATAGTAGAAAGAAGTTGTTCTATCCATATAATGATCTTTTGTTAAGAACGACATAAGAGGAGAATAATTGTGTTGGGAGGTTGAAAGTTGGGAGGTGTAAATTGTGATAGATCTTGATACCAGCTGGAGCTTTTTTGTTAAGCTCCTTTTGTTTATTGTGAATGATGGATTTGAGAAAGTGAGATATTTTTAGAATTATACTACTTTAGAATTATAGTTCGGGGTGAAGGTAAGTGGGAGTAGCTAAGCCATACCTTCAGCGGTATTCCTTAAATGTCTATGTGACAGGTATCCATATAAGTGTTAAGGAATGGTTATTACTGTTGGTGATAGCGGTTATGGAAGATAGGGAGTCGGTGCATAAAGCGAATATACCTCTATTTTTCACATATATATGTCGGGAAACAGTAGAATTCAAGGACAGAGACAAGAACAGAGTTGCCGCGAAGTTCTAAATTCGGGGAATATACAATTCATCCGAAAGGCATAGCATCAGAGACGATGGTAGTCTCTGCTGGTGAGTGAGGTCCGCACACGAGTTACCAGAAGTTTAAAGGGATGAAAAGAGATGACGACAGAGGCTAAGCTTGAGAGAAGGCTAAGAGAGAGAAGGTTGAGAGAAATGATCGATGAGAGAAAATGAGTCAGTCGAGCGATGGTAACGAACGTGAGCGGAACTTGCTGTGCTGCCGCATCGATTTTATTAAGTGACAATGGAGGAAACTACTGGACATACTACAGGGATTACGGCTCTTACTACATATATTTATGGCTTCTCGAATTGCTATTATCTCGCATGAGAGAACCGATGAGTATATTGGAAGAAGCTCAGTTTTTAATGTTTCTGACTCTTTTGTGACGCTATATGAACTTATGCCAGAAGATTTGGAGCCATCAGTATAAATAATGTTATGGTTGGAGTATGTTGTTGTTAGATAATTGAACAGTCTGTGATATACCGATTTTGGAGTTGTACTCATGTTGTATATTGCCAGTGAGGTGTTTGTTTCTTTCCCTACGATACTCTGGTCTTTGAAGGAGCCCTTCTGGCGTTTAAGTTGGAGGTAGGTGAGTGACAATTCTTGCAAATTTTCAGAATTCTGTCTATTGTTCTTGGGTACCGGTGGATTCTTTTTTGGGACCTGGTGAGTGTTCTTAGGGAGCGTCTATAGAATTGATCAAGCTTTTACAGAGTTTCCTGTTAGGAAGTTTCTATTCAGGGTGGTTGTTAGCTTCTGAAAGTAAGTTGTTGGAAGGGGTAGAGCGAAATGATCTGAGAGCCGCTCTTATTGCGGCGTTAGTGGTGCTTTTTAGCAGTTTGAGTTGAGATGTCGGGGCATGTCCGTATAGGGATAAGTTTCTACTCGAATAGCTGTGCTATAACCGAGTGGGTGCCTATTTTGTCAAAGGCTTTGGTAAATTCAAACGAGATGAGAGTCAGGTGCTTTTTGAGGGCCAAGAATCTGGTCACAAGGTGGTCTACATAGAGCAGACTGTCCATTACCCCTTCTTAAACCAAATTGGCTGGAAGGTATAAGGTCGTTATTTAAAACGAATCACCAAAACCTTTTCGCCACTATTTTGTCAAAAATTTTGTATAGGCATGGATTTAGAGTGACACGTCTATAAGATTTGATCTCTGTGAGTGGTCTATGAGTTTTATAATGGGTAGAACCATACAGATTTTTGCGGACTGAGGAATATGGGTTTGAAGAATATTTTTTTTGCGCGGTTCCCACGGCATACGTTCAGCCCACAGAGGGACGCTGCCGCGTGACGTACGGCTCGAATCGCGGAAATAGTTAAGCGAAAAGTAGGAGAAAGATATCACGAGAAAGAGTATTGCACTGATAAGGCGGTTAATATAAGCGATTTAAGATTGTTAGTAGAGAAAGGTGACAAGATGTGGTAGAGACCATTTTAGTCCGAACATAATACCCTGAACGGATCGTGTTGGGCATACATCGAACTACAATGGCTGAGGAGTAGAGGACGAAAGTTTCTAGTCCTTCTACTAGGAACGTTAAAATTTAAACGTGTTAGTAAATGCTGGCTGTCTATATTTCCATAAATAAGATTGTATAGAAACATGACACCCAGCATCGTTCTACGGTTTGTTAATGATGGTAAGTTGATTAGTAAAAGTCTAATACAATGAGAGGGGAGGTAAAGATTTGCATCCCAATTAAGTCCCCTAAGCGCAAAAGTTTTTTTGTACAGATTCAATGTGATCTTGATGTACTCCATATTGAGGACTCCAGACACACGATCCATACTCAAGAATCGGACGGACCAGTGATGTATATAACGTTTTAGCTATGTACGGGTCATTAAATTCTTTTGACCATCTTTTAATAAAACCAAGCACACCATAGCTTTATTAACCATGGTAGATATATGGTTGGTAAATTTAAGTTTCAAATCTAATAGGACACCTAGATCGTTAACCTGACTTAATCGTTCTAAGGCGTTCTAGACTGGGCGCTAGTGAATTTATACTGAAGGCATAGCTTAACATCATCAGCGTACATAAGTACAAGTGAATTAGTTAAGGCAAGGGGCAAGTCGTTAATAAACAATGTAAAAAGTAGGGGTCCAAGATGGCTTCCTTGGGGCACCCCCGATGTGGCGCGGACTAAACGTGAGGTAACATCTTTAAAGAAAACACGTTGGGTTCTCCCTGATAAGTAGCTCGAAATCCACATAAGAAGATCAGTTGGGAATCCCAAAAGACTGAGTTTACTTATAAGAAGCGAATGGTTAACAGAGTCAAATGCTTTACTAAAGTCAGTGTATATGACGTCTGTTTGTAAGCCATTCCGGAAGCCATCCGTGATAAAAGATGTTAGCTCCAATAAGTTGGTAGTGGTGGAGCGGCGCTTCATGAAGCCATGCTGGAACGGAGTTATTTTTGAACTACATAGGTGTTGCAAATGTGGAGTGATAAGTTTTTCAAAAAGCTTTGGAATTGCTGATAATTTAGAGATGCCTCTATAATTCGCAGCGTCGAATTTTTTCCCTTTTTTATGCAGCGGAATAATGAAGGATTCCTTCCACATAAGGGAAAAGATCGAAGTTTCCAGCGATAGATTTAAGAGTTTAACGAGCGGTTTGCACAGAGCCTCGGCGCAGTTCTTCAGAACACAGTCTGGTACTCCATCAGGGCCTGGCGAATACACGGGCTTGACCTTAAGAAGATCCGATAACACAACACTTTGATCGAAAGGCGAAATATAAGATTGGCTGATTGAATATTATAAGTGTAAGGCTGAGCTAAACTGCTGCTAGGTGAATAGGTAGTTTGAAAAAACTGTGCAAAGAGATCGGCCATTGCCTGATCAGTGTTCGCATAAGAGTTCTCAAACGTAAGCAGTGGGGAAAAAGATACATGTTTACGCTTAGTGTTTACAAAGTTATAAAACTGCTTCGGATCCTGAGTAAACTGAATCCTGCACCGGCGAATATAACTCCTATAACATTCTGCGTTATGCACGGTGAAATTGGACCGAGCTACTAAGTATCTAGAATAACTAACTGTACAGCCAGATAATCTATGTTTATTCAAAAGTCTACTCATACTATTCTTTAAGTTGTTAAGATGCCTCGTATACCAAGGCGGATTCGTTGAAGCGGACGGATATTTCCACGGCACACAAACGTCAAAAAATGAGTTTACAGTGAAATAAAATTTTTGTAATGATAAGTTTATATCATCGCATGCCAGTAAATCAGACCAATCAAATTCCAAAGTCAGCCTTACGAAAGAAACGAACTTTATGAGATTTAAGTGTACACTTAAGGTCAATTAAGGAGTTGTTTTCAATTGAAAGCTCAAGAGTGGGATGATATGGATCCTCAGGGTCAGAAAGGGGCAAAGTTCTGGAAAGAGTAATTCCATCAGGATCAGAAACGAAACATAAGTCCAGGAGCCGACCTAAAGAATTTCTAACGTGGTTAATTTGCCCGAGTGACATGTCGAACATGCCCTCAGGGAAGTCATGGTGGGAGTTAAGCTGTAAAGACGGTGAATTATCAACATTTGACCACATAAGTTTGGGGATATTAAAGTCACCCAGAGTTATCAGCTGGTCACCATCAGACAGACGATCGAAAACCAAACGAATAGCGGACAAATGTTGCCAGTATGTTGGCGGTTCGGACGAAGGTGGTATGTAGGAACAGGTAACATACAAAGATTGATCGGACAAAGTGATTTTGATGCAAAGGAATTCAATGTCACCAAACTCTTGTGATTTTACCTCTTCAGAAGCGAATTTGGAGTCTACAGAAATTAGCACTCCTCCTCCCCTTCGCAAAGTTCTATCACATCTAAAAGTGGTGTACCTACTAGGAAAAACTTCGGAGCTTAAGATCTCCTGCTTTAACCAAGTTTCTGTAAATACTATAATGTGGGATGCAAAAAAAGAACTATCAGAATACAGTTTGGGAAGTTTACTACGTAACCCTCTTGTATTCTGATAGGTAAGTGTTAGAGAAGACATTAGTTTTTTGGAAGATGAAGTGGAAGGTTGGTCAGTGGCCGTAACATGTGGGAGTTTTCCACCCACAGGTTTGGTTATTTTTTTTTTCACCGTACTTGGCTCATGTTCTTGGACGAAAATATTGGCTGGCCAAAAGCTGGCGGAACAAATCGTCTTGAACATCTGCAAGGGCACACGTATTTTGAAAGATGACGTGTGCCTGGTGTATGAATATTTAAATTTTGTAATGTCCACCACCTTTATGTCGACATTTGTTTTGGCTTTGATGTAAGCCGAGATATCAATCTCAGAAGTATCAGGGGCAAGCCAGGAAACAAAAATATGTTTCGATGATGGGATCACCTGCAAGGGTTTTGGTGCCGCCGCAACTAGTACAGCGGCATCAGTACGTACCGGGGGTCCGGACGGTTGGTTGCACTGTTTGGTGACTGTTACAGGGGTTTGAATTATTGGGTCTGGGATCACTTGAAGCGATGCCACAGAGGACATATCGGACAATTGCTCATTAATCCTGAGATATTCGGAAGCCGAATTTTTCTCAGGTCCGGCCCTGGGGTGGCCAGAGATATAAGCGGCTGCATAGTTGTCGGCTGAGCAGGCTGAAGATTATTCGCCACAAGAACATCACTAAAAGAGGATTTTTTACGCTTTGGAGACTCGTTTAGTAGTTGAAGACTACTAAACTGTGTATCGAGCGCACAGAGTTGGTCATTGATTTTTCGAAAACCACCAATCAACTCCTTGAATCCGCTTTTAGTCTGCCTCATGAACGATCTCATTTCGTCCTGAACAGCACGACAACCGTCACAGCAAAAGTAGAGACCAGACCTACGCGAGATTGCATCCGAAACTGAGGCCGTGAACCCGGCACACTTAGCGTGTAAAACGTTTTCACAGAGCCAGCAATGGATGGTAGGCTGGGAAGATGAGATTGTCTTATTACAAGACTTCAATGCACAGACCAATTTAAATTTCAGATTTTAAATAATTAATTTATTAAAAATTATTAAAATTTCAATAATTAATTTATAAATAATATTGATGAACCTTATACCACTGTACCAGGGAAATGAAAGGGGGAGATTAAAGAGAGCAGTTAGTTCGCGTTAGTAAAATGCAAAGAAATAGAGATAAAAATCTCTATTGAGCGAGAAATAGGAGCAATGGAATAAGAAGAATAGCAGGGCTATGTTTGGAAGAAAAATTTATTAAGTTATTATTTTACTTCCAAATATATCACTGCACACGCGAAGCGATACGGATCTATGAATTGCAATATTTTATTATTTTTATTTTTTTTAAGTGAATAGAAATAAATACCGATTGTTTATGAAAATCTAATAAGCAAATTTTATGACAACGCAGTGCGCACAAAAAAAACACGTCCGTCTGCTTTGAGATAAAGAAAAGAAGTGAAGTGATTTAACCCTTTACATGGTAGTGATGCATATCTGCATCATACCGTTTAAATTCAATTATTTTTCAACGTGCTTTCCAAAACTGTCTAAAATCTTTTTCATGCAGTTCAGCAACTTTCGTTTTTTATATAACAAGTGTTGGTCAATCAGAATTCTGTCCAATACTCGAGAGCTTCCGTGAAAGCCAATTCCGATCGTTCAGTATATGGCAGCTATAGGATATAGTCGGCCGATCCTTATGAAATTTGGCAAATCAAATTATTTTACTTATGTATGTACTTACGACTTATGTACTACCTACAAGAAAAAGAATGTTGTGTGCAAAGTTTCAACTCGATAGCTCTAAAACTGAGAGACTAGTTTGCGTAGAAACCGACAGACAGACGGACATAAGAACATACGGACATGCTTATATCGACTCAGGAGGTGATCCTGATCAAGAATATATATACTTTATAGGGTCGGAGTTGTCTCCTTCACTGCGTTGCACACTTTTGACCAAAATTATAATACCCTCTGCAAGGGTATAAAAAAAAGTTTATTGCCATGTAAAGGGTTAAGATTGTATATTTTTAATCATAAGGGCAGTTCTTTAATATTGGGTATGATATTCTATCTAGTCCCGGCGTAACGCCTTTTAGGAAATTGAGAGCAGATGAAAATTCAAGGTAATTAATGTCTCATTCTATATTTAATGCTGGATTGGACGGTGTATGAACACCTTGTATTATGATCTTTTTTAAAAAAGCAGTTTCTTTATTTACGTTAGGTCTGGGCTGGCTGAGCAGTGTCCCTGAAAAGTACCCAGTTTGCCTCTTTTAGTTTGAATGACGGTAGTGATTAAAATTGGGATCCACTCGGAATAATAAGCCGAAATAAATAATTACAGATAATTAGCAATAAATATTAAGCAGAATTCTTGCACGCGACTCTTGAGTCGATCTCTTAGATTGGACCGCGGTCGCCCAATCATCTTGGGATCCAAGAAGGAACGGAGGACTATAATACCACGACATAAATGCAAGCACCATACACCTCGATGCTGGCGTCACAGAATCCGTGGATATCCATTTCAAACTATGATGATAGGCACATTCTTGAGAACACGCTGCGTCCTGGCAAAGCTTCAAAAAATCATATCCCAATCGGGATAGCTTAAGAACGACTTTCATCCCAGGACAACTGCTCACGACATAGCTTCTGAAGAGTGATATTTGCCTTCGTAATGATAGAACCAACATGTCCTATCTTATCATACAGATCTTTTCTCTTTTCTGTCTTAACAGCAGCTTCTCACGAGCCGCCAATGTTATGGGGAGCTATGAACATCTATTCAATGATCTCTGGAAGGCAAAAATCAAGGACTGCTCTCTGATCTTGTCACTAAGAAATAACCACTTTAATTCGCTCAATTGATTTTTGGCTGCAACAAAATTCGTGGCGTTGTCAGACCAGATCTGTCGAGGCTTCTTCCTGATGGAAGAAGCTATCTTCCTGTGATGTAACATTCATTCATATGAATATATTATATATATACATATATAAGAGGAATTGTTACAACTATTGGTTTATAATTCAATAAATCAGATTCAACTATATATTAAACTGAGAATTAGATTTTCGAAATGATTAATTCATATTATTCGTGTATCAAGCCATTCGAGAATTTAATGTTTTCGTCACAAATATACGTTTCAATTTCTTTCATTGGTTTTCACTCACCGAAATTGTCTGCCGTTGCCTGCCGAGTGGACAGGAGGACAGAAAGAGCTAGAGATGTTTATAATGATGAATATTAAAAGTAAAGGAAAAAAAGACTTGTGGGGGTCGAAACAGTAGACAGAACCAAGAAATTATTTTGTATCAGACTTTACCAATAGTCGGAAATGCCGAATCCGAAGTTTAGTGTGTAGAGCATAGAGACGAAAACGGCAATATAATCGTCCCGCTCTGGCACACGGTACGATCCCTTTCTGACATACTTATGCGAAAGCGCTGAGAGACATATGGAAACGGAGATCAGGAATTGTCCCGTTATTGGAAGTTTTGGAGATTTTCTCGGTTGCGTAGCAACGAAGTTAGCTTATTAGCAGTTCGTTCATTTGAATTGGCGATAGAGAGAGAACCAGACGTGAAAACTGACCTGCGTAAATTTGAAAGAAGGCAGCAACCACGTGCTATTAGGCAGCGTTGGAATTTATAAAATTTTCAACATCTCGAACATCAATGCAACATCAGGAAACATCTCTTGCAACAGTTAAAAATACTAAGATTGCTGAAAGGTAAATATAGTGGATAGATAGTGAACAGATCAGTGAGAGAATTTGTATTACAGTGGGAAAGCAACCTATATTGCGATCTCCACCGGCCGGTTAGCCTCGCGCACGTCGCGTCAACCGGAACCGGAAGGAAGCAAGTGAAGGAAGAAAGGAGTGGAAAAAGATCGAGTGTAAGAGGTCGAGTACACGTGGCAGCCTAACCTTAAACTGATGGCGTAACAGAGCCATGAGCAGAGTAGACTGAAGCAGCAGTTTCCACAGCAGCCAAAGTTGGGACTCACTCATCCTTGTGCCAGTGTGGCATGAACTCATAACCACGTGATCTCGCAGATCCACCGGTCCTACCCTCCGCACTCCGCACCCCCCCGCAGCGACCCAAATTCAGCAAGAGACCCCGAGAAAAGCAATCACGAACTAGGATGTGAGAAGTATCAAAGCGTTGGATCAATTAAAATTAGA